>NC_136059.1:1097266516-1098559534 GCF_964261635.1 Lissotriton helveticus
GTTTGAGGGAACTCTAGGGAAGAAGAGTGGACCCTTGGCAGGGACTCAGAGCGAACTAAGAGGACTTAAGAGATGGGAGGCAGAGCAGGGTGTGGGGAATGCAAGGACTTTGAAGGGGGAACTGCAGGGCTCTATTGGGAAGGGAATGATAGGGCTTGGGGGGGGATAATAGGTCTCTTTGGAGGTAAGAATGGCAGCAATGTGGGGAGGATGGAGAGAAGGGTCTCTGAGGGGGAAGGGAGAGAAGGGTCTCTGAGGGGGAAGGGAGAGACAGATCTCTGAGGAGAGATGGAGAGGCAGGGATCTAAGGGGGGTGGAGCGACTAGGTTCTGAGGGGAGAAGGAGCGACAGGGCTCTGAGGGGAGAAGGACCGACAGGGCTCTGAGGGGAGATGGAGCGACAGGGCTCATGGGAGGGGTTGTGTATTCTTTAGGGAAACTTTACAATGTCTGTGGATAAATATATAGTCACGGGGGGGAAGGTGGATGGTGAGTTAGGTAGTCACTGTGGGAAGATTGCTGGGACAGGGGACTGATCATTGGGAGGAGGGCTGCAGAGAGGGTTGTGTAGACATCGAGATAGTTACCTTGTTACTGAGGGGGAAGGTTTTGTAAACTCTAGGGTGAGGGTTTCAGTCTCTGGAGGGGAAGGGCTGGGAGGCGGAGTTTGCAGTCTGTTGGGGTGGGGGTTCTCAGCCACTTGGGGAAGATTGTAGGGAGGATTGCCTGGTCTCTAAGAGTTTACAGAAAGGGTTGCATAGGGTCTGGGCGGGAGGTGGGCACAGTCCCTGGGCGGGAGGGTGGCACAGTCCCTGGGCGGGAGGGTGGCACAGTCCCTGGGCAGGAGGGTGGCACAGTCCCTGGGAGGAAGGGTGGCACAGTCCCTGGGAGGAAGGGTGGCACAGTCTCTGGAAGGAAGGGTGGCACAGTCTCTGGAAGGAAGGGTGGCACAGTCTCTGGGAGGAAGGGTGGCACAGTCTCTGGGAGGAAGGGTGGCACAGTCTCTGGGAGGACGGGTGGCACAGTCTCTGGGAGGACGGGTGGCACAGTCTCTGGGAAGACGGGTGGCACAGTCAGGAGGAGGAATCGCCATCGTCCACAAATCCAGCCTCCGCCTGAGCACACTCCCGGACGAGTCCACAGAACTGATGGAACACCTTCACTTCAAGATACTGGCCAGCCCCACCACCGCCCTGCGCGGAACCCTCATCTACCGACCCCCTGGACCCCGCGGACCCTTCGCAGACTCCATCACGGACATTATCTCCGCAGGCCATCGCATCCACCAACTACACCCTGCTGGGAGACCTCAACTTCCACCTCGACAATCAACTGGACCCCAACACCACATGCCTCCTGGACAACCTCCACAACATTGGACTCCGCCAGATTGTGACGAGCCCACGCACTCAGCAGGACACACCCTCGACCCCCTCTTCACTACAGGAAACTCCATCACCTTCAGCCACACCACCGAACTCCCATGGACCGACCATCGTTGCGTCCACTTCACCTTCAGAACACCCACCATCCACAGACACCAGCACCTGCTTCCACAAAGAAACTGGACCAAAATCACCGACGACCAGCTCACCTCCTCACTCAACAACTCCACCCCAACCATCGCGGAAAACGACGACCCCAACACCGCAGCCCGAACCCTGCATAGATGGATCTCGGACAGCACCAACACCATAGCCCCCCTCAAGAAAAACAACAATACCCGTGCCAAGAAAGCCAGATAGATGGTTTACCACTGAACTTCGAGAATCCAAGCGCACATGCCGCCGCCTCGAAAAGGCCTGGAGAAACACCAAATCCACAGAAGCCCACAACAACTTCAGAGCCGCCACCAACGCCCACCATCAACTCATCAGAGAAACGAGGAAAAAAGCGATTGAAGACAGAATCTCCACCCACGCACACAACAGCAAGGAACTCTTCAGCATCATCAAGGAGTTCGCCCAACCCACCAGCGAGTCTACCGACATCCCTCCCTCACAAGACCTCTGCGACAAACTCAGCACCTTTTTCCACCACAAAATCAAGAGCATCTACGACAACTTCGACGAAGACAACCAACACACTGAACCTCACCAACCACCCCCGACACCCGGAAACCAGCGATTGATGACTGGACAGCCCTCACCACCGAAGACACACTGAAGACAATGAAGTCAATCCACTCAGGGGCCCCCACCGACCCCTGCCCCCACCACATCTTCAACAGAGCCGCCGACACCAGCGCACCCATGCTCCGCCACACCATCAACCGCTCCCTGGCGACTGCCTCGTTCCCCGACGACTGGAAACACGCCGAGGTGAACCCCCTCCTAAAGAAACCCTCAGCGGACCCCACCGACCTCAAAAACTACAGACCCATCTCCCTGCTCCCGTTCCCAGCGAAAGTCATCGAGAAAGCCATCAACAGCCAACTCGCCACATTCATTGAAGAACACAACATCCTCGACTCCTCCCAATCCGGCTTCAGAAAAAACCACAGTACGGAAACCGCCCTCCTCACCGCAACAGACGATATCCGCACCCTACTGGACAAAGGAGAAACAGTAGCCCTCATCCTCCCCGACCTATCAGCGGCGTTCGACACAGTCTCCCACCGCACCCTAATACGCAGACTCTATGACGCAGGAATCCAGGAAAAGGCCCTCGACTGGATCTGCTCCTTCCTCTCCGGCAGGACGCAGCGGGTCTGACTCCCCCCATTCCTCTCGGACCCCACACCTACCACCTGCGGAGTCCCCCAGGGCTCCTCCCTCAGCCCAACGCTCTTCAACGTCTACATGGCTCCACTTGCCCCCATCGTCAGAACCTACGGACTCAACATCGTGTCATACGCAGACGACACCCAGCTCATCCTCTCCCTATCCAACGAGCCCAACACCGCCAGATGCAACTTTCGAGAAGGCATGGAAGACGTCGCCAAATGGATGAAAAACAGCTGCCTACAACTAAACACCAACAAAACAGAAGCACTCATCATGGGCCCAAACCCCGACGCCTGGAGCGACACCTGGTGGCCCACCGCCCTCGGAAACCCGCCAACCCCCACAGACCACGCACGCAACCTGGGAATCATCCTGGACTCCGAGCTCAAAATGGACCGCCAGATCAACTCTGTCTCATCTTCCTGCTTCCACACCCTCCGCCTCCTTCGTAAGACCTTCAAATGGATCCCCCTCGAACACCGAAAGACAGTCACTCACGCCCTGGTCACCAACAGACTCGACTACGGCAAAGCACTCTACGCCGGAATAAACAAAAACCTCATCCGCAAGCTACAGAACATCCAGAACGCCGCCGCAAGACTGGTCCTCAACCTGCCAAAACACTGCCACATCTCCCAGCACCTGCGCACACTCCACTGGCTCCCCGTCGAGGCGAGAATCACCTTTAAGATGCTCACCCACGCACACAAGGCCCTCCACGGCACCGGACCAGCATACCTGAACAGCCGACTCAAATTCCACGCACCCCAAAGGACCCTACGATCAGCCCAGCTCTCCTACGCCGTGGTCCCCCGCACCAGAAAGACCAGATCGGGAGGCCGCTCCTTCTCCTTCCTCGCTGCCAAAGCATGGAACACCCTTCCCCTCCACCTCAGACATACAACATCGCTCCCCATCTTCGCAAGAAACCTCAAAACCTGGCTCTTCGACAGACCCCCTCCTTGATGGAATGGAACCTGCACCCCCCCCACCCCTAGCGCCTTGAGACCCTTACGGGTGAGTAGTCGCGCTTTAACAAACCCCTGATTGAGTGATTGACAGTCTCTGGGAGGAAGGGTGGCACAGTCTCTGGGAGGAAGGGTGGCACAGTCTCTGGGAGGAAGGGTGGCACAGTCTCTGGGAGGAAGGGTGGCACAGTCTCTGGGAAGAAGGGTGGCACAGTCTCTGGTGTGAGGGCTGCATTGTCTCTAGGGTGAGAGCTGCAAAGCCTAGGAGGGTATGGTTGCATAGTCTCAAGGGAGAGTATTGCGGTCTCAGGAGAGTGTGTTACATGGTCTTCAGGGAGGATTGCATAGTCTCTGGGGGGAGGGTTGCATAGTTTCTGGGGGGAGGGTTGCATAATCGCTGGTGGTAAAGTTGCATAGTCTCTAGAGAGGGGGCAGCATTGTATCTGGGGAGTGCAACCTCTCAGGGGGTGCAAAGTCTCGAGGGCGGGCAAAGTCTCGCTGGGGGGGGGGCAAAGTCTCAGGGGGGGGCAAAGTCTCACGGGGGGGAAAAGTCTCACGGGGGGCAAAGTCTCACGGGGGGCAAAGTCTCACGGGGGGCAAAGTCTCACGGGGGGGCAAAGTCTCACGGGGGGGCAAAGTCTCACGGGGGGGCAAAGTCTCACGGGGGGCAAAGTCTCACGGGGGCAAAGTCTCACGGGGGGGCAAAGTCTCACGGGGGGCAAAGTCTCACGGGGGGGCAAAGTCTCACGGGGGGGCAAAGTCTCACGGGGGGGCAAAGTCTCACGGGGGGGCAAAGTCTCACGGGGGGGCAAAGTCTCACGGGGGGCAAAGTCTCACGGGGGGGCAAAGTCTCACGGGGGGGCAAAGTCTCACGGGGGGGGGCAAAGTCTCACGGGGGGGGCAAAGTCTCACGGGGGGGCAAAGTCTCACGGGGGGGCAAAGTCTCACGGGGGGGCAAAGTCTCACGGGGGGGGGCAAAGTCTCACGGGGGGGCAAAGTCTCACGGGGGGCAAAGTCTCACGGGGGGGCAAAGTCTCACGGGGGGGCAAAGTCTCACGGGGGGGCAAAGTCTCACGGGGGGCAAAGTCTCACGGGGGGCAAAGTCTCACGGGGGGCAAAGTCTCACGGGGGGGGCAAAGTCTCACGGGGGGGCAAAGTCTCACGGGGGGGCAAAGTCTCACGGGGGGGCAAAGTCTCACGGGGGGGGGCAAAGTCTCACGGGGGGGGGCAAAGTCTCACGGGGGGGGCAAAGTCTCACGGGGGGGCAAAGTCTCACGGGGGGGCAAAGTCTCACGGGGGGGCAAAGTCTCACGGGGGGGCAAAGTCTCACGGGGGGCAAAGTCTCACGGGGGGCAAAGTCTCACGGGGGGGCAAAGTCTCACAGGGGCAAAGTCTCACGGGGGCAAAGTCTCACGGGGGCAAAGTCTCACGGGGGGGAAAAGTCTCACGGGGGGGAAAAGTCTCACGGGGGGCAAAGTCTCACGGGGGGCAAAGTCTCACGGGGGGGCAAAGTCTCACGGGGGGCAAAGCCTCTGAGTGGGAGGAAGCTTGCATTCACTCTGGAGTACTGCATAGTCTCCGTATAAAAGCCTGCATGTAGCTGGAGAGCAACAAACTAAATACAATGATGCCTCTGGTATTCTTTTAAAGGAACCTATTAATTTAGAGACAGATACTACAAATTATCTATCCACTGTTTTTTAAATTTCACATAGAATAGATCTAAACATATTACTTTTTGTTCATCGCATAGCCATCAGAAACAATATACAATTAAATAAAATACAAACAAAGAAATTTGTTTCTTCAACTTATTTTAGTTAACCAATTTTTCTTTTCAAAGGATATTGTTTTCAATTATCTTCATTTTTTCATTTTATACACATTTATATACAGTTATCCTATATCTATACACAATATTTACACTGTGCAACAAACCATAAACATGACCAAAGCAACAGAAACTTTGTAAATACCCTATTTAAAAGGGTTCTACTGGAGCCCACTATTTCAAACCAGGAAATTCATGGTATTCTCTTATACAACCTTAATTCCTTCCTCTCAATCACCATATAATAATAGAGCCTAGGAAGCTAAAATATCTTTATGCTTCTTTTTTTGATTGCTCTCGTAGAATATTTCCACCAATTAATTCCACATTTATAGGGTGTTGGTTTATAATGACTGTCGACCCGTTTCGGCCTATCAGACAGTTTAAGGCCTCCTCAGGACTTTGGGCAACAAGTACAAATTAACCTTCAAAAAGAAATAAAATTATATACATATATACATATATATACATACGACTTATCAAGTCACGGACACTAGCACCCAAGGGTGCCACTAAAGCTTAATTAAAGAACGAATCCTAGAGGTCTAGGCAACATTTCTTACATAAAAACACCTCCTAATGTGCCCACGAAATTTATATCTACGTCAAATCCAAGCATATGGAAGACCCAAGGAGAAACTACCCATAGAATGTGATTGAACCTTACACCTACCAGTGCATCCCAAACAATGCCAACTAATACATACACTCACATACCAGTACAAGGCTGTACTCCGCCTCGTAGTAATGAGGTCACAAGATATCTTCTATGAACCATACAGATCGCACTTTAATTCCTCACTGCAAAATCCTTAGTCCGATATTCTAGAAAACAAAGTAACTTAATACATTACTTCTCCATACGTGCCACCTAATAAAAAACGATAGAAAAGGGTCTTCTAACTTTAAATTCCCTTACTTCCATATCGTGTTGCTTCCAGGTACTACGGCACTGCTCCATTCATTTTGCTGGGTCGCGCAAATTACACAACGACCCTCTTGTAAGCCGTACCAAACTCTAATGCACGGCCGCAGAAGATCCTCGTTCAATCAGGATGCCGGTATGCACTAGCGTCTGCAGCTTTCTGTATCGCGCTGCATTCACGCGTCAAAAAA
This sequence comes from Lissotriton helveticus, assembly GCF_964261635.1. Classification (NCBI taxonomy): domain Eukaryota; kingdom Metazoa; phylum Chordata; class Amphibia; order Caudata; family Salamandridae; genus Lissotriton; species Lissotriton helveticus. The sequence goes on from NC_136059.1 coordinate 1,097,273,157, forward strand.
CAAAGGACAGACTAATAAAGCCATCCTAGACACAGGTGGAAAAACAGATCCTAGACACAGGTGGAAAAATAGAGAAATGGAAAAAGGATTTCATTACCCGGATATCACTGTGTATCCGAACCAACATGGCGGCCACATTACGTGCCTCAAATAACAAAAAAACGTGAAAACGAGTACTCCCAGTAACTACTAGTTAGAGTACACGTTGGTCTACAAACCTAAACCATTTATAAGAAAAAAAGAACTATGGATAAATCAAAATTAAAACCGGATATTTAACTACATTATAACACAGAGTGTCATTCTACTTAACACCTTATATCCCAGTGAGTTGCCCAGACTTCGTACAGACTAAGGTAGTATCATATATGTTCCAGTATATATACAATAAAAGAGTTACGTTTCTGAATCCACAGTAACAATACACACAGGTAAACCCAAGTAAACTTTTCAACTAAGTAATGACCACATCTCATCTTTGTCGTTGAGCCCTGTTTTTGATGTTTAATATTTTTCAATAAGTCTAGCTTCAAGGTGATTAAGTTTAATCTCTGTTTCTCCTTTCTTTAAGTTGGTCACACAACACAATACTGACCAATGAATGTCCTTTACAGAATGATTATGCGTAAGGTAATGGCCAAAGGCGCCCCTATGGTCTGACATTTGATCCTTGATTTATGTTGCAGAACCCGTGTTTTAACTGCCTGAATAGTTTGTCCAATTTACAATTTTTCACAAGGACACTTGATGCAGTAGATGAGATTTTTCGAATTACAGTTAGAGAATGTTCTTTGTATGTGTGTACTGCCATTGATATCAATTTCTTTGGAGTCCCTCGTAAGGTCACATGCCATACAATTATGGCATTTAAAATGACCTATAACAGGAGGCAAACCTAGAAGATCTCTAGTATCTTTTGGCATTCCTTTTGCAGTGTTATTATTGGCTCTTACTAACTGACTACGGATATTCTGACCTTTCTTAAACGCAAACAATGGTTTGGGTATTTTCAGATCGCCCAACAATTTCCAATTTCTTTGAATTACTTTCTTAACTTTATTGGCCCGTGGATCAAAAGTTAATACGCATGTAAGTGGAGTATTGATTTTGTCCTTGTCTTTAGGTACCAACAACGTCTCTCTCGGGGTGTACCACGCTCTTTTCAGCGCTACCTTGACTAATCTTTTAGGATATCCTCGTTTCCCGAGTTTCTCTTTCAGATTATTCGCATGAAAAAAGTACTCGTTTGTTACTACAATTCCTCCTAATACGGAGGAATTGACCGTAAGGTAGATTTTCTTTTAGAGACCCAGGGTGGTTACTGGTGAAATGTAGCAAAGTATTACGGTCTGTAGGCTTGGTATACAGACTAACACACAATTTCCCATCTTCATGCTCAATATAGACATCCAAAAAATTGATTTTGTTAGGGTCATTAGCCACCGTAAAGTTAAAATCTTGTGTTCTATGATTTAACCAACTATGGAACTCTGTCAGTTGTGTCACATCTCCGTTCCAGATCATAAAAATATCATCAATATAGCGACACCAAAACTCCACTTGATGTTTATATGGGTTGGTGTCGCTATATATCCATCTCTGCTCAAATTGGGCCATCACCAGGATGGCAATTTCCGGCGAGAAACTGCAGCCCATCTCTACCCCAGAAATTTGGAGGTACAATTTTTCTTTAAAATTGAAAAAATTGTTTTTTAAACAAATTTGGGCCAGACTTACAATGAATTTCGTAGGTACTTGATGTGGTCGTGATCTTGCCTGTAGTACAAACTCCAACACACTCAAGGCATCGTCCTGAGGTATGTTGGTGTAAAGTGATTCAATATCGAAGGTGGAGAGCAGTTTTTTTCAGGGTCAAAATGTAACCCCTCCACCTTCGATATCAAATCCATAGTATCCCGGATATAGGCAGGTATTTCCTTTACCAGTGGGAATAAAAATACATCCACATATTGTGCGAGTGGTTCCAACAGGGAGCCACATGCTGCCACAATGGGTCTCCCTGGAGGATTAATGAGAGTCTTGTGCACTTTCGGCAATACATACATATTGGGAGTTTTTCTTTGATCGCTGTTAAGGAACTCAAACTCATTTTTACATAACCACCCTGAATCAAGACCTTCCTGAGTGATAGTGCGAATCTGTTCTTTAAGACGGGGGGTAGGATTAGTATCAAGTGGTCTGTAAAATTGTCTGTTAGACAATTGATTAAGAATTTCTTGGTCATATTTCACAGTATCCCACAACACTATCCCCCCACCTTTATCCGCAGGCTTAACAGTTATTGTCGAATTCATGGATAGATTCTTTAGCGCTTGCATTTCTGTTTTACTACAGTTGGACTTATAGTAGCATTTTTTACTTTGGAGTTGATCCAAATCACGTAAAACGTGATTCTCAAAAATCAATATTTCAGGAGGCAAAAGAATACTTTCAGGTAAGAACTTCGATTGTCTCTTTAATCCACTAACATTAGTTTGTACAATGTTTTCTCGTTCTAGGAAGAATGCTTTTAATCTTACGTTTCTCAAGAAGGACAAAACTTCAGTTTTGGTATCTATTGAGTTTTGTAGCCTAGTAGGAACAAATGTCAAACCTTTGGACAAAATCGATATTTCTTCTTCTGATAGATTATGGTCAGATAAATTGTAAATCGGAATTGATTCTATATCTAATCTACTCTGATCATATGATATTATCGTCTGTAGGTCTTTTTCCGTGTTTGAAATGGCTCCGCCTCCTGATTCTGATATTGTTCCCCTTGTTGAAATGCTCCCTGTGGGGGATATGCATCCGCTTGGTAATTGTATCCCCTCCATCTGGGACCCCCTCCCCATGGTCTGAACCTTCCTCTGTAGAAAAAAGGAGGTCGTGTTCTTGAATACTGTGGATGGGGGTAATAGCCACTGTTGGACCCCTGGCTGAAGTCCGAGGAAGTGTCAGAGAAAGTAATAAATTTGTTCCTAGACCTTCCACGATATTGTAAATTAAGTGAATTAGGGTTGTTAGTTATAAAAAAGTCGTCCTTCAAAAAGGAATACACCTCATCAATCTTGAAATTTTTTATATCTCTCGCTACCTTGGGGATCTTTAAGTTGGTATTATGGATGGCAAAATCTGCAATTGTTTTTTCGGCAGCTTCTAATAACTTTTTTGCATCTTTAATGGTGCTGTCTCCCAAAATCTCTTGTTCTAATTCCTCTATAGCTTTTAGTTCTTCCTCATTAAGTCTTAATGCCGTCTCCACTGAGAGGGCCATCCAGTCAATTGAACATTTTGTGCCCACGCCGCCAAATCTATTTAAATAAGTTTTGTCAGTTGTAAAAATCACTGGAATATTTTTTACCTGTAGGCCAACCGGAATAGTATTGTTTTTAATGTGTTCTGAAAGTACCTGTGCATGTAACTGGGTGCGGATATTCTTCTTCTTTAACTGCTTTAACCTCTCTATCTTATCTACATTGGCAATAAGAGCCTCTCCTTTATCTCCACTCAACAATGAGGGAGTTTTTGATACAAGGGCACTTATTTCCTCTTCACTATAAGTGACCGTGATAGGTTCTGACATATCTGTCTTCAATTCTTTCTATAAGCTTTAGGTGTGTCTACGTAACCTAGTCGCAACATAAATGATCTCCATATATTTGTAAAGACAATAGCTTGTGATGAACAAAATAAGTAGACTCTAGATTAGACCCATATCATGGATCCCAGATAGAAATCCTAAATGAACCCTCACACTTAAAAAAGTGTAATCAAATCAATATATCTCACAGGGGAAATTACAACAAACTAAATACAATGATGCCTCTGGTATCCTTTTAAAGGAACCTTTTAATTTAGAGACAGATACTACAAATTATCTATCCACTGTTTTTTAAATTTCACATAGAATAAATCTAAACATATTACTTTTTGTTCATCACATAGCCATCAGAAACAATATACAATTAAATAAAACACAAACAAAGAAATTAGTTTCTTCAACTTATTTTAGTTAACCGATTTTTCTTTTCAAAGGATATTGTTTTCAATTATCTTCATTTTTTCATTTTATACACATTTATATACAGTTATCCTATATCTATACACAATATTTACACTGTGCAACAAACCATAAACATGACCAAAGCAACAGAAACTTTGTAAATACCCTATTTAAAAGGGTTCTACTGGAGCCCACTATTTCTGGAGAGCAGGCTGAATAGTTACTAGGGAAAGTGCTGCATCATCTCTCTCTAGGGAGAGAAAGCTGCATCGCCTCAGGGGAAGGGGAGATGCATCGCCCAGGGGGGGGGGAGGGGAGATACATCGCTGGGGGGGGGAGATGCATTGCCCAGGGGGGGAGGGGAGATGCATCGCCCGGGGGGGGGAGGGGAGATGCATCGCCCGGGGGGGGGGAGGGGAGATGCATCGCCCGGGGGGGGGGAGGGGAGATGCATCGCCCGGGGGGGGGGGGAGGGGAGATGCATCGCCCGGGGGGGGGGGAGGGGAGATGCATCGCCCAGGGGGGGGAGGGGAGATGCATCGCCCAGGGGGGGGAGGGGAGATGCATCGCCCAGGGGGGGGAGGGGAGATGCATCGCCAGGGGGGGGAGGGGAGATGCATCGCCAGGGGGGGGAGGGGAGATGCATCGCCCGGGGGGGGGGGGAGGGGAGATGCATCGCCCGGGGGGGGAGGGGAGATGCAACGCCCAGGGGGGCGGGGAGATGCATCATCCAGGAGGGGGAGGGGAGATGCATCGCCCGGGGGGGGGGGGGAGTCGAGATGCATCGCCCGGGGGGGAGGGGAGATGCATCGCCCGGGGGGGAGGGGAGATGCATCGCCCGGGGAGGGGAGATGCATCGCCCGGGGGGGGGGAGGGGAAATGCATCGCCCGGGGGGGAGGGGAGATGCATCGCCCGGGGGGGAAGGGGAGGTGCATCACCCAGGGGGGAGGGGAGATGCATCGCCCAGGGGGGGAGGGGGATGCATCGCCCAGGGGGGGGGGGAGGGGAGATGCATCGCCCAGGGGGGGGAGGGGAAATGCATCGCCCAGGGGCGGGGGAGGGGAGATGCATCGCCCAGGGGCGGGGGAGGGGAGATGCATCGCCCAGGGGCGGGGGGGGGGAGGGGAGATGCATAGCCCAGGGGCGGGGGGGAGGGGAGATGCATAGCCCAGGGGCGGGGGGAGGGGAGATGCATAGCCCAGGGGCGGGGGGAGGGGAGATGCATCGCCCAGGGGCGGGGGGAGGGGAGATGCATCGCCCAGGGGCGGGGGGGGAGGGGAGATGCATAGCCCAGGGGCGGGGGGGAGGGGAGATGCATAGCCCAGGGGCGGGGGGGAGGGGAGATGCATCGCCCAGGTGGGGAGGGGAGATGCATCTCCCAGGGGGGGAGGGGAGATGCATCGTCTCGGGTGAAGGGGAGATGCATCGCCTCGGGTGAAGGGGAGATGCATCACCCCGGGACAGGGAGCTGCATCCTCCCTGGACAGGGAGCTGCATCCTCTCTGGGGGTATGGTTGCACAGTCTCACAGGAGAGTGTTACGGTTTCAGAAGAGTGTTGCATAGTCTACGGGGGAGGACTGCATATTCTCTATGGGGAAGGGATACATAGTCTCTGTTGGGAGGCTTGCAGAGTCTCTAGGGCCGGGGAAGCTTTATAGTCTCTAGAGCAAAAGGGTTGCATACGCTCTGGGGGGGCGGGTTGCATACTCTCTGGTGGTATGGCAGCATATTCTCTAGAGATGAATGCTGCATATTCTCTGTTGGGGTGGAAAGCCTCTTTGGGAGGTGGGGCAGGGGCAGAACACAGGCCCACGCAGCCCACGCAGTGCGGGGGGCCGCAAGCTCCAGAGGGCCCCCTCGGCACTGCACTATGGCCAAAGAGCTCCTGATTGAGCCCGGAGGGGGCCCCTTTACTTACTGTGCTGGGAGCCCCCCTCAGTTTTCGTTACGCCAGTGAGGTGGAGGGGGGTTGCATTGACTCTGGAGGGAAATGTTGCATGGACTCTGGGGAGAAGCCTAAATTTGGCTGGGGAGTGGGCTGCATCATCTCTGGAGAGAGAGCTGCATCGTCTCTGGAGAGAGAGCTGCAACGTCTCTGGAGAGAGAGCTGCAACGTCTCTGGAGAGAGAGCTGCAACGTCTCTGGAGAGAGAGCTGCAATGCCTCTGGAATGACAGCTGCATCGTTTCAGGAGAGACAGCTGCATAGTTTCTGGGGAGAGAGCTTTATACTTTCTGTGCATTTGGTTGCACAGTCTCATAGGAAAGTGTTGCAGTCTCAGGAGAAAGTGTTGCATAGTCTCTGGAGGAGGATTGCGTAGTCTCTAAGGGGAGGGCTATGCAGTCTCTAAGGGAGGGCTATGCAGTCTCTAAGGGAGAGCTATGCAGTCTCTAAAGGGGGGTTACATAGCCTCTAAGGGGGAGGCTGCATAGCCTTTAAGGGAGGAGGGCTGCGCAGTATCTGAGAAGGAGGGAAGCGTAGTATCTAAGGAGGAGGGAAGCGTAGTATCTAAGGAGGAGGGAAGCGTAGTATCTAAGGAGGAGGGCTGCATAGTATCTAAGGGGAGGGCTGAATAGTATCTAAGGGGGAGGGCTGCATTGTATCCAAGGGGGAAGGGCTGCATATTCTCAGGGGGAGGACAGCATAGTCCCGGGAGAAGGGCTGCATAGTCTCAGGAGGGAAGACTGCATAGTCTCAGGAGGGAAGACTGCATAGTCTCAGGAGGGAAGACTGCATAGTCTCAGGAGGGAAGATTGCATAGTCTCAGGAGGGAAGACTGCATAGTCTCAGGAGGGAAGACTGCATAGTCTCAGGAGGGAAGACTGCATAGTCTCAGGAGGGAAGACTGCATAGTCTCAGGAGGGAAGACTGCATAGTCTCAGGAGGGAAGACTGCATAGTCTCAGGAGGGAGGGCTGCATAGTCTCAGGAGGGAGGGCTGCATAGTCTCAGGACAGAGGGCTGCATAGTCTCAGGACAGAGGGCTGCATAGTCTCAGGACAGAGGGCTGCATAGTCTCAGGACAGAGGGCTGCATAGTCTCAGGACAGAGGGCTGCATAGTCTCAGGACAGAGGGCTGCATAGTCTCAGGACAGAGGGCTGCATAGTCTCAGGACAGAGGGCTGCATAGTCTCAGGACAGAGGGCTGCATAGTCTCAGGACAGAGGGCTGCATAGTCTCAGGACAGAGGGCTGCATAGTCTGCATAGTCTCAGGACAGAGGGCTGCATAGTCTCGGAACAGAGGGCTGCATAGTCTCGGAACAGAGGGCTGCATAGTCTCGGGACAGAGGGCTGCATAGTCTCGGGACAGAGGGCTGCATAGTCTCGGGACAGAGGGCTGCATAGTCTCGGGACAGAGGGCTGCATAGTCTCGGGACAGAGGGCTGCATAGTCTCGGGACAGAGGGCTGCATAGTCTCGGGACAGAGGGCTGCATAGTCTCGGGACAGAGGGCTGCATAGTCTCGGGACAGAGGGCTGCATAGTCTCGGGACAGAGGGCTGCATAGTCTCGGGACAGAGGGCTGCATAGTCTCGGGACAGAGGGCTGCATAGTCTCGGGACAGAGGGCTGCATAGTCTCGGGACAGAGGGCTGCATAGTCTCGGGACAGAGGGCTGCATAGTCTCGGGACAGAGGGCTGCATAGTCTCGGGACAGAGGGCTGCATAGTCACGGGACAGAGGGCTGCATAGTCACGGGACAGAGGGCTGCATAGTCACGGGGGAGTGCTGCATAGTCACGGGGAGTGCTGCATAGTCACGGGGGAGTGCTGCATAGTCACGGGGGAGTGCTGCATAGTCACGGGGGAGTGCTGCATAGTCACGGGGGAGTGCTGCATAGTCACTGGGGGGAGTGCTGCATAGTCACTGGGGGGAGTGCTGCATAGTCACTGGGGGGAGTGCTGCATAGTCACTGGGGGGAGTGCTGCATAGTCACTGGGGGGAGTGCTGCATAGTCACTGGGGGGAGTGCTGCATAGTCACTGGGGGGAGCGCTGCATAGTCACTGGGGGGATTGCTGCATAGTCACTGGGGGAGTGCTGCATAACACTGGGGGAGTGCTGCATAACACTGGGGGAGTGCTGCATAACACTGGGGGAGTGCGTGCTGCATAGTCCCTGGGGGAGTGCGTGCTGCATAGTCACTGGGGGAGTGCGTGCTGCATAGTCACTGGGGGAGTGCGTGCTCCATAGTCACTGGGGGAGTGAGTGCTGCATAGTCACTGGGGGAGTGAGTGCTGCATAGTCACTGGGGGAGTGAGTGCTGCATAGTCACTGGGGGAGTGAGTGCTGCATAGTCACTGGGGGAGTGAGTGCTGCATAGTCACTGGGGGAGTGAGTGCTGCATAGTCACTGGGGGAGTGAGTGCTGCATAGTCACGGGGGAGTGCTGCATAGTCACTGGGGGAATGCTGCATAGTCACTGGGGGGAATGCTGCATAGTCACTGGGGGGAATGCTGCATAGTCACTGGGGGGAATGCTGCATAGTCACTGGGGGGAATGCTGCATAGTCACTGGGGGGAATGCTGCATAGTCACTGGGGGGAATGCTGCATAGTCACTGGGGGAATGCTGCATAGTCACTGGGGGAATGCTGCATAGTCACTGGGGGGGCTGCATAGTCTCGGGACAGAGGGCTGCATAGTCTCGGGACAGAGGGCTGCATAGTCTCGGGACAGAGTGCTGCATAGTCACTGGGGGAGTGCTGCATAACACTGGGGGAGTGCGTGCTGCATAGTCCCTGGGGGAGTGCGTGCTGCATAGTCACTGGGGGAGTGCGTGCTGCATAGTCACTGGGGGAGTGCGTGCTGCATAGTCACTGGGGGAGTGCGTGCTGCATAGTCACTGGGGGAGTGCGTGCTCCATAGTCACTGGGGGAGTGAGTGCTGCATAGTCACTGGGGGAGTGAGTGCTGCATAGTCACTGGGGGAGTGAGTGCTGCATAGTCACTGGGGGAGTGAGTGCTGCATAGTCACTGGGGGAGTGAGTGCTGCATAGTCACTGGGGGAGTGAGTGCTGCATAGTCACGGGGGAGTGCTGCATAGTCACTGGGGGAATGCTGCATAGTCACTGGGGGGAATGCTGCATAGTCACTGGGGGGAATGCTGCATAGTCACTGGGGGGAATGCTGCATAGTCACTGGGGGGAATGCTGCATAGTCACTGGGGGGAATGCTGCATAGTCACTGGGGGGAATGCTGCATAGTCACTGGGGGAATGCTGCATAGTCACTGGGGGAATGCTGCATAGTCACTGGGGGGGAATGCTGCATAGTCACTGGGGGGAATGCTGCATAGTCACTGGGGGGAATGCTGCATAGTCACTGGGGGAATGCTGCATAGTCCCTGGGGAGGGCTGCATAGTCCCTGGGGAGGGCTGCATAGTCACTGCGGGAGGGCTGCATAGTCTCTGGGTGAGAGCTGCATAGTCTCTGGGGGAGGGCTGCATAGTCTCTGGGGGAGGGCTGCATCGTCTCTGGGGGAGGGCTGCATCGTCTCTGGGGGAGGGCTGCATCGTCTCTGGGGGAGGGCTGCATCGTCTCTGGGGGAGGGCTGCATCGTCTCTGGGGGAGGGCTGCATCGTCTCTGGGGGAGGGCTGCATCGTCTCTGGGGGAGGGCTGCATCGTCTCTGGGGGAGGGCTGCATCGTCTCTGGGGGAGGGCTGCATCGTCTCTGGGGGAGGGCTGCATCGTCTCTGGGGGAGGGCTGCATCGTCTCTGGGGGAGGGCTGCATCGTCTCTGGGGGAGGGCTGCATCGTCTCTGGGGGAGGGCTGCATCGTCTCTGGGGGAGGGCTGCATCGTCTCTGGGGGAGGGCTGCATCGTCTCTGGGGGAGGGCTGCATCGTCTCTGGGGGAGGGCTGCATAGTCTCTGGAGGAGGGCTGCATAGTCTCTGGAGGAGGGCTGCATAGTCTCTGGGGGAGGGCTGCATAGTCTCTGGGGGAGGGCTGCATAGTCTCTGGGGAAGGGCTGCATAGTCTCTGGGGAAGGGCTGCATAGTCTCTGGGGGAGAGCTGCATAGTCTCTGGGGGAGAGCTGCATAGTCTCTGGGGGAGAGCTGCATAGTCTCTGGGGGAGAGCTGCATAGTCTCTGGGGGAGAGCTGCATAGTCTCTGGGGGAGAGCTGCATAGTCTCTGGGGGAGAGCTGCATAGTCTCTGGGGGAGAGCTGCATAGTCTCTGGGGGAGAGCTGCATAGTCTCTGGGGGAGAGCTGCATAGTCTCTGGGGGAGAGCTGCATAGTCTCTGGGGGAGAGCTGCATAGTCTCTGGGGGAGAGCTGCATAGTCTCTGGGGGAGAGCTGCATAGTCTCTGGGGGAGAGCTGCATAGTCTCTGGGGGGGAGCTGCATAGTCTCTGGGGGGGAGCTGCATAGTCTCTGGGGGGGAGCTGCATAGTCTCTGGGGGGGAGCTGCATAGTCTCTGGGGGGGAGCTGCATAGGCTCTGGGGGGGAGCTGCATAGTCTCTGGGGGAGAGCTGCATAGTCTCTGGGGGAGAGCTGCATAGTCTCTGGGGGAGAGCTGCATAGTCTCTGGGGGAGAGCTGCATAGTCTCTGGGGGAGAGCTGCATAGTCTCTGGGGGAGAGCTGCATAGTCTCTGGGGGAGAGCTGCATAGTCTCTGGGGGAGAGCTGCATAGTCTCTGGGGGAGAGTTGCGGAGGGCTGGATAGTCTCTGGGGGAGGGCTGGTCTCTGGGGAGGGCTGGATAGTCTCTGGGGGAGGGCTGGATAGTCTCTGGGGGAGGGCTGGATAGTCTCTGGGGGAGGGCTGGATAGTCTCTGGGGGAGGGCTGCATATTTTCGGGGAAGGGTGCACAGTGTCTGTGGGGTCTGCATAGTCTCTTGTGGAGGGCGGCACTGTTCCCAGATGGTATGTAATGGCCGGAAGGGCTAGGTGTATCTAGGAACAATATGTGGAAACTCAGTGGGAGGATCTAAGGATCTCTTGGAGGGTGAAAAACAGAAATAGCACCTTGCAACTCACATTAATATGTCTAACTAGCACTCACTGAAAAGCAGTAATTTGTTGAGGCCCAACATGAGCCTTCATATATATGTGTGTATATATATATATACCTGCATAGATATAAACACACGTAAATGTGTATGTATATATATAAATCCGATTACAGCTCCAACGTGCAGTCATGCACACATTTATATATGTATGCGCAAATGTACACCTGTATACAAATGTGCATATACATGCACACACACGCTTTTCACAATGGCCCTTTGCAGGTGACCCCAGGGCCATTCCTAGAACTTTTGGGGCCCTTGGCGAAAAGGAAGATGTGAGTCCCCTATAATTTGTTAGTGACATCATAGAAAGTAACATCACAGAACTTTTTATCTACTTTGGTATCGCTGAAGTGACATAGTGTGGCTATCAATAACACTGATAAAAAGCTAATTACCCAAATGAAATGTCTGTCTATTTTAAAGCTGTATTAAGTGGATTACAATAGTCACATTGAATGGAAAAGCTAGGCACAGATCTCACAAATATGGATTTCCTTAATCAAAGTTATCCGACTGTTTACAGATTAATGCATGATAAAAATTCCAAGAACTGCGGAAAATGTATTGAATTACATCACTATGGTAAAAATTATGGGAATGGTATAGCGAAATAAAGGTGAGTTCAAATAAATGTACCTTTCCAATTTTATTTAAAAGCTTTATAAATCACAGTTCATCAAAGAAGGGTTAAGATCACCCCTATACTGAAAATACTGTTTAAAATGTGAATTTTTACAGTTCCCAAACTAATACATCATTTGATTTATTCCTTTCATTCGGATGTTGTACTGCTGCATTTATGATGGAAAAATGAAAAGGCAAGTTCCAGAATGAAAGAATATAACAGCAGGATTAACTACTTACATGTGGTATAAAGAAGAAAATTGAGACCTCCTCTGGTGGAAATCTGTGCTAAAGAAAGGTACAGTTTTCATATAAATCCCTTTTACTGTGACTGGAAAAGAAGGTTTGATAATGTACTTATTTCAGAACCATTAGTGAAGCCAGTTGTGAGGATAAGGCAGTGGACAGCTTTGGTGCGAGTGTGTTCACACAGTTGTGCGTTTGTTGCAACAGTATACCAGTGCTGTTTATTCATGCCGCAGTGATGAGAGTTTAGGGTTTTGTATCCTCTGGACAGAGAAACAAGATCAGCTATTTGGATTTGCCTCGAGACTACTAGGAACAGCTCCATTTCTTAGCTGGGAACTGGAAGATGATAAATTACTCATCCCCAGTGAATTAGTCTTATATACTCTTGGAATCATTAAGATGTGCTTGCATCACATCGCTGCAAGGAAGTTAACAAAGAGCTCTTGCTGTGGTTTTGAACTAGGGGAGATTGCTGTATCGGACCCATTATACGGTGCACATTTTGGTTGTGTCAGCAAGTGTGACTTAAAATAGGGAGTCAGACTTTGTTTATGGGGGCATTGCAGAGAGCTTCAATAAGTTGACCATACCGGGAGGCTAGCACTAGCTGACCCGGTTCACAAAGGTGCTTTTCTCTACAACGCTGCTGAAGATGGCACTGAGAATACATTACAGACAGTTTATTTTAGACACCTTGCATATTGCTACAAACACATTATACACCTCAAGCACAGCTCACAGCACAGTAAGGCTCTCTCTAGAACCTTACACTTAAAGCAAAACATGCTACAAATTACAATTACTAAAGTAACTTTCAAGTAGCAGTTAGGTGTCATTCAAAATGTCATACATATGATGTAGGTATGTCATACATAAGCACATGGCAAATACAGACATGTCACACGTAGGCAAGGGAGTAGACAGAAAATTAAAATACTCCCAACTTTGAATCAAAGCTCTTATGGCACCAAGCAAGTCATTGCAACCCTCCCATGAAGAGCTTTCTTGTCTCTTCCATCCAAGCATCTATCCATTCATCCACCCGTTGACATACATTTCTCCCTTACATTCTGTCATCCATTCGTTCTTCCATCATTCAGTCTTTCACCATTCTGTCCGCCCATCCATCCGTGTTCCCATCCATATCCAAACCTATCCATCTGTCTCCAAACCTATCCATCTCTCCATCCACCCCTTCACTGATCCATCCAGCCATCCATTCAACCAATCATCTTTTCAAGCATCCATCCATACTTTCACTCCATCCTTTCCCTTATCCATTTACAATTTCACCCATCCTTTCAATCTCATCCATCAATTTACACTTTCACTCATCTATCCATCCTTTCTTCAATACCTCCCTCTCCCTTTCACACCTCTTCCATTCCTACACTCATTTAACCTTTACTCATTCATACATCCTTTGAACCATCTATCTATCCTTTCATTCATCGTCCATCCACCCTTTCACTCCATCCATCCATTCTCCCTTTCACTCTTCTATCCACCCTTTCACTAATCCATCCACCCTTCCACCCATTCATCCATTTGAGTTTCAACCCCAGGGATTCACAGCAATAGAGTATCACTGTGGCCAAGGAGAGGAGGCCCCCTGCCCGGGGCCTTGCAGCACTTTAGAATGGCTCCAAGGCCCAGAGAGGGGCCCCAATACCTGGACCTTGCAGCCTGATGCAGCACTTTAAGGCCCAGGGCACTGAGGTTTGCTAAACACTGCCTTATCATGACAGTCTTTTATGGCTGCTCCCTTCTTCCCACAACCCACCTCTCCTAATAATGTCCAGCTGGTCCTTGGAACAAAGGGGCCCTTTTGTTGCCTGGCAACACAAAACAGAAAGAGAAAGAAAGGCTTTGGGCAGGTTTTTAAGAGAGGTGCCGCCCTGCCCCAACACATTTGTTGGCTTTGCTGCCGATCCCTTCCCCACCCACTACTTTCCTTCCCCCACCCCTGCAACTCAAGAATGTCACCACGCCCTTGGACCAGGGAGGTCAAACCGCCTCCTTAAAAATGACATTTGTAATTGGATTTAAATAGAGCTTACTACCCCTAATGAAGTGCATTGATGTGATCGGATTGAGGAGGGGACACTGGAGGAGAAGGTGGATACAAGAGGGGACCCATGTTTTCGACCTGAGCGCTAAGCCCTGGGCAGCTGCCCACATTGCCCATGCTTAGCGCCCCCATGCCCCCTTTACTGGGGTCACCGCCCCCACCAGTTTCATCCCAGGCCCAATGTGTGCCCCCTAATAATTAATTCTAGGGACGCCCACTCCGGTCAAGTGGGAACAGTAACAGATGAGTGGACCCAGGGAAAGCAAAGTGATCCGGGTAGTACCAAGCAGACCCAAAGAGTACCGAGCACAGCAATAGAGGGTTGGGATCTTATAATGTTGTGTGGGTGAGGGGGATCTTATAATGTTGTGTGGGTGAGGGGGATCTGAATGGAGCGAAGTGGGCTCTAGGAGGGACAAGATGGGCTCTGGGAGGGACAAGATGGGCTCTGGGAGGGACAAGATGGGCTCTGGGAGGATGGTTTGGTTATGGGAGCTGTGCTTGTCTTAGGCACCGGATTGGGGGTTCTGATGAGTCTTTGGACCTGGCAGCAACCTATCGGGGAGACAGTGGGTCTGGAGGACGTAGGTACAGGGCATGCCATTGTATTGCTGGACAACACACAGTCCTCTTGCACACACCGCCGGTATTGGACGCCCCCTCAGCCCCACGGTATCCGCGCCCCCACTGCCCCCACCTGCTTGCTCCAGTGCCGGCCGCTGGCCTCCTCGCCGACCCGGTGCTGCTCTTCCGCACGCCGCAGACCGGCTGCAGCGGCTTCCGCTTCCGCGATCTGTCAGCGTTGCCAGGCGGGGCCGCCCTCTGTGCCCGCCCAGCCCTGACAATGCAAGGGGAGCGGCCGTGCCCGGTGGGAGATGCCTCCATCGGCCTCCCACAGAAGGCGCCGGGGGCTCGGGTCCGTGCTCACGCGCTATGACAAGGCATGGCGTGCGTCAGAATTTCAAAATTATAAATAAAAAAAAACAGCTGTGATATACATTTTAAGTCGCCTTTAAAACGAAGTAACTCCCGCTTAAGCATGTGTTGGAGGGGGGTTTCACGTATAATTACTTTTTCACTGCAGTTCGTGTCTAACGTTTAATGTCCAACTTTCAGGGTTAGTGTGTATGTGCTAGGCATGCTGTCTCGTGTTGACACTTAGTTTTGGGGCGGGACAAGAGCCGTCACTCAGAAGTCTTCTTAAAGGCGTGGTTATGAAAGCTGGGCGTGTGTTTGAAAGCAATAGCTTTTGCTCTCTGACAGCCATAGTTTGTAAGCGTTTTTCTTTGTACAATCACTGAGCCTAGAAAGCGCTATCTGATAAAACGAAATTCAAAACTGCAGCTGATCGATAAATAAATGCCTTTAATAACTTGACAAATGCTAGAACAACAATTCATGGACAGAATGTAGAACAATATCATACTTTCACCCCAGTATAGAGATCTCTGCATTCCATCCATCATCTGTGTGTCTTTTGCTTTCTCGCCCAAAGTGCGCCAGGTATGCCCAGACGAGGGTCCCATACCCAGACGTGGGGCCCGGGTTTGCTGTGCCACTGGATTCAAGCTAGTCTGGCAGATATGGGGTGAGACCCCAAAACAGGTCCCAGGATGCTTGTTTCCGATCCAGGGAGGTCATGGCTTGGTAGTTCAGGCGGAACTGTTCCCATAAGGTACAGGGTCAAGACTGATTTTCATATGGCTGGGTCCAAACTGAGGTGACATGGTGAGCAAAAGAACAATGGATTTAAGCCAGATCTATTGACTGGAGTGAATGTTTGATTCTAAATTCCATCCATCATCTGTGTGTCTTTTGCTTTAACCGCATGCGTGCGGCCGCGATTTTCGCGCTGTGCGGCTTTTTTGAAAAAAACTCGTTACATTACGAGCTGAGCTCGTCATGAGCATGCGAGCGGCGCAACTCGTCATGAGCATGGAAGGGGTTAAATAACGTGAAGCACATTAGCGTCTACAAGCGAGACAGAGAGTGGTTAAGGTTTCAAACCATGAAGGCTTATTAAAGGTTAATTGCTTACAGAGACAAAATCATCAAGTTAGTGTCAATGAATAATGAATATATGCATGCATTAATTAATCTGAAGTTCAAATGAGTAAAAATCATATAAGTAAAATGGCAAACTATCATGAAGCCACCTCTATGGGACAGTTAAGCAAGATCAGTTCTGTCAATTGGTGACTAGCAGGGAACAGGGGTGGGGGGCGGCAGGTGAGGGGAAGGGGAGCAAAAAACCAAGTTATTAAAAAAACAACTTACCTTTTCAGCTGTCCGTGTTGTGGAATTTTAGTTCATGCACTGAACATCATCTACGCCATCTTGCCGACTCACGTATGAACATACACGACAGCCATTTTAGGTACCATGGTCTCCCTGTTCACGATCGCCCGTCAGCACACTTCCCTGAACCTTGCAAGCCTTCCCCTGCGCACCCTGGCTGCCCCCGCACTCACATGCACAAGTCATGAACCCTCCCCTCCCATGACTCTGTCTCAGGGAATCACACCCCGCGCCTGACCAACACCTCCTTTCCGTCCATGAATACCCCTCCTTTGATGACCCCTTCCTCTGAGCCCGACTGCCTGTACGAACCGCTGATTCAGAAAATGGGTGGTGATGAACAGAGTGTCTGAATTAAGCAGACCACTCTTACCCAGTCCAAAGATCAGGGCTGGATCCATCACCGTTATTTAGCTCACTGCCCCATCCCAGCTCAGAACCTGGCTATATGCAAATTAGTCTGTCCCTGGCCCAGTGCATCATGGGAACAGGGCAGACCAAACTACCAAGCCAATTCTTCACCAGAAAGGAGACAATCTTCCGGGGACCGGTTTCTGCCATTCCAGGCGTCGTCGGCCCGGCTTGCTTGAATCCTGATGGAGCAGTGAGCAAGGGACTCATGTCTGAGTATACCCTTCCACGCTTATGGTGGACAAAATGATTCAGAAAATGGGTGGTGATGAACAGAGTGTCTGAATTAAGCAGACCACTCTTACCCAGTCCAAAGATCAGGGCTTGATCCATCACCGTTATTTAGCTCACTGCCCCATCCCAGCTCAGAACCTGGCTATATGCAAATTAGTCTGTCCCTGGCCCAGTGCATCATGGGAACAGGGCAGACCAAACTACCAAGCCAATTCTTCACCAGAAAGGAGACAAGCTTCCGGGGATCGGTTTCTGCCATTCCAGGCGTCGTCGGCCCGGCTTGCTTGAATCCTGATGGAGCAGTGAGCAAGGGACTCATGTCTGAGTATACCCTTCCACGCTTATGGTGGACAAAATGATTCAGAAAATGGGTGGTGATGAACAGAGTGTCTGAATTAAGCAGACCACACTTACCCAGTCCAAAGATCAGGGCTTGATCCATCACCGTTATTTAGCTCACTGCCCCATCCCAGCTCAGAACCTGGCTATATGCAAATTAGTCTGTCCCTGGCCCAGTGCATCATGGGAACAGGGCAGACCAAACTACCAAGCCAATTCTTCACCAGATAGGAGACAAGCTTCCGGGGACCGGTTTCTGCCATTCCAGGCGTCGTCGGCCCGGCTTGCTTGAATCCTGATGGAGCAGTGAGCAAGGGACTCATGCATGAGTATACCCTTCCACGCTTATGGTGGACAAAATGATTCAGAAAATGGGTGGTGATGAACAGAGTGTCTGAATTAAGCAGACCACTCTTACCCAGTCCAAAGATCAGGGCTTGATCCATCACCGTTATTTAGCTCACTGCCCCATCCCAGCTCAGAACCTGGCTATATGCAAATTAGTCTGTCCCTGGCCCAGTGCATCATGGGAACAGGGCAGACCAAACTACCAAGCCAATTCTTCACCAGAAAGGAGACAAGCTTCCGGGGACCGGTTTCTGCCATTCCAGGCGTCGTCGGCCCGGCTTGCTTGAATCCTGATGGAGCAGTGAGCAAGGGACTCATGTCTGAGTATACCCTTCCACGCTTATGGTGGACAAAATGATTCAGAAAATGGGTGGTGATGAACAGAGTGTCTGAATTAAGCAGACCACTCTTACCCAGTCCAAAGATCAGGGCTTGATCCATCACCGTTATTTAGCTCACTGCCCCATCCCAGCTCAGAACCTGGCTATATGCAAATTAGTCTGTCCCTGGCCCAGTGCATCATGGGAACAGGGCAGACCAAACTACCAAGCCAATTCTTCACCAGAAAGGAGACAAGCTTCCGGGGACCGGTTTCTGCCATTCCAGGCGTCGACGGCCCGGCTTGCTTGAATCCTGATGGAGCAGTGAGCAAGGGACTCATGTCTGAGTATACCCTTCCACGCTTATGGTGGACAAAATGATTCAGAAAATGGGTGGTGATGAACAGAGTGTCTGAATTAAGCAGACCACTCTTACCCAGTCCAAAGATCAGGGCTTGATCCATCACCGTTATTTAGCTCACTGCCCCATCCCAGCTCAGAACCTGGCTATATGCAAATTAGTCTGTCCCTGGCCCAGTGCATCATGGGAACAGGGCAGACCAAACTACCAAGCCAATACTTCACCAGAAAGGAGACAAGCTTCCGGGGACCGGTTTCTGCCATTCCAGGCGTCGTCGGCCCGGCTTGCTTGAATCCTGATGGAGCAGTGAGCAAGGGACTCATGTATGAGTATACCCTTCCACGCTTATGGTGGACAAAATGATTCAGAAAATAGGTGGTGATGAACAGAGTGTCTGAATTAAGCAGACCACTGTTACCCAGTCGAAAGATCAGGGCTTGATCCATCACCGTTATTTAGCTCACTGCCCCATCCTAGCTCAGAACCTGGCTATATGCAAATTAGTCTGTCCCTGGCCCAGTGCATCATGGGAACAGGGCAGACCAAACTACCAAGCCAATTCTTCACCAGAAAGGAGACAAGCTTCCGGGGACCGGTTTCTGCCATTCCAGGCGTCGTCGGCCCGGCTTGCTTGAATCCTGATGGAGCAGTGAGCAAGGGACTCATGTCTGAGTATACCCTTCCACGCTTATGGTGGACAAAATGATTCAGAAAATGGGTGGTGATGAACAGAGTGTCTGAATTAAGCAGACCACTCTTACCCAGTCCAAAGATCAGGGCTTGATCCATCACCGTTATTTAGCTCACTGCCCCATCCCAGCTCAGAACCTGGCTATATGCAAATTAGTCTGTCCCTGGCCCAGTGCATCATGGGAACAGGGCAGACCAAACTACCAAGCCAATTCTTCACCAGAAAGGAGACAAGCTTCCGGGGACCGGTTTCTGCCATTCCAGGCGTCGACGGCCCGGCTTGCTTGAATCCTGATGGAGCAGTGAGCAAGGGACTCATGTCTGAGTATACCCTTCCACGCTTATGGTGGACAAAATGATTCAGAAAATGGGTGGTGATGAACAGAGTGTCTGAATTAAGCAGACCACTCTTACCCAGTCCAAAGATCAGGGCTTGATCCATCACCGTTATTTAGCTCACTGCCCCATCCCAGCTCAGAACCTGGCTATATGCAAATTAGTCTGTCCCTGGCCCAGTGCATCATGGGAACAGGGCAGACCAAACTACCAAGCCAATACTTCACCAGAAAGGAGACAAGCTTCCGGGGACCGGTTTCTGCCATTCCAGGCGTCGTCGGCCCGGCTTGCTTGAATCCTGATGGAGCAGTGAGCAAGGGACTCATGTCTGAGTATACCCTTCCACGCTTATGGTGGACAAAATGATTCAGAAAATGGGTGGTGATGAACAGAGTGTCTGAATTAAGCAGACCACTCTTACCCAGTCCAAAGATCAGGGCTTGATCCATCACCGTTATTTAGCTCACTGCCCCATCCCAGCTCAGAACCTGGCTATATGCAAATTAGTTTTTCCCTGGCCCAGTGCATCATGGGAACAGGGCAGACCAAATTACCAAGCCAATTCTTCACCAGAAAGGAGACAAGCTTCCGGGGACCGGTTTCTGCCATTCCAGGCGTCGTCGGCCCGGCTTGCTTGAATCCTGATGGAGCAGTGAGCAAGGGACTCATGTCTGAGTATACCCTTCCACGCTTATGGTGGACAAAATGATTCAGAAAATGGGTGGTGATGAACAGAGTGTCTGAATTAAGCAGACCACTCTTACCCAGTCCAAAGATCAGGGCTTGATCCATCACCGTTATTTAGCTCACTGCCCCATCCCAGCTCAGAACCTGGCTATATGCAAATTAGTCTGTCCCTGGCCCAGTGCATCATGCTGGTCATCCCGTAGCCCGAGGATACAGTTTATTGCCCACTACTGTATGCACTCGCCTTTCCTGAAAGGAGCCACTATTGATCATGACCTCCCCACCCCCTGAGATTCGATCAGGCGCACACATTCCAAAGGAATCGGCAGAACACTCAGCTGCGTGATAGCCCCCTCCCAATCATATGAGGGGAAAGGGCTTCTACTGTTGTCATGTGTTGGAGGGGGCCGGAACTGGGGGGGTGCCGTAGATGTCGTTCTCATACTTCACAATGTCTTTGTTGTAATAAAGAGCGTCCACATGTCTTGAACCAGTGTATAAAAGACCAGGTCTCCGAGAGGTTGAGAGAGCACCTTGAGACGATACCTTGTTGTCCGATCTGATGTGTTCTACAACGTCGGAATAAAACTTGTTTCCTGTCTTCCTGTCTCCAGCGCCTGCCTCTTTATTGGATAACTTCGTATGGTATTAGAGGCGTCTAACGCCGGGCAAATTTAACTTAGGAAACATCAACAGAATAGCCTGACCATTTTGAATTGATCTTTATCAATTGGCGTCCCAAACGCGGGGCCCATCAGCGACACGTGGTTCCAGTGGGAGAGGTCCCGACGACAGAGTGAACGACTGCAACGATCGGGAGAGCTCCTGTCCGATAGACCCTCGTCTGACAGCCGATCATCTGAACTTCACTGATTCCGAGCTGACCTCTCCCGAGTGATCTACGGTCCTGACTGGGAACCACCAGGAGTGCCGCGATAGCAACAGAGAATAGAGGACGATCGGGCGCTGGAAGCGGAAGACGAGAAACGGTCCGAGCGGTCCGGGTAAGGTCGTGACACACGACAAATTGCGAAATTGATTGATTGATTGCTTGAAAATACTAGTATTACTCGTCTTATTGTCTCTGAGAGATTCTCTATTTGCAAACAAGCACAGAGTCGCCATACTCTGTTTAGTCTTTGCAGATAGTGAAGGATAGGTAACGCGGACTTTTGTCCCCCATTGTAATCTGCCGTGCCTATTTTTCTCCCCATTGATTGATTGTTTGAATCGGGCATTGAATTGTTCGAAGTTGGTTCTCTTAAGGATCTTCTCTGCCTACAAACGGGGAAGAATAGGAATATTCTCTCTCCCTTTGCAGATAGTGAAGGGTAGGCAATGCAAGCCTTTAACCCGTCGTGCCTATTTCATTCCTCATTGATTGATTGTTTATCCAAACATTGACTGTTTGGAATTGGTTCCTTCTGGAGGTATTCTCTGTTTGCAAACAGCGTAGAATAGAATATTCTGTCCAGTTTTTGCAAGTAGTGAAAAGATAGGTAGTGCAGGCTTTTGCCCCCCATTGTAACCCGTCATGCCTATCTTCTCCCCATTGGTTAGTAGTTGGGTCAACCCGGACCGCTTATTAGAGATGAACCATCCAGCTCCACTGGAAGGCACCCCTAATAAGGACATGTTTACTAAGCAAGGACTAGTCGCTATAGCTTATAGTAAGTTATGGCATAAATATACAAAAAAAGATCCTGAAAGTCAGTGGCCACTGATAGGTTCTTTTGATGAAAATAAAATAAAAACACTAGAAGCAGCTGTAAAAATAAATAAGGCAACGCCCACTATGCTCGATAGTATTGGCATGTGGCGCAAAGAAGCAGAACAGCGAAGGAAAAGAGAAGAAGCAAAAATAGTGAAAGAGTTACGAAAAGCAGCCCATCTGGCCGCAAAAGAACTAGATGAAGAAATAAGAAGAAAAGAGGAAGTTAAACAAACACAAGAATCAGGACTGGCAGGCCAATGCCCTGTCAGGACCCCCCCCTACGCTCTACCCGGAGATGCCCTCCAAACAGCGGGCAAATGACGAGTTACTGCTCGGTCCTCCAATTATCTACATGCCCCCTCCTTATGCTCCCTGCCAGCCTCTAGCACAACACTCACCAGCTCAAAGTGCAGGCGTGGGTGACCCTAGCGCTAGTGCCCCGGCTCTTGCGGCCTTCGCACCAGCCGCATTGGTAACAACAGCAGATGAACATGAGACTAGCAGGCAGCTAACAGCCAGGCCAAATAGGTTGAGCAAAGATGAGCGAGATGGAATCGACCAGATAGCAAAGACCCTGGTAGAACGGAAGGAGAGCGAAGAATATACGATGAATATGCACAATTCACATGCCGGTAGTCACAGACGGCATTTCATTTTACGGTTCAGCTACCACACCCTGAACGCCTATGAGGATAGGTACCAGAATAAGGGTCCTGCTAAACTGACGGCTCTATATAGAAGGGTCGATGTTGGAGATGGGACTGAGAGCGATGTGACGGACCTCTTCATGCAAACGCTTGAGGTTTTCCGCCACCTCACGGAACAGAAACCAGAGGTCAAGATCAAAGTCCCTGAGACGATTGAACCCCCATTAGAAGCAGCCAACACTATGATGCCTATCAGAGAAGCCGCCCCCTACTGGGTTCCCCCAAGAGGTCAGGGAACAAACGATGATATCAACCACGCAGATGCAAAAGGGAGGGTTGTGTACAACTGGGTTTACCAACCATGGGATCGGCAAGATATTTTAACTTTTAGGCAAACCCTGCCCGATTTAAGAAAGAACCCTACAGCATTTTATACCGAACTAGGCACAGCCTTGGGCTCAACCATAATGACTCTATCGGACATCGATTTGTTTTTCGGGTTGTGTCTGCCGGCCGATGTGTGGAAGCAAATCCGGAAAGCCGACCACACAGACCTGTTCGGACACACCTGGAAACAACTCGATGAACTAGGTAGGCAGCGAGAGCCCGGAAAGAAACCTGTAAAAGACATACTGGAACTCCCCGACAAAATAGTGCAGAAGCTAAAGACGTTGATCCCAGAGAAGAAGGTAGACTGGTCGGTAGTCACGGCTTGCCGTCAGAAACCCCAGGAAGACGTATCAGAATATTTCTCCCGATTTGAAACGGTGTTCTCCGACTACAGTGGCCAAGACATGACCACCGCAACCGGACAACACCTATTCGTGCAAAACTACGTAAAAGGGCTATCGCAAGAGGTCTCCCAAAAGTTACAGACGAGTGAGAGTAGTTGAGGAGCCTCCAAACCTGCAGCTGTCCTTCAGATGGCTCAGTATTACGAACACCAAAAGAACGAGAACGAGAGGGCGACTGAGAGAAAGAAAAAGGACTTAAAGGAACGAGTGATGATTGCTCAATTGCAGGGAGTGACTACAGGAAGGGAACGGTATAGGGGAAACTACCAGTCGAATGCCCCTAGGAATTCGCCCCCTAGAGACCGCAACCCCACACCTGGCGCTCCACGAACCGACCTCGATGAGAACCAGTGTGCATTTTGCAAAGAATTTGGACATTGGAAGTCTCAATGCCCGGCCCTTCGGGAAATGATTAAAAATAAAGAGACAAGGGACATGACAAATGGCCCAAAAACTGGAGGGCAGGGGCGAGGGCAGACCTACGACACCACCAATGACAGACCTGGCAGACCAAACACATTTGACCGACCCCGACAAAATCAGTGCCAACAGTCCGACTGCAACAATGCTCACGACTCTGCATAGGACTGCCAGGGGCAAGGGAGGGATCCAGTCGAGCTCTGTGTTGACCAGCAAGGTCCTTACGTCACTGCTAAGGTCCTGGGTACAAAGTCTCCATTCTTGGTAGACACTGGAGCGACACGTAGTGTATTATCAAAGCGACTGATTCCAAGGGCACCCTTGTCTGGCTCACACATTACATCGATAGGTTTCGATGGAACGCCCTCCACTAATCCCCTGTCTGTACCTATCTCCTTTGACCTAGGAAACAATCCCACTGACACAACATTTCTGCTCTCCTCCAACTCCCCTGACGCCATTATGGGTATTGATTTACTGAAACATTTCCGAGCTACTATTAGGTGTTCCCCGGATGGAGTCCGAGTCATCCTGTACGACAACCCGAGCATGTCCAGACCCTACCCTGCACGACATATGTACACCATAACAGATGCTGACCTATCCTTGCTCGATACCCTACCCCTGTACCTATGGGCCAGAAACGACTCGGATGTAGGACGAATGATGATCGATCCTGTACACATAACTGTTCGACCAGATGCAATACTCCCGAAACTCCCACAGTACCCGATATCGCCCGAAGGCGAGAAGGCATTGGTAGCGAATATTCAGTCCTTGGTAGATGCAGGAGTGGTAGAGGAAGTGGTTAGTAATGTCTGCAATAGCCCTATCCTACCCATTGTTAAGAAGCAAGGTGAGGGAGATGAGAAAGCATACCGCTTCATCATCGACCTGCGAGAAGTCAACAAACTGGTGGTGCCACAGTACCCCGTAGTCTCAGACATCGCCACCATTCTGACTCTCATCCCGTCCACTGCCACCACCTTCACCGTTATTGATCTTAAAAATGCATTTTTCTCTATCCCCATCCATCCAGACAGCCGTTATCTCTTCGGCTTCACTTTAAAAAAACGTTCATACCGATTTTGTAGAGCTCCCCAGGGCTACACTGAAAGTCCCAGCATTTACAGCCAGGCCCTCAAAAGACAGCTGGACGCCGTCCAGCTACCAGATGGAGTGGTGTTGATCCAATATGTCGATGATATCCTTTTGGCGGCCGACACCACTCCACTTGCAATCACAGCCACTATCCAACTCTTGCACTTTCTTGCGGAGAATGGCCACAAAGTCTCCAAAAAGAAACTGCAGTTCTGCCAGCCCCAAGTGACATACCTAGGCCATCTCCTGTCCAAAGAAGGGAGGAAACTTACGCCCGACCGAATCCAAACCATCCTAGACACCCCCATTCCAAAAACACAGAAGCAGGTCCGTTCATTAGTGGGTCTTACCTCTTTCTGCCGACAATGGTTACCAAATTTCAGTCTCATTATAAAACCCCTACTTTCCCTGTTGGCCAAAGATGTTCCGTTCCCACTCCCTTGGACTCCCGAATGCCAAGCATCCTTTAAGGAGTTGCGGGATACCCTTCGCTCGGCACCCGTTCTAGGAACACCAGATTACTCCAAGCCCTTCTACCTTTTCACTCACGAAAGAGAGGGATGCGCATTGTCTGTTCTAACTCAGCCCATCGGCGCCAAACAGCGCCCTTGTGCCTACTTCTCTGCCACTCTTGATCCAGTCGCCAGAGCCCTACCTGCCTGCCTTCGAGCAGTAGCCGCTGCTGCTGTCTCTATCCGCCAGAGTGAGGGAATTGTACTTTCGAACTCTCTCACGGTATTAGTACCCCATGCAGTTGACACCCTTTTGAACCAGACTAAGACTCAACACCTGACTAGCGCACGACTAACAGGGTACGAATTGACTCTACTTGCACCCCACAACACTCTGAAGAGATGCACGACATTGAATCCTGCTACACTGTTACCCTTGCCCGAAAATGACCCTGATGTGCCCCCTATACACGACTGTGTGACCCTCACGGACGAACAGACTAGGAGTAGAATTGACCTCCGAGACATTGCTTTTACAGATCATGATGGAGAACTATGGGTAGATGGCTCTTGTATCAAACTCCCAGACGGCACCACTTCTGCTGCCTATGCGGTGACGACAGCTCGAACAGTAGTTGAAACAGCTCGCATCACACAACGATCCGCACAGGCAGCAGAGCTAATTGCCCTCACACAAGCATGTATCATAGCAGCAGGAACCACGGCGAACATTTACACAGACAGCCAGTATGCCTTCGGGGTGGTTCATCATTTTGGGCTCCTGTGGAGGGAAAGGGGATTCCTGACGTCCCACGGTACGCCCATCCTTCACGGAGATCTAGTCTCCGCCCTGATTGAAGCAGTTCTTCTCCCCAAACAATTAGCAGTGATCAAATGCCAGGCACACAAGAAGGTGACAGATTTAGTTGGACAGGGAAACGCACTAGCCGACATCACTGCCCGAACCACAGCTGAGAATAGGACAACGACACGCATGTATGTGACCAAGTCACAAGCAGAAAAATGGACTGACGCTAGGGAAACAATTAGGGACATCCTGTCGGCTAGCACACCTCTCGAACTGACTGAATGGGCACGGGTGGGTCTAAGGGACGATGAAGGCTGCTGGCGGACAAAAGACACGAACAAATGGTTGCTGCCCGACTCATACTTGATCCCCATACTGACAATGGCACACTCCCCTGCACACATAGGCTCTGCCCCCATGATTGAACTCATTTCCAAAGTCTGGCACAACAACAAGATCCCCGACTCAGCCAAACGCCTGGTCCAGCAGTGCCTTATTTGCCTACAACACAACCCCGGGAAAGGAACTGTAGTACCCCGGGGAGGGTTTGGGATCCCCGACCACCCCTTTGAGGTCCTCCAGATGGATTACATCCAACTGGAGAGGTGCCAAGGCTTGAAGTACGTATTAGTCATTGTATGTGCCTTCAGCAAATGGGTGGAAGCCTATCCGACCCGAGATAACACTGCCATGACTACTGCCAAAGTACTACTGAAAGAGTTTTTTCCTCGCTACGGCCTTTGTCGAATTTTATGGAGCGACAATGGCCCCCACTTCATAGCTGAAGTTATCCAACTAATCCTGAAGGGGTTGGGGGTAAAACAGAGGTTCCATGCAGTCTTCCACCCCCAATCCGCTGGCCTGGTTGAACGACACAACGCTACACTGAAATTGAAACTGTCAAAAATAGTGGCCACCACAGGACTTAAGTGGCCAGATGCCCTTCCACTGGCATTACTATCGATGCGCTCCACTCCCACTAAGCACCACTTGACCCCCTACGAAGTTGTATTTGGGCGACCAATGAACCTCTGGACTGCCCCCAAACCGACCTCCATTCACGACGTCCCCGACGTCCTGCTGTCAGATTATTTATACAAATTAACTAAAACGTTGTCTGTGTATTCATCACCAGGTGCAGCAGGCCATCCCCGATGCTTCCAGGGGTCCCGGTCACGATATCCAACCGGGAGAGTACGTCCTAGTCCGGAACTTTCAACGGGCGAAGAGTCTGGAACCCCGGTGGACGGGCCCCTGGCAAGTACTGATCACCACTCGGACGGCTCTCCGAGTGGAGGGGAAGAAGCCCTGGCTGCACGCACACCACTGCAAGAAGGTTTCCTCGACCCTGGCCACGACAGACAACGTCAGCACCCAAGAAGAGCTCCTGAACAAAAACCGACCATCACTGAACTGCTATCCTGATACCGAGGCACTTGAACTTGCAAAACACTCTGATCCCACTGTGCCATCCCGAGAAGGGTATTTCCTGCGTCGAAAGGAGGGAGCTTCGGCTAAGTAGGCCACTGACTAAGTTAAAAATCTCAGAACGGTGACCCAAAGCAACCAAGGGTTACCCGGAGAGAAGCTAAACAAAGTCTGTGGTTCTGCCCACTACCGAGCACCTTGAAGATGAAGATGATGGAAGCGCCAGATAAGAAGATGATGGAAGCGCCAGATAAGAAGACGTCGGAAGCAACAGGAAATACCCACTACAGGAACCCAAAGACTGATAATTTGCACAAATCAAAGACAATCGCTTTCTTCATTGTCTTCCTCTTTTGCCTCCTCCTCATGACTTCCTTCTGGATCTTGGAGGAAAGCACACCCGCTCACCAGATGTTGCCAACCACTGTCCAGCCAACCACCATGAAAGAGCACCACCTGATCACCCTTTCACCTCAGCTCCGAGAAAGGCGTAAGGAGTTCTGGAACAATTCCTTCGTACAACTGTTGCACCAGCACAACCTTGCTGCAAATGCCACGAACTGCTGGATCTGTGGGTTGCTCCCACATGCTACCGGACACTCCATCCCCTTCATCCCTTCTCCTTTCTCAGTTCACGGCTCCTGCCTCGCCTGGTTGATCCTCATGCAGGAAAGCCACAAGGACAACGCCGCTTCCGGTCAAACAGTGTCACACTTCTACTATGGGTTCTGGCTGAACAAAACAGGAAAGACGTCTGCCCCCTTTTGTCCTGCAATTTCAGGTTCAACCTTCCTTACGAACATCCCTGCCAAAGAAAGGGTCGAAATGCAAGTGCTCCACAATCCAGCCAGACCCACCTTCTCCCACCTGCGGAAACAAACGGCTGCCACCCTGACCGTGGCCCTGTCTGTCATCAATGTCACAGGACTCGTATGCCTCGAAGGACAGGGAACGCAGCTGGTGGGTCACAGTTCTTGTCGCATCACCAAAACATTGGTCTCAGCTGACCCCCCCTCCTTTGTTGCTTCCCCGAATATGTACTTTGTTTGTGGCACCAAAGCTTACACTTGGCTCCCAAAAGGCTGGAGGGGTACGTGCTACATCGCCTTCATTCTTCCTCCCACGTATGTGGCTCCAGCCTACCATCACCGGCAAAAGCGCGCCGGAGACATTGGACAAGCCGACTCCACCGGAGCACAGTTCCTGGATGCGGCGAAGGGACTTGTTCCTCTGTGGGGCCCAATGGCAAATAGCCGCGCTATCCGACACCTGACTCAGGCAGTAGAAACAACCATTAACATCACCGCTGGCATCCTCGCCAACAACACGGCTGAGCTTCAGGCAGTCCGCCTGGTGGCTCTTCAAAACCGTCTTGTTCTAGATGTGGTTCTGGCCGACTGTGGAGGAGCATGCCGCATCATCGGCTCCAGCTGTTGCACCTACGTGCCAGATAACTCACCTTCAGTCTACAAAGCAATCGAACACCTCCACAGACTGTCCTCGGAGGTTCACCAGGAGCAGGAAGGATGGTCGCTTGGAGGCTGGTTCTGGGACACTTTGAAGAACTGGGGATGGAGATTGTTCACGTTTATATTGATACCAATCATGATACTGTGTGGGTGTTGCTTAGGTATTCAATGTTTACCACCTTTATGTGCACTCATTTCCAACTGTATGTGCCCTAAGACTTTGGACTTTAAAACTGAGCACATGAGTCCCCTATACGAGATAGAGGTGCGTGGTCTCATGGGGATCGATCCGAACTGACAAGCTGGCGAGACATGTTAAAGGGAGGACTGTGGAATTTTAGTTCATGCACTGAACATCATCTACGCCATCTTGCCGACTCACGTATGAACATACACGACAGCCATTTTAGGTACCATGGTCTCCCTGTTCACGATCGCCCGTCAGCACACTTCCCTGAACCTTGCAAGCCTTCCCCTGCGCACCCTGGCTGCCCCCGCACTCACATGCACAAGTCATGAACCCTCCCCTCCCATGACTCTGTCTCAGGGAATCACACCCCGCGCCTGACCAACACCTCCTTTCCGTCCATGAATACCCCTCCTTTGATGACCCCTTCCTCTGAGCCCGACTGCCTGTACGAACCGCTGGTCATCCCTTAGTCCGAGGATACAGTTTATTGCCCACTACTGTATGCACTTGCCTTTCCTGAAAGGAGCCACTATTGATCATGACCTCCCCACCCCCTGAGATTCGATCAGGCGCACACATTCCAAAGGAATCGGCAGAACACTCAGCTGCGTGATAGCCCCCTCCCAATCATATGAGGGGAAAGGGCTTCTACTGTTGTCATGTGTTGGAGGGGGCCGGAACTGGGGGGGTGCCGTAGATGTCGTTCTCATACTTCACAATGTCTTTGTTGTAATAAAGAGCGTCCACATGTCTTGAACCAGTGTATAAAAGACCAGGTCTCCGAGAGGTTGAGAGAGCACCTCGAGACGATACCTTGTTGTCCGATCTGATGTGTTCTACTCTGTCGGAATAAAACTTGTTTCCTGTCTTCCTGTCTCCAGCGCCTGCCTCTTTATTGGATAACTTCGTATGGTATTAGAGGCGTCTAACGCCGGGCAAATTTAACTTAGGAAACATCAACAGAATCCTGACCATTTTGAATTGATCTTTATCAGTGTCTCTCCTCTGCTTCCCTTCCCATGATTCCCGTAACATAAGCAAAAAGCACACAGGCTCCCCTAAGCGAATCACAATGCTGCAATGCCGCATTGTGAGTGGTCTGAGCTCTGTGGTTAGGCACTCAGACGGGGACTATGAGCTTGTTCAAGTTCCCCACCAGGCTGTTCATTACAGCCTGGTGGCGGGCATACAAAGTGCACATGACTGTTTGGCCAGCTCAAGTCAGCTGGCCAAACCGTCATGCACACTTTATGTGTACCCACTACTCCTCCCCCTGTAACCCTAGTCCCGTCCTAAACTAGCCCAGTAGCTAAGAAAAAAACGATAAGAACAATGTTATTGTCATTTTATTTTTCCATATTTCACTGCTCTGAGATCATTGGGGCGACGCTTCTCCGCCTTCTTGCTGAGCGAACGCATGGAGCAGATCTGAATGCTTGAGAGGCCTCTCTGACTAGGTGATGGGCCATCACCTTTAATTAAAGGGAACGGATGCCCTACCCAACTTATTGAACATTGATGTACTTGGCGACATTGAGCCCTGTAACCAGTATTGGAATTTTACTCCTGATATACCTGAAGAGAACGGATGCCCTGCCCTACCTATTGAACATTGATATACTTGGCGACATTGAGCCCTGGAACCATTATTGGAATTATACACCTGATACACCTGAGTAGCAAGGCTTGGCACCAGGTCTAGGTTGCCACCTTCTGTCCTGATGAAGACTCGCAGCTGAGGTCCACAAGCTCCCTCCTCGCATCAGCCGAGTCGAAACGTCGACGCTGCACCCGTAAACAAACCTGTACCCACAATTCCCTCCTGTTGTATCGTGACAAGATGTATTGATGACATACTATAATTTACAGATTACGTGTAAATGAAAGTACTAACTGGGACAGGTTTACAAAGTCTGGTTTTAGGTACCAGCAAATACAAAATATCAGAATGTCTTTATGTCTAATTCTATGATTCACACTATCCCCTACCCACAACCACCACCTCACTATTTCCTATTTTCTTTCTCTTGCGCACAACCTAAGAGTTTTGTAAAAATAACCTTGGATTTAATAAATATTACTGTTGTAAATGTATCTTACATTGTGGCGCATTTTCCTTGTGTGTTGTTATCATATGCATGCATACTAAGTCATTATTACATGCATTTGAATATGTCTATTGAATGTTTTGCCTTTTGTAGTTAGCAAACATCAGTGCTGTAGTTATCTTACATAGCACACAATTTTTAGATTTGAATTGAATTCATTACAATATATGGTCACGGACCGCTGTTTCATTCCCGTATTGTGCCCAGGTCCGGCTATGACGGTTACCCCATTATTATAAAATGGACATACAAAGTGCACATGACTGTTCGGCCAGCTCAAGACAGCTGGCCAAACCGTCTACTCCTCCCCCTGTAACCCTAGTCCCATCCTAAACTAGCCCAGTAGCTAAGAAAAAAACGATAATACCAATGTTATTGCCATTTTATTTTTCCATATTTCACTGCTCTGAGATCATTGGGGCGACGCTTCTCTGCCTTAGTGGAGGAGCCTCCCATGGTTCTGTCTTAAAGAGAGTACCCTACTCTGCTCCAAGCTTTATACAGGATCTCTCTCTGAGCATTTGGCAAGTGTTCTCAAGCATGTGTACTCTGCTCCAAACTTCAATCACACAATTCTAACATTTTCTACACCTACACATAGTTCCCATAAAGCAGTCTAATCAGGTTAGAATATAAAGATTCAGTTTTGTGCTCATTAGTTTCTCAGTATCCTCCATGATACAGTGGCTCTTATCAGCCTTTAAACGTACATTTATCTGCAACAAAACAAGATACACTGTAAAGTCTGTACTCTACAGGTTGCTTCTCGGATTTGATATCAATTAACACTTTCCACGATTCGCACAAGCTAAAGCAAAGGAACATTGCTTTGGTTAATTATAACATCCGCCTCGCCTATAAATAAAATATTCACCTATCATCAAGCAAGATAGCAAAGCTATGGGAGCCATTTAAAATTCTGGGATACATTAGCTATTGGCTTTATAAAGACATACTTCACAATAACATTTGTGTCTTTACATGCTAATGTTAATTAACCCCTTTGTTGAAGCGGGAATTCCGCCGCAGCCCGGAGGGGTGAGCGCGGCGCTTCAGTGCTCATGACGACTCCATGCTGTCATGAGTCACGGGCGGCGTGTGCTCATGACGGCTTGGTTCCGTCATGACCCCGCCCGCTCATTCATACGCCCGCACAGGCTGGGAATTAGTGCCTCATGGGAGGAGTGGCTGCGGCATGACGGAACCACTCCGTCATGAGTACACGCCGCTCATGACGGCGTGGTTCCGTCATAAGCACCCAAGGTGTTAATGCAAAATACGTGATATAAAAACATGTCCTTTACATACAAATAAAGGCATTGTAATGCTGCTTCTTGTCGGTTAGTGTGTTTCTCTTACACTCTTCGCTCTTTTACTACTTAATTATGTTTCAGAAACTGTATTTCATGTAGTTGACTAATCATCAATTTAATGTAGTTTAAAAAAAGTATTTTGCTTCTGATTCACTCATGTAGGCTGAATATGGTATGTTGATTGTATTATAATTCATGCAAGAGATAAAATGGTAATGAAAATATAACACACACATTTATACCCATATGATACATCATTTAATATGGTACGCTATTGCCACAGGGGCATCTTGGTGACTCATAAACTAAAGAGTGATTGGGTTATCAATGTTACATTAACTCTTAGATGGCATAAAGACAGGAGCTTAATGCAAGCTCCTGCTCCCCCTGCGGTACAGGGGAACCCCCACCCTTCAGTGCCCTCCCCCCATTCAACAAAGAAGTGTTTCTGAAGATAGTACATGAAATACTGAACTAAAATGTTTTAATGACTGCAGTTAAATGACGAGAACAATAGGTATTGTACAGATGGGAATGTAGCATTTCAGAGTAAATCAATCTTTGGCTTTATTTTACATACATTATCTCTGTAGAAGGGAGAGATTATTGAAGCTGGTCTTTACAAGGAGCAGCTAACAGTGGGCACTGATTTAAATTAGAAGGTTTACATTTTTTTAACATTTGCTGAATATATTGCTTTTTGAAGTAATTGACAATGGACAGGACCAGAGGAATGATGCAATTCTATGACACCAGTTTTAATGGATTTACCCCAGTTGACACTCAATTTCCCCACATAATTTTTAGATTTCAACAAAAATTGTTATTTCTAGCTCATTTGCATCAAAATAATATTGCCAGAGAATGTGTATGCAACATAATTTGCCTGTTCTTGCTGTATCATTTACATAATAGTGCTGTATAATTTAGTCCTCCATTGTCACATAATCCTGGATGGCCCTGATAATAGTAAAGATCAACAGAATTTTTGGGGAGATATTGTTATGATGATAAATCCATTTTTCAAAGTGTGAAATATTTTCTATATTTCACGGCTCTCTCTGAAACATGGGTTTTTCTACAGTGCATTTTGTGCAATGAAAGCTGCCAAACATATTTCAAATACATACATACGCTTAAATGTACAGAGAGTGTTTAACTGGTAACTAAGTGATATGGTCTTATATTGCTCTGGAAGGGCTTTGGTAATATTATGAAGCACAAATCTAAAGGGCTAATGATTTGGAAATGTTACCAGAACAACACAATGACAACGTAGCACTATTTTACATGTCACTTTCTGTGGATTTTTTATTTGCTTTTTTTGTTTCGTGTAGTTAGCGCTAAAAATATACTTTTTTCAAACTGGGGAATGTTTACTGAAATACCGACCTATACCATTTGGTTTTCTGTAGTAAAAAGAAAATAAAAATAAATGTTTGCTGAGATTTTTCTTATAAAACAGAATTTGCTATATTAAACAATACACATATTGTCTGTAGTAATGAGAGATTTCTAAAGCTGTTGCCTGTAAGAGTAATTTCACAAAGGGCCCTGTTTGCAATTAGAATGTTCATGATTAGTTTAGTGTTGAAGAAGAGAATTCTGATTAAACAGTGGGTAACGGCAAAGCTCTAAAGAGTGTTGTTTGTATGTCATATCAAAATGCATTGCCACCCTCTGTGATTACTCAACTGGATCAATACCATTTATCCTGTGAAATATTCGTTTGTATCACACATCACTGCATTTTGTGGTATATTTTTGCTGGTGCCAAATGTAAAGTTTATTTCTTTTCCTGCTGTCCCTGACGCGTTTCGGCCACAACCTGTGGCCTTGATCTCATGATAATGCTACGCAAGACCGGGATTTAAAAAGGTCCACACACTACCCATGTGATGTGACGACAATAGTAGCAATAAACAAAATACTGTCTTATATGTATATATAGTACATTTGTCAATAAAGCTTTTAAAAAAAAGTGAAACATTTAAAAACACAGGTTGTTATTTTTTCGTACTAATACTTTGTATATATATGATCGCATGTAGCATGCTGAATACAATTGAAAGCGAAACTGTGCAGATGCTGCTAAAAATTTCACAAATTCAGTTGAGGTAGGCATGAAAGTTACATAAAAACATACGGTTGCCCTCTTGGAGAAGCCACACGCATCGGGGTATGCACACACGATCCTGCAGGTAGCAGTAGTCACAGCAGGCTGTAAGCGCTTCAACAGGCCATACGCGTTTCGAGCTGTATGTAGCTCTTGTTCACTGGCAACATGAGGCACAATACGTGTTTGTAGAAACAACCTATTTAATGCAAATTAGAGTCCCGCCCTCATAGGCGTCACACACAAAGGCATTCTGGTAATTATAGTTCGTAATGATGCCAAGACTCGCAGTTCTTTTATCCAAGTGGACTCCGTCCTTGCTTCACAATTTGATAAAGTTCCTTGTAAGGTGAATTGCATTAACAAACTGCTTGTCTCTGCTAATGTCAGACTGCAGCTCAGGTCCCCTCTGCTCTTTAAGTGCTCGAAGTAACAAGCGCTCGGAAACCGTCATGAAAAGCGTCGGGGCTTCTCCGGCGGCTAGGCTAGCCGCTCGTAAATCCAAAACATAAGGTTGCCCTCTTGGAGAAGCCACACGCATCGGGGTATGCACACACGATGCTGCTGGTAGCAGTAGTCACAGCAGGCTGGAAGCGCTTCAACAGGCCATACGCGTTTCAAGCTGTATGTAGCTCTTGTTCACTGGCAACATGAGGCACAAGACGGGTTTGTAGAAACAACCTATTTAATGCAAATTAGAGTCCCGCCCTCATAAGCGTCACACACAAAGGCATTCTGGTAATTATAGTTCGTAATGATGCCAAGACTCGCAGTTCTTTTATCCAAGTGGACTCCGTCCTTGCTTCACAATTTGATAAAGTTCCTTGTAAGGTGAATTGCATTAACAAACTGCTTGTCTCTGGTAAGTGTGGGATCTCACCCCACGAGGTCAGAAACATGTCTTGGCATTAGCAGGCTGGCTATGACTAGTCAGAGACCACATCTGTGGTAGTAGGTTTTCAGGGGGCCCTCTAAAGTGTCTGCTGTGTACATCAATTAATAAATCATACACTGGCATCAGTGAGGATTTATTAAGACGAGAAGTTTGGTACCAAGCATCTTAGGGTACAGTGAAGCCACCATGGAGCTAGGAACTTGTAATGGCAAGTATCCAGCCCATGTTCGTTCTATAGCTCCCCTGTGCACTTACAAAATCCAAGAATGGCTCCCAAATTGCAGGGTCATAACTGCTCCTGGATATATGGCCACACATGGAGTATAGTGCAAACTGCTTAAGGGCTGTAAGGTCTGCAGTATGGGTGTTTTACCAATTTCTCATGGAGTGTATGAGGGCTTGACACACAGGTCAGTGTGCAATGTTGACCCTTTGTTTTTTTCTGCACCAAGTCACGCACCCGGCAATGTCAATTTTCATGGTCTTGGTGAGGGATCCCTGGGGTGGCAAATTCATGCTGCAGCCCAACTGGACCTTTTTCAGTACTCATGCCCTAGGTACCAGATGGACCACTTACCGGGGACTTACAGGGGTGGCTGAAGTTGTGACACTCATAGTACAGTTTTGGAAAAGAGTTCGGGCACTGGGACACTGGATATCAGGGACCCAATTCACTTACAGTTCGAAATCACACCAGGCAACAAGCAAACAGTGAGGGCTATCCATGTCAAAGAGGCACTTTCCTACAGTTGGTGTGTGAGTGGTTGTATTGAAGAGTGAGTGTCTTTGTGAATGGCTCTATGGGTTAGTGCGAAG
The DNA here is from genome assembly GCF_964261635.1 of Lissotriton helveticus. Lineage (NCBI taxonomy): Eukaryota > Metazoa > Chordata > Amphibia > Caudata > Salamandridae > Lissotriton > Lissotriton helveticus. The sequence goes on from NC_136059.1 coordinate 1,097,309,417, forward strand.
ATTTGGGAGTGCTTGTATGGATGTGTGAATGGGTATGTAAGTGGTTGTATGGGTGTGTGAGTGCTTGTATGGAAGAGTGAGTGGGTGTGTTAAGATGCTGTATGGTTAAGCGTATGGGTGTGTGCGTAGCTGTAAAGGTGAAAACATATGTGTGAGTAGCTTTATGAGTCAGCCTGTGGCTGTGTGACTGGATGTATGGTTATGGTCAGACGCGGTTAAAAACCTGGGCGTTTGGTTCGACCAAAACCTGCACTTTGTGACGCACGTCAAGAAGCTGGCAGGCTCTTGCTTTGGCATATTGAAGAGCTTGAGGAAGTTTCTTCCTCTTTTGCCGAGTGCCTCTAGGGAAACCGTGGTCCGGGCATTGATCCTGTCCCGCCTGGACTACGCTAATGCGCTCCTGGTAGGCTGCTCAGGGTCGCTGGTTAAAAAACTGCAGGTAGTGCAGAACTCAGCGGTCAGGCTCCTTATGGGGCTCTCTCTCAGAGATAGTGTGCGGACTATTTGCGCGCCTTGCATTGGCTGCCAGTCGAGTCCCGCCTGAAATTCAAAATGCTTACCATTGCTCACCGGGCCTTGTACCATATGGGCCCCCTTTACCTACAGAGAAGATTTGCCTTCTATGAGCCTGGCAGAGTGTTGCGGTCCTCGGCCCTATGGCTGATGCAGATCCCGAAGTTGGAAACTCCTTTGTGCGTAGGGCTGGTCTGGCCTGGAATGTACTGCCTTTAGCCTTAAGGACTACCCAGGATCCAGTGCATTTTAGAAAGAAACTCAAGACCTTGCTGTTTTAATCTGACGCACGTTCATTCTCTTTCAGGAGCTAGCGCCGGGACACTTTGAGTATCTGTGCGCTCTATAAGCTTAATAAAAATAAACATAAACATGGGCGAGTGGCTGGTTGTATGATCAGCTGTATGGGTGAGTGACTCATGTATGAGTGGGTGTGTGAGTGGCTCGATGGATGAGCGAGTGGTTGTGTGAGTACTTCTATGGGCCTGTGAATGGGTATGTGAGTGGTTTTGTGGGTGTGTCAGTGGGCGTGTGAGAGGTTGTATATGTGTGTGAGTGGGTGTGTGAGTTTGTCTATGCATGGTGTCATCAGTGATGTCATTTGAGATATCATCAGTGATGTCACTGACTATGTCATGAGTGATCTCATGTGTGAGGTCATAAACAGTGTATTGTGGTGACGTAAGTTATAGATAGCTGAGGTAACTATAACTGCTGAATTTCTATGGTTTTGTATGAGTAGAATCTGATCCTATCTATAATGTCCCTGTAACCTTTGTTTTTCTTCGTTGAATTTCTACGTTTTTTAAAATGGTATTTCCTAACTGTAACATCCCTGTAACCTTTGGTTTTGTCAGTGAATATATATATAATATGTCAAAACAATACCCTTTCAGGCATAGAGTAACACATACATTATGCAAAAAATAAAAGAGAACTCTGGGCAGTTCTCATGTTTAGGTGGAAAACAGCTCCAGTATCGAACACCTTCAACACCAGCTCCCATATAGAGCACCCTCAACACCAGCGACACTCTAAATTTGCTCACCTCAAATGTCTGCTTTTCTATCAGTCTTTAAGCATAGGATTAGCACAGTGCCATCCAAGCAGAGATAGAAAAGGACAAAGTCTTTTGCCATTTCTACAGCAAAATGTTTAAGCATATGACAAGCACCGTGCTATCCATGCCAAGCTGTAAAATGACAAAAGCCTTTTACCATTACTGACAGTATTACAGCTTTGACTTGAAAAAATACCAACCAAACAAACATGAAATGAATAAAAGCAACCCCTGACACGTGTTTCGCTTTCATAAGAGCTCTTCAAAGAGGTATTCTCATCCTTTGCAAAAACTTCGACTTAGCAATCCTAACAGAATCATGGCTAAATGAATCCTCATCTCCATGCCTGGACCTCTTAGTCCCTCCTAACTACAACATCGCAAGGCTGGACAGACAATCTAACAAGAAAGGAGGAGGCATCGCCTGCATCCACCGCTCTAACTTTCTTGTCACAAAACTTTTGGCGGACACCACTGAATCCTGTGAATACCTCGCCCTAACTATTTGCAGCAACTCCACCCAACTGTGCAACCTGCACATCTTTTACAACCCCCCCAGACATGAACGACTCCTTCACCGACCACTTCATGGAAATCATCACAGCTAAGATTCTCACCAATGCCAAATATATATTCCTAGGTGATTTTAACTTGCACTGGAACGATCCCAAGGATTCACATGTCAACCCCATCAAAGACCTCCTGGCTGATCAAGCCCTGACCCAAGATTGCTCACTACCAACGCATTCAAAAGGGGCCACTCTTGACTGGATCATCTCCAAAGAATCAACAGTCAAGCTTATCTCTATTGACCCATGCAACTAGTCTGACCATCATGCTATCACCTTCCATCTACCTGGCACCCACAAGACAAGAGCACCGCAACCGAAGATTCCTAAACGCTGGATCAGCGACACCAAGAACTTGGACCGCAGTGAACTTGAGGCTCGCTGCAAATCTGACCTCCCCCCTACCTCCCCCCTTAGCACATCACAACAGTCAGTGGCCTCAACGATCACTACTCTGCGACTATATCGAACATCCTGAATGATCTAGCTCCACTAAAACTGAAAAGAACCCAAATCAAAGACAGAAACACCTGGTTCACTTGATCCCTTAATAAAGAGAGGAGAACCCTCCGACAAGTTGAAAGATCCCGGAGGCAGCATCCCTCTACCGCACATCTAAAACTTCTCCGCCAGGCTAGAAATGTCTACAACAGGAACATACTCAATTCAAAAAAAGACTTCTTCAGAACTGAACTAGAGAAAGCCAAGAACTGACCCCACAAGCTCTTCGAACTGGCCAAACACCAATCTAATAAACTGGCCAAAACATTGAAAGAAACGCTCAGGTCTCTTATATCCTCATAGGAATTCTCCTCTTTCTTCGCTGACAAAATCTCAGCCCTCGGAAACAAACTCAGCTCTATCACAAACCCTCAACCCTTTCCTGACCCACCTCCTCCCACCGCGACACCCACAGGCTCCACCCAAACATCATACTCCCTGGACTACCTTCAAAGACTATGACGAAGACTCCATCTCTAAAATCCTATCTACCTTAAACCCAAACAACCATTTTAATGACCCGCTCCCTTCCAACTGCCTAGCTGCCATCGCACAATCCATTATTCCTAGCTGGACTACAATAATCAACGCCTTCCATCAGCAGGGAACGATGCCTGACTCTCTAAAAGCTGGCCAAGTCCTCCCCATTCTGAAAAAGCAGTCGCTGGATCCAGCCTCCCCCGACAACTTCAGACCGATCTCCAACATCCCCCTCTCAGCCAAAGTGCTGGAGAAATGTGTTCAACAGCAGCTAAGTCAAAACATCAACAAATTCCACCTGCTCGATGACTTCTAATCCGGAGTTAGACCAGGGCATAGCACCAAAACCACCATGCTCCACATCGTTGATGATGCCCACCAAGCCCTTGACCAAGGCAAAACTTGTCTCCTAATCCTCCTGGACCTATCCCTGGCCTTCGACACGGTCAGCCATGAAAAACTACTCGAACGCCTCAAACTCAGGATGGGATTGGATGGCACTGTTCTAAAATGGTTTAGGTCCTTCCTCCATAACCGGTCACAGAGATTCCTAATCAACGGCACCCTATCGTCACCATCCCCGGTCAAGGTTGGAGTCCCTCAAGGATCAACCCTGTGCCCCCCTTTTCAACCTTTACCTCGAATCGCTTACCAAAATATTACGTGCAGCTAATTTCTCCTATCATATGCACGCTGATGACACCCAGATCTACATCAAAACCTCATATCTTGAAGAGATTCTCTCCCTGAACAAAGCCCTGAAACTCACTGTCCAATGGCTTGCATCCAATCAACTCAAACTCAATGCAAAGAAAACAGAATTTCTCCTGGTCTCTCTTTCCAATACCAACCTCGAAATTCAATCATGGTTTAGGCTATCACAGCCTTAATTTTCCCACCGACCATTGTGAACTCGGCCAAATTCCTGGGAATTACCCTTGACAGCAACCTGAACATAGGGGACCACATCAATTTGATGGCCAAAACAGCCAGAATCCACCTGAGCTACCTTAGGAAATTGAAACCCTTCCTCGATGCTCCCGACCTAAAAGTGGCAGTCCAAGCACTAGTCATCTCTAGACTGGAATACGGCTGCTCAACCCTCTCGGGTTTACCCAAGATCTCCCTGGCACCTCTTAAAGCCTGCCTAAATGCGGCTGCCAGACTACTTACCGGCACAACGAAATACGATCATATTTCCCCGCACCTGAAAGCTTTCAACTGGCTTCCCCTGGAGGCAAGAATACGTTATGTTATGTTATGTTAGGGTTTTTTTGTAAAGCGCACGTACGCCCGTGGGCTTTATGGCGCTGTTGAAGTAGGAACCTAACACAACAACTTACTGAAAATAAGCCTGTCTGAACAGCCAAGTTTTATAAGAACGTCTAAAAGTTAGAAAGTCTGGGCTGAGCCGAAGGGAAAGTGGTAGGGAGTTCCATAGGACAGCAGCTAAGTAATGGAAACAGCTGCCGCCCTGACGCTTTCTCCTGTAAGAGGGAACAACCAGCAAGTCTTTATTGATGGATCTAAGATTGCGAGTGGGCTTGTATTTGGAGACCAACTGATTGATGAACTGAGGCCCTATGTTTTGTAGACTCTTGTATATGATACAGCCGGACTTAAACATGATTCTTTGAGATACAGGCAGCCAGTGTAATTGTTCTAGGTCAGGCCTGATGGAACACCGCCTAGGTTGTTTAAGAACAAGTCTGGCTGCCTGGTTCTGCACTAGTTGGAGTCTTTTTAAAAGGCCAGATGGAAGGCCCAGGTACAGACTATTAGAAAAGTCCAGCCTGGAGAGTACCAGTGCGATGGTGACCTGGATAAGGGCTGAGTATGTCAGAAATTGTGCAATCTTTTTTATTTTCCTAATCTGGTAAAAACTAGCAGAAACAACTGCTCCGACTTGAGCTTTTAATGAAAGATCCGATGCAAGTGTAACACCCAAGCTCTTCACTGAAGAAGCAGGGACTGGGGCAGGACCAAGGCTCAAAGGCCAATAATGAGGGCCCCAGCTGATACTGCTGTCCCCGGGAAGAATTAACTCGGTTTTACCCGGGTTGAGCTTGAGGTGGTTTAAGCTCATCCAGCGTTGTATCATAAGCATAGTTTGGTGAAAGTGGGCGACTGAATCAGGAGTATTCAGAGGGAAAATTAGCTGTAAATCGTCAGCATAATTCAAGATTGTGACATTGAATTGTTTTAGGAGGTGAAGGAGGGGGCGCAGATACAAATTGAAAAGCAAAGGGGAAAGTGAGGATCCCTGTGGGACCCCACAAGTGGAGGTGGTTCTTGAAGCAGTGAAAGGCCCCAAGCGAACCGCTTGAGTGCGGTTCGAGATAAAGGAAGTGATCCACTCAAGGGCAGCGCTCCTGAGGCCGGCCTGCTCGACACGGCTAATTAGAATAGAAAAATCAACCGTGTCGAACGCGGCCGACAAATCAAGGAGAACCAGTGCCTGGTGGATGCCTTTATCCGCATTTGATCTTAATGTGTTTTGAACGGCCAAAATGACAGATTCCGTCGAGTGACAGGGACGGAAACCTGCTTGGTTAGTTTCAAGATAGTCACTATCCTCTATAAATTTGGAAAAGGATGTGGAGATGTGCGCTTCCAATATCTTCGACAAATATGGAAGTAAAGAGATTGGTCTATAGTTGACCAAGGCTTGAGGATCAGCCCCAGGTTTTTTTAATAGAGGAATAAGGAGGGCCTGTTTGAATCGGGAGGGGACCATGCCACTCACCAGTGAGGAATTCAGTACAGATAGAATAGTTTGAGGCAAGGTTTGTCCTATTTCTCTATATATATGTGGAGGACAAACATCCTCAGGGGAGCCTGATTTAACTTGGGTAAGCAGTTGGGACAGCAATTTGTTGTCAATTGATGGGAAAACTTCAAGTGTGTGAGGATTGAAAAAAGCGTCCTCCAATGAAGGAGGGACCGGGGAGTTGATAATGCCTTGTTTTATATCCAGAATTTTATTGATGAAGAATGTGTTTAAAGAATCGCACATATCTTGAGTGGGGACAACAGGAGGAACAGTTCTATCGCTGTCACACAACTCGTTCACCATCTTAAAGATATCTTTGCTTTTGTTTTGCGAATTTGCGATAAGCTCAGAGAAATAAGTGGTTTTCTGTGACGAGATGGATTTTTGATACTCTTTGCGAGCAGCGCGGTAATTCTCCCTATACAGCTCAAACTAACATGCATCACGCACAAAGCTTTATATTCCAACTCCCCTGCATATCTGGCACAGAAACTTGTGATCTCCGGAGGAACCAGAAACTCCCGATCTGCCAGAGACCTCTTGCTCCAACCTGCACGCTTTCTCGAGAAAAAATATGGAACTCTCTCCCACCCGACATCAGAAGAATCCCCTCTTTGACTCTCTTCAAAAAGGATACCAAAACCTTCCTTATGGGTACATTTCTCATTTCAATTTTGCCTCAACAACCACTATGGCCCGATCTATGGTTGTCCACTGCCTCCCTTCGGACTACCTGGTCACCCCATCAGAAACTTAGGGCCTATCTTGAAGAATTGTTGCTGTAATCTGTAAATATGTTATCTCGTCTTGAGTAATTGGTTATGTAAACAGTAAATACGTGCTCCTCTTTCCCTTAGGTATCCGGGACCCCGCCCTCCTACTACTTGATCTGTTACTTGTTAATTCTAAGTCTGTCTGTATATTGCTTTGCTCGCCTGTAAAGTGCTCTGATACCCTAATGGGTCAAGTTTGCGCTCTATAAAACACATAAATAAATAAAAATTGGTTTGTCCAGATACGAGGAAGCACCCAGTATAAGTCAAAACAGTACCCTTTCAGGCATAGAGTGATGCATAAATTATGCAAAAAAGAAGCAGAGAACTCTGGGTAGTTCTCAAGTTTAGGTGGAAGGCAGCTCCCGTATAGAGCACCCTCAACACCAGCGACACTCTAAATTTGCTCACCTCAAATGTCTGGTTTTCTATCAAAGTCTTTAAGCAAAGGATTAGCACAGTGCCAGCCATGCCAAGATGGAAAGGAACAAACGCCCTTTACCACTCCAAGCACAGTATTATAGCTTTGAATTGGTAAAATACTAACCAAGCTAACTTGAAATAAATAATAGTAACCCCTGACATGTGTTTTGCTCTCATTAGAGCTCGTCAGAGAGGTATTGCTTTGTCCAAACTTGTACTGGGTGCTCCCTTGTGACAAATAATAAAAAATAAAAAAAACAGTTATTAAACCACTGAAACAAATGACAAGGAGAGATACAGAGAAATACGTAAATGGGCGGTCCATTACACAGCTGTAGTGTACAATATGCAGTAGACATTACCCAATGAGATAGCACTTACTACTTGGACAGTGGAAAGTACTGCAGTTGGGTAGACATTTTCAGCAAAAGCATGGACTCTTATAGCTTAAAATGTGGTTCCATTGTGGCCCTGATGCTCATTCTACATAAATTAAACCTAAACGGAAGCACGTACAAACATTAGCTGAAACTCCACTTGAATAAAGTGCAAATGATCCTAACTTCTTGGGCTTGCCCATGCAAAGCATATATGTTTAGCGTTGTATTTCATGTTGAAAAATGATCTGAAATCCTAAATGGAAGTGAATGCATTGTTTATCTATTGGACCGCAATCTGTACGTGGTCCACTGTGATGAGTGGTTTCTTTCTTGTCATCTCCTGATGAGAGCAGAGTCCATTGTTCCCCCATTTAAATACTCTAAGCATGCAAATGCCCAAAACCCATAACACCACTCACACACCCACTTGCAGACCCACACAGCCACTGAGAATTTCACACCCTAACTCACAGACCCAAACAGGTGCTCTTACACCCACTACCAAAGGTTACAGGTTACAGTTATGAAAAACATTTTTTTTAAAACCTTACCAATTCACTGGAAAAAAACATTGGTTACAAGGACGTTATAGTTAGGAAATAAAATTTTAAAAATGCCCTATAAATTCACTGAAAAAAACAAAGGTTACAGGGAGGCTCGCATTCCACTCATGCAAAACCGTAGAAATTCAGCAGTTATAGTTACCTGAGCTAACTATAACTTACACCCCCACAATGCATTACTTATGATCTGACATATTACATCACTAATGACATGGTCAGTGATATCTGTGATGACATCTCAAATGACATCACAGCACTAGAGCAGGCAGCGAAGCCTCTGTTTGCTCTTGCTTGGCGGAAGCAATTGAAAACTCCAGCCAAGCGAGAGCAAACAGTATGTCCACTCCTAGAAGGCAGGAGCAGGAAAAATGCTCCAGCCCACTAGGAGCAGACTTTTCATCTTTTTTGGGAAACAGATGAAAAAATTGCTCCAAAATGCAGAGAGCAGCATGTTTTGTTCCTCCCTGCATACAGGAGCCCTGCCGGCACCCACTGGAGGCAGGAGTTGACTGGGGCTGAAGGGTATTGGTGCTCTCCACACAGCTTCTTTGTAGTCTCGTCATCTCTATACTAGGATTCACTTTATCACAGGTTTCTGGTAGTAGACGCTCAAGGAACAATCATGTTGCTGACATTAAAGGCGCACAAGGTCACTGGAGATATTCCTTCATGGTTCATTATGAATCTGTAGTGTATAATTTGCACTAGACAAAATTACAAAATGAGGTAACACTTACTAATTATCCAGTAGTAAGTTCTCCAGTTGGGTAGACATTTTGTGCAAAACTGTGGACTCTTGTTTGATAAACGGGCAGGTGAGGTTTCATTCGGGCCATTACGCTCATTTCACCCAAATTAAACTTCAACAGGAAGCACTTACAAATATAAACATAGTAGGTGCCCCAGATGAAGGTCTACTTCTGTAAAGGAAAAATGATCCAAACTTCTTGGGCTTGGTGAAGGCAAAGCAAGTCTGTTTTCTTGGCGATTCCACCGTAAAAAACAATCTGAAATCCCTTATGCAGGTGAATGTATCGTTGATCTATCAGAGTGCAATCTCTCTGTAGTGACTGCGATGAGTGGGTTCGTTCTTTGCATCTCCTGGTGACAGCAGACTCCATGGTTGTCCCTTTAAATGACTACGAGTATGCAAATGTGCAAAATCACTTAAAAGCTCCGCCCATTTGGCCATGCACGTCCACCTTAGCAGGTGGCAAAGGTCTTCCTGCCTTTTCCTGCCTTTTCCAGGGATGATGGACATCTTACCAAGTGGCCCCATGAGCGGGTTTCCCGCTGCTTTAAGTGACATGTCATTGACGCAGAGGCATATGAGGACATAATATGGGTAGACATTTTGTGCAAAACTGTGAACTTTTCTTGGATCACTTTGCCAAAATTAAACGCACACAAGATCACTGGAGGCATTTCCTCGTGGTCCATTGTGAAGCTGTAGTGTAGAATATGCACTAGACATTTACCCAACAAGGGAGCATTTACTAATTAACCAGTAGAAAACCAGTAGAAAGTACTACAGTTGGGTAGACCTTTTGTGTAAAACTGGAGACTCTTGTTAGATAAATGGCAGTCGAAGTCCTGTTCTGGTTCTCACGCTCATTTCACCGAAATTGAACCTCAACAGGAAGGACTTACAAATATAAACATAGCAGGTGCCCCACTTGAAGCTCCACTTCTGTAAAGGACAAATGATCCAAACTTCTTGGGCTTTTCTAAAACAAAGCAAGTGTTTTTCTCTCTAATTCCACCTTGAAAAACGATCTGAAATCCTTGATGCTGGTGAATGCATCATTGATCTTCTGTAGTGACTCTGCTGAGTGGGTGCTATTTTGTCTCCTGGTGAGAGCAGAGTTCATGGTTCTCCATGTAAATTACTACCAGTATTGCAAATATGCAAAATCACATGCAAGCTCTGCCCATTTGGCCCCGCCCCATCCACCTTAGTAGTAGGCAATGGTCTTCCCGCCTTTTCCCATGTTGATGAACAGCTTACCCAAAGGCTCCCCTGAGCATATTTCCTGATGATTTCGGTGATGTGTTCTCGATATAGAGGAATAGGAAGACATCGAACAAAGAAGCACTTCCTTCACCTTACCATGCTGTAAAGAGGAAGAACCCTTGTCAGTAGTCTCGTCGTCTTTGCTATATGAGGATTCATGTTATCACATATTTTTAAAAGAAGACATTCTAGGAACATTCACATTGCCAAAATTAAATGTACACAAAGTTACTGAAGACATTTCCTTGTTGTCCATTACGCAGCTGTAGTATACAATGTGCCCTAGACACTTATCCAACAAGATACCACTAACTAATTAACCAGTAAAAAGAATTGCATTTGGGTAGACATTTTGTGCAAAATTGTGGGCTCTTGTTGGATAACCAGGCAGGTGAGGTTCTGTTCTGGCCCAGTCCCTCACACAGCATACTAACACACCCACACAGCAACTCAAACACCCACTCACACACCCATACAGCCACTCTCATATCCACTCCCAGACCCACACACATGCATACTGTCACTCACACACCCACTCACAAACCCACAAAATCACTCGGATACCTACTCACAGACCCTTACAGCCACTCACACACCCACTCACATACATTCACCTACAGACTCATACAGCCACTCACACACCCACCTACAGACCCATACAGCCACTCACACACAAACTCACAGACCTATACATCCACTCACACACCCACTCACAGACCCATACAGCCACACACAAACCACTTACACTCACACAGGTACTCACACACCTATTCACAGACCTATACAGCCACTAATTCACCCATTCACTGACCCACACAACCACTCACACACCCTCCAAACTATTCACATTCCCACTTATACTGCCATATAGACACTCACGCACCCACTCACAGGGCCATACAGCCACTCACAAACCCAATCACTGACCCATGCCGCTACTCACACCCCCCAAAACCACTCCCACACTTATAGACTCACTCACACACCCACTCACAGACCCATACAGCCAATTATACACTCACTCACTGACCTATAACGCCACTCACACACCCACTCTTAAACGTTATAGGTTACAGTCAGGAAATACAATTTAAAAAACCTCAGAAATTCACTAAAAAGCAAATGTTGCAGGTATTTTATAGTTAAAAAATAACTTTAAAAACCATAAAAATTCACTGGAAAACCAAAGGTAACAGGGACGTTATAGTCAGGAAACAGTGTTAAAAAAACCTCAGAAATGTACTGAAAAACATAAAAGGTTAAAGAGACGTTATAGTTAGGTTCGGATTTTAGAAACACAAAACCATAGAAATTCAACAGTTATAGTTACCTGTGCTAACTATAACATACGTCCCCACAATGCACAGCTTATGGCCTCACATATTGAATTACTCATCACATGGTCTGTGACATCACTGAGGAGATCTCAAATGCGTCACTGATGACATCATCTAGCTAAGTAAACTACAATATACTTCATTAAATACCATTTAGATTTTTTAAAAGTAAGAAGAAGACCCAAGTAAGGGACATACAGCATCGAACTCCCTGTTACCTTATCAACTACTACATTCACTTATCATCTAAGAGGCAGTTCTCAGCGGATAGAGTACATAATATTGGTAGACATGTTGTGCAAAACTGTGAACTCTTCTTGGATCACTTTGCCAAAATTAAACGCACACAAGTTCACTGGAGACATTTCCTCGTGGTCCATTATGAAGCTGTAGTGTAGAATATGCACTAGACATTTACCCAACAAGGGAGCATTTACTAATTAACCAGTAGAAAACCAGTAGAAAGTACTACAGTTGGGTAGACCTTTTGTGTAAAACTGGAGACTCTTGTTAGATAAATGGCAGTCGAAGTTCTGTTCTGGTTCTCACGCTCATTTCACCGAAATTGAACCTCAATTGAATTGAACCCGGATAGTCCTGTCTCTTATGAACCACTATAAGAATAACAATCTTTATTCGGCATAAAAAAATATAGCCATAAAAGAGACAGTATAAAAAGAAGCATGCATCTGGTATATGTCTGGTATATGTGTCGTCTGTAAAACAGCCAATTATAGAAATAGAAAAAATACAGAGTCTATTATATCTTTTTGCCCCGACTGGTGACTTAGATTCACTACACTCCCAGACAACGTTTAAAAAAAAAAATACAATCAATAACTTCTTGGACCAAGTTAATTAAGCATGAGGCGACGCAACAGATCAATCTAAAAATAACCATCAGTTTAGTACATTTGTTGGAGTATAACAATGTGCAAAACTCACAAATGCTTTAGTAGCCATCAGTCACGTCTAGTGGTTCTTAGCCTTAAAGCAAACCTTTAAAAATTAGAAACACAAAAAAGTGTATGAACATCAGCACTGGCGTAACGAACATTGAGGGGGCCTCCCTGCACGGTACGCAGAGGGGCCCACTCCAGGCTCAATCAGGAGCTCTCTGGCCAGAGTGTAGTGCTGAGGGGGCCTCCTGGAACTTGGGGCCCAACCACACCGAAGGGGGCTGCAGGGGCCTGTGTTACGCCCCTGAACATCAGTTGAAAGCTGTAAAAATAGTAAGGCAACATGAGCCTGACTAAATCTAAAATCTTTTTAAAGCCCTTCAAGGAACACTTGTCTAGGGTATGAATAATATTTACAGAAGACGACAAAATGAAGAGTGTCCTGTACAGACCTATTGTCACAGCCACAGGGACCTCTAGCTTCTATATGCACAGCAGAACCGGGGGAGTGAAGCCAGTAAATGGTGAAATAAATTCAATCTAAAATGAGAAATTAAAATTCTGTCTTGTGCACGTCTTAAAAGCAATACATTGGGTTCCATACCCTGTACAGATTTTACTAAGATGTGTGCTCTGACTGTAGGTTTCCTGAGCTCCTTTTCCTCTCGGTGTGCCGTAATGTATTTTAAAAAACAATCTTTAATGATTGCCTTATCTTGGGATTTTACCTTATCATGACTGGTGAACAAATCTTCTCTCCCTAAAGTGGTGAAGGTATCCTAAACATATTTTAACCAAGGAATTTTTAACGCATGATAAAGTAAGAGGCAGTCCTGGATTACCAATCTGTTAAAGCCTGTCTTCTCATTGGACCAGATCTTCACCCAACAGAGTAGAGGATTAATAGCCACCATATCAGTAATATACTCCGATCCAAACTCCTCATGTACTGAGTAGCCAGAACTGCTATGAGGGACTTTCAAGATCCGCCTAAAATATTTTTTTTCTGCGGTTTGTAATTTATTGGCCACCAGGTACCTCCAAACCTCACTACCATATAATACTTAAGACATACAAAAGGAGTTATATAGCTTTAAGATTATACCTGGTGACCAGGTACCTAGTCTGCAAGCATAATTTGTGATTGATCCCATGGACCCGGTCATTTCTTAAAGTTTCTCCTCTAATAAATATTTAAAATTAAGTTTCTCATCAAATAAAATACCCAAACATGAGAAGGCAGGGATTTTTGCTGAGCTGTGTGTGCCCACTTTATATGCATTGGGCCACCTCCTCTGCTTGCCAATTTCCTTAATATAGGATTTAGTTAGTTAGGTAAGACACAAACCCATCAATGAAAAGGTGCAAACCCTTCAGGGTGCGTGCAAGGAGTACTGCGTCATCCGCATTTAGCAAGACGGGAACCGGTCTTGTGCCTATCCTGGGGGTATCAGCCTGTATGGCCCTCAGAGCAGAATCAAGGCTATTAATGTATAGTGTAAACAAAAAAGGCGCTAATATGCAACCCTGTCTGAACCCCCTTGTAGATTTAAAATGGTTGGTGGTTTTCCCATCCTGTGTGTATCTAATTGCAGCGGTGATGTTAAAATGTAGGGTCAGTAAAATGTTAATGATAGCCGGTCAACCCCAAGCTTCCCAAGCAATTTCCAGAGTTTGCAGCGGCTCACTCGGTCGAAAGTCGCAGTAAGGTCCATAAAACCCAGAAACAGCGCCCCAGGTTTGGCTATTGTATATTTCCTAATTATGAGATATAAATTGAGGCACTGACCTGATATGGATTTACCAGCACTGAACCCATATTGTACTTATTGAGTAAGACCCGACCCACAACTTTCACTGTAACATCAATAAGGGATATATTGTGATAAAAATGTGGGCTATGCCTGTCTCCCTTCTTAAAAATCGGCACAATGGTGGCAGTAGACCATGACGCGGGCATTACAGTGGCTTCTGCCGCATTTAAAACCCTAACGAGGAGAGGAGCCCATATCTCTGTGTTGCAATGGAAAAGGTCTGGATGGGGTTCCGTCAGGTCCCGGCGCCTTTTTCCAAGATAATTCTTCAATTCCCAATTTAACCTCCTCTAAGGTGAAGGTATTGGGTTCAGGTCTATAATAAGGGTTTAGTTACTGGGAGGGCTCCTCACAGGCGCAATGATTATAAACTGCCTCAAAGTGAGCTCAGGTAGAATATTATGACTTAGCCCTGGTTTATTTTTTATCAGTGAAACATAGGTTATTAATAACAGTCAAAAGGTGGGTACAATCCTTTTGCTCGCATGCCTCTAATAGGTCCCCCCAAGCACTTTTTTGCAGTAAATGCTTTCGCCTGATGACAGCCTGCCTATATTTGCTACGGCAGACCGCCACCCATCATCTATCTCTTGGGGTCTTCTTTAGTGCCCTCTTGAGGTCTCTGAGAGTACTCCTCATCAAACCATCTTGGGACATCCTCGCGAGAGGAGGCTGCCGGAGCTGTAAATAAACCATCAACTACATGTGTTATAGCGATAAATGCTTGAATTGTTTCTTCCACCTGAGCTTGCAGATCTAAATATGTAAAGAGCTCCTGCTTGCTTATGTTAAATAGAGCTTTGTTAAAAGCAATAATATCGACTTGTGACCACCTTAAACGCCTTCCTTGAGCTGTAGCACAGATCATTCCCCCAGTTATCCTTCTCGGTACAGGCTGATTCCAAGGGGCTACATGAGACATAATCACAGGATTGTGGTTACTAAATGTGCTGTGATGTATATTGAAAAAGGATATGAACCTCCTCAGTGTAACAGACACAAAAATAAAATCAATAAATGTTGAACAGCCTCTGCCTTTGTAGGTCGGGGGCACCCATGAATCAGGGGGGATGGCGAGCAGTTCCAAAGTGTGTGTTAGCTCATAAGTGTTTAGGAGGACATTCAGATCCCGCCCTTCCTGGGTATGTTCCATGTGCAATCCCTCACTAATTGTACAAGTGGACCAATCCTAGTGAGTCACCACTAAGTTGGAACATAAGTGGCAGTTAAACTCTCCCGCTAGAATTAATTGGGACTGCGACAGTCCTTCCCCCTGAAGTTGCTGAAGGCATCCACTTAGCTCATCAAAACATGGCGACCCTTTTGGCTGTTGTCTCGCATTGTAAAAATTAATTAAGACAAATCGATATGATTTGCTCATTATTGTGAGCCCTTGTGCAACTTTAGAGTCCTGCTTCATAATGCTGTGGATCCTGCGATATATAAGCGTAATTAAACCCCCCTTGCTTGCCCGATCTAGACCTTTCTGCTGGGCAGAAAAATGTTTTATAGCCTTCTAGAAAAAAAAAATTAACTGGTTCCCACATTTCCTGGATACAAATTATGTGGAAGTGTCTGATGAATTGGAGCCAGTGCTCGTCCAGGAATTTATTCGCTAAACGTGCCACATTCTAGTAGACTATATTTAAATCACACCCCTGATCCCAATCTGATTAGAAGAGGGGGTGATGGGGACTTTCTCTGGGCTCCCAGGCCCGGTATTACTTTGGTCTCTATGTTCAGAACTGGAGCTTCTTGTTAGCCCATGGTTAGACTCCTCAGTCACAGCTGGTTCAACAGGGGATTCAACAGGAATATCAGTAACTTTACCCATACCCCCACCCTCTCATTGTCAGTCTATATCGTTAAGATCCCTCAAGGGGATGAATGGATTAAGTTAAGTCAGCAATCCCCCACAAAGGGAGGGACCCCCTTCCTGAGCTCCAAGATGATGGGGAAGTGTAGGGCTGAGAGATGGCTTGTTAAAAAACCAATGGTAGTGGTTTGATCCCTGAATCAACTGAAAATGAGTGGGAGATATAATACAGGATCTTGTGGGCCAGTTCTGGGTATCTGAGCGTGACAATCACACTATCACCTTCAAATGTTTTCTTTTTCCGACCAATCCAGGCTACCCGCCTGTCCATCAAGATATGCCTATGATCTGCCATATTGAACCTTGCATGTTTACATAACCAATGGGTTGCTTTATTAATTAACTAGTCGGTGGACTCATCCTTTAAGCTGTTCAGTCCTGGTACTCCTACCAGGACCACAATGTAGGTGCAACTAGCTGGAGGGAGGTCTATTACTGGTAGGTCAAGGCTATTTGGGGTGGATAAACTATCTAAATTAGCTACCCTTTGCTGTGACTGATGACCCTATTTGGTCAGGCCACTATTGCGGGTTGACGGAGATCAGGGTTGGCTGATCCTAGGGTCCAAAACCTCTGCTACAATCCCTGGTGCACTAGGAATAACTCGAGGTGTCTGGGTATAAATTGGGGCCCCTACAGGGGGAATTATTGGTTGAGCACCTGGTACTGGGAAACTAGCGTCTGTGAAACCTGGATTAAGGGAGACAATGCATTGTCAACTTTGCCAACTGTGACTCTGGTTTCGTCCAAAACTTTAGTAATTTCATTACAAAAGTTAGTCAATAAACCAGTCAGTACTTCCACTATTTTGTGGTTCAAGGGCACCCATACTTCTTCAAGGGCATTAGTGTCCATGCTGACCGTGCCCTCCCCTTTCTTTACAGGAACAATTTTCCTTTTCACTTTCCGCAGTTTCTTGGGAGCAGGGGGACTGCTGAATTCTGAGCTATGGGTGGGGACAGTCGAGGCACTACTACATGTGTTATGCCCAAGAGCAGTATTGCTTTGACTGGGGTAGTAACCCCTGGACTGTTCTGTCCTTGTCCCATTGCTCCAGCCAATGATATTTCAGCCACAGGTCCCAAGGTGTCCCCCAGCATTGGCGGTACTACTCCAGCCTTGTCCCGAGAGTGTGGCCTCTACATCTTGTCTGTTTCTTTAGTAATTGCCCCTATTGCATTTACTAAAAAAGAGTCAAGTGTTCCATGGTTTAAACCCTGCAGAGAGCACATGGGTGCAGCTTTCCTCTTCCCCATATTACCCTTGTCTAGTAAATCCACCTCCCGATCAAACAGTAAAGTAGTGACAATGTCTCAACAATGCTGGGACGGTACCCGCATGTGGGAATTCTGTGGTCCGTGTCTAGCGGTCGGTCCGGTCGTAGACCTATTCCGTGGGTTCTGTGCTCCAGGCAGATGTAAAACAAAGAAAAGCAGCTCCAACAATTAACAACCAGCAGATGAGGAGCAAGAGAGTATGCCCAGTCAAGCCATGATTGGGCGCAGACGGGCCCGCACTTGGCCCGGACTTTGCGCAGGGCCAGCTCAGGCACGTCCTGCACAGCGGGATTCCCGAGCTGCTTAAAAAGCAGCTCCTGGCATGCTGGCGACTTGCGGCGAAGTTGGCGGCATGAGAGACGCAGGGTAGGCTGGGGTTGTGGTTCCTTGCAACCCCTAAGTGACAATGACGGGCTCCCACGCAGCGGGTCCCCCTTGCTGCTTAAGAAGCCCCTCCTAGCACGCTGGTGACTTTCGGCAACATGGGCGGTGTGAGACCTGCAGTGTAGGCTGGGGGTTGTGGTTCCTTGCAACCTCTAAATGGCAATGACGGGCTCCTGTGCAGCGGAAGACCCTATCTGTTTAAAAAGCACCTCCTGGTGTGCTGGCGACTTTCAGCAACATTGGCAGTGTGAGAGCCGCAGGGTAGGCTGGGGGTTGTGGTTCCTTGCAACCCCTAAGTGGCAATGACGGGCTCCCACGCAGCTGGAGCCCGGATATGCTTAAAAAGTGCCTCCTGGCGTGCTGGCAACTTGCGGCAACGTTGGCTGCAAGAGAGCCGCAGGGTAGGCTAGGGGTTGTGGTTTCTTGCAAGTGGCAATGACGGACTGCCCTCAACGACTACTGTAAACACGAGTGACCAAAATAATACGTCTAACCATGCCGGGTAGTCAATTTCAAACCACAACACCATTCATGAACTTGGAAATTAAGGTTTACTGCAAATGTCAGTGTTATTCAAACCACTACAACATACAACCAGTAGAGTGGTCTTAGCAGACAGGCCACTGTGTCACACCCACTAATCAAATATTCTTCGTCTCGGACAAAGGTGTAAGCATTGAGGTGAGTCTGTTGTAAATGTCTACTACACTAAGCCATCACCCTAGATAAGGGTCTTAGTGAACAGATTAATTTATTGCAATCAACTACTTCAGTCATTCATCACAAGTTGTGACTGCACTTGCCACTTGCACAACCCTCTCCCTGCCGCCGCGGGAAGTCCCGTTAGAGAGGAGGGAGTCAGGGTATTCAGAGCCGCCCACGAGCACAGCCGCCATATTGGGACGGCTCGGGACGCGCTCTAGCCTCTGACAATCAGAACGAGAGGCAGCTATTTAGCCCTCGCTCGTAAGGATGCGCAGCGGACGTGCGCAGCGGGCGCGCGCCGAAGACGCGCCTAAGACCAGCCCGTCTGCGCCCGTCCGCGCCTGGCCCGGGCCTAGGGCCACCTCCCTTGGCATCATTCCTTCTTATGCCATCGACCGTCCCTTACGTTATTCGCCCTCCCAATTGAGGGATCTGAATCCTGGTACCATCAGTTGGCGATGTAAACGCAGGCCCCTTTCCACTAACATAAACTATACCCCTGATATATGCCCTGGGTGCACCTACCAACTGCCACGCCCTAGCCTTGCTCAGAACGTTGCCCTTGGCATATCAGGTAAACCTCCCTGCCACAGATCGGAGCTGCCATATAAATTTATATATCGGGCAGCACTTATTAATGTACGTTCCCTCCCTTGCCACAGTCTACACATCAGGGAATGCATCCTCGGCCAGGACTTAGACATACTTTTTGTCACGGAAACCTGGGGGGACGATGCTTCAGGTCCCGATTTTTGTCAGGCAATCCCGGAAGGATATAGTGTGCCGAGGCAGGACAGAACAACTGGAAGAGGGGGCGGTGTAGCCATTATTTATAAGGATACATACCGCTCCAGACTTGACCTCATCCAGAGCCTAGATTGCGAATCTGCAACATTCACTATTAATCTCAACCATAAGCAAGCCCTTAAAGGGATTCTCCTGTATAGACCCCCAGGCACACGGAACACATTTCTAGCCACTCTTTCCGATTTTAATGTTCATATTATAGGATCCCCAGACTATTTAATTCTGGGTGATTTTAACTTTCCCCTTGAAGATCAGGAGAACAACGATACTGCGCAGCTCATTGATGATCTACAAACCTTGGGACTGCAGCAACTAGTGAAGGGCCCAACACATCAAGCCGGACATACGTTGGATGGTTTGTTTACTAACAACCCCGACATCATGATGGTGGATGTTCTGCCATTAGCATGGTCTGACCACAAAGCTATCATCTTCACCATAAAATCACGTGCCCCCAACCCCCCTCAACGTAGACCAAGAAGTAGGATAGGAATTAGGCCATGGAAAAACGCAGATATCCCGCGGTTCATGGATATTCTGACCTCCTCCCCACTTACTGGTTCCAATAGCCCGGATGTATTAACAGCCCAGTTCCAAGACTGGATCCAGAATGCGGCTAATCAGGTGGCCCCGGAGAAATTTATTTTCTCTAACAGAACCTCTCCTTCTGCAAAATGGTTTACTGAGGAGCTTAGGCTACATCGACAACATTGTAGGAACTTGGAGAGGCGGTGGCGCAAGCAGTATTGCCCCGTAGCAGAGCAATCCTATAAAGATGCGCTTACAATTTATAAAAAGGCCATCGCTGCGCAAAAAAGTGTTTTCTTCTCTGCTCAAATTGAGACCGCTCATAATTCAGCCAGAGAGCTGTTTTCGGTGGTAAACACTTTGTCCAACCCCCCTTCAGGACCTGGGATTGAACCCTCACAAACATTATGTGATTCTTTGTCTATGTTCTTTTCCACTAAGGTTGCGGACATTTATTCATCCTTTACCGTAAACCCTAGAGGGGAGAACAGGGAGACAAGCCATCAAGCTAACAGTGGATATGCCACCTTCCCCTCCTTTCAGCCAGTTACTATTGACAAGGTTAGCAGGCTCATTGCCACCACCAAGGCAGGCTCCTCGCTTGACCCCTGTCCCCCGATGGTGATGAACGCCATAAATGAGGCAATTTCTTCCCCTCTCACGGATATATGCAATGCCATGTTCCAAACTGGCATATATCCAGATGGCTGGAAGAATGCGGTTATAAAACCTCTGCTAAAAAAACCATCTTTGGACCCTGCAGTCTCGGCCAATTACAGACCAATTGCGGGTCTTCCTTTCCCGGCAAAAGTCTGTGAAGCTTTAATGAACCATCAGCTCTCTGAGTTCGTCGACTCTCATAATCTTTTAGACGATACTCAGTTTGGGTTCAGAAAGGGCCATGGCACTGAGACTGCACTTATAAAAGCATCTGATGAAATTAGATCCATCATGGACCAAGGAGGAGCAGCAGTCCTTATTCTTTTGGACCTATCTGCGGCCTTCGACACGGTCGATCATGCAATCTTGATCGACCGTGTCACAGCCCTAGGGATTGTCGACGTGGCGAGAGACCGTATTTCATCTTTTTTGAACAATCGCACGCAGACAGTGAGGTTGGGCAATTTCTACTCTCCTGTCTCCGCAATCCCATGTGGGGTTCCCCAGGGCTCCTCGCTAAGTCCGACGCTGTTTAATATCTATGTAGCGGACTTAGCGAGGGTAATAAAAACTCATGGGTTGCGTCTGACGTCCTACGCAGACGACACCCAATTAGTCCTGGCAGTGCACAAAGATGGTCCAGTTGTGGCAGCAAAATTTCAAGAAGCAATGCTGGTCGTTTGCGCTTGGATGTCAACAAATTGTCTGAAACTTAATTCAGATAAGACCGAGGTCATGACCTTTGGCAACCTATCCCCGGAATGGTCACCCATCTGGTGGCCCAGCCAGATGGGTCCCCTGCCTGTTCCAGTTGCCAAGGTCAGAAACCTGGGAGTCATTTTTGACAGTAAACTGGTTTTCAATCATCACGTAAACAAGGTAGTATCATCTGCCTTTTATGTCCTGAAGAAAATAAGGAAACTCATGCCCTATCTCCCAGTATCAGCAGGGAAAACCCTCATTACAACTCTGGTATTCTCGAAGATGGACTATGGGAATGCCCTCTTTCTGAATACTCAAAAACAAGTCCTAATGAAACTTCAGTCTATACAGAATGCGGCAGCCAGAATTCTGCTTGGTATTCCCCGACGCCTTCCGACAACCACAGCAATTCGACAGCTTCATTGGCTAAAAGTGGAAAACCGCATCAAATTTAAGGCATTATGTATTGCCTACAAAGCCATACATAATACAGGACCCAGGTTTCTGAGAGAGGCCTTTAAACTGTACACCCCAAAAAGACAGCTCAGATCCGCAAATATATGCATGCTCCCAGTCCCTCGAACCAAAACAGTGACCTGGGGAGATAGGCGCTTCATGGTAGCTACACCCAAGCTATGGAACACCATCCCTCTCATCATTAAAACCGCCCCCAACTTGGTAGGTTTCCGTAAGCTCCTTAAAACATGGTTATTCGACCAGTAAGCCGGTGTGTATTTGGTCCTTATCTGATTAACCACATGCGCCGAGACACCCAAGGGTAATTGTCGCGCAATAAAAATCTCAAAAATAAATAAATAAATAAATAAGTAGAGGGGTCTAAGGAAATTATATAGTATGTCATAAAACAGAACTATACACTGCCATCACTGTGAAGACTGAATGAACAGCTTAGACTGTTGCAAAGCACTACTATACACATAAATCGGCAGGGGATATCTGTCAGTGTAGAGGCTAGTTTACTGATAAATAGAACACCGGCTTTAAAAACGGTATTATAGACCAGATGATGTATGTCAGAAATAGTATAATTAATTAGTCGTACAGAAAGAATACTGATTTAACTTTTGCAGTATCTTAGTAAATATCTTTAAGTCTCAAAAACTTTTACAAAACACTAACACTCATTGGATGATGTCATCATTGATGTCATTTGAGATGCCATCAGTGTTGTCATCAGTGATGTCACTGAGCATATCATCAGTGATGTAATATGTCACAAGTAGTGCGGGCCGTAAGTTATAGTTAGCTCAGGTAACTATAACTGCTAAATTTCTATGCTTTTGTGTGTGTAAATTCTGACCCTAACTATAACTTGAGTGAATCAATCTATCTATCTATCTATCTATCTATCTATCTATCTATCTATCTATCTATCTATCTATCTATCTATCTATCTATCTATCTATCTATCTATCTATCTATCTATCTATCTATCTATCTATCTATCTATCTATCTATCTATCTATCTATCCATCTATCCATCCATCTATCTATCTATCTATCTATCTATCTATCTATCTATCTATCTATCTATCTATCTATCTATCTATCTATCTATCTCGCTTTACATATTACCTACTGGCAGTCGCCAGTAGGTAGTTATAGTTAGGACCTTGTTTCTATACAAAAAGCGTTTTTTCTTTTGCCAATATATTTGGCGCCATTTGACGAATCTTCACAAACTCAGGTCAGCTCCTGTCTTGACAGTTTCGGGGTGATTGGTCAAGCGGGGTCAGAGAAAAAAGGGGGTCCCAAAACGTGTTTCTCCATGTTAATTTCCATAGGAACTTTAGACAAAGCTACAGCCCGAACTGCTGAACGAAATTACACCAAATTTGGCAAAAATGTAGGTCTTGGTCCAGAAAGCGTACTTTTTAAAAAAATGGTGTAAATCGGTTCAGTAGTTACTAAGAAATTAAAAAAATAAAAATATCAATATCTGAGGGCCGAGGAGGATTCGCAAACCCTCCCGAGCACGAGCTTCATTCTGATTGGCTGTCAATACTCCAAGCCAAGAATTGTTGGCAGCCATCTTGAGACTAGGTAAAACCGAGTTACAAGAAATGTGTTTAAAAAAGGATAAAAAACAAGAAAAGTGGGCAGGGTAGAAATAACCTGACACCCTAGGCCTGCTCCGGGGGTCCCACAAGGACCCATAGGCCCCAAAAAAGCATTCAAAAAATATGTTCAGCCCTAGTTTGCGCAGGGTGCGCAAATATGTCCAAAAAAGTACAAAATAAAAAAAGCACGGGCTCCCGTGCTTCGTTTAGTTAAGCCCCTGGGTGGGCCAAATCCCAGGAGCAATGTTTTATTGTGGTGTGGGGGCCCCCACGACCCCAGCAACCTCCATTTCCCCAGAGCATTTCTGAAAATGCGTGGGTGAACGTGGCCCCCTGTAGCCCCGGGGACCCCCACCTCCCTGGGGCTTTCTTATTAAAATTCATGGGGGGTCTCCTTCCCCCCATTCTGCCCCAGGGACTGCCACCTCCCCGGGCTTGAAATTAAATAGGGTGGGGGGCCTTGTGGGTCCCCCAGGCCCTGGGAAACACCACCTTCCCTGGGCTGCTTTCTAAAACTGTGTGGGGGGCTTGAATCCCCCACCACTGCCCCTGGGACCACCACCACCCTGGGGCATTCAGTAAATGAAATACGGGGGCCCGTTTTGGACCCTCGGCCCCTGGGGCCACCACCTCCCTGGGGCTTCACAACAGTTGGGAGGGGGCCACTGGCCCCCCTCTTGGAGCCCTCTATGGCCCTGTGGACTGCCACCCCCCAGGGCTGGCTCCTGCAATGTCCCGGGTTACCCACCCAGGGACATTGCCGTTTGCTATGGCAGGGCGGGAGCAATACTCCCGCCCTTTCATAGCAAACACTGCTTTGCTTCTTGGAAGCTTCCAAGAAGCAAAGAAGAATTGCTTTTGGACAAGGGGAGCTGCATGTTAGCAGCTCCCTTTGCCCAAAAGCAATGCCGGCTCCCGCAGGAGATGGGGAGCTGGCTGGGACCGCAGGGGCATTGGGGCCAGGGGCGTAACACAGGCCCCCACTTCCCCTGAGGTGCAGGGGGCCACCAAGCTGCAGGGTGCCCCCTCAGCACAGTACTTAAACCTGAGCGTTCCGTATTAAATCCGGAGCTGGCCCCTACCGGCACATTGCATGGGGGCCCCTTAAACTTTTGTTACGCCACTGATTGGGGCTCCCTCTGTGGTCCCCAACGTAGGGGCCGGCCCCGGGGGATGGGGTCCCCAGTGCCAGAAGTTGCCCAGGGAAGGGGGGGCCCACGGCCCCCCTCTAGAATACTTAATTATTTTTACTAAAAAAATAAAAAGGAGGCAATGCTCTGGGGGATGGGGTCCCCGGGGCCGAAAAAGGCTTAAGGAGGGGGTCCACATGGCCCCCCTCCAAAAAAAAAAAAGGCTGGCCAGGCCCCGGGGGATGGGGTCCCAAGGGCCCCATAAATATTAAGAGAAGGGGGCCATACAGCCCCCTTCTAAAAAAAAAAAAGAAAGAAAAGCCAGCATCTTGCAGGAGGCTCCACCCCCTCCCTGCACCACTCTGCAAACGCACCTCCTGTCACATTCTGGTTTAGGGGATCAAGTTCCCTTGAATGCTAAGGGTCCTTATGGGCCAACTAGCCCACAAGGTACCTCCAGTAAGCCCCACACAGTGAGATTGCTGAGAGGTGGTCATAGGCCACGCCCCTTTTTACACCTCTCTGCAAACTCGTCTCTTGGCGCATTGCTGGTTGGGCGATAAGGTCCTCTTATGTCCTGAGGACCTCAGGACTAAAGTGGACTTCATCCCCCGAGCAGCGGTGCACCAGGAGGCGCTTTTGCTGAGTGGTGTAAAAAGGGGACATGGCCTCAGACCACTCTCAGAAATCCTGCTGTGTGGGGCATACTGTTTTTTCAGACAACAAGGGTCCATGACAATTTTCTTATAAAAAACTTGGAATAATTATAGGCCACAATCTGCGCTATAATGAAGGTGTCCAGCCGGACCCTGTTTAACCCCTTCACTGCGGCGGCTATTCCGCCACAGTGCTAAGGGGGCGGGGCGGAAGCGCGGCGGGCGCATGCTGGTGACGGAACCGCTCCGTCACCGGCCGCGGTTGCGCTGTGCTCATGACAGAGCGGTTCCGTCACGGCCCCGCCCGCTCAATGGAATGCTCAGCGCAGGCGCGGAATCTGCGCCGCGCAGGCGTGCCGAGCGGGCCGTGACGGAACCGCTCCGTTATCAGCACAGCGCGACCGCAGCTGATGACGGAGTGGTTCCGTCACCAGCAGGGGAGGGGTTAATAATCAAATCGAAAACATAAAGGGAATTTAAAGCACACAAATTAACAGCGGGACACAATCCTGCATCCAGTACATATAACAACAAATTATGACAAACCAATATTTACAAGGGTAGGGGATTACTCAGGCAATTATATAAGATCTTGAGGCGCTAGTGGGTACACAAAAATCAATCTAGCTGCGCTCATGTAGTACAACACTAATGGGTCACACAGTGGAGAGCTAGTGTATAACTACATCAACTGTCGACGGAGTTTCGATCCTATTTGAAATAGAGGATCATCCTCAGGACTGACATTGTATTGCCTGAATTACAAGCCTGGACTCATGCACGGTGGCATAAGGTGGTCCAAGGCGGCTGGTGTCTCCCGGGCGAGAAGACTCCCGGGCGAGGGATCTCTGCTAGGAGTGAATGCAGAACACAGAATGGTGTCCGGAAGGCGAGTTAACAGCCGGTGCCCGTGTTAGGGACAATAGGTCCGATTTCAGGGACATTAAGGGTACAATCCGAAACGGTGGTCGATTATCAAGTTGACGGCGGAGTTCAATAACCATAGGCGCCGCTCGATGTAGGCTGAACCTAATTATTCAACGGTAACAGGTCCTCTGCGGGGCAGGATCGCACCGTCAGGCATACTGGACATAACTGGTGGGCTAGTTGGCCCCCAGGGACCCTCAGGACTCAAGGGGGCTAAATCCCCCAACCCTGAACACGCCAGGAGGTGTGTTTGCAGAGTGGTGGAGAAAGGGGGCGTGGCCTGTGTCCACCTGTCAGCTATCCAACTATCTGGGGCATACTGGAGGTATCAGGTAGGGTAGTTGGCCCCTAAGCACCCCCAGCAGTGAAAGGGACTTTAAAGAGTGCGCCAGGAAGTGTGTTTGCAGAGTGGTAGAGAAAGGGGGAATGGCCTACTATAGGAACTTAGCATTCCTGCTGTGTGGGACTTACTGGAGGTAATAGGAGAGGTAGTTGGCCCCCAAGGCTGACCTTAGGAGCTAACTACCCTCCTGTTACCTCCAGTCAATCCCACACTGTGGGATGGCTAAGAGGTCTTCGGAGGCCACGCTCACCTTTCTCCACCACTCTGCAAACGCGCTTCCAGGCACAGTACTGGTTGGGGGATGAAGTCCACTTTACTCCTGTGGGACTTTGGCAGCCAAGTAGCCCTCCTGGTACTTCCTGTAAGTCCTACGGCGTGGAATATCTGAGTGCTGGTTGAAGGCCTAGCCCTCTTTCTCCACCACTCTGCTAATGCGACTACCAGTGTTTAAATCAGTGTGTGTCTGCCTATATCACTGCATGCATATATGTGTGACTGGGTGTATCATCTTATGGATCAGTTTATGCCTAGGTGTGTGTCTCCATTAATATAAATGGGGTGACCCAGAAAAAGTCACAGGACCTGGGTATCAATTAGTACAGACAAAAATGGTCCTAGACGTTGGTTCTACAAATTTATTGTTGATAATTAATAACAAAAGTATTTCTCTTCATGCGATTAAATCCTGCAATGAAAAACAGAAAGAAAGAGAGAACCATAGCCCAAACTGATTTAAATAAACAAAGATGACCATAGGTATGTTTCGGGCTGATCCAACAATTTAATATTAGTTGCAGCAGGAATTCTCATTGATTTATAAACACAATTTTGCATGTAATGAGGGGGTTACTTCCAGGTAGCGTGCAAGAGGAGTGATAAAAGTGAGTGCTCATGTGAAAAAGGACCAAGAGGGTCAGAGAAAAGTAATGGGAATACACCGGTTTGGATCACTGACATAATATCGACTATAAAAATATAGGCATTTAAAATATCGACTACAAAATATCGACTACAAAAATATCGAAGCCCTATCTACAAACAGGTAAGTAAAAAAATATCAAATCAAAAATATAGTTTAAAAATATGTACTTGGGGGCGTGGCCGAGATGGCGGAGTAGGAGGACGTGTATTCCGGAGCTCCCGTTCCCCTCCTAGGCCCCAAGCCCTATTCTACGCTGACTCCCCCCCCCCCCGGAGCCGCTGAGTAGAGCTGAGACGGCGGGGGTACCGGTGTCCTGTCGGTAAGCACCGACTGAGCCCCGCGGAGCAAGCTCTAGCCGAGATCGGAAATCGAGTGCCTGGTCGGGGCCGAACGGAGCCGTCGCAGCTCCTTGTGTCAGAGGGGGCGGCTGTCGGCGGAGCGGCAAGAGGGCGGCGGACCGGCCGCCGGGGCCAAGAGGCACCGATTGATAACGTCGCATCGAGAAGCAAGCGGCAAGGCCCCGGAGCTGCGCGATGTTCGGGTGGCTCCTTCCCCTCCCCCCGAGGCACAAGATGGCGGCCGGCTGAAGCAGGACCCCGCTCCCAGCAGCTAGGAGAGGGCACAGCTTGGACGAAGGAGAGGCGAACCGGAGCGTCGGTCCACCGCTTTCAGGTCAGAGGCACAGACGGTGGGACGGGCGAGGATCCGGAAGCGGCAGCTCCGATTGCCGACGCCCTGGGACTGTCTCGCTCTGGGGCGCCGGCTCGGTCGGTGCCAGAGGTACGCAAGTGCCCGGCTGAGAGGCCTTCCGGTGCCTGGCGGGCGTCTGGGACGGCAGCCCGGAACGACGCGGCCACACGCTCACAGACTGGTGCCTGGCCGACCAGTAACACTCACTGCCTCCGGCACCCGGCTCGTTTGATTGGCCTCATCAAAAGACCCTAGCAGACCGCAGCACTTCACGGGAAGTGTCGGAACCGGCGATGGAGTGAAAGGAAGTCCTCCGGCATAGCTCACATCACCACGGGCTCACCCGGACAGTTGTAAAGAAGGTACACTGCCCCGTTCTACTAACCCTGTCTAATCTGCACTGCAGACTGCGCCAGAAGCCAGATGGGCGGGAGAACTACTAGGGATCCTCTGGGGCCACGGGGAGGACTGCTGGAGGGGTCCTGGCCAAAGCCCTGAGACCAGGCCGGGGTCTGGACCTGGAGGCAGGAGCGGCACCCTGGGCTCTGCGTCAGCGACCACCCTGGAGGCACTGTGTGTAGACATAGTTTATACTCGCCACATCTCCAGCCTCTTTCCGGCGCGAAACTCGGAACACTAATTGAATTTCGGACACTGTCCTCTCGCCTTGGCCCGGAGTGCAGCAGGCGAGCGGACCCTTCCTGGCCCTTGGGGGTGGCGTTGTCCAGCAGCCGGCCGGTCCGGGTACAGCACCTGGAAGTAGAAGCTGAACAAAGGGGTCCAGGGCAGCAACAGGCACACGGAACTGTAGAAGTGCCCGCACCATGGCCGGTCAGAGGGGTGGCAAACGCCCCGGCGGCACGCTGCCGGAGCTGCTCAGCAGAACCCAGACCAAGGGAGAGAGGGCCCCCTCCTCGCCTGGGGCGGCTGGGGGATCGCACTCTGGTGCTTCGGCGGAACCCCCGGTCACAAGATCGTTTCTGGAATCTCTCTTTAGTACGCTTAGGGAAGACTTCCAGGCCCTGAAACAGGAAGTGGCCGGGGAGGTGAGAGAAATTCGCAGGGATGTTGATGGCCTGGGCGAGAGGGTGGCCACAGTTGAGAGCTCCAAGCAACGACAGGACGAGGAAATCACTATGCTGCAGCAGGAGGTGCTGACTCTCAGGGAACAACAACTGGACCTCCAACTACATACTGAGGATTTGGAGAACAGGTCACGCCGCAACAACATTCGGGTCCGGGGCGTGCCATCCTCGGAGGAGAACCCGGACATTGTCAAGTACCTGCAGGAACTCTTTCGAGCTGTACTGGGAGAAGGAGATGATTTTCCCATCAGGATTGACAGGGCGCACAGAGTGGGACCCACTAGACGAGCGAATGGTCCCCCACCGGACATTCTGGCGTTCCT
Source organism: Lissotriton helveticus (assembly GCF_964261635.1). Classification (NCBI taxonomy): domain Eukaryota; kingdom Metazoa; phylum Chordata; class Amphibia; order Caudata; family Salamandridae; genus Lissotriton; species Lissotriton helveticus. The sequence goes on from NC_136059.1 coordinate 1,097,338,612, forward strand.
CCCAGACTTCCCATTGAAGGAAAGAATAATGGCGGAGGCGCGGAAGGAACGCTCACTCACATTCCGTAGTCACCCGGTAGCACTGTACCAGGACCTCGCTGCAATCACGCTTCAGAGGCGTAAGGCATTTAAGATAGTAACGGACTCCCTCAGACAGCACCAAACGCCTTACTCCTGGGGTCACCCTTTCCGCATTATCTTTAAGTGGCATGGAGAGACCTACCAACTGAGATCCCTGCAAGACGCCTGCGAAGTATTGGGCATCACCACGGAGGAAGGAGAGTCTCCCTCGCCGCGAAGGAGACGCACGGCTGATAGCGGGTGGCAAAGAGTCGCACGGAGGGGGCCACGAGGACCGCCCCGAAGGCCCGGGTCTCCAACTATCCGAGCAGGAATGGAGGACGCTGTCCGGACGGCTGCCGAGGACCGGGGAAGTATGGTGGGGGTTGCCCTGACTGCTTGAAAATGCTCCGGGGGGAGTCTATCTTGGCATTGCTGCGATTGCTGGCTTGGGGTGGGGAGGAGGGAGTGACGGTTCTGACACGTGTGGCTGGACGTCCACTAAGGTAACACACCACGGACTGGTCTTCACAGACTGGTCTGGGACTACTTTCACAGTTGTGGGAAGTTGGGGGGGGCTGACAGGTGCAGGGGCTGGGTAGTGAGTTTGGAGAATGGGGAGGAAGGGGTGTTGGGGAGATGAGGGTGTTCGGGAGTTGGGTGAGGGAGAGTTGGGGGGGGGAGGTTCGGGGCTACTCTGTCCAGTGCCTTTGGGGCGTACACACATGCCTGTTTTGACACACGAGCTACACTGCATGTCCTTTCCGGGCCGCACACTTTCGATTCACTGAGCAAGGGAAGTGATTCCGACACTTTATGGCAACACTAAAGGTATTGACCCTGAATGTTAAGGGGTTGAATAATCCTACGAAAAGGAGGGCGATTCTATCGTTACTTGAAGGCTCTCAGGCGGACATCTGTCTGCTTCAGGAAACCCACCTACTGGCTGCTGACTGTCACAGGCTGCGGTCCCGACATTTCCCCACGCAGTTCTTCTCCTCCAACACGACTAAAACAGCCGGGATAGCTATCCTATTCTCCAAATCCTTTCGGGGGGAGGTGTTGCACAAACTCACAGAGCAGAAAGGTCGACTTCTGGCCTACCGTTTCAGACTGGGAACCCAGCTGTTCACGGTGGGAACGATTTACGGCCCGAACGAGCAGCAAGATAGGTTCATACGCACCGCCCTAGATGACATTACCGCCTCTCCGGACAGGCACATAATACTGGGAGGGGACATTAACATGGTCTTTGATTCCTCCGCGGACAGATCAGCGCAGCGACGTCCGCAGGCTGGGGAACTGTCACAAGCAGTTAAAACCCACTTAGCGGACTTGGACATGCACGACCTCTGGCGGAGTCTACACCCGTCGGACAGAGACTTCTCTTACTATTCACATGCACATAGAACATACGCCAGGTTGGACCACTTCCTGGTCTCGGGCACGGTCCGCGACATGGCCACGGCTTCTGAAATAGGGGTTATCAGTCTTTCAGACCACGCGCCGGTCTTGGGAACTTTCCATCTCCCATCGAGTTCTGCTAGGCGAGGGGTTTGGCGGTTACGGGACACGCTCCTTCATAAAAAAACGGTAGTGCAGCGGATCACTGACTCAGTGAAGGACTTTCAGTTACATAACTCTAACTCCGATACCTCACTGTCGACTCAATGGGGCGCTCTCAAGGCGGTACTGCGGGGAGACTTCATTGCGATTTCTGCAGCAGACAATAAGGATAGGAAACTAAAACGGGACGAGCTCACACAGAAGGTTAGGGAACTTGAACAGGTGCATCTACGGACAGGGGCTCCAAGAATTTGGAGACAGCTAAAAGCGGCCAGGAAACTCTTGTCATCATTGGATTTAGATAGGGCGGAATATGCTGCGCTGCGACTGAAACACGCCTACTATACTGGGGGGGACCGGTGTGGCCGACTACTAGCAGCTAAACTTAGAGCAGTGCACCAGTGTCGTCGGGTGAAGGAGCTGCGGGGAGAGGCAGGGGAGCTGATCACAGATGACGCTGACGTAGCGGACACCTTCCGCCGGTTCTACGCTGACCTATATACGGCGGAGGACGCACAGATGGGGGAGCCGGAGGCTTATTTGGACTCAGTGCCCCTCCCGTCCTTGACCCCAGACCAGGCTACCTACCTGGAGAGGGAGATAAGGATTGAGGAAGTGGTTGTAGCGATTTCCAGACTTAAAAATGGAAAGGCCCCGGGCCCGGATGGGTACACTACCCTCTTCTATAAAACGTTTAGCTCAACACTAGCACCTATTTTGACTAAGCTGTATAATTCCTTCTCTGACCCAGGGGCTATTCCTCCAGATCTCTTGCAAGCAACGGTGTCGGTAATACCCAAACCAGGGAAAGATAGGACCCAATGCGGCTCGTATAGGCCGATCTCCCTCCTGAATGTAGATCTAAAACTTTACACCGGGATCTTAGCGGCGCGACTTGCGCAATACCTCCCCGGCTTGATTGAACCGGATCAGTCTGGCTTTGTGCCGGGCAGACAGACAGTGGATAACACTAAAAGACTAGTGCACGTTTTGGAAAAAGCCTCGCGTATTCCGGGGGAGAGGATGTTGCTTTCGGTCGACGCCGAGAAAGAATTTGACCGAGTGCACTGGCCCTACCTCGAGAGCGGGATGGCACGGATGGGGATGGGGGAGAAATTTCGAAGCATGGTGTTTAACTGCTATAAGTTCCCGTCTGCAGTGGTGCGGGTGAACGGCTGCGGCTCGGGACGATTCAACATTGAACGCGGGACGAGACAGGGATGCCCCCTCTCCCCTCTCCTCTTCGCGCTCTATATGGAGCCCTTCGCTCAACGAGTGTGACAGAATCCGGAAGTGACAGGCATTAGAATGGGCAGTTATACCCACGCGGTCAGTCTCTATGCGGACGATATAATTTTCGCACTGGAGAACCCGAAGCGGGCGTTGCCCGCAAGCATAGCTGAACTCAAAGCATTTGAGAGAGTGGCAGGCTTTAAGATGAACATGGCGAAGTCCACAGCTCTAGATGTCTCCCTCAAGCCCGCAACTAGACGTGAACTGCAGGGGCTTTTCCCCCTACGTTGGTCGCGGGACCAGGTGCAGTATCTGGGGATCGCGCTGGCTCCCACGTTGCAGGCAACGGTTTCCATCAACTATGAGACGATGAGTAAGAAAGTTAAGGAAGAAATGGGGAGGTGGAACTAAGGGATGATATCTTGGCTGGGCCGGGTAGCGGCTATCAAAATGACGGTCTTACCCCAAATTCTATACTTATTTCGTGCTCTGCCCTTACAGCCCCCTAAGGGGTGGATTCAGCGGATGCAAACTGAGGTGTCCCGCTTTGTGTGGCAGGGCCGCACACCCCGTATGCGACGGGCCCTTACTACTCTGGCGCCGGAATCGGGGGGACTGGGGGTCCCTGACTTGCGCAAATACTTCCAAGCATCTCAATTGCGGTACTTGGTGGAATGGAGTAGGTTGGAATCAGACAGACACTGGCTCTTCCAAGATCAAGCGGTAGCCGGGCGCCCTTTGCAGGACATACCATTTCTCCGCCGATCGCACCGCCCCCCGAATCTCTATGCCTCTTACGTCACACGGGTTCCGCTGAGGGTGTGGGACGCTACCAATCGTACATATGATCTCACTACATTCCCTTCCCCGTTCACTCCTATCGTGGACAATCCCGACTTCACACCGGGGACAGAACCTGGGGGCTTTTCACGTTGGAGGGAGAGGGGCTGTAAGGCACTTTACCACATGTACACGACAGAAGGGATTGTCCCCTTTCAAAGCCTTAAAGACAATTTCCAGATGGACGAAACGGACCGTATGAGATACTGGCAGGTTAGACACTGGGCTCTACAACCACAGGTCAGAGAATCGGCGGACAGGAAGCTGTTGCCGTATGAAAAATGGTTGGTGACACGCGCCTCAGACGCGAAACTTATAACCGACCTGTACAAGATGCTACAGCTTCCATCCACACATTTCCATATCCCCGGTAGGGAACGGTGGAATAGGGAGTTGGGGAGGACTCTTAGCCATAAGGAATGGGAACAAATATCATATCGGGCACGACATTCAGCTTACCATGTAGGCCTCACAGAAACGTTCACCAAGGTCTCCACTTACTGGTACCGCACTCCAGAGCGGCTGCACGAGATGAACCGGCTGATCGATGACAGGTGCTGGCGCAATTGTGGGCAGAAAGGCACACTAACGCACATCCTGTGGGACTGTCCTGTTGTACAAGCGTACTGGTCGGAGATACTTGATGAGATTGATGTGTGCTTTGAGATTGAACTGCCCAGATTTCCTGCATACACCTTGCTGGGCCTCCCTAATAGATTAATGTATCCATTGAAATCTAGACGGGGGAGACAGATAGCAATTATGTTGGGCTCGGCTGTTCAGAATATCCTAATACACTGGCGCAGACCGACCACTCCCTCCTTAACAGGGTGGCTGCACAGGCTGTGGCATGTTCTGGGGATGGAGAAGCTCTCTCTCACGTTAGCTGGGGAGGTAGACAGCTTTGAAGAGCTGTGGCAGCCTTTTCACGCACTGCTAGCCACGGAATTCAAGGAACTTACGTGCCCTAGATACCTGAGACTCATGAGGCTTATGCCGCCGATGGGATGGTCTGCCTGATTGGAGAGAATGAATGTGACCCTCGAGCGGTGTTGAGGAGAGAGTGGATGCCCGAGATAACACCAAGGTATTTGTTTTACATAGCGCTGGACAGAGTGGGGAGGGGGGGGAGGGATTGTTGGGGGGAGATTGTTTATTCACGGAGGGTTCAACTGGTTGGGGAATGACTCCTGACACTTTTCTGCGCAATACAACGTACAGGGTCGGATACTGGGGCGGCCTTCCGAGGCCGGGAGATTCGAACTTTATTCCTGAGACGCCTTTGGCGCAAGCACTGACCCTTTGTATAATTGTTCGCCTCTGCCACTGTACCTTTCTAATAAAATACTTTAAACATACAAATATGTACTTTGTAAAAATATCGAATTATTAAAATTAATGTAAAATTAAAAAAATATTAAACATAAATAACTAAAATATACTTAAAAATACTTAAATAACCTTAAAATTATTAAATAATTAATTTAAGTTATAAAAAAAAATACAATTTTAATTGTTAAAACATATATATATATTTTAACATAATATTATTTAAAAATATACAATATTATTACCGTAGCATAGCAAGAGTATTAAAATTACTATTCCCACTCCAATGAGTGCAACAGTAGGGAAAGCGTTGGATAGCGCAGCGGTAAAAATTACTATTCCGACTCCAAAGAGTTCAACAGTAGGGAAAGCGTTGGATAGCGTATGGGTAAAAATTACTATTCCCACTCCAGTGAGTGCAACAGTAGGGAAAGCGTTGGATAGCGTAGGGGTAAAAATTACTATTCCCACTCCAGTGGGTGCAACAGTAGGGAAAGCGTTGGATAGCGTAGGGGTAAAAATTACTATTCCCACTCCAAAGAGTGCAACAGTAGGAAAAGCGTTGGACAGCGTAGGGGTAAAAATTACTATTCCCACTCCAGTGAGTGCAACAGTAGAGAAAGCGTTGGATAGCGTAGGGGTAAAAATTACTATTCCCACTCCAGTGAGTGCAACAGTAGGGAAAGCGTTGGATAGCGTAGGGGTAAAAATTACTATTCCCACTCCAGTGAGTGCAACAGTAGGGAAAACGTTGGATAGCGTAGGGGTAAAAAATACTATTCCCACTCCAAAGAGTGCAACAGTAGGGAAAGCGTTGGATAGTGTTGGGGTAAAAATTACTATTCCCACTCCAGTGAGTGCAACAGTAGGGAAAGCGTTGGATAGCGTAGGGGTAAAAATTACTATTCCCACTCCAGTGGGTGCAACAGTAGGGAAAGCGTTGGATAGCGTAGGTGTAAAAATTACTATTCCAACTCCAAAGAGTGCAACAGTAGGGAAAGCGTTGGATAGCGTAGGGGTAAAAATTACTATTCCCACTCCAAAGAGTGCAACAGTAGGGAAAGCGTTCGATAGCGTAGGGGTTAAAATTACTATTCCCACTCCAAAGAGTGCAAACTATGGAAAGCGTTGGATAGCGTAGGGGTAAAAATTACTATTCCCACTCCAGTGGGTGCAACTGTAGGGAAAGCGTTGGATAGCGTAGGGGTAAAAATTACTATTCCCACTCCAGTGAGTGCAACAGTAGGGAAAGCGTTGGATAGCGTAGGGGTAAAAATTACTAATCCCACTCCAAAGAGTGCAACAGTAGGGAAAGCGTTGGATAGCGTAGGGGTAAAAATGACTATTCCCACTCCAGTGAGTGCAACAGTAGGGAAAGCGTTGGATAGCGTAGGGGTAAAAATTACTATTCCCACTCCAGTGGGTGCAACAGTAGGGAAAGCGTTGGATAGCGTAGGGGTAAAAATTACTATTCCCACTCCAGTGAGTGCAACAGTAGGGAAAGCGTTGGATAGCGTAGGGGTAAAAATTACTATTCCCACTCCAAAGAGTGCAACAGTAGGGAAAGCGTTGGATAGCGTAGGGGTAAAAATTACTATTCCCACTCCAAAGAGTGCAACAGTAGGGAAAGCGTTGGATAGCGTAGGGGTAAAAATTACTATTCCCACTCCAGTGAGTGCAACAGTAGGGAAAGCGTTGGATAGCGTAGGGGTAAAAATTACTATTCCCACTCCAGAGAGTGCAACAGTAGGGAAAGTAAATACTTCATATATTATTTAAAAAAATATAAATTAATATCTATACAAAATTAATTAAAAGTAATTACAAATGTAATATAATATAATAATTAATCAATTAAAATTACAAATTAAAATTAATTATTACAATTAGTTACCTCTTAATACAAATTAATTACAAATTAACAATTAATTAATTAACAATTAAAAAATAATTAACAATTAATTCAAATGAAATAAAATTAAATACAATGAATTATTTAATTAATTATAAATAAATTACTTCCCACCCTATTCCCCTATAAAGCCACAACCCGCTACAGAAAATAAATTAGTTAAATTAACATATTTAGCAATTAATCAATTAAATAAAATTAATTGGCAATTACAATTTAATTAACTACCCATAAAAAATTAATTAACAATTAATTCTAAATAAATACCAATAAATAATTTTACATATTTAATTAATTATAAATAAATTACTTCCCACCCAATTCCCCTATAAACCCACAACCCACTACAGAAAATAAATTAGTAAAATTAACATAATTAGCAATTAATCAATTAATTAAAATTATTTGCCAATTAAAATTTTATTAATTACCAAATATAAATGTATTAACAATTAATTAAAAATGAATACCAATAAATGATTTTACATATTTAATTAATTATAATTAAATTACTTCCCACCCTATTCCCCTATAAACCCACAACCCGATACAGAATTAAATTACGCAAAAATAAAAAATCATTAATTAAAATAAATTATAACATAAATACACACTTTTCACACATATAATAACATAAAAAACACTATAAAATCGATATTATTAAAAATTCGATAATTTTAATATCCTATATTATATACTTCGATATTTTAACTTTCTATATTTTTAACATTCGATATTACATTACTTACCTTAAAAACGATATTTTTGATGTCAATTCTGTCCATTCGATATTTTGTCCATTCTATATTTTAAACTCGATATTATGTCCATTCGATATTTTTTACTCGATATTTTGACTGTTTACCCAACGGTAAATTTGATCTAGTAACAATTCTAAGGTTTTAGAAACCCTTAGCATATGGAATGGGTCTGCCCCATAACTGTCCGTCAGAAATTATTCCTTGTTCTGCCGTGTCACAGTGGTAATTCATCTGTGACCTTGCTTGGGGGAAGGCGTACCAAGGGTACCAAGGATAATCCCCCTTCAGGCCTGCACCCTTTGTACCCCCCTTCCCCCAAGCAAGGTCACAGATGAATTTTTGTCTGTACTAGGTGTGTGTCTCAGTATATGCATCAGTGTGTGTCTCGGTGTGTCAATGTATGACTAAGTGTGTGCCTGGGCGTGATAATGTTAGGATCAGTGTGTGAATGAATGTGTCAGTGTAGACATAAGTGTGTAATTTGGTGTGGTAATGAATGTATAACTGTGTCCCTGAATGTGTTAGTGTATCCATCGCCGTCTACTTGGAAATGTATGTCTATATATCAGTGTCTGCCTGGGTATATTACGGTCTGCATCAGAGTGTATCAGTGTTTTCCAGCATCTACATAACTGTCTACCTGGGTGTGTCAGTATACTGATCAGTGTGTGTCTGGGTGTGCCAATGTATGCATGAGTGTGTGAGTGGGTGTATTAGGGTATCCATCAGTGTGTGCCTGGGTGTGTTAGTGTATGCATGAGAGTGTACCTAGGCCAATCAGTATATGCATGAGTGTGGTGTACCTGGGTGTATTGGTGTATGCATCAACATGTGCCTGGGTGTGTTAGGATATGCATGAGTGTGTGCCTGGGTGTGTCTGTGTAAGCATGAGTGAGCACCTGGTTTTGTCAGTTAATGCATGAGTGTCTGTCTGGGTGTGTCAGTGTATGCATGAATGTGTGCCTGGGTGTGTCAGTGCATGCATCAGTGTGTGTCTGGGTGTATTAGTGTATGAATGAAGGTGTGCCAGTATATCTGGGTATGATAGTGTATTCATTAGTGTATGCATCAGAGTGGGTACCTGGGTGTGTTAGTGTATACATCAGTGTGTGCCTAGGTGTGTCAGGGTATGCATAGGTGTGTATCTGGGTGTGTTAGTATATACATCCTTGTGTGCTTGGGTGTGTGAGTGTATGCATCAGTGTCTGCCTGGATATCTTCCTGCATGTATGGTTTTGTGCCTGGGTGTGTTAGTGTACACACATATGTGTCCTTGAATGTGTTAGTGTATGCATCAGTGTTTATGGGTGGCTTCTGCTTGCATTAGAGTGGGTCTGGATGTGCTTGTGTATGCCTACAGCCTATACTTTTGGTCACTTTTATGTAGAAAAAAAGGAAGTTTAAGACTTGGCAAGGGATTTTAAATAGCTACTCAACCTGGCACTAAAACTGTGCACACACAGCCTGTGCAGCAGCAGGCCCGAAACATGTTTAAACAGCTACTTGTTTGGATAGGTGACTTAGAGTATCAATACTTGAGTAGATTACTTAATACCTATATCAGACCCTCTTTGGTTGTGTCACTGGATGTGTAAGTCACTATGTCACTATATGACTGGCTGTATTAGTATTAGTACATTGTTAGAAAGGCGATTCCAGGGGAGACAGAAGATGTCTGACTGCCGCCCCGAAACCCCCCCTTTCCGTATGGAATTGGCCGAGCGCCGTCGAGAGGCCTCTTTGGCGAGGCTCCTCTCCTACTATCGTAACAGCCGAGCAATCACACCACCACAGAGAGACACCACACAAGAGTAGATTTAAGAGTCTTTATATAAAGAATAAAGGCAAGGTTCCGCAGCAATATGTACAGGGGGATCGTGAGATCCCAACAAAGTCTCAATGTCCGGGGAAGGGGGTAGCAGGACAGTCTTGGTACCAGCTGGTACTAGGAAACCCTGCGCACAGCTCTCAATCCTCGAGCTGGGGGGTGCCGGGAGCCGCAACAGCAGGGCTCCGAAGATGGTTCAACTTGGTCGAGCCGCGACAGCGTCAGCAGGGCTCATAGGATGGTTCAGCTTAGTGGAGTCGCGTCAGCGTCAGCAGGGCTCGGCGGATGGTTCAGCTTGGTAGAGCCGCGACAGCGTCAGCAGGGCTCGGAGGATGGGTCAGCGTAGTGGAGCCGCGACAGCGTCAGCAGGGCTCAGAGGTTCCAGGTTCCAGGTTCAAGAGTTCTTATCAGGATCAGCCGCGACGAGGTCAGCAGGGCTTCGACTCCCAGATACAACTGACTTCCTGATCCAGGGCTGGCCCAGATATAGGACTGGAGTCCTTTGATGTCCGGACCCTCGCGCCTGGGGGGCAGAGGGGCCGGGATGAAGGTGTCCAGACACTCAGCAGGGGGTGGAGCCAGCGCCCAGGGAGGCTGGAGGGCGATCGATACCAGGCGTCCGGGGACGGCTGGAGGGCCATCGAAACCCCTCTCCTCCGGGATCCGCCAAGTGGCCACTTTACCACCTGGGTTGATCTTGGTGCCACGATGTCGGGGCTTCGCTGGGGCCGCGGCCGGGGTCGGGCCGAGGCCACGTGCTCGGGACGCGATGGGCCCAAGATGGAGTCGGGCCTGAAAGGGTGGCCCGGGGTGGTGACCGGACCTGCAGAGTTGGGGCAAGCCGGGTTCGCCGGGTTCCAGAGGGGGAGAGCCGGGGTTTGCCAGGGGGCGGCTCTCGTCGAGAGTTCGTTGAGGGTGGTGTCCGGGGGGCGACAGCGGGTCGATGGAGGGCCGATGTCGTCCAGGGCCCGCCATGCGGGAGGGGTAGGACCACGCCACGAAGCCGGGTCCAACACACGTCCCCTCCAGCTGAAGGCGGGGAGAGTCACCCATCTTCTTGGGGATTCTCCTCGTCGAGGCGGAAGAAGCGGGACAGGCCGTCAACGTTGGCGTGGTCGTTGCCAGGGCGATGTTCCACAGTGAAGTCCATCCCTTGCAGGGAGATGGACCATCGCAGCAGCTTCGGTATCTCGCCGCGCATCTGCATCAGCCACCGCAGGGGCCGGTGGTCGGTCTGTACCCTGAAGTGGGTGCCGAAGAGGTAGGGCTGGAGTTTCTTTAGGGCCCACACAACGGCGAAGGCATCTCTTTCGATTGTGCTCCACCGTTGTTCTCGCGCCAGCAGCCGCCGGCTGATGAAGGCCACCGGTTGGTAAACCCCCTCGGGGTTAACTTGCGACAGGACCGCCCCGATGCCGTGTTCCGAGGCGTCGGTTTGGACCACAAACTCTCGGCTGTAGTCAGGGGCCTGGAGCACAGGGGCGGTGCACATGGCGACTTTTAGAGTCTCGAAGGCCGTCTGACACTCGGGGGTCCAGTGTACTTTCTGTGGTTGCCTTTTGGAGGTCAGTTCAGTGAGGGGCCCCACAATGCTACCGTAGTCCTTTATAAAGCGCCGATAATATCCCGTGAGCCCCAAGAAGGCTCGGACTGCTGTCTGGGTGACCGGGGGCTCCCAGGCTGCGATGGCGTCAATCTTGGGTTGGAGGGGAGCCACCTGGCCGCTCCCCACTTGGTGCCCCAGATAGGTCACGGACCCTTGGCCTATCTGGCACTTGCTTGCTTTCACTGTTAGTCCAGCCCGTCGGAGGGCCGTCAGGACCTCCCAGAGGTGTCTCAAGTGTTCGTCCCAGTGGAGGCTGTACACCGCAATATCGTCCAGGTATGCGGCACTGAACTCTTCTAACCCCGCTAGCACCCTATTCACCAGTCTCTGGAAGGTAGCGGGGGCGTTTTTCATGCAGAAAGGGCATCACCTTGAATTGGAAGTGGCCATCGGGGGTCGAGAAGGCGGATCGTTCTTGGGCCCCGGGGGTGAGTCCGATTTGCCAATATCCGGCTGTGAGGTCGAAGGTGCTGAGGTATCTGGCGGCCCCCAGGCGATCGATCAGTTCATCCGCCCGGGGGATGGGATGGGCATTGGTCCTGGTAACGGCATTCAGTCCCCGGTAGTCGACACAAAACCGGAGCTCTGGAGGGGCGCCGGGGGCGGCGGCTTTAGGGACCAGGACCACTGGACTGGCCCAGGGACTGTCTGAGGGCTCGACCACTCCCAGGGCTAGCATCTTGGCAACTTCGGACTGGATGCAGGCCCGGACTCGGTCGGGAACTCGGTAGGCCCGGTGTCGCACGGGCGGGCTGTCCCCGGTGTCGACATCGTGGACACACCACTGCGTGACCCCGGGAGTGAGCGAAAATAGGTCCGCAAACTGCCCCAACAGCTCTTGGCAGTCCTGGCGCTGTTCGGGGGTCAGGGCGGAGGAGAGGGGAACTCCCTCGACGGAGCCATCTTTTTCAGAGTACTTCAGGAGGTCGGGCAGGGGCTCGGAGTCGTCTTCGGCCCCGTCATCCGTAACTAGCAGCAGGCTCAGCTCCGTGCGGGCAAAGTGAGGCTTGAGCCGGTTGGCGTGCAGGACCCGGAGGGGGTTCCTGGGGGACTCCATGTCCACCAGATAGGTGACGGGGCTCTTGCGCTCCACCACCTTGAAGGGCCCCGTCCATTTGTCCTGGAGGGCACAGGGTTCGACCGGGGACATGACCCAGACTTGTTGGCCCGGCTCGAACTCGATGCATGAGGCGTTCTGGTCATACCAGCGTTTCATCTCCTCCTGACTGGCCTCCAGATTGGCCTCGCAAGTTCCCGGAACTTCCGAGTCTGGTTCCGGAGGGTCAGGAGGTACCGGTAGACATCTGGCGGGGCATCTCGGACTGTATTCTCCCAGCCTTCCTCGACCAGGCTGAGGGGACCTCGAACAGGGTGTCCATACAATAGTTCAAAGGGGCTGAACCCCAGGGACTTTTGAGGTACCTCCCGATAGGCAAACAGGAGGCATGGTAGTAGGACGTCCCATTTGCGGCGGAGGGGTTCTTCTAGGCCCTTGATCACCCCCTTGAGTGTTCTGTTAAACCGCTCCACAAGTCCATTCCCTTGGGGGTGATACGGGGTGGTGAACTTATATGTGACCCGGCATTGTTGCCACAGGGACCGCATATATTTTGATATAAAGTTTGTGCCCCGATCACTCACGACCTCTCGGGGGAATCCTACTCGGGAGAAGATTCCCATTAGTGCTCGGCCCACCACGGGGGCCGTTATGGTCCGGAGGGGGATGGCTTCTGGGTAGCGGGTGGCGTTGTCCACCAGGACGAGGATGAAGCGGTGTCCCTGTGAGGTGCGGGGGTCCAGGGGCCCCACGATATCGATCCCCACTCGCTCGAAGGGGGTTGTCACCACGGGAAAGGGTTGGAGCGGGGCCTTGACTTTTCCCCCGCTCTTCCCGCTGGCTTGACAGGTCGGACAGATCCTGCAGTGATTGCTCACATCGTTGCACATCTTGGGCCCGTAGAAGTGGGTCACCAGGCGGCTGTAAGTTTTGTCCTGCCCCAGGTGCCCGGCGAGGGGCACGTCGTGTGCCAGGTTTAAGAGGAAGTCTCTGAATCGTAGGGGGACCACCAACACTCGGCTGGCCCCCAGTTCAGCAATTTTCTGTTCACTGTATAGGAGGTCCTGGTCCCAGTAGACCCAGTGGGACCCCAACGTGTCCCCGGCGGCTTGAGCTGCGGCTTGCTGCCGGGTCCCCTCGAGGGAGGGACAGGTCTTCTGTTCCTGCCGGAATTGTTCTCGGGTGGGACCACCTTCCTGGCGCCATTGGCTTAGTTCAGGGATGTCGCCGAGCTCGGCGAGGTCTTCGCGGTTGGGCCTTGGTGACCCGGGCTCAAGGCCGGTTTCTTCATCGATGGCGGGTGGCGGAGGCGCGGGCCATTCCTGTTCTTCGGTCGGGGCGGCCTCCGCCGGCGCCGGGGCCCGGGCGACCATGGATCGGGTTGTCACACAAACCCACTCGGGTAGTCCCAGCATCCCCAGATGCTCTCTCCGCTCGACTTGGGCCCAGGGGGAACTCTCGAGATCGTTTCCGAGGAGGCAGTCCACGGGGGCGTCGTCCCGGACGGTTACCTTTAGCATGCCCGACACCCCTCCCCACTCGAAGGGGATTCGGGCCATCTGGCACAGGGTCTCGGAATTGTTGGCGGCCAGCACGGGGCACAGCACATTCGGTAGGATCTGTTCGGGGGTCACCAGGTGGCAGCGGACGGCTGTCACACTGGCTCCAGTGTCACGGAGTGCTTCGGTCCGGCGTCCATTAATGTTGACCCACTGACGGTACTTTTGGGTGTTGCTCGGGAGTGGAGCCCGGGGAATCATGTCTCTCTCGCCCAAACAGACTAGGGCCATGGCGGCTGGCTCCCACTCGGTCTGGTCCTCGTTGTAGACCTCTTCTTCTTCCTCGCCTCCTTCTCCCAGGGCTGCGGCAGCGATCTGGCGCGTCGGAGGTCCGGCGATGCCGGGGCGCTGGTTCATTGGGCATTGGGGGTCACTGGCGAAGTGACCTGGCCGCTGGCATCTGTGGCAGGTAAAGTTCGGGCGGGTCCCCGGTCGTGCTGGGGGGGGGCGCCCTCTTCGGGTCAGGGACGGTGAAGTGTTGTTCTGGGGCGACCCCCGGGGTGGATTCCGGGGCGGCGCAGGCGGGAAGTCTCGGCTCGGGTTCTGGCCTCCTCCGCCGCCTCGCTGGCGGGGGTGCCCTTGCGTGTTCCGTCCGGACTCTCCTATCGGGGTCCGGGGGACCCGGGTGCTCACCCATCGATCGGCCTCGACGGCGAGTTTCCGTGGCTCGGTCAGCTTGCTGTCTAGTAGATGCTGTCTGAGCTCGACAAAGCAGTTGTTGGAGAGGTGCTCCCATACGATGAGGTCGAACAGCTGCTCGTAGGTGGTCACTTTGCTGCCCTTTATCCACCCTTCTAGCGCTCTGCTATAAAAGTTCACGTACTCCACCCATGTAGTACCGGGGATCTTTTTACAGTCTCTGAATCTCTGCCGGTACATCTCAGGGGTGAGTCCATACCGGGTGAGCAGGGCGTCCTTCATGTGATCATAGGAGGACATCACGTCGTCGGCCAGGTCCAGCAGGGTGTCTCTTCCTTCGCTGACGAATCTCCCCCATAAGCCGGCACCCCAATCTTTTCGGGGTATGCGGTGCGCGGCCATGGCGACTTCGTAGGCCTTAAACCACTGCCGGATGTCGTCATTCTTGTAGTACTCTTTGACGACATCCTTGGGAATGTGGACCTTCGGGTAGGCAGGAGGCGGGGGGTTTCGGAGCACAGCGGCGCCAGCTTCTTCGCTCTTGGCCTTGATCTCCAGCTCTTTGAGGCCACGCTCGTGTTCGAACGTGAGTTTCTTTTCTTCCATTTCGCTCTGTCTCCGTCTTTCCTCCAGGTCTCCTTGCAGCCGTAGTTGCTCAAGGGCGATTTTCTTTTCCGCTAGCTGGAGTTCTTCGTCCAGCCGGAGTCGGGCAAGCTCCAACTCGTGGAGCCGGCTTATCTCTCATTCTCGGGCATGTTCGTGGGAGAGGCCCGGGTCTCTGTTGGGGTTTCTTTCCTCTACGGGGGCTGCTGAGGTCCCCTGGTGCACGTCTGGGACCGGTTCACCTCCGGTCGGGGGTGGTGTCTCTCGGGCCTCCACCCATGTTTGCAGCGCTTCTTTAAAATCTTCCTTTGTACTTAGTCCGGTGGTAGCGATACCTAAGTTTTTGCAGAACTGTTTGAGTTCTTTATGTGTGTACTCCTCCAATAGTTCCTTCTGGAACTCTGCGGTCGTTCCGGCTTGATATCGCTCATGGTTGCTGTGGTCTCTGTTAGTAGTGGGCGAGTTGCTCGCTGTACGATATGCGTCGGCTCGTATCCCGTCGCCTGCCACCAATGTTAGAAAGGCGATTCCAGGGGAGACAGAAGATGTCTGACTGCCACCCCGAAACCCCCCTTTCCGTATGGAATTGGCCGAGCGCCGTCGAGAGGCCTCTTTGGCGAAGCTCCTCTCCTACTATCGTAACAGCCGAGCAATCACACCACCACAGAGAGACACCACACAAGAGTAGATTTAAGAGTCTTTATATAAAGAATAAAGGCAAGGTTCCGCAGCAATATGTACAGGGGGATCGTGAGATCCCAACAAAGTCTCAATGTCTGGGGAAGGGGGTAGCGGGACAGTCTTGGTACCAGCTGGTACTAGGAAACCCTGCGCACAGCTCTCAATCCTCGAGCTGGGGGGTGCCGGGAGCCGCGACAGCGTCAGCAGGGCTCCGAAGATGGTTCAACTTGGTCGAGCCGCGACAGCGTCAGCAGGGCTCATAGGATGGTTCAGCTTGGTGGAGCCGCGACAGCGTCAGCAGGGCTCGGCGGATGGTTCAGCTTGGTAGAGCCGCGTCAGCGTCAGCAGGGCTCGGAGGAAGGTTCAGCTTGGTAGAGCCGCGACAGCGTCAGCAGGGCTCGGCGGATGGTTCAGCTTGGTAGAGCCGCGACAGCGTCAGCAGGGCTCGGCGGATGGTTCAGCTTGGTAGAGCCGCGACAGCATCAGCAGGGCTCGGAGGATGGTTCAGCGTAGTGGAGCCGCGACAGCGTCAGCAGGGCTCAGAGGTTCCAGGTTCCAGGTTCAAGAGTTCTTATCAGGATCAGCCGCGACGAGGTCAGCAGGGCTTCGACTCCCAGATACAACTGACTTCCTGATCCAGGGCTGGCCCAGATATAGGACTGGAGTCCTTTGATGTCCGGACCCTCTCGCCTGGGGGGCAGAGGGGCCGGGATGAAGGTGTCCAGACACTCAGCAGGGGGGTGGAGCCAGCGCCCAGGGAGGCTGGAGGGCGATCGATAACAGGCGTCCGGGGACGGCTGGAGGGCCATCGAAACCCCTCTCCTCCGGGATCCGCCAAGTGGCCACTTTACCACCTGGGTTGATCTTGGTGCCACGATGTCGGGGCTTCGCTGGGGCCGAGGCCACATGCTCGGGACGCGATGGGCCCAAGATGGAGTCGGGCCTGAAAGGGTGGCCCGGGGTGGTGACCGGACCTGCAGAGTTGGGGCAAGCCGGGTTCGCCGGGTTCCAGAGGGGGAGAGCCGGGGTTTGCCAGGGGGCGGCTCTCGTCGAGAGTTCATTGAGGGTGGTGTCCGGGGGGCGACAGCGGGTCGATGGAGGGCCGATGTCGTCCAGGGCCCGCCATGCGGGAGGGGTAGGACCACGCCACGAGGCCGGGTCCAACACACATGCATAGGTTTCTACATGTTTATGTAAGTGGTGTATGTATTGCTTTCGGGCTGCATTAGTGAGTCTAGGGGTATGTAACTATGTATGCAACTGGTTCTGTTATTGCTATATACATCAAAAATGTGTGGGTGTGTTTCTGAATGTGTAAGTGCCTCTATCTCTGTATGGCTAGCTGTATGAGTGGCTCTATGCTTTTGTAGATAGGTATATGAGTCGCAGTATGGGTGGAAGACTGGATGTAAATCTGGGTGTATGGGTCTCAAATTGTGCATGCAACTCACTGAAACCTCAAAGTACAAATATTACTTTTTGCGCACATAGCACCCTCCTATGGCCTGCCCACGACCTACCTGAGGGGTGACTTACATCTAGTACAAGGAATGTTTATGGCTCGGCAAGGTGTTTTAAATGCCAAGCCATCATGGCAGTAAAGCTGCCCACACAGGCTCTGCAGTAGCAGGCCAGAGACATGTTTAAAGGGCTACTTGTCTAGATGGGTGACTAGGAGTGTCAGTACTTGAGTACATATGTTAGTGAGTGTACTAGTCCCTCTGTAGGTGTGTCACTGGGTGTGTAAGTAACTATCTCAAAAGGTATCTGGCTGTGTATGGGTGTGTATATGTGTATGTAACTGGCTGTATGTATCCTTACTAGCTCTATTAGTAAGTGTTGGGATATGGGACTATTTGTGCAACTAACGCTGTTAGTGCTGGAGACATAAGTGCTCTGTGAGCATATGATTGAATGTGTCACAGACTCCGTCTCTGTCTAACTGGGTGTATGAGTAGCTCTATGCTTATGTACATAGGTATGTGAGTCACAGTATGGGCAGGAGACTAGATATTTAACTGGGCAAATATGTCTGGAAGTGGATATGTGACTCACTGAAACTTCAAAGTACTTGTCTTATCTTTTAACCACATATAGCCCTGCCCTATGGCCTACCTACACTCTACATTAGGGGTGACTTATTATTAGGAGAAGAGAAGTGTAAAGCTTAGCAAGGAATGTTAAATGCCAATTCGTCTTAGAAATAAAACTGCATACACAGGCTCTGCAGTAGCAGGCCCAAGTTTGAAGGGTTACGTGTCTGCATGGGTGATTAGGAGTATGAGTGCTTCACTACATATCCAATAGTATCAGTTCCTCTTGGGGTGTGCCACTGGAAGTGAAAGCGACTATGCTGCTAAATGACTAGCTGTGTTAGTATCTCTATGGGTCTCTATATGGGTATGTAACTGGCTGTATGGATTGCTTACTGGCTGTCTTACTGGGTGTTGTGGCATGTAACTGTGTGTGCAATTGGCTCTTTTACTGCTACGTACATGAGTGCTGTATGGGCATGTGACTGAATGTGTAAGTACATCTGTCTCTCTCTGACTGCCTAGGTGACTGACGTTGGTTTTGCAAATATGTAGGTAAGTTGCAGTATGGGTGAGACACTGGATATTTAACTGTGCCTAGGCATCTCAAACTACACATGTGACTGACTGAGACTTTTAAGTGCATGTCTTACCTTCTAAGCACATAGCACTCTGCCCTATGGCCTACGTACACCCTAACTTAGGGGTAACTTATATGTAGTGCACGGGAATTTTAAAGCTTGGCAAGGAATGTTAAATGTCAACTCGACCTGGCAGTAAAACTGCACACACAGACTCAGCAGTAGCAGGCCCACCATGTTTATAGGGCTACTTATCTGTGTGGGTGATTAAGAGTATCAGTTCTTCAGTACATATCTAAATAAATGTATCAGTCCCTCTCTGGTTGTTTCACTAGATGTGTGGGTAACTATGTTGCTATGTATGACTGGCTCTCTTAGTAACGCTATGGGTCTGTAATGTGTATGTAAGTGGCTGTATGGATTGCTTACTGGCTATCCTAGCTAATTTTGGCTTATGTATCTGTGTGTTCAACTAGCTGAGTTACTACTTAATACATAAGTGGCATGGGGGTGTGTGAATGTATGTGTAAGTGCCTCTGTTGTTCTCTCATAGGGTGTGTGAGTTGCTGTAAGGTTTTTGAAAAAGGTATATGAGTATCTGTATGGGTGGGTGACTGGGTGAATAGGTGTGTAAGTACACATCTAACTGACTATCTGAGTGCTGGGCACATGGAGGCCTGAGCAGAGATCGTGAAGTTTCACTCTGCGGAATTCCACTGAGTTCCGGAGTTCCGTGAACAGACTGAGTTTTGGTATTGCTCAGCCACCGGCACCTACATCATTCACAAAGCACCCCTGCCCTGATTCATGCTTCTTCTCTTACCACAAATACTGCTAACTAATACAAATCACTGTGAATAGCATTTTCTGCTTCAACTTAAACAAGCGGTACTGGTAGCAACCAAAGTAAATAAGAATACAGTACTTACTTGTGGTTTAATTCCAGCATACACAGTTAAGTGCAGCTAAGTCTCCTATTTCACTGGGTGACCTTCCAGTCTACGGACCATGCCTGATCACTCTCTGCCCCCACTTGGTGTGTGGTTGACCCACCCTTGCTGCAGTGGGGGCTGGCAGGATGAGCAGGGGCATCTGAGGTTTCTTGCACTGAAGGGGTCTCTGGAGCGGGGAGTGGAGACAGGCAGACAAATGCTGACAGTGTCACACGGAGCATGTTGTACACCTCAGCTGCTGTCAGCTACACAGTGTCATCCCCATCACACAGCCAACCCTCCACAGCAAGCTAGGCTGCGGGTTGTTCCTCCGCAGGCAGCTCTGGCGCTGCTGCTCCTCCGCACAACCCATGCCAACATAGAAGTCTTTGCAGAAACCCTGAGGAGGGGGGGGGGTGGTTTAAGTGTGTATTCTCGTCGGACGAAACCTTCTTCCACAAGGGCTTCAGTTCATGAAGCAGCCCCAGCGGAGGAAACAAAACTAAGGTATCACGCAGGAGATGGCACAGTATTTAGCAAAGTCAGCATTCTAGTGCTATAGTGGAACTCTACGGTACTATTTAAAGTTTGTAACTGCAGCAGCGGTTGCTTCAGTTTCTCCAGGGTTGCGTGGACTGACACTTCCGTGGTGCCTGTGGAGCATGTTTTCTTTTCTGACTTGGTACGTTACTTTCCAATTTAAAGCTCTACGGCCCTGTACAGCCAAGAGCTTCTCCAGGTACCCCTGTTAGCCTCTCAGTTTGTGCAGACTAGTAGCTTTCCCATAAAATGTGAGTGCCTTCAGCTTTTGAAGTAGTTTTAGAGTCAAAAGCAAGGCAGAAGCAGCTGTAATCAAAGTTTGCAGACATTCTCTTTCAAGAAAGGAGGTAAGCTCCATGTTTGGGAACTTAGTGGGCGGTAAACTCCGCCACGCCGTTGTGGTGTAGTTTTTTGCTAAACTTTGCATTCCCACCAGAGCCAGAAACTCCACAAACTCAGCCAGCAGAGTGGAGATTTCTACCCGCCCCTAGGTATATGTATGTCTGTACAGGTGTGTGAGTGGGTGTGCCAGTGCCAATAAGAAGGAGTAAATAATTCAATAAGTGTATGTACAGGTGAGTAAATGGGTGTGTGTGTGTGTGTGAATGGTTTTATGGGTGTGTCAGTCACTGCCTGGCTATATGAGTGGTGGGTATACATAAGTGCTTTTATGGGACTCTAATTGGGTGTGTAAGTGCCTTTCTGAATGTGAAAGTGCATGGAAATTACATACTATTAAATAATTTACTATAAGCAAACACACACATCTAATTGCAAATGCATTCATACATACTGACTTAATAAAATGTATATACTTTCAGTATACCAATTCCTCCTTCTCCTTTCCTACTCACCCTAGTTTTAGTTAATGTTCTCGTCTAAGCTACCTTCCATTTTGCCTTCTAGTATAGTGTCTAGAAGCCACACATTTTCTTTCATTTTACATACACTCACAATGTTTTATCTAAATGTATTTTTTTAATAAGCTTTTTGCTACTCTACAACTTTAATTTCTATCAATGCTAACATCTGTTTTCATTAGAAATCTCTAGTCAGAGCAATGCTAATCCTCCTCCAAGCAGCTAAATGGCTACCTTTCACAATGTGCTCTTACTTATACTCCCGTAGTTAACAAATCACAGCTTCCGTTCATATTTTATTTTTCTTATACCACTTCTAAATGGTCAGTATTTTTTAACCCTTCCCAGATTTCCTGGAATGAAGCCCAATTTGAAATTTTTTTCTGTGGACTCGCAGATCCACCACAACGCTTAGCGAGCCCACTTAGTAACTTTGCGGTGGACCCACCGATCCACACAGAAGACTGTAGAAACATTTAACAATCTACTATTAACAGGTTCCATTTATGTTTTACTTTGTAAAAACTACTCAATTAAAAGCCAAACACTCACTAATTACCAATGTTTCCACACCACTCTGTTTGAGTTTCACAGTGCAATCAACGTTTTGTTCCCCTCCCTCATATTATTTTAGCTCCATGTCCATGGTGACCATACTAGGAGCACTCTCTACATATCACTAGGTCAAAAGTACACATTAATTTCTGTAAGCAGTATACTAGCTTCAAATTAAAATGTAGCAGGTGTGGTTGACTGGTTGCAATGTCAAGCATATCCCTAACAACAAATATATATATAATTCTTAAACCAGTCAAAGATGTAGTTACTTTTTTCCCATATCACTACATAATTTTAGTTCATGCATATCTCCACCATCCAATCAAATATGTTCTTTTATATTCTACTTGCTGTCCTCCATTTTAGCTACCTTTCATCTTCAAATCGGACTCATTCTACTGCAGCCTTCTCCTTTGTGCTACTCCTTCTTCCCTCCAAATGGTCATAGTGCGGAGCATAGGTCACAATTTAGTGTTCGGAGCATCGCTGATCCCAAACCAAAAGTACACATTTAACATATAATAGCAATAGGTTTTCCTTAACCAAAACCATTCATGTAAAACGACAACCCATTTAATACAATAGGCATATACCTGGCTACATGGGTATCTAAGAGAGTTTTCTCTAAGAGAGTGTGGGAGTGCCTTTATAGGTCTGTGAGTAGGTATGTCTGTGACTTTGATGTTGTGTGAGTAGGTGAATAGAAGGCCGTATGGGCCTCTAACTGGGTGTGTGAGTGGCGGTATGGATCTTGCTTCGACCTGACAGGAGCTGAATAGTTCTCTGATGACGTGTACGCTTGCTCTTAGGGCTACCACAAAGGCCTTGTGTGTGGGAAGGTGTTAAATGGGCTAATCCCAGGAACTTAACTTCAAAAGGGCCTACCCTGTCACAAGCGGATGTAGCTAACACGTGGGCCTGACCTACTTAGCCAGTCAGGCAACAGACCCAGTGGGAATGGAGCTGCTCACTGAACCGGTCATTTCTCTGGTTATACATCTAGGGTGGGCAAAGGTGCTCTGCACAAGGGAAGTAATTTTCTGCCATATTGGTTTTGGGCAGAGACTGGTACTGTGGGATTGATTACAATAAAGCACATAAGAAGTTCAACAGGGTCACACCCTAGGAACGTTTACCCCATTGGTTAGGGAGTGGCAAGGGGTTTTCCCCATGCACAGGCTGGAACTGTGCATACATGTGGCACCTACAGTACCCTCCTGAGATTACTCATGGATCTGTGAAGAATCAAAAGAAGGACTTCCATGCTGCATGAAGAACCTGAAGAAATTCTGGACCTGCTTGCCTTGAACTCAGGAGCCCAGAAGTGACTCCAAGGGTCTGTTGACTGACCTCCTGTTGATATACACAGACACAAGAAAGTTCCAGTGGCCTCTCTTCCTACAACTGCCCCGCTGACCAATTTCAACCCAGCTGCGAGCTCTGTTGGAGTGAATCCCCCCAGGTCCAAGATATTTGGCTGGTGTTAGAGTGTACTTCTCGTGTCCCCAAACTGCAAGAAGTGGAATCTAGAAACTTTTTATCAACTTTCTGCCTGGAAAACCAACAGAGATTGGAGTTACAGTTAAAGCCATCAATGTAAAATCACCAGTCAGCAGGAAATTGCTGGTTTGCCTCACTGAAGGAGATCCGTCTTCCAGGAAATTTCTAAATTTGAATGTAGAGGGTTTCATCTGGACTGATGCCCCATGGCATCCTATCTACATTCATGCCTGCCTGGGCACAGACTTCAGACATTGCCCATTTGGAGCTTCCCCACCTTCGTCAACACCCATACCAAGACTACACTGTTCACGGGCCTGCTATCTCTGTGTCCCTCTTTGGATGCAGCTTGCCAGTGATGTAACGGGGACATGCATTGTGCAAATCTTTGTGCAAACTCAAGTATAAGCTGCAGTCCTGGGCTGAGGCTTAACATCAACCAATCATAATAAATCAATGACAGCAAAGCAAATAAGGGTCTCCAAGAATGACAGAGAGGGTTAGATTTTCAAGCTCTAAAAGTTTATTAGCATGTAGCAAAGTTACAATTCAAATCACTCAAATTAGTCGTAGGTCAGTAATTAGAGCATAAATCAGTATAATTCAGGCAGTTCAAAATAGCAAATACAATGAAAATGAAAATAAAAGGTATAAAGTGCTCTACTACCCGAGGGTGTCTAGGTGCTAGCCTAAAAAGAGAAAGTCTACCAGATGGAGTAGTGGATAAGCCCAATTCCTGAGATCGGTCATCATTTTAAGATTGAGGGTGATGGAATTTCACAACCAGGCTATGCAGGTCACAAAACTCCTCCCACCACAGTTTGATCTCTCGAATGTGGGAATCACTAGGTTGTAGACAGAAGCTGATTGAAGGTGTATGACTGGAGTGTAACGCCGAAATTGTCATTTGAGATATTCAGAACCTAGATTGTGCAAATCTTTGAAGGCAATGCAGAGTGCCTAAGGTAAGTAATTTAAAGTTGTCTTGAAATTAATTAAAGAAAGCAATATTTCTCATGAAGGAGTATTCCCTAATTTACTAAACTTGGAAAATATGGGTTAAACAAACAAAGTAAATCAGGTGGTATCAGCAAAATAAAAACTTTTAAAAGCGGGATCACACGAAGATTCAGTCAAGTAAGCAGGAAGAGATTTGCCCAGGAGTCTAACTCCTGTGGTAAAGCAAAGAAAAGCACTTCCTCTAAGTAAGTTGAAAGGGCATCTGAAAGTAACTAACTCAGTAATGCACAATTCAAATACTTGACAATGTGCAATACTCCCCACTATTCCCTAAGAAGTCAATCAGGATTGAACACTTCACAATCTGGGGTCACCCTCTTCGCAGCCATCATACATTGGGAATTTTCTACTGCACATAGTAGTGTAAACGTTATATAAGCCATAAAATAGTGACAGAGTGGCACCACAGTGTGCCCTGCTGGCAAATCTTTGACAACCACGTTTTCTCCAGAGACCTTTAGAAGTCAGGTCAGCTTTCGACTGGGATGAACCTGGTCATTATATCAGACTAACTATCCGTCGCCGTCAGCCTTAACTTTTGACATTGACCCAATCTAGTACAACTAGGTACTTACAGCGGGTACTTTATGCTTTTTAGAGCTATTTTGAATTTAAACTTTGAAATATCATATCTATGGTAAAACTTGTTGGATTTTTGTTTTTTAGATGCATTTTATTTATTAAAATTACTCTTGTTTCCAAATTGGTTTGGGATTTTTCAAGTGTTCCATTTTTACTTCATTACTGTTTGAGTACTGAATAAACACTTTACACATTGCCTTCAAGTTAAGCCTGCCTGCTCTGTGCCACAGCTAGAAAGGGGGTTGAGCTAAGGTTAATTTTATGATTTTAGTGGTTCACCTAGACAAGAATTGTGGTTATTATTTGAGGTGGGTACACAAACCTCAACTAATACCCCAATTTCTTACAACAGTGTTTTGTGATTTTTTTCTATCAATCTCTTTTTTGGGTGAATTCTACTAATGCCAAGTTTGGAAGTGTAACACGTGTGTGTTAGAAATGGGTATAAGAAGAGCATACAAGAACTCCTGTAATTTACTGTGGGTGTGAGTCACAAACATTATTTATAGACGAGAGAGGTGGGTGCCACTGACCCTTTCACTTATTTACCAATTGGACTCTCCTCATTCCTTCAGGTAAGTCAAAGCCAGGAACAGCCAGACTTCTACCAATGGGTGCTGTTACCTACAGTATGGCATAAGGAATGCAGCATCAAGCATACCATTGAACTTTAGCACAGAAGTATCTGTCCATATTTCCTAAAACACCTGTCCATCCAGGAACCCAGTGTAATCTTCATCATCTCTATCCAGTGTAGTGATAGGTACTGGACAGACAGCACAGATTGAGGCTCATATTGGGCACATAGAATACGTGAGACATGTGGACTTAGGGAGGGGATCTGCATCATTACTACTGAGCTCCAGACATTTCCATTGGCAGAAAATGTGAGACAAGTAGAATTTCAGGTACAAATGCTCATGGAACACAGTCTACTAGCAAGGAGCAGTACAGTTGGTGTGCTGATAATGCAAATAAGTTGAAGAAATTATTTGCAAGAGTCTTTTTATGGATGTTTAGGTGTAATTAATAAAGGTCTTTATTGTGTAATTTTTTTTAAATAAAAAAGGGAATGAAATATGAGGCTAGGCATTTACACATCAAAAGAAATCCAGAAATGGGCACACAACTATTTACAAGCAATCTGTCATGATAGGTCCTCAAAATAAATGTGTTAGAAATGAATGGCTGTTACATGATACTAGGGAGCCTACTACGATGGCGGGTGGACGTGCTGGGACCGGCCACCAGTGGTGCGGTGGTCCCGCACCGGCAATTAGGATGCCACCGCCATGGTGGCATCCCCCATCCACATCATGTGGCGGGCGGTGCACACAGCACCGCCTGCCACAATGCTATGGCTGGACACTGTGCATTTGCATGCACAACGTGGCAGGCACCGCGCGGTGCCTGCCACGTTGTGCATGCAAATGCAC
Source organism: Lissotriton helveticus (assembly GCF_964261635.1). Classification (NCBI taxonomy): domain Eukaryota; kingdom Metazoa; phylum Chordata; class Amphibia; order Caudata; family Salamandridae; genus Lissotriton; species Lissotriton helveticus. The sequence continues at coordinate 1,097,364,328 of NC_136059.1, forward strand.
CCCCATGTCCCCCCCAACATCCTGGGGGCCCGCAACAGGCCCCCAACTGCGAAATCCACATGCCTTTCGCCGCCACGGAAAGGCAGATCCCTGCATGCATAGTATTATGGATGGCGGTGTCTAACAGACATCGCCACCATATTCAAACCTTTTCCGCCCAGTCGACTCATCAACCAGCTGGAAAAGGGGTGGACGGTCTTCCCTTCCACAGCAGCACACCCGCCAACATAATCAGGCGGGGGTAAATTGCATGCAGGTGGAAGTTATTGTCGGGCGGATCGCCACCGCCATGCGGGCAGTGGCGATCCACCTGACATACTAATAGGCCCCTTGGTTTTGGACACTGAAGGCAGCATGACCACCATGCAGTGGGATAAGTGCTCATTGGGAGGGCAGGGATTGTGTGGTATCTCATTCTTGTGACCCTCGCAATTTCAATGTTAATACATTCAGTCAACAATAGACCTCGGCAGCTGTAGAGTAAGTTGGATTAGGTGGGACGGCTGAGGCATAAGGGAAGTGGCCAAAGCATGGGAAATACTGTGTCAAACTCAGACATGTGTGGTTAGCGGTAGTAGAAATAAAGGTAGCACTTTGTTCCATGATTGTGGCCATTTGTTGTCACGCTTTCATCATAAAATGTAGGTAGAAAACTACTGTTGCTGGTATTGTATTTGCTACATTTACTATAAGGTATACCAGTATCTCTGTACAGTTTTGGATGCCTGAATCCTTGTAGGCCTTTCATAAAATTATCTTCTGCAAGGGCTTTTTCATTTGAAGAAGAAATGACATGGAAGTTATTCTGTGCTTGCCCACTATTACACCACATTGATCTGTCTTTTCAAATAATGAAGTCACCTATCTTCATTGTTTGAGATTTTGATTATGTGCAGTTTGTTTGAGGAGAGTAAAATGAGGATTCTGACAAGTAGTTCTAGATATATTAGGCCATTATTCCTCTTATAGGTGTGGCTATGAATGATGTGCAATTTAGACATATATCTACATTGGTGGTAGGGCTTGCCTTAAGCACTGCTGGAGTGTTAACTCAAATGAATTCAAAACTAGCTGCTATTAAAGATATGGCGATGCACAACCGCTTATCATGAGATATCCTTCTTGTGAAGGAAGGCAGCATTGAAACGTACTGAAAAGCAAAAGATGCTGCACTTTTCTTTGTGAAAACAGTCCTATTATTACCTCTTGTATCATAAACATGACTAATATCTCTTGTGAACTTCAATCTTTAGAAGAGCATGGCTTATGGGAAACAGTAGGTTCCTGTGTTAGTGAGTTAGAAAAGGGTTTTAGCAATGTTGGTGAATGGGTCAAAGATGTGGTTGAGGGGAATTAGGCATTATAATAACCCCTGCGATAATTATAATGATTGGTGCAATCATTCTTTTTCTCTTATTTAAAATTTTTGGGTGTCTGATTAGAAATTGTGAGTACAAAAATGAGATAAGACCATTAAAGATGAAATGGCTTGAAGATTATGAAATGAGAATATCAGGGATCGTGTCTACAACCAGTTAAAGAAGGTGGAGGAGAATTCCAGAAAGAAGCAGAAAACGATGCAGCCTGAATGAATTCCTGAATAATAACGTTTTAATAATGGTTTTATTGACTATAAAACAATTATAGGGGATATTTTGTGCATCATTAATGATGACTAATATGCCTCTTTACACATGTTTTTACATATTTAGACTAAATTAATATAATTGCAATTGAAAAAAAATCCTATTATGTGTAGAAGTGTGTTTATTAATGTGTTAGGCACATTTTCATATAAAATGCCATTTTAGACAGTAAGGATGCCATCTCTGTCCCTCACTCCTGCTTCCCCCCTGAATACATCCTCTACCCATAGGCTTTGCAGAGCACACACTTAAGCAGATTACATTATGGTTAATTTCCACTTCAGTAGTTTCCTTGCTTGTGTTGAACTTTCTTTGGTGCAGGTGTAAGATTGCAACAAGTAGTTTGTTCTTTCACAGCATCTAATCACTGAGAGATAGATTTATTGTTAAATTATTCATATTTGTTCAAATCTCTACTGTTGACATTAGCAGTATTCAGTCAAAATATTGAGTTTGAAATATCGTGACACAGAAATCTCGACAGCAAGAATGTCGTGGTCAAGAATATTAACTTTAAGGTAAGAAATATCGATTAATATCATTTGCAAAAATATAGTTGTTTAAAATATCGATTTTTTAATTAGTGTTGAGTATTTTAGAATACATTTTAAATGTATGTGATGTACTTTTGTATAAGTATTGTATATGTTTTTTTAATATGTGTTACATTTTTTGTAGTTATGAATTATATTTAAATTAGCTTTTGCATTTTTCAGTTCCAAGGCAGGTTGTGGGTTTATAGGGGAATAGAGTGGGAAGTAACTTAATTATAATAATTTAATGAATATATTATTTATTATAATTTTTTAATAGTGATTTTATAATGTTAATTGTGTTGTTAATTTCTTGGGTTAATTTTAGGTGCAGTTTGTAGGGTTTATAGGGGTGAAGGGTGGAAAGTAATTAATTTTTAATTAATTCATAATTAGTTTATTAATATTCATTAATTGACAATTAATTATGGCACTTGTGTAATTAATTATAGTTGTGGGATGGGGGCTTTAGGGGGAAAGGGTGGGAAGGGAGGGAAGTAATTCATTTTTACCAATTCATAATTAGCTGTTAATTAATATTAATTATTTGACAATTATTTATGGTCATTGTGTAATTAATTTTAAGTTCAGATTGTGCGGTTTATAGGGGTAAAGGGTGGGAAGTAATTTATTTGTAATTATTTATAGTTAGTTTTTAATTAATATTAATTAGTTAATTGACAATAATTTATGGTATTTGTGTAATTAACTTTAGATGTGGGTTGTGGGGTATTTAGGGGTAAAAGGTGGGAAGTAGTTTATTTTTAATTAATGATTAGTTGATAATTAATATTAATTAATTAATTGATAATTAATTAGTATCATTTATTTTATTATTTTTTTGTGTATGGATTGTGGGTTTATTGGGGTGAAGGGTGGGGAGTAAATGAATTTTAATGACTTTAAAATTATTTGTTAAATACTATATTTAATTGTAAAAGTGTTTTAATTGTGTAATTAATTATTTTACACAATCCAATTTTAGGTGTGGGTTCTGGGGATTATAGGACTAAAGGGTGGAAAGTAATTAAATTGTATGTGTTTTAATTTGTTTTTCAAATAATAATATTTATTTAATTGATAATTAATTAGGTCAATTATGCAACAAAAAAAATTCGATGTGAATTGTGTGGTGTTATAAGGTACGTAGTAAATAGACTACATTTTTGTGAAAATTAATGTTTTTGTTAATAAATAATTTCTAAATAAAAACATTTATTTGTTTGAAAATTCTTTTTTATTTTTAATTAATATAACATTTGTAGGTATTTGTGATGTATATTTAACATTATAATGTGTTTTTTAAAATATTAAATCTATTTTTATTTTTAACATCTCCATATTTTCTTTTTTACTTTAAAGAAAATATTTTTATTTTGTTGATGATATTTTGTTTGTTTTTATTTTTGAACTGACTGGAGTGAGAATAGTAAATGTTACCCCTCTGCAATCAAATATTTTCCCTATTGATGCACTGACTGCAGTGAGTATAGTAAATTGTATCCCTTCGCTATCCAACACTTTCCCTACTGTTACACTCACTGGAGTGGGAATAGTAAATGTTGTCCCTCCACTATCTAACACTTTCCCTACTGTTGCACTCATTGGAGTAGGAATAGTAATGTTTACCCCTCTGCTATCCAACACTTTCCCTACTGTAGCACTCATTGGAGTGGAAATAGTATTTTCTACCCCTCCGCTATCCAACATGTTCCCTACTGTTGCACTGACTAGAGTGAGAATAGTAATGTTTACACCTCCACTATCAAACACTTTCTCCACTGTTGCACTCATTGGAGTGGGAATGGTAATGCTTACCCCTCCGCTATCCAATACTTCCCTACTGTTGCACTCACTGGATTAGGAATAATCAATGTTATCCCTCCACTATCCAACACTTTCCCTACTGTTGCACTCACTGGAGTGGGAATAGTAATTTTTACCCCTCAGCTATCCAACACTCCCCCTACTGTTGCACTCATTGGAGTGGGAATAGTAATGTTTACCCCTCCATTATCCAACACTTTCCCTACTGTTGCACTCACTGGAGTGGGTATAGTGAACGTTATCCCTCCGCTATCCAACACTTTCCCTACTGCCGCACTCATTAGAGTGGGAATAGTAAGTTTTACTGCTCCGCAATCCAACACTTTCCCTACTGTTGCAATCATTGGAGTGGGAATAGTAATTTTCACCCCTGAGCTATCCAACACTTTCCCTACTGATGCACTCAATGGAGTGGGGATAGCACACTTTATCCCTCGGCTATCCAACACTTTCCCTACTGTTGCACTCAGTGTAGTGAAAATAGTAATTTTTACCACTCCGCTATCTAACACTTTCCCTACTGTTGCACTCACTGGAGTGGGAATAGTAATTTTTACCCCTCCGTTATCCAACACTTTCCCTACTGTTGCACTCACTGGAGTGGGAAACGTAAGTTTAAAGATTTTTAAATAGTTTAATGTTTTAATTCATAATAGAATGTTTTAAATAGATGTTATATTATTGGTATATGTGTATTACCTACTGGCGGTCGCCAGTAGGTAGTTATAGTTAGGATTGTTTTCCATAGGGAAATCGCAACATTCTATTGGGAATAACTTTGGCGCCGGTGGAGGAATCTGCCTGAAATTATCCTCAAATTTGCCTCGCGGCTCTCCGCTCCTTCTCTGAAAGTTTGGGGGGGATTCGTCAATCGGGGGCCGAGATAAAAGGGGGTCCCAAAACGTGTTTTCCCCATGTTAATTTCCTTAGGGCGGTTGGACTCACTTTTAGCTCGAACGGCTGAATGGATTTTCACCAAACTTGGCAAAATTGTAGGGACTGGTAGCCCGATGTGCCTTTGCTATGTCTCACGATATGTGCTCCAGAGGATTTTGAGTAATTTAGGTTAAAAAAAATATATATATCTATAAGCGCGCCCCGGTACGCGCACCGGGGAGCGTACCAGCGCGTAACGCGAGTTCGCGCGCGGAAAGCTGATTGGCTCTCGGGTGTCTGTAAACATTCCAAACAGTCCGGAGCGGCCGCCATCTTGTGTCTCGGTAGGATCGAGACACAAGAGGTGGCAAAAACAAAGGTGGAAATGACCAAAAGGGGGCAGGGTAGACCACCCCTGACCCCCTAGGTTTGATGTGGGAGCCATAAAAGGGTTCCGCGGGACAAAAAACAATTTAATTTTTTTCCGATTTTCGCGGGGGGGGAGCGCCCGGTACGCGCACCGGGGAGCGTACCAGGGAGCGTACCACGGGGGAAACCAAGTGAAACAGTAAAATAATAATAGAAAGTGCTTAGAGGTAGTGTAGCTCTGCATAGAGTTGTTGTGTTGTGTGGGTGATATAAGTACCAGCATGTAGGTACGAATGCAGAGTTTTAAATTCAATGTAGACTGTCTCCTCTGTAGATAATTTGCATGTTGTTACAGAAGTTATTGTGGTATATGGAATCTATACTATAGTCTGTCAGGAAAGCAGAAACAACATGGAGGCAGGAGATGAAAAAGAGATGTCAAATACACATTGGAGATAATAAAGTGGGAGAAAGGAAGTAACTATGAGCAAAATTACTATGTAACACAAAAAAGTGTACACAGTATACTATAAATCTCACTTTATATTATAATCATTTTGGTACTACTTCATGAATTACATATAAAAATGAATAATGTCTCAAACAATTTTTGATTATTAAATATAAATTTATTTTTCTGATTCTTTTTCAAAATTTAATAAAACTTCTAACAATATATTGTCTGGAATGTCCTCATTTTCATTCTTTGATTCTATTGCTTCCACACACTCAAGTAATTCATGGTCCAGAGACTCATCCATAAAGTCAAAGTCATCATTCTCATCAATATTTTCTTCAGGGTTGTTCTCCATAAAAATTTCGAAAGAAATATTAATTTTATTCTGTTCTCCTTCCATTTTCTTGCTGTAAATTGCATAAAAAATAAATATATCAGTAGAGATAGGGCACTGTTAGGTTTAATTTCAGACAGGTACTTCTGAGTTTTTAACAGTGAAGTTATCTTTGGGCAGTGTATGGTATCAGGCATGAAGTAGAACTATTAAAAAGTGCATGTGATGAAGCCTAAGTAAAATCATAATTATACTAGAGAAGCCTAACTTAATCCATAAATATAATAGAGAAGCGTATCTCAAGCTATAACTATAACAGAGGGACAATAAATAAGTATCAGAAAACGTTTTTACTAATTAATTTAAAGTGCTCCTTACAAATTAACAACTTACTTTTGAGAGAGGTGGTGAAGAAAAAATGTGAAAATCCTTTCAAGATGTACCCCAGGTAGTTGTAGTCAAAATGGCTGTGTTTCCCTCTTTTTTCATTTATTTTCATGTACATAACCAATCAAATGTCAGGAAAAAATAGTAGAAAATGAAAGTAACATTTTAATTGGTTGTAAATTATAACACTTCAGATGTGTTTTTGTCATGTAATTTACCTCAGGATATTTAGACAGGGCTACAGGCCAAATGGCTCAATGGAATTCCATCAAATTTGGGAAAATGGTAGGCACTGGTATGTAGTATGGCCTATTCTATATTTGGTGAACATCTCTACAGAGGTTTTTATGTAAATGAACTTTTAAAAAATTTTGGGAGCGCTCACCATTGCGCGCCCCGGTACGCGTACCGGCAGCGCTACGGGAGTCCTCCATCTTGTGTTTCGGTAGATTTGAGACACAAGATGGAGGACAAACAACGTTGGGAATGGGTAAAAGGGGGCATGGTAGACACTCCCTGACCCCCTAGGTTTTCTGAGGGGGGCTTAGGAGGCCCATATAGGAGTTTGCAAAAAAAAATAACTGTGGAGTTTCAGTGCTGTTGAATCACAAGCAATGATTGGTGGATTCAGATAGTTGAAAACTGAAAGTTAGGGTGCATGGTTCTGTTTTGTGAAAGAAGCAATTTGAATGGTTAAGAAAAAGTCATTTAAAGAAACATTGCACTGGATAAGCTGGGGTATTGAGATGTCAAACATCCTTGCTAAGTTCAATTGCAACATTGTAGAATAAACTTTTAAACCTGAGAGCTGAGTGAGGAGGGAGTTGCTATGGTAACAGATAGAAAGGGCTGAGGGGGGAAGGGTGTTGATTTGAAAATAGAGAGGGAAGAGTTTTGATTGGTTACCATAAGGAATATGTGTGTAGAATTAGAGGTTCTCTGTGCCATTCATGGTTGCAGTGCCTGGAGTACATACCTTTTGCTCTGCTAAAGAAATATTGGTGTGTGTGTCTGACACTGTTTTCAATCTCCTAAAGCATTTGTAAAGGTAAGTAATGATTTATTTAATATAGATAGAGAGTTGTATACTGTATGGAGAATATTTGGAAGCATATTGTGGTTTTTAAATGTTGTTTGTGTCATGCTTTTTGATAATGCTTGGTAAAAGGTTTGTACTGCATAGAGGAACTGTATTTTGTAAAATTGTGAAGTTTCAGTAGTGACATGGAATGCTTGTACATAGGACCTGTGCTGTGTTTCTTAAATGTGATGTCAAAAACGATTTTGGGGAAAATGAATGGCTTTTACATTTTTTAGAAGGAATAAATAATGTGTGCATGCTTAAAGAAATAAATTTGACCCTTTCACAATGATGTTACCTGTGTTAACTCGGTGTAGGAAGCAAATTGAGTTTCTTTGCATAGAGGAATTGTATTTTGTAAAATTGTGAAATTTCAGTAGTGACATGGAATGCTTGTATATAGGACCTGTGCTGTGTTTCTTAAATGTGATGTCAAAAACGATTTTGGGGAAAATGAATGGCTTTTACATTTCTTAGAAGGAATAAATAATGTGTGCATGCTTAAAGAAAGAGATTTGACCCTTTCACAATGATGTTACCTGTGTTAACTCAGTGTAGGAAGCACATTGAGTTTCTTTGCATAGAGGAATTGTATTTTGTAAAATGTTGAAGTTTCAGTAGTGACATGGAATGCTTGTACATAGGACCTGTGCTGTGTTTCTTAAATGTGATGTCAAAAACGATTTTGGGGGAAATGAATGGCTTTTACATTTTTGAGAAGCAATAAATAGTGTCTGCATGCTGAAATAAATAAATTTGACCTTTTCACAATGATGTTACCTGTGTTAACTCAGTGTAGGAAGCACATTGAGTTTCTTTGCATAGAGGAATTGTATTTTGTAAAATTGTGAAGTTTCAGTAGTGACATGGAATGCTTGTACATAGGACCTGTGCTGTGTTTCTTAAATGTGATGTCAAAAACGATTTTGGGGAAAATGAATGGCTTTTACATTTTTGAGAAGGAATAAATAGTGTCTGCATGCTTAAAGAAATAAATTTGACCCTTTCACAATGATGTTACTTGTGTTAACTCAGAGTAGGAAGCACATTGAGTTTCTTTGCTGTTGGTTTGTGTCATGTTTTTTGAGAATGGTTGAATTTCAGTAGTGAAATTGAATGCTTGTACATAGGACCTGTGCTGTGTTTCTTAAATGTGATGTGAAAAACGATTTTGGGGGAATGAATGGCTTTTACATTTTTGAGAAGGAATAAATAGTGTCTGCATGATTAAAGAAATACATTTGAACCTTTTACAATGATGTCACCTGTGTTACCTCATAGTAGGAAGCACATTGAGCTTCTTTGCTGTTGGTTTGTGTCATGTTTTTTGATAATTCTTGGTATGAATATTTGCAAGATAGGGGATTTGTATTTTGTGAAATTGTGAAGTTTCAGTAGTGACATGGAATGCTTGTACATAGGACCTGTGCTGTGTTTCTTAAATGTGATGTGAAAAACGATTTTGGGGAAAATGAATGGCTTTTACATTTTTGAGAAGGAATAAATAGTGTCTGCATGATTAAAGAAATATATTTCAACCTTTCACAATAATGTCACCTGTGTTACCTTAGAATAGGAAGTAGATTGTGCAGATGAGGTGAGGCATGTCCAGAGGGACAGAGGAGGTGAGGCCTGTGTTCAAGACTGTAGTGGGAGAAAGGCCTTTCCTGGGGAGCGTAGGTGGTGAGGCCTGTGTCTAAGAGTGCAGTGGACTAGGCTTCATGAAGCCTATCCCCCACTGCACTCTTAGACACAGGTCTCACCTTCTTTGTACCCGTGGACAGACCTCTCTTCCACTACACTCTTCAATACAGGCCTCACCTCTTCTGCACCCCTAGACAATCCTCACCTCATCTGCAACCCTGAATAGACTTCAACTAATCTGCATCCTTAGACAGGCCTCAGCTTATTTACACCCTTGGACATGCGTCACCTCATCTGCACCCAGTTACCATCAATTATACTCAATACATTGAGGCCTGTCCAGAGGACACAGATGAGGTAAAGCTTGTCCAAGGGTGAGAGGAGGTCGTCCTCTCCACTGGACTCATGGACACTGAATGCTTGTACATAGGACCTGCACTGTGTGTCTAAAATGTTATTTAAAAAACGAACTTGGCGCAAATCAATGACTTTTAGATTTTTGAGAAGGAATAAATAGTGTCTGCATGATTAAATACATATATGTCATCCTTTCACAATAATGTCACCTGTGTTACCTCAGATTAGGAAGTAGATTGTGCAGATGAGGTGAGGCATGTCCAGAGGGACAGAGGAGGTGAGGTCTGTGTTCAAGACTGTAGTGGGAGAGAGGCCTTTCCTGGAGAGCGTAGGTGGTGAGGCCTGTATCTAAGAGTGCAGTGGACTAGGCTTCATGAAGCCTATCCCCACTGCACTCTTAGGCACAGGTCTCACCTTCTTTGTACCCGTGGACAGACCTCTCTTCCACTACACTCTTCAGTACAGGCCATACCTCTTCTGCACCCCTAGACAATCCTCACCACATCTGCAACCCTGAATAGACTTCAACTAATCTGCATGCTTAGACAGGCCTCAGCTTATTTACACCCTTGGACATGCGTCACCTCATCTGCACCCAGTTACCATCAATTATACTCAATACATTGAGGCCTGTCCAGAGGACACAGATGAGGTAAGGCTTGTCCAAGGGTCAGAGGAGGTCAGTCCTCTCCACTGTAGTCATGGACACTGAATGCTTGTACATAGGACCTGCACTGTGTGTCTAAAATGTTATTTAAAAAACGATTTTGGGGCAAATCAATGACTTTTAGATTTTTGAGAAGGAATAAATAGTGTCTGCATGATTAAATAAATATATTTCAACTTTTAACAATGATGTCACCTGTGTTACCTCAGATTAGGAAGTAGATTGTGCAGATGAGGTGAGGCATGTCCAGAGGGACAGAGGAGGTGAGGTCTGTGTTCAAGACTGTAGTGGGAGAGAGGCCTTTCCTGGAGAGCGTAGGTGGTGAGGCCTGTGTCTAAGAGTGCAGTGGACTAGGCTTCATGAAGCCTATCCCCCACTGCACTCTTAGACACAGGTCTCACCTTCTTTGTACCCGTGGACAGACCTCTCTTCCACTACACTCTTCAATACAGGCCATACCTCTTCTGCACCCCTAGACAATCCTCACCACATCTGCAACCCTGAAGAGGCTTCATCTAATCTGCATGCTTAGACAGGCCTCAGCTTATTTACACCCTTGGACATGCGTCACCTCATCTGCACCCAGTTACCATCAATTATACTCAATACATTGAGGCCTGTCCAGAGGACACAGATGAGGTAAGGCTTGTCCAAGGGTCAGAGGAGGTCAGTCCTCTCCACTGTAGTCATGGACACTGAATGCTTGTACATAGGACCTGCACTGTGTGTCTAAAATGTTATTTAAAAAACGAACTTGGCGCAAATCAATGACTTTTAGATTTTTGAGAAGGAATAAATAGTGTCTGCATGATTAAATACATATATGTCATCCTTTCACAATAATGTCACCTGTGTTACCTCAGATTAGGAAGTAGATTGTGCAGATGAGGTGAGGCATGTCCAGAGGGACAGAGGAGGTGAGGTCTGTGTTCAAGACTGTAGTGGGAGAGAGGCCTTTCCTGGAGAGCGTAGGTGGTGAGGCCTGTGTCTAAGAGTGCAGTGGACTAGGCTTCATGAAGCCTATCCCCACTGCACTCTTAGGCACAGGTCTCACCTTCTTTGTACCCGTGGACAGACCTCTCTTCCACTACACTCTTCAGTACAGGCCATACCTCTTCTGCACCCCTAGACAATCCTCACCACATCTGCAACCCTGAATAGACTTCAACTAATCTGCATGCTTAGACAGGCCTCAGCTTATTTACACCCTTGGACATGCGTCACCTCATCTGCACCCAGTTACCATCAATTATACTCAATACATTGAGGCCTGTCCAGAGGACACAGATGAGGTAAGGCTTGTCCAAGGGTCAGAGGAGGTCAGTCCTCTCCACTGTAGTCATGGACACTGAATGCTTGTACATAGGACCTGCACTGTGTGTCTAAAATGTTATTTAAAAAACGAACTTGGCGCAAATCAATGACTTTTAGATTTTTGAGAAGGAATAAATAGTGTCTGCATGATTAAATACATATATGTCATCCTTTCACAATAATGTCACCTGTGTTACCTCAGATTAGGAAGTAGATTGTGCAGATGAGGTGAGGCATGTCCAGAGGGACAGAGGAGGTGAGGTCTGTGTTCAAGACTGTAGTGGGAGAGAGGCCTTTCCTGGAGAGCGTAGGTGGTGAGGCCTGTGTCTAAGAGTGCAGTGGACTAGGCTTCATGAAGCCTATCCCCACTGCACTCTTAGGCACAGGTCTCACCTTCTTTGTACCCGTGGACAGACCTCTCTTCCACTACACTCTTCAGTACAGGCCATACCTCTTCTGCACCCCTAGACAATCCTCACCACATCTGCAACCCTGAATAGACTTCAACTAATCTGCATGCTTAGACAGGCCTCAGCTTATTTACACCCTTGGACATGCGTCACCTCATCTGCACCCAGTTACCATCAATTATACTCAATACATTGAGGCCTGTCCAGAGGACACAGATGAGGTAAGGCTTGTCCAAGGGTCAGAGGAGGTCAGTCCTCTCCACTGTAGTCATGGACACTGAATGCTTGTACATAGGACCTGCACTGTGTGTCTAAAATGTTATTTAAAAAACTATTTTGGGGCAAATCAATGACTTTTAGATTTTTGAGAAGGAATAAATAGTGTCTGCATGATTAAATAAATATATTTCAACTTTTAACAATGATGTCACCTGTGTTACCTCAGATTAGGAAGTAGATTGTGCAGATGAGGTGAGGCATGTCCAGAGGGACAGAGGAGGTGAGGTCTGTGTTCAAGACTGTAGTGGGAGAGAGGCCTTTCCTGGAGAGCGTAGGTGGTGAGGCCTGTGTCTAAGAGTGCAGTGGACTAGGCTTCATGAAGCCTATCCCCCACTGCACTCTTAGACACAGGTCTCACCTTCTTTGTACCCGTGGACAGACCTCTCTTCCACTACACTCTTCAATACAGGCCATACCTCTTCTGCACCCCTAGACAATCCTCACCACATCTGCAACCCTGAAGAGGCTTCATCTAATCTGCATGCTTAGACAGGCCTCAGCTTATTTACACCCTTGGACATGCGTCACCTCATCTGCACCCAGTTACCATCAATTATACTCAATACATTGAGGCCTGTCCAGAGGACACAGATGAGGTAAGGCTTGTCCAAGGGTCAGAGGAGGTCAGTCCTCTCCACTGTAGTCATGGACACTGAATGCTTGTACATAGGACCTGCACTGTGTGTCTAAAATGTTATTTAAAAAACGATTTTGGGGCAAATCAATGACTTTTAGATTTTTGAGAAGGAATAAATAGTGTGCATGATTAAATAAATATATTTCAACTTTTAACAATGATGTCACCTGTGTTACCTCAGATTAGGAAGTAGATTGTGCAGTTGAGGTGAGGCATGTCCAGAGGGACAGAGGAGGTGAGGTCTGTGTTCAAGACTGTAGTGGGAGAGAGGCCTTTCCTGGGAAGCATAGGTGGTGAAGCCTGTGTGTAAGAGTGCAGTGGACTAGACTTCATGAAGCCTATCCCCTACTGCACTCTTAGACACAGGTCTCACCTTCTTTGTACCTGTGGACAGACCTCTCTTCCACTACACTCTTCAATACAGGTCTCACCTCTTCTGCACCCCTGGAGAATCCTCACCTGATCTGTAACCCTGAATAGACCGTTTGCTTTTTGTCATTGCTTTGTTGTTTGGTAATAGTGGTCTATAATGTGCTATTTTTTTCTTTAACACAGATTGAAATCAAGATTTCAAGAGTAAGGAAATATGCCCTCAAGGCAAAGGAGAAGGAAAGATGATAAGCGGAAAAAATCAAAAACAGCAACGGAATTACAGCACTCCTCTACAACAAATACTTCAAAAACAGGAAAAAAGCTCCTGGTAAGACAACTAAGTCTTTCTTACGGAACATATGTAGATTAAAAAAAAATGTTGGACCGAATGTAGAAAAAGAGAAGGAGATAGCAAATTTGAAAAGGAAGGAGAGGCCCTCAAAAAATCTTACTACTGGAGCAGGAGAGAATACTATGTTAGGAATAGAAGGCAGAATCAGTATAGAGACATTCGTAAACGAATATTTCGCAATAGGGTGGTTTTAAATTTGTTAAAAAACATTAGGAAAGGTAAACAGAGAGCTGCTTTTTATAAGAAAAAGAAAAGTGTAGAGAAGATTGTTGATCAGGCTTTTGAAGTTAAGAAAAAATTATTTATTTTAATAATCAATAGAATTAGGACATTTAACAAGACAATTGATGTTTTCAAATCAAACAGTAGATGGAAAAGAGTAATTAATTGGACTAATTTTTGTAAAGTTTTTTCAGGAGAATGGATGCACAGTTCAAGTTGTGAGCCATTTTTTAATGAGGAGAGTTACTTCCAGGAGAATGATTTAGTGCATGCAGTTGACATCAGTGGTCGAGTATATGAGGTGAAAGACGGTTGTCCGATTGAAAAAGAGAAACTTGTGCCTAGAGAACCAGAAGAGGTGTTAACTGATGAAGTTTTAGGGAGACGTACTAAGGGTCCAGTGTACACTTGGAAGTGTAGTCGTTTTTGTAGTGTGCGACAGGAATCAATTGATTTGTTTTGTAATTTCTTACGTACATATAGTAAGAAAAGTCTAAAACAGAAAATGAAGTTGTTGCAAGACTTAGATCCTTGCAGAGTGAGAGAAAACACAGGTTTGCAAGGGCATTCACTGGCTTGTCTTTCTAGAAAAGTCTGTCAGAGTGTTTTTCATCATTTTAGGATGTTAGCAGTGCATCATACCAAAATGAGGAAATTAGTGAGAATGTTGTATTATGCAAAAAGTCCAGCACTTAAGCTTAAACAATTAAACAGTGCTCTTTTGCATGGAACTGAATTAGATGTGAAGAAGATTTGTGAAGAAATTGAGATTTGTTATTTTGGTGATAAAGAGGACAGTGTAGAAATTGACACAGAAATGCAAGGTAATGTGGAAGACAATGTACAGATTTCAAGTACAGAAAAGTTTGACCAGGAAATTACCAGGTTTAAGGTGAAATCAAGTGAAAGGCCGAATTTTACTTGTGTGTGTTGTCGACGAACTCATTATAAGCATCAAACTAGATTAGTTGATTTATACGTAAAAAGTGAAAAGATAAATAATTATGAGTGGAAGGATTTTGCAACTTATTTGTGGGTGGAGAATTGTTTTGATTTGAGTTCTGATCAGCGTATTTGTAAATATTGTTATGATAAATTAAATCAAAAAAGAATGCCTGCTAGAGCTGTTCATAATAATCTGGAGTTGGTAAACATTCCTCCTGAATTGATGGATTTAAATACATATGAGTCTATTTTGATTCAATGTGTCCATCCTTTTCAGGCTATTGTTCGCATGGAGCCTAAGATAGGGAAATTGCCTCCTTCAGATTTACAGAGAGGATTAAAGGGAAGAGTTGTTTATTTGCCTCTAGATTTCAAGAAAAATATTGATACCATTGGTGTAGAGAAAGTGGAAGAGGAACCTCAGGTTATTCTAGTTAATGGGGTTCCGACAAAGAGTAAGATAATCTGGCAGGATTTACTGGATGTTAGGAAAGTCAAAAAGGCAACGTTGTATTTGGTCAAAAACAATGAGTACTACAAACATGTATGTGTTGAAGCAGAGGAAACAGCTACAGATGAAGACAGTGATTGTTCAGCTGGCCAAATTGAAAAAGTTGATGTGTCTAGAAGTGAAGAAATATATGAACATTCTACTGTTCATCCTTTGCATTCCAAAGAAGTGATGGGGAATGCAATTGACTTGTTTCAAATAAAAGCAGCAAAAGCTCGTTGTTTTCCACATTTATTTCCAACAGGTCGAGGTGGACGATATGACGATCGACCACTTCAAATTCCTGCATCTGAATAGCGAACTGTAAGATTATATGCTGAAGATCCAAGGTTTCGTCAATGCATTCCCTATTTGTTTCATCTACTGTATGAAAGTGACTTGTCTGGGCTTTCTTATGCAGTAAACCATATACTGAAAAGTGGAGCACATCTGCAAAATGTTTCGGCGAGGGACTTTATGGAGAAAGTGAATCTGCAAGATAATTTTTTGGAATCTCATTTAATCAATCTCATGGCATGTCAGCGTGGTACAAATGAGTATTGGTACCGTCGTCATGGGGGATTGAAATGTATGCTAAGAAACTTAGGAACTCCTACATGGTTCCTCACTCATAGCTGTGCCGAGTATGCATGGGACGACTTACTTCAATTTCTACGAGAGGCAAATGCAAATATACAAAATATGGAATTCAAAACTGCTGGAGAACTATGTTCTTTGGATCCAGTGAATGTTTGCAGATATTTCAATCATAGATTTGAAGCTATGATGTCTTTTATTACCAACAAAAAAATCCTCCCCTTGGAGAGGTTTTGGATTTCTTTTGGAGAAAGGAGTATCAAGCGAGAGGTGCTCCTCACATACATATGTTGTTCTGGATTAAAGATGCACCCAAATTTGGAACAGATTCGGATGAGACAGTGATGAGGTTCATTGAAGAGTATTCAACATGTGCTGTTCCGAAAACTACCGAAGAAAACAGTTTAAGGCAACAAGTTTTACGCTTTCAATCCCATCGTTGTGGAAAGTACTGTCGTCGAAAATTAAGAAACAAGGACAAGTTCTATACAAAATGTCGTATCGGGTTTCCACGACCAGTGATTTCTAAAGGAAGAGTAAATAATTTGATGTCTTCTCTGCGACATGCTGTGACGAGGAAATCACCAAAAAATACATACAATTTAAAAAGAAACGAAGAGTCCAAGTACATCAACGACTACAACCCAGTGATTTTGTCCATGTGGAATGCTAACATGGATATTCAGTTCGTTGCTGACAACTCTATTGCTGTGGCTCGATATGTGACGTCTTACATCACAAAAAAAGAAAAGACAGAACTGAAGGAAATGTGGGAGGACATTTCACATGAAAAGAGTATAAGCAAGACATTATACAGTTTCAGTTTGAAGATGTTGTCGCATCGAGAAATTGGAGCATATGAATGTTCTGATCGGTTATCATCAGCAAGTCCCTACGCCAAGTCTAGAACAATTATTTGGGTGAGTCTAGGTCTTGCTGCAACACGAAACCGAGTTTTGAAATCTGTACAAGAAATTGAGTATTTGGCGGAGAAAGAACCAAGCAGTACAGATATTTTGAAGACAAACATGTTGGATACATACTATCCAAATAGAAGTAGTCATCTTGAGAACAGTTGTTTGTATGAAGTTCTGCAAAACTATATTTATAAGAGGACCATCAGAGAAGATATCAACAATGGAATATATGCTATCATTGGGTGTGAAGGATGTCTAGTGAAGCAGAGAAAAGGCCATTTGATTAATCATCGAAAAATGAGTTGCGAAAATCCAGAGAAAAGGGAATTTTACTATTTAGCTCTTTTGCAACTCTTTAAGCCATGGCGTACAAAAGAAGAACTACTTGGAGATTTTCTCTGTTACGAAGATTCTTTTAATGCTACCAAGGATACCATAGAAAGTCCTGTTTTTCCAAATTATCTGCAAATGTTGAACGAAGAAATAGAGCAAGAAGCCACAATTGCTGTAGAGATTGCTAGGGACAGTTCTCAAGACAGTCAGAGTTCTGCTTCATTGAGTCAGGATCCACTAGGAGGACCAATTATCCTAAATGAAGCTGCCACTGCCATGGATGAGGTGGAAAGAGCTATGGAACAAGCTCAAGATGATGTAGTTAACTTAGAAGATTTGGTGAAACAACTAAACCTTGAGCAGAAACAGATATATGACGAAGTCACAGAACAGGTTGAACATGGATTCAGTCATGAGAAAAAAGAGTGCTCATGTATATCATTTAAGCCTGTTCAACTGTACGTGAGTGGAGAAGCGGGAACTGGAAAAAGTTTTCTGATTAAAGCAATTGCAACTTATCTGCAGAAAAGGACTGAATCACCGCTGTCTTGTGTTGTTACCGCTCCAACTGGGCTGGGAGCACATAATATTAAAGGGATTACTTTACATCGTTTACTGATGCTGCCAGTGGAGCATGATAACAAATTGCAATACCACAAGCTATCTGGAGATGCGTGTTCCGAAGTTTCCAGAGTCCTGAAGAAAATAAAACTTCTTATCATTGATGAAGTAAGCATGGTCTCAAATCTAATGCTTGCTTTTGTGCATTTGAGAATGCAAGAAATTCTTAGAACAGAGTATGATGTGTTATTTGGAGGGAAACACATTATTGTTTTTGGAGATCTACTGCAGTTGACTCCAGTGAAAGGACAACCAGTGTTTAAAATGGTCACGCATGAAGATACCAGGAAGTGCCTAGGAAGCATTGGAAACGTTAATATATGGTTACATTTCAAATATGCAGAACTACTCCAAAATATGCGGCAGGCAAAGGATGAAGATTATAAAAATATTCTACAAGATGTAAGAATCGGAAAAGTAAATCAGCATGGGAAAGAAGCTTTACATGGACGATTAATTTCAAATTTGTACCCAAATGAAAACATCCTTGCAGAAAATATTTTTAAGAAAATTAACGAGAAGAAATCTGGGATATGTTTGATGCCAACTCTGAAAGAATGTTCCTTGTTCAACAACAAAATGTTAAAGTTAGAAAATGAAGAGATAGTGAAACTGGAAGCTATAGATAAAATAGAGCATATGGGAGAAACAATTATTTTGTCTGAAAATTTGAAATCAAAATTGGATTCATTAGAGAAGACTATATCTAAAACTGCTGGTTTTGAAAAGACTCTGACTGTGTGTTTAAATTGTCGTATCATTTTGAGAAGGAATTTAAATGTTGAAAGAGGTCTGGTAAATGGAGCAATGGGTCATGTTGTTGGTTTTGTGAATTACAAAAATAAAGATGGAATTGAAATTTTAAAAATTAAATTTGATGGCATTGACGAAATAGAACAAATTTGTCATTGTTCAGCTAGATTTTTTCTTGTGAAAGACTTATATGTTCGCCGAAAACAGTTTCCTGTTTGTTTGGCATATGCGGTGACAATCCATAAATCTCAAGGTTTAAGTGTAGATAGCGCTTTGGTGAACATTAGAAGTTCTGTGTTTAAAGAGGGTATGGCATATGTGGCATTTTCACGAGTCAGAACTTTATCAGGATTGTACTTGATTGAGTGTGATGAAACAAAGATTTGTGCTGATCTAGATTGTGTTAAAGAATACAATAGGTTAAGAAGAGAGTATGCTCCACATTTGCCTCAATATCCTCTGTTTGAAAAACGTGTGGTAAGCCGAAAAAGAAGAAATGAGAATAATTGCAGTGAGGTAGTAGCAAAAAGACAAAAAGTAGATGAAACTGTAATTGTAAGCAGAAAGAAAAAGGATTCTGTTGAAGATGTTGTTGGATTTGAGTTTGAAAACAGTTCTGGTGTCAACTGCTATGCTAATGTAGTGGTTAATGTTGTTTTTTTTCTTCAAAATTTACAAGAACAGATTGTTGAAAATCGGGATCAAACCTTCTGCTGTTTATTGAATTCTGTGTTTGAGAAATGTAGCAGTGATAGAGCAAAAATAGAAAGTGTTTCAGAAATTTGAAATCTTCTAGACATATGTTCTGGTCAAAATCAATTTTCACAGAATATTCAGCAGGATTGTCAGGAATGTTTAATGTATATGTTTGATGTTTTGGAAGATGAAGGTGTAGATATAAAAAATCTTTTTAGCCTTTCTTATCAATGGCAGCATGACTGCGACAACTGTAGTTTATCAAGTAGTACTACAATAGACACTGAAAGATTTATATTTTTGACTTTACCAGACTGCAAATCAGTGTCTTTTATTAATCTAGTTAAAGCAGCTGATCACAATATGGTGTGTACCCAATGTAAGTCTGCAATGCTGTCCACATTATTTTTACAAACTTATGGTAAATATGTGATTTTAATGTTCCAACGATGTAGACCTGATGGAAGTAAATTGTCAACTTCTATTGAAAATTTTGTGGCTTCTCAGTTATCAATTTCAGGAAGAACCTTTGCAACTCTAGCTATTATTTATCATGACGGTCCTTCAACAACATCAGGGCATTACACATGCTATTTAAAAAGTCGTAAAGGTTGGACCCACTGTAATGACACTCATTTGACTTTCAAACAACGTTTGCCTTTTGAGTTCATACCTAGTGTTTTTAGAACCAAAATTTAAGTAAAGGTAATTGGCCTATGAAGACGGGAGCAGTTAATAAAGGTTAGTTTGCTGTTTAAAATTATATTCTGAGTAAAAGTGATCAAGATAATATAAAAAATTGACTTGTCATGTAGGTACTGTAAGTGGATCTCATAGTAAGTGATATCAGTATTATACAAATTGATGAACATGAGTGAGTCAGAGATGGTTTTACGAATATTTAAATATTGTGAATATGTTGTATGAGCCTTTCTTTCAGAACATCGGAAAAACTGTAAATTCACAGTTTCTTTTAATTAATTTGAAAATATACTCATACATCTGACACTATTTGGCCTTAATGAAAAGTAAAGGAATGAGCAAAGAGTCATGACTGAAAAAAAGGAGTATATGAAAATAATGAAAATATTTCAGATGTTCTTGGAGCTTTTCTTCTGGAAAGTCGATGAAATGGATTTTTTAATGAACAGCAGAGTACTTTCCAACGAAAAGGACCTTCATGATATACTATTTGGCCTAAAGGAAAAGTAAGTAAATGAAGGATTAGTGTACATTTGTGATTTTTAAGTTTCTAAGGTTTTTTTTAAAACACAATATTTTAGATTGTGTTTTTTTCCCGCTGTCATATGATGAGTAGTTTGAACTCACTGTTTTAAGTGAAATTCAATATATTCTGAGAACAGCAAAAATAAACTATGTACCATGTTGTACAAGTTATTCTATAGTTTGTATTCTGTAATTTAAATTTTATTCCCATTGTCTCACACTCACTTTCCTTTTTCCACCCTCTTTCAGCTCTTTTTACTCACTTATAATGTCTTTCTCTCACTCTCTTTCACCCCCGTTCCTTTACTCCACTTCTTTCACAACCCCTCATTCTCATTTCAACTGTCTGCATCCCCTCTCTCCCTTGCATAACTATTCAGCTTTCAGTCTCTCTGCTTTACTTCCCTTTTCCGTCTTTTCCTCCTTTGCTCTTTTAGTAATTCCTCTGCTCTTTTAGTAATTCCTCTTTACTCACTCAGCAGTATTGTCGCACTCTGTCACTATAAATCACCCACTCTCCCTCGCTTATCTTTGTTTGCTCCTTTCTTTTGACCTCTTCTCTCTATTTTCCGTCCACTACCTCAATGTCCTCAGTCCCTCACTCTCCTTGTGTTATGTTCACTTGTGTTTATCTACCTTCTATCATTTCTCTTACAACAACTTCACTGCTCCTCTCTCATCGTTCTTCATCCCATTTCTTTTACTCTGGTTCCATTACTATCCCTCATTTCCTATCTTTCAGTGTCCTTCTCTTTACTTTCATCACCGAATCATTTTCTCTCAAAACCACTGTTTTAGTCCTCTTCTCCTCTCTTTCCTTCTTTTGCTCCCTTACTCATTTCCTTTCCTCATTCATTGTACTCCACTTCACTCAGTTGTTCTCTTAGTCTGTCTGTCTACTAACTTCCTCACTCCTTTTCCCTCAATTCTTCTATATTATCCTCTCTCCCTTCATCCGTTCACTCTATGACTATTCTTCACTTACTCTCAGTTATCTTCCATTCCTCATTCTTCTAAATGCATCCTTAATTAGACTCTTTTCCGTCTCAGTCATTATCTTTTTACTTACTACTGTTTCCTGATTTAGTTTTGCTAACTCACATTCTTTTAGTATCTTTCTTACCTTCAGTTCATTTCTCTGTTCTTCTCTTCCTCTCTGTTAGTGAATCTATATGCCTTACTCTTAGTAATTTGCTCTCCTTCTATTTCTTTTTCTCTCTTTTTGTCCTTCTACCTTACTTTATTTCTCTTTCTGTGTCCTTCACTATTACTTTATTTCTAAATACACTGTTATGATTTTTAACCTCTTCATTTGTATCTTTTATTTTAAAATACATATTTTACTAATTAAAACTTATTTTTTCTTCTCTCTTTCACAGATACAAAGTGTAGTAAAAAATGTAATAAAAGTTACATTTATTATATGGTAAGTGTGACTAAAAAGATGTAGTTTGTCATCACCCTTTGCTTTAACCTCACTAATAATTTCTCAACCAACCTCACTCCTGTTTCTTTACTCTGCTTCCGTCACTTATTCTTATTCTCCATGTTTACTCCCCTTTCCCTATTTCCCCTCTCACATTCAACTTCTTTCAGTCCCCATTCTTTAGTTCACTTACCCTCTGTTCCCTTCCTTTGCTCCCTCACTCATTCTCTTTTTCTTAATTATTTACTTTACTCCTACACACACACCTCATCCCCCCAACACATACACATACCTCTGACATACACCTCACACACACACCACACACACATCTCACCCCCACACACACACCCACACACACTCCTCACACACACACACACACACACATCCCACACACACACACACATCCCACACACATACCCCCACACCCACACACATATCTCACACACCCACACCTCCACCCACACCCAAACACCCTACACACCCACACCCACACACACACCTTACACACCCACACCCCCACCTACACCCACTGACTCCCTGT
The DNA here is from genome assembly GCF_964261635.1 of Lissotriton helveticus. NCBI lineage: Eukaryota > Metazoa > Chordata > Amphibia > Caudata > Salamandridae > Lissotriton > Lissotriton helveticus. Next base: position 1,097,386,638 of record NC_136059.1, read on the forward strand.
AAGTCACCCACACTGCCTTACTTACCTTACTATGCTGTTTCACTCAGACCCTTTCAGGCACTGTTTCCTTTACTCTCTCTGTCCTTTCTCTCTGTCACTCCCCATGTCTTATCCTAATTCAATTTTTTCACCCTCTTTCACCCCTCTTTACTTACACTCACTGCTCTCTTCTCACCCTACCTCACCGTTGTTCATTTATCCCGGTTCCGTCACTACCCTTCATTCCCCATTCTTTACTGTCCTTCCTTTTTCTTTCAACACCCACTTACATTCTCCCAGTACCTCTACTTTAGTCTTCTTCCTCTCTCTTCCCTTTTTTTCGCTCCCATATTCATTTTACTTTTCTCACTTTCACCCTATTACACCTTCTCAGTTTTTTACTATGTAATAAACAATCCCTCTGTGTTGCTCCCTCTAGCTCTCTTTCTCTTAACATTACTCTCTCTGTGTTCTTCCCTTATGCTAACTCCATCATTAATTTTTTTTTCTTTTTTTTGGTGCGCGCCCCGGTGCGCGTACCCTAAGGAAAAAAGAATGACCGAGATTCTTTAAAAATATAGGTTTATTTTTATAAATTAAAGGTAGTTCTAAAAAGAACTGTTTTTTTAATTCTTTTTGTTGTTTTATATTTTTTTTATTGTTTTTTTGAACATTTTTTACTTTTTTTGGCTTTTCTGAACAGTTTTATATTTTGTTGTACTTTTTATGGGGAGAATCAAAAAACAGGGAATTGTAAACGGCTCAACTGGAGCAAAAAAAAAATCAGGAAAAAATTAGGGTTTTTTGGGGCAATTGTGGTTGTCACCAGCAAGAATGATGAGCTTTACGCTCTGCTCACCATAGCTGATGGTCTTACCACAAAAAATACAAGTGACCCTGAATTCACCAAACCGTGGTTGTATGATTGGCATCGTCTCCCTTGTGTCTGGTCCCTATGGAGTGGGTTGCTTTCTTTTGGAGGTGCTGGGTGAAGATTGGGGAAGGTTACTGGCCAGTTCTCTCACCTCTGCAGCAGAATAGTTGTTGGGATGCTTGCGCTGCATATGCCTAATCATAGTTTAATTACCAAATGAATATTTCCTATTAGGGTTCCCCCTTGAAAGTTCCATGCCACAGATTCGGCAAGTCACCTTTGGCGCATTCACTTTTTTCTTGCCCTCTGGGATGGAAAAAAACTCCCATACAATGTGCTCCTTTGGCCTATATGGGGTATTGTCTTCTGGGAGGGATGTCCTTCTCCCCTCCTCGTCCTCCTCCTCCTCTTCTTCTTCTTGACCACCAATGTGATGTTGTGGTGGACCTCTTGGTGGTGGTGGTGGTGCAGATGCTCCAGCTGCTGCTGCTACTGTAGCTATTTTAAAGTAGAAAAGATTAGAGACAGATCTCCAAACAGGTCTTCCTCAATCAAAGGACAAAGTCAGAATAAGGAAAAAAGGTGGGGGCTTTCATCATTTGGAAAACAAAACTGTTCTGGACCAATGAAAAGTGTTATTTTCAAGTCACATGATCCAGGCTTTCATCATTTGGAAACCAAAACTGATCTGCACCAATGAAAAGTGTTATTTTCAGATCACATGACCTGACGCGCTTACGCTACGCGCCCCGGGGCGTGCCCGTAGTCGCGCCACGGGGCGCACCCGGGGGGCGCGTAGCGTAAGCGCGTCAGGACGTTGCGCGATCGTATGCGCTCACGTGCTTCCGGGTGCGCTTACGCAGTGCGTCATATGACGCATCATGCGGCTACGCGATACGTCACGATGTTGTTTTCATTCGCGGCAATAGCGCTAACGGGACGCTCACCGGTACACGCCCCGGGGCGCGCCATAACAATGCGATCACCGGTGAGCGCATCGGTACGCGCCCCGGGAGCGCTCCGGGGCAAATTTACTTTTTACACCTATAGAGATTTGCTATTAAAAAACCATTGAAATTCACTGAAAAAACCATAGGTTTCACACCAGTTATGGTGAGTGATGTCACTGACCATGTCATGAGTGATGTAATATGTGACGTCATCAGCAGTGCATTGCACGCGCAAGTTATAGTGAGTCCAACTAACTATAACGTGGGAATTTCATTGGTTTTATGCGAGTAAAATTTCCAGCTTACTATAACTGGTGTGAAACCTATGGTTTTTTCAGTGAATTTAATAGGTTTTTTAAATGCTAATTCCTAACTATAACTGGTGTGAAACCTAACCTATGGTTTTTTTCAGTGAATATATATATATATATATATATATATATATAGGTTTGACACCAGTTATAGTTAGCTGGAAATTTTACTGATATAAAACCAATGAAATTCCACGTTATAGTTAGTTGGACTCACTACAACTTGCGCGTGTAATGCACTGCTGATGACGTCACATATTACATCACTCATGACATCACTGATGACACCATCCAGTGAATGTGTGTCTTTCTGAAAAATAAATATGTGTTATATATGTATATATTATTGAATATCTTAGTGAATACATATATTAGTGAGTAATGCTTAAATGTTTAAATATATGTATTAGTGTTTCACTTTGTGTATAAGTGGCTGCATGGGTTGATGAGTAGGTACATGTGTATGTATATAGGTTATTAGATGTTTTTCTTAGTATCAGTATGAGTGTTTGCATGCTTTGGTGGGAGTATTACTTAGTACATAGATGCAAGAATGACTGAGTCTCTGTTTGTATGTGTTTTGAAAACAGCATATGTGCAGGACTGTATGGGTGGATGAGTGTGTATATGTCTGTGTTAGTGAGTGAATGACTGTCTTATTAGTGTCTTTATCAGTAACTACATATGTTTTAATCTAGTATATGTGAATATTGATGTATATAAGTGAGTATATGTGAGAGTGAGGGATTGTAAGAGTTCCTGTTTAAATTAGTATGTGTTTCTATAAGTGATTTTTTAAGAGAGTAAGTATGTGTAAGTTTCCTTAGAAGTAAAGTGGTAGTGTGTGTATAGCTGTTTATGCAAATAAATGGATGTTCAATAGTTTATTTGCATGTGTGAGTATGTGTGTGAATAACTTTTGGATGACTGTCGGTGTGTAACAGGATGTGTAGGTGTATCACTACATATGATTAGTGAATATATGTATGAGTGACTATATAGAACTGTTGCTGAATTAGCGCATGTGTATATAGATGGTGGAATTATTGAATTGGTTGTTGTAACTGGTATGGGTATCTCCATTTTTTTGAAACTTTTAGTTTCTATTTTTGAATATGTGTTTCAAGGGTTAGATTACAGTGAAAGGAGGTCTGTCACTGTGTCACAAGGATGGTGTCATCAGTGATGTCATGAGTGATGTAATATGTGACGTCATCAGCAGTGCATTACACGCGCAAGTTATAGTGAGTCCAACTAACTATAACGTGGAATTTCATTGGTTTTATATCAGTAAAATTTCCAGCTAACTATAACTGGTGTCAAACCTATGGTTTTTTCAGTGAATTTCATAGGTTTTGTAAATGCTACTTCCTAACTATAACGTGTGTAAAACCTATGTTTTTTTCAGTGAATTTCATTGGTTTTTAAAATGCTAATTCAGAAATATCTCGTGTATACAACCTATACTTTTGTCAATAAAGTTCTGGAAATATTTTTTTCGGAAACAAGCCGTTTTCTTCACTGTTCAAGTTGCATAGAGACTCCTTGTAAAGCGATACAGAATTAGAAAGTCTGTACCTTGCCTTTTTTTCAACGCATTAAAATTTGCCTGTAAATAAAAATAGCCTTTCTAAACTTTCGTGCACGACCCGGTGTGCGCACTCTCGGCAATAGTTCTCAATAAAATGGATAGCGCATTTCAAGGCTTTCGTGCGCAACCGACTGCGCGCACCCGCCTATATATTTCGTGAAAACTTTGCAATCTGAACTTATTGAATTTCTTCATAGACCCATCAAAGAACTTATACTACGTCAAAGAGACTAAACCTAGGCTTCTTTTTTAATATTATGAAAATTTTCATTAAATGGAGCCGAATGTCTTTTTAAACTTTCGTGTGTGACCGAATGTACACACCTTGGTATTTAAAAAAAATATATAAAAGGTTTTATACTTTAACAATTGTATGCTTGAATCAAGCTCAGAAGATATATTAAATCCGGATATGTTTGGATTTACTCCTTTTCACGTTTTGAAACTTCGCTGAATTAGACCGCTACTTCCAAATGGCGTACGTGACCAGATACTATCACCGCGTACACGTCCTGAGACGCGCATGTGAAGTCATGTGACTTGAAAACAACACTTCCAATTGGTTCTTAGTAGTTTCTATTCTGCAATTTACACGGAGCACTCCACCCACTTCCCTCATTATCATTTCTACTCTCAAAAGAGAACGACGTTGAACACCCTTCGGAAGACTTTGCTGAAATGGCTGCCGCCCCGCATTCAACTTCCGAATCTGAAGGAAATGAGCGACTACCTTTAAAAAGAAAACAGGAATCTTTTATTTGGCAATTTTTCACTTATCCTGAAGAACAAAAGAAAGTGAATGCGCCAAAAGTTACCTGCACGATATGCAATTCGGTTCTCTCAAGAGGAAATCCAAGAAAAAAATATTCCTTTTCCATACATACCATGGTGCGGCATGTCAAACAAGTGCACCCTGTGGAATTTGCAAAGGCATCGACAAGAGCCCTGGCCACGCTATTACCATCAGAGGTGGCCAGCACATCTTCTGGTGGACGACCTGTATCTCCATCGAGTGCTGTGATGGACTTGAGACCATATCTTGCAACGGTGCACATGAAATGCAACGAGTGTGGAGAAATTCTTCTGTACGGAGAGCAGAGCCTCATTCTTACTAAACTAAAAATTGAGAGTCATAAATGCCCCGAGAAAAGATAAATTTCTTCATTTCATTTTGATCCTGTGTCACACATGAAAATGTAGTTGCAAGTTTAAAAAATCAAAAACAACATAACACTTGTTTAAAAAAAAAAAAAAAAAAAAAAAGTTCTTTTCAGAACTAACTCATTCTACCAAAAAGAGCTCCAGGAGCATATTATAAAGGGGGTTTATCTCCGCTTTTTTGGCTTTCATTCGTGCGCGACCGTGTGCGCGCACCCGCCTATATATTTCGTGAAAACTTTGCAATCTGAACTTATTGAATTTCTTCATAGACCCATCAAAGAACTTATACTACGTCAAAGAGACTAAACCTAGGCTTCTTTTTTAATATTATGAAAATTTTCATTAAATGGAACCGAATGTCTTTTTAAACTTTCGTGTGTGACCGAATGTACACACCTTGGTATTTTAAAAAAATATATAAAAGGTTTTATACTTTAACAATTGTATGCTTGAATCGAGCTCAGAAGATATATTAAATCCGGATATGTTTGGATTTACTCCTTTTCACGTTTTGAAACTTCGCTGAATTAGACCGCTACTTCCAAATGGCGTACGTGACCAGATACTATCACCGCGTACACGTCCTGAGACGCGCATGTGAAGTCATGTGACTTGAAAACAACACTTCCAATTGGTTCTTAGTAGTTTCTATTCTGCAATTTACACGGAGCACTCCACCCACTTCTCTCACTATCTTTTCTACTCTCAAAAGAGAACGACGTTCAACACACTACGGAAGACTTTGCTGAAATGGCTGCCGCCCCGCATTCATCTTCCGAATCTGAAGGAAATGAGCGACTACCTTTAAAAAGAAAAAAGGAATCTTTTATTTGGCAATTTTTCACTTATCCTGAAGAACAAAAGAAAGTGAATGCGCCAAAAGTTACCTGCACGATATGCAATTCGGTTCTCTCAAGAGGAAATCCAAGAAAAAAATATTCCTTTTCCATACATACCATGGTGCGGCATGTCAAACAAGTGCACCCTATGGAATTTGCAAAGGCATCGACAAGAGAACGCTATTACCATCAGAGGTGGCCAGCACATCTTCTGGTGGACGACCTGTATCTCCATCGAGTGCTGTGATGGACTTGAGACCATAACTTGCAACGGTGCACATGAAATGCAACGAGTGTGGAGAAATTCTTCTGTACGGAGAGCAGAGCCTCATTCTTACTAAACTAAAAATTGAGAGTCATAAATGCCCCGAGAAAAGATACATTTCTTCATTTCATTTTGATCCTGTGTCACACATGAAAATGTTGTTGCAAGTTTAAAAAATCAAAAACAACATAACACTTGTTTTAAAAAAAAAAAAAAAAAAAAAGTTCTTTTCAGAACTAACTCATTCTACCAAAAAGAGCTCCAGGAGCATATTATAAAGGGGGTTTATCTCCGCTTTTTTGGCTTTCGTTAGTGCGCGACCGTGTGCGCGCACCCGCCTATATATTTCGTGAAAACTTTGCAATTGCAACTTATTAAATTTCTTCATAGACCCATCAAAGAACTTATACTACGTCAAAGACACTAAACCTAGGCTTCTTTTTTATTATTATGAAAATTTCCATTAAATGGAGCCGAATGTCTTTTTAAACTTTCGTGCATGACCGAATGTACACACCTTGGTATTTTTAAAAAGAAATATAAAAGGTTTTATACTTTAACAATTGTATGCTTGAATCGAGCTCAGAAGATATATTAAATCCGGATGTGTTTGGATTTACTCCTTTTCACGTTTTGAAACTTCGCTGAATTAGACCGCTACTTCCAAATGGCGTACGTGACCAGATACTATCACCGCGTACACGTCCTGAGACGCGCATGTGAAGTCATGTGACTTGAAAACAACACTTCCAATTGGTTCTTAGTAGTTTCTATTCTGCAATTTACACGGAGCACTCCACCCACTTCTCTCACTATCTTTTCTACTCTCAAAAGAGAACAACGTTCAACATCTTTCGAAAGACTTTCTTTTCATGCGATAATGTGAAATACTGAGATTGTTACAGGATTTTCTATCAGATATGTGTTCCCATTTCTGTTGAAGCACTAACACCGTGGAAAATTCCACCGATAGCAGTGATATTTTTAACGCCGAGCACCGGCGATTTTTATCACTTAGAAGCCTTCCTATTATGAAGGTTTATCTCCTAAGTCTCTGATTCTCAAACTGTGCAACACGGCTCCCCTGTGTGCCGTAATGAAGTGCTAGGGGCGCCGCCCACACTCTAGTGTGACTAACCATCTATAAATTTCACAGACATCTCTACCCTGTTATCTGCAATTGTGAGCATCAAAAGGAGCTGCGCTACGCCCCTGTGAGAGGCCTCACTCCCACTGCTGCAACGGCTTGGCAGTCCTCCAGATGCACAGGAACAGCCCCTCTGATCCATTGAAGTTCTGTGTCGGTCTCAATACCACTTACAAAATGAAAATAAGCACTGAAGAATATTCAAGTATGTAGTACTCCTCCTGCTACAGCATACAGAATGCATTCTATCACCTATAAAAAAGTCAAACACCCACGCTACAATCATATAGAACACTTCCTCTAAAGAAGCCTGTGAATAACTTTAAAACATCAGGTTAACCTTTTTTTACTCTCTCATCATTATTAAAGATAAGTATTTACAATGCTATATTAAACAATGCCATGGTTGTTGCTTTTTAATTTTAAAAATCTTGCAATCTTTCACAAACCCAATACTCATGGCTTCTTTTTCGTGACAAAAATCTTGCAATATTACATACCTACATAGAATAACAGAAAAAACATAACACTACAAACGCCGAACACTCTACTAAACGCGGATTTGTAACCTATGGGGCAGATTTATGTTAACTACTTCATACCCAGATATGCACCAGTTAATGTGCACCACAGTATGCTAGTGCTCCGTTACCCATGGTGTGCCACATTTGAAATGTGGTGCACCATGGTACAAAAACACCATACATGCGTAACACATCTGTGCTGAAAAAGTAATACATTGCTAGAGTTGCATCGCAAGTGTGATGCAGCTCCAGCAAGGCTCACCAATGCACTATATTCACAATACTGCGTCAATACCTACGCCTGCTTCAAGCACATGCACAGTTTTGAAACAGCATGGGTCTGAAAGTCACTGAGTGAAATATCATGCATTACAGTCAGCCACTTTCAAGACGCATTCCTTCAGAGGAACACTTCCTTATGGTGCAGGGCTTTAGAATGTGACATATCTCCTAGATCCATAACGTTGTAAATATGGTACATTATTTCCACTGTCATTGTATTAAATAAACTGACGAAATTGTGGCGCAAAGAGACGCAACGTCAACATAAAGCTGCCACAAAGTGTTTTAAAGTGCCCTTTAAATTACAACCAACACTCTCTTTGAAGAGACCCCTCAGGTTTTTTTAACACCTGTTAAGTCCTTCCATGCTCATGACAGAGCCGCTCCATCACGAGCATTGCCTCAGCTGTCCTCAGGATGGACCAGTTTTGTCATGGGCTTGCCGCTGTGCTTGCACAGCAGTAATATTGCGCCTCCATGACACGTTCTATTGACTAAGCAGAGCCATGACAGAACCACTGTATCATGAACAGATCTCAACCGTGGCTCATGAAGGAGTAGCTCTATCATGTGCATAGAAGTACCACTCAGCCCCCCAGCCCCCTAATGCTGAGGCAGAATTGCCACTGCAGCAAAGGACTTAAACTCCTGGAAAGAACAACATGTAACATTTAATATCATTTCCCACCAATGTTTTCATATATCAGTGTTGCTGAACTCACTCAGTGAAATGTCGCTCATTTCATTAAATCACTTTTAAAGCATGCCTTATAACAATGCACCCAATCCTATGTGAAAGTGCTTATATTAAACATGACATTGCTTTAAGCAGGATAGACAAAGAAATGACACAGTGATGTAAAAGTTTCTTTATTTTTTATACTTACCTAAAAAATAGTAAAAAAGTAAAGTACATTTCTTTTAAAAACGTAGTACCTGTGGAAAAAAAGTAAAAATAAGATTATAATGTACATTTCATAAAATAAAAAAAAGTAGGAGTCAATAAGAGAGAGGCAGAGAAAACTCTCGGATGTTTTAGTTGTGCTTACCTTATAAATATAATATCTGTGGAAGACAGTAAAAAAATATGTTATAATACATATTTCTAAATTCAATGTAACAAAATAACTCAAACAACATATTAAATGGTTTATTTTTGCTTTCCTCAGAATACATTGATTTTCACTATAAACAGTGATTTCAATATTAATCATCATATAACAGCGGGGGAAAAAAAACACAATCAAAATGATTGTGTTTAAAAAACCCATCCAAAATCTCCATACATATTATAAATACCTGAAAAAAACATATCTTAAATGTTTTTCTCAAATTCGCAATTTCTTGAGTAAGCACACTACATCTTCTACAGTTACAAACTAATTAAACTATACGACCTATTTTTAAATATATCTCAACAAAGCCCCGTGCAAGTATCTCCTATAAATATCTATCTTAAGTACACATTTTCTTCTCTCATACCTTTCCGCGTGGCCAAATTGTATAAGTTAACTCATTATCTTTTAAATACCTCTCCCAAAAACTTGCATCCATATATGTTCTAAAATAATTATCTAAAGTACTCATTTTCTTCTCTCATATTTTTCCACATGGCCAAATACTATGAGTTAAGCAGTTTTTTTCAGAAATTTCTTAATCTTAATCTTATCTATTCTTTTGTGAACATTTACAGTAACAATGTGTAACATGTTTTATACCATCAAACATTAACTAAATTTTTACCTGATGTTATCACTATACCAAACACAAATTTCATTTATAGATTTGTAGACCCTCAGTCACATGATATTTGTAAACAAGAAAGTTTCATATCTTTACAGTATTAATCTTCCTACAGCAAGTGATTCTACTGAAATTTGGGTTCCAAAAATAGCAGATAGGAGTTAGTTAAGGCAAAAGGCAAACGTTTCTTAAAAGTCAATTGGGTATCATTGCAAAGCGTCCAGCCACTTCCACACTTCAAATAAGCTGTATAATGTCCTGATGATGTGGAAGGCCCTTCGTGAAAAATGATGGCTACAGTTACAAATGTTCTTCTAGAAATAGATACTTGAGTAGCCACAAATTTTTTAATTAAAGTTGACAATTTACTCCCATCAGCTCTGCATCGTTGAAACATTAATATTACATATTGTCCATATCTATGGATAAATAAAGTTGATAACATTTCAGACTTACATTGAGAACAGACCATGTTCTGATGCGCATCTTTTACTAGTTTATTAAAAGACACTTCTTTACAGTCTGGTAATGTTAAATATATCAATCTTTCACTGTGTATATCAGTACTACTTGAAAATGAGCAATTATCACACTTATGTTCCCATTTATAAGAAAGGCCAAAAAGATTATCAATATCTACACCTTCATCTTCCAAAACTGTAAACATATACATAATTAATTCCTGACAATCTTGCTGAATATTCTGTGAAAATTGATTTACTCCTGCACATATGTCTAATACATTCCTTAGTTCTGAAACACTTCCTACTTCACTTTCACCACTACTACATTTTTCAAATATAGAATTTAAGGAATAGCAAAATGTTTGCTCTTGATTTTCTACAATCTGTTCCTTAACATTTTTTAGAAAAAAAACAACATTAACTACTACATTTGCATAACAGTTGACACCAGACCTGTTTTCAAACTTAAATCCAACAATCTCTTCAATACTAACCGTTTTCTTATGCCTACCAACAACAGCTACATCTTTTTTTCGTCGTTTCTCAACTACTTCAGCATATTTCTCCTCATTTTTCCTTTTCTGACCAACCATACGCCTTTCAATTAAAGGATATTGAGGTAAACTTGGAGCATATTCTCTTCTTAACCTATTATACTCCTTCACACAATTTAAATCTGCACTAATCTTTGTCTCATCATAATCAATTAAATAAAGTCCACATAAAGTTCTAACTCGCGATAAAGCAACATATGCCAAACCCTCTTTGAATACAGTGCTTCCAATATTTACCAAACCACAATCTACACTTAAACCTTGAGATTTGTGAATAGTCACTGCATATGCCAAACAAATTGGAAATTGCTTCTGACGGACATATAAGTCTTTCACAAGCAAAAAACGATTTGAACAGCGACTAATTTTCTGAACTTCCTCAATTCCATCAAATTTAATTCTTAAAAATTCAATCTCATCTCTATTTGTATAATTGACAAAACCAACAACATTACCCATTGCTCCATTTACCAATCCTCTTTCTACATGTAAATTTCTCCTTAAAATTATCCGACAATTTAAACATACATACAGATTTTTCTCTAAACCAGCAGTTTTAGATATACTTTTTTGAAGAGAATCCAATTTTAACTTCAACTTTTCAGACAAAACAATAGTACTACCTTCATGCTCTATTCTATCTTTAGCTTCCAGTTTCCTAATTTCTTGATTTTCTAAATTCAACATTTTCTCATTAAAAACTGAACATTCTTTCACAGTTGGCATCAAGCATATCACTGATTTATCTGCTACCTCTTTACTATATATTTTCTCAGGTACATTATCTTCATTAGGAAACAGCTTGGAAAGTAATCGTGTTCGTAGAGTGTGTTTCGCATCTTCAGTTAGTTTTCCAATCCTTATATCTTGAAGAATATTTCCATATTTAGTATCCTTTGCCTGTCGCATATTTTGAATCAGTTCAGTATATTTGAAATGTGACCATATATTAACATTTCCAATACTGCCCAGGCACTTTCTAGTCTCCTCATGCGTAACAGTTTCAAATACAGGTTGTCCTTTCACTGGAGTTAGTTGGAGTAGATCTCCAAAAACTATGACATGTTTACCTCCAAATAACACATCATACTCTGTCTTAAGTATCTGTTGCATTCTTAAATGCACAAAAGCAAGCATTAAATTAGATACCATGCTTACTTCATCAATAATAAGAAGTTTCATTTTTTTAAGCACTCTAGAAACTTCAAAACAAGCTTCTCCAGATAGCTTGTGATATTGTAATTTATTTTCATGTTCAACTGGCAGCATCAGTAAACGATGTAAATTAATACCTTTAATATTATGTGCTGCCAATCCAGTTGGAGCAGTAACAACACACGACAGTGTTGACTGAGTTCTTTGCTGTAAATATGTAGTAATTCCTTTAATTAGGAAACTTTTACCAGTTCCAGCTTCTCCACTTACATATAATCGAATAGGTTGAAATGACATACATGAGCAATCTTTTCTCTCATGACGAAAGCCATGCTCAATGTGCTCTGTCACTTCATCATATATCTGTCTTTGCTGAACATTAAATTGCTTCTTTAATTCTTCTAAGTTGATTGCTTCCTCTTGACCTTGCTGCATTGCTCTTTCCACCTCATCCATGGCGGTGGCTGCTTCATTTTGGATAATTGGTTGTCCCAGTGGATCTTGACTTAATGAAGCCGAACTTTGACTATCTTGTGAACTATCTCTAGCAATCTCCGCTGCAATTGTCGCTTCTTGCTCTGTTTCATCATTCAACATTTGGAGATAATTACTAAAAACAGGACATTCAATACTACTTTTAGAAGCGTTGAATGAATCTTCATAACTATCAAACTCCCCAAGTAGTTCCTCTTCTCTACGCCATGGTTTAAAGAGTTGCAAAAGAGCAAAATAGTAAACTTCTCTTTTGTCAGGTGTTTCGCAACTCAGTTTCCGATGATTAATCAAGTGTCCTTTTCTTTGTTTCACCAGACATCCTTCTTGTCCAATTACAGCGTATTCACCTTTATCAATGTTCTCTGTAACATTCCTTTTAAAAGTGTAGTTTTGAAGTATTTCATACAGACAAATGTTTTCTAGAAGAGTACTTCTATTTGGATAGTATGTATCCAACATATTTGTTTTCAGAATGTCTGTACTGTTTGGTTCTTTCTGGGCTAAATATTCAATTTCTTGCACAGGTTTTAGAACACGGTTTCGTGTTTCTGCAAGACCCAAACTCACCCAGAGAATAGTCCTTGATTTAGCATAAAGACTTGCTGATGATAATCGGTCACAACATTCATATGCTCCAATTTCTCGATGAGACAACATCTTCAAACTGTACGTATACAATTTCTTGCTTAGGCTCTTTTCATGAGAAATGTCTTCCCACATCTCCTTCAGTTCCGTCTTTTCAGATTTTGGGATGTAAGACGTTACATATCGAGCCACAGCAATAGAGTTGTCTGCAACATATAGTATGTCCATGTTAGCATTCCACATGGACAAAATGACTGGGTTATAGTCATTTATATATTTGGATTCTTCACCTCTTCTTAAATTGTACGTATTTTTAGGTGACCTTCTTCTGATGTTATGTCGCAAAGATGACATCAAATTGTTGACTCTTCCTTTTGAAAGTACCGGTCGTGCAAATCCAAAACGACATTTGGTGTAGAATTTAATCTTTGATTTGAATTTTCGCCGACAATATTTTCCACAACGATGACTTTGAAAGCGTAACACTTTTCCTCTTAAGTGCTTATCAGTTGTACTATTAGGTATGTCACAAGTGGCATACTGTTCAATAAAAGACAGTACAGTCTCATCCGAGTCTCTTCCAAATTTAGGAGCATCCTTGATCCATAACAGCATATGAATATGTGGAGCACCTCTTGCTTGGTATTCTTTTCTCCAAAAGAAATCCAGTACTTCACCAAGAGGCGGATTTTTCTTGTTTGTAAGAAAAGACATCATAGCTTCAAATCTATGATTAAAATATCTGCAAACATTAACCGGATCTAACGAACACAGTTCTCCGGGTGTCTTGAAGTTTATATTTTCTATGTTTGCATTCGCCTCCTGAAGAAATTCAAGTAAATCTTCCCAAGCATACTCTGCACAGCTTAGAGTTAAAAACCATGTTGGTGCTCCTAAGTTTCTAAGCATGCACTTCAAATCTCCATGACGACGGTACCAATACTCATTAGTACCACGCTGACAAGCCATTAAATTAATTAGATGTGAATCGAAAACACTATCTTTCTGTTGCACTTTATCCATAAATTCCTTTGCTGAAATATTATGCAGATGAACTCCACTTTTTAAGATATGGTTTACTGCATAAGAGAGACCAGATAAGTCACTCTCAAACAGAAGATGAAACAAATATGGAATGCATTGGCGAAACCTCGGATCTTCTGCATATAATCTTGTTGTCCAGTATTCAGATGCAGGAATCTGCATAGGTCGATCATCATATCGTGTACCTTCACCTGTAGGGAATAACTGTGGGAAACAACGACCTTCCAAACTTTCTTCCCACACACTAATAGGATTTCCTTTCGCCTTTTTCATCTGAAATAATTCAATAGCATTCCCTATTGCTTCTTTGGAATGCAGTGGATGAACACTGTAATGTTCATAAATTTCTTCACTTCTGGATAGGTCAACTTTTTCAATTTGTCCAATAGACAAATCACTCTCCTCTTCTTCACTTACATCATCTTCTTCTACGTATACATCTTTATAGTACTTATTGTTTTGAACTAAATACAACGTTGCCTTTTTGACTTTTCTAACATCCACTAAATCTTGCCAGATTTTCTTACTCTTTGTAGGTACACCATTAACTAGAATAACTAGAGGTTCCTCTTCTACATTTTCAACACCAATTGTTTCCATATTTTTTTTTAAATCAAGTGGCAAATATACAACTCTACCCTTTAATCCTCTTTGTAAATCTGAAGGATTTAATTTACCAGTCTTAGGCTCCATACGAACAATAGCCTGAAAAGGATGTACACATTGGATCAGAATAGTCTCATAAGTATTTAAATCCATCAATTCTGATGGAATATTTATCAATTATTATGAACAGCTCTAGCAGGCATTTTATTTTCATTTAATTTATTATAACAATATTTACAAATACGTTGCTCAAAACCCAAATCAAAATAATTTTCCACCAACAAATAAGTTGCAAAATCTTTCCATTGACCATTATTTTCATCTTCACTTTTTAAATATAAATCAACTAACCTAGTTTGACTTTTGTAATGAATGCGTCGACAACAGACACAAGAAAAATTTGGTTTCTCACCTGCAATTACCTTAAACTTTATTATTTCCTGTTCACAATTTTCAATATTAACATGTCCAACATTTTCTAACACATTTCCTTCTATAATTATATCAGTTTCTGCATTATCTTCCTCTGGACCAAAATAACTTACCTCAATTTCTGCACAAATCTTCTTAACATCTAATTCACATCCATGCAAAAGAGCACTATTTAACTGTTTAAGTTTAAGTGCTGGACTTTTTGCATAATACAACTTTCTCACTAATTTTCTCATTTTAGTATGATGCACTGCTAACATCCTGAAGTGATGAAACACACTCTGGCATATTTTTTTAGAAAGACAAGCCAGAGAATGACCTTGCAGACCTATTTTTTCTCGCACTCTGCAATGATCTAATTCTTGCAACATAACAAATTTTTTTCTAAGACTTTCTTTAGTGTACTTACGTAAGAAATTGCGAAAGAAATCAATTGAATCCTGTCGTACACTACAAATGCTACTACAATTCCAACTGTAAACAGGAACATTAGGACGTCCCCCTGAAGCTTCTCCAGCCATCACCTCTTCTGCATTTCTAACCACAATTTTCTCTTTCTCAATTACACATCCCTCCTTCACCTCATATCCTCGACCACTGGTGTCAACTGCATGCAACAAATCGTTACTTTGAAAGTAACTCTCTTCATTAAAAAATGGTTCAGAAGTTGAAGTATGCATCCACTTCCCAGAAAACACTTTACAAAAATGACTCCTATTTATGTGTCTCTTCCATTTACTTTTAGCTTTTAAAACTCGTATTGCCTTATTTAGCGTATTTATTCTATTAAGTACTAAAATAAATAATTTTCTTTTTGTCTCAAACGCGCGCTCAACAATACCCTCTATATATTGTTTCTTTTTAAGAAAAGCAGATCTTCTTTTAGAAACTTTCTCCTTTTGTAATAAATTCGAAACTACTCTTTTGTAAAACATACGCTTCCTGATTTGGCTAAATTGATTAATCCGAGTTTTACTGTACAGATTTTCCTGTCTGCTGATTCCAGAAACATTTTTATCTTTGGTTCCATGTCTCCTTCTCGATACTGGTATACTTTTTTCCTTGTCGACTTCAATACTAACATTTTTCCTTCCACATATTGCTCTCAAAAACTTTTTGGTTTGCTTACCAGAAGCACTCTTCTTTTTATCCGTCCTATGTTCTTTTGATACTTCTTCAATTCCTTTCTTCTTCAAATTGTAAGTCCGTTTATAGAGCTTTCTTTTTTCAGTTCTGGTCGGCATCTTAATTTAAGATTTTGATGAAATTCTCAATCTGTAAAACACAAACATAACAAATATTATAGTTGACTACTAGCATATAACGTACAAATTTAAACCACAGATTCATTTTCTAAGTAGAATAAAGAAAATAACAGAAAGTCTCTGAACAGAGTTGGAAATCCTATAGTAAATGTTGGTTCTTAATTTTATCACACTCCATATCTGTTTTAACATTATAGACAGTTTTTAATTCTAATTTTTAAAGCATACAAACAGTACACTGAATTCAAGAACTATGGGTCATCGTAGATGTTTTAACCTTTTTTACTACAATCTCTTTTACACTTCATGAGAACATGTCTTATCACTCTCATAAAGCACATCATCGATGAATAGGACAAGAAAACTGTCTTCAAGAATGCTTTACTATCAAAAAAAATTTTATTCATTGAAAAGTTCATAATCTAGTAGAACTTCCAGCATTATATCATCAGTAACTTATTCAAGTCCAAAGTCCTCATCTCCTTCTACCATCTCTAAGTAAGCTGAGTCTAAAGACATGTCCATAAAATCATTATTTTCATCTATTTCCTCTTCAAAGACTGCATCTAAGATTTCCTCCATCACTTCGTTAATGATTTCAAAATGAATTTGTTTCTCTTCTGAGGAATTCTCCATAACTAGACTCAGTTTATTCTTCTGTATCCTTTTAAAAAAATATACAGACTAAATTATATCTTTTTTCATAAATGTATAACTTAAAAGTACCTTTACTAATTTTTAAACTACATATATTTTTATAATTTCTAACTTATTAACTGTATATATATTAAGATACCACGTTCCGCTTGTTTTGAAAAGAAATTGGCAATATAACCCTAAACATTAACACTGATCTTTTTTTCCCATTAAATAATTACTGTTCTTAAAAGACATTTTACGGTAAAATTTCTTTTTAGATTTTCTAGATATCACAAATATTGATTAACTGTAGAATTAATTTTTAGAGACCCATTTTTTCAGTTCACCAGTACAAAGAGCTATGTAAACTATATGCACTCTGAAGAGAAGGCTCACACTATACAAACCATAGCATTCACTTAACAGATTACTACTTTCCACAGAGACAGTTCCTTTTATGTTTCAACAGCTTACTCACCATGTAAATGTCATAGCATATACAAAATGTCATACTAAGCATGAAGAACAACCTCATAATAAACCTCTGCATGAATATGTAAAACAATACCTATACATAGTATAATCACAGATATGCAGGAAAGATACCCATCACACCTAGAACCATATCATAATACCTCTCTGTAAATAAAGGAGAAAGACTGCCAAACATAATGCAACAAGATTTCAAAAATCATGAGCACTTCACAAGATTTAAGTAATGGAAACATGAAAGAATTATACCCCAATGATCCATAAATCTGAACTCCATCAAAAACAACACATGCACCAAGCCCATTAAAAGATAATTTCAACTGTCAGTGGAGAATATCTCAAAATACATATCTAGTATAAGCAGATACAACCCATGTGAATAATTCAAAATAAAATCATATTTCAAAATGAAATTTTACAAACATTTAAAAAAATCTTCTTCATTATTTTCATGTGCACCCAAAAAAATTGCCTATGCAAAAATACCAACTCACCTGAAAAAAAGAATATAATTCCTCAAATTGTGTAATTCAGAAGGCAGGTTGTTGCTTTTCACCACCAAACACTGTAAAAAAGAAAATAATAAAATTTAATTAACTTATTACAGACTTATTTCTTACACAACATAGAGCCATTATGGCAAAGAACAAGCATAACAGATAAATTCCCCAAGATTCTCTATCATTACAATAAGATACAAAATGTCTCATTTATGAAACCATTCCGCCACAGATATGTCACTTTTTCCCATGTTAAAACTGATGCACCAGCGACACAAGGCCTTCATAACTAAAAGCCCATGTGACGGAGAACAAGTGCATAGACAGAAAATACAGGGCCAACCTTGGGCATATGCAAGCAGTACACCTGCACAGGACCACCAAACCCCAGGAGCCACCATATTAATATATATCCTTAATATAATAATCCTCTAAGGATGCATACATTTTTGCGTAGCGGCCCATAGCAGGAATTTCGCGTGCTCTGGCTCTGTTCCACTTCCAAACACCTTGATCCACCCCCCCTATTCAGTGGGCTGCACGCTCCGCCCCGCCCAAACCCCCTGTTACAGAGCCCCCTACCTACGCTCCCTGCCCAGGGCTGCCATGACCCTATACCCGCCCCTGGAAAATGTATAAGACACAGCAACAGTAAAAATCAAAGAATAGGCAACATGCAGAAAAACTGCACAGTAGATAAAGAAACATATGTTTCAGATAACCCCATTGAAAAACATGTAGTAATTTTTTTAATCTGCCATGCATCTAGCCCTCCAGGACCGCTTTGGAAACTCCTGCTTTAAACCTTTACATTCCATTTTCACCACACACACGTTTTGTAAAAACCCATGTAACGGACAACAACTGCATACACAGAAAATGCAGAGCTGGCCTTAGGCATATGCAAGCTGTACACCTGCACTGGATCACCAAACCCCAGGGGCCACCATGCCAATATATATCCTTAATATAATAATTCTCTGACAATAGATACATGTTTCTGTGATGGCCCATGCCAAGAATTACGTGTCCTCTGGCTCTGTTCCACTTCCAAACACCCTCACCCCTCCCCCCTCTTCACTGGGCTCCGCACTCCGCCCCGCCCGGACCCCCTGTTACAGGGCCCCCTACCTACGCTCCCTGCCCACGGCCACCATGACCCTAGATCCGCCCCTTGAAAATGTATAAGACACAGCAATAGTAAAACTCAAACAATAAGCAACATGCTGAAAAACTACACAGTAGATAATGAAACATATTTTTTAGATAACTCAATTGAAAAACATGTAGTAATTTTTTTAATCTACCATACATCTGGCTTCCACGACCGCTTTGGAAACTCCTGCTTTGAACCTTTACATTTGATTTTTAAACCATACACACGTTTTTTTTCAAAGCTGCATATTAAACGCCTAAACATGTATTTAGTCGTTCACATGCAGGCACTTTCAATTACATGACTTATTTAAGTGGAATCCCTGTAATGTTGCATATCTTTCCAAAAATACACCAGTGCCTATTATTATAACGATTTTTTTTCATTCTCCATCAGTGATATTATTTTTTACATATAATGAAAATCACTATGACTTTTTAAACGACAAAGTTTACGCGGTAAAAATCACTCTGCATTTGCTTCCCTTTAAGAATGTAGTTTATCTACCCCACGCATGTGGGGGGGCGTGGCTAAGCAAGCCACGATGGCGGCTGTGTCTTGCTGAGGCTCCGCGATCGGGCTACCATCCTGCCCATTACCTGTGATCGCTGGGAGCCTCAACTTCCACACACATCACCTGTGCTGCCCTGGGGCATCCCCTAAGCGACCTGCAGAAGCAGCTGACGGACGGCGCGTCCTGGAGAGTCTCCTACCGGAGCCGAGCGCCGACGTTGAAAATGGCGGGCGCAGCCCCGTCTCCCGGACGCGGAACCCGCTAAGGGCCGACACCCTCAGCGACGGCCACAGAAGATACTGCCAGCTGACGACGGTGGGGAATCCCGGGGGAGCTGTGGGTCCGGCCCTCGAGGGTACACTTTGGACGGCGCTCGATTCTGCCTCTACACCCCCGGTGCGCAAGATGGCGGCCGCCGCACCAAGGCTCCGCAACCCCGGCGCTTCTACCTCATCGGAGGCCTGATCGGGCTGTGACACCGACCGCCCCGCCACCGCGGACCACGAGGGACCGGCGGACGCGCCGCCAGAGCGGGGCTGTGCCTCCGGGGGCCCGCAACTCTCCTCGAGGGCGGTGAGTGCCAATCGCTCCCCCCCCCCCCCCCCCCGGAGTCCCGACACCGATGCCCGGCGGGGCCCCCCCCACCTACTCGAGGCCCTGCAGGGGTGCACAGCCCACATAGCCACCGGACAGAGGGAACCGAAGGTCTTTGCGTTGGGGGCTAGGTGGAGAGCCCGAGTGCCTGACCCTAACATGGCGCTTACGGAGGCCTAGGCGCCGAGAACAACACGAACCTCGCCCCCCCCCTGGGCCGATACCACCTGACCCAGCCGGTCGGGCACTGACTCTGCACTGTACATTGGCGAGGGAGAGGGCGCTTCCACGACCTCCTGGCGCCAGGCGCTGCCGGCCCTGACGAGCCACCTCTGACACCCCGGGCTGGTGGGGAGACCCCCCTTGGAGTAGGCCGGGGCCACTTGGAGCCCGGGCGGAACTGGAGAGGCCTGCCAGCATCGGGCTACCACCTACCCGGACGCGCAGTGAGGTGAGGGTTGGCCGATCACGAAGCTACACAGCAGCCCCAGGAAGTTCGGCCAGCCGGCGACCGGGAGCCACCCCTGCAAGGGCTAGAACACCGAGCGGAGCCCTCTTTCACCCCGGTGCCCCGGCTCCCAAGATGGCGGCCGCCACCCCGGAGCTCCGATGCCTCAGGGCTGTTTCCCTGCTGGGAGCCTGATCGGCCCTCAAACCCGGACAGCTTGCCACCGCGGACTACAGGAGGACCGCCACTCACACGGAGCTGAGCGCTTTGGAGACCCCGCCACTACCATCGGTGAGTGCGGTGCTGCCATTTCCCCTCCTGCTCCCTGAGGATCTCAGGTCGGCACCCCGGTGGCCCCCTCTTCACGTCCACCCACGAGGATAGCCACAGAGCACGCTGCCACCCGGCCAGAGCACCCAGTTCGCGCTCACACGTACAAACTGCCCAGTGGATCCGAGTACCTGACCTTAACATGGCGCCTGTGCAGGCCTAACACCAGGAACAGCCACGAGTCCCGCTCTGGGGACGAGAGCATCCCACCTGCATTGGAGACATTGTCAGCGCCTCCCCTAGCTCACGCCACCCGACCTTGCCCTGCCGGTCAGCGCGGGCACTGGACCCCGCCCTGTGAGGTGCAGAGGCCCCCACGCGATCGAATCCACCGACCCCGGTGACCGCGTACCACCCTTGACGCCCTTGGTGGTGGCCCCCCCGGGGTGAAACGAGCCTCGCCTTGGACCCGGAGGAACCGGAGTGGCGGCCCACTCACCCACCGATACCACGTGGCGACGACCTACCACCCGCAGGACACACGACGACCGAGGGGAAACCCCCCCCTCTTCCCCTCAGCAGCACCCATGGGGAAGCCGAGGAACATCCAGGGGTCGGCAGTCCCAGAAACGGCTGTCGAGAAGATGCCCCAGACGAGGGCATGGACACAGTCCAATACGTCGCAAGCCGACCCTACGCTATCAACGAAGCTGGACCAGGTGCTGGCAGCAATAGAAATGTCTCGCCTCTCGATGGAGGAGAGATTAGGCACCCTGGCAACAGACATTAGCCTGATCCAAGATGAGCACCGTAAACTGGCGGACAGAGTGAAGGAAGGTGAGCGGATCGTGACTGAATTGCAGCCAACGGTGCAATCGCAGGCAGCAGATATGCAGGAGATCCTACGCCGCGTGACGACCCTGGAGGAACGCACAGTGGATTTGGAGGGACGCTCGCGACGCTGCAACATTCGCGTCCTGGGCCTGCCGGAGGGGATAGAAAACTCGGACCCTCTGACCTACATGGAATCCTGGACTAAATCATTCACCCCGGACTGTGACCGGTCGCCTTACTTCTCCATCGAGAGGGCACATAGGGTCCCGGCCCGGGCACCCAAACCTGGTCTTCCCCCGCGGCCCATGCTGGCCAAGTTTCTGCACTTCCGGGACCGGGATGCGGTGCTTCGTGCGGCCCGGACGGCGGGCCCCCTGCAGGTGGAGGACCAACACGTTATGGTGTTCCCAGACTATGCCAGGGAGATTCAACAGCGTTGATCCACGTTCCTAGAAGTCAAGAGGCGCCTCCGCGCAAACGAACTTCAATATTCCCTGCTGTTCCCTGCCCGCCTCAAGGTGATCCACAAAGGGAAAGCCCTCTTCTTCGACACGGCGGCGGACGCACAGGACTGGACCGAATTTCATTGCCCGCTGCTCCCTAAACCCGGACCCCGGAAGGCGCGCAATAATGACTCCAGACGGCCCAAGAGACGTGGCGCTAACCATGAGCGATCTGGCCACCCCAAGAGCCAGACGTCCTCCCCAGCGGGCTCACCCGATCTCACCCAAATCATGCAGGAACGACGAGACGCCCTGCGGGCGGTCACTGAACTACATTCGTCACCCCCTGCTTCGGACTTGGAAGGTCAGCCACACCTATTCACCCCGGAGAAAGATCGAGACAGTGATGGAACCATGTCGGGATTTGGCCCGATCTCCTCCCCCCTTGTTGTGGCACAAACTCTGGACGTTGCCCTCACCAGCCAACCTGTCACTTCCTCGTGAACAACTGAACTGTCACCTGACATATCCTTTTCTTGAATGCCTGTGATGATGCGCGACGTCTAGAAGCCTAGACTGATCTACTAGATAATTGTAAGCGCCAGCCAGCGATAGATATTTCTCCTACTAGAGCCCGACCCGCGCACAGGCCCAGCGTAGACACATGCTGCCACCCCCGCAAACTACTGTTGAATTTCTCCCCTAGTGGGACACTAGTTTGGATATGCCACCCCCAGTGACGTATCCTCAGTATTGGGACAGTTACCCACCCGAAGTTCTAGTTACTGTTCACCTCCCCAGTCCCCCCCCCACGTTTCAGGAAGCTTGGCGTGCAGGAACATACACGACACGCACACATAGGCGGCACACGGGAACTGTAGAGGGGCCCCTCCCCCAACCACGTCACCCTAGCAATGGCTGTCCCCCACTCTGACGTTAGTATCCTTACACTAAATGTACGGGGCCTACACACACCCAGCAAGCGCTACTCTGTATACTCCTACATACGGCGCATGGCGGCCAACATAACGTTCTTACAAGAGACACACATTAACGCTACTGAACTCATTCGCCTACAAGCCAAATGGCGAGGGACCATCTGCGCCACACAATATTCAGCATTCGCACGCGGCGCATTAATCTGGGTGAGACCTGGTACTCCCTTCCGGGCGCTCCGGCGAGTAGTAGATAGAGAGGGCAGATACGCGCTTCTGGAAGGAATTCTTGATGGGCAAGGGGTACTACTTGGCAGCATATACGCCCCTAATACGGATCAGGACCGGTTCTGGGATCACCTTACGGGCGTTCTGGCCCAGTTCACCACAGTCCCATGGGTGCTGGGAGGCGACTTTAACTGCACACTAGACCCCTCACTGGACCGCTCACATCCTCCCCCCACGCACTCCCCGGCCCCTCGGCAGGCGGCCCTCTTCAGGGCATAGACCACACACTGGGCGCTCACTGATGCATGGCGACACCTACACCCACTGGCTCGCATCTACTCCTTCCACTCGATTCCACACAACCTTCGGGTCCGCCTAGACCGTTTCCTCTGCTCTGTTCCGATCCTCCCTAAGGTTACATCTGCAGATTACCTGGGACGGATCCTCTCAGATCATGATGCCCACATAATACGGCTCACCTGGCGCCCCCCGCATCCACCGGTCCCCACCTGGCGCCTCCCCAGAGACTGCCTAACGGACCCGGTCTTCAGGGACACGCACAAAACCAGCATAAGCGACTACTTTATGCACAATGAGAACACAGCGTCATCGATACTAGTGGAGTGGGACGCGTATAAAGTGGTGGCAAGGGGAGAATGCATCAAACAGATAGTGGGGGTCCGCCGCACCTTAGAACGGTCGCTCTTAAAGACGGAACAAGCTCTAGCTGCTCTCACCAAACGGCCTGATGACTCGGAGGAACACGCCGTGCTCACGGCAGAGGCCAAAACGGAATACCAAACTGCCTGCGCTGACCTCCGTAAGTATAACTTCAGGGCATACGCCTCTCGGGTGCACAAAGACAGAGACAAAACCGGGGCTCTTCTGGCCTGGATGGCGAAGCAGGACACCGAAACCAAGCCGATCACGGACATTCTCAACCCGGAGGGTGTACTGGTGCAATCACAAGCGGAGATTCTCCTAGCATTCCAACGCCATTATACACGAGTATACGAAGCCCCGACATGCTGTACCCCGTTCACCGCAGATCAGTTTTTAGACCCTCTGACGCTGCCCACGATATCGGATTCCGACAAGCGCACACTAGACGCCAAGATACTCCCCTCTGACATTACCCAAGCAATACGCGCCATGTCCCGAAATAAAGCACCAGGACTGGACGGCTTCCCACTAGAATACTACGCAACATTCTCTCCCCTGGTGGTTCCCCGTCTGTCACGGGTGTTCGGGGCGTCACTTCACCTGGGGAAACTACCCCAGTCGCTACGGGAATCCGTTTTTGTCACCTTTCTTAAGCCCCACAGAGATCCGCTTCACATGGGGTCGTACCGACCTATCACACTCCTGTCGGCTGATTGTAAGATCCTGGGGAAGATCCTAGCTGATCGTTATGCGCAGGTCATACGCCCGCTGGTCCACCCCGACCAATGCGGCTTCGTCCCAGGGAGGAATACCTCCCAGAACCTCCGTCGAGTCTTCCATATCCAAGATCAGGTACGCGACAGATTTCCCCGCGCTGCCTGCCTCATTATGGACCTAGAGAAGGCGTTTGACACCCTCACCTGGCCCTACCTATTTTCGGTCCTGCGGCACCTTAATCTCGGCCCGACGCTCCTGGCATACACCCGCCTCCTATACACCGACCTCACTACTCGAGTTCGTATCGGGAAACGTATCTCACCGGCGTTTGCAGTCCGACGAGGCACAAGACAAGGTTGCCCCCTGTCGCCCCTCCTGTTCGCGCTAGCGGTCGAACCGCTGGCGGTTCGACTGCGTCGGGAGGGGATGGACTGGGGAGTACCGCTTGCAGACGGGACCCATTGTGTGTCCATGTACGCGGATGATCTCCTCATATATGTCCGAGACATTGAAATGGACCTAACCCCCATAGGGGCCACATTGGCGGACTTTGCAACTGCCTCGGGCCTACAAGTCAACTGGGACAAGTCCACGGTTTACCCCCTACACCCGGACCTACCCCCCCGAGACATCGACCTTGGACCACATAGGCTTTCATGGTCCACGGAAGCTCCCCGATACCTCGGCGTCCGCTTATACCATTCTCCGACGGACATCTTTGAGGGCAATCACCGCAAGGTACTCGAGAGTCTGCGCCCAACGGTCGCCTTCTGGAATAAGTTACCACTGGCCCCGATTGGACGGATAGCCCTTGCTAAAATGGTGATGCTCCCCCGGCTCCTCTACCATTTCACAAACCTGCCGGTGATACCACCCAGATCCTTCTTTCGCGACGTTGATTCCCTCTTAGGAACTCTCATCTGGGGAGCAGGCCGCCACAGAGTCGCCCTGAAAACGCTTCAACTCCCCACAACACAGGGGGGACTCGGAGCTCCATCCTTCGAGGCATATTTCCTCGCAGCACAGCTCCAGTGGCTGTCCTACTGGACAGCGGACCGTTATCCTCAGGAGACGGTTACCCCTACTGGTAGAATCATGACTCCGGAACTCACCCGTCTGCTCCTCCCGGGCACCAAGCCACGGCGCACTTACCCCCTCCAGGTGACGATAGCGCGCCGATGTATGCTACGGATTCACCGGCTGTCTCCCGCTAGACCCCCATACTCCCCGCTGCTGCCGCTAATAGGCGGCCCCAAGCAGGATTCCTACTTTGCGGCCCCACTACTCGCCGACTGGTCCCGCTGTGGCATCACAGATCTAGAATCACTCTTCGAGGAGGGTCAGCTGAAACCGCTGGACCGCCTGGTCGCAGAATACGGGCTCCCCCCAGGCCAATTCCTCAGGTATAGGCAACTGCTCGACGGATACCGACCCCATTTCAATCTCCAAACTGGCGAGCCTGACACGCATCCAGTAATACATACTATCCTACATATGGGGGTGGGTCGCCACCTGGTCACATGGCTATACAAATCCATCCGGGAACTCTCATACACCCCCCTGACGACCCTACGAGCCACTTGGGAAGAGGACATAGGCCGTGTTCTACACGACTCGGAGTGGACTAAAGCTCTTGAGGCCCCTAAACGTGTTTCTAGAAATGCCCGCTTCAAAAATATTCAATATTATATATTACACAGGGCATATCTCACCCCAGCGCGATTACAGAAGTTCTACCCCTCCACGCCATTCCTGTGTCCCAGATGCTGTTCTCCAGCTGCAAACTTCCGTCACATGTTTTGGGACTGTCCCAAACTCCAACCCTTCTGGCAGGGGGTGCACAACACACTACTGGAACTCACGGGTCTCACTACACTAGCCACCTGGGAATCCAGTGCATTAGGCATCCTCCACATCTCTAAACGTGAGCCGGTGCATAGGCGCTTCGTGTCCTTAGCGCTCCTACTAGCCAATAGATGTATAACCATGCGCTGGCGATCCCCAGAGGGTCCCCCCATAGCACACTGGCAGGGGGCGGTTAACAAATGGGCGGCAGCGGAGGAAGACGCTTTAAGGGAAGAAGAAGCCAAGGGCGCGCGCAAGCTTCCCATCTCCATGGAATGGGCCATGCTCCTTCACAGCTTCCGCCAGTCCACGCAAGCTGGAGACCCGCCTGACCCTTCCCCTCCCCCCACCCGGGAAGACCGGTAGCCTTCACCTGAAGTGAGCCACCCCAGAGTCGGACCCCGATAACCCCCTATATCCTAGGCAACCTCTCGCATGTCCGGCCACCCATGGGTTTCTCCCCCCCCCCCTCGACACCCGCCGCCATTATCTCCCTACTTAGACCCTGCTAGCGCCTACACGCTTCCCTCCCACAGTTCCGTTACCCCCCTGTTCACTGGTACCACTGTTGTGTGCACAGTACAGATCTAGATCCGGCGCTGTACCGGCATGAAAGTACCCATCTGATCTTATTCATCGCCCCTATGGCGATACCGTCCCATCACCTTTCAGCCTGCAGGAGCCTTTGCATGATTATAATGCACTGATTCACCGAAGTCATGTTTATGTGTACCAGTTCTATATAGCAAGAAAACGTTGCACACATAGCTGTTCGTGGCTGAATGTTGAGGCCACGTCGGCGATCTGTTTATTCTGTACTGAAATACTTTACTGCAACAATAAAAACAAATTTAAATAAAAAAAAAAAATCTACCCCACGCATGTGAACCTTGATGTTTCCATCTGGCAGCGAATTCCGGCCTTGAATCACAAGACATGAACAACAGCCTTATTGTCACAAAAAGAAGTTAGCGTAGCATCTGTTCGCGAACATATCTTTCACTTAGCTAATATTCACAGACAACACCATTCCTTATAAAAGAGTGGCCTTCCTTTACAATTTACTGAGGTGACTCCCTTAATTTTAAACGCATCCTCCACTTCAAGACAGGCTATTTTTTTATAACTACTAAGCAATGGTTTAGTGACCGGACTGCCAAAAATTATATCAAGTCATTCTGCTACTCTTCACTCCATGCTCTGCGACCTATTTCTGTGGACTTCCTGTTGAACTGCCAGTGCTGCGACGTTTGTGTTCCCATCTCGTTTATTTCAAAATGGATGTCCCTCCTGTCTTCGCAAACAAGCCGGAACACTTAGAACTATTTCGCCAGAAGATGCTTGACTACTACGGCATCTTAGCACTCTCGACTTTGAATACTTCATATCGATTATCATTTCGATATTCTTATTTCACCTGTGTACAGCCTGTATTTCATTGCCTGAGCTGTGATTTCATGTGGGCCCTGGTCTTATGTCTCTGCAACTTGGTACCTCCTGAAGTGAATTACAATCATCTCATGAATCCGTTAATTGATCATGAACAGCTATGTTGCAACGGAGGGATTATGGCCTTTACAGCGATACAAGGAGTTCTAGGTCATTGGAATATATTCGCAGCGGCGCAAGATTTCCTGACAGACAGCTACATTGAAAACCCACCGAGCTGTCCTCTGATGGTACTAGAGACTCCGATAATAACAGATCATGAATGCTGCTTTCCTCTTTTCAATTGGATGGCTGACATGTTTTCGGATCATAACAGTGACTTCCTGTTAGAAGCACTTGCTGCCTACTTTGCCTATACAATACTTGGATGACTGTTATGCAAGCCATTGACGTCCACATTTCGTTTTGCCTCCCTATCTTTTTCACGTTTTCTTGGATATTTTCTTAACATGAACAGACCTATTGGCTTTACTAACAGTGGACATTATGATTTCCTGCTGGTTAAATTTTGATCTTTTCTGTGGACTAAATTTTTTTTCTTCAGCTACTCGATTTTGAACTTTATTTTTTATTAAAGTCTAATCTCAACAATTCTATTGTATATCTTATCTTATGTTCTTTCAAACGTACTCGAAGCAAAACTCGGTAATATATGCTACATGTGCCCTAATTAATGTGTAAATATAGAATGAGTTTTTTATAACTGTAAATGCCATTTCGCATTTGAACTGCTTATTTCTGCCTCACACACCTCTGCTCCTTTAATTTTCCATAAACTAAAATATTTTTTAATACATAAGAGAAAAATATGTTCTTTCAATAATATTTCCATTGTTTTTCGTACTGTACTTCAAATGCAATACTGCAACCTTCAAAAGATATCTCAATACAGTAGTTCTTCTCAACACTGATTTGCGAACGATCCAACACATTACATACATGCACCTCTCGCCATTTTGTCGGTTTTGGCGCGTTTTTTTTCCCTTACACAATAGCATAACAGAAACGTGATAGTGCTTCGCATCCAGAGAGCTCATTGATAAAGACATATTGTCTAACCACTAGCATTTTCATGTATCGTTCCTAAACTGAAAGGCCAGAGACCTTCTTCCATTTATTAACATATAATGAGCCTTATTTATGAAGGCCTTGCGCCGCCGGTGTGTCACTTTTTCCCATGTTAAAAGTGACGCACCGGCGGCGCAAGGCCTTCATAAATCTGCCCCAATATACTTCCTCATAAGAGTGTATAATTAATTTTGCTAAACCATATTCATTTTTCATCAACTATACCGTTTGTATTTTATGTACTAGTGGCTATACCGATTACTTTGTTTTTTGCAATGTCTGTACTTGTATTAGATAAGAAACTTGCCTTGAAAACAGTGCATTTCTGAATAAACATTTCAAATATACACGTTCTCTCTTTTAATCCATAATCTCAACTAAAATGATTGTATATTGAAACAGTATTCATGTGTTCCACGTAACTTCAGCTGTACTAACTTAATATTTTCTTTTGTCGACCTGATTTACTCATACTAGAACCCACAGGCCTATAACAGCCCGTGAACCCTTTCTTAGTAGGTCGCGCACCATCAGACAGTTGTACCTCTGTAAAAAAATAATGTATTACTCTTAGCAAGCACTACCGCAGTTCCGCTTCTCTCAGTGTTAATCACTGCTCCCACGCTTCTACAGACCAGACGCTATGTCGTATTTCACTCCTTATCACGCTTTAATCTCCACAATAACAAACACTTCTCCGCCAGCCACCAGAGAACAGAGTGCAGATGCAGAGGCACTAAGTAGTGAAATACAACATACCCTCTGCTCTATGGAAACAACCGAGCGGTAATTGTGAAAGAAAACATTCACTAGCGCTTCAAAAAAGCATTTCAATTATATAAATAGTTTTTTCAAAACGTTCCAACTACTTTGATGAGACTATCTGTGTGTGCCTCCACAGCAAAGTTCCTCAACCCGGACTGAAGGCAGACACAGACAGACACACACACAATAAGATAACACAGGGCAACGGAGACGGAAAACAGAAGGGAGATGAAGATGCAGTCAAACAGCAGGAGTGAGAGAGATATTTTTATACTCCGTTTGGTACCTCAATTTACGAACACATTTACTGCACAAATCTGTGTACAACCTCATGGTCAGAACTTTTCATTTTATTTTACTCGACCACCTCCCCCTCTCACCCCAGCAGTGCAAGCCGCGGCCACAAACTACAATGTAATTTTGTCGTCTGTCAGAAAGTTTAAGAATTCATTAAGCATTACCACTTTTTCAAGACGATATCACATGTAATGTACCAACTTTTCATTTTATTTTACTCGACCACCTGCCCTTCTCACCCTACGCCCACCATCGCAGGCCGCGGCCATAAACCGCACTATAATTTTGTCGTCTGACACAAACTTTAAGAATTCATTAAACATTACCACTTTTTCAACACGGTATCACATGTAATATACCAACTTTTCATTTTATTTCACTCAACCACCTGCCCCTCTCACCCTACACCCACCAATGCAGGCCGCGTCCAGAAACCGCACTCTAATTTTGTCGTGTGACAGAAAGTTTACGAATTCATTAACCATTAACCTTTTTTCACGACGGTATCACATGTAATTTACCATTTATCTCTCTATCTGCATTATCTGTCTCTCTGCTAATATCATTTTTTCACTTCATAAACAACTTCTCTCATTATATATAAAGGCTTCAAAATCATACAAATAATTACTCTTTATATTAAACATATTTTAAACTTCATATTTCACATTTAAATTAAAAATAGTTTTAGAAATACAACACATTATGACAGCCAAAAATTACTTTAGTTTCAAACTATGAGGGAAATCAATCATTGTTTGTGAGTAAACCATATTTTACGGTACATGACAAAACAAACAGTTACAGACTTACCTTTACCAATGCTTTGTACGATGTACAACAGTGACAGTCACAAAATAGATATTCGTTTGACGGAAGTCTCAATTATGCTGCTATCACTGCAACCAAAATTCAATGGCACAGATATCCAGTCAATACAGACTCATATATGTCTCTTCAGCCAATCATATTTCCTCCCGCAAAATTTTGTATTCAAATTTACATTTCAGTTGGTTGTCCCTCACAATATTTTCAATGTCACATAAAAGTCACCCATCACCCACTGCCATCTCTGGCTGTTTCCATGGTAACACCTCATTCTGCACCTGGCTGAAGGCACAGGTCAAAAGTTCATATCTCAACATTCTACAGCAAACTAACAACACTGTTTTCCCTCCAGAAACACCTGCCTATCCACAGCTCTGTTACATGTCATTTTTTTCACACCCAATACTACTTTTTCTTTTACATAACATTAAAATGCAACGTAGTCTTCAATCTTCACGTACATTAAAGTTATTAATTTGATAATTGTTTTAAAGTGTATATATATATAAATTATTATATGTGTGATTTTTAAACTAAGTTTATTTGTAATATTTGTTAAAATGTATATGAAATCTAATAATTTTATTCTTTAATATATTTAATATTCATCAATTATTGTATATATATATATGTATGTGTGTATATATATATATATATATATATATATATATATATATATATATATATATATATATATATATATATATTACCTACTGGCGGTCGCCAGTAGGTATATATAGTTAGGATTTTTTCTCTATGGGATTTTTGAAAATTCTATGTCTAATACCTTTGGCGTTTGTGGACGGAATTGGCTGAAATTTTCAGGAAAATGGAACATTTTGTTTCTGAGCAGCCCCTAAAAATTTGGGGGGGTTTCGTCAAGGGGGGGCCGAGAAAAAAGGGGGGTCCCAAAACGCGTTTTTCCCATGTTAATTTCCATAGGGCGGTTGGCCTCACTTTTAGCTCGAACGGCTGAATGGATTTGCACGAAACTTGGCAAAATTGTAGGGACTGGTAGCCCGATGTGCCTTTGCTAGGTCTCAATATATGTGCTCCAGTGGATTTTGATAAATTAACGTTCAAAAAAATATATATATCTGTAACAGCACTCCGGGTAGCGCTCCGGTTCGCGTACTTGACGCGTAACGGAACTTCGCGAAGCGAAGCTGATTGGCTCTCTGGTGTCTGTCAACATTCTAAACAGTCCGGAGCGGCCGCCATCTTGTCTCTCGGTAGGATCGAGAGACAAGAGGAGGCCAAAACAAAGGGGGAAATGACCATAAGGGGGCATAGTAGATCCTCCCTGACCCCCTAGGTTTGATGTGGAGGCTTTAAAAGGGCCCCGCGGGGCAAAAAACAAAAAAACAAAAAAGAAATTGTTTTTTTTGCGTGGGGAGCGCCCGGTACGCTTTTGTGCAATGGGCGGTGGTAATCTAAATGATGGGGAGGGGGGGGACAGCGTTCAAAGCACATCAGCGTGCATAAACACGAAAATTTTTTTATCTACCACGTACTTGACTTATCTCTCTGAGATGCATTCCCTTGTGTTTCGGCAATGGTAGTCTGTTCATTACATAGATCGCCCGAGGGCGGTAGTACAGACCGCGCGTAGGAAAGGGTCAAAAGCCAGGGGTATAGGAGTATGTAACAAGCGAGCCATTTAATTGAAAAAACTAAACGTGACAAACGGTTGCAGGATCAGTGAAGGTTGATTTTATAATTGAAAGTATAACAGGATCAGTTACAATAAAATCGTCCATACGCACACCATGGGCGAGTATCATGGGTAACATTATTTCGAAGCTTTATTAATACAATAATCAATAATGAAAAATCCACATCAATAGGGTTGTCCGTATTCCTAGTCCGTACCCTTCCCCGCCCGCCATGTGCACAAAGACCGCATACATCCCCCATAACGTCAAGGCTAAGTAACTAGAACGTCATAAGGAGTTGCAAGTCGCTCCCATACTGGCGCCATTTTGGTCGAGGCCAGGCAGGTCCAGAGTATAGTTCAATGTCTCCAATAAGTAGCGGCAGGAGCAGAATCCCTTTCGGCAGTTCTGTCTTTATCATTACGAGCACTAGAAAACAAGACATTCTGGGCAATACCACCCTTGACGCAGCCCTTTATTCTACAAGATGGTGTCTTTCAAAAGCCAGGGGTATAGGAGTATGTAACAAGCGAGCCATTTAATTGAAAAAACTAAACGTGACAAACGGTTGCAGGATCAGTGAAGGTTGATTTTATAATTGAAAGTATAACAGGATCAGTTACAATAAAATCGGCCATACGCACACCATGGGCGAGTATCATGGGTAACATTACTTCGAAGCTTTATTAATACAATAATCAATAATCAATAATGAAAAATCGACATCAATAGGGTTGTCCGTATTCCCAGTCAGTACCCTTCCCCACCCGCCATGTGCACAAAGACCACATACATCCCCCATAACGTCAAGGCTAAGTAACTAGAACGTCATAAGGAGTTGCAAGTCGCTCCCATACTGGCGCCATTTTGGTCGAGGCCAGGCAGGTCCAGAGTATAGTTCAATGTCTCCAATAAGTAGCGGCAGGACCAGAATCCCTTTCGGCAGTTCTGGCTTCGTCATTACGAGCACTAGAAAACAAGACATTCTGGGCAATACCACCCTTGACGCAGCCCTTTATGCTACAAGATGGTGTCTTCCATTCAGAAAATATTGTTGGCAGCATTTTGAAAGGAAAGATAAACGGCCGTTCTCCTAGTGAGTCTCACATTGTTACATTTATGAAGAATGTTGAAGAGTAGTATGTTGAAAATCTGAAGCCATCGTTCTACAAACTCTCAACCAGCCTTGGATGGAAAAATCCTGAAGAATGTACAAACTGAAAACCAGTTTTTGTCTGCATAGCATCAGCAGCAACACTTGAGTCAGCTTTGTGTGAAGCCGCCATCTTGATCCAATCAATACCGTCCCCCTGCACACATTCAGGGACCAGGCCGCATTGTGAGGGCACCGCAAGACGTGTCTTCAGGTCAAACGGATTGTGGGACAAGGTCCAGAATGAAGAGTCACCAAAAGGCAAAAAGTTCCGCCGGACCCCGGGAGCCGGCCGCCTATGTCGGGGGCGATCTCAGGCCACACCAGGGCAACAAGACTTGGGGAGGGGGCAGGAGCCAAGCGCCCCCTCCCAGTCCGCGCCACCACACCGCCCCTCGGGGGCCTCCGTCAAGCGGTTCAGGGAGGCACCGCAGGCAGCGGTTCTTCAGATCAGTGGCTCTCACCGGCAAGGCTCCCCTCCGTCAGCAGCGATCGTTGGCGCTGTGGTTGCAGCCGGAGGCCCCGCCTAGTCAACGCCCCGGCCTCTCCATGTCGTAGGCTGCAAGAGTGGGCGCAACTCAGCTGGATGGCGGGTGAGACGCTGTAGCCGCAAGAGCAGGCGAAACTCAACCGGCCGAGTGAGGCACTGTGCCGCAAGAGCGGGCGCAACTCAGCTGGCCGAGCGAGACTTGGGGAGGGGGCAGGAGCCAAGCGCCCCCTCCCAGTCCGCGCCACCACACCGCCCCTTGGGGGCCTCCGTCAAGCGGTTCAGGGAGGCACCGCAGGCAGCGGTTCTTCAGATCAGTGGCTCTCACCGGCAAGGCTCCCCTCCGTCAGCAGCGATCGTTGGCGCTGTGGTTGCGGCCGGAGGCCCCGCCTAGTCAACGCCCCGGCCTCTCCATGTCGTAGGCCGCAAGAGTGGGCGCAACTCAGCTGGATGGCGGGTGAGACGCTGTAGCCGCAAGAGCAGGCGAAACTCAACCGGCCGAGTGAGGCACTGTGCCGCAAGAGCGGGCGCAACTCAGCTGGCCGAGCGAGACTTGGGGAGGGGGCAGGAGCCAAGCGCCCCCTCCCAGTCCGCGCCACCACACCGCCCCTCGGGGGCCTCCGTCAAGCGGTTCAGGGAGGCACCGCAGGCAGCGGTTCTTCAGATCAGTGGCTCTCACCGGCAAGGCTCCCCTCCGTCAGCAGCGATCATTGGCGCTGTGGTTGCGGCCGGAGGCCCCGCCTAGTCAACGCCCCGGCCTCTCCATGTCGTAGGCCGCAAGAGTGGGCGCAACTCAGCTGGCCGAGCGAGACTTGGGGAGGGGGCAGGAGCCAAGCGCCCCCTCCCAGTCCGCGCCACCACACCGCCCCTCGGGAGCCTCCGTCAAGCAGTTCTGGGAGGCACCGCAGGCAGCGGTTCTTCAGATCACAACAGAGTCTCATGCTCGATCGATTGAGCTGGCCGAATCAGGCAACAAGAAGGTGGGGGGGGCACCTCTTGCTCAACTACCACTTGAGGAGGTGGTACTCTCTTCCTAGGAGGTGGTGGTGGTGGTGGTGGGGATGCACCAGCTGAAGCTACAACACTTGCCATTGCTAAGTGATGAAAAAAGGTCTTCCTCTCACAAAGATGAAAGTCAGAGTGAGGAAACAAGGAGGGGTTTTCATCATTTGGGACAAAAAATAGTTCTAAACCAATAAAAAGTGTTATTTTTAGGTCACATGACCTAGCCTTACATCATTAGGAACCCAAAAGTGAAATGAACCAATGAAAAGTTTTATTAACAAGTCACATGACCTGTTATGCTTACGTTACGCGCTCCGCGACGCGCCCCGGATCGCTTCCGGGAAGCTGCGCTTCGCGCCTCGCGCACCGGAGCACTTCTGGGTGCGCTAACGCGGCTCGTCATATGACGCATTACGTGACAACGCGATATGTTGCGGTTACGCGACGCGTCACGATGTTGTTTTCTAACGCGGCAGTTGCGCAAACAGAACGTTTATCGGCCGGGCATATGGAATACATACACATTCATACCATACAATCAGGGCATGTACGCTCAGTCACACCATATAATTTTTCACGTTCACAGTGATGGTCTGCACTCCATGCAATATCTCACAGCGCTTGTCTATGTCTTTCCCTACATGGAGCACGGTGCGGTCCATGTCCACTCCATTCTTCAGTCGGAACTCCGATGTAACCTACAGAGGAGAAAAGAAAGGGGGGGGATACAGCATTCAGAGGATGTCAGCGCGCGCAAACACGAAAAAGCTTCTACTTACCATGTATCAGACTAGCTGCAGGAACGTGTGATACAACAGATCTTGGCTATCCCTTTCGCATTATTTTTCTGTGTAACATATCCTCCCCTTCTTATGATGCCAAAAAATGTTTCATTTTGTTTGTCTCTAAATTCGAGTTCCCTCTTCGTGTATTTGTTTCTCAATTAGTCTTATTTTATGGGACAAAATACCACACCTTACATTCGGCAGATACCTTAAGCTACGGTCGACCATTTTCTAACAATTCTGGAAAAAGGGCAGGTGTGACGGATACAAATTTCAATCAATCCAAAATTCAGGCAAAGGGTCTGCATTATCTGTCTTCTATTGTTTGGGAATAACAGCCATTATTCTAAAATCCTACCAACCTAGACGATTGTTATGACGCTGATTCCATACTTCCTTCGAAAACTTTTTTTTTTGCAAAAATGTCAGTATACAAATACGGGCCTACAACCACGTGGGCCGGCCACGGAGCAAACTGGAATCGTATATGATGAGGGGACCTTTACACTGTAGAAAAACGTAACGGGCGGGCCATTAGGTTGCAGGAATTAAGGTGTCTTACAGTTGCGGAATCGGTGGACGTTAATTTTATAATGAAAGTACGACAGGACCAGTTACAATGAAATTATCTAGATATACATTTGCGGGCAAGTACCATGAGTAACGTTAATTCGAACTTTCAATAGTACAGTAATTAATAATACATCAGAACTTAATATCAATAGGGATGTGCAAATGTTCAATCAGTACCCGTCCCCGCCCGCCATGTGCTCCAAAACTGCATACATATCTCATGATATCAAGGCTGAGCAACCAGTACACATCAAGGAGTTGCGAGTCTCATTTATACCGACGCCATTTTGGGCGAGGCCGGGCAGGTCCAGAATATAGTCAAAATGTCTCCACCAACCAGCGGTCGGAACAGAACCCCTTTCAGCAGTCCAAAAAGTTCAGTTAAATGACAACAGAAGGGACAGGCAACAAGAACCATCAGTCAAAGAGGGGAGGGCAAGTTCTTCTCTACCGGGTCACGTTGGGGCTCCACCGGAACTGATCGAATTGGTAGTCTACAGTGTTTCTGGATGTTTCAGACTGAAGCTGGCGTCAGCATGAGAGCACCCCGTGGCTACGTCATGGCCATTCCGCGAGCAATCATGTAAGTCGCTCCCCACCGGAAGTCTGCGGGAGTCGGGGGCCCCGGTAACTCTTGTAGAATCTTCAAGGCTGAGGGGACGCTTTTGGGAATGGGGCCCATGCCCTAGCAGTCAAGCGTCCGAGTTCCAGGGTTGCCCAGAGCCATCCTTGCAGGCCAGGCCCAAGTCTGTGGAGCCGACCGCCATTTCATGAGCTACGTGGCAGCCGCCTGTCGCTGTACCACAAGAGTGGGTGCAATTCAGCCAGATGGCGGGTGAGACGCTGTAATAGCAAGAGCAGGCGAAACTCAGGTGGCCGAGCGAGGCACTGTGCCGCAAGAGCGGGCGCAATTCAGCTGGCCGAGTGAAGCGCTGGGGTGCAGCTGAGAAACCTCCACCTGGGGAGGTGGGGGAGGCTCGTTCGCGCCGCCTCTCCCTTCCAGTGCACCCCACGCCGTCTCCTGGCGCAGGTATATGTGATGGTCGGACCAGGGCACCGCAGGACGTGTCTTCAGGTCAAACGGATTGTGGGACAAGGTCCAGAATGGAAGAGTCACCAAAAGGCAAAAAGTTCCGCCGGACCCCGGGAGCCGGCCGCCTATGTCGGGGGTGATCTCAGGCCACACCAGGGCAACAAGACTTGGGGAGGGGGCAGGAGCCAAGCGCCCCCTCCGAGTCCGCGCCACCACACCGCCCCTCGGGGGCCTCCGTCAAGCGGCTCAGGGAGGCACCGCAGGCAGCGGTTCTTCAGATCAGTGGTCTCACCGGCAAGGCTCCCCTCCGTCAGCAGCGATCGTTGGCGCTGTGGTTGCGGCCGGAGGCCCCGCCTAGTCAACACCCCGGCCTCTCCATCTCGTAGGCCGCAGAGTAGTCGGGGAGAAATCCCGGGAACGGCGGCATGTATTTGGATCGATGTTGCAGCAGGCTGCCATGTAAATAGTTATTTAATAAAACGTTTTACCCTGTTACTTTGCTGGTGTGTTGTATATATTTATAATATTTGCATAGGGTTTGTCGTTATTTTGGGCGGGGTGGGCGGCGGAGCCGAGCTGTCTTGCAGCCATCATGGCGTCGAGCTCGGTTCCTCTCACTAGTTTCATATTTCTCATGAGGGGTTGTTCCTAATGTTTCTATTTTAGCGAGGTCAAAAAGAGATCCCATTAGTGGCCTACTGATTTTGCTTGATTCCTTTTGTTTTTTCGAACGATTTTTCACTATCTGCAAAGACTAAACAGAGTATTGCGACTCTGTGCTTGTTTGTAAATAGAGAATGAACCAAAGAGAAGCAATTCCAAAACAGTAAATGCTTGGATAACAATCAATCAAATGGAGAGGGAAGCAGGCACGACGGATTACAACGGGGGCAAAGGCCTGCGTTACCTACCCTTCACTATCTGCAAAGAGAGAATACTCCTAAAAGAAAAGAGGGGGGGGGCAGCGTTCAAAGCACATCAGCGTGCATAAACACGAAAATGTTTTTACCTACCACGTACTTGACATTTTAAAGCTTTTGATATTTGCTAATAAAAAACCATTGAAATTCACTGAAAAAACCATAGGTTATAGACCATATATAGTTAGGAATTAGCATTTACAAAACCTTGAAAATTCACTGAAAAAACCATGGGTTATAGACCATATATAGTTAGGAATTAGCATTTACAAAACCTTATTTTACTCACACAAAACCATTGAAATTCCATATATAGTTAGTTGCACTAACTATATATCGCGCACACGCAATCCACTGCTGATGATGTCACATATTACATCATTCATGACATGGTCAGTGACATCACTGATGACATCACTGATGACATCTCAAATGACAACACTGATGACATCACTGATGACATCTCAAATGACTAGCTGCAGGAACGTGTGATACAACAGATCTTGGCTATCCCTTTCGCATTATTTTTCTGTGTAACATATCCTCCCCTTCTTATGATGCCAAAAAATGTTTCATTTTGTTTGTCTCTAAATTCGAGTTCCCTCTTCGTGTATTTGTTTCTCAATTAGTCTTATTTTATGGGACAAAATACCACACCTTACATTCGGCAGATACCTTAAGCTACGGTCGACCATTTTCTAACAATTCTGGAAAAAGGGCAGGTGTGACGGATACAAATTTCAATCAATCCAAAATTCAGGCAAAGGGTCTGCATTATCTGTCTTCTATTGTTTGGGAATAACAGCCATTATTCTAAAATCCTACCAACCTAGACGATTGTTATGACGCTGATTCCATACTTCCTTCGAAAACTTTTTTTTTTGCAAAAATGTCGGTATACAAATACGGGCCTACAACCACGTGGGCCGGCCACGGAGCAAACTGGAATCGTATATGATGAGGGGACCTTTACACTGTAGAAAAACGTAACGGGCGGGCCATTAGGTTGCAGGAATTAAGGTGTCTAACAGTTGCGGAATCGGTGGACGTTAATTTTATAATGAAAGTACGACAGGACCAGTTACAATGAAATTATCTAGATATACATTTGCGGGCAAGTACCATGAGTAACGTTAATTCAAACTTTCAATAGTACAGTAATTATTAATACATCAGAACTTAATATCAATAGGGATGTGCAAATGTTCAATCAGTACCCGTCCCCGCCCGCCATGTGCTCCAAAACTGCATACATATCTCGTGATATCAAGGCTGAGCAACCAGTACACATCAAGGAGTTGCGAGTCTCATTTATACCGACGCCATTTTGGGCGAGGCCGGGCAGGTCCAGAATATAGTCAAAATGTCTCCACCAACCAGCGGTCGGAACAGAACCCCTTTCAGCAGTCCAAAAAGTTCAGTTAAATGACAACAGAAGGGACAGGCAACAAGAACCATCAGTCAAAGAGGGGAGGGCAAGTTCTTCTCTACCGGGTCACGTTGGGGCTCCACCGGAACTGATCGAATTGGTAGTCTACAGTGTTTCTGGATGTTTCAGACTGAAGCTGGCGTCAGCATGAGAGAACCCCGTGGCTACGTCGTGGCCATTCCGCGAGCAATCATGTAAGTCGCTCCCCACCGGAAGTCTGCGGGAGTCGGGGGCCCCGGTAACTCTTGTAGAATCTTCAAGGCTGAGGGGACGCTTTTGGGAATGGGGCCCATGCCCTAGCAGTCAAGCGTCCGAGTTCCAGGGTTGCCCAGAGCCATCCTTGCAGGCCAGGCCCAAGTCTGTGGAGCCGACCGCCATTTCGTGAGCTACGTGGCAGCCGCCTGTCGCTGTACAACAAGAGTGGGTGCAATTCAGCCAGATGGCGGGTGAGACGCTGTAATAGCAAGAGCAGGCGAAACTCAGGTGGCCAAGCGAGGCACTGTGCCGCAAGAGCGGGCGCAATTCAGCTGGCCGAGTGAAGCGCTGGGGTGCAGCTGAGAAAC
Organism: Lissotriton helveticus; assembly: GCF_964261635.1. Taxonomy (NCBI): domain Eukaryota; kingdom Metazoa; phylum Chordata; class Amphibia; order Caudata; family Salamandridae; genus Lissotriton; species Lissotriton helveticus. Next base: position 1,097,427,192 of record NC_136059.1, read on the forward strand.
CTCCACCTGGGGAGGTGGGGGAGGCTCGTTCGCGCCGCCTCTCCCTTCCAGTGCACCCCACGCCATCTCCTGGCGCAGGTATATGTGATGGTCGGACCAGGGCACCGCAGGACGTGTCTTCAGGTCAAACGGATTGTGGGACAAGGTCCAGAATGGAAGAGTCACCAAAAGGCAAAAAGTTCCGCCGGACCCCGGGAGCCGGCCGCCTATGTCGGGGGTGATCTCAGGCCACACCAGGGCAACAAGACTTGGGGAGGGGGCAGGAGCCAAGCGCCCCCTCCGAGTCCGCGCCACCACACCGCCCCTCGGGGGCCTCCGTCAAGCGGCTCAGGGAGGCACCGCAGGCAGCGGTTCTTCAGATCAGTGGTCTCACCGGCAAGGCTCCCCTCCGTCAGCAGCGATCGTTGGCGCTGTGGTTGCGGCCGGAGGCCCCGCCTAGTCAACGCCCCGGCCTCTCCATCTCGTAGGCCGCAGAGTAGTCGGGGAGAAATCCCGGGAACGGCGGCATGTATTTGGATCGATGTTGCAGCAGGCTGCCATGTAAATAGTTATTTAATAAAACGTTTTACCCTGTTACTTTGCTGGTATGTTGTATATATTTATAATATTTGCATAGGGTTTGTCGTTATTTTGGGCGGGGTGGGCGGCGGAGCCGAGCTGTCTTGCAGCCATCATGGCGTCGAGCTCGGTTCCTCTCACTAGTTTCATATTTCTCATGAGGGGTTGTTCCTAATGTTTCTATTTTAGCGAGGTCAAAAAGAGATCCCATTAGTGGCCTACTGATTTTGCTTGATTCCTTTTGTTTTTTCGAACGATTTTTCACTATCTGCAAAGACTAAACAGAGTATTGCGACTCTGTGCTTGTTTGTAAATAGAGAATGAACCAAAGAGAAGCAATTCCAAAACAGTAAATGCTTGGATAACAATCAATCAAATGGAGAGGGAAGCAGGCACGACGGATTACAACGGGGGCAAAGGCCTGCGTTACCTACCCTTCACTATCTGCAAAGAGAGAATACTCCTAAAAGAAAAGAGGGGGGGGGGCAGCGTTCAAAGCACATCAGCGTGCATAAACACGAAAATGTTTTTACCTACCACGTACTTGACATTTTAAAGCTTTTGATATTTGCTAATAAAAAACCATTGAAATTCACTGAAAAAACCATAGGTTATAGACCATATATAGTTAGGAATTAGCATTTACAAAACCTTGAAAATTCACTGAAAAAACCATGGGTTATAGACCATATATAGTTAGGAATTAGCATTTACAAAACCTTATTTTACTCACACAAAACCATTGAAATTCCATATATAGTTAGTTGCACTAACTATATATCGCGCACACGCAATCCACTGCTGATGATGTCACATATTACATCATTCATGACATGGTCAGTGACATCACTGATGACATCACTGATGACATCTCAAATGACAACACTGATGACATCACTGATGACATCTCAAATGACATCACTGATGACATCTCATTTGACATCAATGGTCACATGACTGATGATATAATTCATGTGACAATACAATGCATCTCCTCACACTTTAATATAACCTCTGTTACACCCAGTGTTAAATACAGAATATAATTTTTTAAACCATTGACACACCAATACTAGTTACTACATACGCACTCACTGATTCCTACGTCTACACACACATTCACTCATTCACCCATACAATCATTCATACATACAATCACTCATCTTTACAACACTATCATATGCACTCATACACCTACACAGACACTCACACTCTGCCACTCATCCATGGAGTTACTCACACACCTAGTCAGTCCTGTAAAGAATCAATCACACTTCCATTTTCTAATCTATACAGTTAAACATAGAGTACCTTACATTTTCAAACATATACTAACACATACTTACTCTCTTATACAATCATTGATACAAGTACACATTGATCTGCACAGAGTCACACATCTCCCAGCCACCCACACACACACTCAGTCTCCCATACAAATACTTGGACAATCAATCAATAACCCATATAGTTACTCATATAGCTACTGATCAACACATGCAGCAGTTTACAGAACAACAGACATAATGATGCACAAATTAAGACAGTTTAGTCACTAACCCATGCATTCAGTGGGACACATTTAATCACTCACTCATACAGTCAGTCACGCACCTACTAAATCCTTCATCCAGACACTTCTAAATCTACTCATTCTTCAATATGTAAAACATATTTAAACTTTACAGAAACACACAGTCACTGGATGATGTCATCAGTGATGTCATCAGTGATGTCATTTGAGATGTCATCAGTGATGTCATCAGTGATGTCATTTGAGATGTCATCAGTGATGTCATCAGTGATGTCACTGACCATGTCAATGAATGATGTAATATGTGACATCATCAGCAGTGGATTGCGGGTGCGCGATATATAGTTAGTGCAACTAACTATATATGGAATTTCAATGGTTTTGTGTGAGTAAAATAAGGTTTTGTAAATGCTAATTCCTAACTATATATGGTCTATAACCCATGGTTTTTTCAGTGAATTTTCAAGGTTTTGTAAATGCTAATTCCTAACTATATATGGTCTATAACCTATGGTTTTTTCAGTGAATATATATATATATATATCTCGAATAAGACTATCCATAGTTCAGAAATAATCATCCGGCACTCCAGGTAAGATTTCAGACACTCTTGTGCTTTTATTGTAACGAGGAGAACATCTACGTGTTTCAGCAGCCACTGCTGCCTTGTTCACGATGTTTGAGGCACCATTTTTTTGCATTAAAATACCAGACAGGTAACATTGAGAAAGGACACTACATGCCATAGAAACAAGACTAAGCCTTCACGTTTGTGGCTGCCATATTTAAACATGTTTTCTTTCATATATTTCAAGGACATAGCAGCACATTTCTTTGACATACTGAGCGGTTACATAGATGTTAAAGTGCATTATTTGTAGCGGGGAAAAGTCATTCCTCACATTTTAAAACACTAAGTTACATCTAAAATACCACAAAAACCATTCTTAATCAGTGCTTGTCAGAAATTTAAAGTGCAAGACCATGTTTCAAATATTGGCAATTGTTTAAATGTATATGAAATCTAATTTATTTTTTAAAATAATGTTATTCTTTAATATATTTGATATTTATCAATTATTGTATATATATATATATATTCACTGAAAAAACCATAGGTTTCACACATGTTATAGTTAGCTGGACATTTCACTCATACAAAACCATTGAAATTCCCCCGTTATAGTTAACTATAACTCGCGCGCCCGCAATGCACTGCTGATGACGTCACATATTACATCACTCATGACATGGTCAGTGGCATCACTCATGACATCACTGATGACATCTTAAATGACATCACTGATGACATCATCCAGTGAATGTGTGTCTTTCTGAAAAATAAATATGTTTTATATATGTATAGCTAAAGGTCGACGGAAGAATAAATGGGTAAATAAGTGTTTAAATGTTTTTTTTGTAAAATTGATTGTATAAGTGACTTATTAAGTGTATCTTAGTGAATACATGAATTCTTGTGTAATGTTTAAATATGTAAATATCTCTATCAGTGTCTCACTTTGTGTATAAGTGGCTGCATGAGTTGGTGAGTAGCTACATGAGTGTGCATATGGGTTATTAGTTTGTTTTTGAGTATCAGTATGAGTGTCTGTATGGTTTGGTGGGGGCTATTACTTAGCGCATAGTTGCATGAATGACTGACTCACTGTTTGTATGTGTTTTGAAGACAGCATGTGTGCAGGACTGTATGGGTGGATGAGTGTGTGTATGGGTGTGTTAGTGAGTGAATGACTGTCTAAATAGTATCTTTATGAGTAACTACGTATGTTTTAATCTAGTATATGTGAGTATTGATGTATGTAAGTGATTATATGTGAGAGTGAGAGATTGGACGAGTTCCTGTATAAATAACTATGGGTTTCTATAAGTGATTGTTTAAGAGAGTAAGTAAGTGCACGTTTCTGTAAAAGTAAGTGTAGTGGTGTGTGTATAGCTGTATATGCAAATAAATGGATGTTGATAGTTTATTTGCATGTGTGAGTATGTGTGTGAGTAACTCTATGGATGAGTGTCGGTGTGTAACAGGATGTATAGGTGTATGAGTACATATGATAAGTGAGTACATGTATGAGTGATTATATAGAACTGTTGGTGAATGAGTGGATGTGTATGTAAATGGTGGAATTACTGAATAGGTTGTTGTAACTGGTATTGGTATCTACATTTTATTGAAAACTTTTGTTTCTATTTTTGAATGTGTGTATCAAAGGTTATATTAGGGTGTGAGGAGGTCTGCCAGTTTTTCACAAGGATGATGTCATCAGTGATGTCATTTGAGATGTCATCAGTGATGTCATGAGTGATGTCACTGACCATGTCATGAGTGATGTAATATGTGACGTCATCAGCAGTGCATTGCGAGCGCGCGAGTTATAGTTAACTATAACGGGGGAATTTCAATGGTTTTGTATGAGTCCAATGTCCAGCTAACTATAACATGTGTGAAACCTATGTTTTTTTCAGTGAATTTCAAAGGTTTTTTAAATGCTAATTTTTAACTATAACGTGTGTGAAACCTATGGTTTTTTCAGTGAATTTTTACATTTTTTTAAATGCAAATTTTTAACTATAACGTGTGTGAAACCTAAGGTTTTTTAAATGCTAATTTTTAACTATATCGTTGTTGAAACCTGTGTTTTTTTCAGTGAATTTCAAAGGTTTTGTAAATGATATTTTTTAAATGTATTAATTGTTATATTTTCTTTAAACTGATTTACTACATTATTTTAAATTATTTATTTTTAGATATTTTATTTTTTTAATTACATTACATATTTTTTATATAAATTGAAAAATATATATTTTTTAAAATATTGAAATTGTAATACTTTTATTTTTTTTATATTTTTTTAATTTATATATATTTTATATAGCAGGCAATGATATCCTATGAGAGGACATTCAAGTTACTGTAACTACGGTTAGAATTACTCTTCAGGATCAATAGTGGGCTGAGAGATGCAGCACTGAGGTCTCTCCTGATAACAGGTGAGTAAATCGGAATTCGTAGTTCGGCTGATTTTTTAGGAATATTTTAAAGTTCCAAAACTCCACACTTAGAAGAATTTCCAAGTAAAACATGTCAATGTTAGCCTACGAAAGGAAATTCAAGTTACTGTAACTACAATTAGAATTACTTTTCAGGATCAATAATGGGCTGAAAGATGCAGCACTGAGGTCTCTCCTGATAACAGGTGAGTAAATCGGAATTCGTAGTTCGGCTAATTTTAGAGGAATTTTTTAAAGTTCCAAAACTCCACACTTAGAAAAATTTCCAAGTGAAGCCATTCAATGTTAGCCTATTGGAAGGAAATTCAAGTTACTGTAACTACGATTAGAATTACTTTTCAGGATCAATAGTGGGCTGAAAGATGCAGCACTGAGGTCTCTCCTTTTAACAGGTGAGTACATCGGAATTCGTAATTCGGCTGATTTTTGAGGAATTTTTTTAAGTTCCAAAACTCCACACTTTGAAAATTTGTCAAGTGAAACCAGTCAATGTTAAACTATGGAAGGAAATTCAAGTTACTGTAAGTATGGTTACAATTACTTTTCAGGATCAGTAGTGAGCTGAAAGATGCAGCACTGACGTCTCTCGTGATAACAGGTGAGTAAATCGGAATTCGTACTTCGGCTGATTTTAGAGCAATATTTCGCTCAATAGTGAAGGAAGGGGACGGGGCATGAGGAGACATGTGTGCAAACACGCCCTGTGGCGTGTTTTAGGTTGGGGAATATATTCCTCTTCAATCCTGAGGTCATCTGTGAGCCAACTAGCCCATCGGGTACATCCAGTTTGCGCCAGGGAGCTGCGTTGCAGAGAGGTGTTCAGAGGGCACGCCCCCTTTTTACAACACTCTGCAAAGCAACTCCGTGGCACTTACTAGAGGTACCCGTTGGACTAGTTGGCCCTTAGGAGACCTCTGGATTGAAGAGGAATATATTCCCCAAGCTAAAACGTGCCACAGGGCGTGTTTGCACACATGTCACCTCAAGCCCCGTCCCCTACATTCACCACTGTGCAAACATGCCCCGTAACGCGTTCTAAGTTGGGGGATTAAGTCCCCTTGCATACCGGGGGTCCCTGGGGGCCAATTAGCACACCAGGAACCTCCAGTATGCGCCAGGGGGGCTGTGTTGCAGAGAGGTGTAAAAAGGGGCATGGCCTCATTACACCTCTCTGTAACGCAACACCCTGGCGCGTTTGCAGAGGGCGAACTAATTCCCCTTGCATAGTGGGGGTCCCCGGGGGCCAACTAGCCCACCAGCAACCTCCAGTATGCGTCAGGGGGCTGCGTTGCAGAGAGGTGTAAAAAGGGGCGTGGCCTCCTTACACGTCTCTGCAAGGGAGCCCCCTGGCCCATACTGGAGGCTCCTGGTGGGCTAGTTGGCCCCCAGGGACCCCCAGTAAGCAAAGGGAATTACTTCCCCCTCTGCAAACGCGTCAGGGGACGCGTTTGCAGAGACGTGCAGGGAGGAGGCGTGGCGTCCTCTCGATCCCGGTGTATGAAAAAAAACACTTTTAAGAAGGGGGCTGTGAAGCCCCCTTATTTTTCTTTTTTTTTGGCCCTGAGGACTCCATCCCCCAGGGCCTGCCCCAATTTAAAAAAAAAAAATTTAAATCCGAAGGGGGCCGCGTGGCCCCCCCTCTCGTGGTCTATTTTGGCCCTGGGGACCCCATCCCCCGGGGCATGGCCGACATAATTGTTTTATTTTTTGTGGAACCCCCTTCTATACCCCCCTTAAGACCCCGGGGACCCCCTTTTCCCGGGGCCTGCCTTTTTAAAAAAAATATATATATTTTGGGAGGGGGGCCACGTGGCACCCCTCCCGGGCCACTTCTGGCCCCGGGGACCCCATCCCCTGGGGCCTGACCCTCCTCGTTGAGGGCCGTGGGGGGGTCCCCAAGCCCCCCACAGTCCATGCCGGCTCCCCGCATCCTGCGGGAGCAGGCATTGCTTTTCTTATGGGGAGCAGCAAACATGCTGCTCCCCATACAGAAAAGCAATCGGCTTTGATTTTTGAAAGAGAAAGCAGGTTTCCTGCTCTCTCTCTCAAAAATCAAAGTAGTTTGCTGTGGTAGGGCGGGAGCCGCAAAGCTCCCGCCCTACCACAGCAAACAGCAGTGTCCCGGGGGTAAGCACCCCAGGACACTGCAGGAGCCAGCCCTGGGGGGTGGCGGTCGTCCCCAGGGCCATCAAGGGCTCCAGGAGGGGGGCCGCGTGGCCCTCTCCCAACATCTACAAAGCCCTGGGGGGTGCTGGTCCCCGGGGCTGGGGGGTCCGTCACTGACCCCCCTATTTGCATATTAGTGCCCAGGGGAGGTGGCGGTCCCCGGGGCGTGTTGGGGGGGCTTGAGCCCCCCCACACAGGTTTTTTTAATTAAAAACTACTTTAGAACAAAGCCCCGGGGAGTGGCAGTCCCCGGGGCTGCGGGGGGCCGTGTGCCCCCCCTAGCATAATAACTTTTCCCCGGGGTGGCGGTCCCCAGGTCAGTGTGGGGGGGATTCTCCCCCCACACTTTTTTTTAAAATATGCCCCCGGGGGCAAATTTTTTTAAAAAAGCAGACCGGGTTTTAAAAAAAAATGTTTTATTGAACTTGGGGGTCCTCGTGGGACCCCCTGAGCAGGCCTAGGGATCAGGGTGCTGTCTACCCTGCCCCCTTTGCGTGTTTTGCACGTTTCTTTTCAGCTTTCTTGTGCCTCGGTTCTACCGAGGCACAAGATGGCTGCCAACACTTCCTGGTTTGGAGTGTTGACAGACAGTTGACATCCAATCAGCATGCAGCTCGTGCTCGGGAAGGTACAGAGTACAGTAAGCTTACAGTAAGCTTATGGTAAGCTCCTATAGATATACTTATGATTTTACTTATGATTTTCTCAGGAACTACTGAACGGATTTAAGCCATTCAACAAAAAGCGTGATCTGCGAACCGAACTCTACCTTTTTGCCAAATTTGGAGTAATTCCGTTCAGCAGTTCGGGCTGTAGCTCTGGCTAAATGTCCTATGGAAAATTGCATGGGGAAAACACGTTTTTGGACCCCCCTTTTTTCTCGGCCCCCGCTTCACGAATCACCCCCAAACTTTCAAGGAAGGAGCGGAGTGGAGCAGGCCATTTTCTTGGAGAAATTCGCGAAGATTCATCCACCCGCGCCAAAGTTATTCCGAATAGAATGTTGTGGATTTCCTATGGAAACTAGGTTTTAACTATAACTACCTACTGGCGACCGCCAGTAGGTAATATATATATATATATATATATATATATATATATATATTTATTCACTGAAAAAGCCATAGGTTTCAGCCACGTTATAGTTAGGAGTTAGCATTTAAAAAACCTTAGAAATTCACTGAAAAAACCATAGGTTTCACACATGTTCTAGTTAGATGGACATTTCACTCATACAAAACCATTGAAACTCCCCCGTTATAGTTAGTTCAGGTAACTATAACTCGCGCGCCCGCAATGCACTGCTGATGACGTCACATATTACATCACTCATGACATGGTCAGTGACATCACTCATGACATCACTGATAACATCTTAAATGACATCACTGATGACATCACTGATGACATCATCCAGTGAATGTGTGTCTTTCTAAAAAAAATATTTTTTTTATATATGTATATCTAAAGGTCGATGGAAGAATAAATGGGTAAATAAGTGTCTAAATGGATGTTTTTTTGTAAAATTGATTGTATAACTGACTTATTAAGTGTATCTTAGTGAATACATGTATTAGCAAGTAATGTTTAAATATGTTAATATTTGTATCAGTGTCTCACTTTGTGTATAAGTGGCTGCATGGGTTGGTGAGTAGCTACATGAGTGTCTATATGGGTTATTAGTTTTTTTTGAGTATCAGAATGAGTGTCTGTATGGTTTGGTGGGGGTATTACTTAGCGCACAGATGCATGAATGACTGACTCACTGTTTGCATGTGTTTTGAAGACAGCATGTGTGCAGGACTGTATGGGTGGATGAGTGTGTGTATGGATGTGTTAGTGAGTGAATGACTGTCTCAATAGTATCTTTATGAGTAACTACATATGTTTTAAACTAATATACGTGAGTATTGATGTATATAAGTGAGTATATGTGAGAATGAGAGATTGGAAGACTTCCTGTATAAATAAGTCTGTGTTTCTATAAGTGATTATTTAAGAGAGTAAGTATGTGTACGTTTCTGTAGAAGTAAGTGTAGTGGTGTGTGTATAGCTGTATATGCAAGTTAATGGATGTTTCATAGTTTATTTGCATGTGTGAGTATGTGTGTGAGTAACTCTATGGATGAGTATCGGTGTGTAACAGGATGTATAGGTGTATGAGTACATATGACGAGTGAGTACATGTATGAGTGACTATATAGAACTGTTGGTGAATGAGTGGATGTGTATGTAGATGTTGGAATTACTGAATAGGTTGTTGTAACCGGTATTGGTATCTCCATTTTTTTGAAAATTTTAGTCTCTATTTTTGAATGTGTGTATCAAAGGTTATATTAGGGTGAGAGGAGGTCTGCCACTCTTTCACAAGGATGATGTCATCAGTGATGTCCTTTGAGAAGTCATTAATGATGTCATGAGTGATGACCATACCCCTACCATAGCAAACAGCAGTGTCCTTGGGGGTGGGCACCCCGGGACACTGCAGGAGCCGGCCCTGGGGGGTGGCGGTCCCCAGGGCCATCACAGGCTTTATTATCATCGAATTTTCCCGCACTCCGCACAGTCATTGGATTTTTCCCCTTGCTATACCTGCCTGGATCAGGAAAAGCATTCTGGGAGTTGCAGTTCACACACATCAGGTGACCGGCAACAGGTGAGCTGAAGCACTGTTCTTGGTGGCGGAGTTAACTGCAATGAACAGCTTATGGCGGGACTTTTAAAAGACGATGACACGCACACATCTTCAACACTGCTGGCGCTGAGGAAGGCTTATTGTGCCGAAATGCATTCGCCGTTGTACAGTGTCTGAATAAAGGTACCCCCATGGTTTCCCCTACTGTGGCCTCTTCTCTCTCTTTGGAGGAGCTTACCTTGATATTTTAGCGCAGTTGCCAAAGATGCGCTTTGGAGGCCCCCGCATCTTCAAGTTGGCCTGGTTTCGCTGGTTTCTGCTGCTGCGGATTTTTTCATGTTCCAAGGGATTGAATATGCCAGAGCCACCCGAATGTTCTGGAGGAGACAAAGTGGTGTTGGAGTTATTAACTCCACATTGGGCGATTTGGACTTCCATGTCAGCCCCCACCGAATGGATTCTTGAACGCTGGATTGATGCTGTTGGGGACCCAAGGGGGCGCCGGATGTCAGGCATTGTTACAAGCAGGAAAATTGCTTTATTATCATCGAATTTTCCGGCACTCCGCACAGTCATTGGACTTTTTCTCCTTGCTATACCTACCTGGATCAGGAAAAGCATTCTGGGAGTTGCAGTTCACACACATCAGGTGACCTGCAACAGGTGAGCTGAAGCACTTGGGTCTTTGGGGGCGATGTTAACTGCAATGAACAGCTCATAGCGGGACTTTTAAAAGACGATAACACGCACACATCTTGAACACTGCTGGCACTGAGGAAGGCTTATTGGGCCAAAAGGCATTTGCCGTTGTACAGTGTCTGAATAAAGATACCCCAATGGTTTTTCCCTACTGTGGCCTCTTCTCTCTCTTTGGAGGAGCTTACCTTGATATTTCAGCGCGGTTGCCAGAGACGCGCTTTGGAGGCCCCCGCATCGTCAAGTTGGCCTGGTTTCGCTGATATATATAAATGATTTTTGTAGAACTATATTTATGACATCAATATTTGTTTTCCGATAGTTTTGTACTTACAATTGTATGTATAGGATGTAGATATTTTTTTGACATCGATATTTTGGTCACAATATTTTTGTATGGGGATATTTTGGGAGTCTATATTTTGTCAGGATACCGACATTAGCATAGAAGGTGTTGAATAATTTTAGAAGAATTCGGATGGTACTTAGGTGCTAAGCCAATGATGGACATTATTCTTTAGTCTGATTTGCTAAAGAAATTATATGTTCGATACAGGACTTATGTATTACGTACCCCTTTTTTGGGGGGTGAGCCAGAAGACTTTTTTTTATTTATTCTACTAGAGGCGCTGTCTATTTACTAATTTTGCTGCCCATTGAAACTTAGGGTCCGATTTAGAGTTTGGCAGACCGGGTTACTCTGTCACAAACATGACAGATATGCCATCCTCCATATTAAAACTACATTATATCCTGTGGCACTTGTAATACAGCTGACCTTTGTGACGTAGAAACCCATCCAGCAAACTCTAAATCAGGCCCATAGAATATTTTCTGATTTCACATACTCTGTATAACTTTGCATCTGAGAGCCTTCACGGCATTTAACACAGTACCGCTTATAGTTTTGAATTTTGTAATAAGACCCTTTAACTTTCTATGATCTAGAACTCAGATATTGAGTGGACCCCATTACTTAATGAGCTGCTTATTCTACTAATTTGATGTTTTTGGAGGTGCTTTAATGCAGGGACAAATTGCCTCATGAAACTGAGGTAAAACACCATCACCAATCCACAAAACTGTGGGAGAACCGAATGAAGTAAATTGTGGGGTGTTCCAATTTTGGGGTACAGTTTTGCTCCCATGCTTTTGGGGCTTGGGATCTGGTCTGCCACACTGGCACTGGTGTCATTGGCACTGGTCAGTGGTCTGCAGGGCAGGAATGGTAAGTCCCAGCTGGGATGCATATTTTTGAGGGCTTTGAAAATTCCTGCAAATGGTTCCTTGAGAGGCAGTCTTGAATAATTTTACTGTATTATTTTAATGTTGGGACACAAAATTATGGGTGAGAATTCATACAAATTATATTTGTTTTGCCTTCTTTATTAGGCTGTGACAAATGTGGGCATATTTTGTTCAGGTCATGGAACCCGTGGAGGAGTCTGAGCGGTGATGTCACCTCTGTGGCCTAATTTTCTGCCAGACAGCTCTAGAACTGATGGTGTACTAGGACATACAGTGCCGTACATAACCATGGATGTTATTTCGGGGTTGCTTGCCCCTTGCGACTCAAGGCACTGCCTTTGCGACACCTACCATCAGAGCTGGCAGACTCAGTGCCAGGAACACAAGGACAGCTTGTCCTTAATGACAACGGCTGGGGCTCCAGGTTCCTTGTTTTGTCTCAATTTTTTTTATTATACTAGTAGTGAATAATAGCATATTATTCACTAATGGTGTAATAAGGAATGCTGTACAATTAGCTGGAATATAATCCTCCTTGGCAGCTGAGGAAATATGACATAGCATTTCACTAACTCAAAATAGACTGAAGAGAATGTACAAGGCTCCATTGGCCTCTTCTAAGTTCTGTGATAATGTTAAAATCGTGTGTAGACATTGTTTGCACTCGGCTTTACAGTCGCAGGTTTGGAGCAAACGTCACCCTGTTCCACTGTTATTGTGCTAATAACTTCCTTCAGGTGGTACCTGGTCGAATTTGTGCAGGCACGACAGTGCTGTAATTGGGATATTCTGTGAAAAGGCATCTAAGACCTGCAAGTTATTCCCCATTTTTATTGGGAAAACGTCAGCAGAAAAATGCTACCTGACACCATGCTCAAACAGTAGTTTTCAGGGTTTTTGCACCCAACTCAAGCGTGCAACTCAAAATGAGGCAATGCTTGTTTTTTTTTCAGAGAGGTTGCAAAGTGAGGGCATTTGCTACGGAGGAGTGGGTGGGAGTTCATTCTTGGATAGCATTACTTTTCATTTTTCAATGAAACGTAATAGGAGAGAAAACAATGTTTTGGGTTTTTTCAATTTATTGCATTATATAATATTCCATAGGAAATAGCACAACTGAACTGATTTTCAAACACAACACAAAGAATCATGCATTTAGGCAAATAGTGGCATGCCAAGAATATAATTAGAAAAAAAATGTGTAGTTACATATATGGATTTATTTCTTTAAGAAACAATATATACAGTTGATACCATTGCATAACACTGCATCTGAGAGTGTGGAGGTCACATTTTGAAAATCTGGTAGCCATGTTACTACTATTCAGTGCTCAAAGACACACAGAACACTGTGGCGCTAAGCTGCTCTCAAGACAAGAAGCTAAAAGTAGTCCGCTCCCTGGTGCCCATGCACATGTGAGTTACTTGCTTTCCGGCACATCCGTGTCTAGGTTTGCCTGAAAGACAGCTGGCTTTGTGTGTTTTCCCCGCTGGACCTCGCACTGGCATTCTTCTACTATCATGACCACCTTGACCAGGGTGGTGAAACCAGTGCAATTCATCTGCAAACGGTGCATGGTGAACTTGGTCGGCAAACAGTGGGAGCAGAAGGTGTAAAGATGGTCTTCCGGGCCGGGAACATGGAAAGAGCTGCACTTCCCAAAACACAGGTTGTTCTCCACCACGACCTTCTCACAGTTTTCATGGACAATGCTCTGAAAATTTAAAAACATTCCTGGTTACTGTAGTTTACTTCTGTTTTAGCTATTTAGTCATAATTTTACTTGTTTTAGGTTAACGATAATGAAGAGCCTTGGCGGTATGGACTACAATTGTAAGCAAAAAAAAAAAAAAACTCACTGCCCGGTGGCCTCGCAGATATCAAATGAGTTCAATAACATGTTTATTGTCTTTATAATCTTTTCTTTCAATATATAGAGAGACATGCTCCTAAAATATTTTAAGAGAGCTGATTACATGTGTGATTTGTCCACAAACATCCTCATTTATTTATTTACTAGTGTTTATGCAAATGTATTAGATTCACTCACAACACGCCACAAACAGTATTATATCAGGGTCTACAATGGCAACTGGACAATGCATAACGGAAAGGTAAATTGAGATATGTTCCGAAAGACTGGTGTCACATGTCCATGGATAGGAAGAGTCACATATAAAAGGTTCTCCAGACATCCTGTATAAGGCCGCCACCCATCGATGCACCTCTATAACAAATCAATGGAATGTATGCAGGAACCTGGTTGGGTTGCCTATCATTACTGCACACTGAATCCTACCCATGGACAGAGGCCTCAACTTCTGGAGGCCGCTAAGCAGGGGTCGAAGTGCATTATATAAAGTATGGGAACTGTGGTGCTGTGTGCAAAGGGGGCAGGGTGGGTCATTGTGGGGGCGGGATCAAAGGCATGGCTAACACACAATATTCTGTACATGTTTTCGGTCTTTCACCTTCAGGTAACTACCTAAAAAATAAGGCTGAGCTAAAATGAAAAATAAATACAAGTTAAGTTAACCAGTGGGAAATGCTCTATTGTAAATTATTAAACTTCTATTAGTTAATTCACTGCAGAGGTCTGTGTCTGTAACCTGAGAGGTACAGAATTGAATCCACGTTGGTGCAGTGAAGAATAGTGACTTGTGCATGTTTAGTCTTCCAAGTCTTTGACAGAAAGCACTGCGAACATGTATGTCATTATTTTAAACTTTAATTCTACACAGTATAAGATAGGCTGCTACAGAATGCGCAAAAGATTTAAAATAAAAAAGTGCTTCCAAAATATACATTTTAGCAAATTGTATATACATGGTGCATTGTTTTATAACAGTATTTAAAAGCACACAGCTCAGTTTGCAATACCACTCAAAAAGAATAAATCTGTGTCATCAGGATGCTTCAAGGGATTCTATCGATTAAAGACAATACCTGCTTCTAAGCAGCCTTTACATTTCCAGATTAACCAGTTGTACATATTTACATTTCTTTCAGGGAAGCAGGCACCCTGGCAAGAAGGCTTTGTTAGCTGTCTGCCCCTCCTCGGTTTCACGGCACAGGAGACTTCCCGCCTTACACTTTAGTTCAAGCATTTCGACTCCGGAATTAACCCTCTCAAGAGGGTTGCTTTTTCACAAAAATAAGTGAACTATTTTTCTTAAATTAAAAAAAAAAGTATGGCTACGTCGTGCCCCTCAGATCCTGCCCACTTCGACCACGGCCTCTAAGAAAGATTTAAAGGCATTTTAGTTGGGCTAGATTTAGCTCCCAGTAAGAGTTCTCTTCTGGGAGAGCTCGGGCTCTTCTGAGCATCACTGAGAGCCCACCACTGCTGAAACGGATGTGTATGACTTACAAACTTCTGGCTCATGGGGACACCACCAATAAATATCGGTTTAAAAAACATCCTGGTGCGTCTATTATTTTTACCGCGTGATTCTGAATCTCATTTATAAACTGGGTTAAAAAAGCAGACTTAAGTGTGAAGATGCAGTTATGTTTGAGTGAGTACCATGTCACAGTGGTACCTGGCAGCACAGTTAATGGGTTGTGGGTGTAATTTGCCCTCAACTGCTCATAGGTTAGTTACTTAAACAGGTGTTGACTGCATTTGCACCCGTGTATGCAGCACGAATGGGTCTAAATGAGTATGTTAGTGGTTGCATTTGGTTTGCACTGTCACTGTCACGTGACTTGTGGTTACGCCCTGAGCAGCTGCCATAATATTTGCCGCCGGCGTCTTCAAGAGACTCCCCCCTCAGAGTTATCTGACAGACTGCGCCGCTCGCGGTAGAGCTGCTGATTGGCGCGCGTTGGTGCTTGTAAATTGGGCCAAGGCACGAGAGCTGTGGAGCTGAAAAGGCCTTCGTGAAAACTAGAAACCCAAATTAGGACACAACCCCCGTGACTTCCAACTGTGCCCCTCCAGCAGGGAATGCAGATCTGAAGGCAGCTAAAAATGTCAACAGTGTGCGTTGTCGTGCGTTTTTTCTTCGTAAGACTCCACTCTGGCCATTGCTTCACATGGAAGGTCGAACCAAATCCCGATTTGAGCATCGCATTATGGTTAAGTGGAAAAAGACGGCCATGTGTACTCTTTGTACATTATTAGCATTCGATTTTAAACATTTGCAGGCTTTGAAAAGAATAAGACTCGAAGGCTTCCTTTGCCTGGAAAAAAAATATGTGGACAACTCAAGGCCCTATGTAGGATGGAGTGAGTTAGGAACACAGCTCACTCGGCACTCTGCCTCATGAATATCGCCTTCCCATTGGGGAAGTGATGCTTTCCTAGCAGAGACGGGTGGGTCTTGGTCCTGTGTCTGTTGTTATCGACTAACCTGCATTGTTACTATGTTAGTAAGAGCTGTTTCCAGTGACGGGCTGGCCTATAGGGCAACCAGGCAGTGCCCGATGGACTGGTATAACAGATCAGTGCAAGGGCCTGTACTTTTACAGTGTCTGGGCCTGTTTTGTGGCCAGGTGGGCTGCTTTTCCCGGTTGATTTCCATGATATTTGAACAAACATTGCATGCAGCCCACATAAAAGCAAGCAGTCTCTAATGCAAAATACCCATATAACGTGTCCTTAAAAGTTCAATACTAGACTGATTTGCAAACGCTGGTCACTTTTTAGCTATCTGGTTCTCTGACCTGGGGGCAATTTTATTTTGGTGGCCAGATATATTTTTTGTCCTAATCCGACCCTGGCTATTTCCAGGGAGCGGCCAAATATACTGTGCATTGCCCCATGCACACAAACCGCACCAGGCCTCATAAAGTCAAATAGTCATTTGTTCAGTGCCTTAGCCCAACCTGCCTAAAACATTTTAGTACAATCAGTCCTACATAACATAACATGTATGAAGCTCACGCCAACCCAAATGCATCTTGGCGCTGAATAACAGGTGTTTATTGTTAGCCAACTCAATAGTACTCATGTTATCGACCTCGAAAGGATGAAAGGCTGGGTGGACACACCGGGGTTTGAACCTGAGACCTACACACACTTCCAATCAACTGCTGAGCCACTACCTCTCAGAAAACGAATTGCTTTATACAATTCTGCGGTTTTGGGGTTGTGTTGATATGCAATTACAGAAGTGCAAATTCAGTTTTTGCTGGCGCTAAAATTTGGGAAATCTTTCCTCGCGTCTGTCAGTAACGGGCAGTAATTAACCATAGCTTGTAGCGTACATTTTGGAGAAACGCGCAGTAACTGTATTTCTTGTTTTTTGTAAAGTGCCCACTGCTTCGCAGCGCTGGTAATAGAGAGGACGATTTACAGATGGCGCGAATGTGAAGCAAGGCGTTGACGTGGCCGTAGTCCCCAGTTCGGTCACTACTAACCGGGCCCGTTATTTGAACGCATGCCTCCTCCCGGCCCTGTTTTGAAGTTGCACCTTTGTTGTTTTCAGAAGGATGCAGGGTATGGCAAAAGTGTCTATGTGAAGAACTCGAACACGTTAAATGTCTTTGATCCTGCTGTTTCAAATAGAAGGTTAGATTCCACGTAAAAGTTTGACCGCAACATTATGAGGATATAAACTTATTGTAAGAACCGGGCCACTTTGTTAGAGCCGCCATAATGTATCCCTTTGTTTACGTCATAAACATATCATGTATGGGTTAGTCTGATGCTGAATGGAATTGCGTGCTATGTTATACTACTCTGCACTATAGTGTGCCAAATGTTTCTATGTGTTATGTGGCTACGTTCTACTTTTGTATCATGTTATATTTTTGTCCTGGGGCCCTCCATTGTTGATTTATAGATTGCTACGACAGTTAGAAGTCTGCTTCAGTGCGCTAAGACGCCAGGGAGAGAAGTGGTAAAGGAAGGTTATAGCCATCACCAGTATATGCCTCTTACCTGGGAAAAGGGCAGCGTGCGGCAGTTTTCCTGCTGCATCCCCTCAGTCTTCATGGGCAGAGCCAGCTCCTCCGAGGCCGAGTTCCTCCTGAGCAGGAAGAGGTTCCAGAACTTCTTGGCGTTCTTCATGCCTGTGGGCTCCTTGTTTCTCCTCTCGGGGGGTGGCGGCGGGAACGCGTGGCTCAGAGCCTCCAATGGAATGTTCTCGGTGTCTGGCAGCCCCCATGTGCCCAGGCTGCCTCCCAAATGAAGCTCGATGGGGGGCAGGCTCAGCCGGGCCTTCTTCCTCTCTCCCGCCATCTTGCCTCCTGCTGGGTGTATGGCCTCGACCAGGTCTGGTTCAGCAGCCGGGCCAGGCCCACCGTGCTGCAGCATGTCTTTGAAGGCGTTGGGCTCGACCTCCAACATCTCTACGCCTTGGCCCTCGCTCCCGAGTCGGACCTGGTCCCGGTAGGACAGCAGTCTCGCATGCCGCCTCTTTTTGGCCTGCAGCACTCTCTCTAGCCTGCCCTCTGCGAGACAGGTCATCACCAAAATCTGAAACAGCACCAGACGCATCCTAGTTCTCCTCTGTCTCTTCAAGGCCTCGGGCTGTGTGTACAGAGGTGCCCTCGGGCCCTGTCTCTTTATACCCGAAGCAGCGTCATGGCTGCCTCAGGGGGTCCCTAGGGCAGCAGCTTTGACACATTTACTCAGGGCCTTAATTATAATGGGGGCATTTGTGCTAATTGAACCGCCAGCTCGTCATTTAGGCGTGTGTATGTAAGGGGGGCGCTTTCAAGCCGCGGCCCGGGGGGTCATTACTTGGCGGGGCAGCTCGCAGAAGTTGTTGATTCGGCGTCTGGGAAAGAGGCTGCCCTCCCTCGGGTGTGTATTACCTAAATCAACAACGCGTTTGCGGGACCCACGAGTGCGTATTTCAAAGAAGTGCAGACCAGCCATGTGCTCGGAACTGGATAAACAAATGGTATGCACAGCGGCCCTGCCCAGCAGTTACACATCAGTCAACGATTATATACTGAAGAGAATTGTGAAACTGGGAGCACACTCCTTTCTTGCTTGGTCAGATCGAGAGTATCTTTTGAATTAAATATTTTTACAGTTTTATATAGAGAGAACTAGGCCCAAGGATGTTGAGTGACGCTGGGACTCCTACCTGGTTAGTTCCAAAGTCGCTGTTTTAATGTTTATTACTTATTTATCGTAGTGCGACCCCCTCCCCACACACACACTCCGTACATTAGGATAAACGCACAACGCTCTGTATATCTTTCAAATATGGATGGAGAGCTACATTTATAAAAAAACAAAACAAAAAAGTAGCTTAGAATAAGAAAATGTACAAGTTCGAGAGCTATCCAGCCCTGTTGAACAGTATAATTCAGGCGCCAAACATTTTGTGAAAGGACAGTTCGCTTATTTCTGAAGTGACCATATTTGGAGGGCCGGGCCCTCTTCGTAGCATCACTTTGATCACTTTCCTGCTCTGACCTTCGACCACATTCACGTAGCCCACTCCATTTAATTGAAAAGTTGACAATGGACCAGCATTATATCTTCTTTGCATCCTCATCATAGGAGGGAATCGGTCGAGGGGAGAGCCTTACAGCAAGGACCATACAATAATATGACCAGAAACTGAATATTGAGGTTCGAGAATGTATGTTGGCCGTATTTATGTTAACATTTCTATCACAGTCATTAACTCCAAGGCAGACAAGAACCAATTAAGCACGACGTATTCCCTGTTAAATCATATTTTTTTACTCCTAAATTAGAACAGTCATTTGAGTTAGCTGGTTGCACTCATGGTTGATCCATCATAAAATGTTTCCCACACGCCATAACCCAGCAGTGTATGCAAAATCAAGACTGTAGGAAAAATCTGTAATCCCTCTGCTTCCCTACTGAGGAGCAAGGCTAGCTCTGACGTGGACCTGATACGCCCAGCTCTAATGTGGGTCTTTTTTGGGATGTCCTGAGACCCATCTGAGAGATGTACCTGTTCATTGGTTCCCTTCTACAAGCCCATCTCCCTTGCCGCCTTAAGCATCAGATGGAGTACAGAGGTAAACATTTTAGAAACAGTCTCAGAAGCATCCCTCCAGCCCCCTGGCACCGAGAGAGTTTCCAAACCCACATGTGGGATACATGCAACCATATTTTAGCATTGGAATTTGACATGGGATGCCAAGATGTCTAATCTTATACGTGATAATCATGAGCCTACCTGCATAACAAGAACACAAAATACAACTGTGTGCCCAGACACGGGTCCCTTGCTCACTTTGTCACTAGATTCAAGCTAGCCTGGCTTTTGAGGGGTGGTACACTGAAACCAGTCCCAGAGTGCTAGACTGTTCCCATGAGGAACAAGATCAAGACTGTTTTGCATATGGCTGAGTCTGACCTTTGGTGATAAAGTGAGCTAAAGAACGATTATAGATTCATCCCAGATCTGAGACTGGGGGTGAGTGTCTGAAAAGTTTCAGCTCTCCGTCCATCATCTCCTTGTGTTTGCTTTGTTCGCCCTAAATTGGCAGGGTATGAGTCCCTTGCTCACTTTGTCCCTGGATTCAAGCTAGCCTGGCTGATATGGGGTGTTCCCCGAAACCCATCCTAGGATGCTTGTTTCCGGTCCAGGGAAGACCTGGCTTGGTAGTTCGGGCTAGACTGTTCCCATGAGGAACAGGGAGAGTCAAGACTGAGTTGCATATGGCTGGGTCTAAACTGGGGTGGAGAAGTGAGCAAAAAAACGATGATGGTTTCAACCCAGATCTGTGACTGGTTATGAGTGTCTGAAACGTTTCAACGCTCCGTCCATCATCTCCTTGTGTCTGCTTTGTTCTCCCTTGTACAAGCCCATCTTATGTGCCCTGTGAGCAGCAGATGGAGTACAGAGGCAAACGTTTTAGAAAGAGTCACAGAAGCATCCCTCCAACCCCTCGGCACTGAGATATCTCCCAAACCCACATGTGGGATAAAACAACCACATTTTAATGGTGGAATTTGACATGGGATGCCAAGATGTCTACTCTTATACATGCCAATCATGAACCTACCTGCATAACAAGAACACAAAATCTGACACTGTAAGACAAAAGAAAAAAAACCACACACATCCTTGCCAAACTGAGAGTGGGAAGGGAAAGGAGAAAATATGGGTGCTCTTTACTAGGCAAAGAGGTATCTGCTTGCCGAATCGTGGCACTCTGACGGGTACAATTGAATGCAGCTATCTCGAACACCACTGCATCGACCTAAGGCTACAGAGAAACCGCTTCATCAAACTACCACTAGGTTCACAGAGTGTTTACATAAGATAATTTGCCACTTCATCAACACCACTACATTTTTACACTAGCCCTTATACCACTAAGCCCTAAATTAACCATAATCCTATCTCCGCACCTGCGCTTAACCTAGGTCTACATCTGCTGCTTCACCTAATTCTTGCTCTAAACCCAATTCTACACCATACGCTAACCCTAATTATAACCCTAAGTGTAGTAATAAACTTTAACCTTACACTACCTATTACTCTCACCCAGAGGCTAAAACATGGCCTAATTCTCGCAGTGTCAGTGTAGTGGTGTGTAGATGCAGGTGTCCTTGTCATGCTATATTGATGTAGATGATTTAATGTACCACACATTGAATAAAATCCTTTTATTCCCCCCGAAAAAACCCACACCTTACAGCTCTTGATGCTTCGTATATTAATGTCAGGTTTCGGCCGTAGCGGCGCCTACCTAGTGAAAATTACAACTCCCATGAGGCCATTGGTGGGAGGAATTATTTCAGACGCCATCGCGCCGACGTTGTTGTGCGTAATTCTATTGGGATACCTGCTCTCGCACAGGCTAGTGCGAGCGTGATTTGCCGCGGCGGTTGGAGCCGTCCCGTACCTGTTCCTTGGACGTGAGGGATGGCGCTTCGGTGAATTTCAAAGTGCTGCCTAAGTGGCTTGTTCTGTTTGGGGCTTCATCGTTTTGATGTATGTGAGCGGAGTGTAGCAGTTAGCAAAGCTGCACATTACCGTTCCAGGCTTGTCTCGACCCAGTCAGCTCGTGGAGTTAACGAACCCTGGGTTTTTGTATCGGATCGTACGCGGAGCGCTGTGGCTTCTTTGACCACGGGTTACCGTTTACTGAACAGGAATACTTTACACGCTAAAACGGAACGCAGTGGTTATTCCCGGGCCACGCGTTGCCGTTTATTGACAGGAGTTAATTAGCGGCATAGCGGCATAGCGGAGCGCTGTGGTGATTCCGGCCACGCGTTACCGTGTATGTTTACCTGGTTGGATTCTATTGGTGGAACTGTGTCTTGACGTTTCTATACATCATTTGTCTGCGTTGGGAAGAACTAACTTTTCTGGAGCAGGGACATCTTAAGGATTTTGGGGGCCCTGGGCCAGGCATGTTTTGGGGGCCCCTGTTCAGAACCGCTTTGAATTCATGATCCAATTTGAGCCCCTGTTTCCCACGCTGTTTTCACTTCCTCAGACAAATTAGTGATCCAGATTGCATCATAGGCATTAGCCTATATATTGCTGATGTAAACGGACGTGCGCAGCTGACAGCGATAGGATTTAGTTTTTCCTGTCCTGCTACTAGGTTTTTAATACTTTTTTTTAATTGTATATGTGTGGCTGATTTACTCTGTGCTTTTTAACAATTCCTCCTACCTACTCGCACTTTCACTTTACTTTGTTCTGCTTGCCTACACCTCCTTAGCTGCTCCGATGCGCATCTCACTTTTCCTCCTGTTCAGGTCCGCCACGGCTGATACACCGATTGTGCAGAGGGCTGGGGCTACTATCAGGCTCCTCACTTCCGACCATACAGTTTCCGCTTCCTCAGCTGCGTTAGTGATCCAGTTTGCATCATAGGCATTAGCCCATATATTCCTGATGCAAACGGACGTGCGCAGAGGGGCGTGCCACTGGCGCGCCAAAGGAAAGCCCATCTGCGCCCGTCAGCATCCCGGAGGCGTACGATGCCGGCCATGCTGCCCAGTTCCCCTCCAGTGAGTTTCTTCCATTATATTACAATAGGGAAAAACTGCTTAGCCTTAGGCGGCTACCATTATGTCAGTGTACTGCGGCTGATCCGAGCTTGGAGGTAGACTTTCGATGTAATAAGTGCAACTGGTTTGTCCTCCAGCCCAGGAAACCCACACCCAAGATCCTCCCATGCAGCAATAAGTATTAAAACAATAAGAAAACACAGGACTTAAAGGCCACCCTTTTAAATTGTCGCTCTATGTAAAAGCATGAACCACATATTTATGATCTTCTTTTGGACAAACATCCTGATCTTTTATTTCTCACTGACACCTGGCTGTCTGAAGCCTCCAACCCTACTATCACCTCGCCCATCCCTACGGGTTATAAAATCCTTAGGAAGGACTGACCTAGTGGGAAGGGGGGCGGTGTCGCCATTATTTACAATCAAAATCTAGACTGCTCTCCCATCCCGATGGAAAACATCGAGGGCGCAGAGTCCTTAGGCTTCCACTGTACCTTATTCCCCCATCATAGCATAGCTGGTTTTCTGATTTACAGACCTCCCGGTGAAATTGGAAATGTTATTACTACGCTTAATACAGCCACCACATCCCTGGCCTTAAAATACAACTGCCTTATTCTGGTAGATTTCAATATACATAGGGACAGTGGAAAAGACCCTCAAAATATTTCCTTGTTGGAGACGCTGCAGGCCTGCAACATGTTTCCATCTATTTCTTCAGCCACCCATGAGAAGGGCCATACCCTAGACCAAATCTTTCACAACTTTGACATATCAGTAAGCCTACCTCTTCCCATTACCTGGTCGGACCACATCCTATTAAAATTCATCATTCCCAACTCTGCCACAGCCCCTCGGGTTAATGCAGGGCAGAGGGTCCCTAATTACAGAACGTTCCATAAAATATTCATCCCGATGTTAGCAGATGCCCTCGGTCATTCCTCACCAGAGCTGTCTGGCTGCTACAACTCGGGTGCCCTCTCAATTGATTCATGGCTCCGACCCAACATTGGTGCAGCGGTAATGATTGTTTCCCGCTTCTCAAAGAGGTCGGCCCCACCAGCCCCATGGTTTAACAATTCCCTCAGATCTAGCAAAAGAAATTAGAGAAAAATGGAACGGAAATGGCGTAAATCCTTTCTACCGGAGGACAGGAAGGTGTATAAAGACACCTTAAAAGCTCATTATAATCTTGTGAAGGCAGCCAAGAAAAACGTCTTTCAAACCAAGATAGAAAATGCCCAAAACAATAGAGTAAGAAAATCTTTAGCATAGGTAAATCCTTTACCGCCCGAAAGCCGGCACTAAGGAAGGGCCATGCATGGAAGAATGGTTTAAGCAAATAGCTCAATTCTTCCACAAAAAAATCTCTGTGATCCAACAAGCCTTCACTAACATCTCAGAGGAATAACTGTCCTTCTATCTTAGTTCAAATAATAAATTTCAACCTCTTGGATCCTCCATCTATACCAGCTTTCCCTGAGTTTCAGCTTGAAGAGTCGCTGACCCTTCTACAAAGCATTAAGTCTGGCTCTCCTACCGACCCATTCCCAGCGTATAGCCTGAACCTATTAGCTCCCACCATACACCCAACGGCAAACCAGCGCTTTAATGCTTCCCTCTCCTCAGGCAACATGCCAAAATTATGGAAGAATGCTAAGATTCTTTCACTGATAAAAAAGGCCAACGCCAAACCGACAGACCCTGCTAACTACAGGCCAATCTCCATTCTTCCGGCCCTCTCCAAAGTATTAGAGAAGCATGTAAACAAAGCCCTCCAAAAACACATTGAAGATGGGAAGCTCCTTCATGAGTCCAAATACTGTTTTAGGGCTAACTATAGTACGGAGTCCGCTCTACTGGAGTGACTGAATTTCTCAAAAGTAAGCTGGCTCAGGGAGGCAAAGCTATTCTGATACTGCTCGATCTGTCGGCGACCTTCGATACGGTCCCACATGAGAGGCTCCTGGAGAGACTTGCTAACATCGGCCTTGGGGGGGACCGCCTTAACATGGATGTCATCCTTCTTGGCAAATAGATCTCAAGTCATCTGACCCCCCTTTTTCATCTCTGGTTCTGGCCATGAATGTAGGTGTCCCTCAGGGCTCCATTCTCAGTCCTACCCTTTTTAATATATATCTATCCCCCCTTGCATCTCTGGTAGAGGAGAAGGGAGCCAAAATTGTTTCCTATACTGATGACACTCAGCTGATTTTTACACGTGAAAAATGAACCAACTTTGACAGGGCAATTATTAGGTCTTGCCTCACAAAGGTTATTAACTGGTTTAAGATCAATCAGCTGAAGTGCAATCCTGACAAAACTGAAGTTGTTTTCTTTGGTAATCCAGAAATGCCTGACTGGAGCTCTTGGTGGCCAAAAGATCTGCTGCCCCCGCCCGCGGAAAAGGAGAAAGTCAAAAACGTAGAAATTGTCATAGACAGGACACTCTCCATGCGCAGTTCAAATCCAAAATCTAACTGGGGCTTGCTTTGGCATACTCCGGATGCAAAAGAAATTCCTGCCACTGTTACCGCTTGAGAGCAGAAAGATCGTGGCGTAGACTCTGATGACATCAAAGCTTGACTATGTCAACAACTTGTACCTCGATCTTCCCAAATCCCTTATCCAGAACCTACAAGCGGTACAAAACGCGGCGGCCAGAGGCATCCTCAGACCTAAACCCAGAACTAGTATGACCCCTATTCTTAAAATTCTTTATACTGGCCCGCATAAAAGAACGGATCGACTTCAAAGCGATGACCACCTTTTTTAAAGATTTCCACGGCTTAGTAACCGGCTACTTAAATAAGCGTGTTACTCGCTACACAACATCTAGACCCCTAAGATCTTCCAATGCCAACCTGGCCATCGTGCCTAAAATATTCTGTGCCCACACTGGAGGCAGATCCCTCGGCTTTCTAGGTGCAAAATTGTGGAATAGACACCCTGAGTCTCTGAGACTAACCATAGACCTACTCTCTTTCAGGAAGAACTTAAAAACCTGGCTTTTCAATAACTGATGGGTCTTTTACGCACATTTTCCTCCCGCTGTCACGCGCCATGACACTCTACTCTGAGTAGGTAGGCGCTTTATTAAATACACTATTTCTTTTCATTCAATTTCATTAGGTCCCTGACACTGCAGAGGAACAACTTATTTATGAGGCCTTGCTTCACTTTTATGCCACCTGTGCGTCACTTTTTGTGACGCACCAACAGCTTAAAAAGTCTGCCATGTTCCGCCCTATTTACAAAGTGATGCATCTAGACAGATGCGTCACTTTGTAAACCCCTGCACTACTTTATACCTGTGCCAGGTATAATGTATGCAGGGTGGGTGTTCCCCACGCAAAAAGCCTCGTAGAAGTGGCGCATTGAATTCTATGAGAACTCAGTGCGTCACTTCTAGGACGCCATTGCGTCAATATCTTACACCTGCCTCACAGCAGGCGTAAGACTGATGCAGGCCCATTCACATGGGGTTTGCCCCATGTGAAAGGACACATTGCTGGAGTTGCGTCTATTTTCAGACACACCCCAACAATGCATCACATTTGAGCCTACAGATACATCAGAAATACTGATGTATCTATAACTCCTTGCGACATGATGCGTCATACAGTAAATATGATGCATCTACCATGTCACAAGGAGGGTGCACTAAGAAGTGACGCCTCCCAGTTTTCACACAGTGATGCATCACTTCTCCTAAATAAAGCCCTAAATGTGTTTACATCTAATATTCAGGGATAGTTATGTGTGTTTTCAATATTGTAACAGCAGCAGCTCACTGATATTACTGCAAATAATCTCTGTGATGTCCTCCCATTTCTTATATTTTAGGCCTTGTTTTGATTTAAAAGAACCTTTTTTTATGTATATTTCATGAAACATAAACACAACATTTCTCTGCAAAATGGCTGTACTAAACTCTTACACATCAGGTAAATAAAAAATAAATTAAAGGAAAACAGTATTTAAAATAATCTGTTTAAGAAATATTCATGTTCATTAGGGCAAAACTCTGGAGAACGGAGCTGACTCTATCAGGGGGCCCCCTGGAAGGCTGGGGCCCTGGGCCAGAGCCCACTTTGCCCATGCCTTAAAACGTCTCTGTTCTGGAGCACATCTGAGGGATAGTGACAAACTGTGCCTATAGGGGGTGTGGTGCAACATCTTCGCTATGGCATTTCAAAAGAACTATCTTTAAGTTGCTCCTTTTCTGGATTCTATTTATTATTATTTTTTTCTGGGAAAAGGGAGGAGACCCCAGTGGTCATTTGCCATTCCTTCTTATCACATATTGATTGCTGGGTTAGAAATACCATTCCAGAATTCATGGTATGTATGAGTGGTTGCCTGAATACTAAGAAACTACTGTATTACATTGTAACTGGGTTCTAAACTGTGTGAGTTTTGCATTATAGATGACCTTCATGAACTACGAAGATTCTGGGGTAGTTTGCTCATACAGGAAGACAAAGTATGTTATGAGGTATGCCCATCCTAGTCTAGTGAGAAATTATTGAGATTAGATCAGATTAGATCATTGTATGCACTGTTTACATACCTGTATTTGTCGTTTCAGGTCCCATTGTTCCCACGCTGCTCCTTCCCTTTCCCTTCCCTTGCCTGATCCCTCGAACACCCCGTATATATGTACCTTGGGGTGTTGGTGTTATCAGGAGGTGGACCATTACTCGCTGCATCTGGATTCCATGAAGCAAAACCTGACAATTGATGGGAAACCTCAGCCATATTTTAATTACTCTCTCCAATCACAGACTTGTAATAAAATTATTTATATGAGGCTGTTAGCCCTTCCAATTCATGATTTTAACCAGCTGTGGGCTCGGAATAATGGTCAGTTAACTTGTAGGCTCTGCAATTATCCACTTGAGTCCTGGTTACATCTGCTATGTTGTTGCCCCCATCTTGCCAATGAACGTCGACGTCTACTGGTCCCAGTCTATCGGGAAAAACTACTGAGACATTGCAGGGAAGCATCTGATTTGTGCTTCAGTAATAATTCAGGCCAAGTTCCAGCAAGGGCTGGGAAGTTTGTTAACATTATTTTAACTGCACTGCATAATGCCCAGCACTAAGAGAAGACAAGCACAAATGAACGTTAATGAAAGTTAACTCTCAGTAACAAGCATTGTGACATTTTGTTATTGTCTCTCATATTATATACTCCCCCTTTTGGACTAATCGGCTAATTGGGATATATTGCCATCAACTTGAAATGCTGCTTTTTGAATTGACATTTTTCGTATTGCCAGATTTGTATAAATATGTATACAATTTTTAATCTTTGAAATTTTATTAAGTAATACTATGAAGTTTGTATGTTACAGTTTTAATTAACTGTATAATAAATATGATACTGTGTGGGTTGGCATAGGCAGGAAGGAAGCTACGGGCAGTAGGAAACAAAAAGGGCAAACGATTTTTGGCATGGGAATTTAAACTGCTTGCGAAGGACGACTACATTTGTGTTCAGCCATCACTGCCTGCATGTCTGGTTTCTGGTTCTGGTGGATGCCTATTTTCACAGGCCTCCCCTCATTCAGCCCAACAAACACTAACCGACTTAGCCAGGAACCCTTCCCCATTGCTGGGGCCACCTCCTAATTATGGCACCCCCGTTTGATGGGACACACTTTCCAGGATATCTTTGACAGGCTGCGCTATGAATTCTCCATGCTCCCAGGAAGCCTCCCGATTCAAAAGAAGACACCCAGGCTGGTCATACGGAGTCATTCTGCACCATGCCTCTCCTGTCTGAATTAAGTAAGTAAGTAAGTAAATTGAAGACAGAACTAGGACTCTTGTAACTTTTCTGGATGCATGAGGTAAAAGCTT
Organism: Lissotriton helveticus; assembly: GCF_964261635.1. NCBI lineage: Eukaryota > Metazoa > Chordata > Amphibia > Caudata > Salamandridae > Lissotriton > Lissotriton helveticus. The sequence goes on from NC_136059.1 coordinate 1,097,455,848, forward strand.
TTCCATAAACCAATTGATCAGATTCTCGGAATGATGCACTTATTTGCACTATGAGATCTACAAATACAAGCAGCACCCTCTCTGGCTGCTAGGTTTAAGAACACTCACATTGATCCCAGAAAGAATCAGTCAACTAATGAGCCCCAAATATTCCGTGACATAATCAAGGAATATTTTTTAGTTCCCCTCATCCTCACTACTTGCTTTTCTTTTTAACCCATACAAATTAAAAACATATGATCTATATACTATATGATCCTGGAAAGGCACTCACAGAGCTCTGCTAAATCTGAGCAGATTTATCATAATAATAGCACACCTGTGGGTTTTACCATCCCACTCCTGGGTGAACCCATCACAGCAAACATAATTCTTGATTTCATAAACTTTAGAGGCAACCGTTACTGGTTGACAAGCTGTTGGAATACCACTGAGCTTGGGGAAGTACATTACCGTGGGAAACTTGAACACCCTCAAAAGTGCACTGCCAACTTTAGATAAATGGCAACTTGTGTAAAACACGTATCAAAAGATGACCTTCACTGATAGCACTCATATTCGATGGTAAAAACTAGGGGTGGGCGGAAATCGCAGTTTCACTCATTGGAATTCCGCAGAGTTACATAAAAACTCAGTGCGGAGTTCAGCGAGTGGGCAATATTTGGCACGCTGCACTGATTTTTACCATTGAGTGCTTGTTCTGTGCTGTAAAATCAGCAGACATGGCACCACACAAGAAGGCACTGCTTCATTTTGCCTTCTTGAGTAGATTTTCTACTAGAGCGGTATCTTTCTCACTGTGAACAATTGCATCCTGCTGGGAGGTGTTCTAGTGCACTAACTTTGCACTAGGGGCCACTGATGGAGCAAGGACTCGTAGAAAAGAGACTTGCTCGGATGCAATCCTCTCAAGTAACTTTTAACCCTGTATTAACCTCGTATCATGAAAATTAATATGCACAACATTACATTCACCAGAAAAGAGAAGCTTGCCTATGTGTCTCACTAACCAGTAACTCAAGTGTGATTCTAAAAAGAACGGCTAACTGAAAATCTTTAGTACTCATGCGTCAACTGCGTCTACGTAGTATGACGTAACTTTGCTTGGAGGGAATTTCTAGCACTTGCGCAGTTGCTAACAAGATGGCCGTTATGAAACTCACATGCTTGGCAGCTGTTTTGCTGGAAACTAAAACAACTTGTTTTACTAATGCTAATGCGGGGAACACATTAATAATTGAAAGGGGTTAGAAAAGAGATAGGTGGTATACAGTGAAACCATTTATTTTTGATTTTAACATTTGTGTTTTTGACTCTTTTCAATTGTGCTTATTAAGGGCCTTTTTACGTGAACAATAGTCCATTCCCTCCTGTAGTACAATTGAGCTGGAAGAAGCAATGTCATCTTGAACCCCGTCCAAGGTTAAGAAGGGATACTTTTCCTGAGAACCAGAACGACAGTCCACTGACATGGATGGGAACCTGTGAACTTTTATATTTTGTGACAATTATGATGTGAATGCGGGTGGGAATAAAGACTTATGAATAAAGTTTGAATAAAGAATTAAGGGGATGGGTTTATTAACAAAAGGCTAACTGAAAAGAGTAATATGTAAGCATGGTGTGAAGATCATCTCCCCTTGCCTGTCCCATCAGAGTTAGGAGTTTCATGATATTGAAACATTTTGGGAGGTACGTGAATATTGTAGGGTATAATTAAAGTAGTTCTTAGTTAGTTAGAGAGAGACGTCAATGCAGAATGCTGCAAAGACCGAGATGCTGTCGGAGTGACAAGAGATGCTGAAGAAGAATCGAATTGCAGAACCATATATCTTAAGGTAATTAATTTAGAAGAAGTACGCGGAAGAATCTCAAGGCGGGAGAGAGTGTCAGAGAGGGGTGCTACACCAGCGTCGGTGATAGAGAGGTATCTGTCCTGTCCTGATTCCTTTCCTGAAGCCTTCGGTCCCCAGATCTTTCCTCAGGGACCCTTCCCAGCCCCTTGGCCAGGGGGTTGGTTTTCACACCATACTTGGTAATTGTTATTATATGTCTGTTTAATGTGCCTATTTCCTTTTCTCTCTATCCTCTCCTTTCATGCATCAACATTGCGTAGTAAAATTGAATGTATTTAATAAGTGATTTATCGAATCATCCTTCCATGAATAGACTGAGACTGTTCTATACTTTGTAAGTGATTCACAAGAAAATCATTTCTTACATAAAGATTTAAAACTCTTCCCGACTCTGTGATCTTTTAAATTTGCCAGTAGGTTGATTTATGTCATTTCAGCATCAACTAGTTCAACTAATGGTCCATTGACCAGAGGAAAGAACTTTTTGATCAGTGAAAGATTAGTTAGGAGCTAGAAATAACTTATCTTCATACGGTATGAAATTCATAAAACTTGACCCCAGCGGTTATTGCCAGGTTGTTGTGAATTGTGTGTATGGGCCCAGGTGAGTATATAGTGTTGGATTACCTGTTGATGGTAAGCCGCTGGATCAGTTTTCTGGTAGCAGAGCCATAGTTATTATTGACTAGTTTGCTGATTAGTATTGATTATTGATGTTAATTATTGATTTATGTTTAACAAAAGGAGTTTACCTATTGTTTGATGTTGTCCAGAATTCCCGGGGAATTGAATAGCGGGTGGCAATAGAAATCACACTGCAGTTGAATAGCACTGAGAAGCTATGCAGGGCTGGCAGTGTTAAGTAGGGACTATTTTCTGTGTAAAAGTGAAAGTGATTGATAGCAAAGAGTTCGCTGGTGAAACTTTGGTCTTATATCACCTAGTAAGGGTAACACTGAAGGAGTAGCAGGTTCTTCCGAGCTTGATTGAAGGGTAAACGGAAAGTTATACTCGTAGTTACTCAGAGAAGAGTGAGCAGAAGGCTTTACTTGCAGTTGAAAGAATTAATCTAGCCTTTGAATATAGTGGAACAGACAGAGCAGTGAATGTTTTTATGTTGTTACTTAAGAATTATTTGAACGAAAAGTAGTGAAAGAAGTTTCATGTTTTACCTTGTAAAGGGAGGGTCAGTCGTCAGAGTAGCACTGACGTCACAGTGAGCCGCGCTACGATAGGTGGAAACAGCGGGTGTATGTCTGACGTGGGTTTGTAAAGGAGGGATGAGTAGTAAGGAGCAAGACTGACGACATCTGAAAGGCCGTGCTGATATTGGTTAGACCACACGCGTGCCCTGAAACTTGATTGGAAGCTTGAGTGAAAGCGGAATTTAGATTGGCTAGCAGAAATTTGTATACCTGATTCTCATTTGTCCTTTGGAACAAGTTGCCGAAAACAGGAAGATTGAAGTTTCTATAAATTATTGAACTACATATTGAGTATCCAAATGTACGGAGAAAGGAGAAAAATGTCATTTATAAAGAAAATAAAAAGTTTCTTTAGGAAAGATAAACCTGTATGACTAGAGAGAGAATTACTATTCCGCCACCAAAAACATCTGCTTCATTTATGATGATGGAGAGAGGTTATCATACATGTGTATGAATGGAAAATTGGATAGAGTACACAAAGGATGATGGTGTTTTAGCTTTTCCAGATCATGGTACCTTTAATGGAAGAATTTTACAGAATTTGAGGATGCAAATGTATGAATTAGAACCAAGACATAGATTAACTCAATATGAAGCATTTGAAGAATGGGAAACTGAGTAATTTGAGAGAGAAAATGTAGAAGAGGAAAGTTTACAGGATTCGATACAAGATGTATGAATGGGACACGTGAAGAACAGATGAAACAGTGGAGAAGAGCAATGGTATATGAAGGGTTATATCCCATATTAATGGCTGATAAACAAACAGGGAGTAAATGTAAAAACAAAAATTGAAACACAAGTACAACAGGGTATGAAGGATCAGAAGATGAATTTTTGGAGGATATTTTGACTAAAAACCCTCCACCGTATCAGGAAGGACCAAACAAAATGACCCCAAGTACACCCGTATTAGGACCACCTTTAATTCTACAGATCTTACATGATCCGCCAGTTAATAGAATATTATATGATAAAGAAAAAGAAGAATTGAACAAAAATGGAGAAGAACTAATACAGAAAATAACTCAGCTAAATGTAAATCCTGAAGCATTGACAATACTCGTAACTATAGGTGCTGTTGTCCCTTTGTATGGAGACAAAGTATATTGCCCAAAGCCACAAATTGCAATGACTCCTTTGAACAATCCCAGAAAAAAATTATAATTACTGATGACCAAGCCAGTGATTGTGATTCTGTAATTTCATTAATGGATCTACCGATGAGAGACTCAGTGAGTGAAACACCAAAGAGAGGTATGCCTAGTAGTTCAAAAGAAGGAAGGTCAGTAACATCATCAAGAGTCAGAAATGCCACAGCGGTAACTCCAGAAGATTTAGAAAGATGGGCTCAAGGGATAAAAAAGCAGAGTTCACCTTCTAAAATATAAGATATTACAAATGAAAAGTGGAATTGGAAGGAATTATAGCTGGAAATGTGGGAATAGATAGATTAAACACTTACAATGAAGAAGAGTTGTTGTTCATATGCAGAAGTATAACTAGAAATGCGAGATTGTTTCATGAGAAGTTAACTGAACTTGCATCTGAGATGAGAATAGACATAAGGAGATCAAAAATATTACAAAAGCCCTATCGAGTGGATTTTTCAGACAAAGATTTAGAAAATATGAATTTGTCTGGAAGAAAGTTACAAGTGAACGAATTGTTGATTATTTGGCTGGAATGGAGAGACATTGATAAATAGAGAGTAAGGTGGTTGAAGAAAAAGGAAGAAACACAGGTAAAGGAAGCATCTACTGCATATCTAATGAAAGAAACAGGGAAAGTAGAAAGGTTGTGTCCCATGAGAGAGGTACCTGGTGGAGGATATGTTCATGTTCCATGGAGTCGACAATATATTTTGTCATTTATAAATGATTTTCCAAAACTGAGAGAAAAGCCAGTTGAATGATATAAACAAGTTGAAAGGTTTGTGAAGGTTTCAAAAGGTCTGTTGAAAGATTTAGATGGTTTGTTTGATATAGTAGTACCTGCAGACTTATGGACGGAATGGAAAATCACAGTTGATTGACCTAGCGATAAATATCCAAGAGATTCGATAACAGGAGCACTAGCAGATGATATAATGAAGAAATATTACCAAGTGATTACTTTCTTGAAAGGGAAAATTCCCTCATATGAAACAGATTGGCTAAAGATAGCTAGAACGACACAAGAGTCAAATGAATCTGTTCATGCTTACACTATGAACGATTGTTACAAGCATTTAAGCAGTATAGTGGGTTTGAGAACATTGGAGATAAGGATATGCTTCATTTTGTTTATCGATTTGTTTATGGTTTAAAACCTGAGATTAGTCAAATGATTCAGCAGCATATGTTTGCTGGCAAAGCAAAAGCATTGATGAAATACGCCAAATATTGTGGCGATGATTTTGAGGCTAGACATAAGAAGTGAAAAGAAAAAATGATGTGGGCACAAGTGAAATTGGCAGAAGAGCAAGAAAACAAGATAAATGGCCAAATGGAAAGTCAGGGAAAGGAACAGAATCAGAGTGATAGTGTGACAAGTGGTGGGAGCCCGACTTGCTGTTCTTTTTGCCCTTACCTGCTGCTGCCAGCCGCCCCTTACTGGAGGACTTTCTTCAAGCCACAGAGGCCGCCTGAACCAGGGCCACGCCGGACGCCGTGGATACCGCCATTGTCCCGCTGCAGTTCTTGCTGAGGACTACACTGCCCAGTAGCCCTTGCGGCAGAAAAGCTGCGATAACGTGAGAGAGCGCCAGGAGGTGCATAAAGGGGGGCAGGGCTCCCGCAGCGTGGGAGCCCGACTTGCTGTTCTTTTTTGCCCTCACCTGCCGCTGCCAGCCGCCCCTTACTGGAGGACTTTCTTCAACCCACGGAGGCCACCTGAACCATGGCCACGCCGGACGCCGTGGCGCCGCCATTGTCTCACTGCAGTTCTTGCGGAGGACTACACTGCCCAGCAGCCCTTGCAGTTGAAAAGCCGTGATAACGTGAGAGAGCGCCAGGAGGCGCATAAAGGGGGAGCGGGGCTCCCGCAGCGCGGGACGCGCACAGGCGTGCCCGGGCCAAGGGCGGGCCCGTCCGTGCCCGTCAGCGGCCGGAAGAGGCTGGACTGGGTCACCCCTCCAACATTGACTACTTGACATTACGTTAGATTGTATCACTGGACTTGGGCTGAAGGGGGCGTATTAATTTGATCAAGGGACTGTATTTCTTCAATAAGCTGATCATTTCCATCTATAATTGTTTACAGTTTATTCATTTTGGGCATGAGCAAGACTATGCATAAAGGGGGGGTGGGGGTGGGAGTGGTAGGGACCTTAGATGCCTTCCTTACTCGGGCAGAATCCGTGTTAATACACGAGATACAGCTAACCGAAAGGAGGCTCTCACTGGAACCATTATGCTCATCTAGAGGGCAAATCCCCTTACTAGAGCCAACTGTTGCCCCGACTCCCTGTCCCCAACCATCATCAATGACAGTAGGTAGCCCACAGTTAGGCTCTTCTAATCTTTGCACTGTGGATAGCATATCCTCCTCACCCCCACCTACCCCTACTAATATGCTTACCAGGCAGCAAAAGTCAGCAGCAGCCCCTCAAAGTAATGCTCAAGCAAAGAAAAGGAAAGCGCGCAGTGCCCCCAAAGCCAGCCTTCAGGTCTCAAAGCAGGCTAAGAGTAGGATAGTGGCACTAAGGAGGGGAGGGATTGCAGTTCAAGTCGACGAGTCTGACAACATCGAGGCGAGTGCAGCAAGCGCAGTTCCTATCCCATTGGGGTTTCAACATTTAGACTCCACAGAGGCTCAAGATGTCTTTTTAAAACGGATGGAAGCCAAGCTGTCAGCCCTGATTGATCCTCTTATGTCAGACTAGCCGCAATAGGCCATGGATTAATCAAAATAGAGGAGCATATAACTAAAGTTCCATCCCCTTATTCTGGGGGTAGCTACCCTGAGGATATGGGTGCTAGTCAGGTGGTAAACACATCTTGGTCACCACGACAAGCACACTCCTCTCTAGTGATTCCTCCGAAACCCCCTGCTTTATCTATACCAGCTCACAATGGCCCACAAAAACGCAAGGAAGGGCCAAAGGGCCCAGTGGGGAGACTACAGGGTCAGGGAGGGGATACGCTGACGAATGTCTCTCTCCATCTTCCTCCCGAGGCTACACCCCGTACCATAGTGTTGGCTAACGTCCCGAGATTGCAACCCCGTGAGGAGGAACATTGGTCCTCACTTAATAACAAGGCCCTTCATTTCTTGAATTCAAGGACTGGGCTTGGGAGACATCTTTTCTCTGACTTCATGATGGTTAGAAGGGTCGCCTGGGTTGGTAAATCCGAAAAAGGCCTGGCTGGGGACAGTGTAGTTCTAAGCTTCAGGTCTCCAAGTATGGTGTGGTGTGTCTTAGAATAGTTGCCGGTGACTTCAACTGTTCCTTTGAACGACTAGACACTAATGATGTAGACTTAGGCCTTGAGGAGGACTTGCAATGGGATATTCCACAACTAACACTAACCCCTATTAAGAAATGGATGGAACCTGCTTTACAGTTAAAAGCACTTTTTCTGGAGTACGGGTGAAGGGCGGCAAACGGGAGGGCGAACTCAGATAAGCAGGGCTCTCCTACTTACACTAACGGGTTGCGATGTAGTCGTATAGACTATATACTCCTCAACAAGGAATACTGACCTTGTGTAAAAGACATGGTTGTTTTGGAAAGGGTGGAAAGTGACCATAACCCCCTGGTACTGACTCTCCACCAGGAAGGAAGTTATGTTGTAGAAGACCCTCCTGCGGGTGTAGAATTGCAACTCAGCAATGATACCAGGAGAGCAAAATGGTTGAACATATTAAACAAAGAGGATCAATTAGAGGCTATGAGCCAGCTGGTCGCAAAGGCAATCATAGACCTACAAAACTGTTCTACACAACAGGAAAACAAGTCCAAAGTTACATCCATCCATATTGAACTTTTTAATAAGCTGAAGGGCTTTCTTATAATTAGCATACAAAAATCCAAAAATTATGCCAAACCCCCGGTTGATTCATGGTATGGGAAATCATGTAGGGAAGCCTACAAGGCATTAGTAAGGGCGATAAGATCTAAAAACAGGGATAGGATTAAAGATGCGAGGGTGGAGTACAAGCTAACACAATAAAAGGCCAAAAGGGAATGGGACGAGCAATACTGGAAAGAGCTGTACCATGCTAGTAAAGACAGAAACATGGTTGCATTTTGGCATCTGGTCAAATGGGGCAAGGGAAAGCCAAGCCAACCACCAACCAACCAACCATGTAGCACCTGAACTCTGGGTCTCACACTTTAAGACGCAGTTCGCCAATAGTGCCCGAGAATGTGAACTATCCCATGGTCCTCCCATTAACCCTGTTGGCAATCCCCCCTTGCATTTAACTAAGCAGGAGGTCAATACAGCACTTAACACTGTACCGAGAGGTAGAGCGCCTGGGCTTGACTGTGTTCCTGCTGACCTGTTCTTGTATAATAAGGCTTTGTGGGTAACCTTCATTCAGTCCCTAGTGAATGCCATTGCAAGTGGCTCTCCCATCCCAGAATCATGGATGGGCGCTGAGATCATCCCGATTTTTAAAAAAGGGGATCGTTCAGATCCTGGCAACCATAGGCCTATAAGTGTAATTGATTATATCCAGAAGGTGACTGCTAGACCTGTGTTAAGTAGATTCCAGGGTTGGATTGACAAGTTCGATATCCTCTCACCTCTACAGGCTGGGTTCCGCTCACACATGAGCACTATAGACCGGGTTTTTAGATTTGTTTTAATTTATTGGCGCATGATGATCCTTAAAGGTGGTAGAATATTATTATTATTATTATTATTATTCTGAGTTTTGTATAGCGCCTGGTTACCTATTAGGCATCCCAGCGCTTACCAGAACATAACACTACTTAAAGAATGAAGGGATTAAACAGAAAACAGAAAGGTTTTTAAAAGTTTTCGAAACCGAGGCAGGCTAGCTTCCGAGCGCAGTTGTAGGGGCAACGAGTTCCACAAAGAGGCCACATTTATTGAAAACCTTCTGCCACCCGTTCTTGCCTTCTTCACCCTGCCAACCTGAAGGAGATGTTGGTCGTCAGAGCGAAGAGGACGGGGGGCCTTGTAGGGCTGGACCATCTCCCCCAGAATAGGTGGACCTACCCCGTGCAGAACTTTGTGGGCGATACAAAGTGACTTAAACTTCACTCTGTCTCTCACAGGGAGCCAGTGCAGTGCCCTCAACGCTGGGCGAGCAGATTGACGCCTGGGGAGACCCGTCAGAAGTCTGGCTGCCGCGTTCTGCACTTGCTGCAGTTTATTCAGGGTAGATTCGGGTGCACCCAGGAATAACGCATTGCTGAAGTCCAGCCGCGAGATGATAAGTCCCTGGATAAGAAGCCTTCGGGTGGTCGCTGGGAGCAGAGGCAAAATCTTCTGGGCTGCGCGGAGCAGGCCAAAGCAAACGCCAGCAGTCTTTTTGGCGTGAGTTTTGAACGATAGGTCCTGCTCCAGCCATACCCCCAAACTCTTGATCTCCCGTTTAGGGGGGGGGAACCGGTCCCAGACAGTCTGGCCAGCTGCTGGGGGACAAAGATGGAGAGGAGTTCCCCAGCAGCATCAGTTCCGTCTTGGAGCCATTTAACTTTAGGGCTGAGCTGCACATCCACGTATAGATCTTCTCAAGACATGTGTGCAGCCGGTCGGAATGGTATGCCGACTGGGAAAGGCCTACCACCAGCTGAGTATCATCAGCATAGCTGATGATTTTAATACCCAGCGGCAGTACCACACTCTCCAGGGGGGCCATGTAAACGTTGAATAAGGTAGGGCTCAATGAAGAGCCCTGTGGCACACCACACTGGAGAGGGGTCGAAGATGATTTTTCATGGCCTTCCCACACCTCAAATGAACGATCTTCCAAAAAGGAAGCGAACAATTTGAGGGCCAGACCCGTGACCCCCACCCCTGACAGCCGTTGGAGAAGCACCTGATGGTCCACGGTATCAAAAGCAGCGCTGAGGTCCAGGAGGATCACTGCCACTGATCCCCCCGCATCCAGCATGCTCCTAGCATTCTCCACGACCGCCAACAGGGCAGTGTCAGTCCCCTGACCGGGACGAAAACCCGTTTGGGAGTCGCCCAGGAGGGAATTGGCTTCCAAGAAGTCCGAGAGGCGTCTGTTCACCAGCTTCTCAGCCACCTTACTGATACCCGGCAGCAAGGAGATAGGCCGAAAGTTGGCGAGGTCGGCGGGATCGAGGTTAGGCTTTTTCAAAAGGGCCTTAACCACTGCTCCTTTCCAACTGGGGGGAACTACCCCGTGGGCAAAGGACAGGTTTATCAGGTCCGTCACAGGGCCACCAATCACAGAGGACACCTGTTTAAGATATTTAATAGGTGCTGGGTCTTTCGGAGAGCCGCTCTTCATTGAGCCCAGAACCGCCAGAACTTCCTCCATCGTAACCGGACCCAGGGAGGCCATCTCCACCGATTGCATCTTAGATAGAGAGCTGGAATTGTCCACCAAGGCGGGGACCTCACCTGGCCGGGGGAGGGAGGCCAGTATGTTATCAATTTTTCTTTTGAAAAACGAGGCCAGTTCGGTGCATTTTTTGTAAGGGTCCTCATGTAACACCCGGGGTTCAGGGACATTAAGTAGCTCCTTAATAACCCTAAATGACTCTTTGGGAGAGTTGGCCGCAGAATCTATGCGCACTTCAAAGAATCTTGATTTTGCCGCCCGTATAGCGGATTTATACCTACTCAGAGCCGTACGATATTCTTTGCGACTCGCCTCACTCCAATCACTCCTCCAGGACCGCTCTAGCTTCTTGCACCCCTTCCTCAAGGTTCTCAAATCCGACGAATACCAGGGTGCCGAACCCATTCTCTTCCCCTTTGTAAGTTGTTTCTTTTTGGGAAGGAGGGTGTCCAGAGAGTGCACAAGCCAGGTATGTAAATTCGCGTCGCGACTATCGGATTGACTCCTTGAGGGGGCCGCGAGGCCTCCAGGTGTGCCGCCCAAGTGTCAACTGGGAGCCTCGACCAGGCTCTCTCAAGGGTAAGAACCCTTGGGGCTGCCGCAGCTGGGCTATCAAATTGCCAGGCCGCGGACACCAAAAAGTGGTCTGTCCAAGGCATGGCAAGAGCCGGAGATGGAATAAGATGGTCCAAGTTGGAAAATATGGGATCGAGCAGATGGCCCTTCTCATGAGTAGCGCCCGAGTTGACCAAGTAGATTCCAAACGAGTTGAAATCGTCGATCAAATCGACTCCCGCGGTGTTCGTAGGGTCATCCAGATGGATATTAAAATCCCCGAGGACAACAAAGTTGGCAGTAGAAGAGGCAAGAAGAGCGGTAGTTTCTAAAAGAGAGTTAGGGAAGCTACCCAAGGGTCCAGGGGGGCGGTAAATCAACAAGCCTACCAAAGATACTGTAGGTGACAACCGAAGGGAGAACTGTAAGCTCACAATCAGTTACCCCTCCGTTCTGGATCTTACAAGCGAGCGTGTCTCTATAAAAAACAGCAATTCCTCCTCCCCTCCCTTTCGGTCTATCAAGGTGGAGTATATGAAAGCCTGGAGGGAGTGCTCTAACCATGTCCGGGCCAGAACTGGGGGAGAGCCAGGTCTCCGTAAGAAACAGCACATCAAGCTCGTAGTCCAGAATAAGTGAGTGGATTTCAGTGGCATGGCACGACAAAGACCGACAGTTAAGTAGGGCCATAGAGAGAGCACATTTCACAGCCATTGACTTATGGCTGGAGACACAGGCTCTACACGGTAAAAAAGGACACGTCCCCACCTGTGCGAATGTACAAACAGTTGGGTGTGGTGGACGTAAGGCGATGAGAGCGTCCCTCCCATAACGGTGCCTGGTAGTAAGAGATGGCGAAGAGTCGGGCATGGTGACAGGCCCTGAGCCCGTCTGGGCCCGGACGGGCACAGACGGGCTGAACTCTGGCGTAACTCCGGCGTCAATTCGGCGTCCCCACTGCGCGTGACCGCTGCGCGTTGACATGGCTACCTTTATGTTCACCCAGCAAGGGAGAGAAAGGACTAACTGCGCGCTGCTCCCCCTCAACAAAGATGGCCGCCTCGAGACAGGGCGAAGGACCCACAAAGAGCGGTGAGTTGACCAATTAGGGTGCAAGCTAGGATGGCAGAGGTGGGGGTAAGTGGACCAGGCACTTTTAAAAACGAGGATTAAGTATCCTAAATTAACTATAAACGAAATACAAAACGGGAGCTTAAAAACGAGCGAGCTGCCACTCCACACACACTTCTCCGAATAGCGCCACACGCTGGTAAAGGACGCACTACGCAGGGTTGCCTACATTTAGAATATAGGGGGAGAAGCTGAGGCGGCGACCAAAATGGCCGCCTGAAGGTCGGCTCCGGCCGGCCCTGCTCCACCGGCTCAAGATCCTGTCCTTAATCCTGTCCCCCAGCCCGTGATTCGGGCGGGGGAACACAAGCGGAGCCCGCGGAGGCTTCCCCGCTCTGCCGAGCTGCGGCACCCGCAAGATCGCGGCCTGCGGCGGCTGAAGCCGAGGCCTCGATTTTCAGCGCCCCCCGGCCGGAGTTGAATAACATCGGCCGCCGGGACGGCTTATTGCCGGCCCGGTCGGCGGTCGTGGGGGTTGCTGGCTGCTGCCCTTTTGCTGCCTCGCCTGCATCTTTGGGGCCCCCCCCTTGTGGAAGGGGGTCCCTTGAACTCCTGCCAGCTGTGGAGTGGTCCTCCGGTGTGCTGTTGACCCCTGTGGTGACTGCTGGGTCGGACAAGTGGCTGCTGAGGCCTGCCTGGGGGTGCCCTGAAGACCCCTCGGCTGAGGCGGTGAAGCCATCTTTAAAGGCGGTGGAGGCTGGGGACGACCGGTCCCACCCTGCGTGTTGGGGCTCCCGGGGGTGCCTCGTGGGCTGGTGGAGATGCCCAATAGACCCCGGCGGGCGTGCTCGAAGATGCAGGGTCTCCTGGGCTGAAGTGGAGTGCTGCCGATGTGAGGAACTGCAGTGGGGCAGCCCTGTGTCTCCGGGGGCCCCCACCTGGTTCGTCTGGAGGGGCTGATTGCAGCGTAGGGGGTCCTGGTGGACTTCTGCCCTGTGGGTATTGGCTGCGGCACCACTGAACCTGGGTCATTGGATTGGGCCGGGTCTCTGTTGGAGTGGCGGTTGTGCACGGATCGGTTTGGTGCCTGCCGGGCTTCATTCCAGACCTTGACGGTGTTTGTCTGGAGTGCGACGAGATGGGGACAAGGACGGACCCGGATAAACAGCTGCCAAGGACCGGCAGGGGAGGCAGGCAGGTGCAGTCTAACAAGCTTGATCGGTATACCCTGCCTAAGGGTCCCCTCAGGAGTCTAAGAAGGAACCGGGAGGCGGCGCCGATGATCGCCCCGCTGCGGAAGAACCAACCTTAACGGATCTCATGGCGGCAATCAATGGAGTCCGGGCGTCCCTGGGTCAGAAGATGGAGACCCTGGATACCAAGTTAGACACCATGTCGTTGGAAATGGGGCTGATCAGGGCAGACCTCTCGAAGGCGAACGAGAAGGTTAAATCACTGGAGGTGAAAACTGCGAGTCTCATAGATGATGTGAGCCAGCTGCAGCAGGAGGTACGGGATCTTCGGTCTTCTAGGGATAGTACTGAACGGCTGCTGGATGAGTACGAAGGGCGGGCCCGACGCAACAATGTGCGCATCCTGGGTGTTCTGGAGAAGGCGGAAGGGCAGGCCATGGATATTTTTGTGGAGAACCTTATCCTTAACCATCTCAAACCAAAGGGCCTAAGTAAGTTTTTCACAGTGGAGCGGGCCCACAGGGTGCCGGGCGGCAGGCCCCGCGTCGGGGCGAATCCTAGACCGATCATTGCCCGAGTCCTTAATTTTCATGACAGGGACGCTATCCTGCAGGCGGCGCGTGCAGCTGATCCTTTGGAATTTGAGAATGCGACGCTCCTGTTCTTTCCGGATTTTACTCAGGCGGTGCAGAAACAGAGGCAGAGTTTGTCTCGATCAAGAAGAAACTGAGAGATAAGGGCATGAGGTATGCCATGATGTTTCCTGCCCGGCTTCGAGTGGAACTTGATGGGAAGGCATGGTTCTTCGACAATCCGGACGTGGCCGCAGACTGGTTGGAAGGTGTGCAGCGGCCAGACAAGGACTCCTGCGATCAGGAGGAAGCTGAGGAACAATGACTTGGTGTAGCGTGAGTTCAGCAGGGGGCTTCGGACAGTTGTTCTGGGGGGAGTCTTGGCGGGATACGTATTTGGACCTCCTCCATAAATGTCTGCATAATGTTGTTGAAGACTCTAAGGTGCAGGGGGTCCGTAAGGAGTTGGGGGGGAAGGTGGGTCGATTTGTAGGCCCTCCTCTGTGTTCTACTTTTAGATTTTTATAGGTTAGTTGGGGGTGACAGGCACACTGCTAGTTGGGGATGAGCGGAAGCCGTATGCAGGGGTGCAGGGAGGGGGATTGGAGGGGGGGTTCTGGGTGGATTTGCGTTTCATTGTATTTTGCTTTATTGTATGTCATTTTTTTATACACTGGGTATCAACATGCTATCCTGTTCTTTCTTGGAATGGCTATTTCCTCTGTTAAAGGGAAGGTGGGGATCTCCGCATTGAGTTGGAATGTGAATGGATTGGGGGACAAGATTAAGAGGGGTATGGTTGGCCAATTGATCCAGAGACACTCCCCAGATGTGGTGTTATTGCAGGAAACTCACCTTATGGGTAAGAGGTGCATGGCTCTCCACAGAGGGGGCTATAAGTTGGTTGCACATGCTGGTTTTACGGCGGGGTTGAGAGGGGTCGGGATTTTGATTAAAAACTCTTTCCCGCTGGCCCTACAGGCCGTATGGACTGATAATAGGGGTAGATATGCTGGCATTTCGGGCCTGTGGGAGGGGAGAATTGTAACTTTCCTGTCTGTATATGTTCCTCCGGCCCTTCAGACTGACACATTTCCCGATTTGTGCAGGATCTTTTTGACGTTGTCTGTTGGGGTATTGATTGTTGGTGGTGACTTCAATGCAGTTATGGATGGGTATGTTGATAGATGCCCGGCTCGGGAGTTGTTGCCGTCCCAGAGGTGGTTGGCTGATTTTGTGGACACTACTGGTCTGGTTGATGGGTGGAGGCTTAGGAACCCCAGTGATTCTCAGTACACGCATGTCTCGGCGGCGCACAAGTCCCTTTCCAGGATAGATTACGTACTGGTGCCTGCGACTCAGACTGCGTGGCTCCGGGAGGTGCGTCACTTGGCTAGAGGGGTATCGGATCACTCGCCTATTTGGATCAGTTTAGACCTTGGCGGGCGTGATGTGGCCCGGGTTGCACCTATCAGCGCTTGGAGATTCCGTGACCCAGTGGCAAAAAAGGAGATTGATCGTGTGGCTGACAGATATTTTCGAGAGAACGTTGACTCGGTGGGCTCCAAGTGTTCCCTATGGGAAGCATATAAAACTGTTCTTAGAGGGGAACTGCTGTCGTATATTTCCGGTAAGAAGAGGGAGGCGCGTGCCGAGATTGACAGGGTGGAATCAGAGTTGTTTGCGCTTGAGCGGGAGGTGTCACGTGCTTCCACGCCGGAGGGGCTACATCGTCTGAGCCTCCTAAGGGATGAATACCGGAGTCTGGCCCGGGACAATGCAAAGTCACAACTGGCGGATACTCAGAGTAGGGTGTACGAACACGGGGACAAGGCAGGGAAACTGATTGCCTGGTTGGAGAGGGGGGAGTGGGCGTTGCGGTTGGTTCCGGTGCTGCAGTCCGCCGGATCAGATAAAATTACGAACCCACAGGAGATTGTTGACGCGTTCGCTGGCTATTATAAGAAGATGTATGCGGCTGAATGCAAATATCCGGAGGCCGAGAATTCGGAATTGATCTGCGACATCCCGATGCCCACTCTTTCAGATGAGGACAGGGAGTTCCTTGACTCTCCCCTTACAAATGATGAAGTGGCGCAGGCGATTAGAGGGGTTTGTTCTGGTAAGGCATCTGGCCCCAATGGACTCCCCGTTGAGCTCTACAAAGTAAACGCGAATAAGTTGGCTCCTTTCGTTAGAGATATGTTTGTGGAGAGTAGGGAGAGGGGTCTGCTTTGTATGATCAGCGGGTTGCAAATATTATAGTCTTGCATAAGGAAGGTAGACCGAACACCGAGTGTTCCTCCTACCGCCCGATCTCCTTGTTAAATGCCTAACCAAAAGTCTTGGCAAAACTGTTGGCGACTCGCCTGGCAGAGGTCATTACGACACTGGTTCACCCGGATCAGTCAGGTTTTATGCCTTGCCGGAATACGTCTCTCAATCTGCGCAGGCTGCATGGGGTTCTTGGAGGGGCATCACAAATACACGAGCCGACGATTTTGTTATCCTTAGATGCCACTATGGCATTTGACAGAGTGGAATGGCCCTATCTTTCTGACGTTTTGGGCAAGATGGGCATAGGCTCAGAGTTTTCTCTTGGGTCCGCCTTTTATACTCCTGTCCGCTGGCCCGAGTAGTTGTCAATAACCATAGATCGGCCGAATTTGCGTTGGGGAGGGGCACCAGACAGGGATGTCCGCTCTCTCCGCTGTTATTTGCGCTGGCGCTCGAGCCGCTTGCGGCTTGGGCCCGCTGGGACAGGTCAATTAAGGGGCTCAGATGGACACTCGATTGGGAGGACAAGATATCGCTTTATGCAGATGACATTTTGTTGTATCTGACCTCTCCTCGGGCTTCGCTTATGGCATTTTTAGATGTACTGGGGGTGTTTGGAAGATACTCAGGCTTTGCCATAAACTGGAAGAAGTCGGTCCTTTTTGTTTTGCGTGGTGATCCCCCGGAGGTTCCTCCGAGTTGCCCGGTTAGGTTGGAAACGGAGGGATTCAAATATATCGGCATTTTTATATCCTTGGACCCTCGGAGTAGATACTCCAATAACCTGTTGCCGCCCCTGGTCCGGCTTAGACGCGACGTGGCTCGCTGGAAATCGCTTCCGCTCTCTCTTCTTGGTCGTACCGTTCTTTTCAAAATGATGGCTCTTCCTCGTTTCCTATACGCGCTCCACAACTCCATGGACCCGGTTCCCCCGTCGTATTTCGGAGAGATTGAGTCTCTCCAGAGACAACTTCTTTGGGATGGTAGGCCCAGAATTGCGTTTGCGAAATTGACGCTGCCGTGGTATGACGGGGGGATTGGCTTGCCTAATATCCGTAAATATTATTGGGCGTCACAATTGGCGGCGGTTAATCAGGTCATCTATAGCTTGCCATTGGATCACGGATATGTCATGGACCGCGGTCAGGTTCCTGGGGGAGAATTTACTAGGGCACTATACGCGAGGCGTGGTCGTTTCCCCTGGTGGGGCCAGCGGCGGTCGCTGTTCAGGTCTGGCATGAGGCGAACCGCTCCCTCAAATGGGAGGGGAAGATCACACTGGCCACACCTCTTTGGAATTCTGAACGCCTGGGCAGCTTATGGAAAACCAAGGGCTTTGACAAATGGGACCTCAAAGGGATTTCCCGGGTAGGAGATCTCTGGGGTAGGGATGGTATCCTCCCGTTTGAAATTTTGCAGGAAAGATATCAATTGCAGGGGAGTGAGAGGTTTCGCTACCTCCAGATCAGGCATGCGCTGCTTGCTAGTATTCCCCGGGACACAACGCTCCCGGAGGCTTCCCCGTTGGAGGATCGAGTGTTGGACGGTCATCTTCCCACGAAAACAATCTCCTTGATTTATAAAAAACTAGTTAATCATTCGGAGGATCCTCTCGTGGTACTTAGAGACCAGTGGACAGCTGATGGACTGATCCTAGATGATGAGGACTGGAGGGATGCCGTGGCCTCTCCGAGGGTCGTGGCAATTCAAATGAGGCTCCGTCTGGTTCAATTGAAGATCCTCCACCGCTGCTATGTGACTGGCCCAAGGATGGTGAGAATGGGTTTGGCTGCAAGTGATACTTGCAAGAGAGGATGTGGTGAGGTTGGAACGTTCGTTCATATGTTGTGGGACTGTGCTCTCATTCGGGAGTACTGGTCTGCTATTTACGCCAAGGTGCGTGAGGTATGGGGAGTGAGCTTTGAGCTGGTGGCACGGCGGTGCCTCCTGAATGTCTGGGACCCGACTGACCTTTCGTCTCATGGGAAGGTGTGGGCCACGTTGGAGTGCAGTATTGCCAAGCGTAATATCACTCAATTGTAGGGGGCGAATCAGCCGCCCATTGTTGGAAAATGGATGGAAGACTTGGATTGGTGTATGTTTAGAGAGCGGGCGGTGTATGTGGCGAGGGGGAGACCTAATAAATGGGGCAAGATCTGGGGGCCCTGGAATACATATAGGGGCGATATATGCGCTCCCCCTGCCGAACCAGATGATCCAGTAATTCCTGAGGACCCCTGAACCCACATGTTGTTAATTCTGTTGTATTTTTCTTGATCAGGAGGACTCAAGTATATGCTATGCATGTGAGATGTAACCCAGTGTATTTATTGTATGTCATATGATTTCTTTTATGAGCATTTAATAAAAAGATATATATTTTTTAAAAAGGTGGTAGAATATATGCTGCATTTGTAGATCTCAAGTCGGCATTCGACTTAGTTCCGCGTGCTAAGCTGTGGAGTGTCTTTGCGGAGCAGGGTATGCCTTTGGATTTGCTGGCCTTTTTAATTAAACTTCATGATGCGAATTTTGCTCAAGTTCGCTGGGGTCAGCAAGGGAAAGTGACAGACAGATTTCCGATCACCAGAGGGGTCCGACAGGGGTGTGTACTGGCACCAACACTGTTTTCCCTGTACATTAATAGGATGACCCAGTACTTTTTAGATCACCCCACTGATGCCCCCACCCTCGATGGTAGAAAGATCCCTCTGCTAATGTTTGCAGATGATACCTTGTTAATTTCTAAAATGCAACGAGGCCTGCAGACGGGGATTGCAAGATTTGAGGTGTTCTGCCAGGATCACAGCCTTATAATTAATGTGGACAAGACTAAGTTCATGGTGCTACATAAACAAAAGATTGTAAGAGGGAGGGTAGCCATGAACGATGTCATACTTGAGCAGACCCAAGTCTTTACTTACTTGGGTATCAGGCTAGGATGCAAATTAAACTGGAATCCGCATAAAGATCGGTTTGTTCTTAAACATGCACAATTATCTGGTGCCCTATTAAAAGAACAGTGCCTTTCCCATACGAAGCCGATTGCCCCTGTGTTCAAAATTTACAACTCAAAAATGACTGCTTCGGTCCTGTATGGGGCCGAACTATGGGGCTTTAGTAATCTAGCGGCACTGACGACCTCTCAACACAAATTTATGAGGGACATAACTGGCCTCCGACAATCTACCCCACTATTACCCCTCTACTATGATTTGGGATGTCAGTTCCTAGAGGATGTGGCACGTTATAGACCTGTGTCCTACTGGAGGAGGCTCTGGGTTACCCCCAAGCTCGCCCAGTATGCACAAGCTCTACTAGAGATCAGGGATGCCGATAGTGCGTATAAAATCTTTTGGGTAAGGCAGGTAAAGGCCACCTACAATGCCATGGGCCTTAACTATGTATGGCAAAACCCTGTAGATGATGTGTTTCCATCTCGAAAGGATTTCAAGGAGTTTTATTGGAATATAGTCACCATGAAACGCTTCATGTCACTAAACATGCCCTCTTTGTCAAGAGATTTCTTGGAGATTAAACACGCCTCTGTCTATGAAGGGTATTGAGATTTTATTATGGTCCATAGTGATAGGAAATGGTACCACCAATTTAGGGTGGGTACCCTCCCAATTAATTAATTCATTCACTGGCAAATGGCGTTCCAGAACCGGTATGGAATGTCCATTCTGCCCGACTCAGATAGAAACGATAGCTCATATTTTCTTTGTTTGTCCAGTCTACATAAAACTGAGGCACACACGGTTGAAGCCCATCTGTTTGATGATGGGGATCAATACTGGCATTGAAGCACTAAGGATGTTGAAAATGGATAGTAAGGAATCAACTGTAATTGTGTTTGCTAAATGTTTTATTATATTGATTCACCTGGTCTTTTAAAAGAAATTGTTTTTTTAATTTGGTCTCAATCACATTCTGGTTTTCATAGTATTATGGCCTGGGATTTTTTTGTCTCTTTTTATTATGTTTTAGACTAATTTATTGTACATAGATTATCACGAGAATAGAATGTTATTACTATTTTAAATGTAAATGTCTTTTATGATCATGTGCATCGAAATAAATACTTATCGAATTGAATCGATAAATGGCCAAATGGAAAGTCGTGGAAAGGAACAGAATCAGAGTGATAGCGTGACAAGTGGTGGTAAACAGAAAGGACGAATGAGTAGAGAAGATGCAAAGAAAAAGTTTCCTTGTCGTGGATGCAGAAAGCTAGGTCATTGGAAAAACGAGTGTAAAAATATTCAGAATAATAATGGCCCAACTCAAAATTTAAATCCACAGACGCAGTATGAAGTGTTTGTGAATCAACCGCAACAGGTAGTTAATCAGGAATGTGTCAGTTGCCACCTGCCCCTATGCAAAATGTTGTGAATCAGACATAGTACAGTGCGGATGCCGGATTTCAAGAAAGTGGTAAGAAAAATTCTGTAGTTTCACAATATTTTTTACAGAACAATAACGAAGAAAATAATTTCATGCAATGAAGGTGTCCGAGGGGGGAGGATGAGGAATGCGTACTTGGCGCATCCTTGCCGGTAGATCGGTCAGGTCCATTTATTGATGGGAGAGTGTAAGGCAATGATATCACTTTTCTTTTGGATACTGGTGCTACCCGTTCTACTGTGAGAACAGCATACATCCCAAATCTACCCCTCTCAGGAGAATCGATCCAAGTAGTTGGAGTTTCCAATCAGCAGATTAGAACCCAACTCACAAAACCTATGGAGGTACGAATTGGAACATTCAATGAGATGCATACATTTGTAGTTTGGGATTCTAGTCCAGTGAATTTATTAGGCAAAGACTTTTTATGCTAGATGAATTGCACAATTTACTGCACACCGGATGGTGTTGCTATTCAGACCTCAGATGAAGATATGATATACAAAATAATGTTATCTAAACAAGGCACTGAAGTTGATGAAATGTATTCTCCAACGACAAAGAATGATTTGCGAGAAGAATTAAAAAAGACAGTGAATCCAAAAGTGTGGGACTTTACTGGAAAAGAAATAGGTCTAATGACAGATCTAGACCCAGTGAAAGTAACCGTAAAAGAAGGTGCAATGGGGCATGGCTAAGATGGCGGCTTAGCAAGACGTGTCCTTCGGAGGCTCCCCGTCCCCGTTCCCCAGACTGGGCCTAAAAGCGGACCACTTCACCACTGAACCCCTGTGCCAACAGCCAAAGGCAAACGGGACACCCGCTGAGCAACCGGGGGCCCCGCCGAGACTCCGAGGCGGAGGAGGCAACCACGGGGCGGTGGCACCGGCCGGGGCTGATCTGAGGCGCGAAAAGCAGCGATCCGGCTCCTGCAGGGGGGGGAGCTTGCGGGCCCCACACCACAACCACAAGACTGTGTTGCCGTGCCGGAGGTTTCCCCGACTGGTGCGGCGGCCCAGAGGCGGCGACCGCCGGAGTCTGTCCGCGGGCCCCAGGGGAGCGGCCGGCGAAAGGAGGCGCCTACGGAGCCGGCGCCAGGAATCACTCGAGACCCCGGCTTGGGGCTACCCGGCGGAGGCGCAGCGGCCATGGGCTGCACGCAAAGGTGAGGAAAGCGGCGCTGCAGATTCAGAGGGCACCACTCCGGGGGGAGAACACTCAAGCCTCCAGCGCCTAGAGAGCCTGAAATCCACCGCAAGGACCCAGGGACACTCGGCCACGCTTTAAGCAACAGCGCCATAAGGCCTACCATAGCTAGGCCACAAACAGGGGCAGGGGAGCCGCCTATGCGGGAGAGCGAAGGAGGCAGCCCTGGGACTGACAAGAGAGATCGGGGGCACTAATCGAGCCCCCGGGGAGGGCCCCGGGCCCCTAGCTGCGACAGAGCGAGTGGCCCTAGCGCCGAGAGCGCGAGTCGCACACTACCACTGCCAACCAGGGTCCATGACTTAGGTGAAGGAGAAGAGAGGAGACGCTGGAGCCGCAGTACACAAGAGAGGGATCTGAGGGCTGTAACCGTGACCCCGGAGAGGGCCTCCGGGCGGACCACCACACCGGGGGGCTGACTTGGAGGAGTTCGGCGATCCGCCAGCGGAGCACAAGGCGGGACGGGACTTTGTAGCCAGGGAAGCGGCTCGGAGGGCATAACACGGGCCCCCGGTGTTGGGCGGAGACCAGGGGCCGTGGGGAAGAGTCGCGGCCACGGGGACACGAAGGAGCAGGTTGCTTCAGAGTGCCACGAGACAGCATAGTCCGGGATCCTGGGCCAAGAGGCACACAACACTCATCAAGACGTAGCGCTATCCCGACGCGTAACTCCCCCTCACCCCGCTACACGCCCACCATAAACTGACTGTGATTCCGCCGAGCAACGCGACACGGCTAGGAGACGGCAGGACCAGCTGGGGTGGAGAAGATGGCTTCCTCCAACCGTAAAGGAGGCCGCACCATAACCGAAATGCTGTCCAAAGGGTCTTCTAAAGCCGACAAAAGCCCTGACAAACCAGCTCAGGTGCCCCCCCCTAAAGGGAAAGATCGTGATGAGGGGGAGGCCCCGGCGACCAAGGCATTCATGGAGGCCCTCTTCACCTCTCTTAAGGAAGACATCCAAACCCTCAGACAAGAAATGGCGGGGGATTATAAAGAACTTCGCCAGGACGTCGACGATCTTGGGGAGCGGGTGGCCGCGAATGAGCTCGCGGGACAAGCCAGAAGCGAAGAAGTGGAGCACTTGCGCCAAGAAATCATTAGGCTTCACGAGCAACAAACAGATCTCCAATCCCACACAGAGGACCTCGAAAACCGCTCAAGGCGCAGCAACATCCGGGTCCGAAATGTGCCGTCCAAAGCAGAGGGGGACGATATGGCAGGATACTTACAAACCCTATTCCGAACAGTACTCGACAAAAGCGAGGACTTTGAGATCCGTATTGATAGAGCCCATCGGGTGGGCCCAGCTCGCTGAGCTCAAGGTCCCCCGCCTGACATCCTGGCTTTCCTGCCCGACTACCCTCTCAAGGAACGCATACTGAAGGCAGCACGTCTCAAACAGCCTCTTCGCTTTCAAGGCCACGCTGTGGAACTATTCCAGGATCTATCAGCAATCCCCCTACAAAAGCAGAGATCATTCAAAATAGCCACCACCTTCCTCCGCAACGAAGGGGTCCCGTACTCTTGGGGGCACCCCTTCAGGTTGATCTTCAAATGGAACGGGACCCTCCACCAGCTGCGATCCTTGCGGGACACCTGCACCCTACTGGGCATTCCACACGAGGAGGACCGACCAGACGACGAAGAGGGGGGGCGATCATCAGAGGCCTCGTCCAAATCCCCCCAGGCGACGGCTGGCAGAAGGTGAGACGTGGACGCCCCTCCAGGAAGAGCCTCAAGCCGAATCCAGAGACAATGGCACAAGAAATGCCGCAGCGATTCAGGAGGTCTCCAAAGACACTGGCGCCGACTCTTGAGAGCCTGAAGTGATGGTCATACGCAGCTAAGTGTGGCGACACAGGTGGGGGACGGGGCGGGGGGGTCTCGAGCCGTCGAGCCGCCACTGCCACATAACCCGTACATTTACCTATATACCACAGGCCTGGACAGACACTACATTGGCCTGGGACGATGTTCAACAGCTGGGGTTCCATGTTTGGAAAAATTCTTATATTGTTCTCTTGGGGTGTTTTGGGGAGGGGGGGAAGGGTGGTGGTGACACTGTAATAATTCTCACCGTAGATCCTTTGAGTGACGTACTGTGGACTGTTTTTGAATGGCACCGGAAGCAGGGCTCTGACACGGGTGGGGGCGTGGGGGGCCTCATCAACATCAATGGGGGATACAGTCCGCGCACGCAGGGAGAGCCGATAGGAGGGGGCGCTCCACGAGGGAGAGTAGGGCAGAGTTCAGCTTCTACAGAGGAAACAACAAGGTTTGACTTAGAATGCCGCTTACTATAGGAACCTGGAACGTCAAAGGGCTCAACTCCCCGCAGAAGCGCCAGAAGGTCTGGAAATATATTCTAGATCATCATTTAGATATAGTAGCTTTACAGGAAACACACCTGTTGAAAACTGAGGACCACCGTCTAAAACATAAAAAATATCCCCTTATCTATAAAGCTTCGGCTTCCACTAAACAAAAAGTGGTAGCTCTTCTCTTTAACTCGGCTGTTCAGTTCCAACCCATGGGCACTCAGGGTGACAAAGATGGGAGATGGCTGATGGTCAAAGACCGTATGAAGGGTAAGATGTGCACTTTTGTAGCGATTTATGCCCCCAACACTGGGCAAAAGAATTTCTTGCAGTCACTGTTGGGAAAGGTGACCGATTTTGCAGAGGGTCCTTTATTCCTCCTGGGGGATTTTAACCTGGTTTGGCACCCAGCACTTGACAGCACGCACGCACGCCGTTCCGACATGGGTGTTTTTCCCGACTCTATATAGACACACATTGGGGTCATGGGGCTTTTGGACACATGGCGAGCCTTATACCCACCTACCCGAGACTACTCCTTCTTTTCACATGTGCACCAGTCCTACTCTCGACATCTTTCTCAGCCAGTCCCTGCAGGGTAACCTCCAGGATGCTAGGATATTCCCCATATCGGTGTCTGATCATGGTCTGTATACAGTGTGTCTCTCCTGGCTAGGTAATGCTCCGAAAACTGCCCGTTGGTACTTCCCGGAAGCCTTGACGAGGGATAAGGAATCGATTACACAATTACACAATTAAGGGAGACTATCCAAGAATTCTTCACCTTTAATAGCCCAGATGAGACCTCTGAGTATAATACATGGGATACTTTCAAAGCGGTTCTGCGAGGCAAATGCATAGCGCTCAACTCGGCCCTGAATAGACAGCGAGCAAAAGAAAGGGAAGGCTTGGAGGAGGAACTAACGACTGCTGAGCGGGCCCACAAGCTTGAACCCACTAGGCAGACGCTTCGCACACTCACGGCACTCAGGGGCAAATTACGGGCCATTTATAATAACAGGGCGGAATTCACCCTTCTCAAATTGCGCAACCTGTCCTACACTCAGGGCAACAAGGTGGGGAAACACTTAGCCCGACAACTGAAGGACAAAAGAGAGAGAGAATACATAGGGGTTATTCAGGACGCATCAGGGAAGCTACTCCATAAAGACGAGGATATGGCGGACCTTTTTGGGTCTTTTTACAGCTCCCTGTACTCAGCGGACACACTTGACACTGAACATCAATACGCCTTCCTTAGGTACTTGCCAATCCCACATGTCTCCCCAGAATGGAATGAGGCTCTCATTGCTCCAATCACCCTTGAGGAAGTACAATCGGCTATTAAAGCGCTGAAACCTCATAAGGCGCCCGGCACTGATGGGTATACCGCGGTCTTCTATAAGACTTTTGCGGCCGACATTAATCACCACTTGGTCCGGCTCTTTAATCGGATGGCCTCGTATGGTGACATCTCTGACACTATGGCTGAGGCGGTGATCTCAGTGATCCCCAAGCCAGGTAAGGACGCCACTCGCTGTACCTCTTACCGGCCCATTGCCCTCCTAAACATTGACGCAAAGCTGTACTCCTCCATACTGGCCAAACGACTGTATGAACTCATGCCACTTATTATTCATCCCGATCAGTCTGGCTTCATTAAGGGACGCCAAACACATGACAACACCTGTTGTATCGTCCACTTAATCGAGAAAGCCAACAAGTTTAAAATTCCTGCGGTCCTCGTCGGCCTCGATGCTGAAAAGGCATTCGACCGCGTTGATTGGAATTTCCTATTGGCCACACTCACGAAATTTGGCTTCTCCCCCCAATTCATAACAATGCTTCAGGCCAATTATAGACACCCAAACTCCAAAGTCTCAGTCAACGGCGTGCAATCTACCTCATTCTGCCACTCCAGGGGGACCAGACAGGGTTGCCCCCTGTCCGCCCTGTTGTTCGCTCTCAGTATAGAACCCCTAGCTATAGCAGTCAGGGAGCACCAGGGGATTGAGGGTCTTCCTTTCACCGGTGAATCCCATAAAATCTCCCTCTTCGCGGATGACGTCCTCCTCTCCTTGTCTAACCCGATAGGTTCGCTCCCACGCCTACAGGAAGTGCTTAGCTCCTTCGAAAAAGCGTCAGGCTTCAAGATCAATCTGGATAAGTCCTATATACTTAATCTTACTCTCTCGCACGCAGAAACTTTACAACTCCGATCACTAACGCCTTTAGCGTGGGCGCCCTCTTCCATACAATACCTGGGGGTGCAACTGACACCAAAGATAGAGAAACTGTATGCAGCCAATTTTCCTCCAATTCTCTACCGCATTCAAACAGAACTGACGAGGTGGAAGCCGCTCTTTCTCCCCTGGTTGGGACGCATCCATGATATAAAGATGACACTTCTCCCCAAACTGCTATACCTATTTCAGGCGCTCCCCATAGAACTGGAAGAGGATTTTTTTAAACACATGAAAACAATGATCCTGCGATTTGTTTGGCAGGGAGGGCGGGCCCGTTTCTCCTTTTCCATGCTCTGTCGTCCACAGAGGAAGGGGGAAGCAGGACTCCCTGATCTTAGACTCTATTATAAGGCGGCCCAACTGCGAATTCTGGTCGAATGGTCGCAAAAGGAATCGGAGAAACATTGGCTCCACATGGACCGCAGTATAGCAGGTAGAACGATATGGGATTTGATCTGGCGCGCTAAACAGGACAGACCCCAAAACGCATACCTCAGCACCCCGACACGCACTACTCTTAAAGTGTGGGACACCGTGGCGACGAGGGAGGGGTGGACGTCTTTCCCTTCACCATTCACACCTATCCACTTCTCCTCTTCATTCCCCCCAGCGCTTCTAGAGGGGCCGTTTAATGCTTGGAGGGAGGGAGGTTGTCTCGCACTGACACACTTATTCCACAACTATGACCCCCTTACATTTGAGAACTGCAAAAGGAATTATGGGGTGGGGGACCGTGAGCGATACCATCACGCACAGCTGCTGCACTGGGCTCTTGACCCACAAATCAGGGAGGGTGCCACCAGACCTCTCACCACGTTTGAATCACTCCTCTTTAAAACTACGTCCATGAAGGGTGCTATTTCAGCGCTATACAAGCTCTTACTTTCCACAGAGATTACCCCCCCGTCCACGATATATGTCTTGGTGGGAGGGGATGGCCCAGCGCGACATCTCTGAGGAAGATTGGACCCATCTGTGTACTGATATCATTAAGTTCATTCAGTCCACAGCTCTACGAGAAGCCCATTTGAAAGTAATGATGGACAGGTAGTTATACCCGTCCAAACTAGCTAGAATCTTTCCAGGCATGTCAGATAGGTGTTGGAGAGGGTGTGGCCTTTTGGGAGACTTCCAACACATCTGGTGGGACTGCCCCTCCATTAGGCCATTCTGGGAAGAGATCCTGGCACAGGTGAAAACCATCCTGGGGTACCCCGTCCCGACTTCAATGACAGAGGCCCTACTTGGCATTAGAGACCCTATGCTAGAACACCAAACTAGGGCCGATAAGAGAATTATGTGGCTATGTCTGGGAGCTGCCAAGCTGGCTATAGCGGCGGCGTGGAAGAAGAGGGAAGCACCGGCGATGTCCCTGTGGCACTCCCGCCTGTGGCACCTGCTAAGCTTAGAACGCATGTCTGATATATCCCGAGAAGACTTTAAGAACTTTGAATTCCGATGGGGCCCTTTGGTTTCATTCCTCTCGAAAGGCCTACCGTCGGCGGTTTGCCCTCCCACACTCAGGGCCCTTCATCTATTCCAACTCTGAGGAACACCATAAGGTCGAAACTCTATTGTGTTGCAACACCACCACTGGGGAGGGGGGTGGGAGAGGGAGTTCGGGGGGGGGACGTAGGTGGGTTTTTATCATTTGATTCTTGGTGTATTATCCACTTTCAATTTTCTTTGAGCTCTCGCAGGGCAATACTTGCTAATTACACATGCTGGCAACTGGTCGACATGGAGAGCATAGAGGGAGTAATCATCGCAGAGACACTCATGGATGTGACACTGATCCTTGTGATTCTCCCTCGTGGTTGATATTGTGACTGTACCCCATCTTCCTCGAAGCTGCACCCTACAATTGTGCTGTGGATAAGCCTTGGGTACACTATAGCTATGGGGAGCTCTGACCCCCTACTTGTCTGTAGATGTGAATATTATACTTTGAATTTCGGAGAGCCCCTGCGAGGGTATATTGGCGGATTGTGCCTTGAATTTCTGTTGTGGAAAAAGCAATAAAAAAAATTTGGGGACAAAAAAAGAAGGTGCAGTTTATTCTAATACCCGACAATGCAAAATAAGTCCAGAAGTTAAAGCAGGAGTGGCTACTGAAATTGATCGAATGGTCACACAAGGCATTTTAAGAGAAATAATGAGCAGCCCTTGTAATTCGCCTATAATAGGACTTAAAAAGCCTAGTGGAAAATACTGGATAGTTCAAGATCTAAGAAAGATTAAGTGTAGTACTGAATCCAGCAGTAATTCTATATCAAATACCTTGGAACTCTGGATGGTTTACTGTAATTGATTTATGTCAGGCCTTTTTCTCAATCCCTTTACACCCTGACAGCCAGTATCTCTTTTTGTTTAAATTTGAAGATCATGTTTATGTATGGAATCGAGTCCCTCAAGGGTATCCTGAAAGTCCTTACATTTTCAATCAGATTTTGAAAAAGTGTCTAGAGAAGCTAGTGATGCCTCGAAATTCTGTCCTAGTAAAGTGTATAGATGATTTGCTTGTAGCTTCAAAATGTAGAGATGACTGTGTTACTGATTCAATTGCATCACTAAATCATTTGGCTGATGGAGGACACAAAGTATCTCCAGAAAAATTGCAATTTTGCAGAACAGGAGTAAAATATTTAGGTCACCAAATAGAGTGAGGTGTGAGAAAAGTGACCACTGAGAGGATCAGAATAATCAAGCAAATGCAATTGCTCCAAACTCAGAGAGAAATCAGAATGTTTCTTGGAGTTGTGGGATATTGTAGACGGTGGATTATGAGTTTCTCCTTACTGGCGAAGCCACTGATTCAGATGACACGAAAAAGAGTAAAAGATCCAATAGTTTGGGACGATGAGAGTGTAGAAGCATTTGTAAAATTACGAAACTGTTTATGTGAGGCCCCAGCCTTAGGTATGCCAGACTATACGAACAAATTTGCTCTATTTTGCTGTGAAAGAGAAGGTTGTGCACTCTCAGTCTTAACACAAAGGCATGGACTGAGATGACGTCCAGTGGCATATTTTTATGCTACTTTGGATCCTGTGGCTTCAGCATTACCTGGCTGCTTAAAAGCAGTAATTGCTACTTGTACGAGCATAGAACAAAGTGAGTCAATTGTAATGGGACATCCAGTAAAAGTGTATGTTCCACATTCAGTCAAGATTCTATTAACAAGGACTCTAACAAAGCATCTAACCCATTGTTGGATAACTAAGTATGAAAGAATAATTCTGGGAGCAGACAATGTGAATGTAATTTGGTGTACCTTGGTAAACCCAGCTACACTATTGCCAGACTCAAGATGTGAAGAAGTAAGAGCTGAGGTAGAACATGATTGCTTAGATGTGAACGAGATGTGCACTAAGCCCCGGCCTGACATACAGGAAGAGCCTATGTAAGAATCTGACCATGATGATTCCTGCCTTAGGCTTGAGGAAGGTGGATTGAGTGCAGTTTATGCTGTATGCAAATTAACCTGAGTTGGTGAAGCATCCTGTTTACCTGGAGTCAAGTCTGCACAAGTAGCCGAATTGATAGCTTTAATAAAAGCATGCAAAATTGGGAAAAATTGGAGAGTGACCATATTTACTGATAGCCAGTATGGTTAAGGGGTTGTGCACAACTTTGGCCAACTTTGGCTGCAGAGGGGAGTTATGACTTCATCAGGATCCCCTATAAGGATAGGGACATTTGAAAAAGAACTATTGGAAGCAATGCAATTGCCAAAAGAACTAGCAGTGGTCAAGTGTGCTGCTCATCAGTCAGGAAATGACTATGTGACTGCTGGTAATAAATATGCTGACCAGGTTGCCAAATATTGTGCTAAGACCAGCAGCATGTCAATAAACAGAACAATGGAAACAAGTGGAATCAGCTGCCAACTTATATCATTTTCAGTTATGGAAACATGGGAAGAGGTGAGACAGTTGCAGGATGAAGTAGAAGAAAGTGAAAAGGAGAACTGGATAGAACACGGTTGTGAAAAAGAGGGCAGAAGATGAAATGTGGGTATATCATGATGCCAGACCAGTCATGCCAGATTGTTTGCTCTCAAAAATGGCGAGAATGTACCATGGAGACACACATGTAGGCAGGAATGCAATGATACGACTATTCAGACAAAATTGGTACAATCCAAGGTTCCGGGTAGTCGCAGAGAGCCTTTGCCAGAGATGTTTAATTTGTCAGCAAATAAATCCAGGCAGAAAGACAGTGGTCAGTTGGGGAAAATTTTGAAAAGCAGAAGGACCTTTCATAAGGTTCCAGCCTGACTTCATAACATTGCTATCATGTAGGGGAATGAGATACATCCTAGTGATAGTATGTTTGTTATCAAAATGGGTGGAAGCATACCCTACCAGGGGAAATGACAGTATGACTGTTGCCAATTTGTTGTTGAGGGAACTAATTCCACGTTTCGGTTTTCCAGTAACTTTGGAATCAAATTGAAGACATCATTTTAATAATGAAATAATTCGAAAAATCTGTGAAGCATTCAAATTTGAACAGCAACTGCACTGTGCATACTGCCCAGAGCCTTCTGGAGTGGTAGAACAATTGAATGGCACAATCAAACCAAGACTGGTCAAGGTGTGTGCATCCACCTCGATGAGTTGGCCAGATGCATTGCCTCTTGTACTGATGGGGCTCAGAAGTATTCCTGACAGAAACACAGGACTGAGTCCCCATGAGTTTATCATGGGCAGAGCAAAGAGACAAGCATACATACCAGGACATAAATTGCTGAATATATGATGATCTTGTATTGGATTATTGCAAAAGATTGGCTGACCTAGTGCGTTCTGTCTCTCACCAGGTTGGAGTAGATGTAGTGACCAGGTAGCCGGATCAAGCACATGATTTGAATCCAGGAGATTGGGTGGTAGTAAAGAATCACACCCGAGAGTCGTGCCTAGCACCAAGGTGGGATGAACCAAGGCAAGTCATATTAGTCACCCCATCAGCAGTGAAGTGTGCATGTATACCAAACTGGATTCATGCCAGTCATACCAAAAGGGTGCCAGCCCCTGATGAAGAAGGACCACAACTAACTCAAACAGTTGGGGCAGCTGAAGGTCGTACAGTTGAAGAATCTACAGGACAAGATTCAATTGAGACTGACAGAGAGCACCCAAGCACAAGTCAGGAGGACTGGATACCAGTGGTTGACATACTGAAAGTGTTTATCAGAACAAGGAGCAGAACCAGATTAGAAGAGTAGGAGATCAGAGAGGACCAGTTACGTATAGAAGAACACGCTCAGGAAAAAGAAGACCAAGAAAATAGCAACCCTGAGCAGGACCAGACAGGGACGGAAGAACAAACTCGGGTACACCAACCAGTCGAAGAACCTGAGCAGGAACAATCAGGCATAGAAGAACACGTTCAGGCGGCAGAAGATAAAATTGTAATAAGACCTGAACAGGACCAGTCAGGAAAAGAAGAACAAGTTTGGAAGATGAAAAACAGATTAAGGAAGTACCCAAACAGGAACAGTTAGGAAAAGGAGATTGCGTTCAGGCAGAAAAGGCCACACAAACAAGTCCTGAACAAGGAAAGGTAGAGAGGAACTCAGAAATCGAAGAAACCCAGGTGGTGCCACAACATAATGAGAATAAGAGAGCTTGTGAATGAGACGAAGAAGGTGAAAGTGCAGTACAATTTAAATGGGTCAGAAAAGGTGATAATTGGCCTAGGGAGTCAAAAGACTAAAATATCACTTGAGAAAGACAAATGAAGATCCAGAACAAGTAAATGAAGTTACTAGCCAAACTCAGACTGATCAGTCAGTTACTAGAAATTTCGGAAGAAGTCCAAGATTAAAGTTCTTAAATAGAAAATTCAAAGGACCCGAATGGACTTATGTGATTCTTGAAGAATTTGAGAATTTAGATTTAAATGAAGAATCTGATGATGAAATAAATGCCTTACAGATTGACGAAAAGGAAGTGAGGCCTTCTTGAAGTACTTAAAGATTCTAATTCGTAACTAAGAAAAGAAGAGAAATCTTCTTGAGTCAAAATGGCTGAGAACAAAGTTGCAGAAAGACCAGAACGAACTTGTATAAAGAAATGCTATAGAGCTTGCATATGTAGTATATTATTAGTGATTTTTATTATGGCTATTCATAACAATAGCGATTCCTTATTTTATGATAATTGATAAAATGAATGACACAAACACTAATGAAAAGATTGCTAACCACAAAAGGAGATAGAGTAGAATTAGAAGCATCAGATGAGATAGATTTACATCACATCATAACTGATGACACTTCATTAAATGTATTTACAAAGTTATTGTTTCAGTATGTAGACACAATAGAGATTAGTGATTGTTATGTTTGTATGAAATTACCTACTTCAGTAGCTGAGGGAGTTACGTACCATCATTTACCTTTGACATATGGTATTTCATGTAGTATATTGTCAAGTTTATTTTATAGAACAGGAAAACTGCAATATTATTATTCTAATATAGATGTAATATTTACAGAAATTCCTATTAGAAAGAATATGAATTCAGTACACAATAGTTTAGATGCATAGTTTATGGGTGAATTTTTCTTAACTATGAAGTCATTAGATGTAGAATAGGCACATAAAAACAATCTAACATGCTCATTACGTGAAGAAGAGAGAAAGTGTTTTTAAATTTAGTTGAAGAAAGGAGACAGGATTTTCAAAGAAAAGCTGTTGAACAGAAACACCATATTCTGCCATGGGCCAAGAAAGAGGGAACTTATACAGCTGGCAAGGCTCATGCTGCGATGTCCCTAGACTTTTGGAAGACAGGAAAACATGTCTCCATAGATTAAAGACAGATTATAATAACATATTCATTGGTTCCAGTGAATGTGAACAAAACTTCCTAATTTTGGGAGGTTGGGGACTAAAAGGGGGAACTGATCCAGTATTTCCTGGACTTTACTACGTGTGTGGGAATAAAGCTTATTATAAGCTGCCTGCACGGTGGTATGGGAGCTGTTATTTCGGAATAGTATTTCCAAAAATATATCATGTAAAGAGAATCACTCAAAGTAATGTAAACACCAATGAACCAACACGAAGAAAGAGAGCTAGTTTTTCACAAATAATAAGTGATATATTTAATGCAGTGATACCTTCAGTGGGAGTGGTTCTAAATTCACATAGAATCTGTCAATTGTCAACAGTAGTTGATCGTCTTTCGACAGATACTGCTGGAGGTTTCTTGATGATTAATACAGAAATGGTAGCAAATAGATCTTTGGTTTAACAGAATCGACTTGCGCTTGACGTATTATTGTCAAAAGAGGGCGGAGGTTGTAAAATGTTGAAAGTGCAACATTGTTGCACTTATATACCAGATAAAAGTACAGAAATTAAAGGATATATAAACAATATTACAAAAATGCATGAAGAATAAAAACCACTGGAGGTTGACAGTGTATGGGAAAAACTAACAAAAAGTATATCTAAAATAGGGACTTGGTTTACTAATATATAGGGAAAAGTTTCCTAGGACAAGTTGTATTTCCTTTACTAGGTATAGAAATAGTAGTTTTGTCAATAATAATATGGTGCAAGTGTTGTACTAATAAGTTGGGAAGAAGGAGATATGAAATAAATGGAAAGGGAATCAAGAGAAAGTATGACGAAATACAATTAGGAGAAATGAAGGAAAAGTTATATGACAGGATGAGATAAATAAAGAATAAAAGCAAAAATGAAGAAGGAAAAGATAGTGAAAATTGCTAAAGTTGGAATCTGATTAGGGATGGGTGATTTGGCGATGGCTTTAAAATGCCATCAGAGAGGGGATTGATGGAGCAAGGACTCGTAGAAAAGAGACTTGCTCGGATTCAATCCTCTTAAGTAACTTTTAACCCTGTATTAACCTCGTATTGTGAAAATTAATATGCACAACATTAAATTTACAAGAAAAGAGAAGCTTGCCTGTGTCTTACTAACCAGTAACTCGAGTGTGATTCTAAAATAGCCGCTAACTGAAAATCTTTAGTACGCATGCGTCAACTGCATCTACGTAGTATGACGTACCTTTGCTTGGAGGGAATTACTACTACTTGCGCAGTTGCTAACAAGATGGCCGTTATGAAACTCACATGCTTGGCAGCTGTTTTGCTGAAAACTAAGACAAGTTATTTTACTAATGCTAATGTGGGGAAAGCATTAATAAGTAAATGGGGTTAGAATGGAGATAGGTGGTATACAGTGAGACAATTTATTTTTTATCTTAGAATTTGTCTTTTTGACTCTTTTCAATAGTGCTTTTCATGGGCCTTTTTACATGAACAATAGTCTGGTCCCTCCTGTTTCCTGTACATGCATAGTACAATTGAGCTGGAAGAACCAATGTCATCTTGAACCCCGTCCAAGGTTAAGAAGGGATACTTTGCCTGAGAACCGGAACGACAGTCCACTGACATGGAGACAATTATGATGTGAATGCGGGTTAGAATTAAGGGGATGGGTTTATTAACAAAAGGCTAACTGAAAAGAGTAATATGTAAGCATGGTGTGATGATCACCTCCCCTTGCCTGTCCAATCAGAGTTAGGAGTTTCTTGATATTGAAACATTTTGGGAGGTATGTGAATATTGTAGGGTATAATTGAGGTAGTTCTTAGTTAGTTAGTGAGAGACGTTGATGCAGAATGCTGAAAAGGCCGAGATGCTGTCGGAGTGACAAGAGATGCTGAAGAAGAATCAAATTGCAGAACCATATATCTTAAGCTAATTCATTTAGAAGAAGATCGCGGAAGAATCTCGAGGACGAAGAGAGTGTCAGAGAGGGGTGCTACTGAAAAGCCCCCCCTGAAAATATCTACTTTGAAGGTCTGGGAGAAGGGAGAAAAAAGACCAAAATTTACACAGCAAACTCCCTCATGACATATATTACTTGCTCTCACAAGCTCTGAGATGGGGCATCAGAAATGATAATCTCCACACAACAACCATGAATAATATTTTTTCATGTTTTATTTTCTTTTCCTTTTTTCATATGTATAAAAAATTGACATTTCAACATTTTATTTCTTTTCAACATTCTATCTGTACATTGATATAATTAAATTTTTATCTAAAGATGAATACAATGAATGCATTACATCTGCCTTCAAAATGTAAATAATGTTATAATAATTAAAATTGAACAATGAGACAAAGAAACAATCCCCCACACTTACACCTCATTCATATAACCCACAACCATATCACTAGCATACTACACACTATCATACCACGCCCCAGACCAACACTGCATGCACAGATGGATCAAAAATGGGGTGATAACATCAACCCTCAATTGCTGTGCTGATTTCTGGGTTGTCCACTCTCTGGCCGATGTATGTTTCAATGGACAATATCAATAGTCTCCATCTTCATCAGGACCTGTTATTTACATTAATTATAACCGGTGAAGAATGGGGAATCTGTAGGGGCTATGCCTGTAGTTCTGTCAAAGAGCACTCCAGCGGGAGTGTTTAGAAACAAATGGGTCCTCCAATTCTTTATCGCTTCTGTCGAGTACCGAGCTCCTTAAATCTGGAGCCTTCACTCATCCTGGATAAAAATCTTAATACGTTTCCATGGTAGTCTTCAATTGGTGCTACTATTTATCTCTTTCTGGAGCAAGTACTTCATACAGGATAACTCAATGTTCTGTCAATATCGATCCAAACAGTACTCTTTCTGGGGCATGATTCTCACAACTTAGAAAGGCCCTTTGTTTTTGGATTAATGCCCACCAGGTTGATCTTTATAATTATTTTTGATTACCATTGACTGAGTTTCATCCGTGTTCGTTTGGACGGACACGCTGGCCAAACAGTTACTGCTGCTGTACCAAATCGTATCTGGAAGCATCCGGATGCATCGTACTCGGTTGGTCAGACTCTCCCGATCTGAGTGGGTCGGAAACCTTTTCCAAACTGATTCAGTCGGGAAGGTTTCCAATCCGCATCAAAATTGGCCCTTAATGTAGGAGTGGGCCCTGCAGTGGGTGCAAGGGGAGGAGCAGCTAATCAATGGCTGAAGAGTCACTTCCTTGGAGCCATCTTTTAACCTTAAATCTGGGACAGAGATTAGTGGGCCTGTTTATGCTCCTTGACCATACATTCACCTCCTGCTCTCAGCATCCTTCTCCATGAAGCTGCATTTTCTACCCACGCCCATATTATGGGGCAGCTGTAAGAAGTGTGGTTTCCCTTAGATGTCTAGGGTGTGCAGTCATAATATCGAGTTTTTTATTTCGACTGGACAGAATATCGAGTAAAAAATATAGAATGGACATAATATCGACTAGACATGATATAGACAACAAAAATATCGACTAGAAAAAAATAATATCGAATAGAATGGACATAATATCGAATCAAAAATATAGAATGGACATAATATCGACTAGACATAATATAGACAACAAAAATATCGAATTTAAGGTAAGTTAATATTATTTTTTATTTTTTGTGTAATATAAATCTGTAGCGGGTTGTGGGTTTATAGGGGAATAGGGTGGGAAGTAATTTAATTATAATTAATTAAATATGTTAATTTATTTATGGATATTTAGTTAGAATTAATTGTTAATTAATTATTAATTGGTAATTAATTAAAATATAATTGGTAATTAATTCAAAATATAATTGGTAAATAATTATAATTGATTAATTGATAAATATTTTAATTTTAGTAATTTATTTTCTGTAGCGGGTTGTGGGTTTATAGGGGAATAGGGTGGGAAGTAATTTAATTATAATCAATTAAATTTGTTAATTTATTTATTGATATTTATTTAGAATTAATTGTTAATTAATTATTAATTGGTAATTAATTAAAATATAATTGGTAATTAATTGTAATTGATTAATTGATAAATATGTTAATTTAATTAAATTATTTTCTGCAGCGGGTTGTGGGTTTATAGGGGAAAAGGGTGGGAAGTAATTTAATTATAATTAATTAAATGTCATTTAATTTATTGGTATTTATTTAGAATTAATTGTTAATTAATTTTTAATAGGTAATTAATTAAAATATAATTGGTAATTAAAATTAATTGATTAATTTTGTAAATTGTAAATTAATTTATTGTTAATAGGTAATTAATTAGTATTAGTAGGTAATTATTATAATGTAATAATTTTAATTAGTATTTATAAATAATTATTTAATATATTTTATACAATTGTAAAATATTTTAATTATTTTGTAATTGGTATTACTATTTATGTTATTTATATTTATATATGAAGTATTTACTTTCCCTACTATTGCACTCACTGGAGTTGGAATAGTAATTTTTACCCCTACACTATCCAACACTTTCCCTACTGTTGCACTCTCTGGAGTTGGAATAGTAATTTTAACCCCTACGCTATCCAACGCTTTCCCTACTGTTGCACTCTCTGGAGTGGGAATAGTAATTTTTACCCCTACGCTATCCAACGCTTTCCCTACTGTTGCACTCTCTGGAGTGGGAATAGTAATTTTTACCCCTACGCTATCCAACACTTTCTCTACTGTTGCACTCTCTGGAGTGGGAATAGTAATTTTTACCCCTACGCTATCCAACGCTTTCCCTACTGTTGCATTCTCTGGAGTAGGAATAGTAATTTTTACCCCTACGCTATCCAACGCTTTCCCTACTGTTGCACTCTCTGGAGTGGGAATAGTAATTTTTACCCCTACGCTATCCAACGCTTTCCCTACTGTTGCACTCGCTGGAGTGGGAATGGTAATTTTACTCTTATGCTATCCAACTCTTTCCCTACTGTTGCACTCTCTGGAGTGGGAATAGTAACTTTAACCTCTACGCTATCCAACGATTTCCCTACTGTTGCACTCTATGGAGTGGGAATAGTAATTTTTACCCCTACGCTATCCAACTCCTTCCCTACTGTTGCACTCTCTGGAGTTGGAATAGTAATTTTAACCCCTACGCTATCCAACGGTTTCCCTACTGTTGCACTCTCTGGAGTGGGAATAGTATTTTTTACTCCTACGCTATCTTACGCTTTCCCTACTGTTGCACTCTCTGGAGTGGGAATAGTAATTTTTACCCCTATGCTATCCAACGTTTTCCCTACTGTTGCACTCTCTGGAGTGGGACTAGTATTTTTTACCCCTACGCTATCCAACGCTTTCCATACTGTTGCACTCTCTGGAGTGGGAATAGTAATTTTTACCCCTACGCTATCCAACGCTCTCCCTGCTGTTGCACTCGCTGGAGTGGGAATAGTAATTTTTACCCCTACGCTATCCAACTCTTTCTTTACTGTTGCACTCTCTGGAGTGGGAATAGTAATTTTAACCCCTACGCTATCCAACGCTTTCCCTACTGTTGCACTCTCTGGAGTGGGAATAGTAATTTTTAACCCTACGCTATCCAAATCTTTCCCTACTGTTGCACTCTCTGGAGTTGGAATAGTAATTTTAACCCCTACGCTATCCAACGCTTTCCCTACTGTTGCACTCTCTGGAGTGGGAATAGTAAATTTTACCTCTACGCTATCCTACGCTTTCCCTACTGTTGCACTCTCTGGAGTGGGAATAGTAATTTTTACCCCTCCGCTATCCAACGTTTTCCCTACTGTTGCACTCTCTGGAGTGAGAATAGTAATGTTTACCCCTACGCTATCCAACGCTTTCCATACTGTTGCACTCTCTGGAGTGGGAATAGTTATTTTTACCCCTACGCTATCCAACGCTTTCTCTACTGTTGCACTCGCTGGAGTGGGAATAGTAATTTTTACCCCTACGCTATCCAACGCTTTCCCTACTGTTGCACTCTCTGGAGTGGGAATAGTAATTTTTACCCCTACGCTATCCAACGCTTTCCCTACTGTTGCACTCTCTGGAGTGGGAATAGTAATTTTTACCCCTACGCTATCCAACGCTTTCCCTACTGTTGCACTCACTGGAGTGGGAATAGTAATTTTTACCCCTACGCTATCCAACGCTTTCCCTTCTGTTGCACTCACTGGAGTTGTTACAGTAAATTAAAACCTCTTGCTATCCTACGGTAAAAATATTGTATATGCTTTGTTAATAATATGTATATATATATATATATATATATATATATATATATATATATGTATTAAAAATATATATATTTTTTTTAAGTTATATTAATTATTTTTTAATGTTACGTTTATTTACGTATTTTAAATAAGTTAAAAATAATTTTATTTATTATTATATTACTTTTAAATTACTTTTAAGACATTTAAAAAATTCGATATTGTGACAGTCTATATTTTTTACACTCGATATTTTGTAGTCGATATTTTGACTCCGCTAATTTGTCATCTCGATATTGTGACTGTCGATATTCTGTCAGTGATCTGATGTCTAGATTTTTAGTTTCTCTATTTTCTATCACAGTTTAAGCACTGCGTAGGCTCATAGTTCGCATGGATAAGGGTAGACAGGTTTTGGCATCCCACATCGAATTCCATAGTTAAATTGTTGTCACTACCACAGGCATGGACATTTTGAGGGACCTTGGAGCCAGATGTCTCGGGAAAGCCCTTACACAGCTGTTTCGGCACTTTGCTGGGTACTCCATCTTATTTCCTACAAAAAGATGTATAGATCGCCCTCCTGAGTCCATACCGTATGTGGTGGTGCTTGTGGGGGTCCCAATCTTGAGCCAGGGTAAAAAGGAGGCTTACATGGAGCTTAAAAACAAATGCATCCACTGGCTTAATTACAATAGGCCACTTCCCACTATGGTATCGGGCGAAATTTTGTTCGCTAGACGAGTGGATTGGGTAGGACCAAGGAAAAAAACTATCAAGAGAGACTGTGTTATAATTAATTTTAGGAATAGACGGGCTGCTGAACATATTTGGAACTGGGTTTTGGTACATTCTGATACGCACATCCAATCCCTGCCCCAAACCTATTTTTACACTGCCTCACACACTGATCCCAGTCTTACCACAGGAGGCCAGTTTTGGGGGGCCAGGAAGCTTTTTGTGACAGTGTCCATGCTGGGTCTGCAAACTGGAAGGGAGTTAACACCCATACCCCTTTATTAGCTTAGTTTCCCCAAAATAATAGATTCAGTATCCTAGATCAAATAGATTGACGGCCGAGGAACTGCCTGCCCTTACCTCGCCCTGGCCAGGGCCTGCTAATAGCTAGAGAGGGCCCTGTAGTAAATGATTGCCTTTTTATCACAACTTGTCATCAGGGGGGCGTGTGTGCAAGGAAGGCAAAAAGGACAAGTGGGAGGCGGGGCAGGGTGTGTAAACACATGGGTTCATTGCGAGGAGCTTTGTCTCCAGCAGTACAGGAGGCTGTTGGTGGTGTCCCAGTCCTGGCCATAATGGGAAGGGACCAAGAGAGAGATCTAGGGAACGAGGGGTCAAATTATGACAGGGGGGTAGGTCTTGTTGCAGGTCCACTCGACGAGGACGATAGTTGCTTTAGGACACAAGGGAAAACTAGGGGGGGTGACTACTGGAAACATCAAGATTCTCTCCTGGAATCTGGCTGGGATTAAAAGTAAATTAGTATGCCCAGACTGGGGTGTGTTCATAGACAAGTGCATCCATCTAATGGTTAGTGGTAATCGCACTCACTTTTGTAACTATGATTCCTCTACAGTGTCATTTTTGTATATTGTGGTTGGTGCTGCCGAAGTAAACCTTCTGGGCCCAAGGTAATCGTAAATCCAAAATATGCGCCACACGCGTCGCGTGTGACGTCCCTTTGGCGCACTCGAAAATAATTATTCCTCTTTTTTACGTTCACAGGTAGTGTTTATTTTCAATTGTTCTTCTTCATTTGTTTTTCTTCAATACATTATTTCATTTTCATAATATATCAACTTTTTTGCCCAATGCATTTCGGGCAGAGGCCCTTCATCAGGGGACTTATTCCTACAAATTAATCCAGAATTGTACAAGCATAAGTCTAACATAATCATACATGTCATAATGTTAATGTTAGTGCATACATTTCTCAATGGTATAGTGATGTGAATCACGGTGTCGGAGGAACGTCGTGGGGTGCAAGTGATCAAACAGTTTAAGTAACCATGTGGAAGGACATATCAAGAATGGTAAATGCGGTCTAGTTTTGCGGTGCGGGATTAACGTGGGTAATTAAATAACTAGTGCTCTTCGTAAATGTGCGCTCTACAGCTGGGGTCATGTGAATTCGAAAGTCGTGTGGAGCATGCACGTGGATTGGTATCCACTAACCTGAAGCTTGCGGCAAACTGAAGCTTCGAAGATCGTTGT
This sequence comes from Lissotriton helveticus, assembly GCF_964261635.1. Taxonomy (NCBI): domain Eukaryota; kingdom Metazoa; phylum Chordata; class Amphibia; order Caudata; family Salamandridae; genus Lissotriton; species Lissotriton helveticus. Next base: position 1,097,497,518 of record NC_136059.1, read on the forward strand.
CTTCTTTATTCTGAAATAGTATAACCGTTCGTTTAGCGATCTTATTCACAATAACGAGCGAATATCAAAAAATTATGCTTTTGGGTAGGGGAATGCCTTACCGGGTTACCGGCGGTTATTGGTGTCTCAATCTGGCGTCTGGGTACACGTTGTTTGGCGTCCGGAAACACGTAGTTTCCGTGTGAGTGTTCCGTAGTTCTTGAAGGAACTATGTCGCACTCTGATAGGGTGTAACCGGTCACGTGGTGGCGTACTTCGTAAATCATCCTGTGATAGGTGCTGAGTTGTCATGGTAACCCCAAAATATCGGGATTTCAATGCAAAACTTTATTGTTTATGCGAATGTAACCATTCGGGGTTACATTCTGGATTAATTTGTAGGAATAAGTCCCCTGATGAAGGGCCTCTGCCCGAAATGCATTGGGCAAAAAAGTTGATATATTATGAAAATGAAATAATGTATTGAAGAAAAACAAATGAAGAAGAACAATTGAAAATAAACACTACCTGTGAACGTAAAAAAGAGGAATAATTCTTTTCGAGTGCGCCAAAGGGACGTCACACGCGACGCGCGTGGCGCATATTTTGGATTAATAGACAAGTGTGGCATTTGTCTAATGCAGGAGACGAGGGCGTTGGAAGAGAACTTGAGGGGAGGTTTTGCCACCTTTAGTATATTGGCCACATCTAAGGGTAGGGGCAGACCTTAGCATCTGGGTGTGCACTCACTTGGGTGCTAAAGCAGCTCGTCTACCAACTAACTCGCCTGATGTACAATGTGTTCTCCTAACGCTCCCAGATTTTACGCAAATCGCCCTTCTGAACATCTACTCGAGGTCTACGCAGAGCGGGCAAGAATCCCGAGCAATTGACCAACTGAGGCAGTTCATTTCAATCCTTGGGCCAGCAGTTGCCCTAATTGTAGGTGGCGATTTAAATTATCAGTTCGAGCCCCTTACTAATGCAACTTTAGACGGCCTAGCTGACGAGGACCAGTACTGGCGTGTCCCTAAACCACAGGTCTCGCCAGTCAGAGCATGGACTTGTTCATTCTTTCATCTTCTCTGAGGGCATGCAATGGGAGGACAACATCAGACAGACAAGGTCTACCGACCTTCAATAGAGAAGGGCATAATTCTCTTATAGACTATATTTTGGTTGAATCCAGAACTTGGAATAGAGTTCTGGATTTTCAGGTCATTCCGAGGAATGACAGCGACCATAATGCCCTGGTTTTGACACTAAAACCAGGGAGTTTGGGCCTGTCTAACCCCATAGCAGAGATTAACCAAGTACAACATCCTCTCTCGCTAACTAACAACAGGTGGAGAGTCAAACGGCCACATATACAGGGCTCCCCAAACAAACTTACATGTATATACCAACAGGCTCTGCCACATCTGAGAGAGATGGGAGAGGTTGGGGATTTGGACATGGTCCTAGAATGGGAGGACAGGCCTCGCGAAATACACAAACAGTTGGCATCTAAACTGTTTGATGTGTTCTATCCGGAAGGATCTAAAAAGGCAAGACCTGTTACAGCCCACACCTGGTATAATGCTAATTGCCGGAAGGCCAAAAAAGATTTGCTAACTGCTGTAAAAGCCAAGGATAAGACATCTATTACGCAATGTCGGTCCAAGTACAATCAGACTATCCAAAGGGCAAAGAAAGAATGGGAAGCCGACAAATGGGAGGACCTCAGAATAGCACTTAAGTGTAAGGACCCGAAATCTTTCTGGGCAGTTGTGAGCTCTGGAGGTATAGAGGTTAGTTCAGCAATCAAACCTAACATAGCTGCAGCTGTCTGGGAGGCACACTTTGGCGCCCTGTATGCATATCCAGGAGATGATGGTACTTTGACCCCAATCTCCGGCCTCCTCCATGAGTATCGATTGGAGGGGGCCTGGGATATTACTTTTGGCAACGTCGAAGCGGCCATCACTAAACTCCTACCCAATAAGGCACCTGGCCTGGACAAGCTTCCGGGGGACTTATTTCGGTCCGAACCAAAAATTTGGGCACCATATTTGGTTGTTCTCTTTAATGCCATACTAAAAGGCATGGACCCACCGGATACCTGGCGCGGTGCGGAGATAGTCCCTATCCACAAAAAAGGTTGTCCCCTTGTGCCGTCAAACTACAGGCCTATCAGTTTGATAGATATCACCCAAAAACTGATGGGACGGATCATCCTAGATAGAGTTCAGGGGTGGATAGAGGAAAATGAGATCTTAAGCATTCTGCAGGCGGGCTTTAGGATGAGCATCTCAACAGTGGACCAGATATTTAGACTCCAGGTGTTGTACTGGAAATCGGTGAGTCTGGAGGGTGGCAGCCTCTACCTCATCTTGTTGACTTGCGGTCAACATTTGATCTGGTCCCGAGGGATAAGTTATGGAGTGTATTGCTTGAACTGGGTCTACCAACTTATTTACTGGATGTGCTAATGAGGCTCCATACGGATGCCTATGCACAAGTGAGGTGTGGGAAGCATGGAGAACTGTCAACCCACTTCCCGGTGAAAAAGGGGGTGCGCCAGGGTTGTGTCCTGGCACCTACCCTATTCTGTCTATATATAAATGGCCTTATAGACCACCTACTTGGTGTCAAGGATACCGATGCCCCGAGGCTAGCCTCAGGTAGGGTGCCCGCATTGATGTTTGCGGACGACACTTTGTTGTTGTCCAAAACATCAATGGGCATCCAACGAACCCTGGACGGTTTTGCTGACTTCTGTGTATCTAGAGGGCTAGAGATAAATGTAGCCAAGACTAAATTTATAATCTTCAATCCCCCCAGGCAGACTCGCCCAAATCCGGTCCTGGATGGAATTGCATTGGAGCGAGTAAAGACCTTCGAGTATCTAGGCATCACGCTCACAGAATATTTTGACTGGGATATCCAGCTAGCAAAAGCCGCTCTTAGGCTAACTCAAGCGGCGGGGGGATTTCGAAAGTGCATAGGACATCTGATTTTAAGCCAGCTGCCCCTGTCATAAAAATCTACAAACTACAGGCTAGAGCGGCTTCTATGTACGGGGCGGAATTATGGGGCCATCAAAGGCCATTCAACCCCATGATGGTAGAACATAGGTTCATGAGGAATTTACTGGGTCTTCCAGCCAGTACACCACTAGTCCCACTACGCATGGACTTGGGGCTACTCCCTATTGAGGAAGACACAGCATTGCGACCACTGATGTATTGGAGGAGACTATGGTCAGTGCCTGAATTAGCCTCCTATAAAAACAAATTCAGGGAGGTCTGGGATGTACTGAGAACAAAGAAAATCTCGTGGCTAGCATACATCAAGGTAAATAGCACTAAGATTGGCCTACCCGAGTTATGGGAAACACCTGATGTAACATGTCGAGCGCTATCCAAGGCAGATTTGGTTTGCCACTTTAGGCAATATAATTTATTGTCTCTTCATGCGAGCCCTGCAGTGGGAAGATTAACAACTGAGTTTCTCCAAGTAAAAGTAGATTTTAAAATGGTGGATTTTTTAGACGTGATTTATCCTCCATTGGTGAGGAAACTCTACATGCAATTTAGGACTGGCACTCTTCCACTTAGGGTATTCACTAGTAAATGGGACAGTACTGAGAATACGGAGTGTCCAGCTTGCAAATATATTATTGAAGATGAAATTCATGTTTTCTTCTTCTGCCCGGCCTATCAGGACACACGGAAAAGCTGGTTGATACCAATTTGTAGAAACCTAGGCTTCAGACATTGTGCTCTAACCTTTAGAGTCCTAACATATGATACCCACCCCGCATCATCTTTGCTGTTTCTCGCTTTTTAAATGGTATGTGGCACAGACGTCGGAAATTTTTGTAATGAATTTAACGTCAACAGGATATTATATTTTCTGGAATGTTTCGATAAGTATCTAATGTTTAATTTATTTTTATGACACGATGGTCTATGCCATAGTTTTAACTTGTAATTAATGTGTACTTTGAAGATTTGGATTAATTTTGTATTGTATATAGGATAATTCATCTTTTTTATTGCGTGTTAGGTATGTATTTTATCTGCACTTTTATGGTCTTGCGACTGAAATAAAGTTATCGACAGACAGATAAGTTCTTGTCAAGGGTGATGCCTTGAGACTTAACTGGGTCGGAAAGGGTAAGGGGGCAGTTAAGGGCAATCAGATTCTTGAGCCATTCTTGGGTTGGGCGATGGTTACCTTTTGGAGAGAATAGGATTAGTTCCGTTTTGTCTGGATTGAGCTTTAAATGGTTAACGTAGAACCAAGACTGGATCTCAGTTAGGGTGGTATTGAGGAGTTGGATGTCGCTGGGGGACTTGATCCTGAAATAGATTTGGGTGTCGTCTGCGTAAAGGTGGTAATTCACTCCAGCTTTTTTCAATACGATTGTGAGGGGCTCCATGAAGAGATTGAAGAGGGACGGGGAGAGGATGGGGCCTTGCGGGACCCCAAGTGTGACTTTAGGAGGCTTTGAGAGACAGGAATTCATTTTAATTTGTTGCGAGCGGTGTTGAAGGACGGAGGTGAACCATTTTAGTACTGTGCCATTAATGCTGGAACGTTTCGACAGGGTCTCCAGAAGGGCTGGATGGTTTACTGTGTCGATTGCAGCAGAAAGGTCAATAAGGATGAGTAGGCAGGCATCACCTTCGTCTAGGGCCTTGTGAATGTCGTCGGAGACGTTGAGCATAGCTGTTTCTGTGCTACAGCCTTTGTTGAAACCAGATTGAAAGGCGTCGAAGAGGTTGAACTCATCAATGTGTTTATTGAGTTGGAGGAGAACACATTTCCCCAATGTTTTTGCAAGGAATGGGAGGTTAGAGCTAGGTCTGAGGTTGTTAAGATCATTAGGGTCAGCCTCAAGTTTCTTGAGAATGGGTGTGATTTGTCCTAGTTGAAGGGAGTCTGGGACACAGCCTGAGGTGAGAGAGGCGTTGATGATTTTGTCCAGAAAAGGGAGATGGTGTGGTTGAGTTAACCGACATTAGCTCAAAGTCAGACCAATGCGCATTGTTTTTTAGCTGGAGATAGGTTTGATTGTCCTTGTTAAGAGCTCTTTCCAAGTGGTCAGGGGAGGTTGAAGGGGGGCCTGTTAAGGGGGAAGGAGGGTTGGCAGTTTGTAAGAAGGATTGATCAATTTTAGAGACTTTATTAGTGAAGAAGGTGGCAATTTCTTCACATCGCTCATTGGTGGCTTCGATTTTTTGAGAGAGAGTGCAGTTAGTTTGGCTTTTTACAATGTTGAAGAGTTCTCTTGGTCTGTTTTTCGCCAGATCAAGTTGGCTGCGGAAAAAAGATGCCTTTTCATTGAAGATGTGTTTTTTGTATGACCGCCGAGCAGATCTAAGATGTGTTAGGTGCAAGGACGAGGGGTTTTGTCTCCAAGACCTTTCCGCTTGTCTGAGTTGACGCCGTTCATCATTCAGCTCCACGCTAAACCAGGGTTTGGATTTGGTTCTCCTCAGTTGTTTGAGTTTGAGAGGAGGTATTTGGTCTAAAACCTCTGTCATCTTGAGTTAAAGTGTGAAGTGAGGTCATCAGCCATCCATGATGAGGGATGGAGTTGAAGATGGGGATGGATCTTGGCTTCAAGTTTGGATAAAGGTATTTCTTTGATGTTTCTGGTCAAGAGTTTATGTTTGACAACACAAATAGGTTGGAGGCTGGCAAGTTTGTTAATCCTGAACAGAATGAGGTGGTGGTCAGACCAGTCAATGGGAGAAATCTCTCTCAGGGAGATCAGATTGTTGTTGGTTATGATCGCATCTAGTGTAGCACCTTTGATGTGAGTTGGATTATTGCAGAGTTGCTTGAGGTTATATATTTCCAGAAGGTTGGAAAGGTTCAGGACAGTGGAGTCTTCTGGGTCGTTCCTGTGGATATTGAGCTCACCCAAGAACACGTCTTTAGTGTCTGTCAAGGAGAATCGTGTTATTAGGTCTGTTAGTTCTTCAGGGAAAAGGGTACGCCCTCCAGGAGGATGGTAGATGGTGTGGAATTTGATGGGTGGGGTGCCCTTGGTAGTGAGTTCGATGCCTAGATATTCAAACAATAGGTATTCTGCAGGTTTGAGTTTGGTAATCTGTATTCCATCTCTATGAATGATGGCTAGTCCCCCCCCAGTTTTGATCGGCCTGTCTTGTCTGATGATGTTGTACCCTGGAGGGGTGAGAATGTCAAGAATGGGGGTGGAGTGGGCATTGAGCCAGGATTCTGTGAGGAAGGCGATGTCAATTTCTTCAGCAAGAAGAGCTTCAGCAATGTCAGTAGCGTGTTGTACTGCTGATCTGCAGTTTAGGAGCATGTAGGAGAGAGGACGGGGAGCCTCGATGATGGGGGGAGTTAGGTGGATAGAGGTGTATTGAGCAGGAGGTCTAGGTGAGTGGATAGTATTCGCGATTCTGTTAGTGCCGATAATAACAGGGATGTGGAAAGGGGCTGACTTCTGGTGAGAGTCGTAGAGCTCATCCGGTTTCGGTACCAAAAAGGTTTGGCTATCCTTGTTAGGACTGAGGGCCTGGCTCGATGATGGGCTGGAGGGTCGAGGGGTGCTCTGAGGGGCCTTGTGAGATGTATTGAGTGTAGTAGGAAGACAATACCTCGGGGGAGGGAGCACGGTGGCTTGGCCCTGTTAAGGAGGTCTTGTTGTAAGTAAAGGAAATCAGCAGCACAGGAGTTAATGTTCTGCTCCATTCTGTTCAGTTGCTGTGCTATTGAGCTGAGAAAGTTTAAGGTATTAGGCAGGGGTCGAGGATGACTTGGGTCTATGGAGGGAGATTGGGCAGGGGTCAGGGGTTGGATGGAGTCCCTGGGATTAGGAGAGGGGGGAGGTTGTACGCGGGGAGTCAGTAATGTAATGTTCCTATTCGAGGAGTTTGATGGAGGAGAAATGGGACTGGAGTCCAAGTGAGGAGGGAGAGAAATTCTGGGACGGACGTCAGAGTTCCGGGCATTGCCAAAGAGATAGGCGGTGGAGGCAGGTTGTGAATTTGGGAGTGAGACTGTGGAAGGGGAGTAAGTAGTGGTAGAAGGGGGGAGAGAGACAACTGGATTGGAAATTACGTTAGACAGGGGGGAATTAAGGGTCGGGGGAACAGGGACAGTGTAGGTGGTAGGGGAAGGTTGTGAGGGAGGATTCCGATAATCAGGGGTAGAGAGGGGAGAGTGTGAGAGATCCTTGGGATTAGGAGACTGGAGAGGTTGGACGCAGGGAGCCGAGGAGTTCAGCAGAGGAGAAGTGGGACTAGTGTGGAGGTGAGGAGGAAGAAAAATTAAAGAAAGGCCATCGGAGTTCCTGGGTGTGTCCAAGAGGATAGAGTTGAAGGCGGGTTGTGTATGGGGGGTGTGACAGCGGAAGGGGATGGTGTAGTTGTAGAAGGGGGGAGAGAGACCACTGGATTGGAAATGACGTTCGACCAGGGGGAAGCAGGGGTCGTGGGAACAGGGTCTGTATAGGAGGTAGGGGAAGGTTGTGGGGGAGGGTTCAGGTTCTCAGGGGTGGAGAGGGGAGTGTCTGGCTTGATTCTTGAGATACTCAAGGTGCATTGATATGTCCTGCAGAAAGAGTAGTCGAGAAGCCATCAAGTCTAATAAATGTTTTCGATTACAGTTCAGTTAATGATTAGGCTTCCTTGTGTCACACTCATTTTTGCTTCAGCTCAAGCCAAGGTGCAGGGGCAAGACATAATAGGAGCACAATACTGGTCAACATGTATGCAGTGCGAGAAGCAGAAACAAAATGGTAATAACTTTCAGATATTATCATTTTATGTTTGGTTGGGGGCGGGAGGGTGGGTGCGTCTGCTCTGCAACCAGGGCAGGAGAGGAGCGCAAAGACTGTTTGGTTAGCCCTCTGGGGCCGTCCAAACCAGTTAAGTGCACTCTGCCCTTCACCATGCAGGCTGCAATGCAACCTACATGGAGAACATGGCCTCCCCATAAGCCGCTGGCTAGGCGGCGTACCGACCAATCACAACGCTGCTTGCAGTGTTGTGATTGGCTTAGGGGAGGAAGCCTGGCTGCCTGCTTATTGTTCCTGCCGGAGGCAGGAGAGCTGGGGCAGAGAAGACGCAGGATCCAGATGATGGAAAGGGTAAGTTTACTTTTTTAAAAATTATTATTAAATTAAACCCCCATCCGCGAACCCCCCCTCCCTGATACCCCCCCACCCATGAGCCATGCTGGCCGCGACTGAGTTTTACATCCGAAGCACTCACATGGAACAATGCGCTAGCCATCCACAAATGCACTTCTGTGCCATAACCGAGCTATGAAGTGCTATATAACAGTAACTATGGAACAATATATGTGGAATAATTACACAATTTTCACCAAGTGCCCTATACAATAATGAAAACAAACATTGGAAAAAGCAAGAGTGAATCAGGTTAGACGGTTCTTAACCTGTGGTCCATGCAATGCCGACTCAAGGGTTTGCAACTTAAAAAAAAAGGAAATAATATAAGCAAATTAATAAAATACATACACATAATGCAAAATGTAAACTGATTTTTTGTAATGCAGAGTAAATGTGAAGGAATTAGAAAGTTGGATTCGTGACTGCAGCACTAGTACAGCAACTATTGGTGGCTTCAGTTGAAACCCCAGTGTGTACCGAAATAAGAAGATGATGCAATAAGAGTGCAAAAGACAACGCAATATGCTGAAATCTAGCATATCGCTTTGTCCCTCTGAATAAAACCATATTTTAAAAAGTTCCAACCTTTCCATTCTAATTATGTCTATTTTTGAGTATATTTTTGGTTGTGAATTAAAGAAACTATATAATAATGTGTGTATTTCTGAGATGTATATTTGTTTCTTTAGTTTTGTGAATGTTTATCAGGCTCTATTCTTAGATATTTCTAAAACTGGAATAGTAATTTGTTCGGGATGCATATAAGTCAAAAGGTTAAGCACGACCATATTAGCGAATATAAGCACCGTTTCATTTCCTTATGGATTCCTGAAGTATTCCTTAAGCAAACTCCATCTGAGCAGCACTTGCAAATAGTTGCATTGGAAGTCCGTACAGCATGAGGCTTTTTGGGTATTTTACTGCATATGCACAGTACAAAAACGTGAAATCTGCAGACCTCATCAGACACCGATAACCAGTTCTGAAATACTGATCTTCTAGAATGTTCTTCATGGCAGTAGTTCAGTAGATATCAAAGATGCCGCCGGATCCGGCAATTTGTAACCGATGAACTGGAATTTGCACCAGAGGCCTCATTGTTACAGCTTGTAACGCAGAAAGGCAAATGTTCCTTCCCTCCGCCCCCGCTCTGGCTTGTGCTGTCTGGACTCTTCCCTGGTGACCGAGGATGTCAAAAGTGACATCCCCTGCAGAAAGACAGCTGGCGAGGTAAAGTGGCTCTAAGGGGCTGACACTGTTGATAGGTAAAAAACACGAAATGTAAGCCGATCTGAGAAACAGAATATTTTAAAAGCATTAAACTTTAGAAAATCAATGCCTAAATCATGAGAAGAAATCACTCTTCCGCGCGATTGCATCTTAGCGAGTACTTTAGTAACTAGGGAAGTCATTACTCAAAACAAGCGTGAGCAAATCCAGTGTTTATTGATAACAGTCAAAGAATCAGTGGGTAAATAAGTGCCACAAGCTGACGCAATCATTACGCCGCAGGCCACTTATTGTGTCACTGATTGCTGTGTGTGATGTAGGCAGGGCTCAAGTCCTAAAAAAAAGAAGTAAGGGGGCTCACCAAGTTAGGCAGAATGGGTGTAAAAACACCGTGTGTGACATCACTGTGCGTGACATCGCAGGAAGTGGCATTACCCTGTGTGACATCACAGGAAGTGACATCACAGTGTGTGACATCTCATGTAGCATCACAGGAAGTGGCATCACAACCCATTACCTCAGTTGAAGTGACATTAGATCTTAAGACCTCACATATGTTTAGCAGGTCTATCATGAGTACATTGGAGCACATTACAATATTTAACAAATTAGATTTTGCATTGGAGTTGTGCCAATATATTGACACACCCCCACACTAAATATGAGCCTCAAATTATATACAAATGTATATGTTTAAACCGCTATCACAAAGAAATTGGCAACAACGGGAAACAATGAAGTAAATCTGTTCTGCTTATTTGTTTGCAATGTCTGTATTTTAAACTATCTTATGGGGTTTAGGCTCCTGCTGCAGAGATCTTTGTGTGCCAGCTAACTCTCAGAGAATATTAATAAGGGTAAGATAACTCTGGAGGATAAGAGATTTGCTGGAGAGATCTGAGTTTTTCTTAGTCTTGAATCAAAGTAGCATAGAGAGTTACTATGGCTCCTCCAAAGCACATTTTGTAACATGCAGATGACAGATTTTTATTTTATGTAAATGGGTAAGTGGGTTACTGCTTTTAAGACGGAGACCCTTTCATTATTTGCAGTTCAAAAATTGTACATTTTCTAATATATCACAGTGAGTTATGAAGGACATTTGGCTCCTACACCTTGTAACACATCCTTTTTTATTGATATACAGACATATGATTTATTGTCAATGTATAATCTGTACCTGTGATGTGAAGTGCTCTGACAACTTGCATTGGGATAAGTAGTGCTATGAAAGAAATAAAACAAAATAGTAGTATTTAAATTGGTATTTGAGTAAATACTGGGGCAACCAACACATCTGGCATTCTTACACTGTATGCATATCTCTAATACTCAGGTAGTCAAAAGCATTTTGCTCTTTAGTAGCTGTGAAGTGATAAGATGTGAGCCTTTGTTTCCCCTCCATTACATCTAGGTGTGAGGCTGCCTATAGCTCCCAGTCAGGATACTCCAACCAAAAGAGACCTAATGGCCCCTTATCGCCAGCTTTCGTTATGGGCGAAGCTGTAATATAATAGACGAAGCTGTAATCTGTTAAACCCCTTCCCCGCCTGCACGTTGCTGCTCAGAACAAAAGCAGACAACATGCAGGCACTGCTTAAAGTGTCCCAGTGCACAGAAAATTAAACAGAGGCAAGTTCAGCATATTTCTGTGAATTCTGGGGTAATTAGGAAAGAAACGTGGCACTCCACTGTAAGTGGCCAGCTTTGCTGCAGATTTTGAATTTAAAATAGAGATTTTATTTTTCAATGTATTTTTATTATTAGTAATATTAGAACATTGGAATGTTGGGAGCTCCATTGCAGACAATGGAGTGCTCCCTGCTTCTACGGGCCGGTAAAGGCCCGCAGAGCAACATTCCAATGTTCTAAAAAGGCTTCTCGAAGTTCGAGGGGATTTATATCCCCTCGAGCTTCGAGAACCCTTTGTTTAATTTGTTAGAACATTCTGCCCTCTAGTGGCAGAAAGTTCTAATAGCCTTATAGCCCTTCGTAGCAGGGCTATACCGGCTATTAAAGTCCCGCTGTTTCGTTAAAGTCCCTCGCCTTCGGCTCGGGCCTTTAACGATTCAGCGGGCCTTTAATAGCCGGTATAGCCCGCTACGGCGGGCTATAAGGCTATATTAAGTAATGTTTTAGTTATAAGCTGGTTGTTTTGTCGCAATACAGGTTGAGTAGTTAGTTAAGTTATAAAAAATATAAACTTATTGTTAATTATTTTTAACTGTTAATTAATTATTGAATTGATTGTTAGTTATGGAAATATGTAATACTAATTCATTTAAGTCATTTTTAGTTGCAGTTTGCTGGGTTTGTAGGGGATAGGATTGTAAATTGAATTAAATTAAATGTTATTTAATTTAATATTGTTTTGTGAAATTAAATATTTAATTCTTGATTATAAAAAGTACTTAATTTATTAGTTATTGTTTAATTGTTATAATGTTTAATATATTTTAATATGTATTTTTGTTTTTATATGTTTATTAAACATGTGTTTTTAAAAGCTGAGTTAATATTTTAGGTGACTGGTGGTGAAGAAAAGAAATATATAAAATGTTATATTATTTGGTTTTAAATGTAATGTATTCATTGGTGATTAATTATGTATAATGTATTTATATTTATTATTTTACATAACATAGATTAATTTATTTAATGGCATGCATTTGTGAAATTTTGTTTCTGCAATAATATTTGATATTGAAATGTATTTTGTCTTATATGTATGAAATGAAATTAAATAGAAACATAATGATTTCATAATTGAGTTATTTTGTTCAGTGAAAAGGAAGACAGTGTATATGTTTTCCTTTTTTCTTTATTTCTTTTTTAACTCATAGGTTAACTTTTATTTACTTTTGTTAATACATATATTTATTTAGTTCTGAATGTGTTCATTTAATAATGTTTTGTATTATGTTTTCAAAAATATATACTAAAATTAATAGAATTTGTATTCATGTACTGTTTTTTAAGTCATACGCTTTTACTACTCTTGCTTAGACTGGAAGGGGAATAGTAATTTTAACCCCTACAAAGTCCAGCACTTTGTGTGTTTTTGTTTATATATTTGTATACAGCATTAAATATTTAGTGGAATTTGTTTACTTTTACTATATTAATTTTATATATTATAATATTTAACATTTACTACTTTAAAAAGTTTTATCTTACAAAATCAATATGTTTTTATGGTTTTGTACGATAATACTGTCCACTATATTTTTCCCCAGATATTTTTGTCATTTACATTATATGTAAAGGAACATAATATTGTGGTAAACAATATTTTTGACACAATATTTTGTCAGCGATATTGTTTACCACGTTATTGCGTCATTAATTCTATAGACTCAGTATGTTATGCTATGTTTTATTATGAAGATATGTATAGCGATCATTTATCCCTTTCTTGTATGCTCTTATCTTTTATGGGCTTCCTTTGCACACTTCCTCAGAGCTGTCTGAAGTATTATACCAGTTTGAGATCGCCTTGCTATGTGGCTCTGGGAGGCTTGAGAATTAGTCCCAATGAAGCTACATATGTTTGTTTTGATCAACTTTTTAGATGCACCGTATGTCACAACATCTGCCTATGCATGTGGATTTGTAGTATATTGCATACTTGACTTGATGTCAAGGTGTATAAATGCATATTAATAGTAGTACACAGGCAACTGGACGGCTTTGGCTCTTTGGTAGTTGTGAATGGATTTCAAAAATCACTATGAGCTCAATTATGATGTTGGGCGGAAAACCATCCGACAGTTAGTCTGAAGATTTCCGCCTGACCTCAATGGTTTCCCTCTGACTGCTGTATTACAATACCGGCGGTCACAGAGAACCCGCAGGGGGATTCTGCTGCGCCCGTTGGAGTATCGGCAGGACTGATACTCCCCAAGCGGCGGCTGTGCTTGCTCAGGCACCACAGTCGGTATTATAATGTACATTTCCCACAGCCTTCCCATGTCGGTCTTCCCAACATGGAAAGGCTGTCGGAAAGTGACTTTGGGGGCCCCTAGCAAGGCACCCAAACCCCTGCAACCTCTGGAATGTGGTGCCCTCCTAAATATCCCTGCACTGTGTAGCAGGCACAGCATGGTGCCTGCCACATAGTGCATGAATGTTTTAAAAGTGTATATTTTCTATTGAGGCTGGTGCTGCATCATGCAGCACCAGCCTCAATAAAAAATATACACTTTGAGAAAGCCGTGAAAGTGGTAGCATCCTAATTGTGGAAGCAGAATGGCTGACTCCTTGTCGGGCAGTACATTTCCACTACGATGTCGGTCAGATGCTCGTCCTACCAACATCGTAATTAGGCCCTATGAGGCCATACCAAAGGCAGATTGTGGGCTATGCGAATGCCAATACCATAACAAGCAGGGGGGGTGGGTTCGAAAGCAGTGTTGGTCAGAAAGTTGTTGGATTATAGGCTTATAGGCTAGCAAGGAGGGTAGTATGAGTTTACTATTCAGAGACATATTGCTAGCTTGGCATTTGGTATAGCACTGAATGTAATGAAAATGAGATAACATATCAGAGTATTTTTAGTAGATGTGCAGGTGGTACATGCAGTGCAAATGTTTGTTTTTGATTATTTGGGCCTTTTGAATTGTACCAGGTTCAGGTGTCTGAGGTGTAGAATGGTTGAGAAAAAAATAGGGTGAAAAATTATCAACGCTTTTTTATATGAATTTATGGATACATCCACCAAATTGTGGTCCACCAAGTCCAGAAAGCAACTGGTCTCCCTCAGCGGATAGCAAAAGAGGCCCAAGATAGGGCCGGCTTGGTTGGAAGGAAATTGCAATCCATTCTGCAGTAAAATGAATAATTGTGAGGTGTTTTCTCAGATATACTCCTTTTTGAACTCTGACAACCACTTACTCAGAAAAGTCTTATGGTAAGAAGGAGATTACCTGCTCCGACAATGGAACATGGAACAATATCATGCCAAAATAAGAAGTGTCTGTTCTGCCAGTACACACTTCTGATCAATTCAAGATACCGTACATGCGGAAGTGCTACAACATAAATAACAGAGTCACCTGTTCCTATAACAATGTGGTATATTTAAATATGCATGTAAAATGCACAGGTAAAGATTATTGTGTTGGAGAAACCAGATACACATTACTTGAACAAATAGATCCCTGCTGGCAGAGCCTTAAAAGACCAGACAAGGATCTCACTGTGGGTGAGTGTGTTCAGGACCCAACCTCAGCAACATCCAAAATCTAGACAATGCAGTACTCAAAGGTAGCTTCAAGGCGGAAAGCCAAAGGAGCACATACGTGTCAGAATCAACAGCAAGGGATCATCGGCTTGCAAAGCGCCAGACTGTTCCTCCCCATATTAGCCATGATCAGTTCCCGCTGTGAAGCACACTCTGTAACGGCGTTACTCACACTCACCTCATGATAACACTTGGCAAGGGGAACATTTTATTTACAAGATTAAATGATTCATGTGAAATGTGGGGTACTTGGGCTTGGAAGGCCATAGACTAAGGGTGGGCATGTGCTAGCCTATCCCTTAGCTTTATAATTTCAATTTGCTAGGTCACTTCTGTGTCATTAAGTGCAGTGGCAGTATAAAATAGAGCCCATTACTTTGGACTGTGCCTGGCAACTTCTTATGTTTGCATTGTCTTTACGCCTCTGGCATTAGTTTGTACTTAGCTATCGGGCTCCTCTCACTTTGTTATTTTTTTACCTCTCCAGTTCGCCTGTGGCTCCTTCGTTACTTGCACCTTTTCTACCCCTAATGCGCTGTTTTGCAGACGTGTGCTCAGAAATCAAGAGTTGGCTTCTGATCTCAATTGTGCTTGCCAGGGAGTCTGACTTTACTGAGACGTTAGAGTTATTCAGTGTGCGATTCTTTGAGACTCTTATTCTTTGTCATAGTCAGACTCCCTGTTTTAGATCTTTTCCTAAAACTGGATGCTGCAACTCCCTTTATCAATCATGGCACTGCTCACAGCATGAGAGCAGCACCCTCAATTAGAGAATCGCAAATTGAGAATGCAATTTCAAGGGTGCCAGGGTGTCAAAAGGACACCCTGTTGCACCCCTGAAATCTGCGTAGGAGTACATCTTGCACACACATGCTCCAAGGGCATGTGTGTGTGTAAAATGGAACTTTGAAAAATGCACTTTAGTGCATTTTTCAAAGTTTTTGCAAATTACCATGAAGTTCAACTTCATGGTAATGTGCTACCCCTATTAGCGAAATCGCTAGTTTTTTTATTTTAATGCATTGCATTTAAGGAATCTCAATTTGCGATTCCTTAAATGCAATGGCAATTTTAAGTAATCGCAATTTAGAGAGTACTTAAATTACGATTTTTGCATTTGGGATGATGCATCCCAAATACAACAAGCATTGAAAATGCAATAGGTCTCGCAATAACGCGAGTCTGAACTATTAGCATTGTAAATGATTATGCCCTTTATTTTTGCGTTCTGGTTTTTGGAACATAAATAAAAGGCTTTGCCATTTACAAGGCCTATAGCTTAAATTTGCGTTAAAACGAGACCTATTGCATTGCAATGGTGGTGGTGCTGCTGAGTTTTCTCTGAATCTGCACCCACAATCTGCACCCACAATCTGCACCCACAATCTGCACCCACAATCTGCACCCACAATGTGTGAGTGGCGTTGCGTGTGTGAGTGGCGTTGCGTGTGTGAGTGGCGTTGCCTGTGTGAGTGGCATTGCCTGTGTGAGTGGCGTTGCCTGTGTGAGTGGCGTTGCCTGTGTGAGTGGCGTTGCGTGTGCGAGTGGCGTTGCGTGTGCGAGTGGCGTTGCATGTGTGAGTGGCGTTGCGTGTGTGTGTGGCGTTGCGTGTGCGAGTGCCGTTGTGCGTGCGAGTGGCGTTGCGCGTGTGAGTGGCGTTGCGCTTGTGAGTGGCGTTGCGCGTGTGAGTGGCGTTGCGCGTGTGAGTGGCGTTGCGCGTGTGAGTGGCGTTGCGCGTGTGAGTGGCGTTGCGCGTGTCAGTGGCGTTGCGCGTGTGAGTGGCGTTGCACGTGTGAGTGGCGTTGCATGTGTGAGTGGCGTTGCGCGTGTGAGTGGCGTTGCGCGTGTGAGTGGTGTTGCGCGTGTGAGTGGCGTTGCGCATGTGAGTGGCGTTGCCCGTGTGAGTGGCGTTGCGCATGTGAGTGGCGTTGCGTGTGTGAGTGCCGTTGCGCGTGTGAGTGGAGTTGCGCGTGTGAGTGGAGTTGCACGTGTGAGTGGCGTTGCGCGTGTGAGTGGCGTTGCGCGTGTGAGTGGTGTTGCACGTGTGAGTAGCGTTGCGCGTGTGAGTCGCGTTGCGCGTGTGAGTGGCGTTGTGTGTGTGAGTGGCGTTGCGCGTGTGAGTGGCGTTGCGCGTGTGAGTCGCGTTGCGCGTGTGAGTCGCGTTGCGCGTGTGAGTCGCGTTGCGCGTGTGAGTGGCGTTGCGCGTGTGAGTGGCGTTGCGCGTGTGAGTGGAGTTGCGCGTGTGAGTGGCGTTGCGCGTGTGAGTGGCGTTGCGCGTGTGAGTGGCGTTGCGTGCGTGAGTGGCGTTGCGTGCGTGAGTGGCGTTGCGTGCGTGAGTGGCGTTGCGTGCGTGAGTAGCGTTGAGCGCGTGAGTGGCGTTGCGCGCGTGAGTGGCGTTGCGTGTGTGAGTGGCGTTGTGTGCGTGAGTGGCGTTGCGTGTGTGAGTGGCGTTGCGTGTGTGAGTGGCGTTGCGTGTGTGAGTGGCGTTGCGCGTGTGAGTGGCGTTGCGCATGTGAGTGGCGTTGCGCGTGTGAGTGGCGTTGCGCGTGTGAGTGGCATTGCGCGTGTGAGTGGCGTTGCGCGTGTGAGTGGCGTTGCGCATGTGAGTGGCGTTGCGCGTGTGAGTGGCGTTGCGCGTGTGAGTGGCGTTGCCTGTGTGAGTGGCGTTGCGTGTGTGAGTGGCGTTGCGCGTGTGAGTGGCGTTGCACGTGTGAGTGGCGTTGCGTGCGTGAGTGGTGTTGCGTGCGTGAGTGGCGTTGCGCGTGTGAGTGGCGTTGCGTGTGTGAGTGGCGTTGCGTTGCGTGTGTGAGTGGCGTTGCGTGCGTGAGTGGCGTTGCGTGTGTGAGTGGCGTTGCGTTGCGTGTGTGAGTGGCGTTGTGTGTGTGAGTGGCGTTGCGTGCGTGAGTGGCGTTGCATGCGTGAGTGGCGTTGCGTGCGTGAGTGGCGTTGCGTGCGTGAGTGGCGTTGCATGCGTGAGTGGCGTTGCGCGCGTGAGTGGCGTTGCGTGTGTGAGTGGCGTTGCGTGCGTGAGTGGCGTTGCGTGTGTGAGTGGCGTTGCGTGTGTGAGTGGCGTTGCGTGTGTGAGTGGTGTTGCGTGTGTGAGTGGCGTTGCGCGTGTGAGTGGCGTTGCGCGTGTGAGTGGCGTTGCGCGTGTGAGTGGCGTTGCGTGTGTGAGTGGTGTTGCGTTGCGTGTGTGAGTGGCGTTGTGTGTGTGAGTGGCGTTGCGTGCGTGAGTGGCGTTGCATGCGTGAGTGGCGTTGAGTGCGTGAGTGGCGTTGCGCGCGTGAGTGGCGTTGCATGCGTGAGTGGCGTTGCGCGCGTGAGTGGCGTTGCGTGTGTGAGTGGCGTTGCGTGCGTGAGTGGCGTTGCGTGTGTGAGTGGCGTTGCGTGTGTGAGTGGCGTTGCGTGTGTGAGTGGTGTTGCGTGTGTGAGTGGCGTTGCGCGTGTGAGTGGCGTTGCGCGTGTGAGTGGCGTTGCGCGTGTGAGTGGCGTTGCGTGTGTGAGTGGCGTTGCGCGTGTGAGCGGCGTTGCGTGTGTGAGTGGCGTTGCGCGTGTGAGTGGCGTTGCGCGTGTGAGTCGCGTTGCGCATGTGAGTGGCGTTGCGCGTGTGAGTGGCGTTGCGCGTGTGAGTGGCGTTGCGCGTGTGAGTGGCGTTGCGCGTGTGAGTGGCGTTGCGCGTGTGAGTGGCGTTGCGCGTGTGAGTGGCGTTGCGTGTGTGAGTGGCGTTGCGCGTGTGAGTGGCGTTGCGCGCGTGAGTGGCGTTGTGCGCATGAGTGGCGTTGCGCGCGTGAGTGGCGTTGCGCGCGTGAGTGGCGTTGCGCGCGTGAGTGGCGTTGCGTGTGTGAGTGGCGTTGCGTGTGTGAGTGGCGTTGCGTGTGTGAGTGGCGTTGCGCGTGTGAGTGGCGTTGCGCGTGTGAGTGGCGTTGCGCGTGTGAGTGGCGTTGCGCGTGTGAGTGGTTTGCGCGTGTGAGTGGTTTGCGCGTGTGAGTGGCGTTGCGCGTGTGAGTGGCGTTGCGCATGTGAGTGGCGTTGCGCGTGTGAGTGGCGTTGCGCGTGTGAGTGGCGTTGCCTGTGTGAGTGGCGTTGCGTGTGTGAGTGGCGTTGCGTGTGTGAGTGGCGTTGCGCGTGTGAGTGGCGTTGCGTGCGTGAGTGGCGTTGCGTGCGTGAGTGGCGTTGCGCTTGTGAGTGGCGTTGCGTGTGTGAGTGGCGTTGCGTTGCGTGTGTGAGTGGCGTTGCGTGCGTGAGTGGCGTTGCGTGTGTGAGTGGCATTGCGTTGCGTGTGTGAGTGGCGTTGTGTGTGTGAGTGGCGTTGCATGCGTGAGTGGCATTGCGTGCGTGAGTGGCGTTGCGTGCGTGAGTGGCGTTGCGGGCGTGAGTGGCGTTGCATGCGTGAGTGGCGTTGCGCGCGTGAGTGGCGTTGCGTGTGTGAGTGGCGTTGCGTGCGTGAGTGGCGTTGCGTGTGTGAGTGGCGTTGCGTGTGTGAGTGGCGTTGCGTGTGTGATGCGTGCGTGAGTGGCGTTGCGTGTGTGAGTGGCGTTGCGTGTGTGAGTGGCGTTGCGTGTGTGAGTGGCGTTGCGCGTGTGAGTGGCGTTGCACGTGTGAGTGGCGTTGCGCGTGTGAGTGGCGTTGCGCGTGTGAGTGGCGTTGCGCGTGTGAGTGGCGTTGCGTGTGTGAGTGGCGTTGCGCGTGTGAGTGGCGTTGCGCGCGTGAGTGGCGTTGCGCGCATGAGTGGCGTTGCGCGCATGAGTGGCGTTGCGCGCGTGAGTGGCGTTGCGCGCGTGAGTGGCGTTGCGTGTGTGAGTGGCGTTGCACGTGTGAGTGGCATTGCGCGTGTGAGCGGCGTTGCACGTGTGAGTGGCGTTGCGCGTGTGAGTGGCGTTGCGTGTGTGAGTGGCGTTGCGCGTGTGAGTGGCGTTGCGCGTGTGAGTGGCGTTGCGTGTGTGAGTGGCGTTGCGCGTGTGAGTGGCGTTGCGCGCGTGAGTGGCGTTGCGCGCGTGAGTGGCATTGCGCGCGTGAGTGGCGGTGCATGTGTGAGTGGCGTTGCGTGTGTGAGTGGCGTTGCGCGTGTGAGTGGCGTTGCGCGTGTGAGTGGCGTTGCGCGTGTGAGTGGCGTTGCGCGTGTGAGTGGCGTTGCGCGTGTGAGTGGCGTTGCGCGTGTGAGTGGTTTGCGCGTGTGAGTGGTTTGCGCGTGTGAGTGGCGTTGCGCGTGTGAGTGGCGTTGCGCGTGTGAGTGGCGTTGCGCGTGTGAGTGGCGTTGCGCGTGTGAGTGGTGTTGCGTGGGTGAGTGGTGTTGCGTGAGTGAGTGGCATTGCGTGGGTGAGTGGCGTTGCGTGTGTGAGTGGCGTTGCGTGGGTGAGTGGTGTTGCGTGGGTGAGTGGTGTTGCGTGGGTGAGTGGCGTTGCGTGTGTGAGTGGCGTTGCGTGGATGAGTGGCATTGCGTGGATGAGTGGCGTTGCGTGGATGAGTGGCGTTGCGTGGATGAGTGGGGTTGCGTGGGTGAGTGGTGTTGCGTGGGTGAGTGGTGTTGCGTGAGTGAGTGGCATTGCGTGGGTGAGTGGCGTTGCGTGTGTGAGTGGCGTTGCGTGGGTGAGTGGTGTTGCGTGGGTGAGTGGTGTTGCGTGGGTGAGTGGCGTTGCGTGTGTGAGTGGCGTTGCGTGGATGAGTGGCGTTGCGTGGATGAGTGGCGTTGCGTGGATGAGTGGCGTTGCGTGGATGAGTGGGGTTGCGTGGGTGAGTGGTGTTGCGTGGGTGAGTGGGGTTGCATGTGTGAGTGGCGTTGCGTGGATGAGTGGCGTTGCGTGGATGAGTGGGGTTGCTTAGATGAGTGGTGTTGCGTGGATGAGTGGGGTTGCGTGGATGAGTGGGGTTGCGTGTGTGAGTGGTGTTGCTTGGGTGAGTGGCGTTGCGTGGGTGAGTGTGGTGTTGCGTGGATGATAGTGGGCCAGGCGCAGGAGAAATGCTGCTGCTGCTAATTAAATACAAGAGCGGCCGGGAAGCGGCCAGGAAACACAAGTACGGCCGGCCACATAATTAGGGGAGGAGAAGCCGCACAGCACACGCTGGGAGAAGCCCTTTGATGTGCTGTGCGGCCGCGATGCGCGCTCTGTGCTGGGGGAGGGGGGGAGGGCCATTAGCCTGAACTCGCGGCAAGATCAAACGAAGGGTGGGAGGGACATTGAGGAACAGGAACAGATGGCCATGAAAGTGTATGGGCCAAAAGCGCGTGCCTGTACGTGCAGTCGAAGAAAACGCCACGAAAAAAAGCGGTGGTTTGACAATCAGTTCGAGCACTTGAATTCTCGCCATTTCCCATTCCTTCGGAATGGTAAAGTATGAGACCTAAAAATACAGGTTGCAAAGGGCCATTTGCGACCAGTTTTTGCTTTGATGCATGTGGGCCTTAGATTACTGAGCAGGGAACGATTAAAGACTTCCTGATTTTGTCATACAGGCCACAAAAAAAGAAAAAATGTAACTGCGACTGAACAGAGTTTGAGTCGTATGGGCACGCCATGAGATTCTAGTCAAGGGCTGTCGAGGGGTAGGAAACCAGCAAATGAGACGTATTGAGACAAAATCTCACTAAATATTACCGTTGTGAACTAGGAACAGTGAGCAAATACGGTTCAATATGTCTGGTCGTTAGTAAGTAGCTCTTATTGAAGTAAAAGTTGAAGAATCCCTGGTTTAGAGCTTGGAAGGGCATTCCGGAATTTGAGTAGCTGTATAAAGGATATGACTAGCTTGCACAGGTGACAACATTGTGTTGGGCAACAGGTAATCTGTTAGGCAGCTTGCAAGGATCTTTACAATCTAGGTAGTTAAAGAGTAGGCACAAGATCTTGGATGCAATTGTGGCTTTACTGGGAGGCAATGGGGCAACCAATAGTCATCGGAGACGCGCTGCCTTTTATCCAGACCACAGTTAGTCACACAGCTGCATTTTGTTCCCCCAGAGTCTGTCCAAAAGATATTTAGGGTGTTTTGAAAAAAAGAGTGCTACATTTTTTTTTAATGGAGTTTTGTTAGCGTAAACTTGACCTGAATAGGGTATCAGAGCACTTTACTTAGCACCAGTTGCGTTATATGAGGACACATTAATTTTGTTAGGCACAGGGAGATTAAGTGATTTGCCCAGAATCACAGAATGTTCTGCGTCACTGCCGAGACTCGAACCTAGTTCCCCATATTTGAGGTCGACACCCTAGCCGTTAAGCCAACTCCTCTCCCCAGAATGTCCTGTGGTTAATTACTGTTCCAAAAACAGTGCTTGATTTTACAGGCATTTTAGAGGCAAAATGAGTTTGAGTCTGAAAATTATAGAAACAACCTTTAGTTATACCGTGAACCAGGAGTTAAAGGGAAGCAAGTCCATCGAAAATAAAGCTCAGATATGTTACTTTTTCTATCATATAAAATTCTAGCTCAAAAACGTATTGAAAGGCAGTTAGAAATGGACTTATGGGGCCCCTTGCAAGGCTCCCGTCCCTCCGCGTGGCCGCCGCTATGAGGCCAGGGGAGTACCACAGGTGCCCCTACAAACATCCATGCCCCATGTGGTGCCTGCCACAGGGTGCAGGGATGTTCAAAAACATGCCTTTTGGCATTGGGACTTGTGCTGCGGCCCTTTAGGTACATTTACTCACATTAATATTTAGTACTACACTTAGTATAACTTTACACAATTTTACTTACCTTATTCGAGTATAAATTTACACCTACTTGTAGACGTAAACATCTCCACCCCCTCAGTTCAGTAATGGAGGTACCTGAATTTACAAGTGTAAAGTCACTATTGTAACTTTTCACCTGTAGTTGAAGATCTCCACTACTGTGGTGGAGCTCTCGATATGCGGAAATATAGAGAAAAGTAATAGAGTTTATTGATTCAAACATATTACAAATGTTTTATTGTAAAGTATAAATATAAAATAATGTAAAATTATTATTTTTAACCTATAACTAATAAAATAAAATTTTACAGCACATTACGTCTTCAAAATACATGTTTAATAATTAAATGCTTAATTTATTTTATAAATATAATTTCGAAATAAAGTTAAAAAAATCCAACCTCCTCGCCATTTTAATCGATATTTAGTAAATTGAATTAAGTTATGTATTCAATTAACGTACTTTTTAATATAGAATTAAAATATAAATTAATATTTTACATGGTATATAAAATGCTTTACAATCTTTTGAAGTCTATTGCTTCTGAACTTTTGTTCTAAATATTTTTACATCTATCAAACATGTATATCAACATTCTGTTGCTTTTGAAGTGCCTCACATATAAAAAATAGTTAGCGGTGATGCTGTGCCTTATGAATGTGCTCTTGCCATCCTCTTGCTGTGCATCATGTCTCTTAGGTTTCATTTGCGGTTGCTCATCATCATCAAACATTAGTGTGATATAGGTCATCAACAATGAGCATTAATACTAGACTACCCACAAAATTGTGTCGTACCATAGAACAGATATATAACATTACTTATTTTTCTTCTCTGCCTTATGCCTTATGTAGGGCAAATGTATATTCTACTTCTACGATGTTATGGGTCTTCATATGGCTATGTTACTTGTATGCACCCGTAGAGAGATGTCCTGAGTCATGGCATCAGAGTGTATAAGAAGCCAATTACAGTGGATGTAAGTTTCTCAAATGTGTTTCATTTCACTGCACATTTCAATATCAGTGTGTATTGGCTAGCCTCGTGACCAATGAGCACAGCCATTTATCAGCAGGACACCATGCCATTTCCATCAGAGGTGAGATGACTTGGAGACCAAAGCTTCAATTGTTCTTACCCATAATGACAACAACATGGAGATATATTCACAGACATGGGGGTATCATGCACAATCCCACCTAATGTATAGGGGCCAATCCAAAAGGTACGCAAAACTGCATAAGGTAGTACTCTTTTATGTACTCTTACATGCCTTTGGGATCCTGCCCCAACACGTCTAAAATGGGATAACATTGGAGTATTCATGTACCATTAGTACAAATAGAAAGGACTGAGCCCTCTTTGTGCTTTTACTAACAGGGACATGGACTTTTCTGGGTCGATTACCAAAGACAGTTAAGAGTAAGTATAGTAATACTTTAGTACAACATTCCTTACTCATAAATGGTTTTATGAATGGCCTCAAAGGCTAGATTTGAAATGTATGTTGTACTTTACGGTTGTATGGCATTACAACGCGGGCTTTTACCACGTGTGCCATTACAACGCTGTTTTTACAATGCAAGTCGTTACAACGACTTACGCTGTAAGCGCTGGATAGTGGAATAGTTTGATTTTCTATTCCAACCCCAGCCTACGTTACAGTAGGGAAGGTGTTGGAATAAAAAATTAAACTATTCCCTATCCAACAGCGCCCTCCAGCGCAAGTCGTTGTAACGATTTGCTTTGTAATAGCGTTGTAATGGTAGCGCTTGGTAATACCTGCGTTGTAATGGTAGCGCTTGGTAATACCCGCGTTGTAAAGGCTGTTCCCCGTATATTCGCACATGCACTAGTGTCAAAGCCTCAATAGTGACAAGATGATAGCTGCTGGATAGAGATGTGTACAGTCCACCAAACGTTATGCTGCGTGACATGTCATTGAAGATACACATTCTCTATAGTAAGTTATCACTGTTGTAAGGGGGGGTGTTAGCATACGTACTAGGGAGTCAAGTCATGCCTTCTTGATGTTTCTCCACAGTGCTTGGTATGCAGCTGTTTCGCAGGTAGGTCAGACAATTATTTGAAGCAGGAAACTTGTCAGAACAATGGGTGCACTCTGGGAAATATACTCCATTATCCTTTCACTGTATACTTTTGGAACAGCCAGTGTCTGATGGTGCTTTCAATGTCTTCTATCACATTTAGGAATCCCGCAGTTGCATAGAATTTTGACTTGACCGTCTGCGGGTTCTTTGGGAATATTTTGAGCTGGATCACCTCATTCAGGTGAGTATTTTTGAAATGTGCCGGTATTTATTGAAAGTTGGACTGCTGAGTTAACCAGTGTTTCATTTGACCCAGTGGGGGCAGGTGAAGGCCACTGATACTCATCTTTGAAGACCGAAACGTATTTCTCCTCCTCAGACTTTAACCCAGAGCAAGAAAAGGAAAACACTCAAGGGAGAAGGGTGAAGGAAGAAAATTATAGAACAACCGTGACAAAGGCAGAAGGTGGGGACCTTCAAGAGTGAGATAGTGGAGCAGGGGTGTCTGGCGGTGGATTAAAGGGGCATGAGGTGGAATTAAGATTATGCAGCCGCAACATTCAACACGTTGACAATAAATAGTGCTGGTCGCAGTCTTCTGAGCAAAACATTGGTCCTGTGCACTTATACTTTTAAACATTAAGCTGTGGTGCTAACCTGTGTGTTGTTGGCATTGTATTTTAGAATGAGCTGTGGCACAGAAATGCAGTACTGTACGAAAAGTGACTCCTGGTGGAGTGGCAGCATATAATTCTGAAGCTTAAAAAAGCACATGGTTACACTTACCAGTGTGTCCCTGCGCTGAATAAACCGCTGAGGAACCCGTCCTGGCCTGTTCCTGTGAGGCGCCCAACTCCTGGGCACCCCCCTGGTGAAGCTAGGCATCCTTAGCGATTAGGGCCAGTGTGGAGACTAAGCAAGCTATTGCCCAGAGTTGCAGCGTGGGACCCCATGATTAGAGTAGGCACTGTGCCGAGAATTATCGGGTCCGCGGACATTTGAGCTCAAGACCCTGCCGCGACGGGAATTGAACCCTGGTCCCAGGCCAGACCTCTGCATCAGGGTCTGCCGCTCTAATCAGTGAGCCACACTCCTCCACATATATCTTTATGCTGGGTTTTGGTACTCAACAATGGCAGACATGTTGTGATGTGTGGTCTCCGCACTTAGGCCCAGATGCATGAAGCTAAAAACCGCTAGCAAAGGGGCAGATTCTCAGAATCTGTCCCTCTGCGACCAGTATTTTTTCATTTGGGATGCCTCATCCCAAATACAAAAATCGCAAATTGAGAATTCGCTAAATTGCGATTACTTGCATTTAAGGAATCTCAAATTGAGATTCCTTAAATGCAATGCATTAAAGTTTAAAAAATAGCGATTTCGCTAATAGGGCTCGCAAATTACCATGAAGTACAACTTCATGGTAATTTGCTAAAACTTTGAAAAATGCACTAAAGTGCATTTTTCAAAGTTTCATGTTGCACACACACATGCCCTAAGGACATGTGTGTGCGCAACATATGTGCACAGATCAATTTCAGGGGTGCAACAGGGTGTCCTTTGGACACCCCTGCACCCTTGAAATCGCATTCTCATTTTGCGATTCGCTAATTGCGATTCACAAATTGAAAATTCTTCCCATTAATTCCTATGGGCCTCTAGGCCTCTAGGCCCATAGGAATGAATGGGGAGGTATTCCTTAATTGCGACTCGCAATTTGCGAATCGCAATTAAGGAATTTTAAGAAATCGCTATTTTTAAAGTGATTTCTTCTGCATTACCATTTTGCTATTCCTTATTAGTGATTCCTTATTTTTCGCTAATAAGGAATCGCAAAATGGATGCTTGATGCATCTGGGGGTTAGGGCCATATGTATCATGCAAATTCGCAATCGTTAAGACCGAAATTCGCAGAATTTCGGCCTTTGCGAATGCGAATGTGCTAAATGGAATGTATGAAGCAAAACTGGTGCAAAATAAGGAATCGCAAAATTTGCGATTCCATATTTTGCAATTGCATTTAAGGAATCGCAAATTTTGCGATTCCTTAAATGCAATGTATGTAGCAAAAAAAAATTTCAAAATGCCCTTAAGGAATCGCAAATTACTACTGCACAAGTTGGTGCTAAGTTGCGAATTCCTTGAAAAATGCACATTTTTGCATTTTTCAAAGTGCCATGTGACGCACATACATGCCCTTAGGGCATGTATGTGCGCCATTTGTGCACCCATGCATATTTCAGGGGTGCAACAGGGTGTCCTTTGGACACCCCTGCACCCTTGAAATTATTCTCAATTTGCAATTAGCAAATTGCGAATCGCAAATTGAGAATAACTTCCCATTCATTCCTATGGGCCTCCTGGCCCATTGAAATGAATGGGAAAGAATTCCTTAATTGCGATTCGCAATTTGTGAATCGCAATTAAGGAATTCTAAGGAATCGCAAAACAAATGCGATTTTGTACATACATACCCATTTGCGATTCTCACATAACAATTTCTTAAAAATCGCTATTTGAGAATCGCAAATGGGTATCTTGCTACATATGGCCCTAAGACAATATGAAATCTGGGATTCTGGGATGTTAAACGTGTATTGCCCCAGTGTGAGCACACTGAAGATAAATGTGTTATAGTGGTACAGCGGCAGGATGCCAATCACTAAGTAACAGCTGCACTCCAGAAATCTAGTTACATTCTTTCATTGTGGAAACATTTGAATCCCTTGAGGAAATAGTGCAAAGTGCAAAGACTTTCAGCAGAAAAGTCCTTCACAGGCTGAAGGATGTGCAGTCGGAAAGGCTCAGAAGTGACTTTACAAAATAAGTGTCATAAAAATGTTAATGAATGCAAGAAGAATAACCTCATCAGAAGTGAGCAGGCAAAAACGAAATATGAAATCATACGGGCATTTGTCAGATACGGGGAGTCATAGCGCTGTGTAAGTAAACTTGGAGGCCATGCAGTGGGTAAGGGTGAACAGCAGGCAGGAAATGGAGGGATATGACGGGCGTGACGTCCATTTTGTATCGGCCAATTTTATGTTTCTTTGCGAAAGTGAGATACTGGCGATTGGAGACTTTACGATAACGAATAGCACAATGCACAGAGAACGTACAGGCCTCTCAGGCCCCTCTGCATGAATAAGAGCAAAGAGCTTGCTTGCACTGTTACTGTACTTTCTCCATCTGTTGATTGACTGTGCAGTAGCGGTAAAAAGAGCTGTCTGGGGCTGTAATTAGCTTTTGCCTGCACTGGCTTTTTAGACGCATCTTGTAACAGGATTGCGGATGCCAGCGAGAGCGGGGTGTGTTTTATGGCGCGACCAATTCAATTAAAGGACAGGGACACTTAACGGACATCCTGGCCCTGTCCCCAGCCGACCAGGAATCCTCTTACAAGACGCTTTTGGGTGAGTTATCCGCTATCCCTGGAGATTTCACGGCACACAGTGAATGAAATACGAATCCCTACAGAGAATTAAAACAGGAGGGAAGCATCCTTCCTCGGCCCTGTCAGAGTTAATCTCTGAAGTGGAGACTTGATGTGTGACCCAGGAACTAGTTAAGTGCACATGACATTTCATCCGCTTCCCACATGATGACTACTAGTCCTTTTTTGCGTATTTATTTCCGACTGGCCGAGGAAGGTTCACGTTTTGTACGGATGCTTGACAGCTGTTTTTGCATCTGTGTGCTGCTCTTTTATGTCGTTTCTGCTTGATTTTAATTGTACTTATTTTTTTTATATATAATGCTATTTTCAATTACTATTGTCACTGCGCTTTCATTTATTTATAAAGTTTTGTATAGCGCTAGCTAGACCCGTAGATATCAGAGCGCTTTACACGCACAAAGGAAAAGAAGAAGATTGCATAACATCGCTGTACATGAGGGTGCATAAAGATAAAAAGCAAAGACATAATACTTATGTATCCAGTGAGGGGAGAAGGACGCAGGTGGCTGACACAGTCAGAAAACCACCATCCTTGAAGGTCAAAGTTAGTGGGGAGTCCTCTAGGTTATTGATGTAGGACAGTTGCCTCAGTCGGTAACGTATTGGTTGAGAAGAAAGAGTTTCAGGTCCTTTTTGAAGCAAGAGATGGAGGGGTTGCATCTGAGATCGACTGGGAGTGTGTTCCACATCCTGGGTACTTTGCCAGAGAAGTACCGGCATTGGGTCATTTTCTTTTTCTGTTTTGGAGGGATGAGACCGCCTGGACATCGTCCTGAACGGCCGCTCCCCTCGCTTCCTGATTCCAGCCCAGTGCAGCGCCCATAGCCCGCAGCTGAATCTCGTTTGCCTTGTGACTCGCCTGCAGAGTTTGGTATCGTTGCTCCGGCATAATCATAGCGCTCTGTACATTAATCTTAGGCAACGCTTTAATATCACTGTACCGGCATAATCATAGCGCTCTGTGCATTAATCTTAGGCAGCGCTTTAATATCACTGTACTGCATATTTTAGAAGCGATCTGGACTGCAGCTTGTTTAAACTTGTAAGCGCTCTCACCGGGATTCACTGAGTGAGCACGCTGGTAGTTCTGTGCTTTCAACATTATCAGGCTTTGCATTGCGCCCTCCCGTTTTCACTTTCTAGCTACCCCACCATCTTGTTGTTGTGCTTTTCCCCTGGCCCGCCTCCACGTCCCCGCCTCCCAGCTGACCCTCCCACCCACGGATAGAGGGCTCACCACCTCCCAGGACTGATTGTGACCGCCTGGACATCATCCTGAACGGCCGCTCCCCTCGCTTCCTGATTCCAGCCCAGTGCAGCGCCCACAGCCCACAGCTGAATCTCGTTTGCCTTGTGACTCGCCTGCAGAGTTTGGTATCGTTGCTCCGGCATAATCATAGCGCTCTGTACATTAATCTTAGGCAACGCTTTAATATCACTGTACCGGCATAATCATAGCGCTCTGTGCATTAATCTTAGGCAGCGCTTTAATATCACTGTACTGCATATTTTAGAAGCGATCTGGACTGCAGCTTGTTTAAACTTGTAAGCGCTCTCACCGGGATTCACGGAGTGAGCACGCTGGTAGTTCTGTGCTTTCAACATTATCAGGCTTTGCATTGCGCCCTCCCGTTTTCACTTTCTAGCTACCCCACCATCTTGTTGTTGTGCTTTTCCCCTGGCCCGCCTCCACGTCCCCGCCTCCCAGCTGATCCTCCCACCCACGGATAGAGGGCTCACCACCTCCCAGGACTGATTGTGACCGCCTGGACATCGTCCTGAACGGCCGCTCCCCTCGCTTCCTGATTCCAGCCCAGTGCAGCGCCCACAGCCCACAGCTGAATCTCGTTTGCCTTGTGACTCGCCTGCAGAGTTTGGTATCGTTGCTCCGGCATAATCATAGCGCTCTGTACATTAATCTTAGGCAACGCTTTAATATCACTGTACCGGCATAAACATAGCGCTCTGTGCATTAATCTTAGGCAGCGCTTTAATATCACTGTACTGCATATTTTAGAAGCGATCTGGACTGCAGCTTGTTTAAACTTGTAAGCGCTCTCACCGGGATTCACTGAGTGAGCACGCTGGTAGTTCTGTGCTTTCAACATTATCAGGCTTTGCATTGCGCCCTCCCGTTTTCACTTTCTAGCTACCCCACCATCTTGTTGTTGTGCTTTTCCCCTGGCCCGCCTCCACGTCCCCGCCTCCCAGCTGACCCTCCCACCCACGGATAGAGGGCTCACCACCTCCCAGGACTGATTGTGACCGCCTGGACATCGTCCTGAACGGCCGCTCCCCTCGCTTCCTGATTCCAGCCCAGTGCAGCGCCCACAGCCCACAGCTGAATCTCGTTTGCCTTGTGACTCGCCTGCAGAGTTTGGTATCGTTGCTCCGGCATAATCATAGCGCTCTGTACATTAATCTTAGGCAACGCTTTAATATCACTGTAACGGCATAAACATAGCGCTCTGTGCATTAATCTTAGGCAGCGCTTTAATATCACTGTACTGCATATTTTAGAAGCGATCTGGACTGCAGCTTGTTTAAACTTGTAAGCGCTCTCACCGGGATTCACTGAGTGAGCACGCTGGTAGTTCTGTGCTTTCAACATTATCAGGCTTTGCATTGCGCCCTCCCGTTTTCACTTTCTAGCTACCCCACCATCTTGTTGTTGTGCTTTTCCCCTGGCCCGCCTCCACGTCCCCGCCTCCCAGCTGACCCTCCCACCCACGGATAGAGGGCTCACCACCTCCCAGGACTGATTGTGACCGCCTGGACATCGTCCTGAACGGCCGCTCCCCTCGCTTCCTGATTCCAGCCCAGTGCAGCGCCCACAGCCCACAGCTGAATCTCGTTTGCCTTGTGACTCGCCTGCAGAGTTTGGTATCGTTGCTCCGGCATAATCATAGCGCTCTGTACATTAATCTTAGGCAACGCTTTAATATCACTGTACCGGCATAATCATAGCGCTCTGTGCATTAATCTTAGGCAGCGCTTTAATATCACTGTACTGCATATTTTAGAAGCGATCTGGACTGCAGCTTGTTTAAACTTGTAAGCGCTCTCACCGGGATTCACTGAGTGAGCACGCTGGTAGTTCTGTGCTTTCAACATTATCAGGCTTTGCATTGCGCCCTCCCGTTTTCACTTTCTAGCTACCCCACCATCTTGTTGTTGTGCTTTTCCCCTGGCCCGCCTCCACGTCCCCGCCTCCCAGCTGACCCTCCCACGCTCCGCCCCCTCCACCACCTATGTTAGTCAGATGGTTCCACGCGCAGCGTCCACGCGCTACGGCCACGCCGAAGGTGCGCCAAAGGTAAGCCCGTCTACGCCCGTCCGCACCAAGCCCGCGCCCAGCTCTATGCCGCCCCCAACCCCCTAGAGTAACTTATGATGCCGCTACTCTCCTCGCCCTCAACGCCGGACGCACTCCACTTTGCTGTGAAGCCACCCCAGGACGTACCCACGGCCCATTCTCCTGCCTCTCCTGTAAGTTCAACTGCGTCAGGACCCTCACCAAACACTCCTCCTCCACACACAGCTCCGAACCCAACGACTTGAAATGCATCCTACTTAACACCCGCTCGGTCCACAGACACGCAACCGAACTCTGGGACCTAATCGACACTGTGTCACCTGATATCGCCTTCCTCACTGAAACTTGGATGAACGCATCTTCTGCCCCCGACATCGCCATAGCCATACCGGACACTTACAAGATCATTCGAAAAGACCGCACCATTAAAAAAACTGGAGGAGGCATCGCCATCGTCCATAGAAACACCATCAAAATTACAACCAGCTCCGACGACAATCTCGCAACCGCCGAACACCTCCACTTTCAGATCCACACCGACCCCAGGACCACCCTCAGAGGAACCCTCATCTACAGGCCCCCAGGCACCCGATCTCAATTCAGCGACGACATCACTGACTTCGTCAGCCCACACGCCCTCGCCTCCGAGAACTACATTCTTCTAGGAGACCTCAACTACCACCTCGACAACATTCTCGACAACAACACCACCACCCTCCTGGACAACATGTCCAATCTCGGACTCAAACAACTTGTTGACACCCCCACTCACATAGCCGGACACACGCTCGACCCTATCTTCACCTCCAGCAAGCACATCTCCTTCGATCACACTACAGCTCTCCACTGGACGGATCACAGCTGTGTTCACTTCAGCTACAAAACAACCCTGACCCACAACCATCCACAACCCATTCCACGAAGAAATTGGAACAAAATCACCACCGACCAACTCCTCGCATCCCTCAGCCAAAACACTCCCACCCTAACAACGGACCCAGACCAAGCAGCCACAAACCTCAGGCAATGGATTACCCACAGTGCAGACGAACTAGCACCCCTGAAAAAACTCCAGTTGAAATCATTCAGCAAAAAGGCTCCCTGGTTCAATGATGACCTTAAAAAATCCAAGAAGACTTGCCGCACCCTGGAGAAGAATTGGAGAAAAGAACCAACCTCAGACAACATGACCTCCCTCAAGACAGCCACCCGCAAACACCACCAACTGATTCGATCCGCCAAGAAATCAGCATTTAAGGACCGCCTCGACAACAACTCTCACAACAGCAAGGAACTCTTCAATATCGTCAAAGAATTCACCAACCCTCCCGCAGCATCCAACGACATCATTAACTCCCAAGACCTCTGCAATGCGCTATCCTCCTTCTTCTACAACAAAATTGCCGACATCCACAACAGCTTCAAGAACACTCCCAATGACCAACTCACCCCACCCCCTTCTGATCCCACCCCTCCAACTAACTACCTCAACTCCTGGAACCCAATCACCATTGAAGACACCATTCGCCTCATGAACTCAATCCACTCTGGATCACCTTCTGACCCCTGCCCCCACTACATCTTCAACAAAGCTAACTCCATCATCGCTCCCCAACTCCGCGAGGTCATCAACTGCTCTTTCAACTCAGCCTCCTTTCCAGAAATATGGAAACACGCCGAACTCAGCGCCCTTCTGAAAAAACCAACAGCGAACCCCTCAGAACTGAAAAACTACCGACCCATCTCCCTCCTCCCTTTCCCGGCCAAAGTCATCGAGAAAGCCGTCAATAGCCAACTCGCAGCCTTCCTTGAATCCAACAACTCCCTGGTTCCCTCACAGAACGGCTTTCGAACCAAACACAGCACCGAGACCGCCCTCATTGCGGCGACCGACGACATCCGGGCACTCCTGGACAACGGTGAAACAGTAGCCCTCATTCTTCTCGACCTCTCCGCCGCCTTCGACACTGTATGTCACAGCACCCTCATACAACGCCTCAACAACATCGGCATACAAGGAAAAGCCCTGGACTGGATCATCTCGTTCCTAGCAGGGAGAACACAGAAAGTCCGACTTCCCCCTTTCTACTCAGAGCCCACCGAAGTCATCTGCGGCGTACCTCAAGGCTCCTCACTCAGTCCCACCCTCTTCAACGTCTACATGAGTCCCCTCGCCCCATCGCACGTCGACACAACCT
The DNA here is from genome assembly GCF_964261635.1 of Lissotriton helveticus. Lineage (NCBI taxonomy): Eukaryota > Metazoa > Chordata > Amphibia > Caudata > Salamandridae > Lissotriton > Lissotriton helveticus. The sequence goes on from NC_136059.1 coordinate 1,097,530,826, forward strand.
CAACATCATCTCCTACGCCGACGACACCCAGCTGATACTTTCCCTCACCAAAGACCCCAACACCGCCAAGGACAACCTTCACGAAGGCATGAAAGAAGTAGCCGAATGGATGAAACAGAGCCGCCTAAAACTCAACTCAGACAAAACTGAGGTGCTCATCCTCGGATCCTCCCCCTCAGCGTGGGACGACTCTTGGTGGCCTTCCGCTTTGGGATCAGCGCCCACTCCTACTGACCATGCACGTAACCTTGGCTTCATTCTAGACTCCTCTCTCTCAATGTCCAGACAAGTCAACGCAGTATCGTCCTCCTGCTTCAACGTCCTTCGCATTCTCAAAAAAATCTTCCGCTGGATCCCCCTCGAAACAAGAAAGACTGTCACCCACGCACTGGTCACGAGTCGACTGGACTATGGCAACACTCTCTACGCCGGAATTACAACAAAATTGCAGAAAAAGCTCCAGCGCATCCAAAACGCATCAGCGAGACTCATATTAGACATCCCGCGCCAAGAGCACATTACCAGACACTTAAAAAACCTCCATTGGCTTCCCGTCAACAAAAGAATTACTTTCCGCCTTCTCACCCACGCACACAAGGCCCTTTATAATCTTGGACCAGAATGCCTCAACTCCCGACTGTCCTTCTACTATCCCACCCGCCAACTAAGATCATCCAGTCAAGCCCTCGCCGCAGTCCCGCGCATCCGAAAAACCACCATGGGCGGCAGATCCTTCTCCTTCCTGGCTGCCAAGACCTGGAACTCACTCCCCACCCACCTCCGCCTTACTCAGAATCACATCTCCTTCAGGAAAGAATTGAAAACTTGGCTTTTCGATAAACAATAAACCCCTCCCCCTAGCGCCTTGAGACCCTCTGGGTGAGTAGTGCGCTTTATAAATTCCTGAACTTATGAGAAGAAGTGATTTGGTGAGTTGGTTGCGCAGCGCAACATAATGATTAGGATTGCGAGAAGCTACTCAGTTGGCTCTTGATGTAGTGCAGACTAGAAGCTGCTTAGCCGTCAGTTGGTGGCAGGCCCCTTTGGCAGGATTAGGGCGAAGAGTTTCAGTGCACCAGGCATAATAACATTTCGCTTTGGAGTGCTCTCCTGTACGGTGAAAAGGTCCATCGTCGAACTCTTTGTAGGAATTAGGAGCATCTACTAGGTGGCCCCCTAAGACTGTTACCTTACCGTGTATTATGCAAGCACTGGCCCTGCCCCTAGTCAAACTTATCAGTGGGCCCCAGGTGTGGGTGAGGACTGGGGAGTAGATATAGTTCTCTGACTGGGCAGAGTTTGTGGTTGTCGTGCTTATGGGTAGAAATGATGTGAGTGTTTCAATGTCTTGACGTTTAAAATGTTATCATTTTAAGGTATGAAGTAGGGACCACCTTATTTAGAACTCCCACTTTCATTGTAGCGATAGAAATGAGCGATCTAACAAGGAATTGAGCCTATGACCTGCAGAATGTACACACATCTATGCAGTATTGGAACCTGTGACCTAGTGGTTACATGCAGTAGGTATATTATCCGACTAAGATGCCTTTATTTATTTCAGAGTTTTATAGCATGCTACATATAACGTTTCTCTTAAAGCACAGGGAGGTGAGAAGTCTGAAGCAAGCGATCTGAGGGTGGGGCGTATCCAATCATATGTGACCGTTGCTTTGATCTCAGCCATTTGCAATCTAGAAGATCCTTTTAATGAGTGAGTGCTGTTTTCAGGAGTTTCCTGAAGCTCGCATGGTTGGATTTGGATCTCAGAGAGGAACACAGTCGTAGGTGTTGTTCTCCCTGTCATCTGCCTTCCTGTTCCATCCGTTTACAAGCTCTATCTTGGATCAGTTTAGCAGCCAGTAATGGAAGGATTATGGCTGGGATGTATCATAGAGCTAGGTTCTTTTGTGCCCTTTCCCAAATTCTTTGGGGATGATGCAGAGAAACTTGAAGTTGATCCTTGCTTTGAGTGGCATCAAGTGGACTGTTATCAAGGCAAGCTTGATGTGGTCTTACTTACACTGGCCAAGGCACTTTCTGGCTACTTGATTTTCTAGTCTTGATAGCCTTGCAATGAGCATGTTGATAAAGCCAGAGTAGATAATCATGCAGTAGTCTAGGTGGGCGGGACAAGAGCAAGGCTCGTGTTAGTTTCACTCTCTGGTCAGTTTAGAGTCAAGGCAATGTTCTGTGGAGAATGTGTGTATGTATGCATGTATGTGGTATTTGTACAGAGTAAACCTAGCCAAAAGCAGCAGAGTGCTGTATAGAGTCAAAGGCAAGGATAGAGGCAACAAGTGATTTGAGAGGTACCTTGTTTATTGACTGTTACTGCCTCATGATGTAGTGTTATTTTACAGCCATGCACCTTCAATTTCTCCCAGAATTGGAACAGGGTTGGGGCAGCCCTAAATAATACACTGATGTTGTTCCAGATCCTGCGTGGATAGATAGAAAAGGCCTGTTTCCTTGGTTTTTTCTTGGGTTTGTCTCCTGCCTGATGGTGTTCTGGCTGCAGTTGTGCCAAGAGCCACTGGAAATGGTGAGCTTGTCGGTCTGATAGGCGGAGGTCCTGGTCGTGATGGCTTTGTCAATGATGCAGCTGGTTATGAAATGGTGTGGGCCAGCAAGGGAAACCAGTAAGGTTTCATCATTGGGATGTTGTGATTATATTTCTTTTGGTCCTGGATGTGACATGCTATGGCGTGCACGATTTCAATGTAGAATGGTGAGTATGGAGAGATGGAGCATTATCCCGTTCACCACTACATTGACTTCTAGAATAAGCAATATTTCTGAGTAAAGAGCATCCCTATATTAGGTTCCAGGTTTATGGGGTGAAGGAAGGGGGGAGCTGCCGCGCAGTAGCCAGTGAAAAGTAACAAGATTTGCTCATTTTTTCCCAATACATTGATCTCTGTCTTAGGTACTTTCCACCTAGGAAGCTCTTATTCCTCTAGTGGAGGATGCAGTTGAAGATCTAGGTGATGTCAGTGGTGCTGTACAGTTTTTGTCTTACTGCGATTAAATTTGGGTATTCTCTGAATACATGTAGATATCTACTTGACACTGCTTGAGAAGCTAAGCCAAGGGGCGTACATGGAGATTAAGCGGCTGGAAAGAAAAGGAAGCAGCAGGCTAACAGACAAGTGGAATATCCGGCTGTTCTGATCCTGATTTTTTGACTGCGGTCGATGTGGACGGCCACGCTTGTTGGAGACAGGAGGTGGTGGGCTGGGCCCCCCCCTAACTTTTGGCCCCTGGTTGCCCTTCTACAGCCCTAGCTGATCCAGACTCATCATGGCAAAGAAAAAGACAACACCCCTGGATTCAACCGGGATAACTATATCCAAGCTTGATACTTTTCTAATTAAAGTCTCTGATGCCATATCTAAGTAGATCACCGAGGCAGAAAGAAGACTTTCTTTCGGGGAAGGCAGTCCTGCCTGCAGTGGAGGGATCCCGCCTGCTAATGGGGTAACTGATGTTATATCAACTCAGGGCCTGTTAGAAGTTATTAGTCTGTCACCAGCTATTCAGACACCCCCTGCTGATATACCCATTTCCCAACACTTGATAAATGTAAGAAAGTTTCCCCTTTCCATGGTCTACGCCCCCAAACGGTAAGAGGAAGCAAAGCCCTACAAAAAAACCCTCCTCTCACAAAATCTAAGAAACCAAGAAAGTCTTTTCCATCTCAGACTTTGCCAGATTCCGGAAAAGGCTTCACTGAACTATTGCAGACTTCCTCCAGCGTGGAGTATGTCTTAGATAGCGCCAAGACGCCTTCGGGTATACGCTGCGCTTTATAAATGTCAATAAATAAATAAATAAATAAAATAGATAAGATATCTTCCATGTTACAGCCCCTTTTTACACAGCTGGATTCCATCGATCTCAAGCTCCAAGACCTGTTAAAAACTAGCTACTCTAACGCAGATCACCGTACCTAATACTCAGTCGATACCCTTCCAAAATGACCATCCCATGCCTTTACTCTCACACCTTCAGGCTCGTAGGGGAAACTGCACGGGCATCTCAGAGCCTGCCCTCGAAAAGTCACATACTACTAACACGCCCCAACTTCGAGGGCAAGGTTCCGATCCATCTGAAAAGCAACCAGTAGTAAGAACTACATGTACTTCTCCTCCGGGCTTGAGGGAGGACAGGCCAATTCTCAGCAGACTGCTGGATGGGTGGGTCAGACCCAGACCTTCTGGGTCCACCAACAATACTATCACCAATCCAACACCAAGTGATTCCATACAGCATCAGAAAGAATATAGCCATCCAACCATCAAACCGCACCCCCCCCCCATGACCTGCCCTTTTGTTTTAATTCTGGTAAACGTCGGGATGCTAAGACCAACTCAAAAGGAATCTACCTCCCAGCTCATGGATAAATCACGCCATTGGCTCACTAATCACACTAGATCAGGGCACCTAGCCCAGAAACACTTCATTATGGCTAGGATAATTCCATGGATAGGACCAATGACAACGGTTTATGAGGGTGATTACATTGTACTAAATTTCGATAGCTCATGTGTCGTGGGAGATTTACTATTCCAACACCCACCTCCTCACAGGACAGCGACTCAGATCTTCCAGGCACCACTGTTTTTTTTATAACAGCCCAGTCCCATAGGTAACAAGATAATAAATACGGTTATAGAACCCCACCAGGTAATAGCAGGCCACTGATGTCCGAAACCTTAGGTCTCCTCTCCTTCGATAGATTGGCCCCATTATCACACTTAGGACCTGATTCCGATCTTGATAGGAAAGCCCTCCATACGACTCGGATCCTGAGGGCTTTTCGAGCGAAACGTGTTCCGGGAGTCCGGACGAGCGAGTACGATGCTGCCGTAGGTTTACGGATTCGGTTCGCTTGGATTCCTATTGAACTCTATGGGAGCCTGTGTACAGATGCATACACGCTCCAATAGCAGAAAAGGGGTGGGTGGGGAAAAGCGTACACTCTGTGACGGGCACCCCATGGTGCGTGCCACACTGTGCTTGCTTGTATTGGGGGGACCCATGGGCACACCCCGGTGACAGATTCAGAGGGCCCTGGGTGCTGGGGGGGCCTGCAATGGCCCCCCGAAGTACGCTTCTGACAGCCGTTCCATCTCGCAGAGACCGAGGAGAAGCGTCTGTCCGAATCTTACATTGTACTCGCTCGGTCGGAAATCAGCTCCAAAGCACGGCACAATTTGGCTACGAATGAGCCATACAGAGCGGTTCTGGTCCGGAACAATTAGGTTGGCACTTATGCAATCTTCGCATCGTACTTGGTCGTTCAGACCTGTGTACGATTTGGTCGAAATAAGGGCTACGAATTGGATCCGGCTAAGCCAAATCCAATTTGGAGGCTTTCCGAATGACTTCGGAATCGGGCCCTTAGACTCTTGTGATTGACTGGAGAATATTAGCGAGGGCCCCCAGATGCTAATTCATCAAGGGGCCATTGGGAGCGAGGAAATTAATTCCCCAAATGCGATACAGGGGGAGGCGGGGCAGGGTAGGCATAATGGAACCCACTTTCTAGAATCACTGTATAACAACGATAGGCCACCAGGGCAAACAACCCAACCTACACCCTACTCTCCTGGAATATAGCAGGCTACAATAGCAAACGATGTAATGAGGAGTGGCTCAAAGTCATGGCCGAATTCCACATTATTTGTGCCCAAGAAACCTGGGAGACCATACCAATTTTAGTTAACTAAATTAAACTAATGTGAAGGCTCCTCCTAAACAAACTTGAATTCTGGGTAGCGAAAAAGAAGATTCTTGCTGAAGTACAGTGCGGGTTCAGACAGGGTAAGGGTACCATTGATCAGTGCCTTAATATGACCTGACACTAATAGCAGGGAAGTACTCTTTGGTCAAAAAAGGTTAATTATATATGACCTTCATGGACTTGTCCAAAGTCTTTGATTGTGTGGTACACAGCAAACTGTGGATCAACATAGTGGAAATGGGAGTGGAGGTGTCAATAATAAACTTTATTAGAGAGCTATACACCGACGCCACAGCTATTGTCCGTTACGGGAGGCAAGGCGAATGCACAACATTATTTAAAATCGAGAGGGGCGTCAGATAAGGGTGTGTACTGGCCCTGTTACCGTTTGCTCCTTATACCAACAAACTAAACGAGGCACTGATTAATAACTCGGAAGATACTCCCAATGTACAGTCGACTGCTGTTCCAATACTGCTTTACGGGGACGATGCAGTTTTATTGGCAAGGACCCCTCTGGACCTTCAAAATCTTACTGTTGAATATTCAACCTTCATGTCCGATCTGGACCTTCATGTTAACAAAAGTAAAACCTTAATTATGGTGGCGGGTGGTATTGAAAGGAATTTGAGAAGTTTCCACCTAGCTGGGGGAAAAATAAAACAAGTCCATAGTTTTAAATATTTAGGAGTGGTCTTTGATTTTAAATTAAACTGGAAATAGATGGTACAGACTAGAGCGAATCAAATGGCCAAAAGCATTGCTGCAATCTCTAGGTTCTGAAAGAAAACGGCTGCAAGCCTATACAGGAAATTATTAAAATGTATCTGGACAAATCATCAGCAATCACTACTTACAGGGCCACAATCTGGACGACAACGGCTTGATATGGGGGTTGTGGGACCTCTCTCCACAGAGTTCTTCGAGCATCTTTTGCTCTTTGAGTTTACAGTGTCATATCTGTGCAGGTGCAAATCTACACACAGTAGCAGTATTTCAACACAATTAAATGTCTTATGGATTATACTGTTAAAAACAGACAACATACAAGATTAACACCAGGAAGGATGAGGAATGTTTTGGATCTTTGTTCGCTGCACAAGTGGCAACAGCACAAAAATGACACACCATGAAGGTATTTACATAGGAGTTTAGAGATATTAATGCAGCAACTTCACACCTACTCCAAGTTATAAAGGACACATTTATCAAAGATTATTGCCCATCCGCCCAGCATGTAAAAATTTTAATGTACATAAGGAAGCATGCCTGCCCTGGCGTTATTAAGCTGTCCCCTTTATTCTTGTGATTGTCAGTGTGGAAACAAAGTACCGTTGATCTGACCCAAAAGAATTAAAAAGCTGTCATTAATTTAGAGCATGCTCACAAACTTCTATAGTTATGTGAGCAACAAGACTGAGGGCAGGGGCTGATAAGAACCGCACTCAACACTTGACTAGTGTCCTAGAGTAACTAATGGTGCACGAAACCAGGGAGTACTTCCCTCACTACTCCCCACAATGTAGGCACTAGTCCTACCTAACTTTGAACACAAAAATGGTGTCAGCACTCTATACAATGATGTCAAGGTTTCTTGTTATAATCAGTAAAAAAAATTCAAGTAATTCAGCACACAAGGAAGAAAGAAGGTATCCAAGTCCAGATTATGTTTTTCTTTATCCCAAAGTTCTTTATTTTTCACAAATATATTCCTTCATCATAGCCAACGCGTTTCGTCTCTTGAGAGACTTCTTCAGGGCTATTAAGAAAACATACAAATATATGTGTTTAAAAATGATGGAGCCTAACCCTATTCACAACATTACATTCACATGATTCAAATGCATTTACATGATTGGAACCTACTAACCATTATATACACAAATTAAGGCATGGACAAATATACGAAAGCATTAGCTCAAATGCATAAAAGATTCAATATGAAAGACATTTACAATATCCAAATACATTGCACAGCACATTGTTGTAAACATGTGACAATATTACTAAAACTAAGTGTCACCCCCTCATTTAAGATAACACTGATGAACCATCAAAGTAGCGGGCAGTTTAGGATATAAGGTTCGGCAACCGAATATACTTTAAGAGGTTGACTCTCGAATTTAGTAGAGTTGACATGTCTCGAAGTTTCTAGTCATTTTACGAAGATGGCTGCCGTAGGATTTGAATATACATTGGAATTATGTATTATTGTTCTGCTGACATGAGCAGTTAACATGGGAAGTGGACGGTGACAACATGCTGCATGTTTTTTGCATAAAATGTAAAAGCGCATTTACTTAGCTTACTGCCACGCTATAGTATTATTTTGATACGAGGTTCTCTTAAAATTTGGAACCAAACACAGATTATGACGTTCCAAGATGGCCGCCATGTTTTTCAAGTCACATTGGATATGGTGATTTTCTAACTTTGAACTGAACATATATTATGGTATTCCAAGATGGCCACCACGTCTTTTTAGACATATTGGGGTGAAAGGATAATACTGTGTTGACAGGAAGGGCTAATAGTGGCAATAGAAATAAGCAACATGTTTTGATCACTAAAATGAACAATGTACTCCTGAAACTTATTGACATGTTAGGATGTCATCTTTCCCAAAAACGTGACCTATTTGTTTACAAAGTATTGCATATAGTGCTGATATCGACATGTAGTGGGTCATAGGTTATAGGATGTCAATTAAGACACCGGTGTTGTGAGACCAGCACAACCTTAAAATATAAGCCAAAACTCGCTTATGATGGTGGCAGAAAGAAATCCTTCGCTAAACAGAATGTAACAATAAGGAATAATCGGTTTCATGTTGATTCTTTAAGCTCTATGTATGGAACATTTATTGAACAGTTGACTATTGTGATTTCCTTGGGGTTTCTGCTTTTTCCCAGGGAAATCTGATAATTAATGTTGAATAGATATTACTCCAGATCTCTGATCTCAGGGTTTTAGGAACTTTGTAATATGAGATTTGTTCATTGAAATATTTATATTTGCAGATTGTCTGAACATTGTATAGAAACCTTGTCCATACTGGCTCTTGAAATACTGCGTTTTGTTTGGAGAATTTATTTTATGACATACACTGAAAGGTATGGGTTTTAATTGTTTTTTGTATTATTGTGCGGGATTTCTTCTGTATACATTTATAAAGTTTGAGTGCCACACATATATTGCTGCTGTGAGGGGGTGACACTTAGTTTTAGTAATATTGTCACATGTTCACAACAATATGCCTTGCAATGTATTTGGATATTGTAAATGTCTTTCATATTGAATCTTTTATGCATTTGAGCTAATGCTTTTGTGTATTTGTCCATGCCTTAATTTGTGTATATAATGGTTAGTAGGTTACAATCATGTAAATGCATTTGAACCATGTGAATGTAATGTTGTGAATAGGGTTAGGCTTAATCATTTTTAAACACATGTATTTATATGTTTTCTTAATAGCCCTGAAGAAGTCTCTCAAGAGACGAAACGCGTTGGCTATGATGAATGAATTTGTGAAGGAGGAATCTGTTTGTGAAAAATAAAGAACTTTGGGATAAAGAAAAACACACTCTGGACCTGGATACCTTCTTTATTCCTTGTGTGCTGAATTACTTGAATTTTTTGACTGATTATAACAAGAAACCTTGACATCATTGTATAGAGTGCTGGAACCATTTTTGTGTTCAAAACTTCCATAGTTAGTCTATGTTCGACAAACACTCATGTCGCTGGGCTTAGTACACTTATATGATACTCCTAACCTTAGCTTACATTTCCCCAAATCAAGATTAAAATAGCTTTTTAACAAAAAAATTGCTTCAGACAGATGGGGAAGATGCAGCGGGAAATAATCTGTAAAGGTGTATTAAGGGAAACCTCCGTTGCCCCAAGGCCCCTGCTCTTATCTCGCTTTTGTAGAGAACCCACAGCATCAATACATCCTAACCAGATTTCGTTTAAATTTTATTCCGCTCATGTTTGGGTATCCAGTGAATTTATTTTCAATAAGTCACTTACCTCCCTGTCCCTCTGACGATAAATCGACCCAATCGACCTCACACATCTTATTCTATTGCCTCTTTTACACAAAGGAGAGAAAACAGTTTATCATCCAGTTGCTGAAAAAAATCCCCTTGTCCTCTCCAGTACTAGCTTTATCCACATCATACCAACTAGAAACCCCGTTTGATTGTTAAGCACTAGCCTCTTTCCTGCTGGCCGCCATAAAAGCCCTCAAGGATGTCGGTGTGACACCAGTTCCATTCGGATCACTGACATTATATCGACGGACAGAATATCGACTTGCAAAAATATCGAGGACAAAATATCGACAGACAGAATATCGAGTTTGTATCTACAAACAGGTAAGTACAAAAATATCGAGTACAAAATATCGTTTACAAAAATATAGTTTATAAAAATATCGACTTTATTAAAAACAGGGTTAAATTAAATTAATAATAATAATTATTTACTAAAATATACTTAAGAATACTTAAATTAACTTATAATAATTAAATAATTAATTAAAGTTATTAAAAAATGTTTTACAATCCTATTTGTTAAAACATATATATATAGTAACATAATATAATTAAATAATATCCAATATTATTACTGTACGATAGCAGAAGTGTAAAAAATACTATTCCCACTCCAGAGAGTGCAACAGTAGGGAAAGCGTTGGATAGCGTAGGGGTAAAAATTACTATTACCACTCCAAATAGTGCAACAGTAGGGAAAGCGTTGGATAGCGTAGGGGTACAAATTACTATTCCCACTCCAGTGGGTGCAACAGTAGGGAAAGCGTTGGATATCGTAGGGGTTAAAATTACTATTCCCACTCCAGTGGGTGCAACAGTAGGGAAAGCGTTGGATAGCGTAGGGGTTAAAAATTACTATTCCCACTCCAGAGAGTGCAATAGTAGGGAAAGCGTTGGATAGCATAGTGGTAAAAATTAGTATTCCCACTCCAGAGAGTGCAATAGTAGGGAAATTAAATACTTCATATATTAATTCAATAAATATAAATTAATATCTATAAAATATTAATTAAAAGTAATTACCAATTTAATATAATTTATTAATTAATCAATTAAAATTACAATTTTTAATTCATTACTACAATTATTTACCTATTAATACAAATTCATTACAAATTAACAATTAATATTTTAACATTTAAAAATAATTAACAATTATTTCTAAATAAATAATTTACTTCCCACCCAATTCCCCTATAAACCCACAACCCGCTACAGAAAATAAATTAGTAACATTAACATAATTAGCTATTAATCAATTAATAAAAATTAATTGCCAATTAAAATTTAATTAATTACCAAATATACATTAATTAACAATTAATTTAAAAAATATACCAAGATTTTTTTTTTACATATTTAATTAATTATAATTAAATTACTTCCCACCCTATTCCCCTATAGACCCACAACCCGCTACAGATAACAAATTAGTAAATTTAACATAATTAACAATTAATCAATTAAATAAAATTAATTGCCAATTAAAATGTAATTATTTACCAAATATAAATTAATTAACAATTAATTAAAAATAAATACAATACATAAATTTACATATTTGTTTAATTATAATTAAATTACTTCCCACCCTATTCCCCTATAAACCCACAACCCGCTACAGAATTAAATTACGCAAAAATTAAAAAAACAAATTTCATTAATTAAAATAAATTAGAACATAAATACACACTTTTCACACATATAATAACATAAAAAACACTACATTTTTTTAGATATTATTAAAAAATCGATATTTTTAATAACCTATATTATATACTTCGATATTTTAACTGTCTATATTTTTAACAATCGATATTAAATTACTTACCTAAAATCGATATTTTTGATATCTATATTCTGTCCTGTCGATATTTTGTCCAGTCTATATTTAAAACTCGATATTATGTCCAGTCGATATTTTGGAGTCGATATTTTGACTGTTTACCGTTCCATCCTAGGGATCCCACCATATGAGAACATCTCACTCCCTACTTGGCCAGCAGTTTCTGTACCTAATGTTGGTTGGTGCGCCATCGCCTAGGTCGGTGGTATTCAGCATCATTCTTATATATTGTATTTTGTTACACATGTGCTTTAATTCGTTTAGCATTTTAATCTTAAAAGCTGAGGTTTAGAAGTACTCATATTTGTTCATTTGTAAATCAGTGACTTTGACTATTACGTACGATGAGCATGCCTCCTGCTTTTTAAAACCTGCAACTTTTATTCCTGGATATTTTGATCATCTTGGTGGCATTTTATGTTTCTGCATAATTCAACTTTTATCCTAAGATAAATTCTACCACTTATTTTAAACTGTATTTGTACTGTAGCTATCGCTGTGAAGATTGTTTTCTGCATGCACTGAATTGTTTTTGCCTATGTACTTCTATGCATTTTATTTAAATGCGAAATAAAGTAATTGATTAATTGACAAGTTTTCTAATCAATGCAACACAATTGGGTGGTCATCAGTGTTCTACAACTTGGACAGGTCAATAAATATGAGAGGTGTTTTCTTACCTTTGTCCATTGGGAGTAAGAATGTCTCCCTTCTGTTATTTACAATTGTCTCAGTGCTTCTTGTAAGCCTGAGCCAAAATGATGGTGCTGTAGTAAGGGGGTTAGTTCTGTGTGCTCTTGGATCCTGAACTTAGTGGCCTCAATATTTCCAGTCTGGTTATAATTCACCAAGTAACACGTGAAGCATAATATTTTTCCATTGTTCTCTTTTTATTACTTTACTCGCCAGGCCAGAAATATCTACAACAAGAACATCGTCAACTCAAAAAAAAGAATTCTTCAGAGCGGAACTAGGAAATGCCCAGAACAGACCTCGCAAACTCTTTGAGATGGTTAAACTACAATCGAACAAACTGTCCAAAACAGTGAAAGAAAACCCCAAGTCCCTCTGCTCCTCTGAGGTTTTCTCCTCACTTTTCACAAAGAAAATCAAAACCTTAGATACCGAACTTAAGGCCGCCTCCTTCCCCCCTCCGAACTTTGACCCTTCACGCCTCCTCCTTCCCTGCCGCCACGATCCCTACCAAAGAATTTAGCTCACTGGTCCGAATTTGTATCCTATGACGAAGACACTGTCGCGAAAATCCTTGCCTCCCTGAACCCCAACAACCACTTCAATGACCCGCTCCCTTCAAACTGTCTCGCGACCGTTACCAAATCCATCATTCCTAGCTGGACTGCAATCATCAATGCCTCCCTACGACAGGGATCAATACCGACCTCGCTGAAAACAGGCCAAGTCCTACCCATTCTGAAAAAAACGTCGCTGGACCCAGCCTCCCCAGACAACTTTAGACCAATTTCCAACATTCCGCTCCTGGCGAAAGTACTGAAAAAGTGTGCACAATTACAGCTAAGTCACCACATCAACAACTACCATCTACTTGATGACTGTCAATCAGGCTTCCGACCGGGGCACAGCACCGAAACCACCATGCTCTTCAAGCCCTTGACCAAGACAAAACCTGTCTCCTGATCCTCCTTGATCTATTATCGGCCTTCGACACGGTCAACCATGTGAGGCTACTCGAACGCCTTAAACTCAGGATGGGATTAGAAGGCACAGTCCTCGACTGGTTCAGATCCTACCTCCATAACCTATCTCAGAGATTTCTAGTCAATGGCGAACTGTCCGCTCCTCCGTGGTCACGGTGGGAGTCCCTCAGGGATCAACATTGTCCGACACCCTCTTCAATCTTTATCTGGAACCCCTTGCCGAAGTCCTGCGCAATGCAAATATCTCCTTCCATATGTACGCTGATGACACTCAGATCTACATAAAAATCACATCTCTTGCAGCGATCCTTACCCTGAATGAAGCCCTGAAGCTGGCTCTCCTCCAATCAACTAAAACTAAATGCCAAGAAAACGGAGTTCCTTCTAATCTCCCCACCCAAGAACAACCCCGACATCCAGACATGGATTAAAGCCATCACAGCCTTAAACTGTTCCCCGACCATTGTGAATTCAGCCAAATCTCTGGGAATTACCTTGGATTATAACCTAAATATGCGAGATCACATCAACACAATGGCGAAATCGGCCAGATTCCACCTGAGCTACCTATGGAAATTGAAACCCTTTCTGGACGCTCCGGACCTAAAACTCGCTGTCCAATCATTAGTCATCTCTCGACTGGAATACTGTTGCTCCACCCTCTCTGGTTTACCTAAGATCTCGCTGGCACCCTTAAAAGCCTGCCTCAACGCAGCCGCCAGACTAATTACAGGCTCAAAAAAATTCGATCACATCACTCCTCACTTGAAAACGCTAAACTGGCTCCCCTCCGAGGCGAGGATTCACCTCAAGCTGGCATGCATCACGCACAAGGCCCTTCACTCTAACTCCCCTGTGTATCTTGCACAGAAGCTTGTGTTATCTGGAGGAAACCGAAACTCAAGATCGACCAAGGCCCTCCTACTCTGGCCTGCACGCTTTAGGAAAATAAAAACCTACAATCGGGCTTTCACCGGAACTGCACCAAGAATATGGAACTTCCTCCCGCCTGACATTAGAAAAATCCCTTCCTATGCTCACTTTCTCATGGATAAATTCCTTGGCTAATCTCGTTCCCTCAGCCACCTGAGAGACTAGTGCCTGCATCCTTGTACATTACCTTTCTTGTTCATTGTATTATATTTGTCCTGCTGTATAGCCTATCCTATCCCCCAGGTACAGTACCTGTTTACCACCCTGTCCCTCCTTCATCCCCCTGATTTTCTGTAAGCTCTCCTATGTACTAATTTTTATCGTTTTACCTGTTTTGTTGTTGTGCTATGACCTGCCGTGACCCTGTATTACTCTATTGTATCTGTAAAGCGCTCTGATACCCTTACGGGTCATGTTCGCGCTCTATAAAACCTTAAAATAAATAAATGAATAAATAAACTTGTGCATTCTAGTTTGCCCCACTTTTCATGCTCAACACCTCTCTACCAGAATTGTACATTTCTATGTGTTCCCTGATCATTTTTATTTTCTCCCAAATTCTCTCTTTTTCCATTTTCTCCATGTTTTACTTTCTTTTGTGAAGGCATTTTGGATTTCTACAGAGTGACTTAGTCTAGTTGCAAAGGCTCCTTCACAAACTCCAGACCATTCAGAACACTGCTGCAAGACTCGTACTCGACCTCCCACGCCGCACCCACATCACATGATAACTCAGGAAGCTTCCCTTGCTCCCCATTCAGAAGCGCAACCAATTCAAACTTCACACGCACACATACAAAGCCCCACACAACACAGGACCAGAATACCTGAACAGTCGCAAATACTTTCACCAACCCAGCAGACATCTACACTCTGCCTCACTCTCACTCCCACACATTCCCCTCATCTGCAAACGCAGAACTGGAGGTTACTCATTCTCTTACATCACACCCATGACATGGGACCTCTCTCAACACATCAAAGCCTCTTTCTCTTTTTTTGAGTTCCGCAAGAAGCTGAGGACCTTGCTCTTTGTATAAGCACCTAAGGAACCATAATCCTACACACCTGCCCAAGCGTCTGGATACCCTCTCGGGTGATTAGTGCACTATACAAATCAAAATAACATAACTTAACAAAGGCTTGGCACATCTGAGGTGGTGTGAAGAATGAGGAAGCTAATGTTTAATGTAAATTACACAAACACAACAAAGTTAATGTTGAGCTACAACTCATAATTTTCAAGTAGTAAGTATTAAGAACATTTGTATTATTCTTAAGATTCTAGAGCAAACCTGAAAAATGGAATTAACAAAAATGTCTACAGTTTGAAGACAGGTTATGATTTTGATAACAGATCTATCTCGTTGTTAGGTTTTGTGACTCCGTAAACATAGGGATCATTCTAGCTGTGGTACAGATAGCCATGTGAGACCAAAACAAGGGTCCTTCAGATGTCTTCTCACTGGTGCAGATGGATGAAAATCTGTCTAATCCTGAAAGAGGGTCTTAATGGAGGATCCAATGGTCCACAGAGTCAAAACGGACGTGGTAGTTCAGCCACAAGCTGGGTGTCTGGGACACATAAGCTGGCTAGTTGCTGGACTTTCAGGGGAGGCCAATAGGGTGCCTTGGGGCCATTTTCTGATAGGTAAACCAAAGGGGCATGATGGCCCATGCAATATACACTTCAGTAGGAGCATATGGAGAATCGGAGATGGTGTGTAATAGGTGTCCTTAAACTCAATGTAATGGGTCATGGAAGCTGTTAGAAATTGTGTTGTTGGTTGACTATGGTGTGAGCACTTGTCAAACAACAACCACAATCCTTGTCAGGATGAGGCATAAGCCAATCCTAAATAAAACTGTGCTAAACCCTTTGGTAGCTTGGTACAGAGCAGTCATTATTAAATTAGAGGCATTGTGTAACATATTTATGCAATGCTCCAAGCAGTAATAATGGGAAAACACCATACAAAAGGGTCCTCAAATCAAGTTAGAAAAATAGAACTTTTTAAAATAAATGAAACAAGACCAGAACAGCAAAAATTCAATTAGTAGAACTGGAGATATTCAAGTTTAAAGATTGTAAGAGAAAATAGCACCAACAAGCCCAAAGTGCCAATTGTAGATATCTGGTCGCGCCGGACTGGGGAAAAGTTACAACTGAAGGCCAACAGATATGCAGCACAGCCGACTACAGGCACCTAGTTAGACCTGCTGAACAAAATACCTTAAATCCTGGTTTGCGTACATACACGACAGCCACTTATGTCGCCGTCCTTGATAATATGTTACTTAGTTTGACATCAATATGTCTACTGGATGGTCGACACATGCTGATGTTACTCAACAGCTGTAGCAAGCCCCCTGAGATAGAGGTGAAGGTGATCTGGTCAACAGCTGAGGATGAGGTTATGGCAAAAATGGAAAAGATTTTCACCACTTACGGTACCCCACAAAATATCTCTATGTATAATGATCTGCCATTCCAGTGTGCATCCTACTTCTAGTCACTCAGTATAACAGGGAGGAACATAAGTACCAGGTAGCCACAGGCAAACGTGGAGACCAAAAGCTTTAAGTGGACTTTAAAAAATGTTCTTTGCAACTCCGAACAAGAAAAGAACATGCAGAATGAACCATTTGCAAGTTCCTCCAGTAATAAAAAAACACCCCTCATGCATCAAATAAAAATGTTCTCATAACGCTGCTATTGACAGTCAGTCAACTCCTCTTGAAAGCTGATGGTAACTAGCCATAAATCCATGCAACAACAGCAGAAAAATATCATCAACAAAGTAAGCAGAAGGAAGAAGGTGAAAAAGAGTGACCTAGTGCGAGGGGACAGCAGAGACATCCTCTGCTACTTCGAATAGTCCTAGCTCGCTTAACTCCTCGCACTTTTATTTGGCCTTGAGGAATCTCCATCCCATATAGTACCGCTACCAAGTAGTGGGCTCAAGGGTTCTCCCTTCTCGACGCTAGCAAGTCAAAATCTCAGCATCTCCCCCAGCGAGAGACCAGCTGAAGACATTCCCCGCTCCCCTCCCCTTTCTGCCAATACTCTCTCATATAGGGATGCATGTGATAAGCATTCCCCTCAGAAGGAGCTTACAAGACCAACACCAACAATAACTCTGTATCCCAACACATTGAGCACCTACACTACAACTCACAACCGGCCTTCTACCAACCTTACCTCACCTGCCACTCCCTCCAATCAAGCCGAGCTCCCATCTGACCATAAGGAAGCATCCCCATTCCAAGAACCCAGCACCCACATATTACCCCATCAAGATAGCACTCGAGGTCCCCCCTCTCTGCAGGTTCCATCCCCACAGCTCCTATCCTTGAATCAACATTCAGACTTGGTAGTGCACTTGGATAAGTTATCTCTCCAAGTGAACCTACTTATCCACGTATTCCATGAACTGATAGCCCTCTCACCCGACCATCTGACCTTGCTTAGGTCTCTTAGTTCCCTAGGAAAACCGCATACAGCCCCCACCTCTGCAATCTTCGGCCTCAACCAGTCCTTCTCGTTCCCTATCTCTAAAACACTACCACTCCCCAACGCCTCCTCCCGCCCTAGGAGATCGATGTTTGAACTTGCGGCAAGTGAGATCGAGGATCTACTCCTATCCTATTCGATCACTCTAGATATTGACATGGTCCCTATGGCCCAAATCCAACCCCTTCTAGCTAACCCAAATAGGGAACCCTCTAACAACTATAGAGGCATAAATAGCGACAATCTCACAAAAGTGAACCTCACACAGCCCCAGACTTCACACACACCTACTCAGTTGAAATGTGCACTACTCAATTGTAGATCAGCAAAAAAACATGCTGCAGATATATTCAACTTCATCCAAAACAATGAACTAGATATCCTCATCCTCACAGAAACTTGGCTAAACCCTTCCTCCACCCCCATAGTTGACCTCCAAGTACCGCCTAGTCACGACATAATCCGTCTAGACAGAACCACGAAACAGAGTGGGGGACTAGCTTGTATATACCGTAACTCACTATCGGTCTCTCTCATGGAGACTTCCACCTCATCTGTAGTTGAATACCTTAGCCTCAACATCTTCAGCCACCACCTCCCAATATGCAAACTACATACTTTCTACCACCCTCCTGGAGACAACCTACTCTTCATCGAACAACAAATGGAAATTATCTCCTCCAATGACGACCACTCACTATCACAAATCTACCTTGGTGACTTTAACTTGCATTAGTCTAAACCGAATGACCAAGCGGTGATCTCTCTTAAAGCTTTCCTAGCAGAGATGGACCTTATCCAATTTTGTGAAAGGCCAACTCACAACAAAGGAGAAATTCTGGACCTCATTATCTCAAAAGGTAATACCATCACATTGTTAGACATTACTCCTTGTGATTAGTCCGACCACTACAGCATCTTCTTCCTTATCAACAGGGAGGTGATACAGAAAAAGAGCCAGCCCAAGAAAATTAAACAGTGGAAAAGAGACTTCAGGAATATTAACACTGACTGTCTAGCTACCGATTGTAAAAATGCCCTGTTTCCCCAAGACGATTTGACAGATGTTCATGATCTCACAGACTTCTACAACTCTACTATCTCGGATATCCTGGACTCAATTGCACCCTTACAACAAAAAAGTGCCGCCTCCAAATTCTCCAAACCATGGTTCAACGACAACTTAAACTCTGATCGCCTCAACCTACGGGCAGCTGAACGTCTTTGGAGATCAAAACCATCTGCGTACCATTTAAAAGCCCTTAGATCGGTTAGGAGCTCCTACAATAAAAAAATCAAGATGACTAAAGCCGACTACTTCAGATCCAAACTCAGACAAGTCTCTAATTGCCCAAAAAACTCTTTGAAATTGTCAAACAGCAATCAGTGATAGCTTCCAATCCCATCGACTCAGCAGACAAGTCTCCTTCCTGCACTGAACTGGCTATCTTCTTTATGGAAAAAAACAACTCCATCAGCCTTGACCTTGAAGCTAAGCGAGCCCTTCTCACATCTCTTGAGAGTATGGTTCAGCCTGTCCTCTTGGCGAGTCAAAAGCCTTTCAGTAGTAGCACTTAGAACAGGGCCACATGAAACTCCTTCTTACCTTTCAGTGAAGATGATATCTACAAAACCCTGTGTAGCATTAATCCCTCTAATCACTTTAGCAACCCACTACCTCCAGTTGTCTTCAAAGAAATCAAGGAGACCCTCATCCCCCTCTGGACTAAAACTGTCAACGCCTCTTTATCTCAAGGCAAGATCCCTGAATGTCTAAAAGCAGCTCAGGTCTCACCCATTCTAAACAAACCTGATGCAGACAGATCTGATCTCAACAACTTCCACCCCATCGCCAACATCCCTACTCTGGCTAAGCTCTTAGACAAATGTGTCCAATCGCAACTTTGCTCGCACATCGAGATGTTCAATCTGCTGGATCAATACCAATCTGGCTTTAGGAGTGGTCACAGTACTGAATCGGCTCTCATGCACATCATTGATGATATCTTAAACATGCTAGACCATAATGAATCCTGCCTCCTTATCCTCCTTGATCTCTCTTCTGCATTCGACACAGTTAACCACGACAACCTTTTAGCTATTCCGGAACACAGATTAGGCCTCTCTGGCCTCGTACTGGAACGGTTCTCTTCCTTGCTTCACAATAGATCCCAAAGGGTTAAGGTGAACCATACCTTATCCCTTCTGTCTCCAGTTTCCATGGGGGTCCCACAAGGTTCTGCCCTTTCTCCTATTCTATTTAATATTTTCCTGGAACCATTAGCAAATGTTCTATCATCCATGAATTTTTTTTTTCATATGTATGCGGTTGACACACAACTTCATCTGAAAATCAACTCTTCTGAAGATTTCATTTCACTCAACTCCTCCTTGACGACTATCCAAAACTGGTTAACTGAAAACCATCTCTTGCTGAACACCACCAAAACAGAATTCCTTCTCATTTCCCCTTCTAAGCACACCCTCACGATCGACCTTTGGATGAAAGACCTCACTACCTTCAACTGCTCTCTGGTTATCATTGACTCCGCAAAATCGCTTGGAATCACCCTTGACTCACACTTGAACATGAATAAAAATATTAGAATGATGGACAAGGGTGCCAATCACCAAATAGGGATTCTTAGAAACCTAAAACCATTCTTCCCCCAAGAGCACTTCAAGCAGGTGGTACAAGCACTTGTCCTACCGAGGCTAGACTATGGAAGTGCAATGCTCTCTGGCCTCCCTAATTGTACTTTAGCCCTGCTTATGGCTTAATCCACATTTGTAAAGCGCGAACCATCACCCTTGAGGGTCTCTAGGCACTGGGGGCCGTCTGGAACATTAAGCAAGCTATTACCCAGAGTCACACGGTGCTGGGCTAACCTGCCGCCGGAGCTGGGGATCGAACCGTGATCCCCAGATTCCAGCGTCAGTCGCCCTGGCCGTGGCACCACACCTCTCCCAGGCTTCACTGAATGCCACGGCTAGATTGATCACTGGCACAAAAATAAATTATCACATTTCCCCTGCCTTAACCCTACGAAGCAAGAATACACTTGAAGATTGCTTGTTTGATGCACAAAGCCCTCCACTTTAAAACATCTGGATACCTGGCTCAGAAACTGAAAATATCAGGTGGTGTTAGACCGTCCAGAAGTGCAAACTCCTTGCTACTCAAACCTCAGACTTTTTGCAAAAAGAAACCGAGACACAGAGCCTTCTCGGGCGCGGCACCTAAGAACTGGAACTCTCTCCCACCGGAAATCTGCTGAATCCCTACACAGCGGCGTTCAACCATGGAGTAAAAACAATCCTAATGAACAAGTTCCTGCCTTAATTGAGTATGGCTCATCTGTTGTTGAAATGTCCCTTTTAGTTGTTTTCTTAACAATTGTATTGTCTGTGACTATTGGCCTTACCTATTAAGTAACGTTTTGCCATACCGTATTAAGGTATTTTCTGCTAGCATTTATGTACAATGTTATTAGCTCATCATGTTAGCCCTCTTACCTCAATGTTCCCTTACTTTGTCCCCCATCCCACTACTGTGAAGAGCTCTGATGCCCTCCGGGGTCTTGTTCGCGCTATACCAAACTTTAAAACAAGCATTTACAATGCAATGGTCTCGGCAATATTATAGGTAGAGCTATTGGCATTGCTTATTATTTTTTTTTTATTTTTTTTATCCCTAAGTAAATGTTATTGTCATTTCTATTGTTAATAGCTTAAGTGTTTGCATATGTGTTACATATTGCATTAGACATATTGCATTAGCAGAGAGAGAGTGAGGTAGCGAGATAGAGAGGTATTGAAATAGAGAGTGAGTGATGTAGTGAGAGAGTGAGGTAGATAGAGAGTGAGGTAGTGATGGAGAGTGATGTTGTGAGGTAGTGGGATAGTGAAAGATTGATGTATTGAAAGAGAGAGTGAAGTAGTGAGTGTTAGTGATGTTGTGAGGTATTAAGATAGAAACAGAGTGATGTAGTGAGATAGTGAGGTAGTGAAAGAGAGTGTAAGTGACTTAGTGTATTTGAGAGTGAGGTAGTGAGATAGAGTGAATTAGTAATTTAGAAAGAGAGAGTGAAGTTGTGAGGTAGTGAGAGAGTGATGTAGTTATTTTTGAGAGTGTGTGGTGATATAGTGAGGTAGTGAGAGTGAGATAGAAATAGCTAGAGTGATGTAGTGATAGAGAGGTAGTGAGATAGAGAGAGAGTGAATTTTGAGTAGTGTGTTAGAGTGAGAGATAGTTACTGTTGTAGTGATATTGTGTTGCTGTGAGAAAGAGAGAGTTGAGTAGTGAGTTATAGAGTTAGTGAGAGAGTGTAGTATAGTGAGTGATAGTGAGGTAGTGAGAGATAGTGAGGTAGTGAGAGATAGAGATGTACTGAGAGTGTTAGTGAGAGAGTTAGGGAGAGAGAGAGTGACGTAGTGAGAGGTGTGGGGGAAGAGAGTGGTGTGGGGGAAGAGAGTGGTATGGGGGAAGAGAGTGGTGTGGGCGAAGAGAGTGGTGTGGGGGAAGAGAGTGGTGTGGGTGAAGAGAGTAGTTTGGGGGAAGAGAGTAGTTTGGGGGAAGAGAGTTGTTGGGGGAAGAGAGTGGTGTGGGGGAAGAGAGTGGTGTGGGGGAAGAGAGTGGTGTGGGGGAAGAGAGTGGTGTGGGGGAAGAGAAAAACACTTTCGTCAAAAGTACAGAGCATTTAAAAAAATGTCACAGTATCATTTATTTAATGCTAACATTTGATAAAAACACACCTAAAACTTTAGACTATATAAGAAAACTGAAACGCAATCTCAAAGCATAAAAAAAATTAAAGACAAAATGGCTTACCTGGCACACCGGGAAAAGGGGTCCATACACGACGGGATGGTGACGAAGACAAATCAGACGGAACAAACAGCTCACAGGACACAGGGAATCATAGAAAGCAAACACAAAAAGAGAAAATGTAAGCAAAAAATACAAAATGGCTTACCTGCCAGTCCTTGCATCACGGAGAAAGCCGAACAGCCACAACTGCAAACAGAGCTCACAGGACACGGGCACACAGGGAAAAGGGGTCCATACACGACGGGATGGTGACGCTAACAAATCGGACAGGACAAACAGCTCACAGGACACAGGGAAACATAGAAAGCTTGCATCACGGAGAAAGCGGGAAAGCCACTACTGAAAACGGAGCGCACAGGACACGGACACACCGGGAAGACAAATAGGACGGGACAAACAGCTCACAGGACAAAGGGAAACACAGAAAGCAAACACAAAAAGAGAGAATCACAGGGAAACATAGAAAGCAAACACAAAAAGAGAAAATGTAAGCAAAAAATACAAAATGGCTTACCTGCCGATCCTTGCATCACAGAGAAAGCGGGACAGCCACTACTGCAAACGGAGCTCACAGGACACGGGCACACCGGGAAAAGGGGGCCATACATGACGGGATGGTGACGCTGACAAATCGGACGGGACAAACAGGACACATCGGACGGGACAAACAGCTCACAGGACACAGGGAAACATAGAAAGCAAACACAAAAAGAGAAAATGTAAGCAAAAAATACAAAATGGCTTAACTGCCGGTCCTTGCATCACGGAGAAAGCGGGACGGCCACTACTGCAAACGGAGCTCACGGGCACACCGGGAAAAGGGTCCATACCCAACGGGATGGTGACGCTGACAAATCTGACGGGACAAACAGGACACATCGGACGGGACAAACAGCTCACGGGACACAGGGAAACATAGAAAGCAAACACAAAAAGAGAAAATGAAAGCAAAAAATAAAAAATGGCTTACCTGCCGGTCCTTGCATCACGGAGAAAGCGGGACAGCCACTACTGCAAACGGAGCTCACAGGACACGGGCACACCGGGAAAGGGGGGCCATACACGACAGGATGGTGACGCTGTCAAATCGGACGGGACAAACAGCACACAGGACACATCGGACGGGACAAACAGCTCACAGGACACAGGGAAACATAGAAAGCAAACACAAAAAGAGAAAATGTAAGCAAAAAATACAAAATGGCTTACCTGCCGGTCCTTGCATCACGGAGAAAGCGGGACGGCCACTACTGCAAACGGAGCTCACGGGCACACCGGGAAAAGGGGGCCATACACGACGGGATGGTGACGCTAACAAATCGGACGGGACAAACAGGACACATCGGACGGGACAAACAGCTAACAGAACACAGGGAAACACAGAAAGCAAACACAAAAAAAGAGAGAATGTAAGCAAAAACAATATGGCTTACCTGCCGGTCCTTGCATCACGGAGAAAGCGAGACGGTCCTCATGGGAAGACAAAACAAATAATGGCGGACACAACGTTCTAAATTTTTCGGATTGGGGGCGTGTTCGGTGTTCTCAGAATGGGCGTGGCCTAAAAGTAGAAAGAAGAACACCGAACACACCTCCAAATCCGAAAAGGACGGAGCCTATTTGGAGGGACAGCTCTCTGCTCCAATGGCTGGCCTCCGTTTAGGAAGCCAGCCAATGGGAGAGAGGCAAAAACAGAGGCGGGACAAATAGTCCACACTAAGAAACATTAAATCTCGGTACATCCGGTTCTGCCTTCGGCAGACCGGATATTACCTCGACCTAAATAAATAAATAGTGCTTCAAAACAGTCTCCAAGGCAGCAAGTTCAATCCAATCTTCAAACCCCTGCCATTGACTGTAACTTTAACATAATGGACCTTGGTCTCATCTAGATGGGGAAGCACATTTATAACTAGAAACATATCTCATTTTAAGTAATTTATAAACCAAGGCAAAAGTGAGAAGGGTTAATCCAAGAGCGAGATCATTATTGATCATAAACGCAGCACTGAACTAATAAAAGAGTTTGACACATGGGTGTGCCTGAAGTGGTTCATGAAAACCTGTGAAGTGAAAGATTTGGTTTGGTCCCAGTAACAAATACACAAAGAACAATTGATAGACGTAATGTTGAACATTGTCAAACATTCACTCCAGTACAGAGATCTGGGCCTAAATCCATAATTTGTTTTGCTCCCCATGTCATTTCAGTTTGAACCCCACCATATGAAAATCAGTCTTGACCCTGCTCCCTATGGAACAGTCCAGCCCGAACTGCCAGGCCAGGTCCCTCCTGGACCAGAAACAAGCATCCTGGGACCGGTTTTGGGGTTTGTAAATTGATACTGGTATAGCGCACTGCTCACCCGCAAGGGTCTCAAGGCGCTTGTACGAATACCGCTGTGGAACCCATCCTGGCTTTCCCTGTGAGGTGTCCACTCCTGGGCACCCCCAAGGTGGAGGCCAGGCATCCTTAGCGTTGTGGGGGCCATTGTGGAGAATAAGCAAGCTATTGCCCAGAGTTGCAGAGTGGGACTCCATGATTGGAATAGGCACCCAGGCGAGAATGATCAGGTCCGTGGAATTTTGAACCCAAGACCCGCCGAGGTGGGGAATTGAACCCTGGTCCCGGGCTAGACCTCTGCATCAGGGTCTGCCGCTCTAACCATTGAGCCACACTTCTCCACTCCTCATCAGCCAGGCTAGCTTGCCTCCAGTGGCATAGAGAGCACGAGACCCATGTCTGGGCATACCCGTCCCACTTGGGTGACAAATGCAAAGTTTCAGTGCTCTGGCCATCATCTCCTTGTGTTTGCTTTGTTCACAAGAGGTTGGCAGGATATACCCAGACCTGGGTCCCTTGCTCACTTTGCCACTGGATTCAAGATTGTTTATCTGATGAGTTGTGTTACCCCGAAACCGGTCCTAGGATGTTTGTTTCCAGTCCAGGGATGATCTGGCTGGGCAGTTTGGGCTGCGCTGTTCCCATGAGGAACAGGGTCAAGACTGAGTTTCATATGGCTGGGTCTGAACTGGGGTGGCGAAGTGAGCTAAAGAATGAATATGGTTTAAACCCAAATCTAATAGTGTCTGGGGGAGAGTGTCTGAAAGATTTCAGCGTTCCGTCTATAATCTCCTTGTGTTTGCTTGGTCCCAGTAACATCAGAAGTGATATTTAATAAATAGGCTGCACATCTGCTTGCGAAGCACATGCAAGCCAATACCAAATGCAGATGTGTGTGACTTTCTGCTTTTGGGGCAAGATGTATGTGACTTGTTAAGCTGGTCTTCCTATCACACAAAGTTCTGGGACCCAGTGTCACTTCACCTGCATTGATAGCTATTCTCCTGTCACCAAGGGCCCAGGTTCTTTGATCAATTGACATTAAAGTGGTGGCATGCCCAGCGCAAGGGCATTCGTGGAGGGGTCCATGATGATGATGTTAGAAATTAGGTCTCTAGTTGGCAGAGGTTTGCACCCTATCCAAGTAGGGACAACAATCCAGGTCAGGGTAAGCTAGATACACACTTTAAATTAACTTGTGCTCACTCTCTGGTAGATTGGCACAGAGCAGGCAGGCTTAACTTAATAGGCAATGTGTAAAGTATTTGTGCAACACACACACACAGTAACACAATAAATACACCACAAAAAGACTCCAAACAGGGTTTTAAAACACGGACAATATGAATCTGGGTAAAACAAGACCAAAATGACAAAAATCCAATAAGTAGAAGTCGAGATATGGATTTTTAAAGAATAAATGCAAAAACTGTGCTTAAATGTCAATAGCGCTAAAAGGTTACTTGAGGTCCTGAGGGAAAGGGGTAAATTCAAAGTTGAAACTGACCATGAAGGAGGGCCACCTGGCTATGAGAGGCCCTCAAGTTCCTCTGAAAATGTACCCTGAATGGAGCAAAGCTTTGATGCTGAGGGCACGATACGTTGATCTTTTCTACGCAATTGGGCTACTACATCATCGTTGAGCTCCGTTGAAATGCAGGCAATGTTTTGTCATTGGGCTGCACAGGCTGCAGAACTACTGTCATCAAACAGCCTCAGCGTCAGCATCGAAAGCCAATGTGTTGGTTCCGATCAGCACAAAGGTGATGATGTGTCGATTTTGTAGCAAGGCAGCCGCAGAACCCACTACTATGGCCCATAACTGAAGGTGACACCTCAGGCAAGGGTAGGACTCACAGATGGCAGAGTCCAGCATCACCAGCAGAATTGCAGTAAGTCTTTTGCGTCCCTGAGACTTGAGAAAACAGGAGGCAAGCCAGTAAGCCTCTGGAGTCACTCTGAGTTCAAGTGAGATGGGTCCAGTCCTTGTCCTCAAGAGGGCAGAGATCAGCATGGGGCAGGCAGCTCAGCCACGCAGAGAAGCAGTTCATAGAACAGTCATCCTGGGCAAAGTGGCTATCCTTACAGCACAACTGTCTTTACTCCAGCAGCGCTATTCCCAGGTCCAGTAGTGTACTGATTTGGTAGGGTCAGAGCCCCAATACTTCTACCCAAATGTGCCTTTGAAGTGGTGGGGGCGGGGGGGTGACATCAAAGCTGCTCCTTGATGTGCGCAGGTCCCCTTTCATCCCAGCCCTGTCTGCCAAGCTATCTGTGGGGGGCAACCAGCCCTTTGTGTGGGACACTGGGCACTGCCTAGTCAGATGTAAGTATAAGCTCCCACTTCCCCTTCCTGCTCAGGAAGGCTATCAGAATGCAGAGGAGTCATCTGTCACACCCACCCTTCCTGTGTTTGTGGCTGTCTAGAGGGAATGCATAAAGTGTAGCTGTCACACAGCCTAGACTTGTATTGGATACAGGCTACAAGCACACAGAGCCAAGTAAAGAGCAGAGAAATGCCCATTTTCTAAAAGTGGCATTTCCAAAATAGTAATGTCAAATCCAGCTTTACCACTAAAGAGGATTTGTTATTACTATTACAAAGATATGAAACATGATTTAGCTACTCCTTTTTAATCAGGAATTGCAACTTAAAATTGTTTTGGGGAATTCATAATGCTAGCCTATTAGAGGAGTAGGCCTCACAGTAGTGAAAACAAATTTAGCTGTTTGTCACTTCCAGGACATGTAAAACTTAAACGTACATGTCCTACCTTTTACTTACACAGTGCCCTGTCCTTAGGACTACATTAGGGGTGACCTATATGTAATAAAAGGGGAGTTTGATGCTTAGCAAGTGGTTTTAAGTGTCAAGTAGAAGTGGCAATAAACTGCACACACAGGCCCTGCAATGGCATGCCTGAGACAGGTTTGAGAGACTACCTGTTTGGGTGGCACCACCAGTGTTGCAGGCCCACTAGTAGCATTTAGACAACAGGCCCTGGGTATATGGTATACCACTTTACAAGGGACTTATAAGTAAACTAAATATGCCAATCAGGTATATACCAATGTCACCATGTGTAGGGGAGAACAAAATGCACTTTCTCACTGATTAGCAGTGGTAAAGTGCTCAGAGTCCTAAGGACAATAAAAAGATATCATGAAAATGATGTAAGCAAGCAAAATGTTGGGGGAAGACCACACTAAAGATGACTGGGCTAACAGATGACTTTCAGCGACCACAGTTTCATGGTGTTGCTGCTCAATGATTTTACTTTGTCAACGAGTTGGGCCAATGCAAGTTCATGACAATCCTAACATCATGGCAGGTGCATTATCATGCTGTATGCACAGCACAAATCCCCACGTGAGACAAAGTCAGAATTGGGGATTATTCATGGATTCTAAAGATGACCTCATCGCCAGCATAGAGTCCCATTTACAATTTACACATTGTAATGTGAAGGAAGAGTTAATTATTTTAGAAATATATAATCATCTACTAGATATAGGGAGGGCAGTAAGAGCTCCTCTGGCAGACTTGTATCCAGATGCATGCGCTTAACTCCCTAACAATCCTTGTTCTCCTAGGTTCCATCCCTGACTTTGTGGGATCAAAAGAGCACCCCAAAATTTAGACACCTAAAAATCTACCTCAATCAGATTCCACAAATTTGCTGGATGGGAGACGATGTCAGACCTCTCAGAACATCAAAACCAGGGAAAATACAATCTACACAATAATTGAGCCCACTCAATAATTGAGTTCTAGATCAGTGAAAGGTTCATGGGTATTAATACAAAGTTTAAAAAGAATGCTGTGCAGAGTCAATGCCATGAAGGCCATCAATGCAAACTTATACAGAGTATGCAACAATCAGGCATTATTTTAAGTCCAAAATAACAACAACTAAAGAGTAACCTATGGAAAAGAAAAACACACAGATATTGATCATATGTGTTTGTTAAAGTCACAAAAAGGTGATAGGAATAAGAAAATGTTTCTTATTGACCCTGCGATGGCGCCGGAAGTGGCAGCGGCATCTGCGGCGGCCAAGGCCAGGGCAGCAAGGTTCATTACATAAAGGGGTAAAACCCATGTAGTCGCGGGGACCTGGGCGTACTGTAGTAAGTGTAAAGGGGTCCCCGCAAGGAGAACGTGTTGTGAGTGCAACACACAATCACAATTCACAAATATAATAAAAAATTATTTTGCTCAAAAGTTGTCAAATATTGCTATTTATTAAACAATACTGCGCTTGAATCAATCAAACATGACATTTGACTTTATAAATAAATGCATAGCCCCAAGGCGGGGAAAGGGAAGGGAAAGGAAGGCAGTGCTCAAAAAGTAGTGCAAAAGTTCACAGAGTCAAAAAAGAAACATAAATCATTATGAATTCAAAAACACACTTGAAATTAGTCCAAAGTAACCAAACAACCTACACAATTGCGGTATGTATTATATCAATAATAACCTAGGGACCTTACAACGGACACAACCATAGTTTGGTGAAATCAGGGAACTGTGCCGGAGGCCCAAAATTCAAAGAAAAGGTCGTCGACGTTTCGACCCCTGTTCGTAGGCTAGATAGGGTCCTTTCACGGGGTCTTCATCAGGACAGGGACGGGGGATAGGGGAGATGAGGTGGGGCAATCTTATCTGTAAAATTAAGAAAACCAATCAATTTCATATACTCGTCTGAGCTAGAAGTCATCATTCACTCATACAGAAGGGCCTTAATTTTAATGAGCTAAACTATGGAGCCCGGGCTATAGAAAGCCTCAGGGACATGGAAAAGTGAGAAAACGGCCCGCAGATAGTCAAGCTCTAAACTCACTGATAAATCAGACCTAACAGAGGTGAATTAACCAACTTTCAATCTTAAAATCAACTTACTTCAGCCTAAAGTATTCAAAACGCTGAGGTAAAAGCGGGGAAAACGTTCAAACTGGTACTGTTCTGAGAACTGCTCCAAAAGCACACCAGCTGTAAATTAAAATATATACCCATGTGGTTACATTATTACCAATGAGAGAGCACATAACATTCACGTAGTGTACACCAACTTACACTCGCTACAAAGGAACCAATCCACAGCGGGGGAGCGTTCAAAATGGTACTGTTCTAAAAACGACTAGCGGCTCCGAAAGCACACCAGCTGTAAATTAAGATATACCAATGTCGTTACATTATTTCAGTGAGAAAACACACAACATTCACATAGTGTAAAACGACTTACACTCACTACAAAGGAACAAATCCACAAGTAGTCTGTACAATTAGGATGTTGTGCTGACGATCATACTGCTTCCAGGAGCATCACTGTAAGAAAATATATATATATATCTTTGTTGTCAAATATTTTGGGTATATTCCAGCACCCAAAAATAACGACTTCCTAACTCCACAAATCATACCTCATAAAGACGCCGTTATGTCTCAGTCTCTTTCGGTGACAAACATCGTCTTGTATTTAATTCAGCAGACCCGCAAGTGTTTATGGGCTGTAATGAAACACACGGACGGCCAAGGTATCAGAATAGCCGTGTCAATATCGAAAAGGAATGTAACACTCAGCAATAAGCTCCCTCTGTCACATACCGTCTCTGGAGGAAAAACGTGGCCCAGATAATTCGAACCGCTCTATTAGATAAACGCGGGAGAATCACAGCATACCGTCAAGCTCCACAGGGAAAAACCGGGGCAAACACCTCCGTTAACCAAGAGATCCTAGATCATAAACAAAACCCACATTAAGTTGGGATTCAGATTGAATCTTAGCATTCGAATCTATGCATTAGAGGTTCAGGAGGCTAAACTTACTGGGTCACAGAGAAAAATCGCCACAGTCGACCTCTCCAAACTCCGCCAGCAACTCTGCGAGGCAGCGGGGGGCGGAGCCATCCTTGGGCTGCGATAGTTAACATAGAAGAGTTACTAGGAAAGCGTCGCTGATCAAGCTTTGTAAACACCACAAATCAATAGTAGTAAGTCTGCGTCATATTTTAAAAAGGGGTCACTATAAGTACTAGCATATGGGAGTGCCATATGTAATTACGGGATTCATTGCAAAAAGGGTCTATTAGCAAATTAATATTGCAAGTATTCCACCCGTGTGCCTCTGTAGCCTCGAGGTGTAGAGGAGGAAACTGGTATTTTGATTGCTAATTCGTGCACCTACCAGACATGGGGGTGTAGACGAATTTAATACAAAGTCCATAGTCTAAGATTTTATGAAAATTCATCTACAAAGACTCGTGCCTTACGTTCATATAATACACTTAATGTAGGTGAAATGCAGATACATTCGGGTAAACGATGAGACAAATGTTTTCAAATAAAAATAATAGATTCGTGCACCTCCCAATCATGGGGGTGTAAACGGATACACAACAGTCTCAATAATATAACAGCAGTGTAATAGGTACCTCAACTTGTGCACTTACCAAGCATGGTAGTGTAGACAAGTACAGTTAATGCGATCATACTGGGAAACCTCATCCTAGTGCAGCCAATTGTGCTAGACTACTGTCAATTTCGTTCAGCCCATTCTTTATAGAGTCTAAAAGGGACATCCATTTGGATTCACGTGTATTAAGGACAGCTTGTAAATTACCCCCTCGCCTTCCTAAAGACACCCTTTCAATGGCCAACCATTTCAAGTCAGACACAGTGTGTCCCGCAGTGTTCCAATGGTCTACCAAAGGGGCACCCAGTACCTTGCATCGCAGTCTGCTGCAATGTGATGAAATCCGAGATTTAATTTTCTGTTGCGTTTGTCCAACATATACTTGGTTGCATGGGCATACAATAATGTAAATTACACTACTTGTGTTGCAGTTAGTGTGATGTTTTAAGGTGTAGGTCTTGTCACCATGTGCAAATGTCTTTGTCTGGATCGTAGTGTCACATGCGGTGCACGTACCACATCTAAAATGCCCTAACACTGGTGGCAAATTCCATAGAGTTGTGAGCGTTGGGGGGCTCATTGGTTCTAAATACGAGTGTACCACCCTGTCGCGAATGTTCTTGGCCCTTCTAAAGGAATGCAGGGGGGGATGTGGTTGTCCAATCTCTTCTCCTATTAGAGGCCAGTTCTTGTTGATGATTTTTTTCACTTCATTGCTTCTAGTTGTGAAAGTGGTGACACAAATCATGCGGTTTAGTTCAGCAGAGTCACGACATTCTGGATTCAGCAGGCTGTCCCGTGGATTGTACCACGCCCGCTTCCTGGCGCGTTTGACCATTCGTGCAGGATACCCACGAGATGTGAGGCGTTCATAGAGAATCTCCGATTCCAGCAGGTAGTTAGCTCGAGTGGAGCAATTTCTCCTGATTCTAAGGAATTGGCCGATAGGCAAATTATCTTTCAGGCCTCTAGGATGGTGACTCCCATACTGTAACAGGGAGTTACGTTCCGTTGGTTTCCTAAACAGAGTAGTCTGCAAGTGATCAGAGTCCACATAGATTGAAATATCCAAAAATGGTATACTCGTATTACTTGATTCCAATGTAAATTGAATGTGTGGATTGCATAGGTTGAGCCACTCATGGAATTCTTTAAGTTGGTCATTGTTGCCTTCCCAGATGCATAACACATCGTCAATATATCTGACCCAAAGGGCCAGCCTTGTTGCAAATGGGTTATCGATGGAAAAAACAAATTCCCTTTCAAAATGATCCATAAAA
The DNA here is from genome assembly GCF_964261635.1 of Lissotriton helveticus. Lineage (NCBI taxonomy): Eukaryota > Metazoa > Chordata > Amphibia > Caudata > Salamandridae > Lissotriton > Lissotriton helveticus. Next base: position 1,097,563,473 of record NC_136059.1, read on the forward strand.
ATGATGGCTAAATTTGGAGCAAAGGTGGCCCCCATAGCCACGCCTTTGGTCTGTACGTAGAATTTCTCCTGAAAAATGAAAAAATTCTGTCTCATGGCAATGGTTAAAAGTTCAATTATGAAATCCGTCGGGACTTGCACAGGAGCTGTTCTAGTATCTAATGCATGTCGCATCACATCCAAAGCATCTTGTTGAGGGATACTGGTGTACAACGATATTATGTCACATGTCACCAATAGGGTTGTTTTAGGATCAAAAAGTCTTTCGTCTATCAGTTTGATGACTTGAGTGGTATCGCGTAAATAGGCCCTGGTCTTAAGGGCAATGGGCTTTAGGAAAAAGTCAATGTATTTACATAAAGGTTCGAGGATGGACCCACACCCGGAAACTATAGGCCGTCCGGGAGGGCTTTCCAGATTTTTATGAACCTTTGGCAATGTATAGATTGTGGCCAATCTCGGGAACCTTTGGTTTAAAAACTTGAATTCCTGTTCGCTTAAAAAACCTTCATCCAAACCCTTCTGTGTGATCGATAGGATTTCAAAGGCTAACTCCTTTGTAGGATCACTCAGTAGTTCCTGATAGCTGACACCATCTGTCAATTGTCTGTAGATTTCTTCCTTATATTTTGAAAGGTCTTGCACGACTATAGCTCCACCCTTATCTGCGGGTTTAATGACCACTTCCTTGTTGGTACATAGATCACTCAAGGCTCTTTGTTCACTTTTACTAAGGTTTAATCTGGCAAACTTCCTCTGGTCTAAAACCTGGTCCACTGATTTCGTAACAACGTCCTCGAAAGCCAGAATCCTGTGGCTCATGGCATAAGTAGGTGGGAAAAAAGTAGATGGTTCCCTCAGGCCAGTGATGGACCCTTGTTGCCTAGTGGTTTGGTTACGGAAGAAATATCTCAATCTCACCTTTCTAAAGAACCGGTATAGTTCTGTTTTGAGTAGAAATTTGTTCGCTGGGGCAGTCGGAACGTAAGACAAGCCTTTGCTTAGAACCTTAATTTCCTCCTCCTTCAGTTGATATTTTGAGATGTTGATCACCGGGTTCACAATGGGCCCATCCACTGTATGTGAGTCGATGGCCCCTCCCGCATTCACCATCTGTAGGTGTTCCTGCGGGTTGAGATTTCTCCGTGTTCCTCGGGGCGGAATGTCACCTGTTTCTGTTGTTTGCCCCTGTTGCCATTCCATCTGGTATTTTGTTGCTGGCCTCTCCCCTGTCCTCTGGCCCAGTTGTTTCCACGGCCTCGTGGGGGCCGCCATTGTCCACGGCCCTGATCTAAAAAATGAGGTTGAAATTGTGGCGGATATTGTTGGTAGTTGGGATCCACAGGTGGATAGTTGTAAGAGGTACTGGCACCAGCTTCACTCTCACTCCCTGAACTGTAGGAAGAATCCGAAAAGGTAGTGAAGTTTCGTCTTCCTCTGTATCCTCCGCGGCCGCGGTTCGCAAAGCGACCCTGATTATCCTGTTTGTAGTAATCAGGTTGCAGATAGGGGTAGACAGATTTTTTGTCAAAGAGTCTCAGGTCTCTGGCTAGTTTTTCAGATGCATGCGCTTAACTCCCTAACAATCCTTGTTCTCCTAGGTTCCATCCCTGACTTTGTGGGATCAAAAGAGCACCCCAAAATTTAGACACCTAAAAATCTACCTCAATCAGATTCCACAAATTTGCTGGATGGGAGACGATGTCAGACCTCTCAGAACATCAAAACCAGGGAAAATACAATCTACACAATAATTGAGCCCACTCAATAATTGAGTTCTAGATCAGTGAAAGGTTCATGGGTATTAATACAAAGTTTAAAAAGAATGCTGTGCAGAGTCAATGCCATGAAGGCCATCAATGCAAACTTATACAGAGTATGCAACAATCAGGCATTATTTTAAGTCCAAAATAACAACAACTAAAGAGTAACCTATGGAAAAGAAAAACACACAGATATTGATCATATGTGTTTGTTAAAGTCACAAAAAGGTGATAGGAATAAGAAAATGTTTCTTATTGACCCTGCGATGGCGCCGGAAGTGGCAGCGGCATCTGCGGCGGCCAAGGCCAGGGCAGCAAGGTTGGCACAGCGGGAAATCTCTGATCAAGGCGATGCAGGCGGGAAAGCTGCTGCAGAAGCGGCATGGTCTTCCACTCCGACGCCTTCCAAGATGCCGAAGCGTGGAGCTGGTGCTTCACAGAAGGGGCGTCCGGCTGGCCCTACAGTGGCTGACCTGCTCAGAGGAGCACCTGTGAGATCAGCGCCGGGTCAGGAGGGGAAGAGCATGGCTGTGCTTACAGAGGAGACGGAGGCTGCTGTTGAAACAGCCAATTAAGCTGGAAACGCTGGTCTGGGCTCAATGCGTGCCGCATCTGCTACACCCGATGTCCCTGAAGCGCCCAACAAGGCGGTGGCTGAAGAGACTATTGACCAGCAACCGATGTCGGAATCGAGCGCGAGAGATCAATCTATCGCAATGGGGAGTGAAGGTATGATTTTGTCTTTACCTCCCCCAGTGGTAGTAGGGACTGTTGCGGATGCTGATGGAGTCCTATGCGTGTCTGATACCAATAACACTGTGGGAACAATTCAAATGGTGACCTTCCCTCATCCTGCCCCCCAAATACAGCAGGCAGCGCTGGGTTGATCTAATCAAGGAGACAATCAGAATATAGGTCACGCTAATGAAAATAAACGAAATTGGCGAAATCAGGTTTCATGATCTTGAGCCGGAAAAAGACCCTAGTGATTTCTTCTCCTTCTCGGACAGGAGTGAGTGGTCTGAAGATATTTCTTCTACCACAGATGAGAGCTGTAGTGAGCAAACGGACGACCCTGGCTCCAAAACTAAAACTACCCTAAACAAGAAGGTGAAACGACACGGAGTAAAGGGTTTGGCGTGGGATTACACCCCCACAAACCAGCTCACTAAGCCCCCAAGAACTTCAAACACTGAACAACCAGAACACTTGGTGTGATCAGGTCCAACAGCCCCAACCTTAGATACTATTCTTCAGGCTATCTCATTGCACCGCGAGGAGACACGCCAGGATGGTCGTAAAGCTCAAGCCGCCATGCGTAAGGTGCAAGGGGTTGTTCGCAAACTAACTAAGACATGTAGTGCTTTTGGGGACTGATTCACTGACTTAGAATCATCTAGGATTGTTTCCAATGAATTAGAGATGGCGCTGAATCAAGAACGGGTGGACTCCCATGAGGCTCAGCTAGAAGACGTTAAATGGAAGCTAGAGGAGTTTGAGAACCGCCAGCGGAGGAACAATCTGTGAGTTCTGGGGGTTCCTGAACGGGTGGAGAGGGAGGATGCTCGCTCCTATGTGGTGGACCTTTTCTGTGACTCTATTCCTGAACTTACTGGGTGGAATTGGGCTTTGGAAGTCCAACACGCCCACCGTGTTCCCTTTACGCTAAAGCACCCAACAAAGCCCGGGGCCTATCCTCGTGCCATTCTGGTCTATTTTGGCAATTTCCTTCTCCGTCAGGCAGTCTTTGAGAAAGCCAGACCAGAGTCAAAAAGAACCAGAAATGAGGTCTGTTATTTTGTGCGCACAGATTTTTGTCACTCCACTGTCGAGAGGCGGTGGAGCCTGCACCAGCTAATTAAGCCATTCCAAGATAAGAAAGCACAGGCTTATCGCAACAACCCTGCTCGGCTTAAAGTGATTTGGGGGCAAACTACATTTTTTCTCTCTGAAATAAAGGCCAAAGAGTATCTTGATGGGCTAAGATATGATTGAAGTAGTAGTACTCCTGTTTTTTTTCTTTTTTACAATGAATTAAGATGGTACTAGACAAGCCCTGGAATGGAAACAAAACAAAGCGGTAAATGTGTGGATGAATCTGAAGCTCAGCATTTGTCATATATTAAAATAACATAGGGAATGAGCTTTGGTCATGTGTTGCATGTTCATCACTCACAGACTCTAGCTGGAGTCTGTTTGCCTTAGATGGGGTGGTGGGTGTGTTCTTGGGGTGGGTGGGGGAAGGTGGTGGGGGTTTGGCGGCTTAACATTAAAATATAAAGCAACTAAAAAATTAAAACAAAAAATAATAATATTAAGCAACTCCAGAATTATTACTGAAACAATGAAGCTGAAAGTAGCGAAAAAAGGAATACAAAAGGCAAGTTGTATTTTGAAGGTCATTAAGTACTTTAAGATATTGTTGGAGCGATCATCGAAACTGTTTAGCAGACGTCAATGGGGAAGATAACAATTTGCTCCTGGAATGTGGCGGGATTAAATGACAGGGCTAAGAGGGCCAGCTTTGTAGAAATAATTAGGCAAAAGTCCTTTGATATAATCTGTTTACAGGAGACCCATCTACCCTGGGAAAAAAGAGAATTATTAAAAGTTGGGGGGTATAACATTCTAGCCTGTACAACACAAACCTCTAATATTCGCAGGGTAGCTATTTTAGTTAAAATATCAGTAGGGCTAGCTAAACATAAAGCAGTAGATGCTCTGGGGAGGTGGGTTATTGTAGAATTGACATTTGGCGTTACTATCTGCTCGGTTTATGGATCGAATCAAGATGACCCTCAAATATTTGAGGATCTTGAACTAGAGCTCGCCTCATGGCCAAAATCGATAGGTTTTTTTCGGCGATCTAAATATCTCCTTAGGGTCTACACTCAGGAAACAAACAGGGTATATAGAGCCATAAGTCAACTTAGAGATAGCCACGACCTGGAAGATATTTGGGATCTAAAAAATCAATCCGACCCTGGGCATACTTACTTTTCGTACCCACATAACAAATATGTCAGGATAGATTATTTTTTTGTGACAAGAGATTTGGTTTGTAAAGCGGAAATTATGAAGCTTCCGAAAATTATTTTGACCGCAACCCTTTAATTTTGACAGTAGACTTAACCAACTTTACCAGACTTTGTACTAAATGGACGTTTGACAGAAAGCTCCTGGTCAACGAAGACTATATAAAATGTATTAGAGTTTGGGCACAAAGTTACTTTGATATGAATTGCTACAGCGCCTCTAGGGGAACTGTCTGGGATTGCTTCAAAGCTACTCTCAGAGGGGACACAATTAGCTATGTGGCTAGAGTAGAAAAACAGCAGGAAGCTAAGAATCTGCAATTGGTACGAGAGTTGATCAGAGCCGAGGAGGAGCACGTTTTAACAGTAACACAGGGAAATGATGGGGTTCATATTCTTCACCGTATATTGGTTTTAAAAACCAAATTAAACAGCTGGCTAACTCAGAGATCTGCTGAAACATTTCAGTCACACCGGAATAGTATGTATGAAAATGGTGAGAGGGTGGGTAAACATTTGGCTTTACGCACACGGCAGAAGATCTCTTATAATGCGATAGCTTCTATTAAGATAGCCGGTCATGAATATACTGACCCGGATGATATCATTGAAGGATTCCAACAATACAACCAAAAGCTGTATTATGATGATACTCTAGAGGACATTGCTGTAGTTAGGAAAGCAGCAAGAGAATCTGCAGTAAATCCTGGATCCTGTAGAGCTTTAGATGACCTAGCTAGAGAAGAACTTGAAAAAGAAATTAACATTACTGAGACACAATTAGCCCTGTCTGGTTTGGCCTCAGGAAAAGCCGCAGGCCCTGATAGAATTCCCTTAGAATTGTATAAATTATTAGGTAATATAATACTGCCATTCTTAGTGGACTTGTTTATTGAAATACAATCAAGTGGAAACCCCCCAGAGTCTTGGAAAGAGACGGATATAATCATCTTTCCTAAAAAAAGGTAAACCTGTTGAGAAACTATCTTCATACCGACTAATCTCTCTGACCAATTCAGAATCTAAATTATATGCCAACATTTTAGCTAATCGGCTCGGGAGGGTCGTTGAACATCTGGTCTCGCCCTGGCAACATGGCTTCACTCCGGGTAAGGGTACAACGGATCACACCCGCAGAGCCATTTTGCTTTTTGATGCCATGTCCGGGACGGAGGGACGGATGTCAATGATCCTCCTTGACGCAGAGAAAGCTTTTGATCGGGTGTCTTGGGAGTTTTTATGGGGGGTGCTTGAACTAAATAATTTTGGGCCCAAATTCATTAAATCAATCAGAGGTATGTACCAACAGCGAAAGCTAGGCTGCAATTAAAGGGCAAAGAGTCTCGCACGATTAATATATCTAGGGGAACGAGACAAGGTTGCCCTTGTTCTCCAATTTTATTCGCTTTGTACATCAACCCCTTGATTATTAATTTGTTGCAGAGCCAGAAAATGTAACCAATTGTTGTTGGTGCTTACGAGACCAAAGTACTAGCTTAGGCCGATGATGTGGCAGTATTAACACCTAAACCTGTGGAGGCAATCTTAGAAATAGATTTAATCACTCAGCAGTTTGGTCGGTACTCTGGATACTCACTTAATAAAGACAACACAGTTATTTTATGCACTGATAATATTGACTACGATGACCCAAGGAAAGCAGATAAGGCTACCTATCTTGGGATATGTTTAAGCTCCAAAATAGGAGATAATAGTAAATTGAATTATGAATCCTTGATCAAAAGCATAGGGAACGATCTTAGGAGAGTCAACAGTTTACATCTATCTATCATAGACAGGGGCAACTTTTTAAAAATGAATATACTCCCAAAAGTATTATCTTTGTTTCGAGCCATACCATTAATTGTAGAAGATAACATGTTAAAAACACTAGAATCACAACTGTCATACTTTGTCTGGCAGTATGGGAAGATTAAGAGGTCGCTGAAGTTTTTATATTTGCCTCAAAGCAGGGGAGGTTTAGCAATCCAAACATCATGTTGTACTATTGGACATCAAATGATCCCTTTATTTAATATCATGATCCCAAGTGCAACTAGGCCAGATCTAGAAATACCCTCCATATATGAATATTTAATTGGAAAGAAAGCCCAAGGGCTTTTCGTGAAGCAGGTAGAACCCAGCTACTACAAAAAAGTAAAATTTAAGGTAATTACCAGTGCATAGAAGGTATGGCGGAAAGTCTCTAGGTTTATGGCAATCCCGAAGTTTAATAGGTATACCCCTCTGTGGTGTTCATCATTATTGCCCCTACAGGCCAATGATGATATGGCTAAAAAATGGGAAAGCATGGGTCTAAGAACAATCTGGGACTTCTCTGGAGGTGAATCAGACTTTCAGTTCTCGATTTTACAGAGAAATTTTGAAATCCCTAATAGCCACTATTTCAAATGTATTCAGGTCAAAACTATTCTTAGCCTAAAGACCCCTAGGATTTCACTTGAGAGGATTCCACTTTTTGATATCATGGTCAGGATTTCGATTAAAATTGGGAAACTGTATGGCCTGCGCGTTAATAAATTGGCCGACGACTTGGAACATACGAAGTTGTCTTGGGTTCTGAAGCTTGCCAATCCCAACATTGATATTGATATGAGCTTATCTTTAGCATCGAAAATACTTCTATCCCCTAGTTTAAAAGCCCAGCTATATAAAACTATTATTAATCTATATTTTACCCCTGCTAAACTGTTTAATTGGGGAAAAGGACAGATGATTATTTCCCCAGATGTGGGTCAGTGTTGGAAACCCACCTCGCTGCCCGTAACACTGCAGGAACGATGTATAGCCCAAACCACTACCTATGCCTCTATGTCACTCAAAGAAAGTAATACAATGAGTAAGCACATGGGCACTGGGAGAGGGTAGGAAAGAAGACCAAAGAGTCACTGGTCACTCTGTGGGCACCGCCAGGGCGAATAAACTGCCACCTCATGTGTCTGCACCTAAGGGATAAACACAATAATGCCTTATCAGTACACAATGCATTAAACCCAGACACCCTTTTCCATGACCATGCTATACCCTCATTTGTCACAGTAGCTGACCCCCTTACCGGCCCTTGAAACCAGCAGGATCCCAAGGTGGTGTTCTGATGGATTGCAGCACTTGGAATTAGCCCAAATGAAAACCAGCGTAGGTATGTAATTCCAATGTTCTCAATGGCTTCCAATATTTAATAAGGAGAAAAAAAGTCATTGTGTGACATAAAAAAAACCCCACACTAAAGTTCATAACGAGGTATAACCAGGACGTTTCCGAGGGGGATAGTTATCCAGACCCAGCGCAGACACCGCACTATCTTCGCTTTCCTTTCTCGGTGTTATCGCGTAATGGCCCAAACTAACAAAACAATGTAGGCAGGCTGCAAAAGATAGCGGAACTAGACACGCGGCTCCAGCCAATGCCAGCGCGTCAATCCCGTACCAGCCACAGAGTGCAGAAAGTCTTCAAATAACTTAATGAGGCACACAAAGGGGAGCTGGAGCCTCAGCAAACTCCCAAAGGACTCGGTCACAGAAAACACCGGACACAAGCAAAGTCCGATCCAAAAGGACCAACGGGGGGGAGGAGGCAAAAAAAAGGAAAAACAGGACTGCAGGGCAGGAGATCCACGACAGGGAAAGACAAACGCAGCAAACAGGAACAGCGCTCACGAGCCCGTGAGCGCAGCTAACAAGGATCCACGAGACTGGAGCAAGAGACAAGACCTGGAAAGGAATCCAACCGGAAAAAGAAACCAAGCAATGAAACAGGGGTGGATCCGGGTTTAAACCTACCAGGTAAGTCATGTGACATGGTAAACATGGCCATGGAAAGAGGACAGATCCTAACAGTCAGGGCCAGCTACCTTAACCCACATGTTTTATGATTGTGATAAATTAACTGCACTTAAAAACGGGCTGTCAAGATTCTGGGAGGAGGTATTTGGGCACAGTATGGCCCATTCTTCAGCACTTTTTATTCTTGGCTATGATAATACACTTGGTCTACGCCTGGAGGAGGAATCATGTCTCTTTGTTGGGACAGCGGTATATAGAATTCTATTGGCAGCTAGCTGGAAAGATGCTGATCCTCCGACCTTTCAAATGTGGCTTGCCAGATTCTTGGGAGTGTATAATCAGGAAAGAGCTATCTATTCTACTAGGGGCAGACACTCGCGAATGCGTGGTCATAAGATCTGGTCACCTATTGCTGCATGGATCAGAGATGTAAAGGGGCCATAAGAACACCGTACTAACAAATAGATCCCTATTTTTGTGATATCTCATAATGATTTGATGTGTATGTTTGTAAAATATCTTAAAGCTATTGTCCACTTGGTTAACCCACGATCGTTTTGATATTGTCACTCTGTACCGAACTCTTGCCTTTTCGCTACTAATTATGAATGTATTTATATATTTATTTGCTGCTATATATATCTTTTTGTATATGTATTAACTGGTGTTGCTTAATAAAAAAAAAGAATTAAAAAAATGAATTGTGACCTAGTTAATATACACATCATAGGAATATTGTTTCAAAAACAGTAATTCTATTTCAGTTTGTACTCGTCAATTCACATGTTTAAATACATGCTTCACACTAATGCTACACAAAAATACAGACCCAATAAAAATCTTTATCAATTTTCGAGTCACATGTTACAACTACCTATGCACCAACACCCCAGCAGCTAATAGTACATGTGGCTCTGGAGACATGCTGAGTAGTGACCCTACTACAGTAAGGATGCATAATTGTTAAAAAACAAATGACTGAAAAGCCAAAAAAGATCCATTCGATTTTTTATTTATTGTTTTTTAATGCTGGAATGGTAAATTATGGCTTAGTTGAGAAATGTACTCGAACTTATGACAGCACAACCCGTGGCTGAGCAACAGACCTCGATTTGAGACCAATATGACTCTTTCTATGGCACTGATCAATAAATTACGTTTAAGGCTTCCAGTTTTCAGTTTTTTTTTAAGTTCAAGTTTATTGAAACCAAACAGAAGGTACAAAAGTGAAAATGCATTTAAGAAATAGCAATATACAAGAGAAAATAGAATAAAACAATGCAAAAGAATAAGAAAGCGGATTCAATAAACAACTCACTCTTGTTCATGAAAAAAGAAGGAGAGAGAGAAAAATTATAAAAAATAAAAGGGATACAATAAGAGTAAAATGGAGTAGAATAACATGTGCACAAATTACATTGGATGCGAAAAATGATGTAATCATATATTACATTTGGAAGAAGAAAACTGCAAAATGATAGGCAAAAAGGCAACGTTAAATCTTCAAGGGGGTTTACGAACTTCATCAGGGGTATTGATGGGGACATTATTAATAGAAGGGGGAGAGGGAGAAGGAGAGGAGGAAAGGTAGTTGGTGAGTGGGATCCAGAGTAGGGCACGTTTGATGGCAAGGGAGACAGGGGTAACATAATTAGTATCAAGTCTATGGTTAAAACAGATAGCATTCCACCAGGCAGAATAGGTAAGTTTTGAGGAGTCTTTCCAGTTGGAGGTAATCAAATGAAAGGCCACTGCAATGAAAAGATCCAATAACTTATAGTGAGAAGGGGATTGAGGCAACATAGGGGAGAGGGAGCCTAGGAGCACGGTGGAAGGGGAGAAGGGGAGTTGAAATCGGAAGATAGTGGAAATACGGGACCAAATAGCACGCCAAAAGGAAGCAACCTTAGGGCAGTGAAATAACATATGAGATAAATCAGCAGAGGGAAAAGAACAGGACCTACAGGCCGGGGAAAGATCAGGGGAGAAAGAGGATAATCTGGACGGAGAAAACAATAATCTTTGGTAAACAAAATAAAGGGTTTGTGTGGTGTAGGCAGCACGAGAAGTTTTTTGAATTTTAATCCAAAGCCTGTCCCATAAAGAGACGGGCCAAATGACTGATAAATCCTGTTCCCAGGCCAGTTCAGCGCGTGATTTAGTGCGGTCAGAAGGTGTTATCAAACAGGAATAAATGCGCGAAGCTGAAGATGAGGAGTATAAAAGAGGAGATAAAAGAGGGTAGAGGGGAGGGAAGTCAGACGAGGGTGGGAGGGTTTGAAGGAATAGAAGGAGTGCAGGGAGTAATAAGTTATATTGTTTTTTAAAGGAGTTGGGGAGAAGAAATTGAGACTGAAGTTCAGGAAAGGAGAGGGGCACTCCATCATGAAGCAATTGCGAGATCCACTTTAACCCTCTGGAAATCCAAGATTTCCAGCAGAAGGAGCGATTTTTGATGCGAAGGAGTTTGTTGTGCCAAATGGATTGGTGAGATAAAGAAGCAAGGGAAGGGTACGTAGAGGGAATGTGGGGGGCAAGGATGCGACACGAATGTGCGATAATAGGAGAGCGTAAAAAAGGAGTGTGAGCTGAAAAGGCTAGAACTTCCGAAAAGTCAAAGGGGGAGATGAGAGACTTCTCCATGGACAGCCATACTGGTGGGTAGGTGAGAGGGTCCGTAGATAACCAACGAGCAGCTTGTTTCAGGGAAAAGGAATAATGATAAGATTTGAAATCAGGGAATTTCAGTCCACCTTGGGATTTATCTTTTTTAAGAAAGGGTAATGCAATCCGGGGAGGTTTCTTTTGCCAGAGCAATTTAGATAAAAGAGAATTCAATCTTTTGAAGTAATAATGAGGAATTCGAACAGGAATCATGGATAAGGAGTACAAGATGATAGGAGCCAACATCATCTTAATTGAGTCTAATCTCCCCCACCAAGAAAGGAATAACGGATTCCATCTAGCGATAGAGTCAGAGAGTTTCTTGGAGATAGACTCAAAATTAAATTTTAGAGTATCCGAAATGGAAGGGGAGAACCAGAGGCTTAAGTATTTAATCTTGGAAGGTTGCCAGGAGAAACCAGTTCGATCAAAATAGTGACGAAGGCAGGAGACATTAAGGGGTAGGATCTCGCACTTATCACGATTAAGGCGATAGCCAGAAACCAAAGAGAAAGCTTCAACTTGACGAAGAAAGGAGGGAATAGTGGATTCAGGATTAGAACAATAAAAAAGGATGTCGTCTGCGTAGACTGAGAGTTTGACTTGATTGGGACCAGGGTTATAACCAGTAATAAGACTGTCCTGTCTGATCTTTGTTAAAAAAGGGTTCTAGTGCAACAATAAACAGTAAGGGGGACAAAGGGCAGCCTTGGCGAAGCCCCCTAGAGAGAGAGAAATAGTCTGAAATTTTCCCATTTGCGAAAATAGAAGCTCTGGGGCCAGAGTACAGGAGGGAAATGAGGAAAATCAATTTTGGAGGAAAGCCAATCCAAGAAAGAGCGCGAAACATAAACTCCCAGCTGATACGGTCAAATGCCTTTTCGGCATCGAGTGCAATAGCTGCCAAAGGATATTGAATGGTAGAAGCCTTGCTGAGGACATTGAAGAAAACTCTCGAATTATCAGACGATAAGCGGCCTTTGACAAAACCGGATTGTTCTGGGCCAATAATTTCAGGTAATATGGGGTCTATGCGTAGGGCAAGTAATTTGGCAAAAATTTTGTAATCCGTATTTACAAGAAAAATGGGTCTATAATTTTTACAGAGTGTAGGGTCTTTATTGTCTTTGGGGATGAGGCAGATCATTGCTTCCTGAAAAGTACCTTGGGAGGAGCCATCATTGACAAAAAAATTGAAAAGAAGAAGTAAATGAGGTAGGAGTTGCTTGGAGAAGTGGCTATAGAATTCAATAGTAAACCTGTCAGGGCCAGGGGCTTTGCCACGTCTAAGTACCGACACCGCGTGGGAGATTTCCGCTAGAGTAATATCAGATTCGAGTGGGGAAAAGTCAACATGGGAAGAAGAAGGGGGTGTGAGAGAGTGGAAGTAGGAGGTCATGTCATCAGGAAGAGGAGGGGATTCGGGGGTATAAAGTTGTTTATAAAAGGAGACAAATTCATGTAGAATATCCTCATCTTTAAAATGGGAATCTCCATTCAAGTCAGTTATGGAGGCAATCCGAGTCCTATCTTGAAGTGTTTTGAGGTAGTTGGCTAAGAGTTTACCCATTTTATTTTGACCTCCATAATAGCGGGCACTGCATTTCAGTAAGTAAGAGGCTGCGGCATCAGTAGAGGACTTATTAAAAGCAACTTTTGCTGAGATAAGGTCTTTAAGAAAGGAATCAGAGGGTGAGCGATAGTATGAATATTCCAGCTTTTTAATTTTTGCAAGAAGAAGGGAAGATTGACGTTCAAAACCTTTCCGTTTTTTAGAAACATAATTAATTATAAATCCTCTGGCCGTTGCTTTGAAAGAGTCCCAAATCATGACAGGAGAGGAATCAGGGGTGGAGTTAGTAGTGAAAAAGTCAGTAATGAAAGCATTGAACTGGTCGGTAAACTTGGAATCAGCCAAAAGGGAGTTGTTAAATCGCCATCTGCCAGGTGAGGGAGAGAAGGGTAGCAGTTCAAAGTCTACTAGGACAGGGGCATGATCGGATATGAGGATGGAGCCAATTTCAGATGTAAGGACACATTGGGAAAGGGATTTGCTAAGGAAGAGGTAATCAATACGTGATTGGGTTTTGTGAGGAGGGGAAAAGTAACTGTATTCCTGGAGGTCAGGGTGACAGAGTCTCCAAATGTCTGTTAGGGATTTACGGCGAATAGCAGAAGTAAATTGATTATGCATTTTGGATCGAATGAAGGTAACTGGGGAGTGTCTGTCAAGGAAGGGATCATGTATTTGGTTACAGTCGCCACCAAAAATAATGTAATTGTCGTTTAGGGAAATCAATTTATCTGAAATGAGGGGCCAAAAGGAGTGATCTACAGTAACTGGAGCGTAGACATTGAAAACAACAATAGGCACATTATCGACAGTCAATCTCAAGATTATAAAACGACCATCAGAATCAATTTCAAGTTGAGTATCAGTAACAGCAAACTTTTTATGAACTAATATGACTACGCCATTCTTTGTCCCCAAAGAGGGGGAGGAGAAAACATGACCGACCCAAAGTCTTTTCAATTTAGAAGATTCAATATCGTTAAGGTGGGTCTCTTATAACATGGCAACGTCAGATTTTAATTTAGCCAAATGAGCTAGTTCTCGTTGTCTTTTAATTGGACTATTTAAACCTTTAACATTCCATGAGGTAACTCTGAATGATATGCAGTAAAAGTATTAAATGCAAATATAACGCAAACAATGCAATAAAAAGTGCAGGAATGTAATATATGAAAAACAACCAAACAGGAGAAAAAAGGATACAATCGATAAGCAAACATGGAATGAAATTATGCATTAACCTGGAAAAGAAATAAATCTGAGAGAAAAAAGAAGGAGGAAGGAAAAGGAAAAGGAGGTGAGAGAAAATGGGAAGAGAAGTAATCAGAGAAGAGAAATAGAAGAAAAGAGAGGGGAGCAGAAAAGGAGAAGGAAAAGAAGAAGAGAAAATGTGAGAGGATGATAAAAATACTTGAAAAAAAGTACAGGCAAAAGATAGGAAAAGATGGAAAGAGTACAACCTGCAGAAAAACAACGAAGGGAATACAAGGGAAAAGATCATACCTACAAAGGAGAAATCCAAGGATACGAGTGGAGGGGGAAGAACCAGACGGGACGGCTGGCACAACCGGGAGCGAACAAGACGGAGGACCGGGAGGTACCACATCAAAAAAGTGAAAGAGCTGTGGGAGAAAATATGAACACGATATGAACATAATATGAATATGAAAACTCGAAGTCAAACAGACGAAACAAAGAAAGTCAGAACACAAAATTTTCAATAAAAGTCAAATAAGAACGATATAGGAAGAAATTAGAATATACAATATTCAGCCTTCAAGACATAAGATACTGTGACAACGACCAAAGAAGGGAAACATATAAGAGAAATCAGCCAACATTGGAGGAGGAGGCGTCCATGGATTCGGTATGATGAGCATTTATGAAACTCTGTAGACGGAGCGGGTCTTCGTACATAGTGGTCTTGTTGTTAAAAGTAACCTTAAAAAGGCAGGGGTGGAAAAGACCATATTGGGCGCCCATTGCACGAAGAGCAGGTCTCAAGTTGAGGAAAGCCTTCCTCCGATTCGCAGTAGCCTTGGCGTAGTCCTGGGCGAAGAACAGAGTGGAACCAGACCAAGTGATACGTTGAGAGGATTTGGCAGCAGAAAGGACCTTCAATAGATCTGTGTATTCCAAGAAATACAGGATAACGCCTCTAGGTTTCGATGAGGGAGCTGTAGGTGAAGACGGGCGACCCAATCTGTGTGCTCTCTGAATGTTGAGAACAGTGCCCTCTGGCATACGGAGAACTTTAGGAATGAAGGATTTAAAGAATGTGATTGGATCAGACCCCTCCTGATTCTCCTCAAGGCCGTAAATGCGGAGGTTATTACGCCTGTTACGATTCTCCAACTCCTCCACATGGCGTTGAAGCAGAGAGACTTGAGCCTGAAGAGGAGAAACTTTAGAGCAAGTGTCCGTGAGGGAGGGAATGGACTGTTCAATTGCCGATACTCTGGTATCAAGCTGCGACCAAGTATCAGTGAGAACTTGTAGTTTAGCGTTGGTATCTTCCAATTTGGAGTTAGTTTCCTCCATAAAGGGACGTAATGCCCTTATTTCCTCTAACAACACTTCCATTGAAACAGGCGAGGAGGATTTCGGTGGAGAAGAGGAATTCTGCCTAACACGTTTGGTGAGAGATTTCCCCGAAGGCGCTGACGCAGTTTCAGAAGCTGCCATGTCGTCAGACGGGGGAAGAGAGTCTTGTAGGCGAGAAAATTGGGTAAAAACTTTCGAGTTTTTAATAAAAATATGTTTAGTTGGAGTTACTGTGGAAAAAGATCCCTTAGACCTTCCCATGGAGAGAAAAAGCAAAGAGGTGACCAAAAAGTATGATGAGGAGGAAGAGGAATCATGAAATGGCCGCCTCAAAATTGCATTCACTGTGGGCAAGGTCAATGGCGCAGGAAACATGCACAGTAACTCATAATATGGCACAATGTAGCAGGAAAGCTACAAAAAAGGCATTAAACATCCCAAGGAGTTACCGCAGCTCACTCGAGGTAGAAAAAATCGGCACCTCAGCATCGCGAGTGAAAACAAAATGGCGGTCGCGATATAGCGACAGAAGAAAAGGACTCACATTGCTGGAAATATGGTGAGTTTCTGTCCAAAAACGAGCCAGGGAGCTCTGAGGCTGTTCAGCATGAGGTCCGACACTTCTGGGAGAAAACGCGGCGCCGAGGCAGCACGAAGAAGAAGCAGCCGCCCGGTCCCGTCAAGGAGCTCTACACGGGAGCCGCCATCTCCGTCAGGCGCTAAGCCACGCCCCCTCCAGTTTTCCAGTTTTCAGTTTTAACGGATTGTTTTACACATAAATAGACAGAAAACAGTCTATTTCCTGTCTGTATTTATTTTCAGAAGTGGAAAAATACCAAAAATTGTACATCTTGTAAGTGACTCTCCTTGTTGTCCTTTATGAATTCCAGACCAATTGCTAAACATACTTTGTGTAGATTTCGAAGTATGGGACATACGTGTAACAGCAACACTTATGCCCGTATTTTTGCTGATTTCAAGAACCATAATAGGGAGAAATTGATATATGTGAATTAGGATTCAACATGACATGTCTGCTGTCCTGTGAACGTTCTTGACTATTTTACCTTGACCTTAACCTTCTGAACCGCTGTTGATATAGGACATTTTGTTGTCATATAGACTATAAATAAGGGCCTAGATATGGTTTGGTTTTAAGCATGTCCATCTCCGGCTCCAATGTGAGCACCAACTCCATTAAAAATGAGTGGGAAGGTACTCACCCACCTTTTTAAACAGGGACTTTTGTCTCTGCTATCACTATTCATGGATTTTGCCAGATACCTTGGCGGTAACATCCCATTTGGGATGGTTTTAAGTGTGTCTATCTTACAATCACGATATGAATCTTTCAACTCAAATAGTTAACCTTTTTCATATATATCGTTCATATGCAGGAAACTTCTGGACTTAAAAAGTTAACCTTTTTCATTTGTCTCGTTTATATGCAGGAAACTTATCAGGGTTTCTTCAAAACTGACTGGTCGGGAGTGTGCATAGACGAAATGTCTATTGTACAGGTTGGCTATGTATACATTACATGTTTAAATGCCCTTCTAAGCGTCTCTCACAGGTCAGAACGACTGAATAAATTCTCATTTGATATCCTGTGATCATAGGGTTCTTATGGCCTGTTACTGGACGGGAGGTCACCAAATGGAATTGTGGAACTATTAATGATCATGGCCACTAAATGACAACTTCAAGTACATGAAACATTTACAAGTGTTAAAACAGTTGAGTTGAATTACATATCTTTGCACAGTGAAGTTCATTACTGTGATCACCACAGTTTCCATGGAACATAATACGTTATACCATTTATTTTTAGTTTCGACTCAACAAGTTACTCTTCGCAACAAATGTACAACCTCTGATGAATCAACTGTGAGACTATTGTTTCGGCAGTCTACTGATCTCTCTCTCCTCACAATTAAGTGGTGGACATTTCTCATTTCATAATGGGTGCAGTGATATTTCGTGTGACATAGTCTTTTCACCAATACCTACTCCTTGGGGGGGCACATGGGTATTTTAGGCTTGAAAATACATTGGTGGAAGTCTTGATGTGTTTTGTTTCCCTTAATTTCTTACTGTATATTCATAACTGGTTTATGTCAACGTAGGTGAATACATGTGCAAGGCAACCTTTATCATCATTTACGTGCCAATGCATGAATGGCTTTCTTCCTATTTTCTTATAAAATAACAGTGTTATAATGTAATCTATGTCTTAAGGATGTATTGTAAATTATTGTATTTATGTATATATATCGACAGCCTGGAAAAAGTAATTTCATGACAAAACATGTGTCGGCTGTCTTTCCTTGGTCTCAATGCACGTTTCTCATCTGTGTCTCTGATCAGAATACACAGTAACCAAATAATCAAATTTGTTATCACTCAAATTACTTTGTCAGACTACTTTTTGGGTGCTTTGGTACTGCGGTTTTTCAAGTTCACAAGGAGGTACTTTTGCACCAACGTGTTTTAGACATCTATGGTAGTACAATACAGCACCAGCCATACATAGCTTATGCATTTTCTAACATCCCTTTACTGTATAATGAGAGGTGCGGTCAACTAAACCACAACTGCCTGCTTTAATTTTCCATCTGCTAAGCAGATAGACACCGTGGGGGTTTCAAAACAGGATAAGATTCCCTTAAATACAGCAACATGGATGACAGGCTTCACAGTACGAGTGCATCTCTATCTGTTAAATAAATATGGAATTATACAATTTTCTACTCATTTTATTCTCAAAACATAAAGTAAATATGGATAAATACCAATAAAATGGCCCAAAAATAAATGCGAATAAATACAGACGGAATTCCCCAAAAAATAAACATGAAACCGGGAGCCCTAATTATGTTTCTGATTGTATTAAAGACATTCAAATACACATAATATACGCAAATACACAAAGGACTACGCCAAAATCCAAGCACAGATTTGCACTTTAATGGATGTGGCGCTGTGTTGTTCATATCATCAGGCCCACAAAAATGGCGCGAGACAGTGGAGGTTAGAATAATTGGCAGTGATTCCTTCTGTGCCCGGCTGGTCGTGTTTTCAGCGATTCTGCTGTGAAAGTCCTTGGAGTATTAGGTCAGCACCCATTTGTCTCTAACAGTTTGATGATTAGTGTTAATTAATGCCTATTCGGTCTCTAAAATTCACTGCTGTCGTTGTGCTCGATAGGGTTTCGAGCTCACAGGCTGCTCATATGACTCAGCGGTGTCGCACTTGTTTCAGAGGGCAGTGCTTCGAAGTGTCTTTTTCATCATTAAAGAATGTGTGGAAATATGTTGCTCTTCCAGTTCGCGCTTTGCCGGTACAGCCGTTACGTACGTTAGCTACCACGTTATACAAAAAAAAAAACGTCGTTTGTTTTACCCTTTCCTCACCTTCTAGAAAAGAAACTTTAAAACCCTACATATTAAACCATTTTATGATAAGCACGCACTTTCTTCCTCTCTCTGACACCGAGCAATTCTGTGTGAAGTAAGTGCACATTTCAGGGCCTATCAGACAATGAACATACTGGAGTCGATCTGACAGTTTGTCAAAGGGTAATATTGGCCATATAATGTCCATGTCGCGTCATCTTCTCTTTGCAGGATAACATTGCCTCTGAAACGTCCCCTTGTGCGGATTTCATATCGACAACCTGAACTTACAGCTAATCACTCACATTTTTGAAAACTACTTTCTTTGTTTTTGACCAGATGGGAAAATAAAACAATTAACGTCCTTCGTATAATCGCTTCGGTGCTGTCACCGTTTTGGGTCCCCTCTGAACATTAAGCCTCTCAAGAATGGCAAACCACCTGATTGACACTTAAGCAATGTAGTGTGCAGTTTTGAATAACTAACCACCATTGTCCCAGACAGTTTTCTCCTGATTGGACAGGGTTTGGTCATGTGACTCTAATAGTATCTCCTCATCGGGGCCCGTTCAAGGCTTTGTGGGGCCCTGGGCAGAATAGTTACACACGAGGCCCCTATAATTTGAGTGAGATGTAACCTCACAGGAAGTGACATCAATTGACCATTAATTCCCTTCCATCATTGAAGTAATATTGCAAGAAGCTACTTTCTTTGTGTGGATATTAGTAAAATGGCTAAACATATAAATAATAGCTATTATAAAGTAAGTATGTATATTTTAAACCTGTATCAAGCAAAATACATTACATTAGCCAAATTAGGTGGAAAGCTAGGCCTATATATCCACAAAACTACTACAATTATTGCAATGTTTACTACATGTTTCCAAATTAGCACATGATTAACCCTTTTGCTGCTAGGTCTACCCCCCCCCACACCCTTTTTTGGCTATTTAGGGTAGTTTGCGCTTAGGCCCCAATAACATTCTGTCCACATAAGGTATCCATGCCAAATTTGAGTCCTTTTAATCCAACATCCTGCGGATTCTAAAGGTACCCAGGGTTTGTGGATTTCCCTGGAGGAACCAAGAAATTATGCAAATTTCAGCTACATTTTATTTTATTTCGGGAAAAATAGGAAAAAAGTGCTGCAGAAGAAAGCATCTGGTGTTTTTTCCGCAAATGGTATCAACAAAGGGTTTGTGGTGCTAAAATCATCATATTCCCAGCTTTCAAGAACAGGCGCACCTCTCTACACAGTTTTAGAGTTTTACTCTGATATAGCTTATGTTTCCTATTTTTCCACCTCCTTTCAGTTAATCGTAGAAATGGGTGTGAAACCAATAATGGATCCCAGAAAGAGATACATTTCTGAAAAGTAGACCGAATTCTGAATTCAACAAGGGGTCATTTGTGTAGACCCCGCAATGTTTTCCTATAGAAAGTGATGAGGTGCAAAATTAATTTTTCATTTGTTGGGGTGCTTCATAATCACAAGTAGTCCTACCCGCATATATTGTTTCATTGTATTAACATGAGATAGTAGGACGTGAACTGTAATAATGTGAACCGTGGTGTATTAGGGACATTTCAATGTAAACATGAAGAAATCAATGTTGAAACTAGATATAACAAGCTGAAAATATTAACATGCAGAATTTGTGCATACCGCTGACAATTATTCATGTATTTGATTTGCTTATTGCAAAAAACACAGTTGATGGACAGAATGTAGAAAGATGTCATACATTCACCCCAGTACAAGGATCTGGGCCTAAATTCATCGGTTTTTTGCACTCCACAGCACCCTGGGTTAGACACTGGCTATATGCAAATCAGCTCTGACCCTGTGCCTTATGGGAACAGTCCAGTCCGAACTACCAAGCCATGTCTTTCCCAGACCGGAATCAAGCATCCAAGGACCGGTTTCTGTCTATCAGCCTTCATCAGCCTGGATAGCTTGACTCCAGTGGTGTGGAGAGCCTGGGACTCACGTCTGAGCATACCCAGCCAACTGGGGGTGAAAATTGCAAAAAACACAGTTGATGGACAGAATGTAGAACAATGTCATACATTCACTCAAGTACAAGGATCTGGCCCTAAATCCATCGTTTTTTTGCATTGTAATGATGGCGTGCCAATTGTCATGTCATCAAGTAAATCAACAAAATAAGAGGGACTTATTATAGTATACTTTGTGCAGTTTATACCAATAAGGACAGGAAATCCAGCAAGGTGGAATGTGTATAGGTTGGAAGAGGTGCTGATTAACTTCCAAAACAAAGCTACTGAAATGCCAGAGATTTACATTTTTAAAAACGAGAAGATGGTTGCCAAAATGCAAAGGGTCCAGAACCAAGCCACTTGACTCGTATTTAGCCTAAGATGTAATAGTCAAATTGCCCCTGACCTCAGATAAATGTACTGGATTTTGGTTAAAGAGATATGTGTGCCAACTGCTGACCCCAGCAATAGAATTATAGGTCAACTTTGGATTTCCTGGCTCCTTGCCTAGCAGGGTGGTTATATTACTTGTCACCTCACAGGACTCTTTGTGCACTGAGATATTGTAAGATGTTTGTTAGGGATTCGGGGACTATTATTCACAGAGCTCATTTTACGGTGTTTTATTCCATAACCAAGTTCTCTAAATTTGAGCATTTTAAAGGCACAACTAGAATGGCTAATAAGGTGCGTATGGAGTATGATAAATATGGCATACTGTATTTGAGGTCCAATATCGTACCTCCTGGAGTAAGTTTTGACTGCTCACTATTGCCACTTTTGGAGAGACAAGTTTCCAAAATGGAGAACTCATCCGAATTAAATTACATTGTCTAAAATTCTGAATCAGCAATTGTAAACAATGATATCCCTCACGGATCCCCCCAATTAACCATCTAATGCTCCAGGCTCAAAGTAAAGGTCTCACAATATACTTCTGCCGCTTATCCATTACATAAGAATATTGGAAGAGCTTAAAAGAGGCCTTATACAGGTAGTGACTGATGTAAAAAAAAAAAATGACAGGACCCCTAGCAAGATAGGCAAATCACTGGAGTTGGCAAACACCACTAGATGTGGGCGAATGACATATTTTGGCCATGGAAATAGGAGACTTTACATATAAACCTGGATTTAACTCTTTACCCAAATATGCTGGAAATAAAGACTGGATCATCAATGTGGACAGGTCCAACAACTAGGTGACATTTTCATAGGAAGGGTAGTATCTTGGCTTTGCCATCAGAGTCACTGCCACACACATTGTGGTCCAGGAGACATGGTTTGCAATCTCAGCCTTCCTATTTGTCCAAACTCTATGCTCTTTGGCAACCACTTTTTGATCTTATTGTTCTGCTCCTGTATGGTACAAAGACTGGGAGCTTTTATATCAATCAGGTTTTAGTCAGTGTGTGTGGAAAAAAAAAACAAAGTGGACTAAATATTACCTTGGGGGTTAGGGGTCTCAACAGCGCCCAGTCTCATCGTCTATTTACAAAACTGTAAAATGTGGTAAAGTTATAGTGTTTGGCGCATGCAGTACTATTGTGCATTTTTGGGTCTACTACTTTACGAACATTACCATAATCTCTGTGTGCCTAGATCCCCTAATTTGACAATATGTGTGCACTTTGAATCAGGCTAAATGAAATAAATACCAAAGAAATGTTTTTAAGGCTATGCCTTGGCAAGCTATTTATCCACATATTTAGGACCTTTAAATGTGGTTGTACACATTAAGTTTTAGAATCTATAAAAACAACTGTGTCCCTGAAGGTGCATTATGCAGCATTCTTCCTGTGCTGCAGCTCCTACCACACAGTCTTGCAGTAAAGAAAAGCAAGCCACCAGGGCATAGAGGGTTGAAAAACTGAGTAAGTTGCACCCTACCAGGATGCTCAAATGGTCTTGAAGAGCCTCTTGAACTTTCCCCAGAGAACTGCACAGTTCGGGAAATCTGGTGCCTTGCCCACCAAAAAGTCGGACAAACCTGCAGAACAGAGAAAGCGGGACCACCCTAAAGTCTGACCTATGGCATAACCATGGCTGTGAAGCTCAGGCAAAGGGCGATCCATCTCCTGAGCCAAGCAGCAGTGGACCATGGCTGTGATTCCCAGTGGAGGACACCTTTGTACTTGGCCTTGCAGGTCTGGACCAGGGGCACACTTAGACCCAAACTTCGGAGGGGCCAAAACATCAAATGTAGGAGGCAGAGACAAATTCAACGTCCAACTTAAAATTACTTGCAGGGTTTCCTTATCTGTTGTGGTACACGAGGAGTCATTTTTTCTAGACAATATGTGGCAAATTGTGCATTTTAAAGCACACTGGTCTGTGACACTGGTTGCAGCATATCTGCATCTAACAACTGTTACACGTGTTTAGGGTTCTCGCTTAAAGAATTTTAGCAGAACAAATGGTAAATGTTGTATTTTAATATACTTTGAGACAGTAGTGCTAGTAGTGTGGCATTCATGGTTCTAGTTTCTTGGACAGTTGGTGACAGTTAGTGACAAATGATTCTCTGTTAAACACACTGGGATAGATGCATTAAGACCCACCTCGTAGGCCTTCAAAATACATTTAGAAGATATTTGGGCTCACTCACCTCCCCTTTCCTGATAACATTTTGTAAAATTGCAGCAAATGGTGTAGTTTATGTGCCCTTCTTTAGACAATATTCTATTTAACAAGATACATCAAAATACACTAACAGGGCATCCAGGTGCTAAGGGATTTCCAAAGCAGAGGTGTTGACTGTACTAATGTAGGTAAAGGCCAGTTTTCCTTTTTTTCCCCAGAAGATTGGAGCTACTCCACAGTGCAATAGGGAGAGATTTCCAGACCTGTGCAGGTAGAAAGAGAAGGATCTGCCTTCAATATGTGCCTCCTTAACTTTAGAACGACACAGGAGCTTGGTTGTCAAAGACTATAGGATGCTGAAATGAATATAAGGAGTAATATGGTGCAGAAGAAAGAGAACACCTTTTTATGTAGTGCACAATGACAAATGGATAAGGCTTTACAGATAGAGCATTTGGTAACGGGAAACCAAGAAACAGCAGAAAGGTGAGAAGAAATTGCATAGGAATGGAGCAGACTCAGATGAGGAGCTGGGCAGTGTTCTGAATGATTTGAGAGGCGCCAAACTCAAAAGACAAGAAGTCCAAGACAGAGAACATTTGCATAATCTACTTGGGAGAAGATAACAGACTGTACAACAACCTTAGGGTAGTGAGAGGGGAGAAAATGGACGAGTGTGTGCTGCACACTAATGTAATAAAAGCAAGTGGAGGAAACATGGTTATTCTGTTCTGAAAAGGAGAGAAGTTGCTAGAAAAAGAATCCTAAATCTATTTGCTGACACAGCCAGGATGGGCGATTCGCCCAGCTTCACTGGCCACCAAAGAGAACACCATATGGTATAATATCCCTTAAAGATAAGGACCTGATACGTTGCTATAAAGTTTAAATGGATTTGTTAGCATGAAACTCAGCAAATGCAATACCAGCCCCAAGAAATTGTGTGGCACCCTTACCTGACACAGTACCACACAAATAACCCTCTCATCTTAGCTGCCCCTCTGATTGTTCAGAAAAGTTACATAAAGATAGCTGTTTTATGCGGAGAGGGAAAATTAGAAAATGGTTAAAAAGTAAGCATAAGAAATTAAGGTCAGTACAGTATCACTGACTATGGACTATAATATCAAGTAGCGTTAAGGGGTAGTTTTTTTTATAGAGTTCAGTGAAGTGTAGTTTAAAAGATAGTAAGAGTTTTTGGGGGTCAAGAAAAGACAGCGTTAAGGAGTCGTAAGGGTTTTTTAGGGCCAGGGAAGGTTAGCAATAATGCGAAGTAAGGGGCTCGCAAGGTTCACAGAATGGTAGTATTAAGGGTTAGAAAGGGGGTTAGCATTCAGAGAAGGATAGTGTTAAGAGGTAGTAAACGTAAAGAGTTAAAGGGTTTTAGGAGTTCAGGGAGGGATAGCGTTAAGGGGTAGCAAGTGGATGGTTGGGTTCAGGGATTGGTAGTATTAAGGAGTAGTTTCGGCTTTTAAGGGTTCAGGTATGGGAAGCATAAAGTGGTACTAAGGGGTTATTAGGTTACAGTTAGGGTGGCGCTTTCCTACACAAAAACAATCACCTGAGGCATTTTCCTCATTCTATGTGTGCTGCAAAATGCAGCACACATAGAAAGAGAAAGTAGCGAGGAGAAATAAAGATAATTCTCCTCTTTACGCCTCACCTGATGGTAAATCTGGGAATGCGCTAAAATCCATGGGTGGATGCCTAGTGATACTGAATGAGAAAGGGAGGCATAAGAACTTATCCGGCACTCTTTCCACTTTCATTAGAATAGCACTTTAATAAATGCATCAGCACTTTAAATCCTGTAGAGAATGGATCGACCATCTCCTTGATCAGAATAGCACCTTAATACTCTCAGTAATTGCATTTAGCACTTTAAAATTCTATATGGGACTGAACGGGAGAAGTGTGTTATAATTGATTTGCCCCTCTTTTTTCACCTCTTCCTCCTATCTCTGAATAGAACCCCAATTGTCTCTAACTTTACAAACTTATGCTGGATTGAATGGGATATATTTGCAATACATTGTTCACTCTAAATTTGACCTGACTGATTGAGGAAACATACCTTAATAGAATTTACCTGTGAAGGATTGGATGAACAGTGTTCAAACAACCTATTACTTTAAATTGGTACAATACAGAAATTATTAATAAAAAGGTTGACACCTCACAATATTTTGAAGACAGGTGAATTGTGAGGGTTTCATGCAATTTCATTGTCTTGATTCCATTGTTTGATAAAATCACTTGATAACACACTCACTTGCGCGCACACACTCACTTTAAAATACAACGATTGGGCTCTGCAAATATGTTTTTTTTTTTTAAAGAACCTGTCTGGCCACAGTGAAACTCATGTCTAAGTTGTTCGGTAAAGTGTTCATTATGGATTAATAGATTTCGCATTCTATGTACTATACAGAAATGTAAGTGAATTGAAAAACAGTAACAAAATAGTGACATGTGTTTGACTGTGTTTCACAAGATACGTGCATGAACACTCCAGTTGTTTTTAAATAAGCAGTGATAAAGGATTTATATGGTGGGGGTACTTTAAATAGACTCGCTGGGCATTTGGACTCTATGGTCCAGTCGAAGGCAATACACCGAAACGTGATGACCGTCTTTTTCTTTTATTTTGAACTGTATAATTGGAATAAAAACTATTGGTGGAACACCTACGGATAGTGGTGCCACTTTACCTTATTGTGGAGGAGAATGGGTAAATTCATATAGAATATATATATATAAATGTATATATATATATACATTTATATGTATATATATGTATATACATATATGTGTGTGTGTGTGTGTATATTTTTTGCACTGTGCTAGTCCTATGCTTAAAGACTTTGCTGTAGAAATGGCAAAAGACTTTGTCCTTTTCTATCTCTGTGTGGATGGCACTGTGCTAACCCTATGCTTAAAGACTTTGATAGAAAAACAGACATTTGAGGTGAGCAGATCTAGAGTGTCGCTGGTGTTGAGAGTGCTCTAACAGGAGCTGCTTTCCACCTAAACTTGAGAACTACCCAGAGTTCTCTCCTTCTTTTTTGCGTATTTATATATATATACATATATATATAATGTGATTTTGCAAAGTACTGACTTAAAAGGTTAAATATATGTTTTTATAGTCCTTCTGTATTAAGTTTAAAAAATGTAATATGAGTTTGCCCACAACCCATGCTGAGATATTTTCAATTTACATATGTGACTAACATAAGAACAAAGAAGGGCTGTGGATTGGCATGATTTGCTGTGCCATTAGTAGATGTGTGACATAGAAAGACCAACCAGGCACTGTGCTTCACTTTCATGTTGAAGATTCTAAATGGCTTAACAAACTACTGCTGGAAGGACGTTGCCATGATTGGCTACCTGCAGAGTCTGATGAGAGGCAGGCACAGACGTGAGTTTGCCGGTGTCAGAGGCACACATGCCTGATTGAGATCCTCAGAGAAATGATACCCACAAGGATCAGTGAGGACAGAGGAGACACAAAAGTGCAAGAGAGTTGGGGAGATCGGAAACACAGAAAAGGTGCTCCTGCCTCCCCAGTTATTTATCCCCACTGACATAAAGAAGAGAGAAAGTGAGAGTTGATCGCAGAGTAGTGTTCTTGACCACATGCCAGTTTCTCAAAAATTCATGTTAAGGGCTTTTCAAGAAGTATATAAAATATTTATGGATCAAATCTATAACAGTAGCACAAACCTTACATATGTGCAACAATGACCAAGGGTTGAAATCTCACAAGCCACAAATGCATATGGAAATTCAGCATGCTCGTATAACTTCATTGTCTTCTGTGCAGCAAAATTGTCAGCGACTATATTCTGGCAAGTATTTATTTTCCAAAGGGATCATCACAGGAAAAGCTATTTTTCTTTCACTCACTGTGCAGGACATCTAACCTGGGCTTCTATTGGAATTCTGTAGCGCATATTAGCATGCCTATTATCACCGCTTTAGCTGCAGTTTCCTGCCGCTAAAACAGCGATAATTTTAACGAGCTTCTTGCTAATATGCTCCTTGGCTCTTAATTGAGATACAATCTTGACTAAACTGTACACATCCCAAATCATGTCAGGTACATTGTTTGGTAATCGTTTGTGCACTTTTTACACTGTATATTAAATATGACCAATCCATAGACATGCACAGTGCTCCCCTGAATCTGCGAGCTAGGTTTACATTTGATACATTTAATAAAAAACATTAAAAATATATTTTATGCAAAACTAGTTTCTTATATGCAGTCATTGAGATTTTGAAATTTGCAGGGGGTATCACAAAAATGTCATAATATGTGTTTCAAATGCACTGAAAGAAATATATTGAAAGAAGAAGTTATGCCTGCTACCTTTATATTAAAACACAACAGTGCACTATGGAAATCTGAATTCGGCCCAGAAGTTACCAAATCACACAAATATCAGGCCATTAAACAGGGGCCACAGATCCGATTGGCTCAATCTTGGGTTTACTATCACTGCTGCCAGGGCTGATGTGGCGTGGGTCAGAAAGAGGCCTCAATGTTGGGATATTACACCATTCCTTGATTTTTGGAAAGTGTAACGACAGATGGGTAGTGGTCAGATATTCCAAAGTAGATGAATGTATATATTTCATTGGTGGGGAAGAGGTTATAGACTGCAGGAATATACTTCTACTTTCGAGCCCCCAAACTGAGAGGTGGCGACATGAGCCGTACTGCAAATAGGTTACACAGAGATCAGTATTTACTGAGAAATGTGGAAATCATCTGCTAAAAATACCTAAGTTTTGTATTTTGGTCTCCTCTGTGGAACGAGTTCCTGGTGTGTTGTGAGACAAAAACTGAAGAAATTACAATGTGTTGCTTCCTGTTGTTGCAAATGGATAATACGCTGGGTTGGTGCCCCTTGTGAAGGAAAACAGACTGAATGCTGCAGCCACATTACACATCCTCCGTTGTTTCAGTTAATCTTATTGGGGTTTGACAACAGTTTATTCCATAATGGAATACTGGCAAAGACTGTATGTACTGTGGATGATTTAGGAAGTTGAACTATCCTTGGAATGTTGACAAGAAAGAAGAATACTTATGAAGAGGCGAGTTGGATGCTCTGAACTGGGAATGTTAGGCTCAGGAGAACATCAAGGTTAATGTTAAAGAAATTATTGAAATCAAATAACTGTAATGGTATTATGGATCTTATTTATACCAAAGGGTTCATACATTTCTGTTGGTAAGTCACTGAAAACAACCAGGCGTGTTGTTTAGTAGTGCTGATCCATATGAACTTCTTAGGGGCATAGTTACAATGAAATGTCGGAGCGCAGAGCTGCACCAAATTAGGCAGCGCAGTGCTCTGACATTTCCCGAACACAAGGATGCGTCGTAATTACAACAATACAGCGCACCCCTGTGTTTTTACAAAACCTTCTCCTGTGTTTGATTTAATAAACAATGTTGTTTTTCATGAATATTAAGAATCCGGGCCACCCAAAGAGTTTACATAAAAACTGACATACCCTTAATTCACTATTGCCACTGTTGCAAGGGAGGGGGAAAGACTGAATGTTTCTAAATTCATGTTTGAAAAGTATGACAAGAAAAAAAACGCCTTCATGCAAGGATATAATCTTATGTACTAAGGGGTGAAACGGTTCCACATGTTAATGAAATACATTTTTTGAATTTTGAAGAGACTTAATCATACTTTTACTATTTTGCTGCAAGATGCCTTTAAAATGAAGGTGCTTTTAAAGGTGCTTCTAAAGTTAAGCAGTGCAGAATACCATAGTTATGTCCTTTTTTCACTTCAATTAACCTTTAAATACATGCTTGTCCACAGGGCTCAGCGATCAGTCCAATCATTTTTAACCTATATCTGTGCCCTCACATTTCCCTTATAAAATCCTTTAGCATTGATGTCATAAATTACGCGGACGACACCCAGCTGGTCTTCTCCTTTGAGGGTAATAATGCAGTTCCCTTGGAGAAATTCCATAACTGTATGCGAGAGACAGCAGACTGGCTCAGAGATAATTCATTACAATTTAATAAGACAAGACGGAAGTACTCTGCTGCGCTGCAAGTAGAGTCCCTCACCCACCACCAGCATACTTCTGGTCGACCCCTGCCAGCAATCCTCCACTACCTGTCAAGACAGTGCGTAATTTGAGAGTATTACTTGACAGTAATCTACAACTTGACTCTCAAGTGAATAAAACCATGAGCACCTGTCTATCTTTGCTCTGAGCTCTCCGAAAAATACTCCCCTTTCTACCCGCCTCAGTTAGACCTCAAGTGGTAAGGAGTATCATTATGAGCAGATTAGATTACTGCAATGCCCTACTCCTAGGAGCTCCAGCTTACTTGCTGAAAAAACTGCAAAGAATACAGACTACGGCAGACAAGCTTGCGTTAATTAGACAACACAGTGCATCAGCCTCGCTTGCCTTAAAAGATCTTCATTGGCTGCCTATTGTGCAGAGAGTCCAGTTTAAGTGGCTGTGTATCGTCTAAAGGGCGATACATAAAATGGGACCTTTGCCTTAACAGAGGAAATTTCAATGGTATTCCCCAGTTAGAAGCCTGCACTCCTCTTCAGCCAATCTGGTATGTAGCTCCTGTGTCAATAGAGCTCGACTGGGGGGTAGATCATTCAGTTTTGCCGCATCCCGTCTTTGGAATTCTCTACCAATTGAGCTGAGACAAATGTACACTCTATCACGCTTTAGGACGGAATTGAAAACTAGACTCTTTCCTAGAGATTAATTCCTAGATTTTTTCAACTCAGTTACACACAGTGTCTTTTTTTGGTAATCCCAGTGCCAGGATACCCATTGGGTGACAGCCGGGCTATAAAAGTGCTCCTTACATTACATTACATATACATTAATAAGCAGCAACACGACATAAATACAATTTAGGTTTAAATCTTTTTATTGAATCAGCTGCCAGCACAGCTACGCGCATTGCAACAAGAGGACTCAGCATGTGGGTTACGCAGAACCCACAGATAAACATTTAGTGCCAATAATATCAAGGAAAGATAAACGGAAAATTAACCAGAACACTCCCGCCCCCCTCCCGCGTTCCCCCCCTTTCCCATCCACTACCTGTTGGGTATAATGTTGCGTCGTGAGATGTACCTACTATGGCGGATTCAGCCAGGTAGTCGTATCTAATGAGGTAAGTAGCAGCAAGCTAAGATATCTGGAGCATGTCAGTTCTCGAAATTCTTGGACCAGGAGAGTCAAGAATGGCTTTTGGGGTAAAACAAAAAGCTATCCACAATATATATAATAAATGTAAAGCATCAGGCCTAGATCAGTGTGAAAACAGTATACATTAATAACTCATGTGTATAAAACTGCAAACAATTCCTTTTTGAAACAAAATTGCGTTTCTTTATTTTAATAAATCAATTTGCTCTGTTTATATTTTCTTTATATTTTCTTTATACTTTTCCATCCCTAGTATGTGCCACAACCGCTGCAATAAATACAATTTAAACAATAAGTGCCTCTGATCCTCCCAATTAATTTAAGGTGCTACATGAGACCATTTTCAGCTGAGTTATTCCAACTTAGCTAATATTTTATTTTTATTTCATTATTTAAAAGGTTTTATATAGCGCTGGCTGGACCCAAGGATATCAGAGCGCTTTACATGGGTATTAATTTCAATATAACAAAATTACAATGAGGTAGTATTCAAAACCAATACAAACAGTAAAAAACAGCTCAAATTTTACACAATCTAATTACATAAATTGCAATGGGCTACAGCAATTCTAGAGAGATTAGGCTAGTGTGGGAGGGAAAGGATGGAGAAGAGGAAGGTAGGGTATGGGAATGGGGAGAGGCTGGGGAGAGGGGGAGGTTTAAGGCAATATCATATCGCTATACATGGGTAATTAATTGTAATGTAACAGAATTTCAATGAGGTAGGACTCAGTCAGTCAGTCAGTCAGATATCTTTATTCGGTTACATTACACAATAACCATGAAAGTACAGTAAAATCACATCATCAATTAAACATCAAGTAAATATACAATACAGAATAATAAAAATCAAGATATCCAACTTCATATAAATATCATACAAATAACTCAGTACGACTTAATTAGTTATTGATTTCCGTGAGATAAAAACATTTTTAAGAAAAGCCGAAAGAGATGCAACAGTAAAAATGTTATCTAACCTCAGAATAGTTAAAAAGGCAAGTCGACATTGTCTAAAATTCATATACTTTAAAATGGGCAGTATCCACCTTTTCCTGGGAATTGTATAAAACTTACAAAAAAGTAAAATGTGAATATCAGATTGTTCAGACAGATCGTCACATGGACACTTAATAATAAGCCTAGACCAATCGTTCACAGTGGGGAAACTTAACAACCTAAATAAAATCCCAAATCTAAGATAGATTAACAAGAATCTTTCAAAGTCTCTCATTTGTAAATTAATATATGGTTGGGTAACATTAGTGTTCATTATCAGTTGATGTGGAATCACAGATTTTTTATTGAGTTCCACGTTCAACCTACGTTCCTCCAAGTAATTTATGCATAGTTTCTTCAGCTCTTTCCTTGATATCAAACTCAGCTTCGTGGGTTCTTCATAATACTGCAAATGACCAATGTTCCCAAGGAATGTCTTAATATACTGTAACCATCTCATCTTGTGGGCACAATCAAGATTTATAGCGTCCCTCAAAATGAGGTGATTAAAAGAACATTCCTCTGTGGACCAAACCCTGTGCCACAATAGAACCGGCTGTACCTTGATAATATCTTCCAAATACTGCAGTCCATGTTCAGAATGACAATTGAAAGTGGACACACTATCCGCAACTGAGAGCAAGTATCTTAGGAATTTATTTTCCATTGCTTGGAGGATAGTCACGTTGATATAACCCCAAATTCCTGCACCATATGTAGCAATTGCAACACAACTTGCTTTATAAATAATTAAGAGTTCTTTAATAGGTTTCTTTCCCATTTTCTTGCTAAATGATTTAAGAGCCACAATAGATTTTAAAAACAGCAATCGCCTAATTTTTACAGCGTTGCACCATTGACCAGAACAATCAAACAAAATACCCAAATAGGGAAAAGTTTGAGTAAAATCTAATGGTTTGGAGTCAATATACATTGTTTTCTTAGCTTTCAGTGTATGGGGACCACAATTCATACAAAACGTTTTTGTGGAATTGACTCTCAAATCCAAGTTGGTCATAAAAGTAGCAAATGATGTAATCATTGTTTGCATTGCAAGCGGCGTCCTGGCCATCAATACTGCATCATCAGCATAAATTAATGCTGGCATTGGGCGATTGGAAGCCAGTGGCATGTCCTGGCATTCCTGCAGTAAAATGTTCTCTAAATCATTAATATAAATAGTAAATAAAAATGGGGCCAGGACACATCCTTGGCGTACTCCCCTGGCAATGCTGAACATCCTGGTGCATTCGCCATTTTTTCCAAATCTAATTGAGGCCCTTGCACCGTTATATAAATCCTTAAGAAATAGAATAATGTTATCCGCCACCCCCAGACGTTCTAAAATTAACCACAACTTACTGTGGGTCACACAGTCAAAGGCGGATGTAAGGTCTACAAAAGTTAACAACATCCTACCACCTTTGGCTTTAGTATATTTTTCCAGGAGGATATGTAAATTAAGGTACTGATCTACAGTCCCGATACCTTCCCTAAAGCCATATTGGAGGTCACTTATTATATTATGCTCATCTGCCCATATTTGTAAACAATTTAAAATTACTCTGCCAAGGATTTTAACTGTCGAGTCTAACAATGATATGGGGGCAATAGCACGCGCAACTGGTCCTATCGCCCTTTTTAAAAATTGGCACTATAATAGACTCGTACCAAGTTGATACCAATCCCACTGAACAAGAGGCATTAAAGAGTCGGGTCAGTAGTGGCGCCCATGAATTCATGTTATTCTTAAAAATGTCCACCGGGACCCCGTCGGGGCCCGGAGCCTTTCAACCCAAGCTCGATTTAATGCTCAAGATCACTTCTTCTACTGTAAAATTCAAATCAGTTGCAATGTTTGGGAAGTTGGGTCCCACTGGCTGTAATACCTCGTCGGAAATATTTTCAGTTGTGGTACGTATGCTATAAAGAGTTTCAAAGAAACTCACCCAATCATCTTCGGTAATTACAGTCTCAATCCTTGCCCTTGAGTTATCATTAAAAAAGGGAGCATTTACCACCTTCCAGAAAGCTATCATGTCAAGGGATTGTGAAGCATCACATAGGGCTTCCCAAGCCTCCCTCTTCAAAGCATCCTTTCTCCTCTTTTGAGCCACATTGTATCCCCTCCGCAGTTCCCTAATCAAATTTGTATCCCTGTCAGGGGAATTCAAGGCACGTTTTAGATTAGAATAGGCCTTGGTACATGCGGTGTCAAACCAGCTGGGTCTTTTCCCTTTTAAGTTCTTTGCTTCAACTCATAATCCGGCCTTTATTTGTGCACTGATAACATTGAACGTATTAATTATATCAGTGTTCTCACCTGTCTCGCTCAAGCAAACATCAAAACTAGGTTTGCAGGTTTTAATTAGTTTGTAAAGAAAGTCTTCAGGCACCACCCTAGACCACTTCAGTGCATATCCATTCTGTCTTTGCAGGGCGACATTGCGCGAAGAACGCCTAGTTTCTTGATCTTTCACAGGGTCAGAAGATGGTTTTACAATTTCTACCCTTAAGGGGAAAGGGTCACTCAGGGGATTCTCTAACGTTTTATATCGCAAGACATTATCTTTACGATATGTCGATATCAGAATAAAATCAATTACTGAGAATACCCCTCTGCCATTAAAAGTAGGGGAAAATGGCATTTCTGGTTGACACATTATATTTGCGAACCCCAAATCACATGTAAAAATGATTTTGTTCAAGGAGTCCCCAATTTTGGAGTGGTCAAAGTGTGTCAAATTCATATCTCTATCTAACATGAGGCCACAAACCTCCCTCTCTCGCCTTGTGCAAGGTGGACAGTTAAAATCACCCCCACACACAACAATAGACTCTTTAGTATCCTTGCCTATCGAGCAGCAAATATCATTTCTAAGGGTTTTCAAAGCGATAGGAACATCTCCTGAGGGGACATTATTATAAAAATTCACGATCAATAAACATAATTTTTTATCAATATGAATCCTAACCACATGATAAAAGCAGGTATTATATAAAATCTCACTTTTATCATATTTAAAAAGGTTGGATACATATGTGCAAAGCCCACCTTTGGCTCTGCCTCGTAGTGAGTTAATAGCAGGAGTAAATATAGTTTTAAAACCAATCAAATGGTGCACATCTACCGTCCAAGTCTCTTGCAGACAAACAATATCATGTTCGTTAACAAGTTTCACCCAATTACAATTATCCAACTTGGATCTCAAGCCAGCAACATTCCAATACAGTATAGACCAAGTGTCAGTCTTAGTCACATTTCTGCTGGTCCCGCGACTACTGAGTTGCCCTCATTATGCACTTTTTTAAACCCTTGTTCTGTAATTTCTATGTTATTCTTGATGCCTAATTGCACCACCTTAGTAACCGCTCTAGTTCCTGGGAATTGCTGAGTAAGACCTAAAGTTACATAATTGCCCATTGCCATTTCGGGTGGTGTATTTCCGGGGGGTTTCTCATTATTCTTTTCCCCTATCGGTCAATCTACACACCCTAGTCCAGACAGGCAATCATAACGGTTACTCGTTGGTACATTAAACCTGTTTCCCAAAGGGTGGCTGAAGCCATCTTGTTGCATACTATAGCGGGAAGGGCCAATAAAAGCAGGAAAAGATGGGGGATAAAAGTATCTTAAATCAAAGCAGCAAATACCCCCCATTTTCCTTTGATGATAGAAACTACTTAGATACTGTACCACTCGGTGATCTCTAAAATTCACGATAATGCAGTCCCCATCCATGTCCTTTGTTCTGTGGACCACCCAACTTACTCTGCGAACATTTAATATTTCACCATGCAGATCCGGTCTTAGTGGTCTATTCCTACTTAGCCAATACATGGTTTTATTTTTTAACTCATAGTAGGTTTCAGTTTTATCGTGGTTCAATACCGGCACACCCGTTAATACTGCTACATATGGTGTTGACTCCGGGGGGAGGTCCAAGATTTGACTACTACCAATACCCTTTGCTCTCTGTGGAGTGGCAGTTTTGGGCATACTCCTTATATCCTTTAATCTCGTGTTGTCCCTATCTCCCAGACCTTCTTCACCTTCTGTTATGTTATGTTATGTTAATCTTTATTTGTTGAGCGCACGTACACCAGGTTTGTTTCTTGGCGCTGTTTAAGGTAATTAGGCTGAGATGGAAAGGTCGAACTGCTTTAATAGACTGAGATGTTAACAGTAAGCCTGCTCGAATAGCCAAGTTTTTAGTAGTTTGCGGAACTGCATGAGGTCTGTGCACGCTCTGACTTCCAGAGGTAAGGAGTTCCACAGTTTGGGGCCTTGGGTGGAGAATCTTGATCCTCCAGCGCGTTTTAGCTTGAAGGGGGTATGACCAGAAGGTGTAGGTGGGCAGACCGCAAATTGCAGGTGGGGGTATATCTGTTTATCAAGTTATCGATGAATTTAGGAGTTTTATTGTTCAGGGATTTGAAAACGATACATCCTACTTTAAAAGCGCATCTCTGGGTTATAGGGAGCCAGTGTAGCTTCTATGCAGAGGGGTGATGTGTTGGCGCTTATTTGTTTGGCAGACCAGCCTAGCCGCCTGATTTTGAATCATTTGAAGGCGGTTAGTGAGGTAGGCCTCTTACCTGGGATTTAGATCTACCTGGTGATGGTTTAATACCCACTGGAATATTAATTGCCCGTAGTTGTGACTCATTATTATGTGAGACAGAGGTTTCAGATAGGCTACTTTGATGGTTAGAAGGAACAGTAGTTTCCTTTTTGAGTTCAGTTGGTCTGCTCTCAATCAATTTACTCAAGAGTGCAGAGTTTGCCCGAGTTGCCTGTTCGAGCAGCTCTAACTTATCACTAATCCTTTTCGATCTCTCTACTAATGGTAGGATTAGGGATTTCACCAATTGTTCCATTTTTTCAATGAAACCCTCTCTGCTATCAAGATTTAAAGGCACTGATTCCACCACGTCTTTATGAGATGAGTTACACGAGGGCGCCAGATTCTGGGCATGTTTGGTTATGATGTTACTGCCCCCAGTTGTGTTTATCGCTACATTAGGGATTCTAGTGGCCTTCGTCTTTTTAGCGCAGCCTCCCTTCTGCGCATTACCACCCCGCTTCCTCTTTACATTAGTGCCCTTATCCACTGGACGATTGGGCGATTTATTGACCCTAGTGAGTGAGTTTGGTAGGTGATTTAATATACTAGAGCAGGAATCCGATGATATATAAGTTAAGGACGAATCACTGCTAGCAGCAATTACACTAGAATCCACAGTGACTAGTCTATCTGACTGATGTGCGATTCCAACTTCTACAGGAAGATTGGGTGTGCTCATTTGATCAGGAGAGGGTGCAACCGCTATTGCCCCTAGTGATGAGCGTCTCAGATACATCGGATCTAAGGACAATCGTCTTTCGGTTAGAGCGATTTCGTGTTTCAGGACCGATGTGGCCCTGACAATGAATGCATCTAGAATTCCTGTAACACCACCGCCCCTCCATGTACTTGCTGGCATTTTCCCTTTCCCATTTTTTAGTGCCATCACTTTCACAATTGGAATATCAGTACTGTGAAAGTACTAAGTAATAATTCTAAATGGGCAAATTGCACAATCAAATATTTTCAATTAATGAGTTTATAAATGAGTCTTACAAAGAGATCAGCGTTCGAGGGCTCTTCCTGTCTCTTCCTGTCTCGGACGGGCCCGCCCTTGGCCCGGGCTTCGCCCGGCTCGTCCCGCGATGCGGAGGTCTGCGCTTCTTAATGCGCCTCCTGGCGCTGCTGCCGCGTCAGTGGTGCGCGCAGCCGCTGAGGATGACGGGAATTGTATTCTTGGGGCGGCGGCGCTGGTGGTAGTGGCATCCGGTGGCGGTAGTGTTAGAGAATGGCCCCCGCTACGCTTCTTGAGGATATGTGACTCTCGGCGGTGTCGGCGAAGAACAGGCTCAATGTATCTGGATGTGAAGCATCACTACTAAACAGGTAATCAGCATTAAGATGATTTGTAATTACTCCTCCCTCGTTCTCCCAAAACTCGCAAAACTCCCGGTCCACACTTTGGGAAAACCATGCCTTGCCGCCACTGAACATGAGCTCAAGTGAGACGGCGGTGACTACGAACGCCAGGAACGGACCACGGGTGTTAATACAGAACCGGAAGGAACATGCTACAATTTTGCTGAGCGAATCTTGCCCTGGAAAGAGTACTGGGGCTGCAAAGGTTTAATAGACGTGGTGACCTTCTGTAGTGCTAGCTGAACTCGTGTGAAGAATAAATTACCAGTCTGACTATTTATACAAAATTACTTGCGCCTACGCACTCCTCCCAAAAGGTAGGACTCAAAACCAATACAGACAGTTAAAAACAGCTCCAGTATTACACGATCTAATTACATATATTGCAATGGGAGGTTAAGGCAATACCAAGTGGGACGAAGCAGGTCCTATGAGAAAGGCTAGTGGGAGAAGTTAGTGGGTGAAGGAAGATGTGAGAGGGGGAGGAGAGAGGGAGTCAGGGATCAAAAAAAAGGTGGGGGGGACCTTAAACAGTAGGAGGTCGGGAGGGATGAGTGCCCAGGGGAGGGATTAAGGACCCTAGTATTTGTAGAGAAGGAGAAGTTTGAGGTCTTTTTTGAAGCTGACGTAAGAGGGGTTACAACGAAGTTCTTTAGGCATGGAGTTTCAGATGTTAGGCGTGTTTCTCGTAAGGGAGCGTGATTGTGTGACTTTCTTGTTTAATAGAGGAGGGACAAGAGCGAGACTGTTGGAGCTCCTCAATGCTCTAGAGCAGCCAGCTTTGTGAAGTTTATCTCAGAGGTACTGCGGGGAGCGTTGATGCAGGGCTTTATGCGTAATGCAAGCTGTCTTGTAGGAAGTTCTTCCTTCACGGGATGCCAATTGAGGGCTTTCAGGGCAGGGGAGATGTGATCGAACCGTTTGAGGTCGGTAATGAGCCTAGCAGCCAGGTTCAGAACAGATTGGAATGGGGCTAGGTGGACTTTAGGGGTTCCAGAGAGGATGGCGTTGCCATAGTCGATTTTCGACAAGACCAGTGATTGGACGACTAATTTAAAGTCGTCAGCAGGAATGATGGGTTTTATTTTCTTGAGGTGATGGAGAGTGAAAAGAGCGCTTTTGGCAGAATTTTTTATGTGGGGGATAAGAGTAAGGTTCTGGTCAATGTTAAATCTGAGGGAATTAACTGAGTTTGATATAGTGAGAGAGCAGTTGAGTGCGGTTAGGTCAAAGATCCAGGATAGAATGGGGAGCGAGTTGTTCTTAGGGGAGAAAAGAATGATTTCAGTCTTTTTTGGATTGAGTTTGAGGTGGTTGTAGTGGAACCAGGATTGAATGTTACTCAAGGCATCTTTGAGGTGAAGAACGTCCGAGCGGGATTGAATCTTATAGTAAAGTTGGGTGTCATCGGCGTATAGGTGGTAATTGATTCCCGCTTGCTTAAGGATAAGGGTGAGGGGTTCCATGAAGAGGTTAAATAGAGAGGGGGAGAGGATAGAGCCCTGGTGGAGTCCGAGGGAGACGGGCACAGGTTTGGAAAGGCTGTCGCGAATTCTAAAATGCTGTGTTCTGTGTTGGAAAAAGGAAGTGAACCATTTGAGGACTGAACAGTTGAGGCCAAACCAATCTTTAAGTGTGTTAAGTAGAGTAGAGTGGTTAACAGTGTTGAAAGCAGTGGTGAGATCAAGGAGAATGAGAAGGGAGGACTCACCTTTGTCGAGGGCGTGATGGATGTCATCAATTATATTTAGCATTGCCATTTCCTTACTACAGCCCTTTCTGAAGCCTGATTGGAAAGAGTCTAAAAGATTGAATGAATTAATGTGTCTATTTAGTTGGAGCAGGGTACATTTTT
Organism: Lissotriton helveticus; assembly: GCF_964261635.1. Lineage (NCBI taxonomy): Eukaryota > Metazoa > Chordata > Amphibia > Caudata > Salamandridae > Lissotriton > Lissotriton helveticus. The sequence continues at coordinate 1,097,602,910 of NC_136059.1, forward strand.
GAAGGGCTTTTGAGAGAAGAGGAAGGTTAGAGATAGGACAAAGGTTATTTAGGTCATTAGGGTCACCAGCAGGATTTTTAAGGATGGGAGTGATTTGTCCCAGTTGGAGGGAAGCAAGGACACAAACCGAGGTAAAGGAAAGGTTTATAATAGAGGTCCAATAGGGGGCAATGATATGTTTTAGACCTTGGACAAGGTTGGAAGGGGAGGATTCTTGGTGTGAGATGACGGTTTAAGTCTGGTAATGACGTTAAGGACATCAAGTTCAGTGAGTGGTTGGAAGTTGTACCAAGAAGCATTATTCTTTTGCTCGAGTATGGTGGGGCTGGGTTCAAGAATAGGGACGATAGGGGTGTTAAAACAGACCGCTACTACCCAAACACGTCTTGAATGGTGGCTGAATGTGCCCTGTACCTGATGTGAGGTGCGGAAAGGAGCGCCACCAAGATGGCGGCCGGTGGAAGTCGAGGGCGCCGAGCGCAGTGAGTTCTGTCACCCTACTCTCTCCATCGCCCAGTGAGGGACCCTGCGGGGGTGGAAGACACTCGCGACTGAGGAAACTCCTCGAGCGCTCCCTGGTGATAGCTCGGTTCCCCCCCTGCGTAGAGGAAACCGGAGACCACTCGCTGCGAGGTGGCCTACACCAAGATGGCGCCCGGAGTGCCGGAGAGGAGCCCTCGGGCTTGAGAGGAGTGCGGCGGGTTGCTGACAGGCCGGCGAGGGAGAACCCAGAGCAACGATACCCTGAAAGGGGAGCCGCGGGAGACGTGAGTGGCTGCCCCCATACCGCTCCCTGGAAGGAGAAGACCTAGTCCCGCAAAGGAACGCACCGGCCAATCCTGCCGCCCGGCGGTGGAGCGCCTGCGGAGGTAGAGGTGAGCCCGGGCGCGGGGGGTGAAGGCGAGCGTCTGGCCCCCATTGCGGAGACGCCCAGCGGTGCCGGACCCGTCCACACCCGGATTCCCATGCATTGAGGGGAGGTTGCACCTACGAGGCCCCACACGACGAACAGGCAGAGGCACTCGGAGGCATCCGGGAGGGCTCTGGAACTACCCCCCCCTGTGCAATAAGGATGCAGTTACGCAACACCCGACATCACTTGGGAACCACGAGGTGTGGGGGGGGGGGGTGTTCCCTGGTGCCCCATTGATGGCGGTGGCGCGACAGGCAGACTCTGACTAACAGCGTGCCAGGGACACCACCACAGCTCTGGAAGCGGCCACTACGCTAAGGTATCGATTCGATCACGCGCTGAAGAGGGACGCTGACCCTCGTGAGACTCGAGATACCAGCAGGGGCTGGGAGGAGAGCCACACCGTGGGGCGCAACAGGTGACCACCCGATAACCCCCCTGCCGTCCGCAGGGAGAGAAGTGTCCAGCCAGTGGACCACTGGCCCAGCGGCCACCCGAGGAAAGCATGGGGAGAGGGAATGTCCCGCCGAAAGGAACAAAACAGGGCCCGATGGACAACTATGCGGCCCCGCGCCAGGCGGCGGATAGCCTCCCAACAGTCCCTAACATGGGTTCTGATACAGATCGGCTCATGGCGGCAATCCAGGCATCTCGTACAGACATACAGGAGTCCAGAGCTGCGTTAGAGGTCAAAATAGGTGAAGTGGGCTCGGAGGTGACGCTTCTACGACAAGACTTTCGCAACCTCTCAGACAGGGTCACGGCGGCGGAAACACGAGTGGGGGAGGCTGAAGACACTATCACAACGTTACGGAAGGACATGGCAGAGCTCCAAGCATCGCATCGCCAGCTCGCTTGGAAAGTGGATGACGCCGAAAATAGAGCACGGCGCAACAATCTACGCTTTGTGGGATTTAGGGAAGGAATTGAGAAGAACGACATGGTGTCCTTCCTGCAAGCGTGGTTGCGAGACACATTCCCACTAGCACAATTTTCGCCGTGTTTCATAATAGAGAGGGCGCACAGAGCACTCCGTGCGAAATCGCCGGAGGGGGCCCGACCGCGACCGGTGATTGCACGATTTTTGAACTATGCAGACAGAGACTTGATACTGAAAGAGGCGAGAAAATTAGGTGAGATCCGGATAGAAAACACGCACATCATGATCTTTCCGGACTATAGCCAAGAAGTGCAAAAGCAGAGGCGATCCTTTGATTCAGTGAAGGCCAAGCTCCGAGACATGAAACTTTCGTACATGCTACTGTTCCCTGCGAAACTTAAGGTGCTATTCAATGACCAGACACTCTTCTTCACCCACCCGGAAGACGCATGGCAGTGGTTGGAAGAACGTCCAATCCTGAAGAGTAGAGAGATTGCAATACGTGAGGAGCTAGACAAGTCTCTGAAAAACAGGACGCAATGGGAACTTCCGAAGCCTCGGAGACTGAAATCTAGGAGAGCTAGGAGACAAACGCCACTGACGCCATACAACAGCCGCGACATGGGAACGGCACGGAAGGGGCGGTCGGCCTCTCCAGGAGGAGCAGCAGCACCGGATTCGAGATACGCAATGCTACGCACCACGTCGAGATCTGAAGGTGAGGAGGAAGACACGCTCGACAGCCCCACGTCTGGTGGTGGGGAGGGAGAAGAAGATGACAGACAATCGGATCATCTGTTGGTCCGAGAGATCAGGGTGTTGGAACGGGACGGATCGGAACCACACAGTGCACCGGAATTTGAATCGCAAGACTCTAAATCCTGAGAAGAGAAGACTTATGGCAAACAATGTATCATCAGCTCAGGGACATTGCGATAACAGACTACAGACTCGTGCGAGGGAAGGCGGGAAAACGTGGAGTGGCAGCCCGCTACAGGAAAGCACGCAAGTTGGCACTCCCCCCTTTATTGTGTTGTGTTTGACACGCTTGTAAGGTTCTTGGGGGTTTGTTAGGGAGGGGGTATTGGGTGGGCGACAGGCCTACTCCTTCAGAAAGCGATGCCCGTGTTAAGGGCACACCTGGAAGGGGAGGGAGGTGGGGTGGGGGGGGGGAAGTTCAAGTTTGTCGGGGCACAAGGAGGGTGACACTGCGATCATACACTTTGCCACGCCGGTTCCTACGTCAGAGGCGGACAACACTGGCAGATAAGGAGCAATCTTCGCAATGGCAGATACACTAGATTCACCACAACAGGAAGACAGGGGAGTTTCCATCCTAACTTGGAACGTGAATGGCTTGGGCTCTAAAATTAAACGGGGACTGGTAACGGCTTATCTTAAGAGAATGGCACCAGACATAATTCTATTGCAAGAGACACACCTGCGGGGGAATAACTGTGCATTCATAGCGAGAGGGAGGTATGAGGTCCTGGCACATGCAGGGTACACGACGGATTCAAGGGGGGTAGCGATACTCCTCAAAAAGTCATCCCCGTTCTGTACTACACGTACATGGAGTGACTCACAAGGAACTTATGTGGGAGTGCAGGGAACGTGGAGGCGGCTTAGATACACCATACTCTCGGTATATGCACCACTGAAGCTCCAAACACGTACACTCACGGCAGTTGCGTCCATTCTTTTAGATACAGCAGACACGATACAAATAGTGGGAGGGGATTTTAACGATGTCATGTCTGAAGAGCATGACAGAACTGGCCACAACCGTAGAGGAGGCACCCAGACAGCATTGTCCCAGCAGATGGACACAATAGGACTTACAGACATATGGCGCTGGCGACACCCTACAGAGACCGCATATTCATTCTACTCAGGGGCACATAAGGTCTTTTCTAGGCTAGATTATATATTTATAGCAAGGCAATACCTCACTGCAGATGATGTAGCAGAATACAAAGCGCGAGGAATCTCGGACCACTCGCCCCTGTTTGCTAAGGTGGGTGGGGTGCGGAAGGGGAGAGGAGCGGAATGGCGACTGGCGTCTTGGGAGCTCCAAAAACCAGAGATTGCACGCGGCATCAGGGCAGACATTAAGGTCTATGTGGCTGAGAATGAAGGGTCGGTAGCCTCAGGGGTCACCTTCTGGGAGGCGCTGAAACCGGTCCTACGTGATAGCATACGGAGGAGGTTGGGGGAGGAGCATCGGAAGCAGCATGTGGTGGTGGCAGACCTGGAGGCTGCGATCTTAAGTTTGGAAGAGAAATATTTGCAGCACAAAGACGCGGTAACGCTGAGACGTCTGCTAGACACCCAGAATGAATATAGAGAGGTGGTCTCCAATGAGGCGCGGACACAATCCCTGGCGACTCTCCATCGTTTACACGATGTCGGAGATAAATCAGGTAGACTGCTGGCATGGCTGGGTAGGAGGGAAAGACTGGCTAGATGGGTGGAATGCATCCAGCCGGCAGAGGGAACCATAGTACGCAATGACGAAGGGATAGCGGAGGCTTTCGCGTCCCATTATGAACGCTTCTATGCGGCCAGAGGCCTAGGGGATGAGGCTATGGCACTGCAGTATATGGAAACGACTGAGGTGCCTGTATTGTCCTTAGATGAATGCACGGTGTTGGACGCAGATATCACGGCAGACGAGATTTCGGCCGCTATAACTAAACTGAAAACAGGTAAAACACCGGGACCGAATGGGTTCCCTGCGGAATTCTTTAAACGAGCAACTGATCTTTTGACACGGCACCTTAAAGTGCTATTCACCGAAACATACCAGGGGGGGACCCTTCCACCTGACCTCACACTAGCCACCATAGTGCCGATTTATAAGGAGGGCAAACCGAAAGAAGACTGCGCCTCATATCGCCCCATTTCTCTCCTTAACACGGAGGTGATGATCATAGCGACCATCCTAGCACAGCGCCTACGAACAGTGATTCCAAACCTAATCCATATGGACCAGTCGGGATTCCTGCCAGACAGAGCGACTAAGCTAAACCTCAGGCGGACACACAACTGGCTGCAGGAGGTCCGGGGGAGGAGTGAGCCACACTGGTTCCTCTCCCTAGATGCAGAGAAGGCGTTCGACGCAGTGCACTGACCCTTCCTTATGGCGGCACTCCAGAAATTTGGCCTGGGCCCTAAGTTCCGGGGCTGGATACGCCTGCTATACACGGCTCCGAGAGCGCGAGTACGGGTAAATGGGAGACTATCTCGTGAATTCAGGATTGAAAGGGGTACGCGCCAAGGGTGCCCGCTCTCGCCTCTCCTATTTACACTAACGATCGAAATCCTGGCCGCAAAGATACGGCAGAACCCGGATATTCATGGCTTCCTTAGGGGAGCCTCGGATGCCGTGCAAGAAAAAATATCCCTGTATGCGGACGACGTACTACTATACATCACCCAACCTGACACTACGGTACCGGTTTTATTTGAGGAATTGGATGGTTATGGGGCGAGAGCGGGGCACAAGATCAACTGGCATAAGTCGGTACTGTATGATCCACATGGGAAGGGGGAGTGGGGGACCCTGCCCGACACATTGGTGACAACCACGGTAGGATTTCAGTACCTGGGCATTTACATTACCCTAGATGAGACGCTCTCATTCAATAGGAACATAGCACGGATCATGGGGGAGGCAGTGGCGGATATGACTAGATGGAAACAATTGCCGCTTACTCTTCTGGGCCGGGCGGCTATGTATAAAATGATCATACTCCCAAAATTCCTCTATGTACTCCAAAATGAATACTACCCGCTCCCGAGTGCTACCATGCCGAAGATACATGCAGACCTGCGCTCCTTCCTGTGGTTGAGAAAGCAGCCACGGATAGCCCTACAGACACTCCAACGCCACCAATATAGTGGAGGGATTTCGCTACCCAACATAGAAGCATATTACTGGGCGGAACACTTGACCCCTATAAATGAATGGATCCACGCTCCGGCGGATCACCCGACATATGCACTCGAACGGCACAAGATATCACCCAAAACTATACTATACTACCTCTACGGTGGGGGGCTAAGGAAGTCGTTACTGCCGGCAACAAAACTCACACTGAGGGCCTGGTCTAAAGCCACAAAACGCATGGGATGGGAGGGCACACCCACTAGACAGACGCCGTTGTGGCATTGCCAATGGTTAGCGGAAATTTGTAAGTTAAGGGGCTTCCAAAGATGGGATGATATTGGCATTTCTACCATAGGGGATGTGATCTCCCGGGGAGAACTGAAAACATTCCAGGTACTTCAGACTGAGTATGGATTGCACCACACACAGATGTTTAAATACACACAGCTCAAACATGCATGGAAGGCCCAGAACATCGCGCTTGCAGAGATATCGGAATACGCGCCACTGGAAGGCAGACTCCTCCAGGAGCAGATATGTACCCAGGCGGTATCCCTTACCTATAAAACCCTCACCAATAACATGCTGGGTGACTTGACCAAGTTAAGGGGTATATGGGAGGCAGAGGTGGGAGCGATGGAAGATCTGGACTGGGAGATCGTCCTCATGCACCCACGGGAAGTCGCAATCAAATCGAGGCTACGCCTCATACAGCTGAACGTGCTTCATTGAACGTACTTTGATAGAATACGGCTTCTTAAAATGGGGAAGATAAATGACCCGGCATGCCTGCGGTGCTGCCAGCAACAGGGGGACTTCTTTCACACTATTTGGGCCTGTGCTCAAATACACACCTACTGGACGCACATTTTTACTGAACTGGGGCGGTGCTGGAGACGGAACTGCCACTAGATCCTAAGTTGGCCCTTCTGGGCATGACGAATGAGGTGGACCTACCACAACCACAGCTCATTTTCTTGGTGCTAGTATTGGTGGTAGCTAAGAGGGATATTGCCAAGTACTGGGGAGCCGCAGAGACACCTGACATTGAGGAATGGAGAAGGGGGTTAGACCTCTACATGGCTGCCGAAAGGGTGACCTATAAAGCTAGGGGCTGTCCCAAAAAGTTCCGCAGAGTGTGGGCCAAATGGAGGCAATACCATGGACTGGAGGGAGGAATGCAAGAGGAGATTCCAAATGGAGCAGAGAGGAGCGAGACTGCAAGTGTGCCTTGACTAGTGTACTGCTGATAACACGAAGCCATGAATGTGGGTATGGAGGGTTTCGGGCGTAGAGTGGGGAGACCGGGTATTGTGTCATATTGCTGCATGTTGGGGGGTGGTGAGGTGGGGAAGTTCCGTACTGTCATGCAAAAGTATGTGGACTACCTTCTGCGATTGCAGCCAGAAATGTGTGAACTGCCCGCTTCCGGGACACAGGCACGGGTGTATGTTAAAAGTGTACAGTTGGGGGGGAGGGAGGGTTAGGGGTTAAAAGTTGGAAACCAAAAGAGGACAACAAAAAAGAAAAAAGCAGAAAATTTCGAGTGTTTTGCCGGTGTACACTGACTACTGTGAAAGTGCCGTCTGACTAGAACTGAGATTTGCCGCCCGACATCAGGGTTGCGGGCTGAAAGGCCGTGTGATGACGTGTAACTGTAATATGTTTTCTTTCATGAGGAAGTCGCGGGGCTCCTCACTATGATGAACTTTTTTGTGTTTCTGCAATAAAATAAATTATAAATAAAAAAAATTTAAAAAAAGAATAGGGACGATAGGAGGAATCGATGAGGAGTCATGAAGAAGCGTTGAGAGTGAAGGAGAATTGGAGAGACTGTCCAGGGAGGGATGTAGGCTAAGAGGGAGGGAAGTTAAGGCAAAGGATTGATCAATTTTGGAGATTTTTTCTGAGAAGAAGTTGGCAATTTCTTTGCATCTCCCAGTGGTGGCAATTACCTTGGAGGGTGCAGAGGATGTTTGGTTTTTAACAATGCTGAAGAGTTCCCTAGGTCTGTTCTTGGCCTGGTCGAATTGGGAGCGGAAGAAGGATGTCTTAGCATTGAGGATGTGTTTTTTATAATTGGACCTAGTGGATCTGAGGAGAGAGAGATTAAAGGGGGAACGGTGTTGCCTCCATATGCATTCAGTCGATATAAGTGCACGCCTCTCATTGTTGAGATCTGAATTGAACCAGGATTTGGAGGAGGAGTTTTTCTGTAGTTTTAGTCTGGCTGGGGCAATTTGGTCAAGGACCTCAAAAATTGATTTATTAAAGTGTTCGGTTAGGTCATTGGCATTTTGGGAGGGAGGAGAGAGTTGAAGATTCGCTTTGAGTTTGGTCTCAATTTCGCCTGGGGGAATAAGATGAAGATTCCTAATCAATTTTATCTGTTTGGTGGTTTTGGGTGGAGGGGGTAGCTCAGTGTTAGTGATCGTGAAAAGGATGAGGTGATGGTCTGACCAGTCGATGGAAACAATGGAGGAAAAGGAGCTCAGATCATTGCTTGTAATGATAGCATAGAGAGTGGCTCCTTTGGAGTGAGTAGGAGAGTGGCAGAGTTGTTTCAAGTCATTCATATCATGTAGATCAGTGAGGAGGTTAACCATAGGATCATCCTTTTTGTTCCAATGAAGGTTAAAGATTGGGTAAGAAGGTCGGACAATTCCTCAACAAAAGGAAGAGGGTCACCAGGAGAATTGTAGCTATTGTGTAGTCGAATTGGAGGGGAGCCCAGCACTTTTAGTTCCGCTCCGAGGTATTCAAAAGTAGAATGATCGGAGTACTGCACAGAACATTTAAGATGAATAAAGTTATGAATAATGTAACAACATTCAAGGTTCGATGCAGGCTTAGACAGGTAGTTTAAAACATAACATTATAAATGTGGTAATATCTTTAAGACCTATGAAGAGTAACTGGATTGAAATCCGATAATTGACTACTAGAGAAGAAAATTTGTTTCAGTCTGTTGTTATGTCACCAGAAATTCTTCCTTTGCCTGCGTTCTGCCATCTTGCCCCTGGTCTGTGGAGACTCAAACATGGTGGCAGAATGGAGTTTGGCAGTGTCACTCACCTTTTTTTCCACCTCTCCTGTGTCTCCACAGAGCCTAGAGAGGTAGGGAGACAGTGGGCAGTTTTGTTACCAGTGCCAGCTGCCATATTTGCCCATCAGGTCTTTGTAGACCCACTCATTGCGGCACCTGCTCTCCGTTAACAGTGTAGAGCTACGCTTTGGCATGGAGGAGGAGGGAAGAAACAAAGGGCGGTTGGTGGGTGTGGGAGGCAGGAGGCCAATTTCTTTTTTTTGTTCAGCGTTTTTAAAGTTCGAACATATCACAACATGTAAGGCTCATACATCAATGGCCAAACACATGCCCATTGTACAGGTCAATGCACAACGGCGCATGTGGGTGGGAAGGGGCGGGTGATCTGTAGGACAACTATAGTGCGTTTCATAACAAGCGCCCCCGCCGTCTGTGTGCCGAGTGAGGACATCATGGCACTACAGCACAGTGAAGCGGTGTTCAAACTATGGCAAAAGCAGAAGCGTGAAGATCACACAATTAGTCTCTATACGTTGAGATTCTGTCCTAGAGCAGGAAGTGGGGGCAAGCTCTTCCTAGAAATCACAGCTAGATGTGAAAGGTTGTAAACGTTACACCCTGAGTGAGCACTGAGTCAGTGAGGCCTGCCAGTCTCGGGTGCTATTAATCAGCACTGAGTCACCGTGGAGGGGCACATCATCAGTTCAGACTGACTGCTTCATGCCCACTAAATGTTTTGTGTGTGCCTCAGCCTCACGGACAGAGAGGAAAGCTGCAGCTAAACCCACTCTTGTCTTTTGTTGTCACAACACAACAGGCTACTGGGATGTGTGGTTCTTGTTTCTGCCAACAGCAATGAACATCAGGCGTCCTGGACACTTTTTGACTACACGTCCCGGACACTTTTTGACTACAACTCCCCAAAACGCCTGCGACTGCGTGGCTGCTGAATCAGTCTATACCTCTTGAAGAGTTTAATTGGCAGTGCCACGCAACGCCACCAATCACAGGGCTAGACAGAATCTACTCACAATCTGGAAGGCGTGTAGTGATGCGTTTTGGATCTCCCCTGTCTTTTCAATGTGACCAAGTGTAGCTGTAGCTCAATTCTTTATAGGACAGGTTTTTTTTGTAGTATTATATAGCGCAAACTCGACCCGAAGGTATTGGAGCGTTTTACATGGATACTTTTTTTTTGTAGGCACAAGGAGATTAAGGGAGTTGGCTAGAATCGCGGAATGTTGAGCAGATCCCAAGACTTGAACCCGCATCCCCAGTTCCAAGTCAGCAGCTCTGGTTGTTATGCCACATCCTTTCTTGAAGCTGTAATAGAGGTGAGTGGTGAGAAAGGATTACACAGTTTGTTCAAGTACTGCTATTTGTACCAAAGAATAGTGCCTCTTAATAGTACTTTAGTGAATAAACATACACTGAAGATGGAATAACAGGGTTCATTTGGTACAACCCTTGGTTTCCAGATCCAGGATTTAGCCACTACTGGGTCACCGGGTCTTCACAGCCTGTGACTGCTAGGACACAATAGTTTCTGTCTCTATCTCTGGATTTTCACGTAAACATTCTTAGAACTATGACTAGGTCATAATGTAATGAAGTTGGCAGCTCTGACCGTTGGGCCACATCCTCGCACAGCAGCATTATTGCTGGTAGGAAGGCCAGATTTCGAAACATAAATAACAGGACTTGCCACTGACACAGAAGTAGGAACAGGGCCTGCTTTATTGCAGCAGTATTTGGTGGCTGTAGATTTCACACCCTCAAAGTCCTCTCTCTCCAAGGATTCTCTTGCTACCACCAGTGCCGATCAGCTCTCTACAGACCCTCTCTCACATGTATTTGATTTATTTTATAGCGATGCTCATCCCATTGTAGGGTATCGAGCGCTTCACATCACACTTATGACTCATAAGTGTGCAAGTCAAGGTATTGGAAATGTTACACAAGACAATGATGACTCCTAGGAGACATTAAAATGCAATAGGTCTCGCCTTTCATTAAGTTAAAGCCATTTTCTTTGCTATACAATACCATTAGCAAAGCAAATGGCTTTAACTTAATCAAAGGCGCGATCTATTGCATTTTCAATGCTTGTTTTTAAATATGTGCAAGGAGAAGGCTAATTGTAGAGAGTGGTGGCGTTAGGTGGAAGGCGGCAAGGTATTTTATTAACTTTGGGTGGAGGGACCATGCTTTGTACGGCTGTCTCATTACTCCTCTGCCCCTGTATAACATTGAAAGCTGGGGAAGATTATTTGAAGGGCATATATAACATACAATGATAGAAGGGTATGAAGTGATAAACAGGGCACTGAGCAACATTAAATTCAACTCATACTTCTCTCTCCTTGTCTACTTTATGTCATTCAAAAGTTCTAAGTGGAAAACATTCCTGTTATTCCCTGTTGCTCAGTTATAATTCTAAATTCATTTCCTTTTCATCTCCTGAAAATTGAGTTTTTCACAATTGCCGAAGTGTGTGGGAGCGCAGTGACCCTTGGGAGCTGAAGGCCAGCAAGTTGCAACAACATTTTCTTTTTAATCCTTAAATTCTTTGTCTAATGACTAGTAGTGTGTTGTTGATACATCTTGATAAAGAGAAAATGGCTTGCTGGGCATGCAGCCTGCATGTTGTGATTTATGCCTCGAGGTTGATGGGTGTTCAGTAAGTGTTGTTATTTGCAGAATTCTTTCTTAGGATGAGAGCCAGGAACATCATGTTACTGGGCACTGGGTACTGGGCAGCCACATTTCTCTCAAACATTTCTTGTCGTGCAGGCTGTTTTTCTAAATCATATTGCAAATGCACAAATACTGTTGGAAGAAATCCAGCAAATCATTTTAGGCTCACCTGAGAAAACCTTGATCAAAACATTTGTTCTTCACTATGTGGGCTGTACACAAAGGTACATTTACAGTTGATTAAATCTAAAAATGTACATTTACTTTCACCCTTTGTAGCAAATGCACTCCTTCCGTCTAGATGTAGACTTAAATGTCTCCACCCTGAATTCAGGGGGGTAGAACCTATTTTACAAATGTAAAGTTACTACTTGTAACTTTTCACACACTGGAGTCAGTCAGGGCCCAGATCTCGCTGTGATAAAGATATGAAAAAGTAAAGAAGTTGATCAAACATTAAAAACATTGTTAAAAATAATTTTATGTTACATATTATTTTTAATTAATTTTACATATTTATTTTAAATGTAAAACAAACTAAAAAAATTCTACAACACTCAACTTAAGTTAGAAATAGATATGTAAGAATGTAAATAATACATGACGTACATTTTTTTAGATTGATTAAAAAAATGAAAGTAAAATGTTCATATTTATTTATTATGTAATAAAAAGCACTAAAGGCCTGAATTTCGATGTCAGGCGGATGACACCGACTCGGTCCTGGGATCGACTGCCACCGGGTTGGCTGTCCGGACCACCTCATTAGGATGCGACCGAACACTGTTCGGTCGCATGCCTACATTTCACTATGGGAGCATGCATTAAGGTAGTAAACCGGCCGAAATGCATGCTCGCGTTGTGTAATGGAAGGTGTGGATCATCCCTGCACCCCGTGGCAGGCACCTCAAGGTGCCTGCCACAAGGTGCAAGGATCAACAGGGGGGCACAATAGGTGCCCACTCGGCCTCCAACTGGAGGTCGTGCACCAAAGGGGCCCCAGCTGGGGGCCTACAAACACTCTTTCCGGCATGGTTTCTATGTCGGACAGGCCGGAATGGAAACCATGTCGGAAACCGTGCATTGTAATCTCAAGGGTGGAAAGGCCCATCCTTGAGATTACTGGTCGGATTCAGACTGGCCGATGGGCTGTCTGAGCCCAGAGGAAGCCAGACGGAATGACCGGCCGGTTTACTTTCTGACCGCCTATATCTTAATTAGGTGGTCGGAAAGTAAACCTAGGAGCACATTACGATGAGGCTCGGAGGAGCCTTCCAAGCCGCATCGTAATCTGCCCCTTAATGTTATGTATAAAATGTATTTAAAATTGTTATATTAAAGTTAAAGCTACATTTATTTTCACATTTAAAAAGGTTATTAAATTATTTATTAATAAAATGAAAAGTGTTATATATTTATATTTTTCACATTAAAAAATCAAACCTATTTTTAAAAAGTCAAAATAAAGTGATTTATTTTAACATTATTTCCTATAGGGTATCATTTTAAGTCTCTGCTGCATTATTTTCTATGGGAGAGTGTTGTAGTATCTGTGAGTGGCCACATGTAATGCTGAAGTAGTTTTACAACAGTTTTGGGTCCTTTTTGGCTGTAGAATCTTTAGAGATGCACTTTATGAATAGGAAGGGACTTGGTTTTTTGCAGATGGGTGCATATCCCTCCTTAAAAAAAATCCTTCCTAACTCTACCATAACCTCTCAGTTCTCCTCCCAAATCCCCAACCATTTAATCAATGGAGTTCCCTATTTTCCAGCCACTCCATGTTCTTCTCACATTTACTAGTAAAACCTAAGTGTACGTCTGTGGAGATCATCTCAATTGGGGTAGAGATCCCCACACAGAAAAGATAGGCAAGGCAGAGGTGTAGACCTCCACACTAGGTTTGTGAATAGCATTTTGAAACATGTGAGTAGTACTATTGTAGTACTACTAAACGTACTACAAAATGAAGTTTGTGAATAGGCCCCTGTGTTTTTACACAGTAAATTGACAGACAAATGATTTTGCTGACAGGGTCAACTGTCTGGGAGTACATATTTCAATTTGTTTATTGAGTTTCGTTATTCCGCTGTCTAAATATGATAGATCTTTAGAATGGCCTAAAAATATATTTTGAGCAATATACAAAGACTAACTGCAAGCTACTCTCTAATAAAAGAGAGAGGGACCCCGAAACCAAAGGGATAGGGTTCCACAATTGACGTTAGTCAGAAAGAAATTCCCTTTGGGTAAAGTAACAATAGTACATAAGTACTTACAGGCATACAAACAACCATTTAAGCAACCCACATACCACACGGAAGCAATGTAGACAGATGAAACAGACAATGTATGTGAAAACACTCTAAAAATATTTCAAATTATAAAAACAATTTATTCAGGATACATTACATTAAATAAAAACAGAAATTGGGAAACACACAAGGACGGTGCAATAATCAATAAAAACAACATTCAAGTAAAAAGGAGTATACAGGGAAAAAGGATAGAACTCAATCAAAAGACAACGATTTTGAATTCCTCCTTAGTTTGTATTCCCAGATTCGCTCCTTAGGCGTCGACGCGTTTCGGCGGTGTATTCATTTTAATCCACCTTCATCAGGACAATAATAACGTTTCCCAAATAATTTCTGAAATTTAAATGAGACCAATCTTAAGCTTACTTACTAAAGACAGAAGATCTACTCAATGTCCAGAAATCTAAAATCACAGTCTTTAAAAAAACGTAATGTTTCCAACTCATTATACTAACATGCATATATATACATTGCTTCCAAACCAGAACACATAGTACATTAATCATGCTCATATAAGTATACAACATTCATAGCCTGACAGTAGTAGTTCAACACTTTTGTTAATCATCACATCGTTAAGGGCATTGAAATATATATGTTCATGCCTAAGTAAGAATCCAGGAACATTTGATTTTCCATGAGTATTGGTGTGCTGCATTAACCAAAACTTAACATAATAGAGGTGGCGCGAAAAGAGAGCAATGATACATCACCTACCTCTGACAAGAGATATGTCTGACAGATATTGTAAGGGGTATTCAGCCTCCTTATCGTCAAATCAAGATATTCGTCCAGCGAATTCTTTTTTCTATATGTACAGACACCTAGTCAGGAAACATGAATATATTGAAGGTTGGCCCTCTAAATACCATGGCACAGGATTCACAAGGAACTTAGCTAATGTGTAATGTTCCTGGATTCTTACTTAGGCATGAACATATATATTTCAATGCCCTTAACGATGTGATGATTAACAAAAGTGTTGAACTACTACTGTCAGGCTATGAATGTTGTATACTTATATGAGCATGATTAATGTACTATGTGTTCTGGTTTGGAAGCAATGTATATATATGCATGTTAGTATAATGAGTTGGAAACATTACGTTTTTTTAAAGACTGTGATTTTAGATTTCTGGACATTGAGTAGATCTTCTGTCTTTAGTAAGTAAGCTTAAGATTGGTCTCATTTAAATTTCAGAAATTATTTGGGAAACGTTATTATTGTCCTGATGAAGGCGGATTAAAATGAATACACCGCCGAAACGCGTCGACGCCTAAGGAGCGAATCTGGGAATACAAACTAAGGAGGAATTCAAAATCGTTGTCTTTTGATTGAGTTCTATCCTTTTTCCCTGTATACTCCTTTTTACTTGAATGTTGTTTTTATTGATTATTGCACCGTCCTTGTGTGTTTCCCAATTTCTGTTTTTATTTAATGTAATGTATCCTGAATAAATTGTTTTTATAATTTGAAATATTTTTAGAGTGTTTTCACATACATTGTCTGTTTCATCTGTCTACATTGCTTCCGTGTGGTATGTGGGTTGCTTAAATGGTTGTTTGTATGCCTGTAAGTACTTATGTACTATTGTTACTTTACCCAAAGGGAATTTCTTTCTGACTAACTGCAAGCTACACCTAGTTATGTGACCCATGAAACAGGTTGCAGGCACCAAATGGCTGGGGCAAAAAATGCTAACTTTCTAAAACGTGTCATTTTCAGAACTGTCACTTAAAATCCAACTTTACCATTAATGATGGCTTAAATTACAATTCTTTAGACACCAAATTATGGGGTCGATTAGGATGGCGGACGGAAATGGGTACTGTCCGCCATGGTCGTGGAAATTTTACTCCCGGCAGCGCAGCGGAGATTCCGCGGTTGGGATTAGGATAATCATGTCACGAAACTCCGACCGCGGCGGACGGATCATAACAAACACCGTCCGCGGTGGACGGAACACATCTAACTCCGTCCGCGGCGGACGGAGCCCAATGAACAACCCCTGCCGCGGACGGAAATGACCGCGGAAAAAAACACATGTACCGCCATACCTGTGAATACTCCGTGTCCGCAATTAGGATAAATCCGCCCGTACCACGGAACGCACAGCCATCCACGTCCGCGGCGGAAAGAATGCAACGATAAACAGTGCATCACTGCGGAAGGCCAACACGCACAACATCCCTAACGTCAAACAAATGTCAGAAAGTGTACCGCAAGTACAAAGCAAACATACGAACATTGACAAGGCCCACCCCCCGATACACCAACACCAAGCACAAGCCAGCATGACACGCCCCAAGTACCCAATAATGCACACTAGTCAACACGCCCACCTACCACCTGACTGCCAACAACCATTGAGACACGACTATAAAATGACACCCACACACTACCACAATCCTTTGCATCACAGCATTGCTGCTAGCAAGAGGCCCTAATCGAGATACAGCTAACTCACATAGAAGACACACAACCACCACCCTACCACACCCACCACACAAACACCCACCACACAATTCCTACACATCACACACCACACACCTGCACCCACCAACTCACTCAACCCACACACTGAGCAGCACACACCATGGCACCCAAAAAAAAACCTAAATTCACGGAGACAGAGTTGAAGGTAATGGTAGATGAAATCATCCGTGTTGAGCCCCACATCTTCGGGGCCCAAGTCCAGCAGACGTCCGTGGCGCAAAAGAACCACATGTGGGACAGGATCGTCACTCGGGTGAATGCTTCAGGGACCGTGCCGAGGACGAAGCATGACATTCAGAGGCGGTGGCATGACCTGAAGACCCGGGTGAAAGGCATCCGCGCAAAAAACAATGCAAGAGCCAATCATACTGGCGGAGGAACACCCCCGGAGCCCATACCCTTCACCGATTGGGAGGAGAAGGTGCTGGTGATACTTCACCCAGAGAGTCTAGACGGACTTGATGAAGGAGAAGAGGCTGGTAAGTACAAACCAAGCCCCACGATCAGTACGACATGGTCAGGCTCACACAACTGAGAAGACACATCACCTACGCCCCAACCCATGCACGTCGGACACCTACTCACAAACATGTACATGGCTACCAACAGGCCCCCATGTTCACGGGGAGGGTGGTGGTGGTGGAGGGTGTGGTGTGTGAGAGGTCCAAACTACAACTCCCAACAGGCCCCCATGTACACGGGGAGGGTGGTGGTGGTGGAGGGTGTGGTGTGTGAGAGGTCCAAACTACAACTCCCAACAGGCCCCCATGTACACGGGGAGGGTGGTGGTGGTGGAGGGTGTGGTGTGTGAGAGGTCCAAACTACAACTCCCAACAGGCCCCCATGTACACGGGGAGGGTGGTGGTGGTGGAGGGTGTGGTGTGTGAGAGGTCCAAACTACAACTCCCAACAGGCCCCCATGTACACGGGGAGGGTGGTGGTGGTGGAGGGTGTGGTGTGTGAGAGGTCCAAACTACAACTCCCAACAGGCCCCCATGTACACGGGGAGGGTGGTGGTGGTAGAGGGTGTGGTGTGTGAGAGGTCCAAACTACAACTCCCAACAGGCCCCCATGTACACGGGGAGGGGGGTGGTGGTGGAGGGTGTGGTGTGTGAGAGGTCCAAACTACAACTCCCAACAGGCCCCCATGTACACGGGGAGGGTGGTGGTGGTGGAGGGTGTGGTGTGTGGGGTGTGTGCGACAGGAGACAGAAATGTTTTCAAATTGATATGAACATGTAATGTCCACATTACTGACCAGCTCTATCTTGTCCCTCAGGTGATCGTGAACTGACTGGGGAAACCAGTACCCGGCTGCAAGCCTCGCCTCCCGCACATACCGGACTCTCTGGTGACGAGGACACAGGCAGCTTCGGTGCGGAGGATGGAGCGGGACCAAGCACACAGCCAGGGCCATCTGGCTCACAGGGACTCCCGGGCCCGACAACCGTCGCATGTGTGACTCCAGCGACACCTGCCTCTGTGATCTGCAGAGTCCCCACCACCACCACCACCACCAGTACCACCAGTACCACCAGTACCACCAGTACCACCAGTACCACGACTCCTGCCTGTGCCACCCAGCCTAACCCAGCGCACAATGCAGGTCCATCGGCCTCACACCCAAGCAGGGTGAGTGGGCCACAAAGGAGAGAGGCGACGGGACATCAGGCAATAAGGCGAGCCACACCCCGCCGTACAGAGGAAGGACAGCTACCCCATCCTGTGGCAGAGTCCCTACAAGCCCTTGCCAGGTGCCAGGCGTCGTACGACTGTTCCCAGGAACATGCAGATCGTGCACACCAGGACTCAGTGGACAACACCAACATGTTGCGCGAAATCTCTGGGTACCTTGGCCAGATCGTGCACATCATGGGCCAACAGACAACAATGTGGAGGGAATGGATTGCCCGGAACAACCCCCCCCTCCACCAATTGTCGTAGCGCCACCGCCACCGTCACCTCCACCTCCACCGCCACCGTCAACTCCGCCTCCACCGCCACCGTCACCTCCGCCTCCACCGCCGCCACCACCACCTGTGCCCCTGGCGACGGATGTGGCCCATGACCAACCTGCACCCCCAGCTGACTCTGTTCCACCTCAGAGACGGAGGGGCCGCCCGAGGCTGGAAGTGGGTGAGAGCAGTGTTGGAGCGCCATCCACAGGCTCCAAGAGGGGCCGCCAATGACTTTGTCACTGCCTGTGCCAGACATTCACCCTGCAAAGTATCCTGTCCCACATAGACAATCATAGCCACTGGTCTGCTGGACTAGCCTGACACCCCCCAATGTGGTGTCAGCACGGACATTTCATCTGCCATTACCTTCAACTCCAACTCCCTCCCCACCCACTTACTTGTAAATATTCACCAGCACAAAAGCACAACCTGTAAATAAATTTCACTTACACACTCAATGATGTTTTGCCTCCATGTTTATTCACATGATTGCCTTCAGAAACAGACGTAAACAGGTGCAGGGATCCTAGTCGTACATGATCATGGCGCTGCGGGAGTGACCTAGGGAAAATCAGAGACAGCAAACACACGTCAGGAAACAGATTCACACACATCACAACACACTGCACAGCAACATTACACAAACTACACTCATCACTAAAGCATGGGATGAGAGGACACACATCATGGAGACTTGTATGTCCAAAGAAATGAAGACACACATATGCACCCATCACAAACAAGAACACACAGCTGATGCACCCCACATCCACACAACACCAGCAAACATACATAAGGCATTGTCAACTGCCACAAGAGGTACTTACTCACATTCAAGGGAAGTAGCGATCAATGAGCTGGCGCCTCTGGTCCACACCTTCCTCCTCACCACTATCCTCATCAGTCGACATGGGTGGGATGGGAGGCAGAGGAACTTGTTCGTCTTCAGGGTCCAAGAGCAGTTCAATGTCATTGCGCACTGCCAGGTTGTGGAGCATGCAGCAGGCAATCACGATCCTGCATACTTTTCCTGGTGAGTAAGGCAGGGCCCCTCCGGTCTTATCCAGGCACCTAAACCTAGACTTTAGCAGTCCAAAGGTACGTTCGATCACTCTCCGTGTCCTTCCATGTGCATCATTGTAGCGCATTTCACCCGCTGTCGTAGGATTACGTAGGGGACTCAGGAGCCAGGGCCTGTTTGGGTACGCCGAGTCGCCTAAGTAGGGGGATGACAGACACAAATATCACAACTAGAAATGGTGGTTACCCCATGCCACACAGAGATCACAAAAGTCCCCACTGCACACTCACCAACAAGCCACGCTTGACCGGGTCGCAGATTTGCCATCAGTTGGGGGACAATGCTGCTCTGCATGATGTGGGCGTCATGTGCGGAGCCAGGAAATCTTGCACACACATGGGAGATGATGTTGTTTGCCAGGCACACCACCTGCACGTTCAGCGAATGGAAGTGTTTGCGATTCCTAAAAACCTGCTCACGTGCCCGTGGTGGAATGATAGCGATATGTGTGCCATCAATTGAACCCACAACGTGTGGTATGTGGCCCAGTGCATAGAAGTCTGCTTTGACAGCTGCCAACTCTTCCGCCCGTGGGAAATGTATGTAGTCATTCTTGTACAGCATCATAGCTCTTAAAACATCCCGAAGTACCGTGCTGAACATGGACTGTGACATCCCCCCGGCATATCCAACTGTGTACTGAAAGGTGCCAGTAGCAAAAAAGTGTAGGGCAGCCATCACCTTTGCTGTGGGTGTAATGGAACCAGGATAAGTCCTTCGTGGCTGCAGATGAGGAGACAATTGTGCAACAAGCTCCAGCAACTGTCGTCGATCCAGCCGGAATTTCCTAATCACCTCCTCGTCAACCATATCCTCCAGCACAGTGTATGGCCGATGCACATTTGGAGCTCTCCTGTGTGGGAGAGAAATGTAACTTGGGTCAACTTACAAACGACGCATACGTGTGCAACTCCATCACATGTGAGCCAACATTAGCAACAACAACTTTTCTAGGGAGAATGGTCATATGTGTGATATCTCTGATACTCTATACAATACGTAGTGCCCCTTTAACAAAGTGCAGCCACTTGCAACAGGAAGTGTGTCAAGGCAACGTAGTCACATGTGAACCTTACTGACAATACGTGTGTCTGTACCCTAATGTTTAATAGCCACATCACAGACACACATGCAAGTGCATGCACACAAACGATAATGATACACACACACCATGTCATCATGCACCAATGGCAACACCAATAATGTTGTCCATACGGTAATTACATGCATGGTGACACAACGTCCAAAACACATACACTGAATGCATGTGTACCACCACCACTGT
Organism: Lissotriton helveticus; assembly: GCF_964261635.1. NCBI lineage: Eukaryota > Metazoa > Chordata > Amphibia > Caudata > Salamandridae > Lissotriton > Lissotriton helveticus. The sequence continues at coordinate 1,097,623,477 of NC_136059.1, forward strand.
AGTCACCTCGCCAGAACCACACACTGACAACAGATGCATAATTTGGCCATACAGCCGTGATGTACTGTGTAGTTGTGAAGATGTAATAACGTTTGTAGGGTCACACCCGACATCAACACGTCCAAATGCACATCTGTTGCCCATTGTGTGCCCACCGATGGGCATAGTATGGACACACATGCAATAGTGTATGACATATGACCTTTCCCTATCACGCTCACAACCCTCATGACGCAACTGCACACAACACATCACGGTGCAGCGTCTGACAAGATAACATAATTGGCGCCGCCATGGCGGTGCACAACTTCCGCTACTTCCCAAAGGCCATACGTGGCCAGCGTCCCTCTTCCCATTGGCTGCATGTGCACGGACCGTCACGGGCACACATCGGCCACCGCACGTGAAAGCTTCAGGCACGGATGCTTCAGTTGCAACAATGTTCTATCACTGGCGCCACCATGGCGGTGCACGTACTCAGCGGGGGAGGTGCAGGCCTATACACCCTTTAGATGTACTCAATGGACATGTCACTTCATGTCCCCTCTTACAGTCACATTGCATCATCCACCGTACACCGGCCGGAGCGGCCGGGCCTAGGACGGCCGTGCCGGCCATGTCCAAAACCACCATGCCAGGCCCGGCCTAGGACGGCCGCCGTGCCGGCCATGTCCACAACCGCCGTGCCAGGCCCGGCCTAGGACGGCCGTGCCGGCTATGTCCACAACCGCCGTGCCGGCCATGTCCACAACCGCCATGCCAGGCCCGGCCTAGGACGGCCGTGCCGGCCATGTCCACAACCGCCATGCCAGGCCCGGCCTAGGACGGCCGTGCCGGCCATGTCCACAACCGCCGTGCCGGCCATGTCCACAACCGCCATGCCAGGCCCGGCCTAGGACGGCCGTGCCGGCTATGTCCACAACCGCCATGCCAGGCCCGGCCTAGGACGGCCGTGCCGGCCATGTCCACAACCGCCGTGCCGGCCATGTCCACAACCGCCATGCCAGGCCTGGCCTAGGACAGCCGTGCCGGCCATGTCCACAACCGCCGTGCCGGCCATGTCCACAACCGCCTATCCAAGCCCGGCCTAGGACGGCCGTGCCGGCTATGTCCACAACCGCCATGCCAGGCCCGGCCTAGGACGGCCGTGCCGGCCATGTCCACAACCGCCGTGCCGGCCATGTCCACAACCGCCATGCCAGGCCCGGCCTAGGACGGCCGTGCCGGCCATGTCCACAACCGCCATGCCAGGCCCGGCCTAGGACGGCCGTGCCGGCCATGTCCACAACCGCCGTGCCGGCCATGTCCACAACCGCCATGCCAGGCCCGGCCTAGGACGGCCGTGCCGGCCATGTCCACAACTGCCGTGCCGGCCATGTCCACAACCGCCGTGCCAGGCCCTCCCTCCAGAGTGTCAGCTAAACCTGCCATCAAAGCCCTGCACTGGCTCCCGGTGCGTCAAAGGGTGGAATTCAAAGCCATGTGCACGGCTTACAAACTGATTAATGGAGCTGGCCCTCCGATTCTCAGCGACCTGGTAACTCCTTATATAGCTCCCAGATCCCTGCGGTCCGAGAATGAACATCTAGCCAACATCCCCAAATTTAAAAAGATACGCACTGGAGGCCGACGCTTCTCTGTGAAAACTTCCACCGGATGGAACTCACTCCCCCGTACCCTCAGACTGGAACCCAGCTATCTTATTTTTAGAAAAAAATTGAAAACACTTCTATTTCCGAAATAACGTCCCCCCCTTTCTTTTTTTCTCCTCCATCTCATCTGGATATCAAAATCATTACAGCGCGGGGATGCCTTCGGGTCACCAGGCGCTCTACAAGTCGTTAAAATAAATAAATAAATAAAATAAGAAACGCAGACGCACACCATTGACACATGCCCACCCCGATGTCGCTCAAGGTCAGCTATCCCCAGCTCCCAGGGCCACCCTGCCTCCTGGCCCATACAGCCCTGTGGCTCATCATTTCAGTGGTCCCAGTGGCGCAGGTGCAGTTGACTCTCAAGTATCAGATAGTGGCACTGTGTCTGTTGTTGGCTCTCATGCATCATGTAGTGGCACAGTCTCTGTTGTGCCCTCTCCTGTTGCTGGTCCTGGCAGTGTATCTGGGTCTATGGCTCACGTGTCAGTGAGTAGATCTGTGGCTGTGTTGCACACTCCTGTTTCTGGTGCTGGCAGTCTGTCTGGGTCAGTGGGTCACGTGTCAGTGACTACATCTGTGGCTGTGTCTCACATTCCTGTTGCTGGTGCTGGCAGTGTGTCTGGGTGTGTGGCACATGTGTCTGTCACTCGGGCTGTCGCTGTGTCTCACACTCCTGTTGCTGGTGCTGGCAGTATGTCTGGGTCCGTGGCCCATGTGTCTGTCACTCGGGCTGTGGCTGTGTCTCACACTCCTGTTGCTGGTGCTGGCAGTATGTCTAGGTCCGTGGCCCATGTGTGTGTCACTCGGGCTGTGGCTGTGTCTCACACTCCTGTTGCTGGTGCTGGCAGTGTGTCCGAGGCAGGTACTTCACGCAGTCCCCCTGATTCTGTGATGTGAGGTGCTGATCACTTCACTCAAATGTTATTTCACATGGTGTGTCCATTGAGAACTGCGTTGCACTCTTGTGGTCCCTGGGACGGGTTGGTTGGGACACGTACTTGTGCTGCCTCTGATGTACCTGCTCTGTACTCCGCAATGCCCTGTTGCTGTACTGATACTGCATTCTGCCCTCTCGTTTACTGCCTCTGATGTACCTGCTCTGTTGGGCACAATGCCCTGTTGATGTTCTGATACTGCATTCTGCCCTCTGATGTGCTGCCTCTGATGTACCTGCTCTGTACTCCACAATGCCCTGTTGATGATCTGATACAGCATTCTGCCCTCTGATGTGCTGCCTCGGATGTACCTGCTCTGTTGGGCACAATGCCCTGTTGATGTTCTGATACAGCATTCTGCCCTCTCACGTGCTGCCTCTGATGGACATGTTCAGTGCTATGGACTGTTGATGCACTTAGCCCCTCTCACGTGCTGCCTCTGATGGACATGTTCAGTGCTATGGACTGTTGTTGCACTTGGCCCCTCTCACGTGCTGCCTCTGATGTACCTGCTCTGTTGGGCACAATGCCCTGTTGCTGTTCTGATACTGCATTCTGCCCTCTCACGTGCTGCCTCTGATGGACATGTTCAGTGCTATGGACTGTTGATGCACTTAGCCCCTCTCACGTGCTGCCTCTGATGGACATGTTCAGTGCTATGGACTGTTGTTGCACTTGGCCCCTCTCACGTGCTGCCTCTGATGTACCTGCTCTGTTGGGCACAATGCCCTGTTGATGTTCTGATACAGCATTCTGCCCTCTCACATGCTGCCTCTGATGGACATGTTCAGTGCTATGGACTGTTGATGCACTTAGCCCCTCTCACGTGCTGCCTCTGATGGACATGTTCAGTGCTATGGACTGTTGTTGCACTTGGCCCCTCTCACGTGCTGCCTCTGATGTACCTGCTCTGTTGGGCACAATGCCCAGTTGCTGTTCTGATACTGCATTCTGCCCTCTCACGTGCTGCCTCTGATGGACATGTTCAGTGCTATGGACTGTTGATGCACTTAGCCCCTCTCACGTGCTGCCTCTGATGGACATGTTCAGTGCTATGGACTGTTGTTGCACTTGGCCCCTCTCACATGCTGCCTCTGATGTACCTGCTCTGTTGGGCACAATGCCCTGTTGCTGTTCTGATACTGCATTCTGCCCTCTCACGTGCTGCCTCTGATGGACATGTTCAGTGCTATGGACTGTTGATGCACTTAGCCCCTCTCACGTGCTGCCTCTGATGGACATGTTCAGTGCTATGGACTGTTGTTGCACTTGGCCCCTCTCACGTGCTGCCTCTGATGGACCTGCTCTGTTGGGCACAATGCCCTGTTGATGTTCTGATACTGCATTCTGCCCTCTGATGTGCTGCCTCTGATGTACCTGCTCTGTACTCCACAATGCCCTGTTGATGTTCTGATACTGCATTCTGCCCTCTCACATGCTGCCTCTGATGTACCTGCTCTCTTGGGCACAATGCCCTGTTGATGTTCTGATACTGCATTCTGCCCTCTCACATGCTGCCTCTGATGTAGCTGCTCTGGTGCCCACTTTGCCCATGCTCACGCATACACTGTGATTATACCCCTATTATGTACAATAAAGGTAGTCTATCAAGTCTCGTGGTTTGTCGTTGTCATTCATGCTTGCGTACTACAAATGTGTATTTCTATTTGCTTCTCATCAGTGGTTTGGGTAACATGACACTCCCCCTCCCTACGTCACGACCCTTGCAGGTATTCCCCTCCATGCAGCCAATGGTCTGTGCCTTACCTGCGTCGGCGTCGATGGTGGGCCAAGACTAGGACGTGGTGGATCGCGAAGAGCATCGGGAAAGCGTGTAGCGCTGGGTCCATGGTGGCGAGCAGCTTGTGGTGGGTCTCTCTGCTGTGTCTCTTTTCCTCGCTGTGGGGAATCCGCCGTGTTCAGACAGGTTGTGTTTCCGCTGCGGTTTTATGTGTATTTTCCGCCATCTTGATTTGGGGGACGGTCTTAGACGTCAGTACGTACGGCGGAGCCTCCGGATGTGTTCCGTCCGCCGCGTGGTCGTGTGTAGTTCGACGGCGGTGCGTGCTTTTCCGTCGCGGACGGAAATTTGACACGTTTTCCTATCCTGATATGGCGGACGGAGTGTCCGCGGTAGGCGGACACGGAAAAGGCTTTTTCCGCCTACTCCAGGGCCGCGGTGGCTCTTCCGTCCGCCATCCTAATGAGCCCCTATATGTTCCAACCTACTCCCAATTGAAAGTTGTCACTTATTAAATGTAATAAGTTAACCCAATATATCCTATGGGACAGGCATACCTTGCAGTAATGTTAAACACATTTAAGAATTTCTCACTACCAGGACATATAAAAGTTAAAAGTACATGTTCAGATTTTTATGTACATGGCACCCTGCCCTATGGACTGTTTAGGGCCCACCTTTGGGTTGATTTATTTGTATTAAAAAGGACGGTTTAGGCTTGAAAACTTCCACCGGATGGAACTCACTCCCCCGTACCCTCAGACTGGAACCCAGCTATCTTATTTTTAGAAAAAAATTGAAAACACTTCTATTTCCGAAATAACGTCCCCCCCTTTCTTTTTTTCTCCTCCATCTCATCTGGATATCAAAATCATTACAGCGCGGGGATGCCTTCGGGTCACCAGGCGCTCTACAAGTCGTTAAAATAAATAAATAAATAAAATAAGAAACGCAGACGCACACCATTGACACATGCCCACCCCGATGTCGCTCAAGGTCAGCTATCCCCAGCTCCCAGGGCCACCCTGCCTCCTGGCCCATACAGCCCTGTGGCTCATCATTTCAGTGGTCCCAGTGGCGCAGGTGCAGTTGACTCTCAAGTATCAGATAGTGGCACTGTGTCTGTTGTTGGCTCTCATGCATCATGTAGTGGCACAGTCTCTGTTGTGCCCTCTCCTGTTGCTGGTCCTGGCAGTGTATCTGGGTCTATGGCTCACGTGTCAGTGAGTAGATCTGTGGCTGTGTTGCACACTCCTGTTTCTGGTGCTGGCAGTCTGTCTGGGTCAGTGGGTCACGTGTCAGTGACTACATCTGTGGCTGTGTCTCACATTCCTGTTGCTGGTGCTGGCAGTGTGTCTGGGTGTGTGGCACATGTGTCTGTCACTCGGGCTGTGGCTGTGTCTCACACTCCTGTTGCTGGTGCTGGCAGTATGTCTGGGTCCGTGGCCCATGTGTCTGTCACTCGGGCTGTGGCTGTGTCTCACACTCCTGTTGCTGGTGCTGGCAGTATGTCTAGGTCCGTGGCCCATGTGTGTGTCACTCGGGCTGTGGCTGTGTCTCACACTCCTGTTGCTGGTGCTGGCAGTGTGTCCGAGGCAGGTACTTCACGCAGTCCCCCTGATTCTGTGATGTGAGGTGCTGATCACTTCACTCAAATGTTATTTCACATGGTGTGTCCATTGAGAACTGCGTTGCACTCTTGTGGTCCCTGGGACGGGTTGGTTGGGACACGTACTTGTGCTGCCTCTGATGTACCTGCTCTGTACTCCGCAATGCCCTGTTGCTGTACTGATACTGCATTCTGCCCTCTCGTTTACTGCCTCTGATGTACCTGCTCTGTTGGGCACAATGCCCTGTTGATGTTCTGATACTGCATTCTGCCCTCTGATGTGCTGCCTCTGATGTACCTGCTCTGTACTCCACAATGCCCTGTTGATGATCTGATACAGCATTCTGCCCTCTGATGTGCTGCCTCTGATGTACCTGGTCTGTTGGGCACAATGCCCTGTTGATGTTCTGATACAGCATTCTGCCCTCTCACGTGCTGCCTCTGATGGACATGTTCAGTGCTATGGACTGTTGATGCACTTAGCCCCTCTCACGTGCTGCCTCTGATGGACATGTTCAGTGCTATGGACTGTTGTTGCACTTGGCCCCTCTCACGTGCTGCCTCTGATGTACCTGCTCTGTTGGGCACAATGCCCTGTTGCTGTTCTGATACTGCATTCTGCCCTCTCACGTGCTGCCTCTGATGGACATGTTCAGTGCTATGGACTGTTGATGCACTTAGCCCCTCTCACGTGCTGCCTCTGATGGACATGTTCAGTGCTATGGACTGTTGTTGCACTTGGCCCCTCTCACGTGCTGCCTCTGATGTACCTGCTCTGTTGGGCACAATGCCCTGTTGATGTTCTGATACAGCATTCTGCCCTCTCACGTGCTGCCTCTGATGGACATGTTCAGTGCTATGGACTGTTGATGCACTTAGCCCCTCTCACGTGCTGCCTCTGATGGACATGTTCAGTGCTATGGACTGTTGTTGCACTTGGCCCCTCTCACGTGCTGCCTCTGATGTACCTGCTCTGTTGGGCACAATGCCCAGTTGCTGTTCTGATACTGCATTCTGCCCTCTCACGTGCTGCCTCTGATGGACATGTTCAGTGCTATGGACTGTTGATGCACTTAGCCCCTCTCACGTGCTGCCTCTGATGGACATGTTCAGTGCTATGGACTGTTGTTGCACTTGGCCCCTCTCACATGCTGCCTCTGATGTACCTGCTCTGTTGGGCACAATGCCCTGGTGCTGTTCTGATACTGCATTCTGCCCTCTCACGTGCTGCCTCTGATGGACATGTTCAGTGCTATGGACTGTTGATGCACTTAGCCCCTCTCACGTGCTGCCTCTGATGGACATGTTCAGTGCTATGGACTGTTGTTGCACTTGGCCCCTCTCACGTGCTGCCTCTGATGGACCTGCTCTGTTGGGCACAATGCCCTGTTGATGTTCTGATACTGCATTCTGCCCTCTGATGTGCTGCCTCTGATGTACCTGCTCTGTACTCCACAATGCCCTGTTGATGTTCTGATACTGCATTCTGCCCTCTCACATGCTGCCTCTGATGTACCTGCTCTCTTGGGCACAATGCCCTGTTGATGTTCTGATACTGCATTCTGCCCTCTCACATGCTGCCTCTGATGTAGCTGCTCTGGTGCCCACTTTGCCCATGCTCACGCATACACTGTGATTATACCCCTATTATGTACAATAAAGGTAGTCTATCAAGTCTCGTGGTTTGTCGTTGTCATTCATGCTTGCGTACTACAAATGTGTATTTCTATTTGCTTCTCATCAGTGGTTTGGGTAACATGACACTCCCCCTCCCTACGTCACGACCCTTGCAGGTATTCCCCTCCATGCAGCCAATGGTCTGTGCCTTACCTGCGTCGGCGTCGATGGTGGGCCAAGACTAGGACGTGGTGGATCGCGAAGAGCATCGGGAAAGCGTGTAGCGCTGGGTCCATGGTGGCGAGCAGCTTGTGGTGGGTCTCTCTGCTGTGTCTCTTTTCCTCGCTGTGGGGAATCCGCCGTGTTCAGACAGGTTGTGTTTCCGCTGCGGTTTTATGTGTATTTTCCGCCATCTTGATTTGGGGGACGGTCTTAGACGTCAGTACGTACGGCGGAGCCTCCGGATGTGTTCCGTCCGCCGCGTGGTCGTGTGTAGTTCGACGGCGGTGCGTGCTTTTCCGTCGCGGACGGAAATTTGACACGTTTTCCTATCCTGATATGGCGGACGGAGTGTCCGCGGTAGGCGGACACGGAAAAGGCTTTTTCCGCCTACTCCAGAGCCGCGGTGGCTCTTCCGTCCGCCATCCTAATGAGCCCCTATATGTTCCAACCTGCTCCCAATTGAAAGTTGTCACTTATTAAATGTAATAAGTTAACCCAATATATCCTATGGGACAGGCATACCTTGCAGTAATGTTAAACACATTTAAGAATTTCTCACTACCAGGACATATAAAAGTTAAAAGTACATGTTCAGATTTTTATGTACATGGCACCCTGCCCTATGGACTGTTTAGGGCCCACCTTTGGGTTGATTTATTTGTATTAAAAAGGACGGTTTAGGCTTGGTAGACGTTTAGCTTGCCAGGTCCAAATGGCAGGTTAAATTGCACACCCAAGGTAAATGGGAGCCCTGAAATATGTTTTCAAGGCTCCTGATGTGGATGACATTTATAGGCCCTGGGTACATATAGGACCATTTTACTAGTGACTTACTAGTAAATTAAATGTGCCAATTGAGTGTAAGCCAATTTTCCATATTTAAAGGAGAGACCTCACAAACTGTAGCATTGTTTGGCAGTGGTAAAATGCACAGAAGTCTAAGGCCAACAAAAATCAGAACAGCAAAAATGAAGTAGTAAGGCAAAGAACTTGGGGGAAGACCACGCTAAGGTGCACAGGTCTAACACGTGGACCCTCAACTGAAAGTGGCAGAAGAATCTAGAGGGACCATCAGCATTAGAGTGGTCTGACCGAGGGTGGTGTTCAACCATACAAAACATGCCCTGTAGGGAGATGGACCAACTCAGCCACTTGAGCTATTCACCCCTCATTTGCATGAGCCATCGAAGGGTCTTGGGTCACATTTGAGTCCCAAGTGGGAACACCACCATTTCATTACAAGACCAGAGGCTACCATTATGCATATACTTTTATTTGCTGTGGTAGGGAAGGTGGCTCATAAAAGCAAACACCTAATTAAAGCTAATGAATCCGCTTATAGTACTGGTAGCCCTTGCGCTATAATAAATTCAGATGTTCTCAGCAGCACAAGAGAGGATGGCCACCTTAACGGGGCACACAGACAGGTTGCCCATAGCAGCACACAAAGAACGAGTGACCTTATTGGCAAACTAGATCAAGAAACTATAATGTTATCAGCAGATAACACCATTGATAACAACATGGACAAATTTATTTTTGATCCACAAGACAAATTTGATCTGCTAGATCATTTGGATGATGACATGGACCAACTCTCTACTTCTCAGGGAATTAAGGACACCTTTGGGGACAATATGTTTACTTCCACCACAATTCAACACCTTTGCAGTGCAGATTGGTGGCCATTAGAACACGTCTCTAATTTCTTAAGTCTCTGGGTCAAGAAACCTCTTGATAAGGACACACCCAATCTCCTTAGAAGCGAATGTCCAAGAGCCTCCACGGAGGACAAGGTGTGCACTACACCCAACTTAGACCCCGAAATTATAAGCTTCCTATTCAGATTCGGCAAAGACCCTAGGAAAGGAATTGAGGGATGCCTGATACAATCTCAAGATAACCTCTTAGATATCCTAGGTCCCCTCACACGCATCCTGAATATGACGGAAGATGCCAGTGGCAAACATATACCTGTTCACATTGAGGTACTCAGAGGTTGGGTACAGAGGGCCTTATGCATGCGAGGTAATGCAAATGCCAACCTAAATATGGAAAGTCGTAAAGAAGTCTTGATGAGAATAAATCCCAAACTGGAAGACCTAGCTTCTAAGGAAGATACTAATCACACTAATGTTCTCCTATTTGGAGAAAACTTCATTAAAACATTGGGTGAATATGTTTCAACCTTCACTGCCTTCAGTAGAGCGCAGGATAATATGCACTAGGCTTTTGATTCAAGCTCACTTTTTGGAAGGGCTGACAAAAGGGGACCACCTGCCAGCCATGGATCCTTCAGGTCCCAATTCTATCAACAAGAATAAAGAAACCCCCCAGAGGGAGGAGCTTCGCGCGCATCCGAGATGGCCGCGTGAGCACAGGGCTCCCGAGACCCTCGCCGCCTCCCGCATCTATCCTGAATTATATCCTGATTACGAAGATTGGTTATTGATGACACGGCCCGGCTGATAAAGTAGCTGCTTTCAAAAATTGATTTGGACTTCGGGATCCTACGCTGCGACACTTCGAACTTTTGCGGCCTGTCCCGTGGAGACACCCGGGGCTCGAGTCGTTACTGCGCCCAGGCAGTAATTCAACAACATCGGCTGGCGGGGATCCGACCACAGCCTAGAGTTGACTTTCGGTTTCGTTTTTGGTCACTGGCATTGCTCTCCCTCGAGACCGGCTTTGGGCGCAGCTGGACCCCGTGACTTCCACATATGTCTGGGAGCAACGAGTGCGTGGCTGCAGCACTATACTGGCTGTAATCTGCCTTTGGTGCTCCCGTGGGTGAATTGTGAGGAGCCATTTTTACCAGGTCTCAGGCGCCCCTTCGGGGCACACAGCCCACCATGACGACCAAGTCCGAAGGCGAGAAACGAAAAGTCAAGACCGCTTTCCGGGGAGGTGCAACTCAAACGAATGTCATGGATCGTTATACCCAACCCAAGGGGTCCCCCGGTGGTACACCTAGAGCCCGGGAGGAGGCAATTGAAGATCCTGCTGTATCGGCTGATTTAACACTACAAGATGTCATGAGCGCCATTGCCAGTTTCAAGACATCCATCGGCAAGCAATACGAGGCTCTTGCCCTGAAGCTTGACACCGTGGCCATTGATGTCAATCTCATCAGAACAGATTTATCAAAGACAAATGAGAAAGTCAAATCCTTAGACTTAAAGACCTCCAGCCTCACAACAGATATGTCCGACTTACAGACAGAGGTTCGCAACTTGAGATCCTCTAACGATCTTTTTGCTCGTCCCTGAAAGATTTCGAAGGTCGGGCAAGACGCAATAATGTACGTATTATTGGGGTCCCTGAAAATTCTGGAACACTGACCACTGATCTCCTTGTCGAAGACCTCATCCTCAACTACCTCGCCCCCAAGGGCCTGAGTAAATTCTTTGCGGTGGAACGTGCACACAGAGTGCCGGGAGGAAAGGCGAAGCCGGGTTTCCCTCCGCGGCTGATCATTGCCAGAATTTTTAATTACAGGGACAGAGATGCCATCTTGCAGGCTACGTGGGTGGACGGCCCCACGAAGTTTGAAAACACCATGGTGAACTTCTACCCGGACTTCTCCCAATCCGTTCAGAAGCAAAGGATGGGCTTCAGGGGTTGAAGCAGCGATTGAGAGAAAAGGATTTGAAGTATGCGATGCTTTTCCTGGCCCGTTTGCGTATTGAATATGAGGACAGGACGCTCTTTTTTGATCGGCCCGATGGGGTGAGTGACTGGCTGGATACGTTGCCTACCCGGCGCGATCACACGGAACATTCTGGTGGAGCTGAAGGTGGCCTGTTGGAACGAAAATGAGCAGTGGATCCCAGATTCCAGACAATGTGTACAACGGACAACTGTGGCTTGCTGACTTTTATGATTGTGTGCTTTGATGCATACATCCGGAGGTGGCGGGGGGGAATGGGACCCTTTCCTCCTCTGGGTTTCTTTTTGTAGATTAGTTTTTGTTAGGGCGACAGGCACACTGCAAGTTGGGGTGGCTTTTGAGTCTAATGCAGGGGTGCAGGGTGGGGGAAGTTGTACCGGGGTTCTGTTGGGGGGGGAGTGTATTGGGTGTGTTTCGTTCTTTTGCAAGGCAACGTATTGTTTTAATTCTGGATCTGGGTGTTGTGTTCGATGTGGGATGGGAGTTCATTGGTGGCTGGGATGGGGGTAGGGGGCTCAAACTATTGTGTTGGAATGTTAACGGGTTGGGAGATCGGATAAAAAGAGGGATAGTGTTTCAAATGTTGCGACGCCTCTCCCCTGATGTAGTGTTATTGCAAGAGACCCACTTGATTGGAAACACTTGTTACGCTATGAACAGGCGGGGATATCATCTCGCTGCACATTCTGGTTTCACCACTAGTTCTAGGGGGGTGGGTATTCTAGTCAGGAACTCTCTCCCCCTGGAAATCGATGACATAGTCCTTGATGATAGGGGGCGTTATGTCGCCCTCACTGGTAGGTGGGAGGGGAAGACTATCTTGTTGCTCTCTGTGTCCCACCTGGTTTACAGACCACCACTTTTACAGATTTGGGACGCGTAGTTTTGGGACTCCCGGATGGTGTCCTGATACTGGGTGGAGATTTCAACTCTGTTGTCTCCGGGAGGGAGGATCGCTACCCCCCCAGGGATCTTACGAGTGCACAGTCTTGGTTGAGTGGTTTCTTGGAGACACTGGGACTTTTAGACTTTTGGAGATTGATGCATCCAGGACAGGCGCAGTACACTTTCCACTCGGGTGCACATGGTAGTCTTTCCATATTGGACTATGTTTTGATGCCGGCTGCCCAGTCCTCATCAGTTGGGGAGGTTAGACATCTGGATCGGGGAATATCGGACCACTCCCCTCTGTGGCTTCAGATAAATGTGAATACTGGTGCTGAGGGACGGGTGGCCCTGATTAATCCTTGGTATCTCCGTAACCCTAAAACCCGATCTGAACTGATTAAGTCTTTGGATCTGTACTTTTTTGGGAATGTGGAATCTGTGTCCTCTCCTGTTTAATTGTGGGAGGCTTTTAAGACGGTCATCCGTGGGCAGGCACTGTCGTTAATTGGGTGCGTTAAGAAAAGCAAAAATGAGGCAGTGGTCCGCCTTGAGACCGAGATTGCTGAGCTGGAGAGCGCTTTGGAGCGGGGTGTCGCTCGTGATACGATTCATGTACTCAGTCTCAAGCAACTCGATTATAGAGCTCTGGTGACAGACGCTGCTAAAATGATGTCTAGAGAGCAGCAGGGACGATTGTATGATGTGGGCGACAAGGCTGGGAAACTGATTGCGTGGTTGGACAGAAAGGAGAGGGCGAGTCGTGTGGTTCCGGTGATTGATAGACTGGATGGCGTGAGAGTGACTGACCCTGTTGGCATTGTTAAATGCTTTGCTGAATATTTTCGAGATGTGTATTTCCCAGTATCTGACAGACCTGAGGAGGACTCTCATTTGCTGTTACGAGATATTGCATTGCCTCATCTGTCGGACTCAGACAGGGACTTGATGGATGCGGCGCTCTCGGTTGACGAGGTGGCTCTCGCTATACGCTCTATTCGCTCTGGGAAAGCTATGGGCCCTAATGGTCTTCCAATCGAACCTTACAAGTTGCGCCCTGACGTACTGGCGCCGTATCCTCGTGATATGTTCTTAGCTTCGCAAGATATTGGCTCCCTTCCTCGTGATCAGCGTCTTGCGACCATCGTGGTGATTCACAAGGAGGGGAAACCACGGGATCGCTGTGCGTCTTACAGGCCCATCTCGCTCCTTAATGCTGAGCCTAAGATTCTTGCAAAGTTGCTGGCAAACCGCTTGATAAAGGTAATCAGTGACCTGATTCATCCGGATCAATCTGGGTTCATTCCACGTCGCAACACAGCATTGAACTTGCGGCACTTGCATGGTGTTCTCGCGAGAGCGGCGTCCCTGCGTGAGCCGGCCATCTTGGCTTCCTTGGACGCTACGATGGCCTTTGATACAGTGGAATGGGCGTACCTCTGGGCTGCTCTTGCGAAGTTTGGTTTTGGCCCTGGTTTCATCGGTTGGGTGAAACTTCTGTATGAAGAACCATTGGCAGAGGTTGTGGTTAACGGTTGTGTCTCTAGGCCCTTTGTTCTTGGGAGAGGTACGCGGCAAGGTTGTCCGCTGTCCCCGCTTCTCTTTGCCCTTGCCTTGGAACCTCTTGCTGCTTGGTTACGTTGGGAGCCTTCGATGAGGGGCATACAATGGACTCCGGAATTTGAGGATCGCATATCGCTCTATGCAGACGATATTTTGTTGTACCTCACGTCGCCCCAAAAATCGCTGAACGTATTATTTGATGTGCTCAATTTGTTTGGAAGAAACTCCGGCCTAGTAATTAACTGGACAAAGTCTTGCATATATGTGCTCACTGGCAGTGTCCCCCTTCTGCCGCGTGGGTGTCCTATCCAGGTGACGCAGACGGGTTTTAAGTATCTGGGAGTCTTTATAACATTGGACCCTGTGGTCCGCTACGATCGTAATTTGCTTCCTCCGCTTCAACGTCTGCGATCTTATGTGGTGGGCTGGCGTAAGTTGCCGTTATCCCCTCTCGGGCGAGCAGCTCTTTTTAAAATGATGTCCTTGCAGCGGTTTTTGTACGCACTTCAGAATACACTCGGCGTAATTCCGGCAAGTTATTTCCGGGAGGTGGAGACTTTGCAGAGGCAGTTGATATGGGATGGACGTTCGCATATCGCTCTTCCCAAGCTAACGCTTCCCTGGTATGACGGCGGTATCGCACTTCCAGATATCAGGCGATATTATTGGGCTTCTCAGCTCGTAGCAATTAACCATGGGATGTATGGTCCTGCTTTGAATCCAGCGTTCGAAATGGATAAGTGGCTGCTACTGGGTGGTTATTATAACAGGGCGCTCTATTCTGGATCTTCTCGAACACAGCTCTCGGGACCCACTAAGATAGCAGTACGAGTGTGGCATTGTGCGACTGCGGACATGGGATGGAGGGATCGACTGAGCCGTGCGACTCCGCTTTATGCGTCTGCGAAATTAGGTTGCCTGTGGAGGACGAAAGGATTTGAGAAATGGGATATGATTGGTATCTGTAGAGTGGGCGATCTCTGGGTTAAGGGCAGGGGAAAGACTTTTGCAGAGTTGAAGATAGAATATAAGCTAAGAATTATTCTGCTACGCACAGATTCATCACGCGCTGAGTTCGTTTTTCCCAAGGGTAGTGACATTTCAGAATCCTCCCCCCTCGAAGATCGTGTGCTAGACGGTTATGTGCCAGATAGCACCATTTCCTTGATATACAAGAAATTGATCAACGATCGCTCGAACCGGCTCGCACACCTGAGGACGATCTGGACTGAGGATGGTATAGAGTTAGATGACGAGGACTGGCAATCGGCGGTATCCTCACCTAAGGAGGTCGCGATTCCGGCCCGTCTCCGTCTTGTCCAGCTTAAGATCCTACATCGGATTTATGTTACCGGCCCTCGTTTGATTCGTATGGGTTATTCGACGGATGGTTTATGTAAGCGTGGCTGTGGTTTGCTTGGTACCTTTATTCATATAATTTGGGAATGTCCGGAGGTGGTGAGATTCTGGAATCGCGTGCATGCTGTGATGAATGAGGTTACGGGTGTTGCGATGTTGCCTGAAGCTCGACGTTGTTCGTTGAACGTGTGGGAACCGAATGATTATAACGCGTCGCAGACAGGATGGGTGACCCTTGGAAATATGATTGCTAAGAGAGATATTGCACTGCTGTGGGGTTCCCAAAGGCCCCCCACGGTTGTGACATGGAAAGAGAACATGGATTGGTGCATGTTTAGGGAGAAGACGGTGTATGTGGCACGGGGTAGACCCAGGAAATGGGGTAAAATTTGGGGCCAATGGAACTTCTACCGAGGAGATATATGCACGCCTCCCCTCATAGAGATACCTGATCCTCCCCAGTCCCCCTGACCCAACATTCCTAGTATTATTTAGCTTTTATGTTCTTTGCCTTTAGGTTTTCTGCCTCGGCCCCCCACCTATGTAGACTTTCTCCTGTATTGTACTGTAATGCATTTCCCTTCCTCCTTGAGCGCACACCCAAGTGTATTGTTTTATTACCTTGATTCTTTTTTCTTGTTTCCTTTATTCAACAATAAAAAGAGTTAAAAAAAAAAAGAATACAGAAACCCCCAATACTATGGGAGAGGCTACCGCCAGAGGTCAAACTTTTATCCTCAGAGGGGCAGAACCCTAAGAAACCACGGAGGAAGAGCAAGATCCTCCACTCAAGGATATCAAGGAGAGCACCTCTTCTACTTCTTCAACTGTAAAAGAAGGGGCAGACTAAGACTCTTTGTCCGGAATTGGGAAATGATAACTCACGAGCCTTGGGCGTAGAAACAGTTACTGGCTTCAAAATAGATTTTTGTCAAACACTGCATCAAGTCACGGAACAGAAGGAATTACTTTTAGAAAAAGAGAAGATGACCCGTATAGACATAGAGGTAACTCAGATGCTAAGCAAAGGAGCTCTAACAATAGTAGGCAACAAAGAGATTACACAAGGTTTCGTAAGTAGAATATTCTCAGAAAAGAAAACGGACAAAAGGTGGGGGCCAGTCATAAATCTGAGATAGCGATAACAGATACCTTATTCTTAACTTACAGGCATTTTGAAAATGGAAGGTATTCACCTTTTAAGAGATATCCTACAGTCAGGAGATTGGTTAGTAAAGCTAGACCTCAAGGACGTCTACTTTATGATTCCCATGGACAAGGACAGCCTGAAATATCTCTGTTTCAGATGGAGGGGCACACTTTACCAATTCCTTTGCCTTCCCTGTGGGCTGTCCTCGGCCCGTGGTGTTTCACGAAGGTACTTCGTCCAGTAGTGACTCACCTCAGAGAGTGAGGAGTAGGATTAATCATATATCTAGATGACATACTCATGTCACAGGACAGAATAGAGGTACAAACTCATTTATTTAGGACTATGAATCTTCTGGAGAGTCTGGGCTGCATTATAAATACGTAGAAGTTGGTTCTGACTTCCACTCAAAAAAAATAGATTTCCTTGGCTTTCAGGCAGATTCGGTCCTATCCCACCTGATTGTGCCACACAAAAAAGTTGGAAAGATAAAAAAAGACGTGAAGTCAGTTTTACCTAAGGACACAATACTTCTCAGAGACCTAGTAAAAGTCTTGGGACTACTCTTGTCCTCTATCCAAGCCATATGTCCCGGGCCCCTTGCACTACAATGGACTTTGGGGCAGATTTACAAGCCCAATGCGCCACATTTGTAGTTCGGACTGGACTGTTCCCATGGGGCAACAGGGTCAGCGCTGATTTGCATATCGCCATTGTCTAACCCAGGGTGGTGTGGAGTGGAAAAACGATGGATTTGGGCCCAGATCTTTTGACTGGGGTGAATGTGTTGTAGTGTAGTTCCTATTATCCCAATAGGCTCTGCGCATTGGAATAATACCTTCAATAGTATAGGCCTAGACCAGACGTTAACTAGGTCTACTACTGTCGATATTAGACTTAAAGTTTTGGGTTTGCCAGCTAGCTCAGAGTTCACTAGAAACTTTCTCGAATAGGCAAGGAGGAGTTGAACCTCCCTGGATAGACAAGAAGGGATTTAGTTTCTGACAACCATAGAACATGACAACTTTGCTCTCCCCTAATCAAGAGTGTATCTCTAGAGTCGTGTGAAAACAAAAGACGACTTATTTTACTCAGTCAGTACGTGCATTCTTAGTCTCACCAGATTGTAGAGAAAAGGAAGAGACGGGCGTGTTCAATAAAAGATGTTATTTATTGATCAGTCTCTTTTCTCATACAAGAGAAATGGATCGATATTATTGCAATACTTATGGTTAAGTAAAGTGCATACAATAAAAGCAGAAGTATAAAATAATACTGTAAAAACATTGATATGGTTTCTAAGCCATATGAAGGTTTAAAATGAATAAAATGAATACATACACATTTACATTTGACTAATCGTACTCAACTGGTGTTTCTAATACGCCTACCCCGTGTACCTGACCTAAGCCTAATACGTGGGTGGGAGTAGAAAGTTACAGTTTAAGTTAAGTTTGTTTTGCCAAGTGACTGACTAAAGAATTCTCTGCAAGGAGTTATTCAGTTCTGTACCTGGAATCTAGGATGAATGAGGGATGGTATCTCTCGTCTCTGGTCTCGATATTCCAGGCTGCCTGCGAGGGCTACCCGGAAGCGCCGGAGCTGGATTTCTTGGCAGGAGAAAGCAGCGTCTCGTTCTCAGCACGTCAGGAAGGCGGGGCTGCGCCAGCGGGGTCTGCTCTGCTCTGGGCTTCGGCAAGTCTGGCTGCTCCGATCTCGTCACCACCGCGTGTGTTTGTATAGGGCAATATCGGTAATATTTATACCTTTAAGGTGCCGAGATTGACGTAAGGATGGACATAGATACGTCAATAAGGATGTCATACGACCTGGTCATTAGCACATTCTTTTGCTGAAGTTCTCGGTGAAATCAAAACAATGGCCGCAGGGTTTTTCCCAGGTCTGTCATAGGTTTGATTTGTTTTGAGAACTCCGTATGCCTTATCAGGGGCTGGAGGAATATCGCTTGTCTAATTAGATGGCAAGCGTTATGACCTAATCAGATAACACGTTCCTGTGCCGTAGTGTGGCTTTATCAGATAACGGTTCCTGCATCATGGGGGTTTTCTGCCTCATGGGATGGCTGCTAGTTAACTTGTTAACCAGAATAGGGTCAGGAATAGGGGGATCGATACAGAACCTATAGGAATACATCACACCCACTCCACGCTAACTATGGACATATTTACGAATCTATGCATAGTAAAACATACTGTAGAGTATCGTGTATACCTTACCACCCCAAAATACATAAATGCATTTTGAAATTATCAAATATACGGAAAAAACAGTCACATGTAATATATGCACTCAAGCTGTAGAATAATCCTAAAGTAAGCACGCATATCTATACATTATCACTAATTTGTATATGAGAATTTACACATGAAATGGCTCTTAATACAGAAAGAAGTTTCGAGACCATTCCATCACAGAATAAAATAATTATGAACATACCAGCGGGCAGCTAATGTCTATAAAGTATCTAAAAATAGAAATTTTAGTTCTCTAAGAATAGTTCTTACTTTAAGCAGAAAATAAGTGTCCCGAAAAAGTCGTAAAAATACTTTGGGCCTGCTGAGAAAAAAAAATTGCTGTCCGTGAACTGGAGGGAAAATTGTTCATGGTATTTTGCTATTCTAGTTGAAGGCCAAATTCAGGGAACGCCGTGTGCGAGCTTGCTCAAAAGTCTCTATTTCTGCTCTGGTGAGAACATCATATCATTTAGACTCTCGAAAAAGTTGTCAACAGCTTCCTGGGAGAGTTCTACTAACTCGGAAAAAGATGTAACCATGCATTCGTGCGCATGATTGTCTCCATTGACGTTTTGATTAGTATTGCTGACAGAAGGTCGTACCTGATCAATGCTGCTTTCATCTTGAACTTCACTACCCCTTAATCGTAGTGGTGAAGCTTCCACGAATGCCGTCATCAGGATTGGTAGCCGTTGAGGGCAGCACAAAGCATGAGCCTTTATTGGACTCAACAATGTTTCTGCATCCATTGGCGCATCTGATTGTAGAGTCAGACAGGTGTCTAACACGCATTCTTCTCCGCATAGCAAGCACCTTAATACAGGTAAAACACATCGATGCCACATTGGTCGAAATGAAAGAAACCAAGTCATGTTCAGGTCTCTAAGCCGGCATAGTCCCAGGATTTTTGATATCCGGTCCCGGTATCCAATGGCTAGGATTGTTTCTTCCCTTGTCGCAGGTGTTTTGTCTGTGACATGGTTTGCCATAACGAAATATAAGGACTAGGAATAGGATTCCTGCAATTAGTCCTAAAATGAGGGGAAGTCCGCCAAAAATCGAATGGACGAAATCTGGAAAAATACCCAGTATGGCTTTGAATGGTGTTAATGCCATCGAAAATACTGTCTTAAATACTTTTGAGACTCCACTGGTATCAGAAATATTTAAGATTTCATTCAGGATTTCTGCGAAATGTATGGGGGAATTAGTTGATAATAAGGAGTGAATCTCTGCAGTCGTCCTTGCGACTAGGAGATCATACGTTTCTTTTGATGACGTGAGTCTGGTCGGCGCCTGAAGAAGCACTGTTTTCATTCTGCTTAAAGTATCTATTCGAATAGAAGTAATTTTCAAGTTGGGCCATGCCCTTGCCTCCCTGTCTGGAAGGGAGCTGGGGAACAATAAGCGTCCACAGCACTTGACCTTCGCAGTCGTAGTTACGAGATAAGGAGTCCCGGGCATAAGACTACAGCATCTGCGATCTACAATTAGAATGTAACTCCCATTATAGAGTCTTTGAAAGAATGGTTCTATCTCTGTTGCAGGTGCGCCTAGCTGGTGACATGAAAGGTTATTTGAGTTCCCTTCACAGGCTCCATGCAAACTATTTCCATTACACAGAAGTGTACCGCTCAGTGACATTGCACAATTATTGCCACTAAGAAACACTTTCTGTCCTTTATTACTGACACATGCATGTGAATAGGGCAAGTTCCATGTTGTTTTAATGTACCCCTTTCCCAAGTTTTCGTACATGCCAGCCTGTATATATTTTTGGCAGTATTGAAACCTGAAGGTTGATATTGGAATATTAATTATCCCATGTATTATCCATTCACTGACAGGTCGTTCTGACATTGTCACTGGTAATCTCTCGAGTTTTTCAATGCTCAGGATTGTATAATCAGCACCCCTTCTGGGCCATACTGATTTGTTTATCAGTAAGGTTAAAGATATTGAATAGTGACGTTGTGTTGATTAAACGCCAAGGCACATAGCCTGAACGCAGATTTTGTAACGTCCAGCCAAGCTGTACAATAGAACGCAATTGAGACTGACCGTGTTGTAACAACAGCAAGTCTTGCGATATTATGTCGATTGCTGAAGACACAATGCTGTCAAGAGAAAAAATTCTGGAGGACAGAGTCATTAACCCATTGTCCACTACAGAAAGTGATTTTTCCAAATTAATACGGTCAATTTCCCGTATTCTTTCTGCTGTCTCAATTTGAGTCACCTTCCAGGCCTCGTTGTATGCTGCATATACAGAGGCTGCTATGAAACGTTTCTGACGCTGTTTGCGCGGTCCCATAATGAAATCACGCAAGTCAGCACCATCAGTAAGTAAAGTTAGGTGTTGCTTAATTTCTGCCAGTGTGGAAGTTTGTAGCCATTGAAGGCATAATTTGCCCACACAGTAGGTGGTTATTATTCCTGGGTGTTGTCTTTGGGAATATCTAGGGTCTGGCCTGGTCATTTTGAACCCCTGTGTTTTGTTCAGGAATCTGTTTTGACAGTTATTAGTAACTGTGGGCCAGATCAACCACTGTTTCCAATCAGGATGTGTTCTGTTTTGGTTTAATACATAATTTACGTCTATCTCTTCATCTGTGGAGCTATTGCTGTTCATTGTTGGTTTTGGAATAGACGGTTTATTTAAGTCTTTGATTTTGGATAAGCCAAGACAGGTAGTTTGTTGAACAGTGTCATTTAAAAATATAATTTGTTCTGGGATCATGCAGGCTCTAAACAAAGATTCTATACCCTGTACTTGCCATTCTTTTGTACCCCAAACACTTTTTACTTCAACATTTTTGTCCCAATAATCAAAACCAAAAGTATTCATTTGTTCAAAGAATGAGTCTGAATATATCAATTTCGTGTTTGTTATCATGGTCTTTGTCCCTGTCTTATTTGACAATTTGAAATAAAATGTTTCGGCATTACTTGTGTTAAAACCTGAAAAGTATGAATATTTGTCATAAACGGTTCTTGAGCTTCCTTTTGGAGGGGTTGCACAATGTTCCCATTGATTATAATTTAAAACATTTCTAGGTTGTGCAGATCTATGTAGAAAATGGTTACCATAGTGGTTATAACAGTACATACTATCATAATTTGTCGAACCCTGCAAATAATCATGTTTGGTAAATTTAGCAGACATCACTAAGTCAGACATCATATTATTTATACTTTCAAAGTCCCAATCATCAGCAAATGAGCTTGGTTTTACAAAGTCACTTAACGAGATCTTAATTTGGTGTGGATATTTCAGGATTTCAACCGGACCATAAATTTCGTAGTCAGTTTTGTCCCATGCTACCCCACCCGGTATAGGATTGGCTGTGAAGTTGACTGAAGAAAGTTCTCTTTTCTCGACGTGTGAAGATGTGTGTGGTTTGAGGATCAAGTTGATTTTCTGACTTGCTGTGTCCATTTTAGCATATTTTCCCTCAATGAAGCGTCCCAAAGTTAGTACCATGATGAGCCAAAGTATGAGGATAAATGCACCAAAACCCACCCAAAATTCAATCCATGGAGAAATTAGATATGTTTCTTTCAGTTGTTTCAAAAGTACTTTAACTTTATCTTTAAAGGTTTTTGTTGATGGCTGTGTTTTTGATTCAGTGAAGCCTTCAGAGGAATCATCGAAGTTTATGAAGTAGCCGGATGCAGTTCTGTCAATTGTTCCAATTGCTTCAGGATTACTGTTTCTTGCATAGTCGTTTGTTACTTCATTATAGATTGGTGTGTCTCTGCTAAATGTTTTTATTTGGGTTTTCAGAGGTCTAAGTTCCATTGCATTGTTGCATAGTCCTTGTTGTAGTTCTGTAGGCGTTTCGAATGTGATTAGCCTCTTAGATTGAACCTCTGTGTTAGTAGCAAATCTTGGTGTTCTACTACTTCTCGGGAGTCCACTTGGCCTACTATTTGTTATCGGCCACATGTTGTGGTTTTACCAGGTCGATGGATACAACTCGGTTCTCCTTTTTACCAGCAAGTGGCGGTAGTACAACTGATCTTGTCCCGTTGACAGACAAGACAGGAACTGCTTTTCTGTAAGAAGGCCCAAATTCCTTCTTTACCGCGATCTTTTCTCTGACTAGATCCCCGACTTTTGGAATCCAGACAGGTCTTGCTGGGACAGGTGGTGGTTCTTCAGTGGTTGTTGGCTGCTGTTTCAACTTTATGTTGCTCAGGTCTTTTCTTGTTTCGTTTAAGTCCTGCAAAATAGCCAAACGATCTTTGATATCAAAGGATTTTTCCTTCACCACTGAAGTCTGACTGTCGAGATCTAAGACTAACATCCTAGTTTCAAATAATAATTCGTACGGACTGAATCCCTTCAGAGAATTTCTTGGCAAGTTATTTAGACTACGTTGGACACTTATTAGATGTTTGACCCACCCAGCTCCCGAACCTAATACCTTTGCCGTTATAGATTGCTTTATGTCACGGTTTTTTCTTTCAACAATTCCGTTCCCCTCAGGGTGAAATGGACAAGAGTACCGCAATGTAACGCCCATGCTGACCATGGCCTCCTTATAAGCCCTAGAGCTAAAAGCAGGACCATGGTCCGAATGCAGCATGCCAATTGCGTATGTGCCGATAAAGACTCGCAAATCTTTTATAACAGTTCTGGCGTCAGCCGTTCGCTGGGGCCACATCCATATGAATCTCGTGCATGAGTCCACTGCAACCAAGATGTATTTATAGTTACCATCCCTTTGTAAGGGACCACAGTGGTCTAGGTAAACACAGGCTAATGGTTTATCCGAGATTAGAAGGGGCGTCTGCGCTGGACGTCTCACCGTTGATACTTTCATTCTTTGACATATTTCACATTCTAAAACATAGTTCCTTGTTTGTCTTCTCATTTGTGGCCACCAGTATCTCTGTTTTAATAATGATACTGTGGCTGAGACGCCAGTATGTATAGAAGCAAGCCCTTCGTGTGCCGCTATTATCAGTCCTAACCTATGTTCCATGTTTGGAATTGCCCTATCCCCCACTCCAGGGATTCGAGCAAAAGGAACATTGTTTGCATCAGTTATGTATGAGTATTTTACTGGAAAGCCTTTCGGGAGTGTTTCTATCGAATCCTTTTCTGTAGCGCTGACAGCCTGTAATATTTCGCTGTCTATTTTTGTTTTTGACCGTGTGATGGCTGCTACGGAAGCAGTTTGCACAGCTGCCTTCGCGGCCTCATCAGCCAATGAATTCCCTGCAACGTGAACGCCATCACGTTGATGACTCAGCGTATGTATCACGTGAGTCTTTGGTAGTTCTTTTTGTAATAGAACTACTTGTTCCCAGAGCATCTTATGCTTGATTGTGCCTCCTTTCGCATCCTTAAAGCCATTCTGAAGCCAGATCTGCAAGTATTCATTGTAAGACTGAACGCAGTAATACGAATCGCACACTATGAGTGTGGGGAATTCTCGATTGGTATTTTCAAGCGCCATCTTAAACGCCAGTAGTTCAGCTCGCTGAGCTGTACAATCTCCTAGAGATTGTGTCTTAGTGATAGCCGGTTTGAATTTTCCTTCGTGCCAGCGACCTTTAACAATCGCGCACGCAGCACTGTAAGCTTGTTTACCCCCTACTGCGGGTTGTGCTGATCCGTCTGTATATATTATACAGCCGTAATGTTCTAGAGGCAGAATTTTGGTCGGCGGAGGACATTCAAATTCATATTGGAGAAATTCTTGTGTTTTTAAGTTAGGATCAAATTCGTATGCCACGTCTGTTGCAGCAAGAGAATTAGCCCATTGTATCCATCTCGGATGGAGCGCTTTAGCATTTGGAATGCTTGCTTTTGTTACAGCCTCTAGGGCTGGTATTGGTGTCACGATTATTATTCGTTTACCTTGTGCCAGGGCTCGTTCTTTTGCTACAGCTGTCTGTGTTGCAGTAAGATTTTTTTCTGTTGGGCTAAATTTCATTTCAGCCTTAGTGTACAAGTGTGATTTGAATGCAATTGGTACCTTTTCTCCCTCATTAGAGGTCAGGTATGTGAATCCGCATCTTCCTGGGATGACTCGAATCACAAGATTGCGTGTGTTATCACGTGTTTCTAATTTTGTTTTAATTAACATGTCTGTTTGTAAGGATCTCAAAATTTCTGTGTGTATTTGAGTCCAATTGGTTCTTTTAAAATCTGGTTTTATTAGATCATAAAGGGGTTTGACCCTTTCTGCGTAATTTGCAATGTATGTTCTTCCGAAATTTAGGAAGCCTAGAATTGACTGTAGGTTTTTTAGTGTTCTAGGTGCTTGGAGTACGGCACATTTCTCTAGGAAATTGTCAGCCAGGCTTTTGCCTTCACTTGATAATTCGTATCCTAAGAACAGGACTGTTAGATGGGCAATTCTGGATTTTTTAAAGTTGAATTTGTAACCCTCTGCTGCGAACCCAAGTATTATGGTGTTCACTCTCTTCAAGTGAGTATCCAAGTCATCATCTGTTAAGTATATGTCGTCGACATAAGATAATGCTTCGTCATCATATGTTTGTAGTAATTCTGTTACTCTCGCTGAGAATACCCCTGGGCTATTCTTGTACCCCTGGGCTAACCGACAGAATTGTTTTTGAGTGCCATTTATTGAGAATGCAGACAAATATCTGCTCTCTGGTGCTATGTTTTGACAAAAGAATCCATTAGAGATGTCTAATGTTGTTTTGTATTTTTTGCGCACTATGTTATTCATTAGTGCAGCACTATGCGAGTTTTGCACTGCAAAAGTTTTGCAACATGAGTTAAGGTGTCGGTAATCCAAAACTAGACGATATGAATTGTCTGGTTTGGAGACCGGAAACAAAGGGTTGTTCATTTGTGAGGTGCAAGTTTCAATCACCCCCTGGTATTCTAGTTGATCTAGGATTTCTTTTACCTGTTTTTTAGCTTCTTGCTTAATTGGGTACTGTCTTTGTGCAGTAGGTTGTGATTTTAACTGGATTTTGTGAGGAGGAGAGTCCTCATCCCATCCTACATGATTTTTATATAAAGCAGGAGCTTGAGCTACTGCCCACTTTCTGGCAAGTGTGTATTTTTTATGAATTGGGATATGATTTGAGAAGGCAGGCATAATTATTTCTTCGCCATGAGGGCACTCCCTGACAAACTCTGGTGGCCAGTCTTTTTCAGCTAGAAGGATGTCATAGCCCTTGGAGAGATTATCCCAAAATAGTCCCCTTATTTTTCTAGTCTTATCCCCTTCTATACGTAAAGTTATTTCATATATTTTGTGAGGTTTGCTAACTCTGGTGTCTGCAGTTTCCACTTGAAGATATTCATTCGTGTCCACTGTCTCCAGAAGATTCATAAGGACTTTGCGAGCTATGCTCACTTCTGCTGCGCTGTCTAGCATTGTCTGAGCCCATTCTCCGTTTTTCAGTTGTGTCCTCAGTATTCTCGGCATTGTTAACTACCTTTATACTGGCTACCTTCTTTTTTGGAAATTGTAATTTCTTTTTTAGATGAGCATGTTCCTTGTCTTTGGACTTGGCGTGCTCTTCTCTTTGTTCTGATCGTCCTCTTCTTTCCGATTTCTGCGAGGAAGTCTGAAAAGATTGAGAGGGCCGTGTATCAATGTCTTGATATCTATCAGGCTTCTTTATATTATCCCTATTTCTAAGGTTATATCTTTTCCCAGAGGGGTCACTTTGGGGTGACCTGTGTCTTTGGTTTGGAGATTTTTCTCTCCGCCTAGGAGACCTTCCTCTGGACTGGAATTTCTTTTCTTTAGGATTGGATTGTTTGTTTCCATCCCAGCTCTTTTTTTGTGATGTTGAATTATTATTAAAAAATATTTTTTCGGGACTTTCAATCAGTTGTGGTTTTACTGGTATTCCACCTAAACTATCTCTACCTAGTTCCTCATAGGATTTTTCTATAATTCTGGCAATTTCAGCTGGTTGGTCTGCTATATCTGTCTCCTTTAACCTCTGGCGGATCGCCACATTTGCTGCTTCTCCCTTTATGTTGGCTAATAATATAGCCGAGACCTGCTTGAAGTCTTTTAGTAATTTCATACCAAGAGTTAAAGCGGGTTCTGGACCGTATTCGTCTTGAATTTGTTTTAGCACATCTGGTATTACCGAAATGGATGGAACACCGTGCGTTTTTGTGTAGATGGAAGCAAAGACTGTACCCCAAGTGTCACAGTCCTCCACGTGTGGTGCGATTCCCATTGGAAGACAGATAGTCAGAATCCTGTGTTTTTCTAACGGGGTGGTGTCTGGAAACACCGC
The DNA here is from genome assembly GCF_964261635.1 of Lissotriton helveticus. Classification (NCBI taxonomy): domain Eukaryota; kingdom Metazoa; phylum Chordata; class Amphibia; order Caudata; family Salamandridae; genus Lissotriton; species Lissotriton helveticus. The sequence goes on from NC_136059.1 coordinate 1,097,650,397, forward strand.
CTCTATTTGGGTGATTTTTTGTGCTAACCAGAATGGTATTTGTTCCCGTTTAGCTGGTACCTTACCTAGGCAGGATTGTATGTTCTGTGGTGTAATTTTATTTGTGTTCCCCTGATGAGGGGTCAGCTGTGGAATTGCTGGTTGAATTGTTGAAGTCCGCATCACATATTGGACTAATTGTCTATGTAGTTTTATTAATTGTTTTAGCTGTGTTAAAAGGTTTGCTGCAGACATCCCATCGATGTCTGGATGTGGTGTGTATCCGGCTAGAACCGGCCACGTTGCTCCTGGTCTACCTAGTGGACCGAGCCTGGTGATGTGATTATTATGTTTTAGGGCGCCATTAAATAAGAGCAGATGCTCTTGAAATTTAAGTGGTACTTCCACCTCCTCGAAAGGAGTGTACTCATTAGGAGGGTCCTCTGTTTTGTAATAGTGGAAGTACTTTGTTACAGCATTTGCTGCTGGAAAATGTATCCATGAATAATATACCTCTGTCTGCCGATATTCGTGTGCCTCAATCACGAATATGACTGTGCCACCTCTAGGTGTCAGTCCATTTTCTATAAGTTTTAAAGTTATAGATTTCCTCTTGATGACCGGGATGAGTATTATATCCGGGTCTGTGTCTAGCAGTGCATTATCAGCTGCTGCGAGTTCAGTTGCTATCCTAACTGTCTCTCTTTCTTCATCACTGTCTACCATTTATTTAGTTTGTTTGCAGATCAGGTTTCTTATGGAAACAAAGATTAGATGCACAATATTTTGGAACAGTGTATCCTTCAACGTTGACTAAACCAAGGACCATACATAGGAGTTTCCTCCTGCGAGGTCTGGCGGATATTACCTTTTACCCACTCCAGACGTCTTTGGAGTATTATGGGAAAAAAGGGGTCTGAGTGGAAAAGCACGACTGAGTTACTCTAAATGTCTTACGTTAGTTTTATCGCCCTTCCAAACGCGTTGGGCGCCATGTAGTGTAGTTCCTATTATCCCAATAGGCTCTGCGCATTGGAATAATACCTTCAATAGTATAGGCCTAGACCAGACGTTAACTAGGTCTACTACTGTCGATATTAGACTTAAAGTTTTGGGTTTGCCAGCTAGCTCAGAGTTCACTAGAAACTTTCTCGAATAGGCAAGGAGGAGTTGAACCTCCCTGGATAGACAAGAAGGGATTTAGTTTCTGACAACCATAGAACATGACAACTTTGCTCTCCCCTAATCAAGAGTGTATCTCTAGAGTCGTGTGAAAACAAAAGACGACTTATTTTACTCAGTCAGTACGTGCATTCTTAGTCTCACCAGATTGTAGAGAAAAGGAAGAGACGGGCGTGTTCAATAAAAGATGTTATTTATTGATCAGTCTCTTTTCTCATACAAGAGAAATGGATCGATATTATTGCAATACTTATGGTTAAGTAAAGTGCATACAATAAAAGCAGAAGTATAAAATAATACTGTAAAAACATTGATATGCTTTCTAAGCCATATGAAGGTTTAAAATGAATAAAATGAATACATACACATTTACATTTGACTAATCGTACTCAACTGGTGTTTCTAACTACGCCTACCCCGTGTACCTGACCTAAGCCTAATACGTGGGCGGGAGTAGAAAGTTACAGTTTAAGTTAAGTTTGTTTTGCCAAGTGACTGACTAAAGAATTCTCTGCAAGGGGTTATTCAGTTCTGTACCTGGAATCTAGGATGAATGAGGGATGGTATCTCTCGTCTCTGGTCTCGATATTCCAGGCTGCCTGCGAGGGCTACCCGGAAGCGCCGGAGCTGGATTTCTCGGCAGGAGAAAGCAGCGTCTCGTTCTCAGCGCGTCAGGAAGGCGGGGCTGCGCCAGCGGGGTCTGCTCTGCTCTGGGCTTCGGCAAGTCTGGCTGCTCCGATCTCGTCACCACCGCGTGTGTTTGCATAGGGCAATATCGGTAATATTTATACCTTTAAGGTGCCGAGATTGACGTAAGGATGGACATAGATACGTCAATAAGGATGTCATACGACCTGGTCGTTAGCACATTCTTTTGCTGAAGTTCTCGGTGAAATCAAAACAATGGCCGCAGGGTTTTTCCCAGGTCTGTCATAGGTTTGATTTGTTTTGAGAACTCCGTATGCCTTATCAGGGGCTGGAGGAATATCGCTTGTCTAATTAGATGGCAAGCGTTATGACCTAATCAGATAACACGTTCCTGTGCCGTAGTGTGGCTTTATCAGATAACGGTTCTTGCATCATGGGGGTTTTCTGCCTCATGGGATGGCTGCTAGTTAACTTGTTAACCAGAATAGGGTCAGGAATAGGGGGATCGATACAGAACCTATAGGAATACATCACAGTGTGACATTGATCCACATTCTGTCCATCATTGTTGTGTTTGCAGTTACCGCTCTAAGTGTACTGGGGATGCTCAGACGTGAGTCCCAGACACTCCACACCACTGGAATCAAGCTAGCCGGGCTGATGAGAGGTGTTACCTCGAAACCGGGCCGGTCCTCGGATGCTTGTTTCCGTTCTGGGAAGGACATGGCTTTTGTAGTTCGGACTGGACTGTTCCCATGGGGCAACAGGGTCAGCGCTGATTTGCATATCGCCATTGTCTAACCCAGGGTGGTGTGGAGTGGAAAAACGATGGATTTGGGCCCAGATCTTTTGACTGGGGTGAATGTGTGACATTGATCCACATTCTGTCCATCATTGTTGTGTTTACATTTGAATCTATGACATAATATCGACAGACAGAATATCTACATACAAAAATATCGACACAAAAATATCGAAATCAAAAATATCGGAGTCATATCTTCATAAAGGTAAGTACAAAAATATCGAAAAATTAATTTCGTAGTACAAAAATATCGAAATTAAAAATAGCGTTTTTTTAAATGTATTAATAATAATGTAAAAATAATTTTAAAATACATATAATTTTACAAATATTAAATAAAAACATTAAAACATAATTAAAAAATTAAAACTAATACATATACATTTAAAATAAATTAAAAACTCTACATATAAATTAACACAAAAACTATTAAAACGCATGTATTTACAACGCATGTTTTTACAACGCAGGTACCTTTACAACGCATACCATTACAACGTAAGTATTGGTAAGAATATATTTCTTATTTTAAATTAAAAAATTGAAAATAATATAAATTAATTTAATATAATTTAATGTAATTTTTTAAAAATTGTATTTAATTGATTTAATTTAAATTTAATTTTATTTGATTTTTACGCTGTACCCCAAAAACCCAAAACTGACCCTGAACCCTAAAAATACCCCTGTACCCCAAGAACCCAAAACTGACCCTGAACCCTAAAAATACCCCTTTACCCAAAAACCCAAAACTGACCCTGAACCCTAAAAATACCCTTTTACCCAAAAACCCAAAACTGACCCTGAACCCTAAAAATACCCCTTTACCCAAAAACCCAAAACTCACCCTGAACCCTAAAAATACCCCTTAACCCAAAACTGACCCTGAACCCTAAAAATGTCCCTTTACCCAAAAACTGAAAACTGACCCTGAACCCTAAAAAAACCCATTTACCCAAAAACCCAAAACTGACCCTGAACCCTAAAAATACCCCTTTTCCCAAAAACTGAAAACTGACCCTGAACCGTAAAAATACCAAAAACCCAAAACTGACCCTGAACCCTAAAAATACCCCTTTACCCAAAAACTGAAAACTGAGCCTGAACCCTAAAAATACCCCTTTACCCAAAAACTGAAAACTGAGCCAGAACCCTAAAAATACCCCTTTACCCAAAAACTGAAAACTGACCCTGAACCCTAAAAATACCCCTTTACCCAAAAACTGAAAACTGACCCTGAACACTAAAAATACCCCTTTACCCAAAAACTGAAAACTGACCCTGAACCCTAAAAATACCCCTTTACCCAAAAACTGAAAACTGACCCTGAACCCTAAAAATACCCCTTTACCCAAAAACTGAAAACTGACCCTGAACCCTAAAAATACCCCTTTACCCAAAAACTGAAAACTGACCCTAAACCCCAAAAATACCCCTTTACCCAAGAACTGAAAACTGACCCCGAACCCTAAAAATACTCCTTTACCCAAAATTAATTAACATTATTTAATTACCAATTAATTATTAATTAACAATAACAATAAAGTAAATATATTAGCACATTAGCTATAATTAATTTAATTTACTAATTAATATTAATTTTACCCAAATAATTAATTAACAATAACAAAAAATTATATATATTAAAAATTTACTGTAATTAATGTAATTAACTAATTAATATTAATTAATTACCAATGAATTAATAATTAAAAATATGTACAAAATTATATTAATTAATTAACTAATTAATATTAATAAATTACCAATTAATTAATAATTAAAAATATGTACACAATTATAATAATTAATTAACTAATTAATATTAATTAATTACCAATTAATCATTAATAAAAAATATTTACAAACATATATTAATTAATTAATTATTATTAAATTACTTCCCACCCTATTCCCCTATAAACCCACAACCCGCTCTGATACTAAAACGCAAAATGTAAACAAATTTACAAATTTTCAAACATACATTACAAAACATGTTTAACAAACATATAAACAACATAATAAAATACATAACACAAAACAAAATTTCGAAATGAGTAAAATTCGATATTAGTAAGATACATACCTTAAAAAACGATATTCTGTCTGTCGATATTTTGGACATCGATATTCTTTACTATCGAAATTAAAACATCGATATTATTGTATATCGATATTTTAATTTCGATATTTTGTCTCACTACCGCCACATTTACGCCGCTGTTGCATCACTTCTATGACACAGCAGCGGCGTAAACCATGCACCATGTTGCGCCTTATTTACAACGTGACACATCTAGGTAGATGCATCAAGTTATAAAGCCCTACGCCACATAAACCCTGTGCTAGGTTTCATGTGGGTGTTCCGGCGCAGGGTGGGCGTTCTGTCGCAAGAACACCTTGTAAAAGTGACGCAGTGAAATCTACAAGATTTCACTGAGTCACTTTTACGTCCATGCTACGTCAAAACCCTGCACCTGCTTGAAGCAGGCGTAAGGAGTGACGCAGCATGTTTGGCATTGGGTGCCCCTGAGCATTGCTGGAGTCACGTCTCGCTTGTGACACGACTCCAGCAATGCGCCGCCCTTATGCTACAGGATGCGACACGCATCGCCCTATCCTTGCGCCACGGTGCACCGCATTGTAAATGCGATGCATTCATGGCGGCGCAGGGAGGGAATTGCGTGTCGCATCTTTTCTGGCGCATCCCTGCGGATTTGCAGAGATGCGCCAGAACTTGTAAATCTACCCCTTTAGGTCTAAGGAAAGGGCTATGGTACAGAGGCTCGATTCCCCTTTCACCAGATGCACAAGAGGATCTAACTTGGTGGCTAAACAACCTAGGTGCATGTACCAGACTTTATAGTAGAGTCAGATGCAAGCAACACGGGATGGGGAGCCCACTTAGGAGAAGTAGAGACAGGGGGAGGATGGTCCCCAGAGGAAGTCTCTTCATATAAATTGTTTGGAAATGATGGTGGCCCTGAACTCTGTTACGAGCTTCAAGGACCTTCTAAAGAAGTAAAACACTTTGATTCACTCAGACAATTTCATAGCTGTTTCTTATATAAACAGATTAGGAGGTGCAAGATCCAAGGTACTCTCAGACTTAGTACAACAAATATGGTATTTTTGTTTTGAACACAAGATATTCTAAGAGCGGAATTTGTTCCAGGAATTCAGAATGTAATAGCAGACTGGAACTCGAGATTCCTGAGGGATTCCAGCAATTGGAAGTTACACCCAGAGGTCTTCGCTCTGATTCAGGACCTATGGGGCCCAATCCAGATAGATCTCTGTGCGAGCAGAACAAACTTTCAGGTTCAAACCTATTTCAGCTGGAAACCAGACCTGGGGGATGTGGCAATAGATGCTTTCCTTTAACCTTGAGGCAAGAACATTGCCCATGCATTTCCCCCTTCTCCTTAATCCAGAGAGCCTTGTGGAAAGTGAGAGTAGAATCCAGCAGTATCATCCTTGTGACTCCCTTCTGGAAATACCAAGTGGGGTTCCTGGGAGTGATGGAACTAGCCATAGATATTCCTCATCTAGTTCCAGCATCCACGGGCCTCGTTCAGAAGCCAGAAGATGAGGACCACCCTCTGGTTTTAGTGGGGGAAATGAACCTTTTTAAAAAAAATATATTTATTAGAACAGGAAAAATTGGTAAACAAAATAGTTTACATGTCAGTTTACTTATCAAATAACAAGACCAATAAATTAATCAAGCATAGTCAACAGTTGTAAAAAACATTCCATATTACAATTTACAATGGCAACCTACAAGGGATCAGACTCCTACCGCCTCTAACTAGAATATCCTAACTACAGTTTTAATTAATAAGTTACATTAAATAGGATTAATAAATAAAGTGCAAAGTGCCAAGTGCAAATCATTTTTGTTACGTGTCTGACGAATATAGGAATACGATAACTTCTACAAAGTGCCGCGTGCATATATAACTTATTTTTAACTAGTTCATGATCATCAGGTTTCATCTATGAACCCATGAGGAAAAAAAAGGTCGCCAAATACCGCTAAATCTTACCACAGCTCCTATACATTTGGCATAGGCCTCTTCAAGTCTACAAGTCCTAGTCATTTCATTATACCAATGTTCAATGCTAGGTTGTAGCTGGTTCTCCAGTTTTGCATAACAAGCGATCTGGCAACTGCAATAGCAATTAAAATAAAATATTGCAGATTTTTTGTAAAACATTTCACTTCTCCTGAAGAACCAAATAGCACCAGCATGGCTGACAAACTAATTTGCATGGATAAAATCAAAGACATTTCCGCAAAAACCTTCTTCCAGAAATATTGTAAATCATTACATTAAAAAAATATACGTACCCAGCCCCCTTCACTCTCTCTGTTACAGCAAAAGCATTTATTCGGGCAGGTTAGAAACATTTTAGACAATTTCAGGGGTGTAAAATATAGTAACCATCTAGATAAAAAATTCATTCTTTTAAAATTGGCGCCTCTGAGAGCTTTATTCGCTAGATCACTACGCTGTTTCCACTCTCTGGTATTGAACTTGCAGCCTGTCTCTGAATGAATTTTTTGGAGCTCTTTTGTCAGGATCTCTTCCGAATTGGCTTTTTGATGAAGTAGCTGATACCAACAGCCAACCCCTACCATTTTATTTACTATCTGCTTGACAATTGGCCTTACTGTCTCATCTAGCCTTGCGTAGTTAATTTTAAGGAAGTTGGATATTTGCACAAAGCTCAGGGCCAGTGCAGTATTCGGTGGAGTGGCCTGGAGACAAACCGTTTCCCAGTTTATTAAGGAATCAAGGTTATAGAAATACCCGAGTTGAAGATAACCCAGTTTTTGCCAGTCCTGAAAAAGCCCTCTGGAGAGTTTAAGACCTCCTACTGCCCCATCCTGTATAGGGGTGTAAGCGTGGATTAAAAGGGACATCTCGTGGTTTAAAAAATAACTGCATTCTTTCAGCCAATGTGAAGATAACCTTATATCATGTTTTTTTGGGATGTTTTGCCAAACGTAGGAACACTGGGAGTCCAATGGCGCTTTCATTCAACATATGCATCAAATTTTTTTAAATCAAAAACAGAATTCTCCCTACCCAATTGGGAAAACAGATTAAGTAAGGAAGCCTGATGATATGTTAAACAATGTGGGAGTGCCAGTCCTCCTGAAGTTACATCAAGTTGCAATATAGAGAACTTAACCCTAGGTTGTTTATTATTCCAAACGAACTTCCTTATTAATCGATCCAACTCCTTAAAATAATAATTCGGGATTTTCAAGGGCAGATTAATAAATAGAAACAAAAACAGTGGAAGGACCATAATTTTAACCCGGAGCCCCTCCCAACTAAGGACAGGTGAAGCAGAGACCAGTTATCGAATAACTTTCTGACTTTCGTGAGCAATCTAGTATAATTCAAAGAAAATAATTGCCCAAAATCATTAGTGACATGTATCCCCAGATATCTAATTGGGTGCGGAGGTTTTAGATGGATGGCAGGTAGGAAATCCAAAGGAGTCGTATTAAATGCTAAAATTTCGGTTTTTGCCTGGTTAACTTTGTATCCTCCAATTTGCTTAAAGTTTTGAATTTCATCCAACGCATTCTGTAGGTTATCTGCCCCTACCTTCAGATATAAAATGATATTGTCTGCATAAAGCTTAATTTTTGCCATACCATCAATGGGAGGGACGATACTTATACTCTTCCGGATCTTCTCAGCTAGGGGTTCGATAAACAATAAAAATAGGAGAGGAGACAACGGGCACCCCTGGTGGGTGCCTCGTTTGATAGTAACCTTACCATTTACTAAACCATTAATCATGATTGTAGCTTCTGCCCCTCTATACATTTTGGTTAGCATCTGTATAAGTTGTTGTGGAAAACCAAACTTCCGAAAAATAAAAAATAATGCACTTCAGTCTACCAAATCAAAAGCTTTTGCAGCGTCCATCATCATAATCACTGCTTCAGTCTGATTAATAGAAAAGTAATCGAAGGCTTGAATGAAAAAATACGTATTCGATGCCATTAAACGTCCAGGAATAAAACCATTTTGATAATTATGAACCACCTGTTGTGCCCAGGGAGCTATCCTTTGTGCCCAGATTTTCATAAGAAATTTATAATCTGTATTTAACAAACTGATAGGATGATAAGAGCTTGGATCGGCAGGATCCTAATTCTTTTTAAGAAAAACTATTACTACTGATTCCTTAAAACTTTTGGGAGTATCTATACCATCCTTGATTTCATTAAACAATCTTACCAAAAAGGGAAGCAGTTCAACCTGAAATATCTTATAAATTTCTACAGGAATCCCGTCTGCTCCACTAGCTTTAGCATTAGCCATACTCTTTAATGCTACTTGTGCTTCAGGGATTCCTATTTGAGAGCTCAATGCCTCTGAGAGCTGCTGCGATAGCACAGGTAGGTCCAATGACTGAAAATATCTCTCAAGATCTGCCTCATCCACTCCCTGCGTTTCTCCATAGATATGATTAAAATGTGAGCTTAGCACCTCACTGATACCCTGCTTATCATCTACTAGGAGGCGTGTTGCTGGATTTTTTATTTGAGAGATTAATTGTGCAGATTTTTGTGATTTCGTGGACCAGGCCAGGAATCTGCCAATCTGCTGATTCTCCTCGTAAAGTTTTTGTAGTAAGCCTTACTTCCTGCAATTTCCTCTACTAAGAAAAAATCTTTCAGATTCTCCATTGCCCTAGCAAGCTCTTGCTGCTCTGCCTTTGTTATGGGCGCTGGGAATCTGCAAGAGTTATCTTTCGTCTAGCCTCCTCCATCATAGTTTGAAGTGTGGCAATCTTATGTCTCCGTAGGTTATTAATTCTTGCCTTATAAGAAATAACCTGGCTTCTAAATGTGGTTTTAAAGGCCTCCCATATCGTAAATAAAGGGTCCGTATTTACATTGTATAGAAAAAACTTCTTGATAAACCGTCTGATTCTGTTAAACAGATAATATCTTGTAGAACGGATTTATCAAATTGCCATCTGGGTCTAATTTTCACACTCTTATTTAATAATAGTGTAAAAGAAATTAGCGAGAGGTCTAAAAAAAGAGTTGGCGACAAAGTCTGCCTGACCCCTAGCAACTCATTTATCCACTAAAAATAATCCAAACGTGAGGGTGAGGCCAATCTAAATCTACCAGAGTAGCAGGTATATTGGGAGAGAGTAGGATAAGCTAATCTCCAAGGATCTGCTAGTGAAAAATCTTGTGTTAGGCTATTAATTAATTTTGCGATTTTAGGTTTTAGTTGACGCTTCGTTTTATTTGATGAATCCAGGGCTAGATTCTGAATAAAATTAAAATCACCGCCCAGAACTAAAACACCTTCCATACTTATTACTAATTGGTAAATTTGTCCGAGTGCTGCGGGATCGTCTTCGATAGGGCCATAATAATTTACCAAATTCAGCATTGTTTCCTGCAGCTTGACTTTAAACCACAACCATCTGCCTTTCCCATCTCGCTGGACACCGATAACCTACCAGTCAAGTGTGTTTGAAAGTAAAATTCCTACCCCTCGAACGACTAAATTGGCAGAATAAAAAAAATGTCTGTGAATACTTTTTGGGAAGTACTATCTTAGGGTTATCAGATCTAAAATGAGTTTCCGGTAAGAACATAATCTCAGGGGAAAGATAAGTAACCCAATTTAAAAAAGCAGCACTTTTCCACGGGTTAAGTAATACATTAACATTACAGGATACAATTTTCACACTCTGCATTCAAACATATTCATCTGTAAATCTGAATATTCACAAGTAACATGGCCTGCATTGAGTAAAGTAAATCTGTAAAATAGCTTACATTTTTCTTGTTAATTTTTTCCTGCGTCTATGCACCCCCCACAAAAAAAGAAAAACCCAACAACCCTGAACCAACCCCTCTACCCCAGAAATGTGGTCAACCCTTCCGGTCCTACATCCCCCATCTCTCCCTCCCTTAGCCAATGAGGTACCCTGTAACTGCACCCTAGGTGATCTGCCCCCCACCCATACAACAAAGGAGACCTAAATACCCTGGTGGACGTGAATCAAAAAGTAGAGCAAATTGACAAAGTTAAACACAAACAACACAAATTCATCTTGCCGTAGTAATCTCACTCAGAAGCTCCTGAGCGTCTTCTACCCACAAAAGCATATGGATCTTTCCTTTAGCCAGCAACCTTAGTTTAGATTGTTGTGCAATTGATGCCTGAGCTCCTTGGGCCTTAAATAAATACAAAAGTATAACAAATTCTTTACGCCTAGGTGCTGCTCCTGCAGACATGTCTGGAAAAATTTGACAATTAATACCCTAGCTGATAACAAAATGTCTCTGCTGAATAGCTTAAGTCAGAACGTTCTCTTTAATTCTATTGTCAGCGAAGTTAATTAGGATTGTGCGGGGATATTTAGAGCCAGGTATGGGGTAGGCTGGGATGTCAAATATGGGAAACATCCTTTACAACGCAACTTTTACCACGCACTGCCTTTACGACTCAACTTTTACAACGCAAACCATTACAACGCATTGCGCTGGGGGGCGCTCTAGGATAGGGAATTGGTTTAATTTACTATCCAACACCTTCCCTACTATCCACGGGGACTGGAGTTGGAATAGTAAATTAAACTATTCACTATCCAGCGCCCCAAAGCACTATGCATTGAAAAAGGCATGCATTGTAAAAACAGCGTTGTAAAGGCGTGCGTGGTAAAAGCATGTGTTGTAATGTCATACATCCGTCAAACGTTAATATCAAATCCCCAGTAAAATCCGGTAGCACTTTTTGTTTAAGGAGGGCTTGAACCCAGAGGAGGGTATTGGTCCCCTCGCTCCCCTCCGGCACTCCCACGATTCTAAGGTTAAAACGGCGTGAGTGATTTTCCAAGTCCTCCAGCTTATTCTCCAGAGCAGTCTTCTCCGCCGTCACAGTATTTATTTTCTGAATTGTAGAGCTCATCTGATCCTCTAAATTAGCTAGCCTAGTTTCTGCCTCATCAAGTCTGACCGGAATGCCAGAGATCGTTTCCTCTATTTTTTTCAGCCTGAGATGAAATGCAGCAGTCTCGAGCGCCTGGGACTTTTTCATATCTCGGATCTCCTCCAAAATTAGATTAAGCAAAGTCTTAATTTCCACCTGTTGCGTGTTACCCCCGGTGGATGAAAAATTATATTTTTGGATTTTGAATCCCTGCATTAACAGCTTGACCCAACGATTCCGGGCCCCTCTCCATTATTGCACAAGAAATTTCCGGTATTTGCTGCAGACTCTCTTGAAGCTGCTCCGAGATAATATCTGCAATGGAGACCTGCTGGGGGGGTGAATGCTGAACAAATGAGGCTGATGGACTAGCCTGGAGGGTCAGCAATGTTTCCCCCTCAGGATAGAAGGATATTAAAGGTACCAGGTACATTAATGGGACCTGGGAAGGTTTTGAAATAGTTATCCTCTCAGAAGGAGTTCCTGCTGACTCTTCCCCTGAGGTTACTGGCAAGGCTGTACTTAGATGTACTAAGGGATCCATTGGGATGACGGGCAGACAAAGTTCGCCCGTCATCCTTCCGGTGCATGGGACCACCCGCCTATGGCTTATGGCGGGGGTCCCGTCCTACAGATTAGCATGCGCCCGCCAGAGTGGCGGGCGCTTCCCGCATTTTTAGCATTGCGGCGCGCCGTAATGCTAAAAATGCACGCGAGGTGCCTGTCATGATGTGCATCGAAATGCAGGAGGGTACCATAGGTACCCCCCATGTGCACCCCCCACCCCTCCGGAGTCCCTGGGGGCCCGCAACGGGCAGGGGGACTCTGCATGCCTTTCCGTGGTGGCATTGCTGCCACGGAAAGGCATTGAAAAATGCCCTTCATAATATGGCTGGCGGTGTCTCATAGACACCACCACCATATTATTCCTTTTCCGCCCCGGCCGCAAGACGGCCGGGGCGGAAAAGCGGCGGACTGTTTTTCCGTCCGCCGAGGTCCGCCCCGCCATAGTAATATGGCGGGGGGAAAAACGAGTGTGGATGTCGGGCGTATGGCAATCCGCCTGACATCATAATGGGCCCCTTTGTCTTGGGTGGCTAACGACTGGGTGCTCTTCTTAGCAAATAAGGGAAAATCTTTGGAAATTTTTAATTGTGCCTTAATGGTTCCAGGCCTGGTCTCACTCAGCTCGCTGGACTGGGCTTTTTCCCCTTCATTAGGACCATCGCCCCTTCCCCCTTGATGAGACTGTAGCTCATGCGGTGGCTCAAACAAATCTTCTGTAGACCTCTCAGAGCTTCAATTAAGTCCTGAGCAATTAATCAGACCTGGCTCTTTGGTCAAAGTCTGTGCACCTTTTGCTTGTACCAGGCATTTTTTGGCTTTCAACCCATTCGCCCCATCCACTTTTGCAACGGCATTGGCTTGTTTCCGATGTCTGCCCATCTTATGTGTTTCTTATTTTTTTCCCTTTTCTCAGGAGCCTCACGCCAGCAAGTACTGGCATCAGGGCTAACAGAAGCCACTCTCTCGGCTCTCTGGGGGCTTACCAGCAGACCTAAGAAGCTTAACTCGTAGTAGTTTAAATGTCCAAGCTGTGGATCCTTTTGTGCTCAAAGTACCTCAGGCATGAATATAAATTGGGCTGTGGAACATTTTTTTTTTTATGCTCTCACCGAGCACAGACAGAGCTCCTGCCAGCACCAGCAGCCTCCAGCATCCAGCAGTTCAGCAGCTCACATACCTCCTTAACACTTCAGGATTCAGTCTCCGTGCCCTCTGGCTGCCCTTTTTTACTGGCAGCATCTTGGCATTCTACGCGTCTCGGAGCAATCCACCATTACAACCTTCACTGCAGTCTCCTCTGCAGTGGGCGGGGCAACAATCACCTGTGCTACGGAGAGGGCGAGAGTCTCCATCGCCTCACCTCACCTTCTTGTCTGGGGGATTTCGGGGACCTAATAGATATTCAGACCGTTCTTCAGAAAGGTCCTATTGGATGAATCCTGGGCCCTATTGGATAAATCCTGGGCCCCAGGAACCAGAAAAAGATATAAGGGTGTGTGGAAAAAAATGGCAGTTGATGTTTGGAGAGGAGTTTGGATCCCGTGGAGGTCCCTGTTCAATAATTAGCAAACTAATTAGCGATCCTTTTTTAACTCTGGTCTCTTTTATAGCACCAATAATTGTTATAGATCTGCAATTTCATCTGGGCATGCTTTAGTAAATAATCTAGCAATAGGTAGTAACTCTCTAATTAAACGAGTGATGAAGGGCATTAGACTTAAAAGACCACCCAAAAGCACGTTATGATTCTTTGTGTGATGTTAGTTTAATTTTCTAAGTTTTTGTATGTTGGCAAGATAATACCTTTTTAACCCTTAAACAGATTTCCATGAAATTGGCCACTTTACTTTGCCTGATCTCTTTCAAATGAGCTTCTGATAGAAAGGTTCTGGAGTTATCTAACAGATTTTATTCTTGTGAGGGCATACATTTCAACATTTGGAAGAGAACAAAGACTATGTCTGATTCTGTCTTTTACCCCTTTTTTAATGACTCTGAAAAATAATGTGTGGTAAGATGTATGAAAGTTTATGATAACAAGATTGCAGAATTTAGAAAGAATGGAGTTGATCAACTGCTTTTATCTTATGTAAAACCCCATAAACCAGTCTCATCAGCAACTCTAGCTAGATGGATAAGTGCCATAATGAGTGAGGCTGGCAGGCATAGACCTGTCAAGATTTTGATCCCATTTATCTAGAGGGGCAATGTCTAGTAAGGTTTTTTGGTCAGGAGGATGTCTTTCCGAGATTCTTAAAACAGCTGATTGGTCAAACGCTAACACCTTTGCAAAATTTTATTTCAGACCAATAGAGCATGTTAGCAGTGTGGATCTAAGCAGCTTTGTACATGCATGATGGTAGCCTCCGGTCTTGTAATGAAATGACGATTCTCCAATTGTTATGCAGAGAGAATCTTGATTTCATTAAAGACAGATGGACGCTAACATTATCCCACCCTCCTCACCCTATGAGGAGAGAACAGGTAATAAGGTTTTTGAGTTTGTAAATTTTGCTAACGTGTAAATTTCTAATATCCAATCCTCCTTTTTCCCTTTATTCTATAATCTCTTTTCTCTTATTTTAAATAATTCCACCTAGGATTGAGATGTGCAACAAGATGGTTTTACAGAACTTCTATTTTTTTCATACTGCCAGAAATGGATACCTTTCACCCTTGTATGTTTGCAGCTTAAAGAGGAAGAAAGCCCTGTGCACTAGATAGTTATACTTCACGAACAATCTATATGTTTATGATGTATTAATGTTCTTTAAAGGGCTGCATGTTGGGGCAGCAAATAAAAGTATATGCATTTTGGTAGCCTCTGTCTGTCTTCAATTAAATCAAGATTCTCTCTGCATAGCACTTGGAGAATCGTAATTTTTCAAGTTCATGGTTTAAACTTGACATCTTTTCTCGAACATTGAACATTGCCATTTTACACACATTTCATTGTGTGCCTGTGCAGGATAATATTCTCCTGAATGGATTTTGATTACTTTTATACTTCGTAGGCATATTACCATATACCTTGACATTCTGTACAGGGGCTGAGTTCACTACGCAAAATGTTGTTGATTGTTGTGTCCGCTCGGTGACAGAGCTATCACAATAGAGCTATCACAATAGAATCAACAAGAGCGACCTAACTGGGACTTCGGCATGGCAACATGAGTGATGTTTATTACATAAACAACATCCCTTCCTTGTTTATTTAGAGGAGCATTTTGCTGGCACTGAGAGGCCACTACATGCCGGAATTACAGCCCAACAGATTCCTGTTTACAACTCCGAGAGAGGATCCCAGATCTCCACCATAACGGGCGCACTGATGACACCTACCTACAGATAACAGGGAGTTAGTTCATCCTACAGGGATTTTGGCAGATTCATCCACCCTCGGTACACTAGGATAGATATGTATGTATGTATGTATATACGTATTTATTAAGCGCAACAAACACCCCATGGGTACCCTGTCGCTACAATTTGTGATTTAGAGGACCAATATTAATCAGAGAGACAGAGACAGATAGTGAAGAAAGACAATCAGATTCTAGGAAACAGCCACGTCTTAATCCTTTTTCTGAACAGCAGCAGGGAATTACACTGATATCAGGTGGTAGCTCATTCCACAGCCTTGCTGCAGCAATGCTGAAGGCACAACCACCCAATCTGACCTTCTTGAATCTAGAAACCTTCGCCAAACCGGCCGAAGAGGAGAAAAGATGTCGAGTGGGAATGTACCAGAGTAGTTTGTCTTGCAAAGGTTTTGGTCCAAGGCCATGCAAGGCCTTAAAAACAATGCACAAGGACTTAAACTGTAATCTTTGCAACACAGGTAGCCAATGTAGCTCGGCCAGGCATTGTGATGCAGACGAGTTTCGCGGTTTAGCTAGAGCGAATCCTGCTGCCATGTTTTGAACCCGTTGTAAACGTTGGATCAAGTATTTAGGAGAGTCCAGCAGCCGGGCATTACAATAGTCTAAGCCACTTAAAATTGCACCCTGCACTACTATTCCTCTGGCCGAGGCAGGCAACAGTGGGAGAATCTTTCTCAAGGCTCTAATCAGCCCAAAACAGCATCCCGCTGTTTTATTCGCCTCTGCCTCCAGGGTCAGATTAGCACTGAACAGAACCCCCAAATTACGGACCGTATTGGCCGGGACCAAGGGAGAGGAAGTACCTACTGGCCAGCAGTAGGGGAGAGGTAAAGGCACCTTCCCTACTGCGCAGTGCACTATCTTGGTTTTCTCTTAATTGAATTGTAAAAAGTTCAGCTGTAGCCATTGCGCAGTGTCACGCATACAAGCATGAAAATCCTCCAGCGCCGAAGGTTGGGTGCCATCCAGGGATAAAATGATCTGGGTATCATCCGCATAATTTATCAGCTTCACCTTATGGGCCTGAATTATATCAATCAGAGGTCTAAGATAAACATTAAACATAATTGGACTGATAGCAGACCCCTGTGGGACACCATGACCAATATCGGTGAAGGTAGATTGAAACGGCGGAAGGGTCACCGCCTGATGTCTACCCGAAAGATAGGGGAAGAACCAAGCCAAAGCCACACCTACCACTCTGGCCTCCTCGAGGCGGGTCAGCAGAATACTATGGTTGACCGTGTCGAAGGCGGAAGACAAGTCAAGCAATATTAATATTGCCGATTGCCCCTTGTCTGCCAGGTAGTGCTAGGTAGGAGTACAAAATATAACAGTACTAATATGCAAGCATATATTCTCGGTACCAGCACAATGGTTGAATTGTTTATCTTCTTCACCATTCTCATAATGCCAATAACGTTATTTGGTTTCCTTCTATAGATTACTGCAGCACACGTATTTTACTCAAGAATCACAATGCTTTAGTTAATAGAGGAGAGGATGTAGCCTTACGGCTAGAGCGGTCGACCTTGAAGATGAGTTACGGCAACGACGCTCAACATCCTGTGATTCTGGGCAAATCACGTAATCTCCCTGTACCTAACAAAAATGAAAGTGTCCTTCTGTAACAAAACTGGTGCTCATGTAAAGAGCTCTGATACCCGATGTTGGGTCTAGTTTGCGCGATATATACTCTAAATAATAATCATAATAATAAATATATTGAAACTGCATGTTGTGTATTTCTTGTGTATCCACTTGGGCATACGTGAGTAAACAACCAAAAAGGTTCTAGACCTGTTACCACGATGTTGGGGAGTCAGGGTCGTCATGTTCTGAAGTTGCACAGTCCATTTGTTACCTGGTCAGGTTTGGGGTACAGATGGTTAACTATGAGCTAGCAAGTCTAAGGCCAACATATCCTGATGATGTGCGTAGAATCAGTCTTACACAGTTCTGACGTTTATGTTGTCTAACAAATGCATAGTTTTTACTGAGAAAGTAGGAGCCATATGACAGTCTGAACCCAGAAGTGAGTCCCAAAGAGGTATTTGCCACAACAAAGGCCTCCATCTCAATGGCACCCCACCTCTGTTCCTGAAGAGGTAACATCCTGCTAATGAAGGCTAAAGATTAGTCTAGTCCTTCCTCATTTAACTGTGCTAAGACTGTCCCTATGCCATGCTCTGAAGCATCTATCTGCACTATGAAGTTCTTGAAAAAGTCTGGAGCCTTGAGTACAGGTGCTATATACATGGCTTCCTTGAGGGACTCAAAGACTTTTTGACAGACCTTTCTCCAGATCACCTTTTTGGACTGCTTCCTCGAAATCAGCTCAGCTAAAGGGTCAAAAACTGGTGCCATAACCCTCTGCAAATCTCCAGTAATATCTGGTGAGACCCAGGAAGGCCCTCACCTCAGTCTGCGTTTTGGGGAGGTTGCAGTCTTAATCTTAGCCTGTAGGAGCTGCACCTTACCTTCGACCAGCCTGTGGGGTAGGCACACCATGGTATCCTGTCCTATATGGCAATTACTGGCCTGGATGGTTAGGTCTGCCTGCTGCAGGGGCTGAAGCATCTCCTTGATGTGGTGCATGTGTTCCTCAGAGCTGGAGCTGAAGACAGCTATATCATCAAGGTAGGTGGCACTGAAGGCCTCCTTCCCAGCCAGAGCCCTGTTCACCAAACTCTAAAAGGTGGCTGGGGCATTCTTTAGGCCAAAGGGCATCACCTGGAACTCGAAGTGGCTCTCTGGGGTCAAGAATGAGGACCTCTCTTTTGCCCCCTCAGTCAGAGCCATCTGCTAGTACCTTGATGTGAGATCAAAGGTGCTGAGGAACTTGGCAACGCTCAGCCTGTCTATGAGCTCATCAGCTCGAGGAATGGAGTGAGAGTCAGTTTTATATATTGAGTGAGTCACCTTTAGTCCTCACAGAACCAGAGTTCTGGGGAGGAACCCGGTGGGGCAGCCTTGGGTACACCCAACTGGTCTGGACCAGGGACTGTCCAGCTTCCTGGGACCTCCTACTTAATGCTGGCCCTCCCTCACCTTAACCAACATCCTGTATTTATTTTGAGAGACATACTATATCCAGTATGTATGTTGTGGGTACACAAATATGTAAGCCCAGGGATGTGAGAAAATAGAGCAGAAAACTGTCCCATTAACTGGCATCAGTCAATCTATTGTTCTGAGAGCAGACTATATTAGAGGTTAATGCCCTCTACTGACTCATTGTGCTACTTGGAAGACAAGAGGTCATGGAGAGGTTCACTTTCCTCTTCCAATCTGTCATCTGATACCAAGGGCATGATGACTTCAGACATCTCAAAGTGCGGTCTGAGACGGTTTATGTAGAGCACCTTTAAGGGGTTTCTAGACTTCTGGAGATCCACCAGGGAGGTGCCCCCCCCCCCCTTCTGCTCCTTTGCCTCATATGGGTCTGTCCAGTGACCCAGAGAGCTCTGGGCTCCACAGACTGCATGACTTACACATTCTGGGCAACCTGACGCTCCACCCGAGAGGCCATCTGGTCAAACCAGAGTTTCTTTACCTCTTGGCTGGTCTTAAGATTATCTTTTGCCATTTTCCAGAATTGCTGCATCAGGCTACAGCGTGCCAGAATGTAGCTAACTACATCCAGAGGGGGTTTCCTGGGAGCTTGCTCCCGCCCCTCCTTCACAAGCCTGAGAGGTCCTCTATCAGAGTATTCATAGAGTTCAAATAGGCTAAACTCAACACCCTAACGGTGCACCTTCCTGTAGGTGAACAGCAAGCATGGCAAGAGAACATCCCCCTTCTGCCTGATGTGGCCAGGCAGGGCCATAATCATGCTTTTGAGGGTCTTTTTGCACCTTTCAACAAGTCTGTTTGTTTGAGGGTGATAGGGTATGGAGAACCTATAGGCTATGCCAAGTACCTGGTCTTCACGGAAGCAGAATGGTTGACCCACAGGTGTCACAGGTATCACCGTAATTGGATATTTCCTACGGCTACACCAGAGAGGGGGAAAAGAGAAGAGACAACTCCAACCTCGCCAATTATCTCTCAGTCTCCTAGAAAGCCTTCTTCTTATTTCCAAGAGAGTCAATGGGTTCCAGGATAGGAGAGGACCTAATGTGCAGAGAAAGGGATAAATAGAAATAAGGTTAACTCCTACACTTCTTGCTTCACTGGGTTTTGCAATTCTGAATCTGACCTTCCTTACCAGTTAAAGCGGGAATTTTAGCTTCTCTTCTTATTTACAATTTCTAAGTATATGTTTCTCAAGTAGGTAAGGACCTAATGCACAAAAGAAGAACAAGATTGAAACAAGATTAAGTTCATACTCTTCTAACTACACTGTTGTGACGGGGAGGACCCGGACTCGGGCCCTCCCGGCTTACTTTTACCTGTGTCCCCTCTTTTTGTGCAGCACACAGATACCTGGCAAACGGCTGCGGACAGGATTCATCCCCTATAGGAAACCGAGGAGCCGTGTTGCTTTAATTGGGCGGAGCTAGACCCTGGACCCGCCCACCTACTGGAGGTAAAAGAACGCCCTAAACAGACTCAGGTGTGTATTACACCCGGAGGAGACGGAGAGTGGTGGCGTGAGAGAGGAGCGGAGTGGAGCTGGACGGAGGACGGAGAAACGGAGATTGCAGTCGAGGAGGAGTCGGGAAAACAGAGGAGGAGGTCGGGAGAGGAGACGAGCGGGGAACATCAGCCGGAGGAGTCGGGAGAGATGAGGAAGAGGTCGGGAGCGGAGACGTGCACAGAACATCAGAGAGCGGAGGCGGGAGAACATCAGAGAGCGGAGGCGGGAGAGGCACCACAGAGGACGGAGACCGGAGCCGAGAGGAGAAAGACCAGTGACTACAGCGACAAGCCGGGAGGCCAACGGGAAGGCGCATCGCCCAGCCACACTTCACATGAAGTGTGGCTAGAACAGGTACGGTCACGGTTCACGGGGTGGGCGGGCCGTAAGTGGGGTAAACCTCCGTGACACCAACCAACGACCTTCGGTGCACAAAACCCCCCCCTCACTTTACCGGCACCCTAGTCTTGAAGAGCACGTGTGGTCCCTCACTCCCCTACCCCGAGCACACACTTAAACCATAGCCTAATATTGGTTTCTTTCTGTTTTGGGCGGCGTTCCTGACGGGAGTGGAGAAAACGGCGGACTCAAGGCCTACAACACCCAGAAGGCCACG
Organism: Lissotriton helveticus; assembly: GCF_964261635.1. Taxonomy (NCBI): domain Eukaryota; kingdom Metazoa; phylum Chordata; class Amphibia; order Caudata; family Salamandridae; genus Lissotriton; species Lissotriton helveticus. Next base: position 1,097,671,155 of record NC_136059.1, read on the forward strand.
GGAGTACCGACGACAGGGAGCGGAAAATCAAGCAGCTGAGGACGCCGACAACCCGCTACCATTTTACAGAGTGCCAGTACAAAAGAGGAGACAATATAAAACAATAAAGCCATCGTTACCTAGAACTCCCGTGTCAGTAAGTTTGTTTGAGAACCAAGCCAAAAGCCCACAAGTGGTGGAGAATGCGGGCATAGAAACAGCCATCCAGGACACTAAGATGGAAGAAATGCTACAGGCGTTGGTGAAAGGACAGGAACAGTTGGGGTGGGCTGTGGAACAGCAGCTTGCCTCCGCCCAATTGGACAGGGATGCATTCCGAAACTCAGTGACGGCACAACTAGGGGGCCTACAACAACCAGCCGCCCCGGGTACAAACCCCGTCAGAGAGACAAGACCGCCTCCTACTCCTGCCGGCATATCATTACAAAAGTATACCTCCGGGGAGGATCCGGAAGCCTTCATGATAAATTTTGAGCGGGTGGCGCTTGCATGTGGATGGCCCTTAGATAAATGGCCCTTCTTCCTCGCACCCCTGTTAACAGGAGAGGCCCAGGCCGCCTACCAGGTGGCCAATAGCACCGGACTGACTCCGTATGGACAGATTAAAGCCATCATACTAGACCACCTTGGTTTGGACGCGGAAGCCTACCGCGTCCGGTTCCGCAAAGAAAGGGGTCAGGTGGGGGACAATCCCAAAACCCTGTTTTTCCGCCTGAAAGCAGCGGCCGACAAATGGCTAACCCCTGCAACAAGCTCCAAAGAAGATATCATGGATAAAATCTATCTGGAGCAGTTCTTGGAGGCGCTGCCGTATGGGACTCAGCGGTGGCTGCGGCAGCATTCCAATTTGACAACCACCCAAGCCATGGAGATGGCAGCCACCTTTGCCCGTGCTCAGCCGCGCCTGCACCCCAGTGAACCAGAAAAATCCAACAGAGCACCCCCGAGACCGGAACGCAGGCCACGACCCCCGCCCGGACTACCTGCTCCCCGGTTTGTTAGTCCTGAGGGTCCCCCGTTCCGGGGACCCCAGTGTTTCGATTGCGGGGCCTGGGGCCATATCGCTCGATTCTGCCCCCATAAACGACATGAAGAACCAATGGAGGTCGGCTACATGCCGAAGGCTGTCTTGTATTCCGCCGAGCTTGGAGGCGCATATCACGTGAGTGTTACCGTCAATGGGGCTGTAATCAGGGCCCTATTGGACTCGGGGTGTAAGCAGTCGGTAATACGGGATGAGTATGTATTGCCTCCCCAGATAACACCTGACACCCTAGTGTTTATTAAATGTGTCCATGGGGATGTGAAGGGCTACCCGGTAGCCTATGTCCCCATTGGCATAGAGGGTAAGGACTCGTTAGTGGTGAAAGTGGGGGTGATGGGTTCCCTTCCTGAGCCACTCATCCTGGGCACCGATAACCCCCATTTCCTTGACTTATTCGAGGGGCAGTTATCTAAAGACAAAACCCCGAATGTCCCGGCCCTCCTGTCCACTGATCCATGGGAGGGAGACAGAAGTTTCAGGTTTGCCCAAGCAAATGACTCGACATTGTTCAATGCATGGGAACAGGCCCATGCTAACCAGGATAACCCCCAGGTGCGGTACCCCAGGTTTCTGATAAAAGATGATCTCTTGTACAGACAAGCAAAAGCCGAAGACCCCCTTCAGCTTCTGGTACCTACCTGTTTCCGGGAACAGATCATGTTCTACGCCCATACACATTTACTGGCAGGCCACACCGGCAGCGAGAAAACAACACAGAACGTGCTCCGCAGTTTCTATTGGCCAGGCGTGTACCAGGAAATAAAGACCCATTGCCAGACCTGTGACATTTGCCAGCGGAAGAATACACACCGACCCACAGCCGTACCCCTGCAACCCCTCCCCATCATTGGAACACCGTTCGAGAGGGTGGGAATGGATCTCATTGGGCCGCTCCCAAAAACGCGGAGAGGGCATCAATATGCTCTGGTGATTGTGGATTATGCCACACGGTTTCCCGAAGCTTTTCCCCTGAAAAGCCCCACATCGAAAAACATTGCCGAGAAGTTTCTGGAATTGTTCTCCAGAGTAGGATTTCCGAAAGAGGTCCTGACAGATCAAGGCACACCGTTCATGTCCAGAGTCATGAAGGAAGTGTGTCAGCTCTTGAGCCTTCACCAGATAAAGACGTCAGTGTACCACCCCCAGACTGACGGTCTGGTGGAGAGGTACAATGGAACCCTGAAAGCAGTACTAAAAAAGATGCTCACGGTCAACGGGAGCGAGTGGGACCTCTTGCTGCCTTTGGCGTTGTATGTTATCAGAGGCCAAACCCAGAGTAGCTTAGGCTGCTCGTCTTTTGAGATGTTATATGGCCGCCAACCCAGGAGCCTGCTGGACATGACCAAAGAGGTATGGGAGTCCGAGAACGCTGGTGACACAAGAACCCTGCTGGAGTACAGTCAGAACTTGAAAAATAAACTCGGAAAAATAAGGGAGCTGGCCTTTACGCAACTAGGATCCAGTCAACAGAAGCAACAGGCTCATTATGACAAAGGAAAGAAGTGGCGACGTCTCCTTGTCGACGACTGGGCCTTGGTGTTACTGCCGTCCACTGCAAAGAAATTCCAAAACGAATGGCAAGGACCATTCCGAGTCATTGAAACGATTGGGAGAACAACGTACAGGTTACAGTTGAGCAGGAAGAAGACCCAGGTGTTTCACATCAACCTTCTTAAAAAGTGGTTAGGACGGCCTCCTCCAGCCTCGGTACTGACAACCACGTACGAAAACGCCCAGGGAACCACACTGGACGAACTAGTAATAAACGACGAACTATACGACACCGAACAGGACGGACTACAGAAAACCCTTCATCCCTTCCAGCGGATCTTCTCTAACCTTCCAGGGACCACAACGTTAACCGAGCATCGGATAGAAACCCCAGAGGGGATCACAGTGAAACAAAGACCATACAGGATACCAGCGGCTAAGAGAAGCGCCATAAGCAAGGAAGTGAAAGAGATGCTCAAGCTGGGCGTTATACGCCCCTCTCGAAGCGAATGGTCGTCACCCATCGTGATGGTGCCCAAACCGGACGGAAGCAGCAGGTTCTGTATGGACTTCAGGGCCTTGAACGCGGTATCATCCTTTGACGCCTATCCCATACCCAGAATCGATGAGTTGATTGAGAAGCTGGGAAACGCACAATACATCAGTACCCTCGACCTAACAAAGGGTTACTGGCAGGTCCCTCTAAGAGAGGAAGATCGGAAGAAGACAGCCTTCGCTACACCGGACGGACTCTACGAGTTCAACGTGCTTCCCTTCGGCCTTCATGGTGCTCCGGCCACCTTCCAGAGGCTGATGAACGAGGTCCTTAGAGAACACCAGGACTACAGCTCGGCCTACCTGGACGACATCATTATATTCAGCCCCTCTTGGGAAGACCATCTGAGACATTTACACAACGTCTTACACCAACTGATGAAAGCAGGACTTCATATCAACTCAAAAAAATCCCATGTGGGCTTTCAGAAAGTCAAATATCTGGGGTATGTCCTGGGGCATGGGTTCATTGAGCCCCAAATCGAAAAAGTGAGGGCGATAGCGGATACCCCTTTTCCCACCAGCCAGAAGGGAATGAGGGCATATCTGGGGCTGGTGGGTTACTATCGAAGGTTTATCCCCTCCTTTTCTGACATCGCTGCCCCTCTGACAGACACCTTAAAAAACCACACTAGCAGTCAGATCCTACACAACCCCACACCAGCAATGTGGAACGCCTTCCAGTCCCTCAAACGCGCCATCACCACAAGCCCCGTACTTACCTCCCCTGACTTCAGAAAACCGTTTATTCTTCACACAGACGCCTCCGATTTTGGTATCGGGGCTGTCCTGTCCCAAGAAACGGAGGCCGGTATAGAGCGACCAATACTCTATATCAGTCGCAAACTGTTCCCGAGGGAGATGAAATACTCGACCATTGAAAAAGAATGTCTCGCGATCAGGTGGGCTGTAGATAAGCTGCGGTATTATCTGGAGGGGCACGCCTTCGTCCTATATACCGACCATGCCCCGCTCACGTGGATGAGCCGGAACATTTCAAACAACCCAAGGGTCCTGAGGTGGTTCTTGGCCCTGCAGCCGTTCAGGTTCCAGGTCCGTCACCGTAGAGGGAAGGACAATGCCAACGCGGACTTCCTCTCCCGTTATCCTCTCCCCGATCGGGAGAATCATAGGGGGGAGGGATGTGACGGGGAGGACCCGGACTCGGGCCCTCCCGGCTTACTTTTACCTGTGTCCCCTCTTTTTGTGCAGCACACAGATACCTGGCAAACGGCTGCGGACAGGATTCATCCCCTACAGGACACCGAGGAGCCGTGTTGCTTTAATTGGGCGGAGCTAGACCCTGGACCCTCCCACCTACTGGAGGTAAAAGAACGCCCTAAACAGACTCAGGTGTGTATTACACCCGGAGGAGACGGAGAGTGGTGGCGTGAGAGAGGAGCGGAGTGGAGCTGGACGGAGGACGGAGAAACGGAGATTGCAGTCGAGGAGGAGTCGGGAAAACAGAGGAGGAGGTCGGGAGAGGAGACGAGCGGGGAACATCAGCTGGAGGAGTCGGGAGAGACGAGGAAGAGGTCGGGAGCGGAGACGTGCACAGAACATCAGAGAGCGGAGGCGGGAGAACATCAGAGAGCGGAGGCGGGAGAGGCACCACAGAGGACGGAGACCGGAGCCGAGAGGAGAAAGACCAGTGACTACAGCGACAAGCCGGGAGGCCAACGGGAAGGCGCATCGCCCAGCCACACTTCACATGAAGTGTGGCTAGAACAGGTACGGTCACGGTTCACGGGGTGGGCGGGCCGTAAGTGGGGTAAACCTCCGTGACACCAACCAACGACCTTCGGTGCACAAAACCCCCCCCCTCACTTTACCGGCACCCTAGTCTTGAAGAGCACGTGTGGTCCCTCACTCCCCTACCCCGAGCACACACTTAAACCATAGCCTAATATTGGTTTCTTTCTGTTTTGGGCGGCGTTCCTGACGGGAGTGGAGAAAACGGCGGACTCAAGGCCTACAACACCCAGAAGGCCACAGGAGTACCGACGACAGGGAGCGGCAAATCAAGCAGCTGAGGACGCCGACAACCCGCTACCATTTTACAGAGTGCCAGTACAAAAGAGGAGACAATATAAAACAATAAAGCCATCGTTACCTAGAACTCCCGTGTCAGTAAGTTTGTTTGAGAACCAAGCCAAAAGCCCACAACTGTGTATACCCTTCTTACTCAAACCTTCTCTACCAGCTTAAGTAGGTGTTTAACTTTTCTTCTATTGTAAACAGCTTTTGTATCTATGCATATTTCTGCATGCCCAAAAGTCTTCCGTAAACATTATAAACAGTTAAATGCAAAATACAGTCTTTTCTCTGTAGACTATTTTAGTTCAACAGTGTAGAGTAGAGTTGCGCTTCTGTGCTTGGAACAGTTTCTTCTATCTTGCCTGGACATGCAAAAAGGAACAAGGGAGGAGCAACAGGAAGGAAAAAGAAAGGAAGGATGCAAGGGAGGCAAGAATGTGTAGTTATGTCCAAAGTTCCAGGAGTTAATAGTGTTCTGTTAGTAAACGATAGAGTCTCTTAAGAAGCTGCTGTGAAGCTCAAAAACACAAATGGTATCTTACTTGAGGATTAGACTGAACCTCGAGTGTTGGTACTTATCAGGCTCACTATGCGAAGACTGAATAACTGGAACTGCTCCGGAGACCATAATCAGTCAGCCGACTGACTACTCAAGCAGAGAACAGGTGGAGCGAGGAAATTCTCAAGACGCCTCAAGAGCCTGGAACTCTTTAATCTTCTTGCAGGGAAAACTTGCTGCCTCGAAGAATGGAGAAACGATCTCCCGAATATGAGCGGCAGACTGGAACTTACCACTACCTCACTCACACTTCATGAGGAGGAGCAGAAACAAACGTGCGTACTTCTTATCCGGTGAATTGAAGCGCACAGCAAACTGCGTGCGCTCACCACTTGCCGTCTAAACTCTCGCAAGAGTTTAAAAGGCTATCCAAGAGTTCTAATACTGCGGCGGTCCTCTTGTAGTGTACTAAAGGGCTGAACTGAAGGTTTCTCCAAATGTTGACAAAACAAGGTTTCACCACCAATCTTGCCTTATATACAGTATATGCTATGCCACAGTAATGAAGCATTAGAGTATTTTATTAGTGTCTCTTCAGAACAGCTTGTATCTGGACCTTCAGAAGGCAGACAGAGACTAATGGGCCCCAACAATAAAGGTTGAGGTCATTTCAGAAGACTCCTCAAGACCTGGCTCTTCAGGCAGTAGCAGCATCCCCCACCCCCCAGCCCCTTGAGACCCTCACGGGTAAGTAGTGCGCTTTACAAATGTTATGATTGATTGATTGATTGATTGATTTACAAATGGGAGTCTTGTGGACTGTCATACTAAGGCTCTGTAAACTGTGCCAAGTTTAAGCATTTCGCACCTGGGTAATGCGGTCGAGCAGTCAAAGGCTGCCTACAGAAGAACTAAACAGACCCTCCAGGATTTCACGATTTCCCGGTTTGCCGTGAAATCAGCACTTTTGTAAAAATGCAGCGATTTTTACAAAAGTGCCTGCGAAATCTGAACTTTTGTAAAAATGCCGCAATTTTTACAAAAGTGCCCCCGAAATCACTTCTGTGAGGTCGAGGCAGCAACTGATCTACTGCCCGGTTCATTATAGTGAAACAGAAAGTATGAAGTGTGGATACAGTATAAGTACAGGTGTCAAGGGCTGCACTTGCCAGTGGAGGAGGCCTAGTCAGCTGGTCTGGCAATGTGCAGGTACAGCCTCCCAGGCTGATCAGGTTCACAGCGGCAATGTACAGGTATGGTCCCCTGGGCAGATCAGAATCTGAGCTTCAAGGTGCAGTAGACGCTGCACATCATGGCTACAGTGGACAATAGATATGGACACAGTAGGATGAAACAGTCTTTGGGGCAGTTCTCATGTAGGATCCACAGAAAAAGACCAGTGGACCGCCTCAAGATGCTGGTCACTCATGGCTTCACTCACTGAAGTTATCCACTAACTCTGTGGTGCAAAACACTGGGAACACACCAGGCTTCTCCTCCTTGAAAGTCTCTCTACCTGCAAGGCCAGGCACACTTGTTCCCTCTCACAACACATAGGGATTCTTATAGGCACTAAGCAGACCTTTAGTTCTTCCTGCAGTAAGTGCAGTCTTTAGGTGGTATCCTAACCTCTGGGATGCAGGTCATCAAGAAGACACCAACACTGGTTACACACCACCTCTTAAGGGACTTAGAGGAGCACTCCATACTTGGCCAAAAACAACATGGGATTCGAACATAGTGGGTGGCTTCTGAATCTATTTGGGGCAGTTTTCTTTCAAGTGTGTTTCTCAGGCAAAACTGCAGGCAGACTCTTTGTGTAGGTGACGTTTTATTACCTGGAAAAAGCATGGTTTACAATGCATCGTGGGATCCTCAGTCAAACAGCACCAAGGCAGAGGCAAGGGCTTGATGCAGGTACAAGAGTGAACTTTGCCTACAATAACTGTAAGAAACTGAGGAAGTGCGCTCTCCTTTGTCCACGCGTAACAAACCCAGCTCAATCCCTGGTCTGATTGATGCTGCAAAACTGCTGACAGCGTCAATTGTAAAGCATGACTACTCACACGTTAGGGTCTCAAGTTGCTGATTGGGTGGAGTGGATCTACGGTTCAGTCGAAGAGCAAGGTCTTGAGATCCTTCCTGAATTGAGGCAGAGACTGTGATTGGCTGGGATGTAGAGTCAGGGAGTTCCAAGCCCTTGCAGCAAGGTAGCAGAAGGATCTTCCTCCAGCTATGGTCTTGTGGACCCGTGGGGTGGGTCCAGGGCCAGTTGGGCAGAGCGGTAATGCCTTGTGGGTGTGTGGAAGGGGAGGCGGTGGTTAAGGAGCCTTCACCTGTGAACTGCTTCCTCTGTTCCATATCCCAGGTTGCCTATTCAAAGTGGAATACTCTGCTAAAACAGTTTCTATTGATTTAAGGCTGAAAATGAATGGTTATGAGTAAAATAAAGGGCCGGAAAAATGCCGCTAAATTTCCATATTTGTGCAGCTAAATTTTCATATTTGTGTCGCTAAATTTGCTAATCCATGCCGCTATATCCTGGGGGGTCTGACTAAATACTACATAATTCAGTGAGACTTTAATACGGCTTCTAATCCAATTCACATTAAACAGTGAGGCGTTACACCACCTCTACCTCTTCCCAAGACCTCCCTTCCTTAAAGGGTTCAGATTCTGTGTCTACAATCTACAAACTATGGTTTAGACATTGATCAGGCCCAGTTGCAGGTAGTGTTAAATATTCTCACAGGTAACATGGGCAACTCAGTTCAATAACTTTTACCACTGACCCTGGTTTAGGCTGAGCCCTGTGCTTACTTGCTGTTTATCGGTTCATACTCCCGCCCTCAGAGTGACCACTCCTCTTCTGTGGGGATTTAGTGTTAGCTTCTCTGGAGGGTGTTTGCTGGGAGGTAGATCTGTGTGGCAACCCTCGTCTTTAGAAGCTATATGTGGCATCCTGTGATGTCTGTTGCCAGGTGCTTTAGAATGTTATGATGCCTTGCAAGATGCTTTGACTAGAACTATGAGTAGGCAGTTGAAGCTTGCTGTTAGTGCTGTCAAAAGGTCTGAACTGGATGGGATCCATTTGAGGAATAAACATGTTTTTGTGGTAAATAAAATATTACCCTGGCATAATTTCTAGCCATTAACAATTAGCATGTATCAAATGAGAGGCAGAGAGTCCGTGGTGTCCAAGTTAAAAGGGCTTTATTCCAATAACTCGAGTTAAGGGAGAATCTGTTCCATCACCACTGAGGTTCAGGAAGGGTCTTCTAAGATTATTTACAGAGAACAACACATATATACATTTTTCCTTGTACATAGGGAGGAGCGCTCCAGGCAGAGCATGAAAGAAAGAGATAAGAACATGTGGGCGTGCATGAGGGTGTACACTTGATGAGTCACAGGTGGGTGATAGGTGGGTGGCTACATAGAGGAGGAGTTACATGGCAGGCTGGAACTTTGCCCTACTTGTGCACGCAATTTGAGCATGACGTGCAATTGACGTGTAACTGGGAGGAGAGCTGACTTTCAGTCTAGTAGAGAGATCTTTAGTGTCAAGGCGACCAGCACGTCTGGTACTAACTGATATCTTAAGTCAGGGGATGTATTATCTGAAGCAAAGGTTGCTCATCGCTAAGAATCAGAAAAAGCATATATTTCTTCGTGCATTGCATGGGGCTGTGAGCTTTCTATGGATGCAAGCACTGTGATTTACTTCAATGGGGACAGAGTGGCTAGGCACTATCTTCCGCGGACGGGTTCTGTTTACCTTCCTCACTGGGCAGGAATGTGACTCTGTACAGCAGGCAGATAACTGTTATTCATAATACTATCTTGGCAACCCTTGCTGGGTCTCTTTCGGCTGAGCTAGAAGTATGCGAGGTCAGAGATACGTAACTGCAGCTTGCAGTGTGTCAGGAGTCATGAAAACCCTAATTCAGAAAGTGGCTCAGACTGAACCACAAAAAGGGTTTATTACGATATTTATTTAAAAGTGCACAATGCAAATACATGGGCCTTCATGTTAGCTTAACGTTTGGGAAACTTGATGACAGGCACCTTAATGCAGGACGTGATTGCAGAGGCCTTGTGATTCAAGCCACTAAGAGAAATATGCATGGGTGACATGCACATACATGTAACATAGGGTACACGTAGGGGGCATCTTGGTCAGGCAAAATTTCATTTTCCTCATTCCCTCCTTGTCCCCTACGTAACCCTTCAGGATACATCTATATTCATGAGACCGTATAGTTGATCATACAGCATCATTTGTTCGTCCTTAACCCTTTGTATACTTGGATGTGGAACACATGCAGTTGCACACAGGCCGCAAATGGCCGGGCTACACTGCAGACAGAGACAGCAACCAAATATCATAAGTAGGATCATTCCTAGGAAGGACAACACTTTCCATCCCCAAGCAGATATCACACCCCAGAGCCAACTGGACCAAGTCCATGTGCCTGGGTCTTGATGTATGCCATGAGCAATCTTGTGGAGCCTTGTTATCGCTGCATACACAGATGGCGCGTTATTTGGGATGAAAACGCAACAACTAGATCGGATCACGCTACAAGCTCCACCCCTATCCGCCAAGATGACGTCTAGAACGAGGCGATGTTGAAGAACAACAAGTCTCATAGCAGACTGTTCCTGGGTCAAGTTCGCCAGGGCAGATGCAGTCACATTCACTACTGCCTCAAGAGTCCTTGTTAACTTGCGTATCAGTTTACTGTTTTGGACGGGACCTATGAAGAAAAAGAATCCTTTGTTGAAATCTGTATATTGCTCCCAAGCTGTTTCAGTCTGATCAATCCCTGAGGCATCTGTCTCTCTCCTTACTCTAACATGTTCTAGTCGTGAATCTCTATGATAATGGGATGGGGCCAAGAATACAGGTGGCAATAAGAATGCTATATAACAAGTCCCACCCCAGTCTAAGGGCAGATGTACATAGGCTGTCTGACCGCAAATGAAATAGGTATGGCGTGATGTTTTGAAAGAAGAAAGTCCTTTATCATTAAACTCTACTACAACTTTACACTCGCTGTGTCCCATATGTACTGAGCCTTTCTTATTAACACATAAATCACCTTTTGCTGGTAGAACTGAAATAAACGGTGGACCTGTATTTTGCTTGGGCTGAACATTTAACATTATAAAATTAACGGATGCATTTCCCTGCTCGTACTCTTCATTCTCTAGATCGGTTCCCTTCCTTTGAGGAAATCCGTCTTTGTCTGGAAAACATGCTTCATTCATTACTTTATTCAGGTTTCCATATATCCAGCCACCTGGATAAGCTATGTACTTTCTATCTATTGAGGTCATTAAGGCAAACCATGCTCCACATGAACCATTGTGTGAGAACGGCAGAGGATAGAAGGGCAGAACTCCCTTCGCCTTTTGATAAGGTGGCAGTTGGCCACATACCCAGCAATCAGTCGCATTGCTGGTCTGATGAGAATGGTGTAACATTCGAATAAAAGTATTGTTACGCAATGCAAGTCGATATGACAATTCATGAGGTGGCAGTTCACTAAATGTATGCTCTATGGTGCTGTTACTGGAAGAGTGTATATGTGAGGAAATAGGAAAGAAAACATGTAGTAATAAACTGACACAGATTATAACAATGCACAGAATAAAAAGAATGATCAAAGTAACTATACATCTACTGCGTAATAACTTGCAGTACTTTTCTCTCATTTTGCTCTTCTTACTATTCTCGTATGTGATCTTATACATGTCAGAAATCTAGTCTAACCGATTCACCACCGAGTGGACTTAGACAATTAAACTACGTCTGACTTACTAGATCTTAACTTAGATTTATACTCCTGCTGTGGAGTCTTTTCTAGTAAAGGCGGCGCAGGCGGCGCAAAGTCTGTATTGTCTTTTACTGAAGTACCAGATTGTCCAAAGTGTCTTTTACAATGCTGAGCGTGGATCCATCCTTTGCGTCCCTCGACTTTTATTGCGGTCCTCGTGGTCAGTAGCACCAACTTCGGCGTCTTCCAACGTGGCTCAAGGGGGCTTGATCGATCAAAGTTCCGCACAAAAACGAAGTCCCCAGGGACTATGGCATGTTCCTTGACCTGGGTGTTGTCAGGGAAAGCGGCAGCAACCTGTGAACGACAAGAGAGTAGTGCAGACATCAAGGAAGCCAGGTAATCTGTCAGCATGTTACTGTCAACATCAGTTATTCTTTTAGGCATAGGCGTACCCCACATATTTGGCGGTCTACCGAAGACTACTTCATACGGGGATAGGCCTGTTCTGGAATGAGCTACCATACGCATGTAAAAGAGGGCAACCGGTAAAGCTATCATCCAATCCACGCCTTTTTCTGCACATATCTTAGCAAGTTTTGTTTTGATTGTCTGATTATGTCTTTCTACAAGGCCTGCTGCTTCAGGGTGTCTTACACAATGGAATTTCCAAGTATATCCTAACAGAAGAGACACTTGTTTCATTAATTCAGAGGAGAATGGCTGACCGTTATCGGAATATACGACCCGAGGCAATCCATACCTGGGGAAGTACTCGCGCACTAATTGCCTGGCTGTTGTCACAGCAGTATAATCTGGAACTGGATATGCTTCTGTCCATCTAGATAGTGCACACACAACTACCAAGACATACTTGTAACCTCTACATCTGTTCATTTGGATATAATCCATCTGGAGGACCTCAAAAGGGTGGTCAGGAGGATGAAATCCGCCTTGTTCCACCGGAATGCCTTTACCTGGATTGAACTGGCAACAGATCATACATGTTCGTACTTTCTGCTTCGCTGCTGTACGCATGTGCTTGTTAAACCAGATATTCTGTAAGCTGTCTATCATTGCCTTTTCTCCCAAGTGTGCTGGACTATGTGCTGTGTTTATGATTACTTGTACCATAGAATCTGGAAGAAACCATGTACCTTTTCCCTTAGTCATCCAACCTTGTTCAGTCTGGACCCCTCCTTGTTCAGTCCATTTCTTTATCTCATCTGCAGTGGCATGTGTCTGTATGTCGAGTACATCTTGAGTGGGATCCCTGACTGTCATACATGTTATCAGTAATGGTACCTCTGTCCTTGTCGTGTCTGTTGGTGTCTGGGCTGTCTGGGCTGTAAGTTTAGCTGTTCGGTCTGCCAGGTCATTACCCTGGGAAATGGTGTCTGTAACTTTGGTATGAGCTTTGCACTTCAGGATAGAAATGGCTGTAGGTAAATGTATTGCTTCCAACAGGGCTTGAATGAGCTGGCCGTGCTGGATCTTGGTTCCATGGGAGGTCAAGAAACCTCTCTCCCTCCATAGTACCCCGAAATCATGAACTACGCCAAAGGCATATTGTGAATCTGTATAAATGTTTACTCTTAAGTGCTTAGCTCTTATGCAGGCTTGTGTCAGAGCGATGAGCTCTGCTGCTTGTGCTGATAGTGTGTCTATTTTCTGTGTCTCTATGACATTAGTAGCAGTGGTCACAGCATATGCTGCTACTAATTCTCCTGCACTCGTTCTCATGCAGGATCCATCTACATAGAGCGTTAAGTCTGGGTCTGGAAGTGCAATATCTGTCAGGTCTTGTCTTGGTTTCGTCACTATATTCATTACTTCCACACAGTCGTGTGGCGGTGCATTTACTGTACTTGAGGGCAAAAGTGTTGCAGGATTCAGAATATTACAACGTCTGATCTCTATGTGTGGTTGAAATAATGTCAGTTCATATCCTGTCAGTCTTGCTACAGTCAAATGTTGTGTCTGTGTCCTGTTTAAGAGAACCTCCACTGCATGTGGAACCTGTACTGTCAGAGGGTGACCCAACACTATCGATTCACTTTGTCTGATGGCTAGGGCTGTTGCTGCAACTGATTTCAGGCACGCAGGCAGAGCCTGGGCCACTGGATCTAGTGTACTAGAAAAATAAGCGCAAGGCTTGTGTTTTCCTGCTTGATCTTGTGTGAGGACAGATAACGCTGTTCCATCTCGTTCAGTTATGAAAAGCATAAAAGGTTTGCTGTAACATGGAGTCGCTAAAACTGGTGCTTGACATAATGCTCTTTTTAATTCTTCAAATGCCAAGGTATGTTCTTGTGTCCAAGGGAGGACAGTCGAAGTGGCTGCCTCCTGTGTTGTTAACTGTATGAGTGGTTTGGCTAGATAGGCATACTGGGGAATCCATTGCCTACAGTATGAAATGAGGCCAATAATGGCCCGTACTTCCTTTTGTGTCTTGGGCTGTGAAAGATTAGAAATGAGCTATGTATACGTTCCTGTGTTAGTTGTCCACCCTCCTTGGAAAGTAAGTGTCCAAGGTACACCACTTGCTTTTCACAGAATTGCAACTTGGAAGGGGACACTTTGTGTTGTGCCCCTTGTCAGCCAGAAAGAGTAAAACTGTCAGTGATGCATTTGCGCATTCTGGTTCTGAACGTGCTGTAATTAGGATGTCATCTACGTACTGTAGTAGAGCAGTGTTGGGAGGCATGTGAACACTGTCTAGCTGTCTTTTCAGTGCCTGACTGTAAATGCTAGGACTCATTACAAGAGCGAAACCCCTGCCAATTATTCTGTTTACACTACGAGGGAAAAAACTATTAATTTGCAAGCATGCTCTTATCTGAAGTCAATGAAGCTTTCTGTGCTGGCTGTAAGGAAGAGCAACTTGACCCCCTCCTTTCATAAACATTTCTCTGCGGCTCATCAAGTTTTTTTCTCTGCACTGCCTTCCCCTTCACGCGATGTCACCCACAGGGCTGTCAGTTTATATCAACAAATGTCCGCGGAAAAGAATTGGAGTATGGCCAATAATAACAAGACAGGCACTGCTCGGAGCTTCAAGAGGGAAAAGCCCTCCCATTACAAAATATCTTTCCCTGGGAGACAGGCCACTTCAAGGTCGAAAAACACATTCTCTGTAATTCAAAACAGATAGCTAACCAACATTCTCTAACTTAACTGAAGCAAATTTAAAACGTGATAAAAAGCATCCTAAAATCAGTAATTAATAAGGACATATTTTATTTCGTAACCAAGACACATGCTAGCATTTTAAAATAATTATATCATAAAATATTGTTACTAGCTGCAAAGGAAAAAAAGAAACAGAACAACATGACATGGAAACACATCACGTTTTACTTTTTGAAAATAACATGTGAAACACCATAATTTTGCATTTTGCATTGCAGAACCAAGATTTTCATAATTAAGTGTGCAAGCTCTTCTATTCTACCTATAAAAAGGGCCAGATTCATCATTTTTCAAAAGGCCATTTTTTTCTAATTGAGTGGATTAACTGTCACACGCTATTCTAAAGGGCAGCTTGTATTGGGAAAAATAACAATGTATATTTTGTAGAACAAATTTTAATTTAAAAAAAACAACACACGGTTGCATTACACTAATTAAAAGCACATTCTATGATGGGTCTGTTTTATATGTCCTTCTCAACCGTGAAAACATTAAAGCACCCTCCGTGCAAACCCTTATCTCAATCCGACTGGTTTATTTACAGCTTACCGACCTCTGAGTCAAACACATTAAATCAAGTGTTCCAAGGCAAACCCACACAATTACACGGACGCATTTGAAATAGAATGTTAAATGAACACTTCTTTACTCTCCATGCAAGATGTTACCATTCAGTCAGCAAACTGACAAAGCACATAGGCAGACCCAACAACCAATGAAAAAAGTTAAATCAAACCATCATTAATCTAAAACACTCACTGACATTTAGTGTCAGCTCACATAACCATGCATGTTAAACAGCATGTTAAAACAAATACTGCCTTCTCAATACAAGATATTAACTCTTTGGCAGCTGAAGCACAATCTTTCCCCAATGACTGCAGTACATGGGAAAGTCATGAACCCATCTCTCTACGTTATCACATAACACGTACGCACATCTCCAAAACGTTTTCTCCAAGCACTTGAAAAAGATCCAGCTCTCTCCTGCCTAACGTAATGATAACATGCTCTGTACAAACCATAACCACATGGCGCTATTCACAAGCCATATTCACAAGAAACTCAACAAGTTATAATAATGACATGCTCTTCATAAACCATATTTACAAGGAACTATTTACAAGGAACTACACAGTAAACTTATATGGCCGATGGGGGCGGGCTCTTCTAGATAGGAGGAAATAAAAGCCTCTGATACTGTCGGCTTCTTTCTACATACTCTAAAGGGTACAGGTGGTGGCGTTCGCGACCTACTGGGTGTTTCTGAGGTGGTCACTCTAGCTAGTTCTTCTGAGAGGACGGGATAAATACCAGTAACGACGGCGTTTCTTTCTCTAACAGTCTGTTCTGTTTTGACCCGTTCCCCCTCCTCCCGTAGTTCTTTTTCTTTGGCTTTTTCCTCTGCTTGTTTAGTTCTCTCTGCTTTATTGAATTCTTTCTCTGTTCTCCTGTGTGACTCTTTGCGCCATAACTCGATGGCATCTTTCTGAGAGGGTCTTGACTTCCTTTTCCATAGCGCTTCCTCTACTCTCATAATGCATTCTGAATCCCATGTTCCTGAGATAGGCCATCTATACTTTTCCTCCAGGTCCTTTGTATAGTCTACCCATAAATCTAAAAACAAGATGGCGTCTAATCCATGCTTATTATACATATAATGACCAGGTGTGTCTCTAGGCGGGATGCTAACTGACTCTTCTAGTATACCTTTTCTGGTCCCTATCTGACGCAATTTTGAAAACAGTGGCATGTTGAAACCAACACAATGGAAATACAATACACAAAAATAGACTGAAACAATCAACAATCATTCACACTAAAACATCATAACATTAAAACAAACATGATCTAAACCAATACAGAGAACTAAACATGTACTTGAAAAACTATATGCACTGGAATACAGTACAACCATACCGGTCTCAAAAATGAGACACGTCTTGACCGTGCTCGTGTGAACGAACCCGTCTTTACTGTTTTCACGAATAACGTGAACCCGTCTTTACCGTTTCCACGAATAACGTGGACCCGTCTTGACCGTGTTCATATAAAATGAACCCGTCTTGAAACTTTATGCATTCCCCATAGTGGTACTCACCGAGAAGCAAAACTTGAAACTTGAAGGCCTCGGACTTCTACGCATCTACGTCTACGTCTACGCATGCGCCTCGGAACGGGTGGACCTCTGGAAACCTCGGACCTTGCTCTCTCACAAGTCGGGCTCTGGTTGAGACGATCTGCAATCCTCACCGCCTCGTATGGATGCCTGGTCACAGTCCGTCCTCCTCCTGGGCCTGAGGGAGTAGCGGGAAATCCCGATGGCGTGTACACTTTAAAGTCCGTCACGGCTGTAGAAGGGGGCAAAGCTGGACCTACAACTCCGGCGCGTGGGGAAAAGGATATGTACCTGTTCGGGCGCCAAATTAATGTGGTAAATAAAATATTACCCTGGCATAATTTCTAGGCATTAACAATTAGCATGTATCAAATGAGAGGCAGAGAGTCCGTGGTGTCCAAGTTAAAAGGGCTTTATTCCAATAACTCGAGTTAAGGGAGAATCTGTTCCATCACCACTGAGGTTCAGGAAGGGTCTTCTAACATTATTTACAGAGAACAACACATATATACATTTTTCCTTGTACATAGGGAGGAGCGCTCCAGGCAGAGCATGAAAGAAAGAGATAAGAGCATGTGGGCGTGCATGAGGGTGTACACTTGATGAGTCACAGGTGGGTGATAGGTGGGTGGCTACATAGAGGAGGAGTTACATGGCAGGCTGGAACTTTGCCCTACTTGTGCACGCAATTTGAGCATGACGTGCAATTGACGTGTAACTGGGAGGAGAGCTGACTTTCAGTCTAGTAGAGAGATCTTTAGTGTCAAGGCGACCAGCACGTCTGGTACTAACTGATATCTTAAGTCAGGGGATGTATTATCTGAAGCAAAGGTTGCTCATCGCTAAGAATCAGAAAAAGCATATATTTCTTCGTGCATTGCATGGGGCTGTGAGCTTTCTATGGATGCAAGCACTGTGATTTACTTCAATGGAGACAGAGAGGCTAGGCCCTATCTTCCGCGGACGGGTTCTGTTTACCTTCCTCACTGGGCAGGAATGTGACTCTGTACAGCAGGCAGATAACTGTTATTCATAATACTATCTTGGCAACCCTTGCTGGGTCTCTTTCGGCTGAGCTAGAAGTATGCGAGGTCAGAGATACGTAACTGCAGCTTGCAGTGTGTCAGGAGTCATGAAAACCCTAATTCAGAAAGTGGCTCAGACTGAACCACAAAAAGGGTTTATTACGATATTTATTTAAAAGTGCACAATGCAAATACATGGGCCTTCATGTTAGCTTAACGTTTGGGAAACTTGATGACAGGCACCTTAATGCAGGACGTGATTGCAGAGGCCTTGTGATTCAAGCCACTAAGAGAAATATGCATGGGTGACATGCACATACATGTAACATAGGGTACACGTAGGGGGCATCTTGGTCAGGCAAAATTTCATTTTCCTCAGTGAGGCGTTACACCACCTCTACCTCTTCCCAAGACCTCCCTTCCTTAAAGGGTTCAGATTCTGTGTCTACAATCTACAAACTATGGTTTAGACATTGATCAGGCCCAGTTGCAGGTAGTGTTAAATATTCTCACAGGTAACATGGGCAACTCAGTTCAATAACTTTTACCACTGACCCTGGTTTAGGCTGAGCCCTGTGCTTACTTGCTGTTTATCGGTTCATACTCCCGCCCTCAGAGTGACCACTCCTCTTCTGTGGGGATTTAGTGTTAGCTTCTCGGGAGGGTGTTTGCTGTGAGGTAGATCTGTGTGGCAACCCTCGTCTTTTGAAGCTATATGTGGCATCCTGTGATGTCTGTTGCCAGGTGCTTTAGAATGTTATGATGCCTTGCAAGATGCTTTGACTAGAACTATGAGTAGGCAGTTGAAGCTTGCTGTTAGTGCTGTCAAAAGGTCTGAACTGGATGGGATCCATTTGAGGAATAAACATGTTTTCATCCACTCTTCTCAGAGTCATTGCTACATTTGGCGACAGAGGATGGCCTCAATGGAAGGATCTCAACATTGCTTCTTCAATGTTATCTTACTTGAGGATTAGACTGAACCTCGAGTGTTGGTACTTATCAGGCTCACTATGCGAAGACTGAATAACTGGAACTGCTCCGGAGACCATAATCAGTCAGCCGACTGACTACTCAAGCAGAGAACAGGTGGAGCGAGGAAAATGCTCAAGACGCCTCAAGAGCCTGGAACTCTTTAATCTTCTTGCAGGGAGAACTTGCTGCCTCAAAGAATGGAGAAACGATCTCCCGAATATGAGCGGCAGACTGGAACTTACCGCTACCTCACTCACACTTCATGAGGAGGAGCAGAAACAAACGTGCGTACTTCTTATCCGGTGAATTG
The DNA here is from genome assembly GCF_964261635.1 of Lissotriton helveticus. Classification (NCBI taxonomy): domain Eukaryota; kingdom Metazoa; phylum Chordata; class Amphibia; order Caudata; family Salamandridae; genus Lissotriton; species Lissotriton helveticus. Next base: position 1,097,690,186 of record NC_136059.1, read on the forward strand.
AAGCGCACAGCAAACTGCGTGCGCTCACCACTTGCCGTCTAAACTCTCGCAAGAGTTTAAAAGGCTATCCAAGAGTTCTAATACTGCGGCGGTCCTCTTGTAGTGTACTAAAGGGCTGAACTGAAGGTTTCTCCAAATGTTGACAAAACAAGGTTTCACCACCAATCTTGCCTTATATACAGTATATGCTATGCCACAGTAATGAAGCATTAGAGTATTTTATTAGTGTCTCTTCAGAACAGCTTGTATCTGGACCTTCAGAAGGCAGACAGAGACTAATGGGCCCCAACAATAAAGGTTGAGGTCATTTCAGAAGACTCCTCAAGACCTGGCTCTTCAGGCAGTAGCAGCATCCCCCACCCCCCAGCCCCTTGAGACCCTCACGGGTAAGTAGTGCGCTTTACAAATGTTATGATTTATTGATTGATTGATTGATTTACAAATGGGAGTCTTGTGGACTGTCATACTAAGGCTCTGTAAACTGTGCCAAGTTTAAGCATTTCGCACCTGGGTAATGCGGTCGAGCAGTCAAAGGCTGCCTACAGAAGAACTAAACAGACCCTCCAGGATTTCACGATTTCCCGGTTTGCCGTGAAATCAGCACTTTTGTAAAAATGCAGCGATTTTTACAAAAGTGCCTGCGAAATCTGAACTTTTGTAAAAATGCCGCAATTTTTACAAAAGTGCCCCCGAAATCACTTCTGTGAGGTCGAGGCAGCAACTGATCTACTGCCCGGTTCATTATAGTGAAACAGAAAGTATGAAGTGTGGATACAGTATAAGTACAGGTGTCAAGGGCTGCACTTGCCAGTGGAGGAGGCCTAGTCAGCTGGTCTGGCAATGTGCAGGTACAGCCTCCCAGGCTGATCAGGTTCACAGCGGCAATGTACAGGTATGGTCCCCTGGGCAGATCAGAATCTGAGCTTCAAGGTGCAGTAGACGCTGCACATCATGGCTACAGTGGACAATAGATATGGACACAGTAGGATGAAACAGTCTTTGGGGCAGTTCTCATGTAGGATCCACAGAAAAAGACCAGTGGACCGCCTCAAGATGCTGGTCACTCATATCTTCACTCACTGAAGTTATCCACTAACTCTGTGGTGCAAAACACTGGGAACACACCAGGCTTCTCCTCCTTGAAAGTCTCTCTACCTGCAAGGGCAGGCACACTTGTTCCCTCTAACAACACATAGGGATTCTTATAGGCACTAAGCAGACCTTTAGTTCTTCCTGCAGTAAGTGCAGTCTTTAGGTGGTATCCTAACCTCTGGGATGCAGGTCATCAAGAAGACACCAACACTGGTTACACAGCACCTCTTAAGGGACTTAGAGGAGCACTCCATACTTGGTCAAAAACAACATGGGATTCGAACATAGTGGGTGGCTTCTGAATCTATTTGGGGCAGTTTTCTTTCAAGTGTGTTTCTCAGGCAAAACTGCAGGCAGACTCTTTGTGTAGGTGACGTTTTATTACCTGGAAAAAGCATGGTTTACAATGCATCGTGGGATCCTCAGTCAAACAGCACCAAGGCAGAGGCAAGGGCTTGATGCAGGTACAAGAGTGAACTTTGCCTGCAATAACTGTAAGAAACTGAGGAAGTGCGCTCTCCTTTGTCCACGCGTAACAAACCCAGCTCAATCCCTGGTCTGATTGATGCTGCAAAACTGCTGACAGGGTGGAGGTGTGGCGCCGCGGCCAGGGCGACTGACGCTGGAATCTGGGGACCACGGTTCGATCCCCGGCTCCGGCGGCAGGTTAGCCCAGCACCATGTGACTCTGGGCAATAGCTCGCTTAATCTTCCCGACGGCCCCCAGCGCCTAGAGACCCTTACGGGTGATTGTGCGCTTTACAAATGTGGACTTTATGTGGACAGCGTCAATTGTAAAGCATGACTACTCACACGTTAGGGTCTCAAGTTGCTGATTGGGTGGAGTGGATCTACGGTTCAGTCGAAGAGCAAGGTCTTGAGATCCTTCCTGAATTGAGGCAGAGACTGTGATTGGCTGGGATGTAGAGTCAGGGAGTTCCAAGCCCTTGCAGAAAGGTAGCAGAAGGATCTTCCTCCAGCTATGGTCTTGTGGACCCGTGGGGTGGGTCCAGGGCCAGTTGGGCAGAGCGGTAATGCCTTGTGGGTGTGTGGAAGGGGAGGCGGTGGTTAAGGAGCCTTCACCTGTGAACTGCTTCCTCTGTTCCATATCCCAGGTTGCCTATTCAAAGTGGAATACTCTGCTAAAACAGTTTCTATTGATTTAAGGCTGAAAATGAATGGTTATGAGTAAAATAAAGGGCCGGAAAAATGCCGCTAAATTTCCATATTTGTGCAGCTAAATTTTCATATTTGTGTCGCTAAATTTGCTAATCCATGCCGCTATATCCTGGGGGGTCTGACTAAATACTACATAATTCAGTGAGACTTTAATACGGCTTCTAATCCAATTCACATTAAACACATCCAAAGCGGTACCACGGACCGGGTCTGTCGGCGTCTCCACGAACGGAGGCGCAGCTGGGACGTTTGTAACTGACGCAGAGGCGGGCACCTCAGCGCTTCTTTGAGATTGAATCATGCCCATGTGGAGCGGCGGGACAACAATGGCGGCCATCCTTCTTCCCAGATCCCAGGTGTCCCGGCTCAGGGTCATATACAGGGTTGTTAACGCAGCCAATATATCTCTGGACGTGGGCTCTTTCTCGTGGTGCCAGACCACAGGACTCTCCCACACAACGGATTCTCCGCCCGGACGAGGTGAGCGTAAGAGGGTGCTATCCGCCATCTTAGCTGATCCGGCCTCGTCTTTCTCCACCTCACTTCGGGACCGGGACCCACACCGGGGAGGGACAGGATTCACAACGGGAATCTCAAAAGTCAAGGCAGGTTTCTCAGCGGAGAGTCACCAAAAGGCTAAAAACTCAGCCGCTCCCTGGTGGCCACACGCTGACACCGGGAAAAGTCGTTTATGTGCCCGGATACAACACCGGAGTGGGGGCCAAGTATCATGCACACCCCTCGACCCAGCTGTATCGCACTCCTGACATGGTTCTCCACAAGTTGGGCTGGGTCGGCACTGTCGCAATCGGCCAGCAGGTCGTCAGTTCCCTCCGGCCGACTCCTCACCATCACCAGAGGCCGCTGTTGTTACAGTCGCGGCCGGCCACTCTTCGCACTCGAGGCCCCGGTCCCAGCTCTGTGAAGGCCGCAAAACATTCGGGGACATTTCAACGGGTCCGCAGCAAGCAGAAGCCTCAGGAGCAAACGGTAAGGGAAGACTGTCCTTCGCCTACATAAATATGCCGTTACAGCCCAGGATAAGTGCCAGGATGTATGCGCGGGGTGAGAAGGCTCACGGAGCCGGGCGTTTACGCAGCCATCTCGGTCGCCATCTTGGCTCCTCCCCCCTACTTTCTTCTTCTTAAATACTATTTCTGGGTGTAGAATACAGCCTTCACGCAGAAAGAGAACGATATTCTTAATATTTTGATTGACAGCACCTGCTCTGATGGACAGCACTCGTTTTTCTAAGGCTTTGATCTACATCAACTTTATTAACTTTCTCCCCTATGTTTCGAGAGACTTTATGACTGTGGTCTGGTCTGGCTTTCTGGAAATGAATTTATCCTTACTCTAATTCATTGACTAAGTTCTCTGGGGATGGCCATCTACAGCTGACTATATTGTAACTATAAACTTTATTGATATTTTCGTTGCAAACTGTAGTAGTGTTCCTGCTTATACCCAAGATTTCACCTGTGGATTAAACTGTGTCGACACGAAGGAAAAAAAGTCTAGACTTGTCTAGACTAGTTGTTAAAGATGAAATGGACGAAGATAATGACTTTCTACAAGATGATGAAATGGTTTGTGCCATTGATGACAGCATAATTGATAAAGAAAAATGGCAAAAAGCTCTATCAGAAGATGGGGTTTTGGCAAAAGTTCTACAGAACATTAATATGGGTTAGAAGGGTAAACCCAAGGATGATGAGAGCATGGAGAGATTTTGGCACATCAGAGAACAATTGTCTGAGAGTGATGGTTTGCTTTTCAGAGGTTTGAGGCTTTTTTCAACCTATTTCTATTAGAGAAGAACTCATTTCCCTTGCCCATATGGCATCAAGGCATTTCTAAGACAAAAGAAACACTCAGAATGTCTTATTGGTGGACAGGGATGGATTTACAGGTGGACCGCAAAATAAGAGATTGCGTTGACTGTGCTCTGAGTGAGAGAGTTGTTAAACCAAAGGTGCAACCCATGATCATTAGAGATAGACCTAATGCACCATGGAAAGACGTTGGGCTTGATATTCTTGGTCCAATACAGTGCTCTGGTTCTGAATGGTATGTTTTTGTTTTAGTTGATTTTTATTCAAGGTGGCCTGAAATAGGCATCTCTAGAGGCATTGAAACCAAACATGTTATTTCATTCTTAGAAAAACTATTTGCCAGGGAAGGCATACCCTCAACCGTACTTACGGACAATGGTGTCCAATTTGTATCCAGAGAGATGGAGTCCTTTTTCTCTAACTATGGTATTAAACACAAAAAATCTTTCCTTTACCACCACGAAACCAACGGAATGGTTGAGAGATTTAACCGCGTGTTAAAAGAAACTATAGATATGGCTAGGTCAACAGGACGTGACTGGCGTACTCAAATTTGGGAAAAAGTTGAGGCCTTTGAACTATTTAGGGCTAGGTGTCCTAACACTTTTGTTGCACCCCCATGGGTCAATGATATGCAACCAAACAAATTTTCACAGAATGAAAAAAGTAATTGAAATATCATTCAGTCTAAGAATATTGAAGATAGAAAAAGGTTTCATGATTTAAGGAAAAGTGTAAATATAACTTCTGTGAAAGTTGGAGACTGGGTTCTTATAAAAAATCTTTCTAAGAAAAAGGGCTCATCTAAATTTTTGAAACCCATTCAAATCATTAAGATTTTCAAAAATGCTGTCAAAACTGCTGACCACCGCATTTGGAATTTGAACAGGGTGGTGGTGGTTAAGAAGGACTTTGTTTGTACTCCTGATAAGAAATGTTCTAATGACGTTAGTTTTAAACAAACATCTTTGATGTCTGATAAAATTCGCAAATCTTCTAGAGTTTCTTCTCCTCCTAAATTCTTGAATGACTTTGTTAAATAGGTTTTTATTTTATGTTTCTTATGCTGTACCTTAGTTTTTGTTTCTTTATAAAGAAGGGAGATATGTGGCACCCTGTGATGTCTGTTGCCAGGTGCTTTAGAATGTTATGATGTCTTGCAAGATGCTTTGACTAGACTTGTGAGCAGGCAGGTGAAGCTTGCTGTTAGTGCTGTCAAGAGGTCTGAACTAGATGGGATCCATTTGAGGAATAACATCTTTTCATCCACTCTTCTCAGAGTCATTGTTACACGATGGCCTTCACAGCCAGTAGCAGACAAGAAATCAACATCTATGGCCCCAGGCTTGTTATTCACGTTGGTGGGTCTTTGCCAGCTGCGATCAAGGTTTCATCCACCTTAACTCTCTCCATGGACAGCCTCATCAGTCTTTTGAGCCATAGCTGACTGCTTGGAAAACTCAATAATCCCTAAACTTTAACAGCCTTAGTGTGGTTCGCACGAGAACCACGCTCAATAATGTGTAAACCATTCAAGGCATGGGTCACACCTGTCTTTGCTCTACAGAATAGTGAGGGTTCTCTGGGTGCTCCTCATTCTAAGAACATACCGTTCATCTCCTCCTGGACAACCTCTCATCTTTAAGGGCCAAGCACTCTCCTTCACTGTCTCAGCAGACAGGCAAGCAGGCTTCTGGGCACTTCTCACACAACATCAGATCCTCCAACAGAATGTGCAAAATCCAGGTAATGTCCCATCACCTCTGGGAGCCTGGCTGTCAGGCAGACTCCAGATCTGGTTGTTCAGCAGCTGTTCAAGAACTATGTAAGCACTCCCTTCCTTGGTCAAGATGAACTTGAAACTGGAACCAAGAGAGGTGGTTCGGATCCCACATTTGTGCACATTTTACGGACATAGGATGTTGGTCCACTGTCTAAGGCATAAGGTCCAGTTTGGTTTGGTTCTCTTTCAAATGTCTTTTCCATGCTGCTCCTTGGACACAGCATTTATGCAAAGGGACAGTTCTGATAGCAGGTATCAATGGGGCTGGCTCCACCCAGGAGTACTTAATCATGGGGACAATGAAGTGTGACATTTCTGCACCTGGTTGTCATCAGCCTTCCTGAAGCAATAATAAGAGGCAGGCAAAAGGGCAGGCTTTCTATAGAAATGTCCTCACTTTGAACAACAGAATCTGCAGCCCTATCCTGCCTTCTACTAATGAGCAATGCTCAGGAAGAACTAATCAACAGCCCTTTGCTAACAATGCCGACATTGTATTTCTCAGGGAAGACCTGTATCCATTCTCTTTGACTTCAGTGGCTGGCCCACCACACTTAAGCCACAGAAATGCAGGCAATGCATGTCTATTGCCTGGAGAAGCTGTTATCAACTTCCTGCTTATACAAAGATGTACTAGGGGCTTCTAAAATGGACCCACTGGCCCTAATACTCAAACTCACCCTACACATAGAGTCCTACTATCATACATCTGCCACACACACCGAACATACATATGCTCACACACTGAATTTTAATGCAGAGTTCTGGATTTCACTTATATAACTGTATATGGCCGAAACCTATATATTACAGAGAAGTCAGTTTACTGACCAACAATGTGAATATATTGAATGTAATTGAATGAAATTTTGGGTACATATGTTACTTTCATGTAATATTTAGAGAAAATATGATGTTTATTTAACTAAGATGCGGGCCGTTCGTATCTGTTCTAATATGGTGCTTGGTTTTTGCCAACTAGTCACGCTGTAACATGGCGTCCTTCTGCCTTGTAATGCAAAGTAATAAAGAGGGAGGCTGTGCATATGTATCTTAACATAGAGCCCTCCCTTCTGACCAACCATCAATTTTCTAATAGAAAACTTTCATATTGATATTCACTAATCAGGACACGCACTGCCTATACCCCTTTAATCATGGCGCCTGCCTTTTTGAACAACAGAGCCCATTTTAATATGGCGTCCATTTGCCTTTCTACCAGTAAACGCTTGATATTGATGTTCATTATTCAGGACAAGCGTTGATTATACCTGTTTAATCAGGGCGCCAGCCCTCTTGAACAACTGAGCCTGTTTTAATGTACCATTTGTTAGCCCTGTAACATGCAAAGCTTCCCACACATATCACAGAGAGCCCCGCTTAAGGGCAAATATTGTAAAATTCTACGTACATGTGTCGTTTCCAAGTACTATTCACTGAGAACAAAGGACATTGATGTATTCTCACTCACATGCTTGCCTCTTATACCCTTTTAAACATGGGGCTTGCCATTTTGACCAAATAGTCCTGTTTTAGCATGGTGCCCGTCTGCCTTTCAATAATGTGTTTTTGTCAAGTTGACCACAACGTTGAGATTATACATCTAACTAAGAGGATTGGTGCCTGCTTGCATGCCTTGACAGGAGTCTCTTAGCGAATGTAAACAAGCTTCATTCACACACTGACTGTCTCAATACATTTTGCTTATATTAATTCTTGTTGTTTCTAACAACCAGAACTACTTGATTATGGCGTTCATCGTTATTAAGACATTATGGCCCCTTGGGAGCGACTGTACTATTGGAGTTTAATAAAACTTCAAATAATTATTGATTATCCTAGATCTGACTTGTATTATGAAGGGCTTTTATGGCCATTGGTTGTATACTATAGACAAAATACATGTTTAAATGCCTAACAATAACCATATAGGTATGTTGATGTTTTGTAACACTAATACATCCCACACAGTATATATATTTGCCAACATGCACAACATGAAGGACATGCAAGAAAATTGCTTGCTTGCTGAGGTATGAAAGTATATTCTTATGTGTTTAGGGTATATCAATCAGCCTTTATGGAATTAAGACCTATGTAAAGAATAAAATAATGCATTTTATATCAATTTGATCCATCATATGCAGGAGCACTGTAGTGATGTTGAATGAATCAATTCAATCTTGTAAGTAGATAATCCAGTTTATTGCCATAAGTAGGTACAGGCACAAAGGTACAAGCAGCTCAGTGTAGCTGACAGCCCTCTCAACTGACACTAAACATTCTACCTAATTGTAGTACATAGTGATTACATATACAGCATTCTACAGTTCTACATTCTGCATTACATGTGTATGTTCTACAATCACTCTTAAAGGAATAAGCACTCACTACACATCCCCCTTTCTCAACAAACACAAATTAAAAGCTAAAAACCACATAAAACAAAAAAAAAGAAACAAAATCAAAAACGGATAAAATCCTGAAACTTCTTAGGAGTGACAACATTTCTTCCAACCCTGGTGGATTTATTACCATTAACACTACTAGGTTCCTCCATTTTTTGTTCAACCGAAGATTCTATTCTAGGTAAAGATACCTGAGATCTAACAATATGAGAATCATGAACAGCACGGTTCTCTTCTCCCAAAATACCCAAAGATGAATCTACCAAACCATCCTCAGGAACTACATGAGATTCAACTACACCTTCTCGAAGAATAAAACTTGGATCTTCACTGACCACTCCATTTTCATTGACAACTCCAGACTCACCCCTTTCTTCCAAATTTGGTAAAGCTTCCAACCACCAATAATCCCTCTCTTCAGGATAATTGTTCTCTTCCATAACTCTAGACTGATCAGACAAGGCAATGCGATTCAAATGATGAATAGTACCATCATCTAACACCACTGTGTTCTTCATAATCTTGGTAACTTTTCTCGGGTTGGAAAACTTGGGTTCTAACTTCCCAGTTTTTCTACTAGATTTGACTCTGACGTACTGTCCAACTTTGATATTCACCTCCTTGGTACCATGTTTAGCATCAAAATAGGCTTTATTTATATCTTGAGATTTCATGATGGCTTGTTTGACCCGATTAGGATCCCATTCATATTTCTCACTTCTACCAATCCAACCAGGATTCAATCTACAATGGGGAAATCTACCTCTGATTAATCCAAACGGACTCTCCCCAACCGTGTCATGAATAGTGACTCTATATGACCAAATCAATTTGTTAAGTTCATCATCCCAATTCTTACTACCCTTCTTTGCCAATTGCAACAAACCTTTTAAAACTCTGTTCATCCTTTCAACAACAGAATTCCCTCTAGGGTGGTACAAGGCTGTAAACCTCTGCTCTATTACTGTATAAGACAAAAATTTCTTCATGAGTTCAGATTTAAACTGTACACCATTATCTGTCAAAATTGACACAGGAAACCCTTCCCTCAAAAAACATTTGTCCAAGAACTCGACGACCACTTGTGTATTAACACTAGTGACAACCTCAACTTCTATCCACCTTGAAAACAAATCCACTAGAACCAAAATGTACTTGGAAATACCATCCTGCCATACAACAGGACCCATTATATCCATGGCTACATGTTCCCAAGGTAAATTGGGACAACCTAACGATGACATTGGTGGATTCAGCGTCTTTTGTGATTTATCAGCACTCTCACACAAAATGCAATTACGAACGTGCCTCTCAATATCCAAGTCGATTCTGGGCCACCAGTACAATGTTTTGATATTCCTCTTGGTGCGGGAAATGCCTTGATGGCCTTCATGGCCTAAAACTATCACAATGTCTCTAATGCCCACTGGCGGTATAATTTTCCCTGCTCTGCATAGGAATGTATCATCTACACTCAACTCATCACGGACTTCCCAGAAAGGTCTGAATTTAGGATCCAATTTGCATTCCTTACCCCACCCTTGGGTGACTCTGTCTTTCACAGTTTGTAGCAGATCGTCCTTCAAGTTCTCCTCCCACTTTTCTCTAGATAAACCGGGAGTTTCAGCAAAGACTGTTGCTACACACATATCATTCCAAGGGTCCGGATCGATCTCCTGGAGAGGTAACGGAAGTCTACTGAGAAAATCTGCTATGACATTTTTAGCCCCAGAAACATATTGTACTTCGTACACAAAATCCTGAATTCTCATCGACATTCTAGCAATTCTTGCAGAAGCTTTGGATAAACCATCAGTGGTAAGTAACTTCGTCAAAGGTTTGTGGTCTGATCTGAGCAAAAACTTCTTACCCCATATAAACTTTCTGAAGTGCTGCATGGCCCACACACACGCTAACGTTTCTCGCTCTATAACTGAATACTTGGTTTCAGCTGGGGACAAAGAGCGGGACGCGAAAGCAATGACCACTTCGCCATTTCCTGAGATTTGAGACAAAACACCTCCCAAACCTGTCCCACTAGCATCAGTAGTAACAATATTTTCAGCACTGGGATTAAAACCTTGTAATGCAGGTGCGTTTGCAATTGCATTCTTGATGCTATCGAACGATTTTTGACACTCTTGATTCCAAAGGAAAGGAACCTTGTTTTTCATTAAGACCCGCATCTCATAAGTTTTCTGTGAAAAATTACAAACAAATTTTGCATAAAACTCAGCTAGACCTAAGAAAGATCTTAATTCGTCTTTTGATTTTGGAGCAGGGGCATTGAGAATAGCTTCTACCAAGGTACTCTTAGGTTTGATGCCTTCGCCCCCAATCTCATGGCCCAAATAAATTACAGACTTTTCTGAAAATTTACATTTTGTACTTTCAGCTATTAACCCATTGCATTTCAGAATACATAAAATCTCTCTCATTAATTCCTCATGCTGTGTTTTGTCCTTTCCCATGATCAATATATCATCTTGAAAAAACACAACTTCTTTGATGTGACCAAATAGGTTAGACATAATCCTTTGAAAGACGGCCGCTGCCGAGGCCAATCCAAAAGGCATACGTCTAAACCTATAACACCCGAAAGGTGTGCAAAAAGACGTGAATTTCCTGCTGTCTTTGTCCAGAACAACTTGATGATAAGCTGCCGAAAGGTCCAATGTTGAGAACCATTTTGCATCGCGTGTCAAGGCAAGCATTTCATCAATTCTGGGCAAAGGAAATTGGTCAACTAAGATGTTATCATTTAGATATCTAAGGTCTACACATAAACAGGCCTTACCATTAGATTTTCGGGCCACGACCAAAGGCGAAACCCATTCAGCCGCTTCTATAGGTTCAACTACCTTATTTGCAAGCATTTTATCCAACTCTCTCTTGACCTCATCTCTAACAATGAAAGGTATGTTTCTAGCCTTATGAACTTTCGGAATAGCTCCTTCCTTCAAACGAATTCGGTGTGAGAAACCATTCAGTTTTCCCATGCGATTCTCAAATACTTCTGGAAACTCCTGTAAGACCCACTTTTTTGTGTCTACACTCTCACAGGAAACTAAAACTTGCTCTTTGCTATTGGGATTAAGTATTATGTCTTACATTTTCTGGTCCTTCCATCCTAAAACAGATGGTCCTTCTCCAGAAATGTACAATTTACCTGTGCATTGTCTTTCTTTGAAACGGAAAATTAAGGTTCTATACCCTAACATTTCTATCGTCTTCCCAGTATACCCTTCAGCAGCAATGTCATTTGGCTCTAACCATTCTCCTATGTGGTTGATAAATGTATCTCTCCAAACATGTTGTGAAACAATTGTAAAAGGTGAACCTGAATCAGCTGCTAATTGTATTATGACTCCTCCCACTGAAATGTGACACAAAGGTTTTGAAGAAAGATCATCACTAATATTTAATACAACCTTTTTCAATTGAACTAGATTCACTTGCGAATCTGAATCACTTGAAGAAGTAGGTGGAGAATCGTGCACATATGCCACTTTCCCATTAGATGGTTTTTTGGTTTTACGATTACATACCCTAGAGAAATGACCAATTAAACCACATTCAATACATTTCGCAGCTTTAGCAGGACACTTATCATAGGTAGCAGAATGAGAATAGCTGCCGCATCTATAACATATTACATTGCTGAACTTCCTTTGTACCTCATTACTTTTCTTGTCAAAAGAATTAGGTTTCTTTTTATCATATTTAGAATAGTTTTTGTTATTCTTGAAACCCATTTTCTTCTCAGTAATTTTCCCTACCACTTCAGGGTCTTTTTTCTCTTGAGAAAGAGTGATCTTGGCACACCTTTCAGATAACTCTGCTTTTTTTTACCATGGCAATAATGTCCTTCAAACATTTATCACCTTCGACCCACAATTTATCCTGTAATGTTTTGTTCTTCGCATACATGACAACTTGATCCCTGATCAAATCTTCCTGTAATTGTGCGAATTGACACTTGGCAGCTAGTTTTCTCAAGGCTGAAACATATTCTTCAACAGATTCATGTTTCTCCTGTTTCCTGTGGAAAAAGGCATGTCTGGTAACACCAATACAAACTGAGGGCGAGAAATGATCATCAAGGTTCAGTAAAGCGATTTTAAAAACATCTAAATCGCCATCAGCTCTTTCCTGTGTATGAAGATCATTAAAAATACGTAAACCTTCAGGACCTAAAGAATATAACAGCATTCTCTTTTTCCTTTCCGGAGAAAATGTGCCATTAACATCTTCCAGGTTGCCCAGATAATTCAAAAAGTATTCTTTCCAGTGAAGCCATGAAACAATGGGTTCACCTGGAAGTGATAAAAACTCTTTAGGTGAGTTAATTTGAAGATTAGGTACTTTATTGTCCCCAGAAGCATTGGGTGTAGAAGATGAAGTTTCCGTTGTCATGTTTTCGCAGATACAGTCTACTTGTTGACAAATGTGGTTTGAATTTTTTTTTGAAGCAGTACAATTTGTAAAGAAACTTTAAATTTCACCACATCAAGAAAAGAGAAAACAAATTGATAATGAAAAATACCACATCCAGAATCTGATGCTGCATGTACCTTCCTTGCTAGAATTCCAGAAGTCGCCGCTTATTGAAAGTCGCTTAATTCAACAAATCTAAAAACGATTATGAGTTTAGTCGGCAAACTCGTCCGGTTGCTTAGGAAACCGAAGCTTTCGGTTTTTTTTTGTTTTTTTTTAAAGATGGCGGCTTTGCGTGTTGCTGTGCGCGATGACGTCCTTCCGACTTGTACGGGGAAGCGCTTCCTCGCCATGACGTGTTACACCCGATGTGGAGACTGGAATGTTGGTGAGGAGCGGCGCGCTGTTCGAGTGCAAGTGACACACGCGCAGGATTCAAAAGTAAGCGCTTCACGCTCAGAGTTAAACTGCCAGCCTTCTCTTGTAAACGGGTAAAATATAAATAAATCTTCACAATCACAGTACAGCTTAGCAAGTTGAAAGCGGTCAGCTGAAAAATTCTCTAGCATATCTTCAGTGACATGGCAGATTACTAATATGAATAGAGTAGGATTAGGTACTCACAAGTCATTAGTCCATAATACAAAATGAGGTAGAATTCTCCTCGAAGTCACTGTATCCCATCCTGTCGCCAAAAATTGTAGTGATGTTGAATGAATCAATTCAATCTTGTAAGTAGATAATCCAGTTTATTGCCATAAGTAGGTACAGGCACAAAGGTACAAGCAGCTCAGTGTAGCTGACAGCCCTCTCAACTGACACTAAACATTCTACCTAATTGTAGTACATAGTGATTACATATACAGCATTCTACAGTTCTACATTCTACATTACATGTGTATGTTCTACAATCACTCTTAAAGGAATAAGCACTCACTACAAGCACCTTTCACTTTGAGTGTTGAAATAGCAGTTAATCGGTACATGTACAATCAGAAAATAAATACAGATTATTTGGTGAGCCTCTCTGTCTAATTTACCTGTCTTGGCATATCCATGATTACTTTTCTTCTATATGACATGGAATGTACAAAATAAAAAAGGTGATTTATTATGTATGTTATTGTTTCTCTCCTTGTGTAAATATATGTACAGCCGATGTAACTTATTGATACATATTTCTACTTATATCTCAAAAGAACAAATGGTCAATCAAAGAAATAAATGAAGTTTAGATATTAAACTGACATACTATGTAATGTCTGGTTGAAAGTATAGTGTAAATAGATTTAGTTTTAATGGTTGTATATATTGTAAATAAGTGTGTATTTTGTATGTTTTGTAGCCCTGAAGAAGTCCCAGGTGGACGAAACGCGTTGACTACAACTCGCATTCTGTGATTTTAAGAAAAAATGAATGAATAAATATTTTTTAGCAGAAGAAACAACTATTACATTTGTTCAGTGAGATTACACTGTTTTATGATTTCTATATGTGTACTATGGACTAAAATGCCGATATATATATATATATATATATGTATAATTGACCTCCAAGCTGAACCACCTCTGTGGATTTTTGTATTAGGAATTGTTTCCTTTATAGAGGTGTAGGAGGGCCACATCTCCTGTTTGTTGCACCACTATACATTTCTTTCTTACTCTCACTACTCCGTGTTGATGAGTGGAGGACCTGTGTGCCTTGACCCTTCTTTTCATTTAAAAAAGATAGACTAGGGACTTCTAAAATGGACCCACTGGCCCCAATACTCAAATTCACACTACACACAGAGTCCTACTATCACACATCTGCTACACACACTGAACATACATATGGTCATCACACAATGAATTTTGATGCAGAGTTCTGGATTTCACTTAACAGCAGAACATTACATGGAAGAAGACAGTAGACTCACTACCAACACAGTATTATTTGATACACAGAGGGTACAGACAGTAGTCCAATGCCCACTATGGGGGCAACCTTTGTGCACTCCTCCAGGATACAGAACAGGTTCTGGACATCACATTGAACACAAAAAGTGATGTTAGGAATGCTTGCAATTTGTCTAACCACTGGCAATTGTGCGGGTAGCGTTAGAGCTAATTATTATTCCTAAATTGTTATTTTGCCCACAACGCCACTTCTGTTTGGACCCAGCCATATGCAAATCAGTCTTAACCCTGCTCCAATAGGAACAGTCCATCCCAAACTGCCAGAACAGGTCCTCTCTGAACCAGAACACAAGCAACCCAAGATCAGCTTTGGTCTGACTGGGGCTCATCAGTCAGCTGTAGCTTGGTTCTAGTGGCACAGTGATCACGGTACCCATGTCTGAGCATACCCTTGCCACGTAGGGCAGTAAATCAAAAACATAAAAGGTGATGGGAGGAATGCTTGCAATTTGTCTAACCACTTGTAATCGCCTGGGGTAGCATTCCAACCAATTGTTGTTTTCTCCATCATGCCACTTCAGTTTGGACATACGAAGAGCTCTAAAAAGCAAACTGGTCCTGGGGATCTGTGCATCAACCTGTTGGGGGTACGGACTTTGAGTCTCAGAAGCACCTGCACCAGGAAGGAGCCAGAGGAGGAGTGTTCCACTTTCTGATACAGTGCTATATAATGCTATTGTTTATCCCATGAGGCGTGAGCCGTGCTTTAACCTGTTGGGTGTAAGGACTTCGAGTCCTAGAAGTCCCTGCACCAGGAAGGAGGTTAAACTTCTTGCTGCGGAGCTATACATCCCCATTGTTTATCCCGCAGGATGGGAACCATGCATCAGCCTGTTGGGGGTATGGACTTTGAGTCTAAGAAGCCCCTGTACCAGGAAGGATCCAGAGGAGGAGTGTTCCACATTCTACTACAGGGCTATATGGCGCCATTATTTATCTTGGGGCGCAGCAGGTACACAAGATACTCCTGGACAAAGCCAGGACCAAAGGCGGGCCAGTCTTTGCCAGATTCGCTTGTCACTTGAGTCTAACGAGAGACTAATCCCAAACATAGGCAAAAATAGGAGAATCACAATTGCGCAAAGTGAGACTTTTGATAAAGAAATAAGTTCCATGAACAAATCCAATAATAGTGATTGTAGATCCACGGTCAAAAGGGAACAAAAAAGTCAAAACACCCAGCTGTTCCAAACAACTGTGGCAATGGGAATTGGGAAAAGCATGCAGGACTCCTCTACCAAGTGCTCAGAGGGGGACTTTATAAATTATGTCTGGGATGTGACTGCGGGTAAACTTAAGGTGGTAGGGGCATCTTACCTAGCCCCCCTGGTGGAGAGATTAAACGGGCTGGAAGCAGCAGTAGTAAAAATCACGAATAAGCGTGGTTTCTCTGATCCTCGACCAAGGCCTGCCATGCTGGGCTTGTCCCATGTTCAACCTGGTGCTGTATGTTTGCCCCCCACAACCATCCCGAGGAAATTCCAACACCTCAGGTGAACTCACATCTTTACACAATAGTCAAGTCCAGGGGGCAGTCAACAGCCTTAACATCCAGTGCCATCATTAGTCCAGCCTGCATCCACAAGGGCAATTATGACCAACAAATGAATCAACACAATATGAGTGGTAGAGACAACTTATGTTTGCGCCATCAATTTAACCTCCACTCTGAACATTGCCCTTATGTGATTGTTCTGTCTGTTGTTTCCCCTTTACCGCTAACCACAGACTAATCTACAGTTTCACTCCAAAATAAAATGACCCATTGGTTATCTAAGAATACAAACATCTCTCTTAGATATTAAAGGAATATACTTTTTATCCAAAGATAAACTGGATTCGTTCTAGCGTCAAACAAATTGGAAGGGATTGTGTGATCATCACTTTCAAGTATCCATATATCGCACACCACCTACTCTCTAGTTACTTGAAGTTTATTACTTTAGCACAGTTACTTAAAACCATTGCTACAAAAGTCAACATTAACACATTTATCGTATTAAAAAAGACAAGGCTAAAAAACAGCTCACCAGGCTTAATGACCATTACACTTGTAAAGGAGACAGTCTTATAGTTGCCAAAATAAACATATTACTGTGCTAGACCTAAAATAAAAGATATATTATGACAAAGAATACTAAACCAGGGGACAGAAAAAGTCTGTAATAAGTTTTTGAGGAGGGGGGGGGGGGTAGGAACACAGGAACCAAAGAAGGTAAAAGATTGTCCAAAAGTCTTACAAATTTTCCGGACCTTGCAAGTACTTGAGTGTCTGTGGACGTGAAACACAGGGCCGAGGCTTCCCAGCATGTCCTGATGCCCCATTTTAAATACAAAGGTTTTAAAAGAGACCTTCTAGGGGCAGCCTGGGTGGAGCAGCAGCACAAGAGATGCAGCCATGATTCAGAGTGATAATTGGACAGTCTGCAGGCCCCCCCCTCACTTGTTGGGGCCCATCTGTTAAAGGCCGTCGAACGCAGGCCTAGAAGTCGCATAAACATTATGTTCTTCCGTGCCGCTGCTTTTAAATTTTCCGGTTTCCCAGGAAGGTACGAGGTGTTCAAGGGAAGCAAAATGGTAGATGTTTTTACAGCCTGAAGGTCCTTACAATGGGAGATTAGTTTGACCTGCTTATTGATAAGTTTTTTCCAGACTGAGTATCGAATAGTGTCTGAAAAAAGAGATGAGTTGTCAATCTCTAGCACTGTTATGGCCTTTATAATCTGAGTGTTCCAGGGGTTACCAGAACTAGAAAGAGTCTCTTTTAACAGGGATATTAAGGTGTTATCTCCAGCTTTTAGTGTCCTTATAAAATATTTCAGAATGTCCGCCTCACAATAGATTGATTGTCCTTGTAAGCCGAGCTCCAAACATAGTCTTGCCCGCTGAATGAAACTTGGGAGATGGAAGATTTTTTTGAAGGTGGAAGTTTGAGCGAGGTCAAGACTGACGGAGCATGCGCCGGGGAAGGCCTGATGCCCATAAGTTAGGGCAGGAAATAAAGTATCTTTGGTCACCTTCAGAATGGATTCTGCAGAGGGGCTGCTCAGGGACAGGTTCAGTCGTGTCAGGGAGTATGTAATTGCTCCTGCTCTCTTTTTCAAGGCGGCTAGATGAGCTGCTGGTCTAGACGTCTCGTTGAACTAAACTCCCAAGTAATTATATTTTAGGGTTATATTAATCCTGGCAGGCCCAATGTTCCCCTTTAAAGTTTTCTTATTCTTGCATCTGCTGAATATCAGTACCTTGGTCTTTTCTTGGTTGATTTTAAGGGCATTGACGGTATTGTATGTGTGGAGCATACTTAAGGCTCTTTGAAGACCCTATTTTGCTTGGTCCATTATAACAATGTCATCAGCGTATTGTAATATGTGCAGAGTTCTTTTTGCAGGGCCCAATTTTGGCGGAAGAAGATTACTAATCTCCAGAAATATTCCAAGCTCAGCTGTATTGTATAGAGATTGAACAAGAGAGGGGCAAGAACTCAGCCTTGCTTTAGCCCGTCTTCAATAGCGATTTTTGAAGAGACTGTCTTTGGGCCAGTTTTAATTCGCACGTGTTCTTATGCAGGGATATGAGTGCTCCTAGAAGGCTCTGGGGAATCCCCCACTTATTCAGCTTCCTCATTAGGATGTTACGAGACACTTTATCAAAGGCTGGACTGTAGTCTATAAAGCAGCAATAAAGTGGGAGATGTTTTTTTTGTGCTGCTTGTTGACTCAGAATGGTTAGAGTTTTAATATTGTCAATTGTGGAGGCCGATGCCCGAAACCCCGTTTGGTAATAGGGTATGATGTTATTTTCTGCAACCCATTTTTCAAGTGACCTTAGAAGACACCGGGCATATGCCTTTGCCTCAAGATCTGGTAGGGCAATAAGTCGATAATTGGCCGATAGCGTGGGGTCTCTCTAATATTCGATCCAACAGCAACTTCCATACCAACATTATCATGCTCCCACTATGTTTTTTTTATAGGCATCTTATACCAGTCAGTAATCATCCATCTCTACCTACGGTTCAAGGGCCTTCCCAAACAGAACATGCACATGCTACAGTTTGAAATTGTGTCTTCCCTCTCGCTAACCCGGATGAATTAGATTGACTGAACTACAGTTATATGGTCCACATTGATCTCAGAAGCTAAAGTGGCTCGGACCAGCTTAACCACATATGGAAAAATGAATGATTAACTTGCTGTGTTAAGTTGAAAGCAACTAAACAATGATTGGTTAACCTTTGTCAAAAAAATATGACTGTCATGCTTCAGGAAACTTTGGGCAAATGTATTAAATAATGGTGCAGTGCAGCACAGCAAGTCACTTTGCTGTGTTACACTGGGTCACTGGGAAAGGGCTGGAATGCGCCATATTCATGGCATACAGTGCATCCTTGACTTTTCCCCCTGCACTGGCCCGCAATGGCCAGCCTAGCTCCAATGCAGGCACTCTTGCACCATGGTGCAAGAGTGCCTGCATTGCTTGCAGGATTGTTTTTGTGCAGGAAGGAAGACCTTCCTGCACAAAAACAACTTACTACTTTTGGTATTCACAGAATGCACTTACTTACCAGAGGCGGAGTTTCTGGGCCAGAGGCGGAGCTTCTGGCCGGAGATGGAGATTTCAGCCATGGCTAAATCTCTGCCACTGGCCGGAAGCTCCGCCCCCGGGCCGGAAGCTCGGCCCCTGGGCCGGAAGCTCTGCCTCCGGACCGGAATCTCCGGGACGAGTGTAGAAGTAAAGTTAGTAGTTGTAAATCCATTCTGTGAATACCAAAAGTAGTAAGTGCATTCTTTGAATACCAAAAGTAGTAAGTGCATTCTGTGAATACCAAAAGTAGTAAGTTTAGGATTATGTCTTAAGTTAATTCTGTGAATCTGGCCCGTAGTGGCCAATGGGCATAGATCGGAAGAGTTCTCATTACATCATGGCACGAGACAGGGCTGCCCACTATCGCCACTTCTCTTCGCCCTGGTACTTGAGCCTCTGGCGGACTGGGTCCGACACACCCGGTCATTCGAGGGCTTAAATGGACTGAGAGATGGGAGGATCAGATATCCTTCTATTCAGACGATATCCTGCTCTACATGGCCTCCATTGGGCGCTCCCTGACCTGTCTCCTAGATATTTGTAGCTCCTATGGGCGATATTACGGCTATACGATCAACTGGATGAAGTTGGTGCTCTATGTCTTGAAGGGCCCTCCACCAATCCTTCCAGTCGGTTGCGCTGTAACAATAGTGGAAGATACCTTCAAATATTTGGGGATCCACATCACCCACGACCCTGATGTATTTATGACACTAAAACTCCAAGCTCCCTTGGAGTGACTGCAGAGGAATACCAAGTACTGTCCGTCGTTGCCCCTGTCATTTCTAGGAAAAGTTGTGTTTTTTAAAATGATGGCACTCCCCAGGTTTCTCTACGCCCTCCAAAACACACCCTTCCTAGTCCCCCATTCCTACTTCCGCGTCATTGATGCAGAATTTACGAAACTCCTCTGGGGCAATAGGCTGGCCCGCCTAGCTATGGTAAAATTGTGCCACACCTGGTACGATGGGGGCATCGCACTTCCCAACATACAGACTTATTACTGGGCCTCTCAGTTGACAGTGATTAAACACTGGATTCATGTCCCCACACAGACCCCGCCTATTCCCTTAATAGGTTGCAGCTGGGTGAGACGTGGCTGCACTGAGCGCTCTATAATAAACCCCCAACCCTAATGGGCCCCACAAAGCACACACCCAGGTATGGAATATAGTGCTGAAAAAATTAGGATGGCATAAAACACTTACGCAAGCAACACCCGTCTGGGTCAGGGACAGGTTGGGATGATTGGGAAAAAGTAAAGGTTTTAACCAATGGGACCTTATAGGAATATCCAGGGTGGGCGACCTCTGGATACGGGGTAAAATGATCACATTCCCACAGCTCCAAACAAAATACAAAATGGCATCCACAAAGCATTTCGTTACCGGCAGGTCAAGCACGCCCTTGAAGGAGTAATTCCCCCTGACACCAGCCTGCCTGAGGCCTCCCCACTGGAAGGTAGGCTTCTGATGGATCTGATGGATCACATGGAAAAAAAGCGATCTCTATGACCTATCGAAAAATCATTAATAACATGCCTGATCCGGTACGGAAGCTGAAAGACAAATGGCAGGCAGACCTGGGAGAGTTAGATGATATGGATTGGCAGGAGGCGCTGGCATACCCCAAAGAGGTGGTGATCGCATCTAAACTGCATCTTGTACAACTCAAGATCTTCCATAGAACTTACTATACCAGAACTACCCTCTGTAAGATCATGAGGGCGGACACCCCGCCCTGCCTGCAACAATCTGGGGAGGGTGGCAAATGTTTCCATACCATGTGGTCGTGTCCTGTAGTGGCATAATACTGGGTGTCAGTTATGTTCCTTGTCACGAGTGTGAGTGGAAGCCTAGTCCCTGCAGAGCCCAAATGCTGCTTACTCAATATCTGAGATGCGACTGACCTGAATTCAACATTACAGACCTGGGCTACCTTGGGTCTTATGCTAGCTAAGAGAAATATCGCCAGACACTGGGGTGGGACAGCCGCCCCCACACTTGCGGAATGGTGCAGGGATATGGACACTGCCATGGTAGCGGAAAAAACAGTATATTGAATGCTGTATCGCTGTAAAAACCAAAATTGTTTAGGTAAACGTATTCTCACAATGTACACAGAAAAGTGACAAATAATGCATATTGTGTGGACTCTATTCGTTATAGTGATATCTGAAACAAAATTATATATGTGCCTTTAACTCTTCCATAAATAAAAGTAATTTTTTTAAAACATGAGAGGTAGTGGAAACACCCATGCAATGCCTTCCGAGGGCAGAGTAAATGTAATCCAGCGTTACTCCAGATTTTTGGAGCCATTCAAAGCCACGCAAAATAGCTTTGCATGGCTTCAGAAATCTGACTTAAGGTTTGCGTTGCTCTTGCACCATGTTGTGTTGTGCAAGAGCGATGTAAACGTGGTCAAACATATGGCCCTCAGTTTATTGAAGGCATTGTTTGGGACAAATAGTAACATTTCAACATCCCCATTATGCTCTCTACTATTGACCAAGCTCGGGGGACGCCCTTACTTTTGTTCACAATTCAGGGGTGTTTAATATTGAACCAATCGTATTTACCCGTATGGGAATTCAAATTCCTTGGGTTATATTCATTTTTATAACTCAGTTAATATGTAGAACAATAAGGTAGACAATGATACAATTTTTCGTGTTTTAAACATTTGTAAGAATGGATCACTTGAAGTATATCACCATTTCAATGTTAGCTATCATAACCCTTTTTAATTTGGGATAGGATAGTTAACACCCTAATAGCCAATAGCAGGGATACCAAGTTATATAGATATCTGCTAGAATCAGGAATCCTGAATACGGCGGAAACATTGGGGGACAAGTGAAACCAGGTTCCACCTGCATAGGCTGAGGACAAGGAATGGTTATAGACTGTGGGACTAATTTACAAGCCCATTGCCTCGCCGGTGTGCCACTTTTTGCGACGCACCGGCTGCTCAATGGGCTTGCCCATATTTACACGCCACATAAAGGACCTTGCATGACTTTTCATGGCCTTGTAAATATGGGCCCCTTTCAAGCATTACTCTGCGTAAAAGAGGTGTTCCATGGGTATTTCTGTGGGTGTACCCACGCAACATCCATGGAACCTGACACATTCCCAGATTTAAAATGTTTTATTAAAGCTTGAAATGTGTCAGAATCCTATGCCTCCCGAGGAGTGGTGCAACAAAGGACAAATCCAATTTAATTTCTCATATTGTTTTCTCTTTTTATTCATGCTACATTCTGCAGCACGAATAAAAAGATGAAAATGTCAACTATGATTGTTTTGGTGCAGGAAGGTGCCCTCTCCTGCAGAAAAGCAATCATCACCACAATGCAGGCACCCTTACAACATGACGCGCGGGTGCCCGCACTGGCGCATGGCAGCCATTTGTGTGCCAGCGCAGGGGAAAGCGCATGTATCTGTCGTATTGTTGTTAATACTGTGCATCTCTGTGCTTTTAAAATTACACAACTCTGTGCAGCAAAATGGCTTGCAGCAGCGCACTGCGTCTTTTTGTAGTAAATGAGGCCCTATGTCTTTTGTCTCCAAGCTCATGACTGAGCTAGCCTTTTCTTGGGGGACTATTGAAAATGGTGCCAACAACCACAACCCTAATGAAATCTCATTCTCCTAGACAGTAGGCATAGAATCACCCACTGGACATTTGATCAAGGGTTTAGAGAGTACTGAAAAAGAGTTAAGTTTAAGATGGAGGAGTGTTCACTTCCCAACTTCACTTTTTTTTACCCATAGCGCAAATGTTGATTTAAAAAACGAGCGCTTGCTGACCCTCAACCGCTACCTTTATTTTATTATGGCGTTTCCCTTAACCCCTTCCGTGCTCATGACGAGCTGAGCTCGTCATGAGTTGTGCCGCTCGCACGCTCATGACGAGCTCAGCTCGTCATGTAACGCGGTAATTTAAAAAACGCAGCGCGCAGCGGGAAAACCGCTAGCGCGCATGCGGTTAAGCTTAATAATTTTATCAAGACAGCTCTTCTTGGCCCCGTTTCTGCAAGGAGTAGCCCCTCTCCAGATTGGTTCATTAAAGACTGCAGATTAGCTAATGATAGGCTACCCTGCGCCCTGAATTGTGTCCCTAGAAACCCAGCCAAGTTTATCAGTGCTATAGCAGTTTATAACCTCAAATCACTGCAAATCATTACAAGCTAGGCATTAGAGAATGGAAAGCAGAAATTAAGGATGAAACCCAGCAACACTTGATTAAATTCTGTGAAGGCCGAGATTCTGGTGCTTTTTTGGAAATAATAAACACCAATAAAAGCAAGTGTGATAATCCAAATGGACATGGCACCAGCATTAATGCCAACAGCTGGGTGGAGCATTTTAGCAATATTTATTCCTTCGGTAAGGATGACACTAATGCAGTGTTGGATGCCCCTCCCACCTTCCAGTTAAATATTCACTTTCCACTTGAGGTTGTGGATGGCATTAATGCTAGCCTTTTCTTTAATGCATCGGGACCTGATGGGGTGCCTATGGATTTGAACAAATCGAACATCGAATTTTGGGTGCCT
Organism: Lissotriton helveticus; assembly: GCF_964261635.1. Taxonomy (NCBI): domain Eukaryota; kingdom Metazoa; phylum Chordata; class Amphibia; order Caudata; family Salamandridae; genus Lissotriton; species Lissotriton helveticus. The sequence goes on from NC_136059.1 coordinate 1,097,714,029, forward strand.
ATCATAACCAACATTTTGAAAGCTGCCATGAACACTAGTATTTCAACTTTATGGCAGACAGCCACAATTGTTCCAATATACAAGAAAGGCAACAAGCAAGATCCCAAGGGGCATATGTACAAGGGGTTAACGCCGCTGTAGCGTCAATTTTGTAACGTTACGGCAGCTTTTTTTTATCGCCTTATTTACAAGTTGCCGCTAACTGATTTTCTGGCGAAAACGTGTATTTTTAAGATCGCCACTTCTGTTAGCGGGAGTTAACGAAAGTGAGATGCAAGGCAGGCATTCCCGTGAAAAAACTGCCGCTAACCCCACTTCGCGATATTTACAAGGAATTCCTTGTATGGTGCAAAACCAAAAAAACTGCCTCTAAGTGCAACTAGAGGTAATTTTTTAAGACCTGAAAATAGCTGGTCTTAAAAATGGTGCAAACACTTGGGGCCTCATTTCTGAAGGTTTTGGTGCTGGACAGCGCTGCAAGGAATATTATTGCGCTGTCCTGCGACAAAACTACAGGACAGGAATGCGCACCATCAATAAGCTAGTGTGACTTTCTGGGTCTCGTTCATGAAAAGTGTTGCATCGCTGCGACAAAAACAGCGTTGCTCCACTTTTCGCTAGGCCCTTCTTGCGCGACAAAGCAAAACCAAGGGGATGATGGACGGAGTGTTGAACATTACAAGCACTCACCCCGTCAACTGATCTGGGTTTAATCCATCATCATTCTTTAGCTCACTGCGCCACCTCCTTCAGACATGGCCATGTGCAAATCAGTCTGACCCTGTGCCTCATGGGAACAGTCCAGCCCGGACTGCCAAGCCAGGTCTTCCCTGGACCGGAAACAAGCATCCTGGGACCGGTTTCTGGCTAATCAGCCGTCAACAGCCAAAAGCAAAACCAATGGGGAAGCTAAAGAATGATGATCGATTAAACCCAGATCATTTGACTGGGGGTGAGTGCTTGCATTGTTCAACACTCCGTCCATTATCCCCTTTGGTTTTGCTTTGTTCGCCCTAAATTGGTTCTTGCCCACATTCTATTTGTCTTGTATATCAACGGTTTGAGTGAGTTTTTTTTTTTTACTAATGGCAAGGACCAGCCAAAGATAGACTCCATGTTTGTGCCGGCACTACTTTATGCAATGTTGCTCTTATTGCCCCTAGTGGCTTGAGAAGCCTCATTGATAGTTTTGTCAAGTTTATGGACAAACAGGACTTCGAGACCAATATCTCTAAAACCCATTACATGGTCTGTGGTCACCAGCAACACAAGGTTAGACCAATCCCTAACTAAGGGAAAGCCTATCTCGAGAGTTAATGATTTTATGTATTTGGAGGTGATTTTCGGCGTGCAGATTTCCATGCTTTCCTGCATTTCGCAAACGTGTCTTCATTTTAACTAATCTGTGGGAGCTGTTTTTAAGTTAGCCAAAGAGGTGGAAAATAAACCTGTATTAACTATGTAAGCACATCCCAGTCTTGACCTATGGGGCCGTCATTTGGGATTATTGAAATTGTGCAAAAAGACAGCAGGACTAGAATCGCTTTTGTAGGCAACTGCTGGGAGTCCCAACATCTAGTTATGCACACATAAGGAGCTGGGGCTTCCTTAAATTGAGGATTGTACCGCTTCTCCCTTGGATCTCTATATGGGGAAACGAGCAGGCCCATTTTAATTGTATGGTTATTTCTAATTGCCTGGCCTGTGACCGGGGCTATAACATCCAATGGTTAATTTATATTAAGATCATTGCGCAATCCTTGGGCAGGTCTGAAGTGTTTAACGCTCCATATCTAATTGTCAAGGAAGATGTCAAAACTGTTCAAAAATTATAAATGTCCTTTTGCAGGGCAAACCGAGAAGCGGGGGAACTTAAAAAGTCCACTTTCGGGGGCTATGCCATGACCCAAAACTGCGATGTATTGGAACCCTATTTAGATTTTGAGAAATACGTGTGGGAAAGGTCTCTGTTAACTAAATTTCATTTAGGCACAATTAGGAGCTACTTGCGTTTTCTTCTTGGCCAGTATGACTCAGCGACCATTTTAATCTGGCGATGTGATGAGGCTTCCACCCAAACTCTGAATCATTTTTTTTTTTTTTTTGCAAATATTATATGTTTTCTAAGCATACATTTTTATTTACAATTTACAAATGACATGGATTTTAACAGCACAAACTCACACTTTATTTCTTGTGTATGTCATCTAGCCCCTTGGTGTTCTCTGCAATTGGGTGCTTGTAAAAAAATGCCATTCGTCTGTGCAACTTGATAAATTTCTAAGAAGTTATTATATGGTTGTTTTTTTTACTGTGCTTTTATGATTGTCACAAATCAATTAAATAAAGCTTATTGATTGGTCATGGGTTGCTAGTGTTTCAGTTCAGGTAGGACCTGTCCTGGCAGTTCGTAATTGACTGTTCTTATTGGAGCAAGGTCGAGAAAGATTTGCATATAACTGGGTTGAAACTGAAGTGGCATGGTGTGCAAAATAACACTGGGGTGGGATGCTGCCAAGGTAAATATTAGTGGCTGAGATTAATTCAAGCATTTCATCTATCACTTTTTGTATATTAAAATGTAATGCCCTAAGTGGGACAGGTATGCCCAGATGTGGGTCCTGTGCACACTGTGCAACTGGAATCAAGCTGTACCTGACTGATGAATCCTAATAAGGGTAAAACCCGGACTAGGTTGCTTGTGTTCTGGTTAAGAGAGAACTTGACCGGGCAATTTGGGATGGACTGTTCTATTGGAGGAGAATCAAAACTGATTTGGATATGATTAGGTCCAAACTGAGGTGGCATGGTGGACAAAATTACGATGGGTTGGGATGCAGCTCCAAGTAATTACCAATGGCTGAGATGGATTCAAGCATTCTACCCATCACTTTTTTGTATACTTCATAAGGACATCACATGACCATGGACAGGCTTAGGCCTCATTGTAGACTGTAAATTAGTGAGACACCAAGGTTAGAATAAAAGTCAGGATTGCAATTTCACATGCAGCTGTGCAGTTAGCAGAAAAATACATGTATGTCTACAATGCAAGGGACATTCCCATCCCAATAGCTTTAAAGCCTATGCAGTATAGGCCACACCACTTAGTATATTGTGATGTAAAATGCATTATTTTAAAATATTTGCAGAATTCAAAACTAACATGTTACTTATATGTAGCACTTTTTTGTGCTTGTGGTGTTGTCGACTTCTAAGTTTACATTTTTTTCCATCCTCAGGTTCCACCTGTTTGCCAGTGCTAAGCATGCAAGACTTGGATCGGCCTCACAAAAGGAACTATCATTTGTACTGCATTAGGTCTCTCATTTGCGAGAGTTTAAGCTATTGGCATTGTAAATTGCAATACCTTTTATTTATCTGTTTTGCTATTTAACAGATAAATAAAGGCATTGTCATTTACAATGCCAATAGCTCAAACTCTTGTAAATGCGAGACATATTCATAAAAGTTGTCGCCATTGTCCTGGGCTGCTCGGAAAGTGAAAGCGTGCATGGCGCGCTGAATGTTGCAGGAAAGCATGTCGTGCCTGCAGTAGGAGAAACTCATTAAAGAAAATAGTACTTACAGACTAAAAAAGACGTACTGTGTAACAAATGAAGTAAAAAGGTAAGTCCTCATAGGATGTTACAAATGAAGACAAGGCGGTACTAAGGAGGGACTAACAAGCCTATCAACAAAACAGAAGCCAGCATTTATGAAGAACAATGACATAAGACAATGACAAATATGGGCGGAGAGTGTGTGGGTCTTCTATTCCATACTTAAATACAGCATGCCACAAGAGCAGCGCATGCGCTGCCCAGGCTTGACCTAAAAAAGATAAGGAGGCCTTATGCTGGGTATGTTGACTTAGTTGAGCAATGCATCTACAAGGAATTTGTGTTTGATCTGAAGGTTTGAATCTCAGTGGGTCCCTCATCCTTCTGAAGTTGATAATATGAATATAATATGATTGAGTTGGGCAACAATAAACATCTGTTAACTTCAGAGTCAAGACATCCTAGGGTGAATGTGTGCTTTACAAATACATTTGTTATGTTATGAAAGGAGATTTATGACATTGGGGACACCAGAGAACCATTGAACGCAACATACCAACTTACAACAAATCACATCAGGACATGTGAGAATAAATCACAAGGGGGATGAAATACGAGCAATGATGTACTTTGGGTAATACCTATTTTCCTGGGTCAGATATCCGTTGATTCTGCTACCTCTTTACACTGAGGTATCATGATGAGAGTAAGTGGCTCACCTATCAGGCATTTTAGTGCAAGAAAACTCTAAAACACAAGGCCTCTCTAAAGTCTCCTCAGGTAGCTGATCCAGAAAAATTGAAAGAAATTGAGGGTCTCATCTACAAGAAAATGACACAACACAGCGCCGTAAGCCATTTAGCTATGCCGGGCTGCATACTTTTAAAAGCACAGGGATGTGTCATATTAACACAATACGACACATCCCTGCGCAAGCGCACAATTAACTGCTATGCACCATCGCAGACACCCTTGCGTAATTTTTCAAGGGTGCCTGCGCTGTAGGATGATTGTTTTGGTGCAGGAAGGGACAACTTTCTGCCCACAAAAAAATAATTAATGGAATTTTTCTCTTTTTATGCATGCTGCAAAATGCAGCAAGTATAGAAAGAGGAAAAAATGAGGAGAAATACAAGTATTTCTCCTCTTTGCACCATTCCTACACCTCCCCTGGGGAGGCATGGGATTCTGACACATTCCCAGTTTTACAAAATGTTATAAATCTGGGACTGCTTCAGGTTTCATGGATGTTGCGTGGGAACACCCACATCAACAATCATGGAATGCCCCTTTCACGCAGAGTAATACGAAGGGGCCCATATTGACAAGGCCATGAAAAGTCATGCAGGAGACTTAACGTGGCCTATAAATATGGGCAAGCCTAGAGGAGGAGGAGCGGAACATGTCTCCTTCTGAGGCAGGTGCTCCCAATCTGTAGACTATACATCTCCTGAATACCAAGGAAACCTACAGTGCCATGAACAGATAGTACACCAAGGTCACACAACTACATCAATACACTGATTCAAAAATGTAATCCAAAAGCCCTCAGCCTCGAAAAGAGGATTAACATTGGAAATTAGAAAGGCATCAAAAAGATAAGTAACTTCAAGAAATGGACTCCCAAAAAATATCAAGCCTGACCTCAAAAGTAGAAAAGGGGGCAAGATAAATAACAGCCCTGAAAAAAGCACAGCCCAATCTGTGTTGTATTTCAAAATATTGAGCATAAAAATTGCATCATTATCAACTTCAAAATTTCAACTTTCAAAAAAGAGTTGAAGTAAGCATACAATGGGGAGTTTATATTTATTATTCTAATTCACATCTACTTGAGGATATTCTACAAGTCTATATGTTGCTGTCAATACTGTTGCAGATATTTTTGTATTTTTTTACACCCCAATTTGACATCGACAATATAATGAGCCGGTGCTAAACCATCATGTCCATAACTTGATAATGATGTGGGGGACTCCAAATAATTCTAAAAGGATTTTCAACTCTGTAAACAAAACGTACCTTGTACTGACACTTAGGACTCACCAGACATCAGTGGTTGTGACCATATAAGGCCTAGGAGGACACATATCTATCCACAAAAAGGTCACGTTCTGGGACTTATGACAAAAAAAGAGAGAAATAAACACTGAAGCGGCTATTTCTGCATAAATATGCTAATTTCCCCTTAAAGCTTTGATTGATTGTAATTTCCCCTTGACACACAAAACAAAACAAAACCTAAATAGGTGCTGCATCCATCCCCACATTCTCTGAACACAAATTCAGAGGAGGAATTACAACAGCAAGAATATCAGCCACAGGGGAAGGTCAGGTGGATGACTGGAACAAGTACCAGGCAGATACAGATGAGGAAGCTGTGGACATATTTCCAATAAAGGAACAAAATCAGAAAGGAAAGACTGTTTCGAATGCAGTAAGTGTATGTGTATTAACATCCTTTAGGCTTGTGGTACAATAGTACCGGTTGAGCGTGCCCTTTCATGGGGAACATTTCTCTGGTCCTGAGGGGGACGATAAAAAAACAACCCCAAACGAAAACTTTCCATTCAATTGGGGGTTGTAGCAACAATGAAAAGTCACCCTCCAGCAAACTAGTGGGCAACGATTATCATTAGAAACCTCTATACCTGACCAGAGGCAAAAGTAAATGCACCACCTTTGGCATACTTAGCAATATAGCTGTGGAACTTATCATGGCAATAGAAGTACTAGAGCCAGATGCCCTCGGGGAAAAGCAGCCTCTGAGAACATTGATAACTCAATGTGCTTGCCCTTTGATCACATAATATCTGTTAGGGAGGAAACAGCAATTTCCACGTGGCTGTAACAATGCTATACAAGAGAAGTCTTACCAAAGAGTAAGAAGCTGTCCTGAGCACTCTTAAAGCACAGACGTGCGTAATATAAAGTTAGTTTTAGGAAACTGATGAATTTTTAGAAAAAGCTTTATTCCTTATTGTAAATCCAAATGCAAGTTCATGGTAACAGAAGACTTATTTTCATATGTCATAAATCCATTTTAAAGCAGATCCATTGTAAATTCATGGAATGAAATTAACACATGGTAAAATGGAAAAACCCCAATGCATTTCGTGCTGAATTAGCACTTCTTCAGGGGGATATAGTTTCTAGAAGGAAAAGAAGAAAAGAAACTTTGTCGATCGCTGAAATATACAGGAACTTGAAAAACACGCAAAAGTGCGCCCAGTGAAAAAAGAAGAATTAAGAGGGCCACCACCCGTCACGTGATCAGCACACCATGTGAGAACGCCAGGTTAAACCAATGGAATAAATAAATAAAATAGATAAATACGAGTGTGAACATCAAAAGTAACAAATGAGAAGTGTGGACCACAGTATCAACATTGTACAAAAAAATTACAAGTGAAACGACAACACTAATGATGTGCAGAAAATAGTCACGAAGGAACCAGAAAAGCGCGAAGTTGACGAGGAGAAAAACCCCAAGAGTAACACCCAGTGACATTGGTAGCTCGCCACCATGAAACAACAAAAGCGTAAATCAGAAACTTACCCATCACCAAAAAGGAACGTACGTGTACAGAGGAACACGTCTATAGTGCGGGACACGACCCGGAAGACGCCGGTGAGAACTAGCATCCGTAATCAAGAACCCTGGTGAGTGATAGAAATGGAAGTAGGACCAAAGACGGCTCAAACGGAGAAACTGTGACACGAGATGACATAAAGTAATAATAAACAGAGGACTAGAAATGAAGGAGCAGAGCCCAGAAGGTGAAACGAAAAATAGACAGAAAAGAAGTACCCTAAACATACAAAAATAGAAAGAACGTTGGCACTCACTCGAAACACCAAAGGAAAATATGTGCAGGAATAAAGAATGTAAAGAAATAATAAAATTATAAATATCTACATAACCAATATAAGCCCTATACAAAGTTTAAGACGAAGTCATCAATAAACAAAACGCTGGGCACAGTAAAAACGATTTAAACAATACACAGGTCAAAGAGAGATCTCATAACAAGCGAAAGGATTATAGATGGCAACCAAGTTCAATTTTATCATTGAGCCCCTTCGGTTGAAGTGCTTGTAAAAAGTAAATCCAGTGGAGCTCACGTTGCAGCATATGTTTGGTATTGTCTCTGTGTGGAATTTTTTCAACCATCTCCAAAATTAAATAACGGATTTGGCTGGGATTGTGAGAGTGTGACACAAAGTGAGCAGCCAGACTTGATTTCAAATTCTTAGTCCTGATGTTGCTGCGGTGCTCATTCAGTCTGATTTTAATTTTTCTTTCAGTTTTTCCCACATATGGGAGGCCACACGGGCATTTAAGCATATAGATGACATTAGTCGAGTCACAGGTGGCAGAGACTTTAAGATGAATTGGTGTTCCTTTAGAAGGGTGACATAGTATATTGCCTGGTATAATGCTATTACAATGGCCACAGTTGTGGCAAGGAATGGTACCTTTGTATGTCACCACATTTTGCAACGGAGGATGTTTGAGTAGTGATTGTACGTTTTTTGACCGTTGGTAAGCAAAAATAGGAGGTTTCTCAAAAATGTTATTGAAATCTTTCTCTAAATTTAGCATTGGCCAGTGTTTGCGAATCACTTCTTTGATCTTTTTGGATTGTGTAGAAAATTTAGATACAAAAACTGTACGATTCTCATCATCAAGATTAGTTTGTTTTGGTTTCAACAAGTCATCTCTGTTAAGACACATAGCTCTGTTTTCTGCAGTTTTGATGATTTGAAAGGGGTATCCTCGTTGTTGGAATTTTGTGATAATCTTGTCGCTGTCTTGTTTGTACAATTCATCATTAGAAGCAATTCTTTTCGCTCTTACAAGCTGAGAGTAAGGCAGGTGGCGTTTCAAACTGGGTTGATGAAAGCTGCGAAAGTGTAAGTAGTTATTGCGATCAGTGTCTTTGGTGTATGTAGATGTGACAAAGCAGTTGTTGACCCATTTGATATTTACATCCAGAAAAGATATTTCAGTTGTGCTATGAGTATGGGTGAATTGAATACGGTCATTGATGTTGTTCAGTGAAGATATGGCATTGGTGAGTTGAATTTCGGTACCTTTCCAAATCAAAAAAATGTCATCAATGTACCGGTAATAAGAAAGGAGAAATGGTTCCCAATTTTTATTTTTCAAAATGTGTTGGCTTTCAAAATGATACATAAACAAATTCGCATACGCTGGAGCAGCACAGTTGCCCATAGCAACTCCAGATAGTTGCAGATGATACTGGTTGTCAGATGATTTGAAGTAACTGTGATGGAGTGTAAATTGCATAAGTTCCAGAATGAAAACCTGTAAATCAAGGGGTTTGGTGGTTTGTAGAAGAGTATTTTCTCTCCCTGTCACTCATGAGATACTGGTTATTTTTAGATCTTGCTATTCTTATTGTTTACGGTGTTGAATAAGGTGCTTTGATTTTGTAACCGCCAGTACTTTTTTAGAGCCGGTGGATTCCAGGACTCACCATCACATTTAAATAACAACACTGGCACTTATACAGCAAAATGGACCTACAAATATTGGAATTCTTTTTATCAGCATAATTAATTTAAGGGCATATTATTGTCAGGTACAAAAGTGGAGACCAAGTGATTTGCCCAGGATCACAGGATGTTGGGCCAATGCCAAAACTCAAACTTTGTTCCCTAGCTCTGAAGTCGACACCTTTCAGTGCTATGTTATAGCTTTTCCCTAATGGCATTTGCCTCTCCTAATGTGTTACTTTTTCTATAGTAGTGCTTAATTTGAGCTGGTGCTTTCCAGAACTCACCACAGCACTTAATTATAAACACTGGCACTTATAGCATAAACTGGACCCCACATTTTTGGAGTGCTTTTTATAAGCATTACTTAAGGACATATTACTTTATGGAACAAACACTGTTATTTTTATAAATACCAGTTAAGGGCATAAGAATGTTTGGTACAAACATGGAAATTAAGTGATTGGCCCAGGATCACAGGATGTTGATCCGACCCAAAGACTTGAACTTTGTTCGAACTTTGTTCCCCAGCTCTAAAGTCGGCATCTTTGCCTGTTACACGATAGCTTTCCCCAATGACATTTGCTTCTCCCAATCTGTTCCTTTTTTTTTATAGTGGTGCTAATTTGAGCCTATGTTTTCCTGCACTCCCCACCGCATTTAATTGTCAACACCGGTGCTTACATTGCAAACTGGACCCAAAGGTTTTGGAGTGCTTTTTATAAGCACCATTTAAAGATATATTAAAACGCATTATAACACGCACAAGTAAAACTCATTTCTGATATATTTTGTATTTATAAGCTGTGATGTATTGTGGGCAATGTTTTACATGCTCTTTGGCTTTTATAACACGCACAAGTAAAACGCATTTGTGATATAGCTTTTATTTATAGACTGCGATGCTGTTTTTGTGTGTGCCGTTTAATATATTTTTTGCATTTTGTAACCTACAGTGCTTAATTTGAGCTTGTGGTTTCCGGGACTCACCAAGGCACTTAATTATTAATACCGACGCTTATAGAGCAAACCTAACCTACGATAATTCAGTTGTATATAATATTTTTTAGGTTATATATAAGGTGCCAGAAATGGGTGTAACACTTTCTTTTATTATAACATAACTTTTGAACATGCTGCACAACATTCACAACACTATACAACACATATTAAAAACGTTAACAAAGCCCATAGCTCTGTCAAAACACTTATAACGCCCCAAAGGTGAGACCTATTGGCTATGCCAATGCTTGTTGTAAATTGACATTAATCCATTCAGTAGTTTTGGAAATATTAAGGTAAATCCCAATTTGTTTATAGAGGGACACAGATCCTTTACAGATCCTGCCAAGTTCATAGCAAATGCTCTGCTTCCAGCAAGTGTGAGCATTAAAAAAATACTCTAGCTTGCTGGAAGCGGAGCAGGATTGCTTTAAGATACAGAGAGCTGCATGTTTAGCTCCTGCAGGAGCTGGAGAGCCGTCAGGGACCGCAGGGGCCTTGAGGCTTCTCCCGCAGTCCAAAGCAGATGTGACTGTGTGCCCTGGGTGGGATCAGGACACCTACAATGGAGGCAGGGCCCCAGGGATTGGGGTCACGGGGCCAAAAACAGCCCAGGGAGGGGGGGCCGCACAAGTGTGGCAAAGGGAATTTTTAGGGTTTAGGATGGGTATAAGTTTTTAGGTGGCAAGGGTAATTTTAGTGTTTAGGGTGGGTATGGGTTTTTGGATGGCAAGGGCATTTTTAGTGTTTAGGATGGGTATGGGTTTTTGGGTGGCAGGGGTAATTTCACTGCTTATGGTGGGTATGGGTTTTTGGATGGTAAAGGCAATTTTAGGGTTTAGTGTGGGTACATTTATAAGCAAGTATATGCCTTTGCCATGCATACCTTTACCACAAAAATGTAAGTATTCTACAGGAAATATAATCCCTATATATAAACGGAGATAAACCCTAAATATAGCTTGAATAAACAACTTAAGGATTTACCCTGGAGTGCAGGCTTTCTTGCGAGCACGGCGGCACAAGCAAAATGCTTCATATGTACATATACTCTCTCTTTAATCTGTGTGTTCCGTGGTAGGATGTGCCTGCACTTCAGTTCGTGAATACAATTAAACAGATAGATTCATGAAGCTAATTAGCGTTCGTAATTGCTGCGAATTAGCAATTGCGGCCGCAAACTGAGGAAAAGCAATTCATGAAATTGAAAGTCGCAAAAGTGCGGAAGCGCTAAAATAAAATAGCGAATTCGCTAATAGATTCGCAGAATCCTGAAACCTGCACATTTGCGAACAAGAAATAGCGAGAATCCAAGGATTCTGCGAAATCATTAGCGAAAGCGCTAAATATTCGCTATTGCCATTCATGAAAAATCGCAGATAGCGAAAAACACGAAAATCGCTAACGCGACGCGCAATTTAAGGAGAACCCAAACCAGGTGGTAACCAGCAAAGAAAAAGAAAAAAAGTTGATTAATGTTAACTGCATACAGGTGCTGGCCTGAGCAAACACACTAAAGGACATGCAGCTGGAGACTGAGGACTCTCACAATGCCAGGATTCTACATGGTGGTCAGGCGGCGTAGGCTGCAGCAAGCAGCACAGAACAGGCGTAGGATCCAGGAGCGGATATTCCGGCAGCGGGTCACCCTTCTGGGCCAAACCAGGGAGTAAATCTATGCCAAGTACCGCCTAAGTGGCCCAATGATCATCAAGCTGATCCAGGACCTAGACCCCCTGCTGCAGCATCCAACAAGGAGAACCAATGCCGTTCCCACCCATGTACAGGTATTGTGCAGCCTGCACCTACTGGCCTCCGGAAGCTTCCAGGGGATAGTTGCTGTCGCTGGGGGTATATCCCAGCCCACCATGTCCCGCTGCCTAAGGAGTTTCCTGGATGCAATGCTGACCCGGCTACACCACTACATTTCATTCCCCACCACCCAACAGGACCTAAGTGACACCAAGCTCAAATTCTACAACATTGCACAATTTCCGCATGTTATTGGATGCATTGACTGTACCCATATCCACATCTGCCCACCAGCACAAACGGAATACATGTACCGCAATCGCAAGTCCTACCACTCCCTCAATATCCAGATGGTGTGCAACGCAAAGAATTACATCACGGACATAGTGGCACAATATCCGGGCAGCACACATGACTCCTTCATCTTCCGGCACTGCGGCATTCACACACGACTGGCAAGGGGAGACTTTGGCGAAGGACACCTACTGGGTAAGTACACATGTCCCCAAATACTACACTTTGAGCATGTATCTGTGCAGATTAGGCACTCACCCTCTGCTCATTACCCGCAGGTGACAGCGCCTACGGTCTACGTGAGTACCTCCTCACCCCATACCTCAACCCTGCCACACCACAGCAACGGCGTTACAATGCTGCACACATACGGACAAGAAATTGCATAGAGAGGACATTTGGCCTATTGAAGAGCCGTTTCCGCATACTGCACAAGACTGGTGGGGCCATCAAATACACACCTGAGGTCTGCTGCCGCATCGTGGCCGTGTGTGCAATACTCCACAACATTGCTACCAAGCGCAGGATACCAGTGGAGATATCTGGCAGTGAGTCTAAAGGTGACAACCGTCCGCCTCCACATGTACGTCATGCACGCGGAGAAGATCCTGCTGAGGGACACAGGCGCCGCAACCACATCACTATTAACTGTTTCTAGTGCGCCCATTCCCCTATCACAACACTGCACCCATGCATGACTAATGTAATAATGACATGAGTGTGAATCATCTTTGACCATTATTCTTTATTGTTTATGCACAATAAATTGGCCTTTAATCATTGAACTGTCTGATGGAGAGAGTATTGCTCCATACCTCCCCATGCTGGGGTAGGGGGTTAGCAGGGGTTGACTGCATGGCCTCCCTCAGAGTGTGTGAGTCCTTACGGTCGGTGATGACGAGACGCCCCAAGTCGTCTCTCTGCATCCTGAGGGATGGTGTTGGCCCCAGTTGCTGATGTTGCCCTGCTGCTGCGGCGACGTGCAGGCATCGTTGGCAAGGATGCACTGCTGTTGGTTGACGCAGCCTCACTTGCGTCGTCAGCCCCCTCTGCTTCTTCATGGGCAGTGGCCTGGCGGCCGAGCACTGCTGCGGTGAGTAGGTCTAGTGACCTCGCCACATCCTGGCAACACTGCACCATCTGGGCCTGCATGGCGAGTGACCTTCTTGCCAGCTGTGATGTAGCATTACCTACTACATGATTGGACCTAGTGTAGGCCGATAGGCGGGACAGTAGTTGGCGGTGGCGTCGGCGGGTCATGTCCTGCTGGGCTACAAGCCGCTGGTTGTTTTCACGGACTGCAGCGGTCATCTGGGCTATGTGTTGCCCGTTCGCCTGCATCTGTGTGAGCATTGCTGCCATGTGACGCGCCTGTGTGTGATGCACCGCCATCATGCGGCGTTCGATGACCAGGCCTGGATCTGGTGTTTCAAGTGCCCTGCCAGTGCCTGCTGGGCCCTGGCGCTGCGGAGCCTCAGTGCGCTGGTGTGTGACCTGGCACCAGCTGTACGCCTCGTCTGCCTCCGGGTTGTGGTGGTGGAGCCTGTACCACTGCTGTGGCTGTTTGCTGGGGTCTTGGCTGCACGGCTGTGGCTGCAGGGGTGGCTCTGTCCGCACGTGGTGGTGGTGGTGGTGGTGGGAGCACTGCTGGTGGCTGTGATGGGCCGGGTAGTTGGGAGGACTGGCCCTCACCCTCAGTGTCCTCCTGGCTCTCGGCGATGCGCAGCGCCTTGCTGTCTGTGCTGGCTTGCTCACCTGCACCTGTAATGTGAAAGGGTGCATGATTAAAGTCATGTATCTTGCGCATGCAATGTTGATACATGCATGCAGCCTTGCTTTCCCTGACTGGCTTTTGGATTTACTTTGCATTGACTGCTCTGGCAGTGTTGGGCTAACTGCGGGTACATGATTACACTACAACTTCCACAATGCAATGGGGCTTTTTTGGTGAGCATGGGCTGCATTGTTGGGGATGTCATGTTGCTAGCTCAGGACTTAAGGGCATTGTTGGGGGACTGGGTCGCAGTCGCATGGCACTTACCTTCAGGTTGTTGGCTGGGTTGAGATGAGTCCAGCTGAAGGACCCCCACGCAGGCTTCAGGCGCAATGGTGTCCTCAATCAGGTCCTCCAATGGGGTGTTCGGTGTGGCTTCAGGTTCCCCTCCACCCATGGCCAGTCGCTCCCCAAGCCTCTCAGTAATCCGCTCCTTAGAACGACCTCTCAGGTCGTACCAGCGCTTTTTTAGTTCGTCAATTGTGCGCTGGGTCACACCAACATAATTGACCTTCGCGCGGATGCTCTGCCACATCCTGCGCTTCTCTGCCTCTGGCACCCTCCGGGAGTCTTTTCCAAAGAGACGGGCATAATCCTTGCAGACCCCCTCAATTAGGTGCTCCAGTTCTAATTCGGAAAACTTAATTTTCCTCTTTCTCTCCTGCCCACTGCTCCCTGCTGCATCCTGGGACATCTTGGCAAACTTTTTCTGGCTGGGGTGCTGCACAGTGTTGGTTTTGGTACTCCTCAGTTTCCTGCTGCCACTCCCTGGCTCTGTGTTCTGTTTGTGGGTGTGGTGAGCCTACTTCCTGGTTGTGATGTCATCAGTGGGCTCGAAATGCGACTTCCCGTTTTTGCGATCTCGCAATTAGCGAGATCGCAAATAGCGATATCGCAATTTCAACATCAAAAATTACCGATTCTGCGATTATTTTGCGATTGCGGCAAGATCGCAATCGGCAATTGTGATCATTTGCGAATCGCATTTTTTGATTGCATTTGTACATGAATTTCATTCTGCGAATATCAAACTGCGAATCGCAATTTTTCGCAATTTGCTAATCGCAGATTGGTACGTTCATGAATCTATCGGAAAGTCTTGTTTGTATTCCGTAATTACAATTGTGGGGGACTGTGTTCGTTTCAGTAATATGGCGATGTGATGTCTGTTATTTCGCAAGAACATTATTTTTAGCACGGTTCATGTTTTACTTAAATGCATTGTTTTATTATTTTTCCGATTCAGCTTCGGTTGGGCTGAGAGCATTGGCGCCATCTAATGTACAAACATTATAGCACTTTGGCTTGGTATTACGATATGCCCACCCTTAAGGCAGAGAATATATGTATACTTTTTACGTGTTGTCTTTTATAGTTGTGTATGTTCTATCTTCGGTGGAACAAACTGGCTGTGCACTATGCTGTTAGTTACATTTATTATTTTTACTGCACTTTGCATTTTATATATTTCTTTGCCAAAATAAGCTTGTCTCAATAGGCAGGTTTTACCATTGCGCAGTCCATTTTCTATGTTTATATATGCCTTAATTAAGGGGGAGGGCTATATAATCTTTGAATTTCATGGCACCAAGTAGATTGACAAAGCCTGCTGCGCAGGCGAAACGCGTCTCTCTTGTCATGCGGGGTCGCAGGAGACCTGAAGCTCAATAAATAAGCCTTATTCTTACCTGCCTCGTGTACGTACCTCTTCTTGCTGGGAGTAGGATTGTCTTCATATATATATATATATATATATATATTCACTGAAAAAACCATAGGTTTCAGGCCTTTAAAAACCCTTAGAAATTCACTGAAAAAACTGTAGGTTTTAGGGGTGTTATAGTTAGCTGGACATTACACTTGTACAAAACCATTGAAATTCCTCTGATATAGTTAGTTGTACTAACTGTATCTCGCGCGCCCGCAATCTGCTGCTGATGATGTCACATATTACCTCATTCATGACATGGTCAGTGACATCACTGATGACATCTCAAATGACATCACTGATGACATCATCAAGTGAATGTGGTTTGCTTCGTTATTTAAATATGTATTATATATATAGCAATTTACATTGAAGAATGAGTGGATATATAAATATAAATATTTGGATGGAGGATTTAGTAGCAGTGTGATTGACTGTTTACTTGACTAATTTAAAGTGTCTCTCTAAATATATTGGATAGTGACTAAACTGTGTGAACATCTGTATCACTTTGTCAGTTGTTGTAAAAACTACTTCTCCAGTTGGTTACTAGCTATTTGAAAGTCTATATTAGTTATTGATTAGTTAACTGAGTATTTGTATGGGAGAGTGAATGTGTATGTGGTTCGGTGGGAGGTGTGTGACTGCCCAAAGATGTGTGAATAGTTGATTTAGTAGGTATATGACTTTAAGACTACATGTTATAACAGTTGTTTGGGTGAGTGAATATCTTTATGGGTGTGGTGATGAGCAAATATCTCTCTTAATGGTACATGTCCAACAAAGTAGAAAAATAAAAGGCAATGTATGTGTCAGTTGTTGTTTATAAATAAGTATACATAAGACTTAGTGATTGTATGTGTGACTATGGATAACTGTATACTTGTAATAGTGATTTTATAATACACTAAGTATAATTTACTATCTATATGAATAGATAAAGTGGTGTTTGTATAAGTGTATAGCTAAGTAAATATAAGTATGATCCATTGTTTGCATAAGTGGATAGGATGACTTTATAAGTGAATAGGATGTTTGCTGTTGTGTAATGTCGATATAGATGTATACGTGTATTTGATAGTGTTCTATTGATCATTGACTGCATGTATGAGTGAATCTGTAGCTAAGTGATTAGATGTGTGTATAGATCTTGGAATCACTGAGTGGGTTTTTAGAAACTTGTGTTGGTGTGTGAATGGATTCAAATATGGTACTCTGTATTTTACAGTGAGTGATGAAAGGTTATATTACTGTATGATGAGGTGTATCGCCATGCGGATGATGTCATCAGTGATGTCATTTGAGACGTCATCAGTGATGTCACTGACCATGTCATGAATGATGTAATATGTGACATCATCAGCAGTAGATTGCGGGCGCGCAATATATAGTTAGTACAACTAACTATATCGGAGGAATTTCAATGGTTTTGTACAAGTGAAATTTCCAGCTAACTATAACACCCCTAAAACCTACAGGTTTTTCAGTGAATTTCTAAGTTTTTTTTAAATGCTAATTCCTGACTATATCAGGCCTGAAACCTATGGTTTTTTCAGTGAATTTCAAACGTTTTTTAAATGCTAACTCCTAACTATCTCAGGCCTGAAACCTATGTTTTTTTCAGTGAATTTCAAACGTTTTTAAATGCTAATTCCTAACTATATCAGGCCTGAAACCTTTGGTTTTTTCAGTGAGTTTCGAAGGTTTTGTAAATGAAAATTTTTAAATGTATTAATTGTTATATTTTTTTATACTGATTTACTATATTTTTTAAACTATTTATTTTTAGATATTATATTTTTTAAATTACATTGTAATTACATTATACATTACATTACAAAATATACTTTCTCAGAATGAATTACTTTAGTTTAAATATTTTGCAAATAGGCAATAGACTTATAAGTACAGTAGTTACAGTTGTTGCAATTGGCAACACAATTTCAAACAAAGAGCAACATTGGCCTCAATGTGTTTTTCTAGTTAAATGCAATTAGTTACTTTATGGATTACTTTTCTAACCACAGGATTGGATCGTAGATTCAGTCCTCGGACACCTCCTGTAAACGGTTGAGTAAAACTGTTTTAGTTACAGTAGTGATTTTTAAGGAACATTATTGTATTTTAAAAGTTGACAGACATTTTTTCACATAGAATCACCAATGTTATCCTACGGGAGGAAATTCACTTAGCAGGTAATATGTGACATCATCAGCAGTGCATTGCGGGCGCACAAGTTATAGTTAGCAGAACTAGCTATAACGGAGGAATTTCTATGATTTTGTACGAGTGAAATGGCCAACTAACTATAACACCCGTGAAACCTATGTTTTTTCTGTGACTTTCTAAGGTTTTTTAAATGCTAATTTCTAACTATAACATCTCTGAAACCTATGGTTTTTTCAGTGAATTTCAAAGGTTTTTTAAATGCTAATTTTTACGTGTGATAGTAGTTATACCTATTTTTTTTACTGATTTTCTACAGTTTTTTAGCTGTTTATTTATAAATATTTTATTCATTAAATAACATTATATATTTTTCTGAAAATTGCAAAAAAATATTTTAAAAAAATTCAAACTGAAATATTGATTACATTTTTTGTTTTCATTTTTTATTTTAATATATTTATATTATTTTCTTTAAAAAAGTCGCGCACTCAAAGAGTACACATCACGGTGGGTGCGTGGATTCTAGACGCCATTTTAGAAAAGTCGTGAAGGATCCGCGTACGGGGTGCGAAGGCTGCTTGTTTTTCAGTTACATCATATACATTTAATATTACGTGATGTGCGCGATTGGCTGCGACTCCTGCTCCCGCGCATTTGCGACACATGCGCATTACGGTATGAGACGCTTGCACGGTGGCGGGTCCCACGTGACGTCATATACGTGCTGGGGCACGCTAGGTGCGCAACTCCTGCAAAAAAAAAATGATATGTGTGTGTCTTTAATATACATATTAGGGCAAGAGATTATCTAAGATATTCATAAAAATAATATATTTGTACTTAAAATAACATATTATTTTTAAGGAATATGCTACTTACCAGTATGCATCTGTTCTTGGCATAGAGGGCTGCAGAGTGGTACATTTATGAATAGATCGCCATCTGGTGTTGGGCTCGGATGATTGCACTTGTTTTTCTTCTGGAGAAGTCTTTGTCGTCATCGATGACTCCTCCTCTAGGTGTTAGTGCGCATGGGCATCGGCTCCATCCTTAGATTGTTTTGCCATAGTAGGGTTAGATGGAGTAGTGTAGTATAATACATAAAGATATGCCCATGTAAGTGTATCTAAATAAGACAATGTTGGGACAGACACTGGTTTCCGGGGAGGCAGGGAGGGCATGTACCACTCTGCAGCCCTCTATGCCAAGAACAGATGCATACTGGTAAGTAGCATATTCCGTTCGAGGCATATGGGCTGCAGATGGTACATTTATGAATAGATTATACAGCAGTTACCTCCCTAGCGGTCTGTCGCAACTGTTTGAAATAGAGTTTTTAATACAGCTTGGCCCACTCTGGCTTGTTGTGTAGCCTGCACATCAACACAGTAGTGCTTTGTAAAGGTATGTGGTGTAGACCAAGTTGCTGCTCTACATATGTCATCTAGGGGAATGTTTCCTAAGAATGCCATAGATGCTCCTAGCTTACGTGTAGAATGAGCTCTAGGAGGAACAGTTAATGTTCTCTTTGCTTTTATGTAACATATTTGTATACATCTTACAATCCATCTAGCGACGCCTGCTTTAGAGATAGGATTGCCCTTATGTGTTGGGGAAAAAGCTACAAATAGTTGTTTAGTTTTCCTGAAATTTTGTGTCCTTTCTATGTAGTACAAAATGGCCCTTTTGACATCTAGTGTATGTAGGGCCCTTTCTGCTACCGTCTGTGGCTTTGGGAAAAAGACTGGTAGTTCCACCGGTTGATTGATGTGAAATGCTGAAATTACTTTAGGCAAGAACTTTGGGTTTGTTCTAAGAACCACTTTATTCTGATGTAATTGTAGGAATGGTTCTTGTATTGTCAATGCCTGTAATTCACTTACTCTCCTGAGTGAGGTAATGGCTATAAGAAAGGCCACCTTCCATGTAAGGAATTGTATTTCACACCTATGCATAGGTTCGAAAGGTGGTCCCATTAGTCTGGTGAGTACTACGTTGAGGTTCCAGACCGGGGAAGGTGGTAATCTTGGTGGAATGACTCTCTTAAGGCCTTCCATGAAGGCTTTTATCGCTGGCACTCTAAACAGGGATATGTGCTGCCTGTTTTGTAGGTACGCTGCTATAGCTGTTAGATGTACTCTGATAGATGTGTACGCGAGATTACATTGCTGTAAGTGTAGTAAGTAGCAAATAATCTCCTTTGTTGATACGTCCAGAGGGTTGATATTATTAGTGGTACAGTATATAGCAAACCTCTTCCACTTAGCTGCGAAGCATGCTCTGGTGGTGGGACGTCGCGCTTGCTTAATTATCTCCATGCAATTTGGGGGTAGATC
Organism: Lissotriton helveticus; assembly: GCF_964261635.1. NCBI lineage: Eukaryota > Metazoa > Chordata > Amphibia > Caudata > Salamandridae > Lissotriton > Lissotriton helveticus. Next base: position 1,097,734,150 of record NC_136059.1, read on the forward strand.
TAAGTACCCAAATTCTAGGATTTCAGGAGCCAGATCGCTAGGTTCAGTTGTGTGGGATCTGGGTGCATTATTTCTCCATGGTTCTGTGTAAGGTGCATGGGTAGATATCTTAGCTTTTGGTGTGGCACTTGTGAGAGTTGCAAGAGCGTGGTGAACCACGGTTGTCGTGCCCACGTGGGTGCTACTAGTATCATGGTCATTGAGTGTTGTTGCAGCTTTCTGACCACTAATGGGATTAGTGGGAGAGGGGGAAAAGCGTATGCAAATTTGTTGGACCAATTTATCCATAACGCATTGCCCTGCGACAGGTGGTGTGGGTACCTGGACGCGAAGCTTTGGCATTTTGCGTTCTGATGAGTGGCAAAGAGGTCTATCTCTGGTTGTCCCCATCTTTGGAAGAATGGTTGCAGTATTTGTTGGTGCAGTTCCCATTCGTGTATTTGTTCCGACTGTCTGCTTAAGATGTCTGCCATCTGGTTTTGAACTCCTGGTAGGTGTTCTGCTAACAGATAGATGTTTTGAGGAATGGCCCATCTCCAAATTTCCTGCGCTAGTCTGGATAGTTGGAGAGAGTGCGTCCCCCCCTGTTTTTGAATATAATACATTGCTGTCATGTTGTCTGTTCTGATCAGGACTGCTTTGTTGGTAACATGCATTTGAAATGCTTTCAATGCTAGAAACACTGCTAGTAGTTCTAGATGATTGATGTGCAGCCTTCTTTCCTGCACACTCCATCTTCCTTGTACTGTATATTTCTCCATATGCGCTCCCCATCCCGTGAGCGATGCGTCCGCTGTTATTGTCACCTGTGGAATTGGTTCTAGGAACGACCGACCCTTGGTAATGTTTGTTGTGTTCCACCACTTCAGAGATCGGTGTGTGCGGTCGTCTACCAACACCAGATCTGTAATCTGTCCTTGAGCCTGATTCCACTGTGTCGCTAAACATTCTTGTAGCGGACGCATTTGTAGTTTGGCATATGGTATTAGCAGTATGCAGGATGACATCATCCCTAATAGCTGCATGAACACTCTTGCTGTTAATGAGTGTTGTGGCTGAAATTTTTTAATGATTGTAAGCATTGTCTGGATCCTGACTGGATTGGGGGTATACTTTGGCTTTTTCTGTGTCTATAGTAGCCCCTAAATATTATTGAACCTTGCTTGGTTGCAGGTGTGACTTTGTGTAGTTCACAGTGAATCCTAGTTGGTGCAGCATGTGAATTGTCTTCTGTGTGTTCTGAAGACATTCTTCTTGTGACTTGGCCTTTATTAGCCAGTCGTCCAAGTATGGGAAGACATGTATTTGTTGTCTTCTTAGGTGGGCTGAAAGCACCGCTAGGCATTTTGTGAACACCCTTGGCGCCGTCGTGACACCAAACGGAAGGACTTTGAACTGATAATGTTGTCCTTCTACCACAAACCTTAGATATTTCCTGTGGGCTTTGTGAATCGGGATATGAAAGTAAGCGTCTTTTAGATCCAGTGTAGAAAGAAAGTCCCCTTTCTTCAGTAAAGGAAGTACTTGTTGAAGCGTGACCATGTGGAAATGTTCCGAATGTATGTATGCGTTGAGAGGTCTTAGGTCTAGTATTGGCCTTAGAGACCCATCCTTTTTGGGAATTAGGAAGTATAGGGAGTATACTCCTGTTCCTTGTTGTTGCTTTGGAACCTTCTCTATGGCATGCTTTTGTAGCAGAGATAGTACTTCTTGTTTTAACAGTGTTAAGTGATCTTGTTTCATTGGACGCTGTTTGGGGGGGATGTTTGGTGGGGTAGATGTGAGTTCCAGGCAATAACCATGTTGGATAATTTGTCTCACCCACCTGTCTGATGTGATGTTTTCCCAGACAGGTAGGAACTGTGATAGGCGTCCCCCGACCGGTGTTATATGGTCTGGGGGGAGCTGTAGGAAGTCACTGCTTTGGGGTTGGAGAGTTGCGGTTGTTGTTGTTTCCGCGTCCTCTACCCTTGCTGTTGTTACCTCTGTAACTACCTCTAGAATTACCTCTGGGTGATGTCGGCGTAAAAGAGGTTTGTTGCTGGCTTGTACCTGTATTTTTGGATCCCCCTCTATAGGTGGACCTACGAAAGGAACCTCTTTGGGTCGGCTGTTGCAATGCTCCCATTGATTTAGCCGTTTCTGTATCTTTTTTCATCTTTTCTAAGGCCTCATCTGTCCCTGTGCCGAAAAGTGTTTTCTCATCAAAAGGTTGGTTCAGTAATGAAGTTTGCACCTCTTGTTTGAACCCTGAATCCCTGAGCCATGCATGTCTCCTTAACATGATGCTTGTGTTTATGGATCTTGCTGCAGTGTCTGCCGCGTCTAGGGCGCACTTGATTGAAGTGTTAGTAATTAACTTCCCTTCCTGTATGAGTTGATCTGCCCTCTTTTGATGTTCTTTAGGGAGATGTGTGATGAGTTTCTGTAACTCATCATAATGTGCTCTGTCATACCTTGCAAGTAGTGCTTGTGTATTAGCTATGCGCCAGCTGTTTGCCGCTTGAGATGCAACTCTCTTGCCAGAGGCATCTATTAGCTTAGACTCTTTGTCAGGAGGTGGAGCTTCTCCTGTAGATAAAGAGTTTGCTCTCTTACGAGCGTTTGTGACCACTAGTGAGTCTAGAGGAATTTGTCCCTTGATGAATATTGGGTCTTTTGGAGCTGCCCTATATTTTTTATCAATTCTTGGGTTCAGTACCCTAGCCCTCACTGGGTCTTTGAATATCTCTGATGTGTGATTGAGAAGGCCCTTAAGCATTGGTAGTGTTCCTGATGTTCTTTGTGCAGCAGGTACTGTTTCTAATAGGAAATCCTCTATTTGAGGTTCTGCATGTAGTTCTACCTTGTGGTATTTTGCTGCTCTATTAATGAGTTGCGCAAACCCAGTATTATCATCAGGAGGTGAAGGTTTTGACGGATACAATTCAGGGTCGTTATCGATATCTGACCCTACATTGTACTGTTCCCATGGGTCTGCGTCCTCTGGGATTGTGTCTTCATCATCCCCAGGATGTTCTCCCTCCCTTGTGTCACTTTCTACATCTGTTGTAGGTGTAGATGGTCGTGTGGGAGGAATAGCTGGCCTATTGTGAGGAATAGGAGAAGAGGGTGTGTCTCTAGGATGTGGAGAAGGGGGAGGAGTTGTATTTGTCCCCATTGTTCTCTTCTTCGGAGGAGTTTTGTCGTCCGATTGTTCATTTTTCCTCTTTTTGGGTAGTTCTGTGACTACCTTGCCAGTTTGTGGATCATTAAACAGAGTCTTTTGTTTAGGATCGGTTTTATATTCCTGTGTCGGTACCGCAGTTTTCGGGTCCGAAAGGTGTTTTTTCTTTTGACTGTCCATTTGTATTTTCGGCACCGAGATTTTATTCGGATCCGATGTCTTCGGTGTCGAGGGTGTCTTCGGTGTCGATGTTGTTTTCGACGTCGAAGCGTGTTTCTGTGTCGACATGGACTGTTTCGACTTCGAGCTTTCTTTGATATGGAGCTGCGGTGTCGATGTCGGGGTGGGTCGTTTATCGGAACCACCATGATGGGAGACCGAGTGTTTCGGTTTCGGTTTCGTTGCCGGGCCCGAAGGCGGGGCGTCTGAAACTTTTTTCGGTTGTCTGACCGGGCTCGAGGGCGGGGTCGACACCGTGCGGGGTCTGTTCTTTGGTAAAGGGACGTCGTCACTCACGGTTTGTTGGACGTCGATTTCCTCGACGTCGGACTCGTCCACTTCTGACCCCGCCTCGTCACCCTCTTCTTCTTCCTCTTCTGGGTGCTGGTCCTCGAACAGCTCCGGGATTGCTTGTGACTGCATTCTCGATACCTCGTGTCTTCGGGCTCGACGGTTTCTAATCGTCGATTTTGAGGAAAATGCTGCACAGGCCTCACAGTCCCTGGATTCGTGTTCAGGGGACAAGCAGAGGTTGCACACCTCGTGTAGGTCCTGGTGTGGGAACTTAGCACCACACGCTGGACATTTTTTGAATGGAGTCCTTTCCATGGACTCCGGGCTGGACTACGTCGAGCTGGTCTTCTCGTAGTCGTCGTTCTTCGAAACGCGTCGAGATGGAAGTGTAGTCGCGTTCGATAACCAATACCGTCGAATTGGAAAGGGTTACGCGCCGAATATAACTTTCTTTATCAAAGTCGATCCGGAGCGCTTCGATCCTCATCCGAACCCGATGGCGGAAAAAAACAATCTAAGGATGGAGCCGATGCCCATGCGCACTAACACCTAGAGGAGGAGTCATCGATGACGACAAAGACTTGTCCAGAAGAAAAACAAGTGCAATCATCCGAGCCCAACACCAGATGGCGATCTATTCATAAATGTACCATCTGCAGCCCATATGCCTCGAACATATATTTTCGAGAAGTCGGGTGCGTGCATCGTGAGCGCAGAGAACCAGGTCAGCAGAGCTGCTGTAGAGCCAGAGAAACCAGGTCAGCAGAGCCGCCGTAGAGCCAGAGAACCAGGTCAGCAGAGCTGCTCTAGAGCCAGAGACGCAGGTCAGCAGAGCTGCTCTAGAGGCCGAGAACCAGGTCAGCAGAGCTACTGTAGAGCCAGAGAAACCAGGTCAGCAGAGCTACTTAAGAGGGAGAGAACCAGGTCAGCAGAACTGCTTTAGAGCCAGAGAACCAGGTCAGCAGAGCTCTTTAGAGGGAGAGAACCAGGTCAGCAGAGCTGCTTTAGAGCCAGAGAACCAGGTCAGCAGAGCTGCTCTGGAGCCAGAGAACCAGGTAAGCAGAGCTGCTTTAGAGCCATAGAACCAGGTCAGCAGAACTGCTTTAGAGCCAGAGAACCAGGTCAGCAGAGCTGCTCTAGAGGCAGGGAACCAGGTCAACGGAGCTGCTTTAGGGGAGAGAACCAGCTCAGTAGAGCTGCTTTAGAGCCAGAGAACCAGGTCAGCAGAGCTGCTCTAGAGCCAGAGAAACCAGGTCAGAAGAGCTGCTTTAGAGGGAGAGAACCAGGTCAGCAGAGCTGCTTTAGAGCCAGAAAACCAGGCCAGCAGAGCTGCTCTAGAGCCAGAGAACCAGGTTAGCAGAGCTGCTTTAGAGCCATAGACCAAGGTCAGCAGAGCTGCTCTAGAGGCAGAGAACCAGGTCAGCAGAGCTGATTTAGAGGGAGAGAACCAGGTCAGCAGAGCTGCTCTAGAGCCAGAGAATCAGGTCAGCAAAGCTGCTCTAGAGCCATAGAACCAGGTCATCAGAGCTGCTTTTGAGCCAGAGGACCAGGTCAGCAGAGCTGCTCTAGAGCCTAAGAACCAGGTCAGCAGAGCTGCTCTAGAGCCAGAGAACCAGGTCAGCAGAGCTGCTCTAGAGCCAGAGAACAAGTTCAGCAGAACTGCTTTAGAGCCAGAGAACCAGGTCAGCAGAGCTGCTTTAGAGCCAGAGAACCAGGTCAGCAGAGCTGATTTAGAAGGAGAGAACCAGGTCAGCAGAGCTGCCTTAGAGCCAGAGAACCTGGCCAGCAAAGCTGCTTTAGAGCCAGAGAACCAGGTCAGCAGAGCTGCTTTAGAGCCAGAGAACCAGGTCAGCAGAGCTGCTCTAGAGCCAGAGAACCAAGTCAGCAGAGCTGCTTTAGAGCCAGAGAACCAGGTCAGCAGAGCTGCTTTAGAGCCAGAGAACCAGGTCAGCAGAGCTGCTTTAGAGCCAGAGAACCAGGTCAGCAGAGTTGCTCTGGAGCCTAAGAACCAGGCCAGCAGAGCTGCTCTAGAGCCAGAGAACCAGTTCAGCAGAGCTGCTGTAGAGCCAGAGAAACCAGGTCAGTAGAGCTGCTTTAGAGGGAGAGAACCAGGTCAGCAGAGCTGCTCTAGAGGGAGAGAACCAGGTCAGCAGAGCTGCTGTAGAGCCAGAGAACCATGTCAGCAGAACTGCTTTAGAGCCATAGAACCGGGTCAGCAGAGCTGCTTTAGAGCCAGAGAACCAGATCAGCAGAGCTGCTCTGTAGCCTAAGAACTGGGTCTGCTGAGCTGCTCTAGAGCCAGAGAACCAGGTCAGCAGACCTGCTGTAGAGCCAGAGAAACCAGGTCAGCAGAGCTGCTTTAGAGCCAGAGAACCAGGTCAGCAGAGCTGCTTTAGAGCCAGAGAACCAGGTCAGCAGAGCTGCTCTAGCTGACACTGACTGATTGACACTGACACTGTTTGTCACGCAAGCATACTATAACCAAGGACGGTGTAGTATGTTTAGGGCACTGTTTTATGCCTAAATAAAAGGGCCCAAACAGAATGAAATGTAAATACTTTCAATTTCCTACATCTATGCATGCATAATCTATGGATGCATACATTACGAATGTCTTTGTTTTCAGACATAGACAAAAGTCAGCTTTCTACTTAAACACCAAAACTCTCTCTGATTATGTTATAAATAAGGCTCCCAGTTTTTTGTTATTTATTGTTTTGCCATTTCCGTCTGGATTTATCCATATTAATGTTTTGCTAATTTTATCTGTACTTATCCATATTTATTTTGTGTTTTGTGGAAACATTTACCTGAAATTAGTATATTTCCACATTTATTTAACCGATAAATATGCACTCATACTTGAATGTCTGCCAGGTTTCAGCACTGTGAAGACCCGCAGAAGATAAATCAGTGCACTTACATGTAAATGTGCACATTTCAGTATCAACTGTATGCATATATACTGCTTTTAAAGCCTCTTTACTAAAATTCCTTTCTTTTCTAACTCCCTTTTCTATCAGCCCACATATCTATTGGCCTGGCTGTCATGGCAGACAGTGATTAGAATTACTCATAAAGCAACCCAATTTCCGTATTAATTCACATCTAAAAATAAATACAGACAAGAATGTTTTTTTTCTGTATTTATCTATAAAAATCAGTAAAAATTGAAAACAGGGAGCGTTAGTTATAAATGAATAGATAGGGGCCAATGGAATAATTTGCAAATGTGCAAAGATTTGCATATAACTATAACTAATAGACATAAAGGCCCTGATTACGAATTTTGGGAGCGGAAATACCACAAAGAATTGCACTTTGTCTGGTCTGGTTTTATCATCTGGTATAAGTGCGTGAGGCTTTCTGTGCAAATGCCTCGTCGCCCGGTCCCTCCCAAAGCGTTTAATTTTCCACCCCTCCCAGCCCCCTACCTCCTCCACTACTGTGCTTGGGAAACCACTGCTACCATTTTCCACCTGCTTGGAGCAGGTGGTAAATGGAAGTGTTAAACTCTTCAAAATAGGGAAAACCATGTGGAATTCTGTATTTGCACAGTTATTTCTCTTTCTGTGGGTCCAAGTTGCAATAGCCAGGCTTCTTTGTAGAGATACTTGCCGGTGACGGTATTTTCGCCACTGGAATCTTTGTGTGTGATTCTGCCTAACTCGTAATCAGAAGCTAACAGGTAGGACACCTCAAATATTTCTATTCTGGTGTTGGCGTTTAAGGTTTTATTTTTTGAAGGCAAATTAGCCTACTTTTTTCAAAGCATCTTTTGAAATACTTTTTTTCTGTACATTGCTTTATGTACCACTGATAGCCGAACACAAATAAATGCCTGGAAAACATGGGTAAACAAACACAGGGTTCAGAGAGTAAAGGAGCACAAAAAACATAGTTAGGAAACATATTGAATTTGGTTTATTAGTGAGCAGCTTTGGTACAACAATAATTATTTGGCATAATAATACAAGTGAAATGTTTAATGTTTGAAGTATTAGCACCACAGAGACAGGAGTACAACAAAAGCACCCAGTAGTTAGATATCCACTTTTGTTTTAACTATTAAAATAAAGTGAAATATTAAAATATATGTAGCAAATGTTTCCAGTTTCACTCAATTCTGTTTATTAAACATTGCTGGGCTTTATAATACTGCTATATTAGGAATGCACCTGTCATAACAAACAAATGTACAAATGGCAGAGCTCGCACACACACACACACACACCCTATAACTATGTATATGTATGTATAAACATGTGTTAAAGTTAAATTTCAACATATCTGTATGCTGTCCTTAACTGAAAATCTTGGATCCTTATTTGGTTAGCCAAGGCCGTTATTTTTCTTAGGTCTAACAAATATCCAATCAGATGGTTATTGGGATATTTTCTTTAATCACTCCTTTAACGTATGACTAAGGAAAATGCCACTCAAAACGTAAGGACTAAAGAGATGCCATTTTTATTAAATGAATGTTTGATTTCTCAGATGAACCTGGGTTGTTTGAGCAGTATTTCATTTTTATGAATGTTTCGAAGGAGAATAGGCAGATACATTGTAAAACAAAGATCTAAGTACTGTGTATTGAAGAACTAATATGAAAATCTTCTAAAGCAGATGCACATTGGTGCAGAACAAAGCTGGGCCAGAAGGCAGCATTTTTCTATCACGATAAGGAATGTACTATGTCCTATGTCATCGCATTCTGTAGGTGACAGAATGCGAGGACAGGGAAAAACAGAATGTGGCAAGGAGCCGTTGGACGAGAGCACAAAGGGAAGGTTGCGTTCTTGCTCAATGCGCTGGGGTTCACAGTTTTTAATAAAGAATTCAAATCTACTATGCGTCTTTAATGAATGGCGACAAGGGGAAAACTCCAGTAAACCCACACTGCTGTGTGAATTACATCATGTTAAATTATTCAAGAACATACTCTGTACTGAGGCAAAGCAGACGTAATGGACACAATTTACAGATTTTGCCTGGTGGTCATCACGTATGTGAGTACATTCAGCTTATCAACTTCTAGCTAATGGCTGTCAAGCACCTTGAACACCAATGGTGCAGCAGGACACCGTTGAATTCTTAAACAAAAATTACTGCTCTTGTGCCGGCTTACGCTGAACTACTTCACACAAGCTCCTTTTATTTGCATAGGTCACACAACTTGATTATGTGAGACACGCCCCGAAGTCTTTGTGCATCATTAAACCCTATGTGGCAAGCAAGCAGACACAAGCTGACATACACAGCATGGCGCCATTTTTGATGCAATTCACAGAGGTTATACGAGCCACTTGCGCATGTTTATTTACCTGAGAGTGAATGAGTGAAAACCTCAAGTACATATCTGGCATAAACTAGTAAATGCCAACTGCTAAGTTGTCACATGAAGAAAATATTTATTTTTCTTTAAAATGTAACCATTTATCTGGCATGGAAAATACATGTGTAATCACGAGTTAAACATGTAACTGGTTATTACTCACTGTTTGAACTACATAGTTCTATAGAACAATGTGTGCACAGTCTTATACCTTAATGCCTTCACAAGCATTCTTCTCTACACTGGCCCAACTGGTTATGAAGTGGCCGCAATGGAAAGCATATTTCTTTAACTTATAACTTATAATGCTACTATAGAAGATGATTTAGGCAAGGAATTACCACCTAATCGAACGGACAATTTCGTGCAATTTTGGTCATCTTCACGATGAACTAATTAGAGATCAAATTGTTATACACACAAATGATTCCAATGTTCAGGAGAGAGTTTGGGCTTGCAGTGATTTAGGTCTAAAGGAAGCAATGGCCATAGCTATAAAAGCGGAATTATCAAAAAGATGTATGAAAGCGGATGTGGGTGTCACAGGAAAGAAAGAGAATTTGTGTAAAGTTGGGTCTTCAGAAACAAAGAAATCTGGAGAACAAATACCACATACTAGTAAAAGTGACCACCCAGAAAGTGGGGGGTGAGACAACCGGAATTCATGCTACAGATGTGGAAGCAAGGGCCACTTTGCCAAGGATAACCATTATCCAGCATGGAAACAAAAATTTTGATTTTGTGGCACTTAAGGACACTTTGCAAGTGTGGTAAAAAAGAAAATGGATCTTAACTGTACTGTTGAAAAATTCACTGAACAACATTTGTCTTTGAGACTAATGTTGGAATAAATCATGATTCGAGCATTGATACAAGTGTTTTAGGGATGAAAGAGCACACCCGGTCTAAACCAGTATGCTCCATTACCTTTTGTTGTGTCTTGGTGGACATTGTAGCGGATTCTGGGTTTTTACGCAATTACTGACCGAACAATGTGGGACAAGACATTTTAAGAAACAGATGTTAGTTCCCACTAATATTCATCCTGAAATGTTTACCAATAAACCAATACAAATAGCATGGTACAGAGTCATCAAGTTTGAATTTAAGGACAGAGAAGCAGGAGGAAACCTGTATGTAGTGGAAAAGGGGCCATCGATTTTAAGGTGGATAGACCAGAGGAAATCATTTTAGATCCCAAAAGTCAGGAATAAGTTTTGTTGTTAGATAGTAAAGATTACTTTGCACAACAAATGAAGGAGGAATATCCTAGAGGCAAGGATGAATTGGATAAACTAGAGAGGGGTGGTATCATCAAGAGCACTGAGTCGAGTGAATGGTTGGCACCCCTTGTGGGAAGGGAAGGTGAGGCTATGTATTAATTTGTTAACCTAAATCAAAATATTGTTATAGACAAGTTTTATCTTCCTAAAATTAGAGAGATGTTTGGAATGACGATGAAGTGGTTAAGATCTTTAGAGTTTGCATCTGCATATCACCAAGTGCCGCTTAATGCTAAAAGTAAATATTTAACTGTATCTCGCCGTTTGGGTGATTGACATCTGAGGCGGCAGTCTTCCAATACCTAATGTACCAAATTTAAAAGATATGAGGGGGTTATGGTCTTTCAGGCTGATATTCTTATAATGAAAAGGAATCAGAAGAACATGACGAAAAAGTGAGAGATGTGTTGACGGTATTGATTGACCAGGGTTTAAGTGCAGAAATCACAAAATGTCATTTTGCAGTTAATTCTATCACATATCTAGTTCATGAGATCTCTGAACAGGGTATTTTGCCCAAAAAATAATTGATTGAGGCTGTCCAAGAAGCTCCTACTACCACTTTAAAGGATAATGTGAGATCCTTTTCATGGATTAGCTGAATTTTATGCCATATTTGTGAACGATTTTGCTGCCAAGAACTTTGATATACGACAAATGAAGATAAAACCAAGTAAATGTGAATGGAACTGCAAAATTGTTTTGAAAGCATAACAAATTACATTTGTTCTTTTTTGCCCTTACAAGGTTTTGATCCCAGAGCCATAAACATTATTCCCACGGATGCTAGTGGGCGGGGTTTGGGGGTTCTTTCACAAATTGGTGGAGGCTCTCAAGAATATACTGTTTCATGTGCATCACGATCACTGGCATATGCTGAGGACAAGATTTTCAACATAGAAAGTGAAATGCTGGTGAAATGCTGGTGTGTTTGTGGGGGGATGGAGACATTCTGGCAGTGTGTCTGATGGTTCAGATTTTTTACTTTGCAATGAACTGAAACTCCTTATTAAAATACTCACAACAGAGCGTTTTGAGAAAGCCACACCAAGATTAACCAGATTAGCCCTACAATTGTTAGATTACACCAAAAGGGTGCAATATTTACCAAATGTCTAAAAACAAAGTTGCGGATTATTTAAGTATATTCCCTCTTGAAGTGTGGAGTTCAGAGACTGTGTGGTGGGAAGATGTGTGTGTGGCTGTCATCAAAGAAGACATCTCTGGCTTCATCACTGAAGAACAATGGTTGAATCAATATGACAAGGACACAGTTTTGTGTCACGTAAAGGAGTATATGCTGAATGGTTGGCCTGAGATGAAATATTTAGATAAGGATACACAACACTTCAGGGAAATATGCAATGAGTTTTCTTAGGGATGATGGTTTTCTTCTAAGTGGAATTATAGTGAATCCACCATTAGCCCTGAAAAGGTAGGTCCTGGAAACATCTCATGAAGGCTATTTCCATATAATCAAAAGTAAATGGAAAATCCAGTTGCATTATTGGTGGCCAGGGTTAAACGTGGTATTTGGAAGGTTGGTGAGTGAGTGTGTAGTGTCTGAATGCAGATAAAAGGTTAGTAACCTTTAGACCACCTTTGTCTCCTTTGCAGTACCCTAATAGTCCGTGGGAAGCTTTAAGCATTGACATCTTAGGGCCTGTGCAGAATCAAAATGTGGTTGGCCAATATATAGTTGTTTTGGCCAACTTATTTATAAATGGCCTGGAGAAAGAGTGGGAGTAAAAGTAGATTCCTCTACGGTTGTACAATTTCTTGATTTGTTCCAGTGTGAGGGCATACCATCATCTTTGCTGAGTGACAATGGTCCTCAATTTGTTTCCAAAGATTTACAGAACTTTTTGTCTAGGAATAACATTACGTGGAAGCACATTTTGTTATATAAGCTTGCAGGGAATGGTGTGGTGGAATGCTTCAACAGAGTATTGATGGGCAATTAGAAATAAATAGATTGATTTGGGCTTACCGCACTACACCCACTATAACAGGATTCTCGGCTTTCACAATTTTGAGGGGAAGAGACCCTGTTACCAAAAACAAACATACATGTATGAAGGAGGAAAGACAAGAACAAGTCTTGTGGGAAAAGGTCAGAGAGAATAAAACTGAATAATGGGAAATATACATAGAACTGTATGATTGTAAACATGGTGTTAAAGAAGCAAAACTGCTTGTAGGTGATTACATAAAAGTGAAAAACCAGAAGAAGATAGAAAATGGGTGTACTAGATTTATGGGATCCTTCAAAGTAGTCACTAATTATAATAGTTCAGCCAAAAATTAGAGATGGGAAAGTTTGCCATTTTAGTTAATTGGCAAAATGTAATGGAAGATCAAGTGGCGAAGATGAAAATGTAAGTAGTGAGAGTGAGTCAGAAGGGGTAATAGACATTGTTTGATGGATGAAGTTTTAGAAGAGAATGTGACGCAGAGGAATGAAAGTTCTACATATGAAGTTGGTGGAGGATCTTCTAGGGCTGGGTGTATTCTGCAATGGCTTAAGAGCTGGGAAGAATATGAGGTGGGATAAACTGCTTTTGGGAATAGTGTTAATGTTACTTACCACAACAATTACAGTTTTGTACAATACATGAACTTTTTATTATTATAGTTTTTTAAAATTTGTTCTGTATGTAGCATTTTGCAATAACTTTGTACGACTATTTTGTTTTATATGTGGGGTTGTTGAATCTAAAAATGAATTTTGTCTTCATATTATTAAGAGAGCAGATGTGTTATGTCCTATGTCATTGCATTCTGTTACCTACAGATGGCAATGATGGGAAAATCGAATGTGGCAAGGAGTTGTTGGAGGAGAAGAAAAAGGGAAGTTTGCACCCTTGCTCCATGCGCTAGGGTTTCACAGTTATGAATAAAGAATTCAAACCTACTAAGTTGTATATGCGTCTTTACAGAATGGTGCTGCGTTCAATTCTTAACAAATACATTTAATGGATGTATGACATTACAACGCAGGGTTTTACCACGCATGCCTTTACATCGCAGTTTTTACAACGCATGCTGTTACAACGCATAGCGTTAAGGGGTGCTGGATAGTGAATAGTTTAATTTACTATTCCAACTCCAGTCTCCGTGGATAGTAGGGAAGGTGTTGGATAGTAAATTAAATCTATTCCCTATCCTAGCGTTGTAATAACATGCGTTGTAATAGTTGCGTCGTAAAGGCACTGCGTGGTAAAAGTTGCGTTGAAAAGGATGTTCCTCACATTTAATTCTTATTTTGGTGTTTTTCTCTATTAGTATGAAGGAAAGTGGGAATATTGAGTGGACGGATGGGGACACCTTCTTGCTGAAGTGTTTTGTGGAACCATAAGTAAAGGATTACCATTCCAGAGAGTGTGACTGAGAGCAGAGGATCCCTTGCTTTCATCTGTGAACAATGGTACACAAGCAGTATGTATTGTGACAGCTGCTAAAAAAAGACAGTTTCTCTGAATGGTAAAACATTGATTGTTTTGTTTGTGACAGATTTTTGTCAGTAATTACAATATAGAGTGAAGTTTTCGGTTAATATTTTGTGTTGAAAATTTGCATTGTAGAAGGTGCTGTGCAGAAAATATAAGATACCTAACAGGAAATGATTAATCATACATGTGTTATACATTTTCACCTAAGGAAAGTATTTAAAAGAGGGAGGCATTGCAATGACTTTTGGAAGATAGCAATGATACAGCAGAAAGGAGTGCTTGAGTTCTAAATTAGAGTTCTTTTGACAAGTTTGAAGACAATTTCTTTGTTTAAGTTAAACAAAAGTGGCATGGGTGTATGCATTAAGGATATGTGTAGTTTTACTCTTTGTGTGGTGTTTAGATCTTACAGGCCATGCGTAACTATGTTTTTCATAGTTTTCCTGGCATATGCCTGTCAGGCTTGACTAAGACTAACTTATCCCCTATGATATGGTCCGGGTAAAAATGCGGGTGCGCAAGTTTTTATTTTAGTTTTTTGCATGATGTAATTTTTTGCTTTTGACGATTCCCTTTCCTAATAAAGTATAAATAGAATGGAGCCTTTTTCTGCAACTAATTACACCTTATTAAAGTAAGCCTAGTTTTAGGAATGTAACTGTTTGTGAACACCCACACGATTATATCTTTTTTGGATATCAATGAGATTTCAGATGCCAATAACATTAATTAACTGAGTTATAGAACATGTGTATAGATTCTGTGATTTGTAGTCACAGATGGCACTTTTATAGCACATAAGGGAGGCTTCCCTTTGCTAAAGTCTTTGAACACCAGTTTCAATACTTTCTATCAGTGGAAGAGTTAAGCTGTTAAAATGTTAAGGAAAGCTATCTAAGCAGATTTAAGTATGTTTGACAGATGACATAAAAGTAGTTGCTTGTAGATTTAAGAAATGCCGATTGAAGCTATGGTATCTTAATTTACATTGAATTAATGATGTGATCTGTTATCTTATAACATACTCTCACTTATATTTAGCATGAAACTAATAAAACGGAAATATAACAAGTCAGCCTGTTCTGTTTATTCAAAAAATAATAATATTCCCAGGTAAAAAGTTGTAGCACTTTGGGACTTAATTGAGTAGTCTTTGACTGAGCAACAGGAACACTTCCAGTGTTACTCTAAGATTTATTATGATTGCATATATTTTAGTTTATTCTTTAAAAATGTCAAATCTCAGTGGGCAGTTACAACAGTGTGCATGAACACTGTCCTTAACTCCATAAGTAGCCTCTTGTGACTTCACAATAATAGTGAGGTTGTGTCTATTCACTATTACCGATTCCTTTGTGTTCGCAGTAGATCATGTCAGTTGTGCAACCAAGTTGTAGCAGGGAATGGTAGGAGCAAAGATAGTACTCACTTCTCTCTCCCTGAATGTATAGTCTTTGTGAATTTGACTCACATTTGTGTTTTTACTAAGATTTAGGCTGAACAATTGCACGAAAAGGGCCGATGTCTGTCTGCCCACATCGGCGAAGATAGTTTTTTTCAGTTTCCCTTCTGGAATTCTGGCTGTTCTACATTTTTTTTAAACTGGAAGGCCTCATATTGTTATGTCTGTAGGGGTGAGTTGTTAATGTGACCATTTCAAAAGTATGATTTCAGACCTGCCTTTTAAACCTATAGTTTTTCAATCAATTTCTACATGAAAATGTGAAGTAAAATTCTCAATTTTACATGCTGTTCAAACTTTTCTCACAGAAATGCTCCTTGCAATATTTGGGCTTAATGCCTCACAACTTGTAAATTTCGCCAGCCACCACTGGTAGTGAGGGTTTATTATTGTATTCCACAGCCCTACCGATGAAGTGTTGAGAAGATATGTAATGACGGAAGACAGAGATTGTTGTCTAAAGATTTAAACAAAATATGTGTGGATGTTAAAACATAGGTTTTCAATTTTTTCGATTTGAAAGAGTACTTTCATGTACTGTACTCTTAACTGAAGCACACTAAGAAATATTTTGTTTCAACGTTTTTTAGTGGATATCTGGTAACAAACGCGCCTAAATGTGATGTCATTTCATCTGACTTTCTGCATCATGCAAGGTGCAGGTCTACCTATTGGCTAATTATAATGCTGCTGTTCATATTGCATTCTTATGAGCCCACATCTCCCTTTTTCCAGAGCATGTTCTGTGATTGACAAAAATGTTTGGGCTATGTGCTAACCCTTAAGTATTTAAGTATGTAGGTTTGTTTACAAAAAAACTAAAATGATCCAACCAGACTACTTCATGAGGTTTCTGCAACATGCCTCAAACCCCACATTCATCTTACTTGGAAGAAACAAGAACTGATGCTCTGTTGCTTAAATTATATGCTCCAATCCCAAAATGAGAAAACATCTAGAACCTGATTTTAACTGAAATGCTGTGAACACAAATCCAAACACAATTTAACATACTCTGTGTATGTGACGCCCTCCGGGTTTAAATGAACGGAAAAATCACTATGGTAGAATGCATGGACAGGAAATTACATTGAATCACATAGAAATGTGCAGGTTGCAAAACCCCTCAACCTGTTTTTGAACAATGACAATGGGGAAGCTAGCAAATTTTGCATTTGAATTTGAGCCACAGAAGAAACATATCAAGACAATATTTGTTTTCTTTTTCATCAAACTGTACATTTCTTCAAATACTAAATAAATATCCTTTGAATATTATACATACAAAGTGGTGGTACAGTGTATTATAGATGTCCATATTGCTTTCAGACTATAATTTTCTTGCACAAATAAAGTTATGTCCTTTTCCCTTTTTGCAGTTCTTTGCTTGCCACTTTCCTCGCCTGTGCACCAAAACACAATTTTTTCCCTTCTTTGATAGCCGCGGGGGTCCTCGCTTCCAGTTGGTAAAGGTGACAGCTTCACCTCCATTCCACTCCCACCGACTAGTGCTCATTCGATCATTCAAACCTGGCATGGAGCAGACAAGGCATACTTAGCTACCAAAGTTAAAGAATGAAGCAGGTTGATTGAATAACAATAGAATCTTGCATTATCTCTATAGCACTTCTTACCACACTTCTGCCATTTGTAAGCACCGAATGAAAAAGTTATTATAGTTTTGGGAGTTCTGGTACTGGGAAAAGACCAACAGCATAGTTGAGGTGAAATTAGAGGGAAATGCCATGCCATTAGTGACTCATTCAAACCAAGATGGTCAGAGGTTTCATGGATGCGAGAGGGAGACAAATTGCATAGTTTGACAACTAACTAAACTAAGGAGAGGACACTTCAACATGCTCTGCAGAATCTGGATGGTGGGATAGTGTAGATTGTAAAGTAAACATGACAGACTGAAGTGAAAAGCCTTCTGAAGGATGCTGGGCCTTGGCTATGAAAGGCTTGGTGGTAAATGCAGAGGTTCTTAAGAAAGGACTGCACCACCTAAGCAATTAGTAAAGCTTCTTGAAGTGTCCAGTGATGGGAAACATATACAGTATCATTGGGAATAGACAGACTGCTGAATTTCTTTATCAGCTGGAGACGGTGCATCAGATAAATGGAAGACCTAGCTACAGGGAAATTGATTATTCCAGGCGGGAGCCAACAATGGCTCAAATCACAACAAAATGGGTAACAGCAAGCTGTTCAGATAAGAAAAACCCTTTTAAGCACCCTTAACTGGTAAACGCAGATAGATGAAACCTTGCAGACCTTGGCAGATAGGGTCAAATCAAGATTTTACAAAAAAACAAAAAACAGTTTGCAGGTCACATTGAACATGCAAGGGGGAACTGGGACAGCTGAGATTGGTATACTACCAATTGTAAGACCAGATGAAAATTCCTAGAGTTTAGCTTCAATTTGCTACTTAAGACAGAACATTCTTCAAGTTGGTTTGATGATTTATTAAACCTTTCCCACTTAGGATGAGAATGCAACACAAATAGATGATGGACGAAATGTTGAACATTGTCAAACATTTACCCCCGGTCCTATATCTGGGTTTAATCGATCATTATTTTGCTCACCACGCCATTCCAGTTTGTACCCAGCCATAGGCAAATCAGCCTTAACCCTGTTCCCCATTGGAACAGTTCAGCCCGAACTGCCAGGCCAAGTATTCCCTGGACCGGATAACAAGCATCCTGAGACCGGTTTCGGGGCTTCACCCTTATTCAGCCAGGCTTGCTTGAAAATGGTGGCGTATCGAGCACGGGATCCACTGCTGGGCATAGCCTTCCCACTTAGGGTGAAAATGCAACACAAAAAGATGATGGATGGAATGTTGAACATTGTCAAACATTCACCTCCAGTCACATACCTGGGTTTAATCCCTTGGATGCGTCAGACGGCCCCCAGCCATCCGACATCACAGTGGGCGTGTGCGGAGGACGTCCGGGGGGCGTCTGAACCACGCCCACCTTTTATTTCACACGCGGCAGAAATGCCGCCACGGTTAAAGGGCCAATCCATTGTATTTTGCTCACCACTCCATTCCGTTTTGTACCCAGCCATTTGCAAAGTAGCCTAGACCCTGTACCCGGTGGGAAAAGTCCAGCCAGAACTGCCAGGCCAGGTCCTCCCTGGACCAGAAAACAAGCATCCTGGGAACGGTTTCAGGGCTTCACTCCTCGTCAGCCAGGCTAGCTTGAAACCAGTGGTGTATCGAGCACGTGACCCGTGTCTGGGCATACCCTTCCAACTGGATTCAAGCTAACCTGGCTGATATGGGGTGTTACCCCGACACCGGTCCCAGGATGCTTGGTTCCGGTCCAAGAAAGACCTGGCTTTACAGTACGGGCTGGACTGTTCCCATAAGGAACAGGGTCATGACTGATTTGCATTTGGCTGGGTCTGAACTAGGGTGGTGAAGCGAGCTAAAGAACGATGATGGATTCAACCCAGACCTATGAATGGGGGTGTGACTGATAAGCTTCTGCGCTCCGTCCATCATCTAGTTGTATTTACTTTGTTTGCTCTAAGTTGGCAGGGTATGCCAAGATGTGGGACCTTTGCTCACTTTGCCACTGGATTCAAGCTAGCCTGGTTGATGAGGGGTGTTACCCCAAAACCGGTCCCAGGATGTTTGTTTCCTGTCCAGAGAAGACTTGGCTTGGCAGTTTGGGCTAAACTGTTCCCATGAGGAACAGGGTCAAAACTGATTTGCATATGGCTGGGTCTGATCTGGGGTAGTGAAGTGAGCTGAAGAACGATGATAGATTCAACCCAGATCTGTGACTGGGGGTGAGTGTCTGAAAAGCTTCAGTGCTCCGTCCATCATCTACTTGTGTTTGATTTGTTTGCCTTAGGTTTACAGGGTATGCCCAGACGTGGGTTCCTTGCTCACTTTGCCACTGGATTCAAGCTAACCCGGCTGATAAGGGGTATGACCCCGAGACCGTTCCCATGATGCTTGTTTCCAGTCCAGGGAAGACCTGGCTTGGCAGTTTGTGCTGGACTGTTCCCTTGAGGAACAGGGTCAAGACTGATTTGCATATGGCTAGGTCTGAACTGGGGTGGTGAAGTGAGCTAAAGAATGATGATGGATTCAAACCAGATCTGTGACTGTTGGTAAGTGTCTGAAAAGTTTCAGCGCTCCGTCCATCATCTACTTGTGTTTGCTTTGTTCACCCTAAGTTGGCAGGGTATGCCCAGACGTGGGTCCCTGGCTCACTTTGCCATGGGATTCAAGCTAGCCTGGCTGATGAGGGGTGTTACCCTGAAATGGGGCCCAGGATGCTTGTATCTGGTCCAGGGAAGACCTGGTTTGGCAGTTTGGGCTGGACTGTTCCGATGAGGAACAGGGTCAAGACTGACTTGCATATGGCTGGCTCTGAACTGGGGTGGTGAAGTGAGTTAAAGAACGATGAAGGATTCAACCCAGATCTGTGACTGGGGGTGAGTGTCTAAAAACTTACAGCGCTGTGTCCATCATCAAATTGAATTCGCTCAGTTATTAAACCACCACCATTCTGAGAATGATTTGAGCACTGTCAGAGCATCACATGAAGATGAGACCAAATGACTTTCTAAGAGGAACAAGAGAGAGATGTAGAGTTTGAAGAGAGTGGGGGTATATGAAAGGAGAGATTATTCTCAAAGTAGACCAGAAAGAGAAAAGGTGATAGAGTGCAAGCGTCTGTCAGGGAAACATAAAAGAAAAGAACAGCAACCGTTGAAGGGCCTTAGATCTGATGCCATTTTCATGCAGCTGGGAAACCAAGGCTGCATTATAGACAAACAAACAAATACAACGGAGAGACTAAGCAATAAAGAGCGACAACTCAGCAATAGTCAGTAATGTCTCTGTGCTGATCTAGAATAAAGGCAACAGCTACTTACATGGCCTGAAACCCTGCATGAGTTGGGTCCAGAATGTATGGTTACTCACAGAGAGCATGAGTTGACAATTCATTGTTTTCTGTTCCACATTGGTGGCAAATGGAAGTAAAGAGATGGTGAGGATTGATGCTCAAGAGATTGCTAGAATAAATAATCTGGTCTGTGATGTCACACGCCCTATGAGAAGAGGTCTTGACGTGGTTGCAATGAGGCAGAGTGCAGGCTGACTTGACTTTTGTGCGATAAAAAGTTTTAAACCGTTCTACTCTGGCACTTTCGGGGCATAGGTGGTGATGTTTGCCATCTACAAGAAAACTCAACATCAACAAAAGGGAAAAGGGATGTCAGAAAAAGACTAGATGTGGAGTAGAGATCCTCCTACTGTGAATGCTGCTACGCTACAGAAATAAGATCAAACAATTCTGAAAGAAATGCCCATGCAATTAACATACAAATGCCCAATTTAAAGGTTCTTAATTTACCAACCTCATGTGGAGGTTGCTAAATTAAAGGAGAATGTAGTGCTGAGTTGGTGATGCTGGGACCTGAATTTTTGATCTGCAGATCACAACAGAAGTCAGTTATTTAATATTTATTTATTTTTTAGTTTTATAGAGCGTGAACTTGACCCGTTAGGGTATCTGAGCACTTTACAGGAATCAGCAGTAGTATGCAAAAAACTTGGAGGGGGGGCTGAATACATAAGGGTTAAAAAGGACAAGTAAGTACATTTTACGAGAAACAAAGGTCCCAGGGTTCAAGGTGGGATGCCCTGAGGTGCGGGGTGGATAGTGTCTGGGCACTCCAGAGGGATGCATTAGAGGGAAGTAGAGCAAGGTCTCTGGGTGATTAGAAGGCAAAATGTAGGCGGGGAATTTGCCCATTAGGAAGGTTTTGGCATCCTTTTTGAAGCGAGCCAGAGAAAGGATCCTTCTAATGGCGGGCGGTAGTGAGTTCCATATTCTTGGTGTGGCCCCAGAGAAAGTGGGTGTCGCAACATACATGTTGTATGAGATATTCGCGGTGTGTAGTACTTCGGCAAGCGGTTCGAGGTAAAAGGTTGAAGAGGGTGGGGGACAGGGTTGATCCTTGGGGGACTCCAACCGTGACTGGAGAGGGAGCAGACACGTTACCGTTAATTAGGAATCTCTGTGACCGGTTATGGAGGAAGGACCTAAACCATTCAAGAACAGAGCCATCCATTCCCATCCTGAGTTTGAGGCGTTCGAGTAGTTTTTCATGATTGACCGTGTCGAAGGTTGAGGATAGTTGTAGGAGGATTAGGAGACAGGTTTTGCCTTGGTCAAGGGCTTGGAGGGCATCATCCACGATGTGGAGAATGGTGGTTTCTGTGCCCAGGTCTGAAACGGATTGGAAGTCATCTAGTAGGTGGAAGTTGGTGATGTGTTGTCCCAGCTGCTGTTGCACACACTTCTCCAGAACTTTAGCTAAGAGTGGGATGGTAGAAATAGGTCTAAAGTTGTCAGGGGAGGCAGGATCAAGAGACATTTTTTTTAAGATGGGGAGGACTTGGTCGGCTTTCAGGGAGTTGGGTATTGATCTCTGAAGAAGGGATGCGCTAATTATTGCAGTCCAGCTAGGAATGATGGATTGGGTGGTGGCAGCTAGGCAGTTAGAGGGGAGTGGGTCATTAAAGTGGTTGTTCGGGTTTAAGGTGGATAGGATTTTCGAGATGGAGTGTTCGTCATAGATTTTGAAGTTGGTCCAGTGTGCTTAGTTTTTGGGTGACGCCTGGGGAGGAAGAGCAGAGGGAGGAGGCAGATCTGGAAGGGGTTGAGAGTAAGTAGCGGATCTAAGTTTGTTTCCTACGGCTGTGATTTTGTCTGAGAAAAAAGAAGAGAATTACTCAGATGATATTAGTGACTTAGGGTTTTCTTTCGATGTTTTGGCCAGTTTGTTAGATTGGTGTTTGACCAATTCGAAGATTTTGCGGGGTCTGTTCTTGGCGTTCCCTAGTTCAGATCTGAAGAATCTTTTTTTTGAGTTGAGGATGTTCCTGTTGTAGGCATTTCCGGCCCGACTGAGAAGTTTTCAATGTCCAGGTGAGGGGTGCTGTCTCCAGATACTTTCTGACTGCCGGAGGGATCTCCTCTCACTGTTGAGGGACCCATTGAACCAGGGGCTTCTGTCTTTGACTTGGGTTCTTTTTAGTTTCAGCAGGGCAAGGTCATCAAGAATGTTAGCTATAACCGCAGAGTAATGATCATTGAGGTCACTGACCGTTGTGATATGGAGGGGGGAGGTCAGACTTGCAGCGAGCTGCCAGTTCCTTAGGATCAAGGTTCTTGGTGTCTCTAACTCAGCGTTTAGGAATCACCTGTTGCGGTGCCCTTGTCTTGTGGGTGCCAGGTAATAGGAAAGTGATAGCGTGGTAGTCAGACCAGTCACAAGGGTCTATAGCGATAAGCTCGACTGTTGATACCTTAGCGATGATACAGTCTTGAGTGGCGCCTTTCGAGTGTGTAGGGACTGAGCAGGCTTTGGGTAGGGCTTGGTTGGCCAGGAAATCTTTGATGGCGTTGACATGAGGATCCTTGGGGTCGTTCCAGTGCAGGTTGAAGTCCCCAAGGAAAATGTCTTTGGATTTGGAGGAAACCTTGACTGTGATGATTTCCATGAGGTGGTCAGTAAAGGCGTCATCCATGCCTGGGGGTGGTTAAAGATGTGCAGATTGCACAGTTGGGTGATGTTGCTGCGTATGGAAAGTACGAGGTAGTCACAGGAGTCTGTGGTATCTGCCAGGTGTTCTATGACAAGGAGGTTAGAGTGGTAAATGCAGGCAATGCCTCCCGCTTTTTTACTAGATTGCCTATCCAGCCCTGAAATGTTGTAGGTAGGAGGGACTAGGAGGTCCAGGCTTGGAGATGAGGATTCGTTGATCCACGATTCGGTCAGGATTGCTAAGTCAAGGTTTTGGCTCAGTATGAGATCTGCGATATCGGCTGCAGGCTTAACTATGAGCGGCAGTTAATTAGGAAGCCAGGCAAAGGGGGTCGGAAAGAGTGTTGTGCGATGGGGTGGACAGGGGTACTGCCGCTAGGTTGCTATCAACCACAGCTCTGTTGCTGAGGGTAGCTGATCTGTTGGGGTTGATTGCGACCGTGCGGATGGCATGTTTGACATTCACGTCTAGTGGACTAGGGTAGACTCTACTGGCGTAGAGTTGTAGGAAAGAAGGATTGCTAGAATTTCCTCTTCAGTAAGGTCTAGCGGACTAGGGGCGACAAGGGTAGAGTTGTAGGAGAGCTAGAATTTCCTCCTCCGAGAGCTGGCATGGTTGCTTGCGAGGGCGAAGGTGTCTCAAGGATAGCGGTAGTGGGTGATTGTGGGGCTCTGTGATAGGGAGGGGGGGTGGGTTCTTCCACTGAGGCTTGAACTTAGAGGAGAGTTCAGTGAGGTGAAGGGGGTTCTTTAGATCCAGAAAGGAGTTATGGATGCTCTGTGTTAATTTGGCTGCTCTGTAGTGCAGTTTCAATATCCATATAAGAGGGAGGCGCTTGAAGGCAGGGGGACAGTGGTTTGGTAGTGGTTCTATTGGCATGCATTGGTGGTAGGGTAGAGGGGCGAGGTCGACTTGTGTCGTAGGCCAATGGAAGAGTTTCAGTCTCAAGGTCAGAGGGGGGAGGGAAGAGGGAGGAGGGAGGAGGGAGGAGCTGGCAGGGAGGAGACCAAAGGTATGGGAACAATTCTATTGTTAAGCCAAGATGGTGTGAGAGAGGGGTTAGGTTGATCTGAGTTGTGAGCCCTTGGGTAGGGGGGGTTTGTGGGTGGCTGGGCACGCTAATCGGGGATTCGTCGGGGTGGGTGTTTGTTACCCTGCAGGTGTCGTGCACATGGTTTTTGTGGAGGGTAAAAAGGTCCGCAAATTTATTGAGGTTTTTGGTTGTAGCTTGGATCAAGACGATGCCGTTTTTGTAAAGGGTGACGGTGAGGTCAGCTTGCAAGATTGCAGAGGGTGCTATCGTGAGCTTAGTCCCATATGGTATGTTCCTGGTTCCGTGTACATTGAGGAGGTGTGCAATGGTTTTGCGCCATGAGGATGTGATCATTACCCTACAGATCCATCTTGCCAGATATAATCTGGATGGGATTTATGGTGGTCTGTTATAAACGTTTGCATCTGTCATGCACTATACCTATCTTAAATCCAAAAAGTGCTATGATGATGAGAGGGACATAAATGTCACAGTTCAATAGCTCCTAAAAAGGAGTGGCAAGAAGCGATGGTAAATCCCAGCCTGTCCAATAACCTTCAATCTGTGAAGGACACTGGGTTTTTAAGGCCCAGCATTAACAGAGTTGCACAAACTGGATAAATACAGCATGGTTACCTTCATGCACCCCCTTATAGATGCATCAGGCATCTCCCCCTCATTGTGCAAACAGAAAACAGAAGTATCAAGCAACTGAATTTAATCAGCATGAGGGTTAATCAGCTTCCAAGATGCAGGATAAATAAAAGGACAAGGAAGGAGAAAGACAGCAATGTGTGAATGTGGCTCCTGTATGAATACTTTGTATTAATGAAAGAGGCAACATTATCAACAAAGAAAATAAGCATGCCAAGTTTGCCTGAAAAGAAGCAATGTCAGACAGGAATTGGGAGGGAATCATATTGAACAGACAGAACACAGCAGAAGACACCGAAAACACCTCAATGAGGGTCTCAGTTCAGCTGCCACAGATATGCCTGGGACCACCAAAAGAGTTTCGAGACTCAACCCTGGCAAACACAGGCAGAAATTCGGCACAGCAGGTCGAGTACATGGCAAATAGTTCACGGAGTGAGGAAAGGGCAAACAAGGTACATAAAGAGGATGAATACGGAAAAGAAAGGAATGACAGATGGGGTTATGAAAAAAATTGTTTATGGGGGAGGAGACAAAAATGTCAAAGTGAGGGCAGGGAAAGTAGCAACATTATTAAAGGGGCATGTGGAGCACAGAGGTAGGGCAGGGTTAGGGGGCAATGAAACACAACAAGCCCAAGATGTTGGGAGGGAGGGAGGGAAAGGTCGGGGAGGAAGCACATGAGTCACTGTGGTGCAGTAAAGGAGATAATGGGATGGAAAAGGAGCAGAAAGTAGGTTCAATAGGAAAGACATCATGCACGGAACGTCAGGGAAAATAAGGCAAAGCAATGGAAGGGTAATGTCACAGAAAGGAGTGACAGATGTGGGGGGGGGTACTTGGATGACTGTGTCAGAAGAGGGGACACAGAGCAATGCCATTGACAGGAGAAAGCATAGAAATATAATGGACAGATTTCAGGGGGCACACCTAATCCATAGAGTGGACAGAAAGTGCACAGAAGAACAGAGTAGGAAAGAAGGACAACAAAGGGAACAGAGACTTACTGGTAACTGAAGAATGAAAGAAGGGTACCAGAGGAAATGGAGGAATGGTCTGACAGGAAGTGGCATGACAAGTGGCATGACCCTGGAACCAATCCCCTGACTGGTCTTAAGGCCAGACCGGGGGCTATGAAAATGAGAGCTGCACAGAGGAATGTGGGGGCAAAAGGAGGGACACTTCATAGACGAAGGGATGAGCACAAGGGGAAATGAGGGGAGGGAACAGCAGTGGAAGGGGTGCAAGGAAGGGAGAAGCAGATCAAGTAAGCGGCACTCTTGGGTTTCATAACTGATGAGAGGCAAAGAAGGAAACATCTTAAGGAGGAGGGCACAAAAGGATGGATATTTAGAGATAATTGCAACTGAAAAATGGGGGCTATCGCAGGAAATACAACAAGGCAAAGTAAGGCAAGAGCATAAAGGAAGCCAGCCAGGAGTGAAAAAACATTACCCTGGGGGCTAATTGCCTGGGCCAGGGCAGGTGGGCAAGGGTAAGCGAAGCAGCCTGTACTGGATAGGTAAAATATATAAGAGGGGTTTATGTCAGAATATAGATTAAAAAAACATCATCAGACATAAACATTTTGGCCGGAATATGGTTCACTAAATTATTGCTCCATTTGGTGTAGATTTTATACCATTAACTCCATTGGGGAGATATTTTTGTAAATTATATTTAGGACACAATATTTTTGTCAGACGATAATTAAGCCATGATATTCTGCAACCATAGCACGTGTGAGATGCACGGAGAAAGAGGGGCGACATCTTGGAGTAATTTGTTGCAGAATCAGCACTTAGAAAAACAACAAACAACGACAACAAATGAGTTCTAGAAATGGTAAATATATCCCTGAGTGTGCACGTAGCACTGTACAATTGTTTCCATGAAGCAGTCTACATTACATATGTGTTGCCCAGCCTTGAAGTGTGAAGTGAATATTAGTAAAATAATCACCTATCCAGAAAGGCTTTCTTCCGCTGAAGTCCCACAACCACTCCATGTGGCTCGTATTGAACACACTAACCAGCTCACCCAGGAACCTGTAAAATAATTGCAAAACATATTAAGTCGTAATGAGTAAGGTAAAATGTTGTCATAAAGTAAATGATGCCTTGGTGTTTTTCATAAAACATCATACATCCTATGGATTCCTATGGATTGAGATTATACAAACAATTATTTGTTGATGTGTGAAGCAATGCAACAGCAGTAAATTCTTTTAATTAAACTAACATGCTTTCATGTAGCTCTTGCTACCACAGATAAATACCTGGAGCCTGATTCTCGAACGTAAATTTACACTTTATAGTAAATGTACTAATTTTTGGGTACACAAGCTATGTACAGAGTTTTACAACTCTGCACTCACTATACTGATGTAAGGGAAGTTCCCCCCACCCAGAGACTCTGCAGTTGGGGCAGAGAACTCAGCACACATAAGAATATGGAGTGCGAGGTGCAAAACTCTGTGTGTAGTTTGTGAATTGCATTTTGTGTAGTACGCTTTGTGCTACTACAAAACCTACTACAACGAGCAATTTGAGACTCAGGCCCCAGGTGTTTTTATACATAATCTAATGGCTGTCTATTGAATGTCCTCAGAAACAGGAGCGACCCAGGCGGCCTTGCTGGGATTTGAAATGTCTTCCTGAAGGTCACAGACCAGCTCTATGCTGAAGTGGCACTCTAAAGGGAATGACAATATAATAAACGTGTTTTTAATGTAACACTTGATACTGCAATACTGACATTTTGTTAGTGTCTCTCTAATAGTTACTAACACATACTAAAGTAACAACAAATTGTCCTGGTCTTAGAAATCTCAGAAGGATAAACGGATGAGTTTGCTGTGTTGGGGTCTGACGTTGTGATGCACACGTTGAACATAGGAAGCAACTAAGTCACTGAGCACATGGTAAAGGGTGGAAATCTAAATGACCACAATAGCAATAATATTTACAGCAAGAGAGTGAACTGTTTCGCAGGTATCTGTGACTTCCCAAAGAACATAAACATTTCAATTATGTCTTACTATGAATATACATGTTAGACCTCCTTTTAGCATATATATATCAACCTTTGTTTATGCTATAATTGGCCATAACTATTGGGCCTTGTTTACTAAAGTTGTTCGACCTAAGACAGTCTTAAGCAATGAAAGATGGCTCTGATTTATGAGAGATTTTCCAGGAATTAACTCTGTCCTGTGGATCTTTTCTTTGCCTTAAAACATTCTTAAAACTGCTATAATCCATGGAAATACATAGTAAATCAGGGCAAAGGTTCTGATCACTTGTTTTACTTTAAGATGCAAGTGCCTCTCAAAAGCAGGTGTAGCTACACTTTGCTGGTGGCAAAACTGGGAGACTAGCAAGCACAAACAGCGTCCAAAAGATGTGAATGACTCTAATCAACATCATCAGCATTTATTGTTCATTTGTGTTGTTCTCTAAAATGTAAACTAGCCCCCAACAGAAGGCAGCCACATTCCCTTGCAGGTTTAGGGATTGGTGAAGTAGCACAGGCCATGGGATAGAGGTTGTGTTGTGAGTATCCTAGCTTCATGTGAAATCTAAATTTGAGAAAGCAACATTCTTGTAGTCTTCAGACTGTGGCCCTAGAGCATGTACCTCCCTTCCAGATGAGCTGGTCTTGGCTCCTGACATCAACCTTTTCAAGAACAAATTCATTAAAGTCTTATTTTGTATTATCCTTCTAGCATCCGGGCACTGCACTTTCCAATTTAATTCCATCCCTTTGTCATGCACAGGCTCCAAGAGTTTTCACTGTAGTATTACAGTGTTTACTTGTGATGGCATCCATACCTCTGTAATTAAATGCCGAAATACTCCAATTCACTGAACCAACATATTGTAATTGTAAGTCTGAATCAAACGGCTCATTACTCACAGCTATCTCTGGAGCTAAAGATTACCACACAAGAACTGAGGCCTGGTACATAACTATGTACATCCTGTTACATATGTATAACTTTTGCATCCATTGTTTTAAAAGGTTGATTCTTTTCATTCATTTGATTAAACGGAATTAGTCAATTGCACTGGCAGTGCAAGGAATCGGATATGCTAGTTCTGATGGTAAAACGGCTCATTTACACTTAAATGTGCCAAAGTAATTTTCTGACCGCTAGCACACATGTAATTACATGTTTCTTTCAAACTGGTAAATTTCACATCTTCTTGCAACTGAAAGGTTCTTATATGTAAATCTATTAGTTAAATATTACTTGTTAGACAAATTATTAAATTTGGCAGCCTTTGCCCACGTCCCGCCTCAATTCCACGGTTTAATTCTTCCCTCCCTATTGTGTGGCTATATACGTGTTCTACATACATTGCATAAGCAAGGTGTAGTACATTGCAAATGCTTCTTACTTACACAGAAATGCCTCACGCACAGGGCTTTAAGTGGGCCGGGTCCTGCCAGTGCTGAGCACCAGCAGGTTTCAAAAGGGGACTTCGAAACGGGTCCCTTCTCAGTAGTGGAGAATATACAGTATGACGTTGTAAAGGAAGGGAAATCCTTAAAAGAGAGTCATTTTCTCTTTGGATTTCCCTTCTCTTTTTGAAACGCAGGAGCAGTAACATTATCCCGGTGTCACCAGGGCTTTGAGTGGAAGCTTTTTTAATATTATAAACAACAAGCCATAGTTGCTGCTTATTTATCTTATCCAACCAACAACCATTGACAAAGGCAATAGTCCTGACTTGTTATAGGTATGATGTTACTTGTATTATATATCTGGATGCAATGACAGAAACAGCAAAATACAAGTCGGGCGGCACACTATGCTAAGCACAGATTTTTAGTTTACGTCTTTTTAAGCCATGCCCATGATTACATCTGCCACGCCCCTTTGTAAAACTCCCCAGTTTTTTCATCCACTTAAAGCCATGCTCAAGCACACAAACTGGCACTCTACACCCCCCCCCCCTGGCCCCCCCATACCCCCTCCCAATGCCAGAAATGGTCTGTGCTGACCAAAACCTTACATCCAAAAACTGACTGGCAGCCATCATCTCCTCAGGTAAGCACAGGTTTATGGCCTATGCCTAGAGTTAGATGTTATACTTCACAAAGGAAATCTGTCATCAGAACCTTTGTCTCTGGTACCACTGTTATTAACCAGGATGAGAACTGAAGGGTTTGTGTGTAACAAAAGCAAGGTCCATAATAAGGGCTAGTCTGATGGGACAGGCAACTATGTGTGGTTGAGACTAAAGGGGTTGATATAGAGCCCTCTTTCTATAAAGGGGTATGTCAAAGATTAATTAAATCTAGGATAGGGGACAGCAAATGAATGGTACATCTAAGCAGCATTGGTCAAATTCATATTTACCCCTTAGTCTATATATCTTGCTCTTATTACCATATTTTTCAGTAGAAACTGCCACCCGGCGTGCATCTTGCAACTGACAAGGCTGCCGCGTGTAAGAAGCTAGCTCCTTATTAACTTAAATAATATAGAGCCACTATTCAAGTGATTTATGAAATCACTTCACGAAGTTGTATAGGAATATACGCACTGACTTGTTGCCCCACGCAGTATGAAGTAAGAATGTAATTTTTTTTAGTTATTATGAATAATGAAAGTGAAATACATTGATAAAAAACTGATTATTAAGTAACATGCTCGTCATATATTGTAAAAACTTCACAAAAGTAATACAACACATTATTAGGCAAATAGTGAGCTAAAATCCCGTTTGCCCATCCTGTAATTTTCTTGTTGATCATTTCTTGTGCATGTCCTGCTTTCTGGATTGGAGCCAATAGGTGGCGGCCCAACCCTATAAAACACAAAACGCGGAGAGGTTCACGCTTTGAGCGCTTCCAACATCACCCATCACTGATACAAGCACCAGATAATAGCGCCCCTGACTTCTATTGTAGAAACTGCAATTTCAGGCGGGAGACAGCTAAAAAAAAGCTATTTTTGGCTTGCAAAATCGGTAGTCTCCCGCCTGAATCGGGTCTATTGGCATGTATGATGCTTTAATGCTTCGTGGTCATCTAGCTTTCTGGTGGAAAACAAAATGTCTTCACTCCGCTGAATGATGTGAACATTCTGGCGCCGCCTACTGAGCCTGTATCATCTGTCGGGGCTTGCAAATGGAGCGTTAAATTAAAGCGCTGAGAGTGATGCTGTGTGCCACTTTGGCACACTTCCCTGGATGTCCTCCCTCTCCCAGTCAATAACAGACTGCAACCATATTTGTCATCAGAACACGGTGTCTGATGAGCATCAGGGTGAACGTGTTTTATTTTTATTTTATTTTACTGAAACTAGGGGCATTTGACATTTTTAAAAAAAAACAAGCGGATTAGGTCACTGCAACACAAAAGGCGTGTCCCTTACCGTTCCCGGCAAGCTCGAGCCGCCGCACTCCAGGTGACTTTATGCTCCGTGCTGAGAAGATAGCATCTGCCCCCGTGACGGGTCCAACCCGATGGGCACCTTTTCGTGCTGGCATCCTAAAATACAGTTACACGGTTTAGTGCCTCATTAACACACGATTTAATAAATTATGGCATAAGTCACATAAATGATGCCTTTATAGAGAGACAAGAAAATAAAAAAAAATAGTGGGTAAACTGGGGTTCTAGTCGCACGTCTTTTATGCACTGCACTTTGTTTAATCTGTTACCGTTTTGAGTTTTTTTGGTGACAGACATTTAATAAGCCCCGCATTCTACTCCCCCGCGCCCCTCACAGACATCAGACTAACACTTCCGGGGGCCTGCTACCTTTAGCATCTTTTACCCGTTCAAAAGGTTACGTCAGCGCCTGGGCGCGAGGCTGCTTCGTACCCATAATTCACTTGCAAAGTCTTGGAGCGGTAAAAGACTTTTCCCACGGAGACAGCCATTGGGGGCAATACCAGGCTAGATTAGAATCAATTATAAGCCATTTACAGTCTGTCTGGGAGTCAGTGTGTGGTCAGTGCGAAATGAGCAGATGGTTTCAGGCCTAATGCTGATGTATAGGTGTCTACTATGCACTAAAACACCTTTCATAATTAGACACAATTAGCACCCAAACAAAAGACTTAATAGCCAAGAACATTTGACTGAACAACAGAATGCTGGCTCGCTTCCAGGGCAGACACATGCTCACTCTCTGGTTAACCCGCGGTGAACCTTTCAGCACAGTAAAAACACAAAGGTTTCAATACACAGAAAATACCCCAATAAACTCTCCGAGGCTTATAACTACAGCTTGCAAACATTTACGGATTTTCAGGGCTCCATAGTATCACAATGAAAAAAGCACATACAATTGTACAAATCGAAGATTCCCATAGGTGTGTTGTTGGAGTACTATGTCAGTAAAACTCAGGGGTTGTCTGTGGCATGCAAGCGCACACAGTTTTACTATTTGTTATTAGTCAAATTGAGCCCTGTCTTTTAATCTTCTATGAAATATTGCCACGTATTTATTCCCCCCACCCCCAGAAAGGGATTAATTCCTGTACATCAGTTGTAAATCTCCATAGAGTTATGCGTTTGTGGGTGTTCATCATTTTCCTGCTCAACATTCCAGATTATCCCTTTGTGCCGCCACTCGAGATTTACTAACAATCTGCAAAAGTGGCGATTGCCCACAGGAGCGAATCACACCCGAAGATGGATATTTTTAGCTGAATCCAGTCTGCTGAATCAGTATCAGAGTTCTACAGAAAAGTTTTAGCACTGAAATTCCATTTTTGTGTGGGATAAATGACGTGCATGAGCCAAAAGTAGGAAACATGGTTCCTTATAAATGTTACAAATATTCTCAATAGCCATAGGTACTGTCCTCATGACACCATAATAATTCCACATGCTCATGAACGCACATTTCCAAAAGGCCAGGTGTAGCGGAAGTGACATCACACGCCATTTGACCTGCAAGTTCACTCACCAGGTACACACAAACACACATACACACACTCTCTCTCACATAAACACACTCTCACCTGCAGGCATGCGAAAGGATATATTTTAAAGCATTTTTTACTTACCTCTGCGGCCAGGGAAGGCCATTTTCCAGGTAATTGAGCATTTTTATTACACCAACATTTTCCGTTAGTGTAATAAATAAAATTGCCAAAAAACAAGGAGAATTGGGACCCCCAACCAATGTCCATAAGGTCATGCTGTTCCTGTGTTGCTGGCAATCATTTTGCTACCTTTGAGGCAGTGGTCGCCAATGCAATGCCAGGGTTCACAATGGGCAAACCAGTGGTCACAGCTGCAACTCCTGCCAACCCCTAAATAACGTCCATGCACATACTGTCCATTAGCAGGGTCTGTCCAAATCGGCTGATAGTATTTTCGGTAAAAACAGACTTTTTTACACTTCCACAGACTCCTTTGTGCCCTAAAGTTTTTGGCAATGTTACACATTTTCTGCAGATTTTTAACATTTTTCGAAATTTCTTCTAAAAGTTATATCTATACCTAACTGTGCATGCAGAGAGAAAGTAAAAACACATTACTGGACCAAAGAGGCTGACCTACAGCCGCAGCTTTTAAAATACAGCAGCTGATGACTCAGGTACTCATGAGTTTTAACAGCAGCTCTGCCTGGCACATTTGCATCGTTTGCTGCTTTTATATTACAGGATAGGGGTAAGAGATGTGCACATTTTTTTTGCTGTAGTCCTACAAAAATTGAACCAATTGATTTTTTTCCAACCACAGTCCTATTTTTCTAATTTGCTAAGGCAGAACATTTATTTTTTATCAGTTTTTATAATGTAAGACAGCAAGCATAGTGTGATAGATCAATGTGCTTCATGTTTTGCAAAACTTCAGTTTTAAACAAATCCTGTTTTTTTCATTCCCTCTTAAAGAAGCCTCAAAATTGCAAAAAGAATGAACTCAGTTTTAGAATATGACAATGTGACCACCTGCACTAAGGTGCCTATTTATGGTGCAGTCTTGCAATGCAGCCCAGCAAGTTACCTTGCTACGCTGCACGGCGTGATAGGGAAAGGGCAGGAATGCACTGTATTTAGGGCAATATGGCACACTCTTGTCCTTTCCCCTGTACTGGCGCCCTTTTGGCTAGCTACCGTCAATGCAGACACCCTTGCACCATGGTGCAAGGGTGCTTCTGTTACATGCAAGATTTTTGTTGTGCAGGAAGGGGCAAATAATGAAAATGACACCAGGGTCATTCTGTAGGTCCATCCATGCAAGGTGAATGACCTGACCAGCAATAGCGGTTGTATCACATATCTTTTTTATTTTTTTTGCCGATGCTGCACAGCAGCAGCAAACAGCATTGGGAAAGTCAATAGGCCTAAACGATCAAACCTATTGGCAGTGTCAATGCTTGTTTGAGATGAACTTAGGGGAGATGGGCAGAATAAAATTAAAAGATGCGTGTACATACAGCTTTGTTTTCTCCTGAGTGCGCCTTGTATATTTTTAGCACAATCTATTTTACTGCTGTTATTAAAATGTGCCGCACTATTAAAATGGTGCTTCTATGCTTCTATACACAACAAAAATCATTAATGTTGGTGAATTATAATTTGCACAGCATATGCTAATGTGTATATTATGTTTCTTTAGAAAACAAAAGGGCCTTATTTAGAATTTGGCAGATGGGATACTCTGTCAAAAAACGGTGGACATCCTGTTCATTGTATTCCAAGAGTCAAAGGCTTTAAATGCACGTGTAATACGGCAGACAGGGCATCCCCCACATTTGTGACACCAAACTCCAAATCTGTTTTTTAAAGCACTGGGGTAACTTTTGAATTAATTTATGCTAAAATTTCAATCAAGCTGTTTGATATGTAAAATTATTTGTTGTATGATTTGCTTCTAATGCCATGCTACTCCTCTTAATTTATTTCCTGGCTGCATAATTTAGTCAACTGCGTCTTTCTACATACCACCATTGGAGCATAGTTCAGAAGCCTTTACTCTTGGTAAGGTAGAATGCCCGCCTGCTGCTATCCAATGAAGATTACCTGCGTTCCTGAGTCCCAGACTTTCCATGAAACCCCATCACATTGAAATAGCCTCTGAGCCTTTTCTTCAAAATGCAGAAGCCCATTCAAATTCATGGTGCATGCCTTTGGGAACGTCAGAATCTGATCCTAGGAAAGAAATGAACTGACTGTGAGAACAAAATCTAACTGAATCACAAAATACTGTCTCAACAAATTTTGACAATTCTCTTTCCAATTATATGAAGCTACAATAAAATATTATTATCGGCGGATCACTGTTTAAAATGTACCCTCTCTTCATGATTGGAGCTTGAAATCACAAAAGCAGAACAGTTAATGTTTTGGCCCTTATGTGTTTTGGTATTAACTCCTTCCAAAATTAAATTGTTTGATATGTAAGAAACATGCTGATACTCTTCCCTTGCCACATAAGTATTCACTGTAAATATCTGACATTTATCTGGACCCATCCGGAAAAAAATTCTTCTACAAGGATTGCAGTGCAAAGCGATAGCAGAAATGAGTTCTACCAAATTCAACACCTAGCATATTGTTTTTTTGAAACCTAATGAATTTTAATTAAAAATATTACATACCATTCGAGTTATGTCTTCGGGCTTCTTATAAGTGTTCAATTGGATGTATGTTACATCCTTCATCTTTATTACACTGACCAGAACATTACATCAGCCATGACTAGTAATGGGCCTTGTCATATCTTTGAAAGGAATGATTTATTATTCTAACTACAGATCTGGCAATTTGGGTGCTAGAGCAAAGTCAAATGTAATGTTCATAGTCCATGTAGTGGTGAAGTCTAAGGGTCTTATTTTGAGTTTGGAGGTGTGGGAGTGGGTCAGCACGCTACCGCTCCACTCCCACACCACCGGCTGCCTGCCAGATTACAAGTTGTAATCCGAGCAGGCGGTCCTTTGGCAGAGGGCCCACAGCACTGCATTTTAAAAGCTCATAGGATCCCCTTAGAAAGGAAGCACCATGGGACGAGTAAGCGCAGCTATGCAGGAACTAGGGGTGCAGAAAGACAGAAGGGTACACCATGTGCCCCTCTGCATGCACCCCATTGCACCAAGGCACCAGGGGGCCCTGTAGAGCTCGCTTAGTTTCCTCACACCACCATGTTCATGGCGGGCTCACTGCCATGAAAAGGAGGGCAGCAAGGACACTCATAACAAGCTTGGCGGTGCAGCAGCATATTGTGGCCTCAAACTGCTGCAAGATCGCCAGGGATCACAGATCCCTGGTGGTAGCAGTGGTCCTATGGCGGTCCGGCCGCCAAAGCCATAATACAGTGGTTGGACAACCGGTTTGACAGTTGCAGCATCGCCACCGTGGTTTTGTCAGTCCAACGAACCACCAAACTCATAATCAGGCCCTTCGTGACTGGCAGCTGGCTTAATGAGTTCAATGCTTACAGCTGAAGTATGTGGAAATCTGCAAGACAGGCACAGTTGACATCCTTCAGCAGTCAGCAAACCAAACTTGGTAATAGTAACACTGGTTATTTACAACACCTACAAATTATATAATGGTTAGCTGATGTAATGGGGTACAAGTAATTGGAGTGCACAAACTAACAACATATTTTGGTTTCAAAATGTGCAAACTTATTTACCCATCTGAATTTTCACTGTCCAAATTCCTATTATCTAAACTGCATCCAACAGAAACGAATTCAAAGTGGTCAACTGGCATTCCCAAAAGTGAATATAGCAAATGGAGAGGCATATACATTTTTAGTCATTTAGTAGGTTATAAAAATGCTTCTAATAGTGACAGGACATCGAACCTACTAAAGGAAATAATTATGTTATTCACTCCCTGGGACAACAAATCCCATAATGCTTATAACGTGATGACAGCATGCTGCCAAACCCACTGAGGGCATTGTTTAAATAAAAGCACATTGAAACGGAGTGAACCCCCGATGCCTGTTTTTCACAGCCCATGATGAAGAGGCGTGTCAGCCTCGAAACGTGTCGGCACCATGAAGAAAACGAGGGGTTTGAGTGAGGCAGGCTGCAGCGAGGCATTACAATACCTGTTGGTATGGGGCGCTGTCGAGTGCTCATTCAAAATGCTGGGGCATCTTGTTGGACATATTTATATATATACTTTCGTTTAAATTATTGTATTACAATTTTTAAAATTAAAAATAAACATAGCATTATTAATATAAAAAGTAATTATATTAATGAAATGAATGCAATACATAACTTGTATTAATTTTAAATACATAAAATATAAATAAATACTTTTTACTTTTGGTGTTTTTAATAGAGCTTACAAAATATTTTTTATTTTTGTTATTATACTTACATTAATTAAATATTTAGTTCAAAATTAAGTTAACAGTGACGTATCAGTTTCTTATTTTGGCGTATTAGGGAGAGGTGTGGCGCCGCGGCCAGGGCGACTGACGCTGGAATCTGGGGACCACGGTTCGATCCCCGGCTCCGGCGGCAGGTTAGCCCAGCACCATGTGACTCTGGGCAATAGCTCGCTTAATCTTCCCGACGGCCCCCAGCGCCTAGAGACCCTTACGGGTGATTGTGCGCTTTACAAATGTGGACTTTACTTTACATTTAATTTAAATATATACAATTAAACTACTTTATTTCTATCTTAAAAATATTCCTATTAATATTTTTTACTTTAAGAAACTTTTCATTTTTCTCCTATACTTTACCATAAGAGATCTCTGTGTATGTGTGAAAAGTTACAAGTAGTAACTTTACACTCACAAATTAGGCTCAACCCCTTGGTTTCAGGGGGTAGGGTCCTGTAAGCCTACACTTTGTAGTAAATTCATACTGGTAAATGGCAAATAGCCAAAAATAGCAAATTTACTACAAAGTGTAAGAGTAATTTTACACATAGAGATTTACTCATGTGTACATTGACCGATGTGAATAAATCAGTGGATGTATGTAAAATCTGCTGTGCGCGAATCCAATTTTGCGGATTTTCAAAATAAGAAAGCAAATGTGGATTGTAAGTTGTTTTTTCTGTCTCAGTAGTGTGGAACCATAAGAGTGATAAACACAGTCAGCATGTCAGCCTTTAACAATGAGTTAACCATACAAATTTCATACCTGACTACTAACGTGTGACAATGAAGTTAGGCCCGCTCTGTCTGCTTGCAATATCTCTGTCTTCCTGGATGGATCCACACTGTGCCTCTCTTGCCCTCTGTTGTACACCAACACCTTGGCCTCCTGAGTTGACCTGGAGAGTGGGACATCCTCCTCCACTCTAAGCGATACAAGCCCATGGTACTAAAACACAAAAAGGAGCATTTTGACTTACCAATGCGCACAGGAAAAAGCAAATCAAGAATTTAAATCTCCAAGGAGACCGATTACCTAAATTCTGCACTGGTGCAAAAATGGTGCAACGCTTTTGCATCTTTTTTGCTACTTGCTTATGAAAGAATGAACCAATTGCCTTTTGCCCCAGTTCATATACATACACCTTTTGCACCAAAGCAAAAAGGAACGAAATAGATTC
Source organism: Lissotriton helveticus (assembly GCF_964261635.1). NCBI lineage: Eukaryota > Metazoa > Chordata > Amphibia > Caudata > Salamandridae > Lissotriton > Lissotriton helveticus. The sequence continues at coordinate 1,097,772,144 of NC_136059.1, forward strand.
TTAACAAATGTAACAATATATATGACAGATTTCGTTTCAAATCAGTTTAATGTGTAAAAACGTTTCCAACAAAGTAGCCATTAGACCTATAAATAATGTTCGCCAAAATCAAACGAGATGATATTGCACTATTTATGATACATACAAACTACCTTCGCTACTTAGTTTCATATACCTGATTTTAAACCTCAAGAAATATCTTTTTGTTCGATATGTTACTATGTGAATTAAGAGCTTATTCAGTTTGCTCTATTTTTGCTGTGGTACAAACATGCATTATGTAGTGGAACAAACTGTGCTTTCTTTATTCCTTGTTATGCAAGCAGAAAAATGGTGCAAAACCGCTTTTGCACCTTTTTTGCACAAATGCAACATTTATGAAATGGCCCAAAGGAGTTTTAATTCCACAATTCAGAGGAAATGAATAACATAATAAAACAGCACAAAGAAAAATAAATTGGGTAGTGAATTTTACCAAATAAGTTGTTTAAAAAAACGCTGTACGTGGGTATCCATAATGCAAAGGCCATTTGCCACATCAAAAACCCATGGTGCAAATAAAATTAGCAAAAAATAATATCACACCCTCATTTTAGTGTATTTTTTTATGCCATGCTAGTAGAAATTATTGTGGCCCAATAAAACATCGGGGGGCTTATTTATGGGATTTTGGCATAGGGCAGCGCAATACGGGGCATTCCTGTCCTTTCTGCCTGCGCTGGGGCCATATTGGCAGCCCAGGAACCAACATAGGCACCCTTGCACCATTGTGCAAGGGTACCTCTGTTGCAGACAGGATAGGGTTTGTGCAGAAAGGGATACCTTCCTGCACAAAAACAACACCAAGAGGCATTTTCCCCTTTCTATGTGTGCTGCAAAATGCAGCACACATAGAAAGAGGAAAAAACAATGAGAAATAAACAGACTTAACCTCGTAACATCTCACCTCAGGAGTCGTAAAGATTTGGCGCTTCCCTAGGTTTACATGACTTTGAAAATCTGGGGCAGTTTTAAATTCCATGGGTGTTGCTTGGGGAAACCCTCCGCAACGCCTATGAAATGCAGCTGGACACTGAGTAAGGCAAAACAGCGATTTGCGCTGTGTTGCCTTACTCATGATGTCTGAGGCAACTCAAAGCCACGCAGGGTGGCTTTGTGTGGCTTAATACATTGGATTGAGAGTTCTGTGTCACACATTTACCGCTTTACAAGGTGCAAAAGTGATGCAAGGCTACCAGAAATAAGCTCCCTAATTTGCAACAAGCATAGCAGACATTTATTACCATAGTGAAAAAATCTGATTCTGAGTGATAACAATAGATCAGATTCTACTTGTTTCTGCATATTAGTGCTGGGTCTTCTCACTCAGGATCGTATTCTGTCATCACTGTTACACACTATTTGCCTGTGCAACTAAAATGCGCTCTCTGATTGCTTCTGCACCCATTTTAAAATCTAATGTGCATGAAAGAACAGCTAGGCATAAACCGTGCATGACATGTATACTGAGTAATAATCAATTTGTTAGCTCTGTTGAGGGAGGGGATGAGCAGTATGACCCACTCAAGTTTTGCCTTTATTGAGTCATGGTCTTTCTCCAGACTCAACAATGGTAAAGGTGGGCTAGCCAAGTAAGGCTACAACCAGTCTCGAGCCCAATGCATGGCCCTGGTTCAACTATTGTGCCATATGAACTACCAAGCCAAAAAGAAAGCCAAGCCAGGCATCCCTAGAATAAAGTTTAACCAAGGAACCTGGGTTCAAATCCTGGCTCTCCTGCTTAACCAAATTATGTGATCCTACGCAGGCCACTTTACTTAACTGTGTCTCATTTTGAATGAGTGGCAAATCCATTGGCGTGTCGCCCCACTTCTCAAAAGGAAAAATAAAATGATAATAAAGTATCATCATTATCATTTGAATTTTCCTACTGCAGTCAGTGGCGGGGTGGAGCTGGCCACAGCAGGGGGAGGAGTGGTTTGCCCTCCCTAAGTGTGCATGACTGTTTGACCGGCCCTCTTGTGCCGGCCAAACAGTCATGCACACTTTGCATGTTACCCACCAGGCTGCATTACATAGCCTGCTGAGGAACATGCACAGGCTCCCTGTCCCCGTCTGAGCACCGAACCACGGCACTCAGACCAATCACAACACTGCATTGCAGCATTGTGATTGGCTAAGGGGAGCCTTTGTGCCCGGGTGCTTCCTGCTGCCGTCCACGACTGGAGACAGAAAGAAAGAAGAGGACGGAGGAGAGGCGGTGGCCGGCTGTTCCAGGTAAGTCCTTTTTTTCTCCATCCTCCCCGCCCCTCCACCCCCGTCTGGTAGCCGCCGCTACTGGGCTAATCTGAGTGCAACTTGAGGCAATTCATGACGGCATAATAGAAAAACTTCTTTTATGGGTCAATAGACAAAAATGTTGCACCACATAAAATAGCAATGTTGGCCATGTTGGCAATGTTGGCCCTATAAGTGGCTTCATGACAAACCAACATCTCTTGGCAGTGTGGCCAGAGGATTGGGTGGACAAAGTTCATGTTTAAATACTATTTACTTAGATGTGACTGCATTGATTTATTCCAATGTGAAAAAGTGAAGAGCTAGCACTATATGTGCCAAACGTTTACAATGCTCTGCAGATTCTTTGGCTCTCAGAGACAAGCCTGTGACCTGGCTTGGCTTGGCTCTGGCTCAGCCTCTTTCTAAATTTGCAGCCTCACCCAGCCCCAATAAAAAGCATATCTGAACATAAGCAATATATTGGCAAAATAATATTGCTATTTGCACAGTAATGGAACATTCATTTTACTTCTTATTTGGGCGGCGGAGGCTTTAGTTGAACCATGAAGTGCAGCACGTGTTTTGGAAGATGTAGGCTGTTCACAGTGTCACTCTAGAAAGCCTTATGACGTCTGTCTGTCAGAGTAGGAGATACCCCGCGTGGCATTTATCCATGCCTGTGTGTGAAACCTCAGTTTCTATGTGAAAGGAAAATTAGAGAAATCATCAAAAAAGGTGTTCTTACTGTAAATACGACATCGGTTCCGTTTCTAGAGACAGATGAAGGTTGCACCTAGAACAGAAGGTAACATAGCTCGATGACTGCATGCAAGGTCTACAGAGCACATAAATTAGGCAGATCAATCAATAATCCCTAATAAATGGTCTGTTAAACGGAGGCACAGTATACTTCCATTGAACAGTCGGTGTTTCCTCCCCCCCTTTCCACCACTCAAACAATAATCTGACATTGTGTGCCTCGGATTCTCCGTCCAGGTACCTGTGGAAAAAGCAAGTAAGAAAGCAGCAATTTAGAACGGACCAGACACAGATGTTGGAAATGTGGTGACCGAGATAGGAGTGTAAGTGAAACCAGCCTCCATTTTGGAATCCCAGGGCCTACATCTTGAGAGACATCAGCACGACACCCGAAGGACTGTGCTAAGGGCACAGGGAGTATTTGTTCCGCTTCTCCCTTCTTTCTCACTAATTTCTAACCTTCTATCTTACTATCACTGTTCGACTATCACTTTCGATATAACGTCAGTTTTCATCCCATGAAAACAACACTCTGAAGCACCCGTGTGTATTATTGACGTTATTCAAATACCTTATTACACAGATATTGCAACTTCTTCTCCATTTGTACAGGCCCACTATGAATCCTCTCTTTTCAATGCTAGATGTTCTCACCCCTCTGAGCAACGTCATTACAGGTTCCCCATCCTTTTACCCAGTGTCAGAGAGATACTGCAGTACTTTATTGAACCCACTTGGCCCCCTTCTTTGGTTACCCTAGTTTCTCCGTAGACATTTGCACTTAAGTTAGCCTTATGCCAAAATATAGCATCAGCCCCATATAAGAACCTCAACAGGATATAGGGGCATATTTATGAAACCCATTTCCCGTTCGCAAAAGGGTCGATTCTCAGAATCGGCCCGTTTGCGAATGGAAAAAAGCCTTTGGGGATGTATCTTCCCAAAAGGCCCTTGCAAATTAGGAAATCACAAAATTGCGATTCCTTATTTTGCGAAAGCATTTAAGGAATCGTAAATTGCGATTCCTTAAATGCGATGTAAAAAGCACCCAAGTTGTGTAATTTCTCCTTAAGAAATCGTAAATAACCACCAACTTCAAATCAAGTTGGTGGTAATTAGCGATTTCTTTGAAAAATGCACTTTTTTGCATTTTTCAATGTGCCATGTGGCACACATACGTGCCCTGAAGGCACGTATGTGTGCCACATGTGCACTCATGCACATTTCAGGGGTGCAACAGGGTGTCCTTTTGACACCCTGGCACCCTTCAAATTGCATTCTCAATTTGCGATTCTCTAATTGGGAATCGCAAATTGAGAATGTCTTCCCATTCATTCCTATGGGCCGCCTAGCCCATAGGAATGAATGGGAAGGTATTCCTTATTTTCAAATCTCAATTTGCAATTCGTAAGTAAGGAATATGTGGGATTCTCAAAATTATTTGCAAATCCCACATACATTCCATTTTGCGATTCTCAAATTACGATTCCCTAAAAATCACAATTTGAGAATCACAAAACACGTTTTTCATACATATGGCCCATAGTCACTAAATGTGGGCATCATGAACAGAATAAAAGTTGAACATCTTTTATTACAATGCAGAGTATAAATGTAGGAGAAAAGCAAAGGATTTCCCAAAAATCAACAAGTCCACATAAGGTCAGAAAAAGAGAAAGACAATATCGAAAGAAACCAAGCAGTTAATTTAATTGTGACTCCTGTTTTAGTTGTGTCTTTGCTGGATATCAGTATCTAATCTTACTTCAAGGTAGAAATGCTAAATTAGATGCCCATATATAACAATCTTACACAATTGACGTCAGATCAATAAAGATCAAGGAGTACCGTAATGCCCTTAAAACATATTTTTTATAAGAAGCAACAATAATTTAATTCTAAAAGGATGGCAGCACTCGTGTTGCACAATAACACAGTAAGAACATAACACAATCCTTTAAAACCTTAGGTATGCACCGTGATGAGAATTCATGCAGGCATTCAAAAGCAACAAGTACTGCCTCTGAGTACTAACGCTGTTTTGTGCTAGGTGAAATTATAGCTGAAGAACTCTACATAGGCCACATAGAAGGAAAATGCCACACGGTAATAAAATGCTGCTTGTGGAGGGTATGCCGCTCACATATTGTCAATGCTTACAGCCAGATTCATCAACCCAAATTGCGATCGCAATAGCTGCGAAATAGCTATTGCGATCGCAATTCCATTAATCGCAATTCATGAAACAAAACATGACCAAATTGCGAATTCGCAAAACATAATTTGCGACTTCGCAAATAAAATCGCAGAATCAAGGTGGAACCCCCTTGTGCGAATCGGAAATAGCGAGTTCCCAACGAATCTGCGATTTTCTTTGCGAAATCTCAAATTATTCGCAAACCCAATGCATGAAAAATCGCAAATTGCGGAAAACCCAAAAATCGCTTTTTGCGAGGCGCAAATTAAGGAGAAGCCAAACCAGGTGGTAACCATGAAGTTAAAAAAAAAATTCCAAGAAAAAAATCCTAACTAGCCACAGGTGCGGGGCTGTTGAAACACACTTAAGGAGACACAGTAGGAGCATGAGGACATTCACAATGCCAGGACTCTACATGGTGGTAAGGCGGCGAAGGCTCCAGGCTGCAGCAAGGAACAGACGCAGGATCCAGGAGCGAATTTTCCACCAGCGGATCACACTACTGGGACAAACTGAGGAGGAAATCTACTCAAAGTACCGGCTGAATGGGGCAATGATTACAAAGCTCATCCGGGACCTTGACCCCCTGATGCAGCACCCAACGAGGAGGACCAATGCCATGCCCACCCATGTCCCGGTCTTGTGCAGCCTGCACCTCCTGGCCTCCGGAAGCTTCCAGGGGATAGTTGCCGTTGTAGGGGAGATCTCCCAGAGCACCATGTCCTGCTGCCTAAGGAGTTTCCTGGAGGCCATGCTGACCCGGCTACACCATTACATCAAATTTCCAACCACCCAACAGGACTTGAATCAAACCAAGCTACAATTTTACAACATAGCGCAATTCCCCCATGTAATTGGATGCATTGATTGTACCCACATCCACATCTGCCCACCCGTAGAGACTGAATACATGTACCGGAACCGCAAGTCCTACCACTCACTGAACATCCAGATGGTGTGCGACGCTAAGACAATCATCACCGACATAGTGGCACAATACCCTGGGAGCACGCATGACTCCTTCATATTCCGGCACAGCGGCATGCACACACGACTGGCCAGGGGAGACTATGGCGAAGGACACCTTCTAGGTAAGTACACATGCCAACAAACAGTACATCGAGACCATGTAGCTGCACATGACAGGCACTCACCCTCTGCTCCTTTCATTCAGGTGACAGCGCATTCGGCCTCCGTGAGTACCTCCTCACCCCATACCTCAACCCTGCCACGCAACGGCGTTACAATGCAGCACACATTCGCACTCAAAATTGCATTGAGCGGACATTTGGGCTATTAAAGAGCCGATTCCGCATTCTACACAAGACTGGTGGGGCCCTCAAATACCAGCCTGAGTTCTGCTTCCACATCGTGGCCGTGTGTGCAATACTCCACAACATTGCTACCAAGCAGAGGATACCTGTGGATATCTCTGGCAGTGAGTCGGAAGGGGACAATCGCCAACCTGCACATGTGCATCATGTGGTGGCGGTACTGCTGCTGGTGGCTGAGATGGTCCGGGTCATGGTGCAGGATGGCCCTCACCCTCGGTGTTCTCAGGGTTCTCCTCTATGTGTAGGCCCTCACTGTCGGTGCTGGGTTGTTCATACGCACCTGTGATGTAAATGGGTGCATGATTAATGATATGTATCTTGCACATGAGATGTTGCTACATGCATACAGGCTTGCATTCCCTGACTGGCTTAAGGAATTACTTTCAATTGACAGGTCTGGCTGTGTGGGGCTATCCGGGAATTTTGGTCACACTACAAGTCCCACAATGCAATAGGGAATTTCAGGTGTGCATGGCCTGCATTACTGGGGTTATCAAATAGCTAGCTCTGGAGTCATGGGCATTGTTAGGGGACGGGGTCGCAGTCGCATGGCACTTATGTTGGGATTGTTGGGTAGGTCGGGAGGAGTCCAGCTGGGTAACCCCCACGCAGGCTGCAGGATTTACGGTGTCCTCCACAAGGTCTTCCAGTGGAGTGTTGGGTGCAACAGTGGGCTCTCCTCCTCCGGTGGCAAGTCGCTCCCCCAGCCTCTCAGCGATACACTCTTTGGCACGCCCTCTGAGGTCGTACCATCTCTTTTTTAATTCGTCGATGGAGCGCTGGGTCACCCCGACTGAGTTGACCTTTGCGCGGATGCGCAGCCAGATGCGGTGCTTGTCTGCCTCAGGCACCCTCTGGGAGTCCTTTCCAAAAAGGCGAGCATGTTCTAGAGACTCCCTCAATGAGGTACTCCAGTTCCTGCTCAGAGAATTTTATTTTCCTCTTTCTTCCGGGGGCACTGCTCCCTGCTGCTTCCTGGGACTCCTGGTGTGGGCTGCAGGTAGCCTGTAGTGGAGCTCTGGCCAGTGCTGCTTCCACTTTTAGGCTCAGTGATCAGAATAAGGGAGGGAACAGCCTACTTCCTGGTTGTGATGTCATCATTGGGCTCGAAATGCGACTTCCCATTTTGGCGATCTCGCAATTAGCGAGATCGCAATTTCTACATGGTCAACGGGCGATTCTGCGATTTTTTCTGCGATTTAGCGGTAATCGCTATCGGCAATTGTGGCCGATTGCGATTCGCTTTTTGTACTCGCTTTTCTTGATGCATCCCATTCTGCGAATTCTAAATTGCGAATCGGTATTTTTCGCAATTTAAAATTCGCAGAATATGGGATTGATGCATCTGGGGGTTAGTCTCTTAAATTGTACTCAAGCATTTTGAAACTCGAACACTAAATTTTATTTTATTTTTATAGCATTAACATGTTACTTTTCTAACTGAGATATTTAAAAATATACCCCACAAAATAATAATATTTAGTATTTATACTTGTGCATCAAACCCTTTGTCGGTACATCTACTTGTACAAGGACTGCGGCCCTCATCTATCAACACATTTCTTCATAGACACAGAACGAGAAAGCTCTTTGATACATTAGGCCCTAGGGTACCCGAAAAATAATTTGTCCAGAATCACACAAGGCGGTCATGAATATAAGAGTGATTAAAATTCATGTATTTAGGTTCTGGTTAGCACACCCATTTGTGCCCTTATCCTCAACAGACATGACCGTTTTTTTATCGGCCAGGATGGAAAAGCGCGTAGATTTTCTCATTTGAATTTGTCTCATCGTCTCCTGGTTGCTAACGGAGCCGGCAGGAGGCACAGTAATACACTCAGCTATCTTATTAACCATCACCATATCTTAAGACACCAATGAGAACCAAACACTATTTTATATATTTTACAATTCAATTTTATTGCCTAAGTTTTCCAGGCAAACCGACATTGGTGTTGCTCTGCTGATGGAAGAGTCATAAATATCAATGATATGCAATTAGTGTCTGTAAAATTCTGGAATACACTTACGTGTATTTAAGTAAGGTTTAGAGAAGGTTTGTGCTAAACGATGCTCAGCAGCATTCTCAGTCTATTTATAGTTACACTGAATCATGCCATAGGTAGTAGAATCAACTTGCCTTTGTATGTGCATATACCTTCAGTTAAGTGTATCTGTGTAAGTTTATATGTCACAGAGGAAGACTTTGTTATATATGCACTTACACACAGGAGCGCACACACACACACATGCACACATCAGTGCTTAATTTGAGCTGGTGGTTTCCAGTGATCAGCACCAGCACTTAATTGTCAGCACCAGCACTTTTTTGTTTTTAAATCACAGTTTTGTTTTTAAATTATTCAATATACATTAAAAACAACTAATACCTGCCCTTCTAATAGCTTTGGAGGCCTCGAACGTCTGAATTGTCACACTGTAGCAATGCAATGATTAAAAGTTGTGTAGGTACTGTGATGGCAGCTGACAGGGGCCATGGGCAGTGCAAGCTGCGGTGGCTTCCTGATGAGGGCCCTGGCACTTAATTTTTTTTAACAAATTAAGCACTGGCACGCATACGTAAACTAGAGCCTTGGAACCTTTTTTTCTTTCTCCCATCCTAAACCTCTCCCCACCACCCACATAAACAATCACCAGCTTCTCAGCATGGGCTAATGGCTCAGCTAAAGGCAGTTTTGGTGCGGTGTGTAGGGATTTGCTCCACACGGGAGGAAGACCTCTTAGACAGAACAGCAGCACTTTTTTTTATCTAGATCAAGAACATGTGGCAGACAGGCATTCTCCACTGGTCCTGAGAGTGGGCAATCCAGACAGCGTCGATTTCCAAAGGTGTGGTGTTATCTGCAGTTCTGCCACCTTTTGCCAACCCCCCTATATATGCATCGCAACAGCACTCTTCGTCTTGGGAATAGTGCACTCACTGAGTGTACTGCTTTGTAATTGGCTGACTGCTGCGCAGGTCACACAGCAGCAAGCCACTTACTACACATTCCTTTTAAGTGTGCAATGAGTCTACCAGCATCTGTGATAAGCAACATTACTCAATGTGTTTTGGCAATTGAGCTGCATCTGTGGGAGTGGGGTGGGTAGATCTAAATGATACAATTTCGGGGTTCAGGCGTCTTCGCTGCCAAATGTTGTTGGGAAACAAACAAAAACACAGCTTCATCAAACTTTGAGACCCAATAGGCAAATAAAGTGCATATTTATCAGGGTGAGTCCAGTGCTTAATTTGTAAAAAAAAATTAATGAAAGGGCCTTCATCAGGAGGTCACTGCAGCTTGCACCACCCATTGCCCCTCTCAGCACTGCCAATGACTGTACCAACATAACTACTAATCATCACACTCTTAAAAGTGTGACAGTTCCAGTCCACCAAAGCAATAAAAACAGACTGGGTGGTGCGCATTAGTCATTTTTATTATGTATTGAATTAATAAACAGCTGTTATGCTTATTTCTGAATTCAACTGAACATTTGGCAGATTGTCATAAGTGTCGGTGTTGAAAGTTAAGGTCCGCTGTCAAGCACAGGAAACCATAGGCTCAAATTAAGCACTGGGGGAGTTACACCCCAATCATCCCAACTTAAGCTATGCTCCTGGGAGCATTCCAGGAAACTGCAAAAAATATATATATTTTAGGTACCTGTGTAACAACAGCTACTTTGGTTGAGTCAGTGTTCAGAAGGAAGAGAACTTGGAAAAAGGCAACAGAATCCGAGTGGGAGTTGACATAGACCTATTTGATAATGAATTTGGCCAGAAATAATTTTGCACCTCAGATCATTGGAGCTACACAAAATTTTGAGAAGAGAATTTTGTTTGTTCAGATATAAATGAGACAAGCTGGTTTCAGTTTAATTCTGGTTGCCACGGGTAGCAAAGTAGGTTTCTACAAAGTGGTGTGCTGTGGTCAAATTTTCTTGTTCTGGTAATTAGGCTGACGGCATAGTGCATGACATCTTTTAAAGGTGCCAGGAAAGGTTGTGCAGGCTTGCAAGACCAATACAGAAAATGAAGAAACCTGGGTCGATGTGCAAAGCTCATTAGATTGGAGAAGATGTGAGATATTCACTTTCGAGCACCCATTGATCTTTGCCAATTTTAAAGTTTGCATACATGTGAAGGGCCACAGTCAGACCGGTCTTTAGAACTGAGACCAGTAGCGGGGGTTTGTTGTGTACATGGAGTTCAGCAAGCCATGTTTATTCCGCTGTTTTTGTGCTCCTTTTGATATCAGAAACAAAAAAATCTTATTTTTGGAAGTTAAAAAAATACCTGCTTGAGATATGCAAATCTTGACAGTAGATGAGGTGCTTAGCATAGCTGAAGTGATTTCCACTCATTGATGAATAGTGGTGTATGTCTAGCAGTATTCCTGTTGGCAAGGATTGAACAGTACAGGCATGATAGAGAATCAGGATGTATGTGGTAGATAGTTTTGTCAAGTCTCGAGTTTGCACTTATTATCCTGACTAAATTGTTATGTGTCAATCGGGATGGATGTAAACCATTACCGCACACTCTCTTGAAAGTGCGTGCCTTAGCTCAGCTCTCTTCTAAGGTCAATTGTTTCAAATTGCATGACAATTTAGAAAGAACTACGAGCTATGTTTTTACAATATGGATAATGCAATGTCAAATTTTAAGGCTAGCAGCGTCTGTGCTCCAGTTTTGGCAAAAGCCAGATTGTCACCCAGAAAGTTTTTTTTCGTTTATGTGTTTGGCCGTCTGAATGGTAACCCATTTATGAGTTTATGTTGCAAAGGGATACTGCAATGGGTTGGATGGTGTACATTTTGGGATCCAGCTTGTGCTTCATGATGAACCTTGTTACTTACCCCATTTTAAGGGCAACTTGGAAAATACCTAAGCCAGAGAGAAGTTGATGATAGATGAATGAGAACAGCATGAGGAGTTTTACTAGGTTGCCAGTTATGTTGGCTAGTTCCTCTTTAGGGATGTGGTAGGCTCTTACCAGAGATAATTATGGCCAACTGCTGTGGAAGGATGGGCGAAGCATTTATTTTGATCCTATTAGGTTTATTCTCAAAATTACATAATTATTCCAACAGAGATGTCAGGCTTCCTTTCTGATCCCAAATCAGACACACAAACCTTCAGTTCCATACCCATCTCCAAGCTGTCTAAACTTATTTGTGTAGCCACATTTCGAAAATGGAAGTAGGAGCGCAGCTTTTGAGGCATTAAACTATTTGCAAGAACACATTTCTGGGAATAAATGACACTACATCACCGAGATATTATTGATAACATCTAAATACAGAACTAATTTTCAATCTTGGCAGGGCATAACCCTGCATCTAATATCCTCAATGTTCCCTAACTTAATTCATGTTCAGCACCAAAATTACTAATAATGCAAATTAAACACAATTCAATATCTGCTAGTTGCTTCTAAACAATCTCCATGCCATGCAGGCTTGTCACATCAATAATGCAGATCTTCCAGATTTTGCCATTCTTATTTGCCAACTGGCAACCAACTGTACAGGACCGAACTCAATATTCTACATTAGTGAAAGTGTCGGTGACAGGTGTCACATTTTTGATACTATTGACTAAAAATGTTATGTCATTTTGCAAGCCTCTCCTGCCCCTTAGGGTGATATTGAAATGTTGCTGCACATGGGATCCCAGGTGAATCTCCAGCCCAAGCATACAGTATGACAAAGTAAATAACACTCAATAAACCCAAAGTACATTCAGTGCTTTATCTTTTAAGAAGAAAGTGGGGGTTACAGTAGGAAGGAAATATAGTCCATTTAAAATTATAATATGCAGAGAAAATCGCAAAGTGGTCTCAGAAAACATCAGAGGTCATCATGACTTACTACAAGGTTATCTACTTCAATAAATCAATGGGGTATAAGTGCCGATCAGAAAATACAAAGTATTATTTCAATATAAGGTCTCTTGCTCTGGGTACAAGCCAGGGCAACTGAGTAGGTGTGAGACTCTGCAGCTGAGCTCCCAGTAAAATCAGTTCCAAAGTTCAGCATGCCCAACCATCAAACACACAAAACTGGAAGAGGGGGCAACCCATATGTCAAACATTTTCAGGGTGAAAGAGGCAGATTCCACAAAATTCCTATTCTAGCTATTGGGGCTGTTGATTTTTTTGCGGTGCAGGAGTTAAGGACCTAACTGGTTGCACTACATTCAGAGTGGTGTCAAGGTGCTATCGAAATTTTCAGTAGTGTTCATCAATTACATGTGAAAACTGTCTGATGTATTGAAGACATAGTATTTGCAGTGTTTCGAAAAAAGTAGACAGGCCATATGATGTACCAGATTGTACAAGGTGCCATACATATTTAGAAAAATGTATGTGGTATATATGGGTAGAATGCCTTCTCATGTTCTATTTAATGAAAGGGCACGCTATTTTGGGTGCCACTCTAGCTTCTAGCAAATATCAAGTGATGGAAGATCTACGGTAGAAATTGTCCATCCTGCTCAATGGAAACAAACACTGGAAATACCAAACATCCCAACATAAAAGTACATTTTCTATATATATGAGGGGCGTTAGAGGCATGCACTGAAGGCGCTCTTGCCTGCAAGAGATATTGTATACAAGAGGTTTGCATCCTGCCCATTGCTTCACTTAAATTGGCTTCACTGTCACTCTTATTTGCAGCCTTCTAATCTGCCAGTGTTTGCTAGATTCACCCTCTTCTTTTAGCTAGAGAATGCACTAAGTACTGACTGCTTCACCTCTACTGCTGTCCTTCTGCTGATCATGCTATGATTGAGGCACTACTGTTATTTCATCTTCATCCCTGTCCCCCTTGTTCAACCTCTTGACATTTGTGGCTATGTTTTACTATTACACACACACTTCAAAGAAGCCTTTTTCTCTTTTGAAATGATTGTTTATCATGACAACATATGTTATCTACTTTTATTGTGAAAACAGATTTTATCTGCTCCCAAATGTATTTTCACTAAGACATGGACATTGGCACAATTGCTTTCTTCATGTGCTAACATTTTTTGCCAAATGTCATATATTTTTTCCACACATGGGGCGATGAACGGATTTGTTCAGAATCACGGGGGTGCTGTGCTGAGACCTAAAATGAATCGGCCAAGTCAATAAGTCTTGCCTTTGAGACTATTGGCTCTGTCCTTGTCTTTTGTTCATGCTGTACAGCATAGGCATTGCTGACTTTGGCAATGATTTATAGCCATGCTGAGTAGTAGCATTGCTTCTGTGTAGCCTGGTTAAACAATATTTTAAAAAGGGCTATGATACATCCAGCGCTAATGCACTTAAAAAAAACACTTGTCAAATATTACATGCAACACAAGAAAAAGTAAGGCTGTATGGTTATTGAAAGATTTCTGAGATGATATTTGCACTTATCGCTATCCTGGAACTGGAACATCTATGTGAAGTTACATATAATACTGAGTAAACGATGCATAGTTTATACAGTTATAAATTCTTACATTTAGTGTAAATTTAGAGTTTAGTGGAAATTGCAATGGCAATGGAGTTAGAGCACAGCATTCAGCCTATACTAAAAGCGAGTTAAAATGTGCCTTAGAGTGGGTGGGAATGCCTCACAATAAATTGGATAATGCATTGCTACACATCAGTCTCACATGCGCTCATCTTTTCCCGCTGGATACCTTTCCATCATCTGTCATTGGATTGGATTGGTACCACAATCAAGATAACACCAAGTTTGGCCAAAATCAGTTCCTGTAGAAATAATTACTTAAAAAATGAGTAACAGATGTTACTCACCATTCTGCCATTTCCGATTGCCCTGAGCCGAGCCTTCGGGGGTTTCTGTGTGTCGAAGTCCTGTAGTGTATCTCCTCTGGTGTGCACTGCTGTCTCTTTTGGGGCTGGGAGAGGAATTTTTTCTAAGTGCACAGTACCAGGATGCGATAAATGCCTGGAACCTGAGAGCAGTGTATCTGCACCCCACACAATGTCCTTCTTTTGAGCAGAGGAATGTAAAGATTTGCATTCACCTGAAATGGAACCACAAGAAATATATTGTGATCACTGAATATTATAAATGCTCCATTGCGTTTGTCGGATCAATTATCCTCACAAATCCACATATTAACTGGAATGTTAAATCAAGCAGGTAGACAGGCCAATCGCTCTGATTCATGTAATCTCAATCTCAAAATCTCAAATCTCAAAGTCACACCTTGCCTTTCCAGCCATCTTGATCCGTTGCCAGTATCTAGCATCTATTTACCAGGTTTTCTACCCAGATAGATTCTGCCTACTCACTGCCATATTCTTTTTCTTGACTGCTGGTCTGCTCACTCTTTCAGAATTTCCTGTTATGATTTATGTGTTCCTACACTGCAGGACTGATTAGCAGTTTTCTCCCCATATCACACTAAAGCAGTGCTTATTTCCATGTCCTACATTGCAAACATCTCTAATGTGGAGTACTTGCTGTTAACAGTTTCTTTTCCAGCTGTGTTTTGCCTGTACATGGACATGTGTTAAAGTCTACCTAAAATGCATTTATAGTATGTTCATGTACACCCATGAAGAGAAATGCTAATAACCATATATGTAATTACAAAAGTATACATAGCTAAACACATTCCAATGTTGTTTTATATGTGCTTGACGTTTTCCATGGTATTGTATTAATCGCAAATGTTGCCTGGCCTTGACAGGCCCAGAGAATAACATCCTTCATGTTGTACATTAAACATTTTCTAGCGGCGTAACCTCGTTTTCAAACCTGACAATGGAAGCAGGATTTTGTGAGAAGAATTGAAGTAGATTTGAACATATGAACAATATCTCCCCTTCAAGGGCATCCTGCACATCCTTGAGAGGAAGTTCCTGACAGCGGCACATTAGATAAGGTTTTGCTGAGACCAAGAAGTTTCTGTAATGTGGTGATATTACATTGACTTGTATTGAGAAAAATGATTGGTTGATGTTACATTGTTTTAGCTCTTTGCTGACTGAACGTTTTCTGTCGAGAACCATGGTTAGTTGAAATGAAAATTATCTCTGATCTTCTCATTTTGCTGCTTTCTATTTTGCATTAAAACTTGTTGGAATTTGGGTATTTGTGTAAACAATATTTAGGTCATGATATTTATGTCAGATCATTTTAAGCAATATTCTGACTCACAACTGTTGTGCCATTCCAGCTTTTATCACAATACATCACTAGGTTAACTGTGGAATTTTAGTAGTGATGCTCACTGTACATAATGAATAAGTATTTTGTAATAGGATTATTTTTTTTGCTTTACTCTTCATTTTTTTAAATCTCATGTTATAATCGAAATACACAATATGAATCAATTACATCGCAACTGATAATCATTCTGGCTATTTCTGATCTATGATTTTGCTCAGATTCAGCCTTAACAGTCATTCAATTGACCTTTGCTTTCCTAGCGTTGCCTTCCTCGTGCACCAGTCTGGGCAAGGAATAGTGTTAGTGGGCCATTCAGAATCAGGAAGAGCAGCGATGAAAGGAGCGGGAAGTAAAAGATGAGAGGAAAAATGTGGATTCAGTTGCCACACTTTTTTTCTTGCACACTGTACCTACCAAGATAGTCCCAAAATAACAGATGCTAAAATTCAGTGCATGAATCTTTAGTAATTCCGAACGTTTTCTGTGGTCACTAGGCGGTATCTGTTGCCATTGCTGTTGTTTACCACTGGTGTCCATGGGACACCAACACTATTGTCCCCAAGTAGGAAAGACAAGTTAGGTGGTAGTGACGAAAAACATCCAAAGTTTACTTTATGAATACTTGTTCCTGAGTAGGAAAGTCAAGTTGGGTGGTAGTGACGAAGTTTACTCTATGAGCCAATTGGTTAGAAATGCAGTGCATCATGACACAGAAAATAAAGTTTAACACACGGAATGCCACCATTTTCAAACTTATAATTTTAAGTAAGTAAGAAGAGCTATAATTGTGATACAGCAAGAAAGCAAACACCTTCTGTGGCTGAGATACGATCTCAATGTTTTTATGGTGTTTATGTGCTAGATTCTAGATTTTCTGTAAAATAGAGCATGGGACCAATGCCATCCTAAGTGGATGCTTTCAGGTGAACCTAAAGGAATTTCGGACTATTTAGGTTTGCTACAATGTTGATGAACAGTGTCCTAGTCAAGTGCCAAGACCATTGAAGTCCAGCTTAAAATCCCGTGGGGAGTTTGTAAACAGTATCCAGTCACAATAATATTAAGGACAAGGGACTAGTTGCAGACCAACTCATCAGCACGTTTTTTTAAATTGGAGCAGATGTAATAGTGGCTCACAACACTTTGACACATTCCTAAAATGCCAGAACTATAACGGTTCAGTCTCAAAAAAGAACATTCATGGTCACGATTCTCTTAAGATTAAATACCCACAAGATGGAGGCATCCATGACACCAAGGTTTCACCAGTTTTACCCGGCTTTAGGGCTGGTCACCGACTGACTTTAAATGATGATTCTCCTGGAACTACAGGTTTACAACGATGGTAGTCACCGACTGTGACTTTAAATGAAGATACTGCTGGAACTACAGGTCTACAACGATGGTGCTATCAGTCCAGGAATCACGAAAGTCAACTCAATCCAATTGCATAGTACAATACACAGAGGCAGTAAAGCTGTGAACACCATAAGTGTAAGTGGCGGGACGGAAGCAGTGGGCTCTCACCAGTTCATTGTATTTGACATTACTGGTTGATTCAATGCTCTGATCCCAAGCAAATCACTTGACCCCACTGTGTCGCCATTACCTCTACATCCCTTGTCCTTTTACCTGTAATTTCGAATGAAGTGTTTTCCACATAACTGCGTAGAGGAGATGTAAACTTGCACCTGCCCCAGGCTCATTGGGAACAGCGAAAGGAAGACTTGAGAGTTTCAGGCCACAGAGTCCTTCTTTCACTACCAGTTGACAGACTGGATTTTGAATAGGGGCAGGGATCCTCCAGATGTCTACTGCGATGTGCGACTACCCATTCCTACGATGGGTCCTTGTGAACCCATTGCGATGGGAACATTGTAAGGAAAAATAACTGTGCTTCCACTTTCTAGGTGACACACGGTTAGGACACCCTCCTTGAGTTTGCTTGCCCCTGTGCCTATGTTGGTATTATAGAATGCGCAGAGACGCAAAGTCCCTTGTAAATTTGACAATGACACTGGGGTGCAAAATGTGTCCTAGTGCAATCAATATTACAGATTGGGTTGCACAAGTGTCTTTGATCCTTTCTGTAATAGGAAAATAACCCTGGAGGATCAAAAAGTGGGCACTAATGCCTGTTGCCCACCTCCCTCCCTTGAGGCACTTCCTGTTACCCACCCCTCTCAGGTATTTATATTTTTAAGAACCATACAAGAGGTAATGGGTGTTTTGTACCAAATGAAACTTCCCCACGCAATTTGCTGCTGAAAGCGAGACGGTGCTCATTCAAGCTCATTCTACCATGTTTTTCTTCCAATGAAGATCAAAAAAGAATACCTCCTCTGGGGTCCACAATTTTCACCACGGCCTTTGTTCTGGTGCCAAGAACAGTATTCACAGGAGAGCTCAGCACCACTTCAAAGATCTCCTCGTCTTCCTCCAAGCCGTCACGGTTAATTGCTACGTTCCACGTCTTGGTTGACACTCCTGCAACAAGTAAACATTTCAATTACACGTTTAATTACCATTTCATTCGGCATGGTGAGGAGGAAAAAAATATATATCAATTAGCACGTCTGAAGCCAGAGTGGGAACTGTCGTGCACATTGCCGGGCCCCCAAAGTTCTAAGTGACAGCCTGCTGTTCTCCCAGTCCCCGGAAGGCGCTGCACGTGCTCCGCGGACAATGACGCCGAGGCGCACGCACACGCTGGACAAAGACGGCTGCGTAGAAGAGCCCGAATGAGAAGCCAGGGGAGACCTGCTTTCCTTCATTTCAAAATGTCAAAAAACAGCAGCTTCTGGACACCACTTGAGGCTCAGAGTAATCATCCTGGAGCCGCAGCGGATAATTAATTCGTGGGTGACCAATGAAACGCTGAACCAATTTGGAGATGTTGGAAGCAATTCAGTAGCTGGGCCCCACAAAGACGAACGTTTTAACAAAGCGGATATGGCGCAGTTTGGACACAATTAAGCATGCAATGTGTGCACAAAGCTTTATCATGCTAAAACAGATGGCCGGTGTGCTGCAAGGGACAGGGATTTGTAGAAAGAAGGACATGCTTTGAAAGTCATATAGTGATTGAAAAAGCAACAGCGAAACATTTCAAGTAAATCGGATTTTTATTTTTGCTGTTTTACAGCCCAGTAAGATGTAAAGCAAGAACATTTTCCTTGCGAGTGTATCAAGAAAAGTACCACATTGCCGCTACTACTTCCACATTACAGTGTTATAGTAAATCAGAAAACAAACAACCATTCCATACTTATCCAAAATCATACAAACGTGATCCTTGCGTGTTGCTGTGTTTCAGACAAAATGCCACTTGCTGCTTTGTATCTAGTTAAGATGTCTTCCTTTCTCTATTTCTTTCAGTTACATTTCTATGTTTAGCCACAGGCTGCTTTATCTGTCTGAAAGACATCAGGCCATTAATTCTTTAATAAACTGCAATAAGAAGCAGAGAGTTGGCTTTTGGTCAGCCCCCTCGAGACATTGGCTTGCATGTATTTTTCATGCTTTGCCATTTCTTGGCTGGGTTCTCCGTGAAGGATACAGTTTTAAGAGGATGGGTGTATTGTCCCATTTTTGCTCTCATTTGACCTTGGATAATGGAACCTGAAGTGGTTCTTTTGTAAGTCTGAAAACGGGGCTTGACCGGTATCTTTTATTTATGAGGAACTACACACCGTTCGTTAGTCACTTATCACATTTGCACTTTTTTTTGTCATGATAACAACTTACTGTATTTAAAACTTAAACACACTCTGCTATAACCTAGGCCCCACAAAGATATTTCACCAACAGTGCTTTTAGTTATTAGAACCTTCATTATCTTATTGCCTGTATCTCCCCTGCCCGCGCATCTCCCTGCACCGCTTCCCGTCGTATGCACCTCTCCAAGCCTCACCTCTCCTTGGCAGCGCCACACCCTGTCTGCATTCAGGCCATGCCACTCTGAACCCATAAATCTCCCTGCTTCTACCTCTCCCTAACTGTAAATATCCACCCTCCACTCCTGGCCAGTAGATCTCCTGCCCATATATCTCCCATCCTGCACCTGTCCAAGCCCTCTTCTCTTTCTGTCCACACTTCTCCTTGCCTGCTCCTCTACTTTGCTGTACAGATCACTGCCACAAACCCTCCATTCTCCCATCTCCCTAACTCTATGCCTGTTCCTGGAACTATCTGCACCCAGCTCGCTTCTTTCCCACCGGATACCTTTGCCTGCCAAACTCTCCAGGGGTCCTAGCTTTTCTCCCTGTCTGCTTGCTTTTCTCCCTGTCTGCTCGCTTTTCTCCCTGTCTGCCTGTTTTCCTGATCGTACCTCTCCCCAACAGGGTTTCTCTCTCTTAGCTGCTCCCTCTGCTTAAACATCTTGCGCTTCCAGCCTGTACCCCAGTCTACCTTTATTTCTGCCTATATGCATCCCCCCCCCCCAATGTCGGCTAATTTCCTAGCCAGGATGCTGTCTGCATCTCTCCTTGCATGTTCTTTTTCTTGGCCACTCCTTTCTCTGCCTGCACCACTGCTAGCCTGTACCTTTCTCTTCCTATATGTATGTATACATTATTTATGTCTAGTATTGGAACAGCCAATAGGTCTGGCTTATAACTGAAAATGCAGGCTTACCTATACGCTTTACCAATACTCAGTGGTTGGTTCTTAATAGTGTTGAAGACGATTTCCATCACAAGCTTTGGCTGACACTCATATCCCTATAATACCACACTTATCTTCCCCTCACTCCCCTGACTTTCTCACAGTTGAGTCTTTTTCATCTCTCGTTCACTTTTCTCCCACCACCCTTACTCCCTTATCTCTTTCTCACCTTTCTCTGTCTCACTATCCATATCTCTCACATTTCCTTCTCCCATCTCTTCTTCAGCTTTTTTCATAACCTGTCTCTGTCTTCTAATCACCACTTTCTCTATCTCGCTTTAAATTTTATAACCACTCCCATTTCCATTCAGGACTGTCACCTTATCACCATTTTTCAATTGTCTTCCTTATTTCAGTAGTCATTTTCTCAACTGTCCACCTCCCCACCTCTCACAGCTGTATTTCTATCCTATTTTCTGAGTCTCTCTTTCACACCTGCATTCCCTTCTGTGTGAGCTAAGACTCTCATCATTGTTTGTAGAACCCCTTTCAACTGTCTCCTCCAATCTCTGCCTCTCCTTCTCTTTGAGCAGACTCTTTCTCACAAGTCGTTCCCCTCGTTCACTTGTCTTTCCCCTCTCTGTTAGCTGTCCTTCTTTAATAATTGTCTCTTCGCAATCCTTCTTTGAGCTGGTCTCATCTACCTCCGTCTGCCTTTTAGTTGCTTGTCACCAGCTGTCACTTTCTCACTTTTCTCACACCTGCCGTATCTCTTTCTAATCTGCGTCTATCAGTATCACATCTCTCATACTGACATCTCCTCTCAATGGTCTTCCCCTCTGCCTGACTCTTGGTTGTCTATTTGTCTCCTGTCTATACGTCTATTACCTATTTCTCTCAACTGTCAAACTCTTTCACACTTGTCTATTTCCCTCTCTCACCCGTGAACTCTCTCTGATGTCTCTTTAATCCCCTCTCTCTCTCGCACACACACACCCACACCCACACCCAGCTCCCCACACAAGCACTTGTCTTTGTATTTATCTTTCACCCATCTCGCTGTGGTGTCTTCCTGGTCTTCCTTTTGATATTTACCCTCATTTCCTCTTATAGTTTTCCCCTCTCCCACACCTCTCTTTCACTCTCTCTCCTGTATGTCTTCCTTCCATATCATGGTCAGTGGCAGCACAACATACCCAGGCATGTTTTACCGGGCTCCACATACGATATGGCTTAGGGGCACAGAAAGTAAACAAGGCTGACTAGAGCCTTGTTTGGTGGTGGCTCCTCTGCGAAGGCAGAGGACCGTGGCCCAATGCATTGTAGCAGTGAAGGAAAGGAAAAACAAAATGATAATAGCTTGATATTATTATCATTTTATTTGTTTCTGCTGTGGCACCATGGGGACGGGGTGGGTCTGCTCTCCTCACAGAGCAGGGCAGGGGAGCAGTGGTGGGCACACTGAAGTGCACATGATGCTTTGGCCGGCTGTCTTGGTCCGGCCAAACAGTTAGCACACTCAGCATGTTCTCCACCCATGATGTATTACTGTCCCTGTCCCTGTCTGAGCGCCAAACTATGGCGATCAGACCAATCACAATAATGCATTGCAGCGTTGCGATTAACTTAGGGGAGCCAATCACAACGTTGCATTGCAGCGTTGTGATTGGCTCAGGGTAGCCTGGCTGTTTCCTGTTCAGCCAATGGAGGAGGGATGACGTGGGCCAGAAAGGCGAGGATGTAAGTACATTTAAATTTTTTTATACCCCCTCTCCCCCTGCCCCACCCCAGATTCATGCCGGCCACCACTGTTTAATTTCTGTTCCTGACACTACCCTTACCAACTCTGAGGCCAGGGGTCACAAAGACTGTGCCATAGGTCACTGGAGGGAAGCCAGGGGTTGGAGCTGCAACCTCTGGTTGCCGCTAAAAGACATCCATGGCACTAAAGTCTTGATTTGCACTATGGGGATAAAACAGTGGAATTCAGCTGGTATACAGACAAAATATCGAATCAAAAATATAGAATAGCACTAATATCGAAGTCAAAATATAGAATGTACAAAATATCGAATGGACAGAATATAGTCAACAAAAATATCGAATTTAAGGTAAGTAATTTAATATCGATTTTCATAAATATAGAAAGTCAAAATATCAAAGTATATAATATAGGTATTAAATATATCGAATTTTTTATTAATATTGAATTTTTTAAAGTGTTTTGTATGTTAGTATATGTGTGAAAAGTGTATATTTATTTTATAATTTATTTTAAGTAATGAATTTTATGTTATTTAATTATTGCGTAATTTAATTCTGTAGCGGGTTGTGGGTTTGTAGGGGAATAGGGTGGGAAGTAATTTAATTATAATTAATTAAATATTTAAATGTATTTATTGGTATTTATTTTGAATTAATTGTTAATTCATTTTTAATTGGTAATTAATTAAATGTTAATTGAGAATTAATTTTTATTAATTGAAGAATTGATAATTATGTTAATTTTACAAATGTATTTCCCGTAGCTGGTTGTGGGTTTATAGGGGAATAGGGTGGGAATTAATTTAATTGTAATTAATTAAATATTTTAATTTATTTATTGGTATTTATTTTGAATTAATTGTTAATTAATTTTCAATTGCTAATTAATTAATTGTTAATTGGTAATTAATTTGTGTTAATAGGTAATGAATTTTAATAATTAATTTTTATTTTTATTTTTAATTGGTTGATTATTATATTATATTAAATTGGTAATTACTTATAAATAGTTTTTTATTGGTATTAATATGTAATTTATTTTTATTAATATATGAAGTATTTACTTTCCCTACTGTTGCACTCACTGGAGTGGGAATAGTAATTTTTACCCCTACGCTATCCAACGCTTTCCCTACTGTTGCACTCTCTGGAGTGGGAATAGTAATTTTTACCCCTACGATATCCAACGCTTTCCCTACTGTTGCACTCTCTGGAGTGGGAATAGTAATTTTTACCCCTACGCTATCCAACGCTTTCCCTACTGTTGCACTCTCTGGAGTGGAAATAGTCATTTTTACCCCTACGCTATCCAACGCTTTCCCTACTGTTGCAGTCCCTGGAGTGGGAATAGTAATTTGTACCTCTACGCTATCCAACGCTTTCCCTAATGTTGCAGTCTCTGGAGTGGGAATAGTCATTTTTACCCCTACGCTATCCAACGCTTTCCCTACTGTTGCACTCTCTGGAGTGGGAATAGTAATTTGTACCCCGACGCTATCCAACGCGTTCCCTACTGTTGCACTCTCTGAGGTGGGAATAGTAATTTTTACCCCTATGCTATCCAACGCTTTCCCTACTGTTGCACTCACTGGAGTGGGAATAGTAATTTTTACCCCTACGCTATCCAACCCTTTCCCTACTGTTGTACTCTCTGGAGTGGGAATAGTAATTTTTACCCCTACGCTATCCAACGCTGTCCCTACTGTTGCACTCTCTGGAGTGGGAATAGTAATTTTTACCCCTACGCTATCACACGCTTTCCCTACTGTTGCACTCACTGGAGTGGTAATAGTAAATTTTACCCTCCCGGTATCCTACGGTAAAAATATTGTATATTTTGTTATTAATATTATGTTAATACATATATATGTTTTGAAAAATAAAAGTGTATGTTTTTTTATAACTTAAATTAATTATTTAATAATTTTAAGGTTATTTAATTATTTTTAAGTATATTTTAGTTAATTATTTTTAATATTTCATTAAAAATTATTTAATTTTTTTAAAAAAAATTTTTGAAAACCTTTATTGTGCAGATATAGCTGACAAATACGGGCCTACAACCCATCGGGCCGGCCACCACACTGTATTAGCACATAGGCCAGGAAAGAAACTCCAGCAGGTCTCCGGTATAACAGATGCAACAAAGCAAGGCAGATAGCCACAAGGAAACCACAGTGAGAAGGAAAAGTGAAGGTTAATTTTATAATATAATAGGGTGAGGAGCAGGAACATTGCAGTTATTAAAGTCCAAAAGTCCGTGGCGGGTCGTCAACAGGCAGTGAAACAAAACACAGCGAATTTCAAAAAAGAACAGCTACGTTATAGCAAGGGCAAAACATGAGTCCCACATCAGCAAACAATACCATCCACTGCCCAACGCCCACCCGTTACCACAAGAATACGCATCAATACATAGAAAGGAAGTCAGGATTGCAATACGAAGCCATCCGCTACATCGACCCAGGGAAAGAGAGAAGGAAGGGGGAAAAGGGGAAAAAGAGCATCAGAAAAAAGGGGTTGAAAAAAACAGGGAAAAGAGGACGCGGCCCCACAGTATATGCCCCATGGCAAGTAAAGCACACGAAAAGGGGCAGCCCACAGAGCCAAAGGAAACAGGAGTAATGGATGCGCAATGAACATCGGTAGCAGGGAGGCCATGTGCCCACGCTAGCAAAAAACACCCCAGGAGGCCTACATGCAGACGCAGCGTCCAGAAAAAGAATACACAAGAGCCATAGAACCAAGAACAAAAGAAAAAAAAAAAGACAGACCCCCCCCCCACCCACCCCACCCTGCACCCCTGCAGAAGGCTACGGCCAACCCCCCCAGCAGCGTGCCTGTCGCCCTAACCGGAAACCCGAAATATAGAAGAATCAAAAAGTAAGGAAGAAACCATATAGGCAAAAAGAGAGGAAGGGGAAAGGAAGGAAAAAACTATAGGGAGAGGAGACACAAAATCAAAATTATCAGCCCCCGACTCTCCCGTCCGAGCACATTCAAAGCCCACGAGAAGATAAAGTCATTGCAGAACAATAAACAGGTACCAGGAATATGAAGAGGAAGCAGTCACACATGTTGAGCCGCAGGGCGGTCATCCGGCCACGCCACAAAGTAATAGTCCGGCGGTGCAAGTTCATCTCCACCCTGTCCTCGTCTGTCCAGTGCCATAAGCACAGAGTGCACAGAGAACCAGAACCTAAGGAGGCAAAGGTGAAAAACAGGGATTCCAAACGTCGAGCTACCACACAAGTTATAACGGCTTCGGACCGGATGAGCAAAAAAGGACAGCAACAGCAGCAGGCAACTCAAGCGCAGCTCCGCAGACCAAGGGGAAAAAATTGCCCCGATGAAACAGTTACAGGATCTCCGCTCGGCAGGCCGAGGCAAAAAATCACCGGGGAACCCGGCGAGACCGATCCGGGCGTATCTCAGCTGGAGGCTCTCCAATACATCCACCACAGGGAAGAACTCGATATTTCATTAATTTTAAATTCTTTTTAAGACATTTAAAAAAATTCGATATTTTGACTAACTACATTTTTTTAAACTATATTTTTGATTCGATATTTTTGTACTTACCTGTTTGTAGATAGGAATTCGATATTTTTGTATTCGATATTTTATCCTCGATATTTGTGTAATTCTATATGAGTGTAATCGATATTATGTCAGTGATCCATTCAGCTATCTATCTGAGCGCTGTACACTTGGGCTCCAAAGGCAAACCAGCCGGTGACAGATCTTGCTGCTTGAACAAACATTTTGACTGAAGGCACAAGGCCTGCAACACATATAAGCACCAGAATGTTGCCACAGAGTGATTAGTCAGGTAGTGAACGCAAAAGCAGACTTGCATCAAGATGTGGGACTGCAGACTGGTAGGTGCTCCTTGCTGCGGGTGGGATTACATCGTCAGATATCCAGGGCATTGGTATGGCCCTGCAAAGAGGAGTCATCTCTGAGATGGGGTGTCTTCACCTCTGGTGTTATTGTGACCATTCTTGGCATACCATGGGTATCATTTGCAGTAGCAGACTGGGATGCCTTGAACAGACAGGGCAGAAAAATCTTTTGGTATCTCCATGCACTGTAAAAATGAGCTCTGTGGAAGTGTATTTGTTTGAATGATCAGCATTTGTTTACATGGAAGACTGATGGGTGATGCATCACAGTAAATGTCCTGAACAACCCAGCTACAGAAACTCTTTGATCTGCAACACAAGTGACTCAACATTACCGCATGGCAATTTCACCTCAGCTCAAATCACTTACCCCAACCTGCGGTACTAACCTATGGCGAGTTTAGTGCCCCAGTTGGAGTTAATGAGCTCATCAGCGGAGGTAATGTGTAGATGAACATTTATTGTAAACTATCTTCACCATTTCCTATTGACCGACCACTTTCTCCTAATGAAAGTCCTCATGCACTCCTCTAAGGAATTATGTGCAGGAAAAACCCAGGAGGGTAGTAATGTTGTACCACTTGCAATCCAGTATTGAACACAGATACGCTTGGGCACCGGTTATTGGATTTTCCTCTAAATTCAGAGTGAGATCCATGTCTTTAATCATTATAATAAAGAAGAATGTGGTTGCATGCAATGAGTGGCACTAAATGATCAGGTTTTCAGCTCTAAACCTTAAAGAAGCTCAACAACTGTGCATTGGCCAATCAATGGTAATGTTCAGGGCTCACCCCTGATGTGATGCTGTCTCTTCTTGGCATACTGTGGGTATCTTGGAGTTAAGGTGCTCTTCCCTAGCATAGTGGAGTGTGGTAGACATCCTAGGTATTATAGTGCTCATAACTTGCACGATAGTGGTTCTAAAATAATGGATAATATTCTAGCCCATTGTTTATCTCTGCATTCTTGGTATTACGGAACTATTCCTGGTTAAAGTAACACTGACAAAATGGTGGTCAGTCCTAAAGTATTGTTATTGGCCTTTTACTGCATAACGCGCCACAATACTTTCCATTCTTGTCATATAATGGCATAGCAGAGATTGCATGTATTGGCATGCTGGTGTAATCCATGGCATGATGGTGCCTCCTGGTAGAACGCTAGCCATCCAGGGCATGTGGAGGGAATTTGTGTTATCTCAGAACTTGGCCCTTTCAAATTGGTCATCCAGGTATAAATGGAGGTCATTTCTGATATTGTGTGCCAGAAGAAAGTACTTAGGATTATATGGAGGATGAACCTTCTACTAGGTACCTATACCAGTCTACTGGTATAGGTCATAATGTATCATCACCGCTCCATACACTGTACCAAATACAAGAAAAATACTACTTGCACAAGGAGGGGCAGCTAGGTGGTACGTCAGTCACTGCAAGGTGCTTTACTACGGAGCGGGGCAATATTATGAACAAGGGCACATGGACATGATATGTCTAGATTTGGCATACCGACTCGTTATCAATTTCCATCACTAGAGAGATTGAAGCTGAATGTACAAGAAAAGCAACAGTGCAGTGTGATTCATCTCTAGTTAAGTGTACAAGGTTTACAGCAAGGCTAACTGGTACCAAAGGATGGAATTTGTAGAGTATACACTACATTCGTTCTTCATAGTGAAACAAATGTTTTCAGTAAATTAATAACATTGGTTTCATCATTACA
The DNA here is from genome assembly GCF_964261635.1 of Lissotriton helveticus. Classification (NCBI taxonomy): domain Eukaryota; kingdom Metazoa; phylum Chordata; class Amphibia; order Caudata; family Salamandridae; genus Lissotriton; species Lissotriton helveticus. Next base: position 1,097,799,905 of record NC_136059.1, read on the forward strand.
TGACTTTATAATTTTTATGCACATATGTTATTCTTTTTTTCTACAATGAATGTTTCTGGGACTAAAAACACTACCTTAAAAAAAGGGCGTATGAGATGTAAATTGTAAAGTAAAATATATTGCATTTGCCTCATTAATGGTTGTCTATAATCTCTGTTCTCTGTCTTGTTTTAATAGCAGCCCTTGTGGTATCTCGTGGGAATGGATTGCAAGGTTGAACATATTTTTCACCTGATTTCCTACCACCCGGTCTTTTTGAATTGCTATAATCCGTAATTTGGCCCAAGGGCAACTACCATGCACATTTTTTAGATGAATATTGAAGTGTACCTCCACTATTATGCAACCATCTAAATCTGCTCATTAGTAAAGCAAAAATGTGCTCCACTACAGAATGTGTACATCTGTGTGTCATATTATAATCCTTTCTCTAGCTGTCATTGAAGTAAGGTATGGAATACGTGTCTATGGACATATAGCATAGGCATTGTCACCTAAAATAGTAAAGTTAAATTAGTCAAGGTAGGTTTACAGTGACATATTTGCTGTCATTTAAAAATAAAATTGTTATCTTTACTTACTATAAAACTGGTCCCAAAAGCCTCCTTCAGCACATCAGTTATAGAGTTGACAGAGTCAAAACATATAAGAATATTGGGTGCTGTCTGGATATTTTCCTACAAGACCAGTAATAAGGTTATTGGTATTACATACAGTCTGTACTTGATTTTTGAGTTTCCTATTCTGATACAGATGTTCTGTTGTGGCTTGCAGGCAAATCAGGACATGTGCTCCATCAGCATATCATATGACTCGAGGAAAAATACCATGTCTGTTGATATCAACCGTGGTTTGCTGTAAGTCATATGGTATATTATGAAGGGAAATATGGATGTGAATTCAATATAACATTGCATCAAGAAAATCTCAGAATACCCTATAAAGAGCACTCTGAAACACACTTCCTGCATTTGCTACTTTGCCTTCATAACTAGCAAATATATGGAGATGTGATGAACATAAAACGTGCACTTTTCTCAGTACTGCCACACCTTATTAGTTGTTTCTGAATAATATTGTTTTTAACTCATCGAATAAATCATACATAATTTGTCTAATTAGCCTGTACTTGATATGAATCTTCTCTTCTGTTTAATCCAATAAAGTCACCCTAACCCTAAATATCTAAACATCTTCTCCTGGCAAATTTCCAGCAGCCTCATCCTCCTTGCCAAGAGTTATAATAATGTGGTGTCCCGTCTTCTTCAGAATTTATTTGGGCATTTAAGATAGTCGTAAACAAGAATGCCAAAGTATCATAAAAAAGAGGCCAGAGGTCTCAGCGGAGATACTCTTCCAAAATCACACAATTAAACAATTGTCTAATTACATAATTAGACACTAACTGGCACAACACACGGATTTAGAGTAAATCACTTTAAGTGAAATATTGTATTAAGCAACAAAAAGTAATCATAATCAACACAGGTGCTCCATAGACAGTGCAGCAGCGCAGTGCTTGTAGAAAGTGAATAAGTGGCTCAAACAAACCATAAATGGTTGGTCAGATTTGATCAATGCACTATAAATTTGCAGCAACCTTTATTATTGTAGCATGCAACTAATTTTATAAAAATCAAATTACAAGCATAAGAACCAAAGTCGTGCTGACGTTTAGACCCATTGGATGATGATTTAAAATAAACAGGGTCTTCTTCAGAACAATAAATATGACTACACTCACTGTGGTAAAAGGAAACATATATCAGGCATGTGCAGAGGCAACTATCAATACCGCAACATTATAAAAACGTACCCAGGGATCCTAATAAAGAAATCAGTCTTAAAATCTTGGGCATAACTGACGAGGCAAACCAGATTGGATTTTTACGTTATAATGAGTACCAATTTCTAATCACGAAATAGCCACAAATACTGCCCATTTACACTGCCCAAATTTAATGAAAGACTTAACAACCCCCCCAGGAAGGCATTTAATATCAGGCCGTTCCTCCATTTGGAACCCTTATACAAATACATAAATGTGTTTGATAACCCTTTTTTCACTAAAATAAAACATACTTTAGGGACCACATTGACATGATCAAGTCCATTGTTCACTATTCTTTCCTTATCTTACAGTCATTATATACCAATATTACACAAGATGAGAGCCTAACTATAACAGAAACTACTCTTGAGAGCATGGCCCACTAAGTTACAGTGCTAACCAAGGGGCCAATTGCTGCTGGCTGTAGCACCCGCCGCAATGCCAAAGAGGCATGCTGTGCATTGTCATGCACAACGTGGCAGGCACTGCGCAGTTCCTGCCACCTTGTGCATGGCAATGAAGGGGGGGCGCCATGAGTACCCCCTAATGCAGCCCCCCAAACCCACGGGGGCCCACAACGGGTCCCCAAAGGATTCCCCCTCCAACCTTCGCCGCCATGGAAAGGCCCTTAGAACCCTGCATCATGATATGGATGGTGGTGCCTTCTAGCACTGTCACCATATCATGGCCCAGCTCTGCCCGTCCGGCATTCGTAATGATTGCTGACTGGCCGAAAAGCGGCGTACGGACTTTCCGTCTGCCGAAGTACCCCCCGCTATGATAATGTAGAGTGGGGTAAATGCTGTTGGGATGGCAGGTGGATCACCACCGCCGGTTCGGCGGTGGCGATCCGCCCGCCATTGTAATCACCTCCCAAGTTTATAATTTCCCTACTGGAAGTGGCACTTAAACAAAACTACTTTGTCTTCCAAAATTCAAACTATTACCAAGTTAAAGGTGTAGCTAAGGGGAGCAGCCTTTGCGCCCAACAAAACTAATGTTTGCACACACATATTTCCATATTAGCAACCCTAATTGGAACAAGAAAACAGTATGAAGGTGCTATATAGATTATGTCTTTATGATATGGACAGGGAATGGGTTCAGCAATTTACTTGCAGAATTCTTGGAATGGGTAAATAACAGAAACCCAGACATCCAGTTCACTATATCCCACAGCAAGAAGGAACTAAATGCCTTGGATATAATAACGAGATATGCTGATTACAAACTTTACACTACACTGTACCACAAACCCACTGATCGCAATAGCCTGTTAAGATACTCTAGTCACCATTCTAGAAGTCTACAAGACAATCTCCCCTTTGGGCAATTTCTTGAAGTGAGAAGGAACTGAGCCACAAAGGCTAACTTCTGTAGAGAATCAGATATCCTGATATAGCAATTAGTAGAGAGGGGTTACCCAAAAGGATTGCTGAAGCGCTCCAGGGAAAGGGGTGTGAGATTGCCCTAGGGAGACTTGATAAGAACCTAAAAGTTTAGCAAATAAGGAGAACCATCTGGTCTGTGTTACCACATTCTGTACAGCCAGTAATGAGATAAAAACTTGCAAATAAACACCGGAACTTAGTACAGGATGAACTAGACATGTAACATAATCCACTATTTGCCATTGAAATAGGTAATAATGTAAGGGACTTTGTTGTTAGGTCACCTGTTCCAAGCCCTGAACACCATCATTTCCCACAATATTGAATATACTGCCACCTTTAGGGTACTAAAATATAGACGATATGAGACTTGCACACTCTGAAACCAAGAGGTTTGATTATCAGGAAAAGACATATGAACTCAAGTACCAAACTAATTGTAATAGCATGAATGTTGTATATACCATACTATTTCCTTGCAAAATTGTCTGTGTGAGCCAAACATATAGAAGTCTAAGCACTGCTTTCTTTAGCATTGCAGATGTGTCAGATGCAAAATACCTGGAACACCTTTGGAAGAACACTTTGAGAGATTCAACCACAAGCCAGAAGATCTAAGATGGCTAGTGCTGGAGAAAAAACAAAAGAACCTGAGAGGAGGGGGTCATTGAATGCATAGTAAACGTATGTGAATGCAAGTGGATGCATTTATGGGACTCTATCCATAAAGGACAAAATGAATATGATGAACTTGGAAATCTGAGTGGATAATTAACTAACGGCCAGTGCTTCATTTGTGCCATTGCTTTCTAGTGCTCAGCACCAGCACTTATTTTACCGGGCTGGGTCAATACGATTTTTCTCTCGTCCTCCGGCAGATCGATGGCCCGGTAATTAATAAAATTAATTCCTTTTCTCCGGTAATTAATAAAATAATTTCCTTCTCTCCTTCTGTGGCTGCTGTCTGGTATGTTGAACTTGAGGAGGTGAAGAACCGTCGCACTCCAGTTTCTTTACAGAAGTGTAGAGCCAAGTGAGACTGTGGGTAGGTGCAATCAGGTAAACCTTCCTGAGTTTGAAGGTGTGAATCAATTCTATGTAAGCATTATCCCAGCCAACTGTGGTAGCTGCAATGCTATAATTAAAGGAAATCAAATCACCCATCCTAACAAAGGCACACCAATCAAATTAAAGGTGACAGCGACGTGCGACAGTAGCAACCTCATACATATGATCAAATGCCCGTGCGGACTGGCGTACGTGGGCGAAACAGAGAGAAAAATTAAAACTCGTTTTGTTGAACTCAAGAGTAACGTACGCACAAAAAGCTCAAAATCTCCTTTGTCAACTCATTGCAATACTCATAACCATAATCCCAGTCAGTTACGCTTTCTTGTTTTGGAACTAGTTAAACCATTACCTAGAAGAGACAATACCCAACACCTATTGCGTAGGGAAATACATTGGATTAATTATCTCAATACCTGTCAGCCTAAAGGTTTGAATGACAGAGTGGACCTGCACTGCTTCCTCTGATGAACTCTTTGTCTTTCAGAATATTAGATGTATCTTCTTATAGTATGTATGAAACGTATAAATAATGTTCATATTTTGAAATGCGCAATACGCACTGTATTTTTACTTTTTACTTTTTGTTACTTATGACCACAATAGGAAAGTCTGTTGAAAGTCAACTCGGATTACCCGGATACATTGTTTTTTATGTGTTTTTTATTTGTTTTTTATTTTGGTCCGAAACAAGGCATACACATGACTTGCAGAACCACACTACATCACTTTCGTGACACGGATCTACCCAGGGGCACATCGATCGGCACAATATTTTTCACCGGATGCTATTATCATGAAATCCGGGCTTTTCCGGACGCTTGGTTTTAATTTAATTAATTTCACCACGTTCACCTCCCGCTCGTACCACCCCTTATAGGATGTTTTATGACTTTTCTTTCATGCCACGGGTGTTTCTTTTTACGACCGCTTATAGTCTGTTGTTTGTGCCGATGCAGGCACTCCACCCACGTGATTTAATGTTTTGCTTCACATTTCTGCATTACATGGCGGACGCCGAAGCCGAAGCAGAAACGCTAACATTGCGGCACTGAATATAACTTTCCATATGTAAGTGTTTACTCAGGCTTGGCCAGATTGTTTACCCATGGTTATGATTGTAGGATTGCACTGGTGTTACGAGTGAACTCTCGTTTTCTGTTCACAGTTTATCGCACTGAAAACGCACGCGATTGAACTCGGTGCAAGTAAGTTTCCTCAATAATTGTTTTCAATCACAAGATTGCACTTTTCCGTTCACCGAGGTACTTTTAACTTCACGTATCTGTTCTCGCTGTATTTTATTTCAGGCTCTTTGCTTTCCACACTGTGCCTATTGTCAGTGATATGACGGGACCACATCTGGATCCCGTGACCATGTGTAAGCAGCCTTCTTAAACCTGGTCACACTTATTAGACCGGCATGTCCATTCGCACGCATTCTCGGAGTGATACACACGGGTTCAATGTGTCACCGCACGCATCCTTAAAATCTTTGGTCTTGCACTGCCGTTTGAATCACAGATCGTATTTTTTGGGTCACGTGATGTGTACTCTTGCTCACGGTCTTATTTCAACATCACCTTTGTACCTTTTCAGAGCACTGGCACTAAAACACTGATACGTATCACAAATACAGATGTCTTTGTTTGGTCACATCATTCATAAGTTGTTTTGAAGATTAAGCATATTTTATATGTCATATGTTACACTGGCTGTGTATTCAACTTCTTACAGATATTTAAAAGTCCCCTGATGAAGGGCAAGTCCCGAAATGCATTGGGCACACACGTGAATGATTATGACTGAAATAATCTAAAACATGAAGAATTGAAATTAAATAAGGAAACTAAAAATCATGAGAACAAATTTGACTATATGAACTTTATTTTTGAATCGGAAGAACTTTATTGAACAATCAATTTGAGTGCTATCAGGTGACGTTACCCACTGCTGGGATAACGCTTACATAGAATTGCTGTCTGGTATGTCCCTCGCTCGCCCAGGCATAATGAAAGCGCGTCGTAATCACGTTAGTGATGTTACATCAGCAGTTCGTGCCTACCTTCCACGGAACATTGTTTAATTTCCGTTGAAGAAAGGCTGAGAAGGAGGGCTTCTGGCTGACTGGGCACGGCAGGCTGGAAGTGTGCAGGACTTCCAATAGGCATTTAAGAAAATCATACAACTTCCAGCAGAAATGACATATACGAGCGTCGGGGCCCGCAATTAATACAGGTATAATTTTATGCAATGGATTTACTTGCTTGCTTCATACAAGCAAGAGCCGCACGCACAAAAAATAAATAACTATCTTATCCGGCATTAAGACATGTTTGTTTAATCTCCTGTCTCCCATGCTGAGGGCCTGCCCTTCAGATTCAGTGCTTCTTTGTAAAATCTGGATGATGGTTGACAGAGGCTGCGTTTGAGTGTCAGAGTAGTTATACTCAAAATAAATTGTGTGATATGGAATGCACATACACTAAGGGTGCCTTAGGAACGGGGCATGTTTCTTTTTATCAGTCACCACAGTAGGCTCGTAAACCCATACTAAACGGAGCCGCTTTGGTTGGTGTTGCTGTTGGTAGTTTACACCACAGTGAGCAGGACTTGGGTTTGGGTGGCATTAGAAATTTCTCCATCAAACGAAAGCGGAAACGTTGTTAAGGACAGCTATTTAAAAATCAGTAACCCTATTTAAGAGTGTGTGGCTGAGACTACGAGAGTCAGAGGGGATTGTGGACATTTGCTTCCATAGTCTTTAAAAAAAGCCAGGATGTACACACCTATTTAAAAAAAACTCCCTCGTGCCCCCGTGAACTCCCGCTCTTCAGTGAAAATGCGGAAGCTTAAACATGAGAGCGATGGTGAGAAGAAACGTGAAAAATCCTTACTGCTCCAATCTTTACAATAATCTGCAGATCTGCCCATCAATCCATAAATGTGACTACTAAAACTTCAGCGACTCTGGGTGTTTTGCCACATCCTCGCGCCATGTGTAGAGTAGTTGGTTCTCTTATAGGCGGCGCTAACAGGAGAAATGGGCTGGTGGAAGCTGCCTCCTGACGAGAGCCACGGCACCTGTTTTTTTTTTTACAAATTAACCACTGCTAACGGCTAAATGTTTTCGTCAAGCAATATGTTAAGTCATTGTTTAATTTTTTAATGGTCAGGCTTTTAAATGTAGCTTTATGGAAAGTCTCTCTTTTTTATCGTTGTGCACTTTCTTGGAGAACAGAGGTTCCCTTAATCTATTATTCTTTTTTTTTCGATTTACTTTTTTCTTTTTTTAATAGGTTCACACACAGAGCCTTGTCTGTTTAGGCATCCCCAGAGAGCTAGATTAAATTATAAATATGCAGCTGCTTTTGGCATGGCTAATTAAAAAGGAGAACTTCTCCAACATGCAGACAAGATACATACTATCCTTTTCCCATATGCTCACCGATGCACGACTTCAAAATACACATCATTGAACATGTTCAGGTAGATTCCAATACAGTTTTATTGTTTTGTTAATCTTATGGGCCCAGACGCACTTTAAAGGATTACTGACACAATATAGAAGTAAAAAATATAGTTGACAAAAATATTATGCCAAAAATATCATTTAGCACAGTATTGTGCTCCTATACTTACAAAAATCGCCCAAAAATATAATTGACACCAATATCATCCAAAAATATACCAAGATGTCATTTTGTTTACTATAAATAGTTTAAAGTAGTAAATGTTGAATATTTTCAAATGTAATTTTATTTTTAATGCTGATTAAATAAATTCCATTTATATTTACTGCTATATATAAATATATACTCAAATAAACGCATAACCATATATATATATATAATCACTGAAAAAACCATAGGTTATAGACCATATATAGTTAGGAATTAGCATTTACAAAACCTTGAAAATTCACTGAAAAAACCATAGGTTATAGACCATATATAGTTAGGAATTAGCATTTAAAAAACCTTATTTTACTCACACAAAACCATTGAAATTCCATATATAGTTAGTTGTACTAACTATATATCGCGCACCCGCAATCCACTGCTGATCATGTCACATATTACATCATTCATGACATGGTCAGTGACATCACTGATGACATCACTGATGACATCACTGATGACATCTCAAATGACATCACTGATGACATCACTGATGACAACATCCAGTGACTGTATTTTTCTGTAAAGTTAAAATATGTCTTGAGTGGATGTATAAGTGTCTGGATGAAGGATTTAGTAGGTGCATGACTGACTGTATGAGTGAGTGATTAAATGTGTCTCACTGAGTGCATGGGTTAGTGACTAAACTGTCTTAATTTGTGCATCATTATGTCTGTTGTTCTGAAAACTGCTGCATGTGTTGTTCAGTAGCTATATGAGTAACTATATGGGTTATTGATTGGTTGCCCAAGTATTTGTATGGGAGACTGAGTGTATGTGTGGGTGGCTGGGAGGTGTATGACTCTGTGCATAGATGTGTGAGCAGTTGATTCACTAGATGTATGGGTTCAAAAGGGCATGTGGAAACAGCTGTATGGGCGGTTGACTGTGTGCATCAGTGTATTGGTGAGTGAATGGATATCTCAGTGCTACATGTCAAAGTAAGTACATATGTAAAACACAGTACATGTGAGACTTTACATATATAAATAACTGTGCATAAGAGCCAGTGAATGTGTGAGTGGCTGTATGCATCATTGTGAACTTGTATCCAGGATTGTATAAGAGAGTAAATATGTTTTAGTATATGTTTGAATAAGTAAGGTGTGTATAACTGTATAGTTGGGAAAATGGAGGTGTGATTGATTGTTTGCATGACTGACTAGGTGTGTGTGTGTAACTTCATGGATGAATGACAATCTGTGAGTCTGTGTTTACACTGAGTGTATCTAAGGTTATATTAGAGTCTGAAGAGGTTCATCGTATTATCACATGAATGATGTCATCAGTGATGTGATCAGTAATGTCAAATGAGATGTCATCAGTGATGTCATCAGTGATGTCATTTGAGATGTCATCAGTGATGTCATCAGTGATGTCATCAGTGATGTCATTTGAGATGTCATCAGTGATGTCATCAGTGATGTCACTGACCATGTCATGAATGATGTAATATGTGACATGATCAGCAGTGGATTGCGGGTGCGCGATATATAGTTAGTACAACTAACTATATATGGAATTTCAATGGTTTTGTGTGAGTAAAATAAGGTTTTTTAAATGCTAATTCCTAACTATATATGGTCTATAACCTATGGTTTTTTCAGTGAATTTTCAAGGTTTTGTAAATGCTAATTCCTAACTATATATGGTCTATAACCTATGGTTTTTTCAGTGAATTTCAATGGTTTTTTAATAGCAAATATCATAAGCTGTCGATTGTCAAGTACGTGGTAAGAAAAAACATTTTCGTGTTTATGCACACTGATCTGCTTTCAATGCTGCCCCCCCCCCCCTCATTTCTATTAGGAGTACTCTCACTTTGCAGATAGTGAAGGGTAGTTAACGCAGGCCTTTGCCCCCGTTGTAATCCGTCGTGCCTGCTTCTCTCTCCATTTGATTGATTGTTATCCAAGCATTTACTGTTTTAGAATTGGTTCTCTTTGGTTCATTCTCTATTTACAAACAAGCACAGAGTCGCAATACTCTGTTTAGTCTTTGCAGATAGCGAAAAATCGTGTAAAAAAACAAAAGGAATCGAGCAAAATCAGTAGGCCACTAATGGGATCTCTTTTTGACCTCGCTAAAATAGAAACATTAGGAACAACCTGTTGAAAATAGCAATGTGTATGTACATAAGCGGCGTTCATTTGTGTTCACAGTACCCCTTGTTGATTGTTTGAATCGAGCATTGAATTGTTCGAAGTTGGTTCTCTTAAGGATCTTCTCTGCCTGCAAACAGGGAAGAATAGGAATATTCTCTCTCCCTTTGCAGATAGTGAAGGGTAGGTAACGCAAACCTTTAACACGTCGTGCCTATTTTGTTCCTCATTGATTGATTGTTTGCCCGAACATTGACTGTTTGGGAATTGGTTCTTTTTGGAGGTATTCCCTGTTTGCAAATAAACGTAGGAAAATCTTTGCAAGTAGTGAAAGGGTAGGTAATGCGGACCTTTCTCCCCCGTTGTAATCTGTCATGCCTATCTACTCCCCACTGATTGATGCACCTGTTTCACCCGGACCATTTACTAGAGATAGGTTATCTGGCCCGACCAGAGAGCACCCCTAGTGAAAAGGACATATGCAATAATAACGAAGTGATCACTGTATCCTGTTAACAGAAACTTTAGCATGAAACAACCTGGAAAGAAAGGAATAGGAAAACGAAAATCAGTAGGCCACTGATGAACTTTTTATTAAATAACAAACAAAGAAACGATAACAATACGTAATGATAAAACCTATTATTGTCCTAGAAACAAGAAACGTTAGAAGTAAGCCCGTAATAAGAAACCTGAAAACAGTAAGAGAAACCAAGTGTGACATTGCAACGGCCACAAGGCAACGAGGCTTCATCGCCCCTCACTGCCCCAAAACGTGTCTGTCCCACCGCCTGCCACGGCCAAATAACGGCAAACTGGGAAAGATACAAGTCAGCAGACATCCGCCCCATTCTGGAAACTTCCAAAGTGCAACAGGTTTGCGGCTACGCCCAGCCGGAAGCAACACATATAAGGCGGGTCCTGCTGCCAACCGTCGGCAGAAGATCATCACGTAGGGTGTAGCCGGAGGAAAGGCCGAGCCCAATGGGACCCGGCCAGGGGGATTGCTACGACAACCCTGGAGAGTTGCAAGGGGGGGAATGTCTGTGTCCTCGACCCTCCCCTCTCTCTCCCAGTCCGGCCACCATCAACCAGAGGCCGAGGCCGACGGGATCCGGCCGCGGTGGCGGTAACCCTGGAGAATTGCAGGTTAGACCCTCTCTCTCCCAGTCTGGGACAGCATCCATGGAGGGCCTGGGAGTGGAGAGGCCACTGCACGAAAGGCCCAGGAGAGGCACCACACGCCAAGGCCTGCCCCACCGGATGAGCCAAGGAACCCGTTCATTGGGCCAGAGCAAAGGGCGTCCGGCCGCCATCCACCGGAGGTCCGGCCCAAAGACGGACGGGACATTTCTTCTTTCTTTTATAATGGCTGCAACAACACTGGGGGGGGATGTCTTGCACATGCCTCCGACCCCCCCCCCTCGTCCTCATCGCCTGGTCCGGCCATAACAAATGTCAAGCGAGACGCCGTGGGGTGCACTGGGTGGGAGAGACGGTGCGAACAGGCCTCTCCCGCCTCCCCAGGTGGAGGCTTCCCAGCTGCACCCTCAGCGCTCCAGGCGCCCAGAAAAGGGTTCTTCCACTGTGGCGATGCTGCAACGTCTCGCCCGGCAGGGTGGAGCCCGTCCGCTCATTTGACCCCGCGATCGCCGGTAGCTACTGAACTCTCAAAATGGCGGTCGACCTGGCAAGAGCGGGCCCAGCATAAAGAAATGGCCCGGTCACTGGTTGACTCCACCACCGTAGTCCTCCACGACCTTGAAGATTCTAGAGGAGCCGCGGGAGTCCCCGACCCCCGCAGACACCCCCGATGGGGAATGACTGCCATGATCGCCCGTGGAGTGACGAAACTGTAGCCGCGGGACGTCGGCGCTCCCATGCTGGCGCCAGCCTCAGTTTGAATGACTAGAATCCTGCAGACCACAGTTTGGATCAGTTCCGGTGAAAGCACAGTGTGACCCGGTAGGAAAAATTGTTGCACCCCCTCCCCTTTTTGACTGATGGTTCAAACCACCGATCCTTTCCTTTGCCCTTTTAACGGAACTTTGGACTGCCTCCCCCCCCCCCGGGGCGCCCCACGCCGTTATTCGGAGGGCGGCAACTTACTGGACATCACCTTGGTGCCATCCACATTTCAGCGCGTTCTGCTGCCTTGGAACTATTCGCACAACAGACCGCTACTGACGACCCACCCCCCGGGACGCCCCACGCCGGATACCCAAATCAGTGCGGCACCCAGGCAACATCACCTGGGTGCCGTCCAGAAATCTGGACGTTGTGCTGCCTTGGGACTATTCGCACAACCGACCGCTACTGACCATTGTTCCTTCTTTTTCCCTAAAAATGTTTAAATGTTTTTACTGTTTTTGTTTTGTTGTATATATTTATAAGTTATTAAAGTTTTATATTCCTACTACTTTGTTGGAGTGCTATATATTTTTAATGTGACACATAATTGTAAAAACTTTGATGTACAAAGAGTCATCCCTGGAATCTTCCGCTTCAGGCTCGGTCCCCTCCCCAATCACAATACAGGATGGTTTTCAGATAGTAGGAACGCGTGCGGTGTGACGGATCTCATCGGGTGTGGGCCTTGATCTACTATAACTCCTTTGAAGAGGGGTGATTCTTTACAGCTGGGGCCATAAACTACATCTGCAGGGCTAGCTGATAGCCTGGGACCGGCCTGGACAATCGGACACAGAGGAAGAGGAGTGTCAGAGGGTGCGGTAGTGAATAGGGCGAAAGGGAGGTGTCGGGCGGGCACAGAGTGTGATTCTCAGGGAAGAGCAGCGCAGATGGGGGGAGGTTTATTGCCCATGCATAAGACAGAGAGCGGGGGTGACCAGTGCCTGGGGGAGATGCTTGCGAGGGTGGGGAGCCATGCTACGGATCGACAGCGTGCAGAGAGTGGGTCTGGTCAAGGCATCTAAAATGGCTGCCGTGCACGACAAAAGTGTGGCATTTGAAAAAAGGCAAGATGGCGCAGACAATGTTTTTCAACACTTCCTGATTTCCTTCGAATCGAACGTTAACAGACGTTGGGGCATATTACCAAAGTTAAGCGATATTTATCGCTAACGATGCTTAGCAACAAATTTTTTACCGCTAAGCATCGTCAGAAATTATCGCAGATAAACCTTGCTATTATCAAGGTTTATCGCAAATGCGATAAAAAACGGCCGCAATGCATGAATATCGCTGAAAAGTCAGCGATATTCATGCATTACCGAGCTAATGCTCTTAGCCATGTTATCCACCTCCCATTGGATAACATGGCTAAGAACTGCTCAGGGCAGGTGTTAGTTTTTGGAGATATTCGCGCTTAGCGCGAATATCTCCAAAAGTTGGTAATAGGAGATAGATATCTTGCATGTTGTAATGCAAGTTATTGTGGTATATGGAACTCATACCATAATCTCTCAGGAAAGCAGGAACTGATCCTTTTGGGACCGCCTGAGAAGGCCTAGGGGGTGAGGGGTACTCTACTTTGCCCCCTTTTCACGTTCTGAACTATTTTATTTTACTCTCTTCTGTAATTACACAAAATATCAGCGATAGGATGCATCAGAGACAGACAGTGAGAGAAAGGAGGCCGGAGATGAAGAAGAGATGTCAAATACACATTGGAGATAATATAGTGGGAGAAGGGAAGTAAATATGAGTAAACTTACTATGTAACATAAAAATGTTGCACTCTATACTATAAGTCTCATTTTATACTACAATCACTTCGCTACAACCTCATAAATTAAAAATAAAAATGAATAATGTCTCAAACAATTTTTGATTTCTAAATATAAATTTATTCTTCTGAATTTTCATAATTTGAAAGAACTAGTAACATGTCCTCATCAGGAATTTCCTCTTCAATCATCTCATCAGGAATCTCCTCATGAAAAGTCTGCAATGATGATTCTTGTAACTCTATGGTCTCCAAACATTCGATAAAGTCGCCGTCAAGAGATTGATCAAAAAAATCATTCAAGTCATCTCCTCCTTGTGAGAATATTTCATTATTGGTGCTGTCAATTTCAATAAATGTAGTGGATAATTCAAAAGAAATTGCCACGGTCTCTTCATTGTGATCCATTTTATTTTGAAATTTCTTGCTGTAAATTGCAGAAAAAAATAATCACTTTCATTTATCGTTTTTAGTAATACATAATATAAAACTAACTTTATCAAGTATTTAGTATAACAGAAGGACTGTAAATAAATAACAGAAAACATTTTTCAAATTATCTTAAAGTGTACAACATAGTTCCCCTTACAAATTAACAACTCACCTTTTTGAAAGTAGGAGAAGCGTTAGTACTGTGTAAATCAAACACCAGAAATTGAGCACCAAAAATTCCTCACAAATGTACCTCAGACAGTAGTATCACAAAATGGCTGTGGTTTCCTCTCATTTTAGATATATACATAACCAATTAACTTTCATCACACACAAATACAAAACCAAAGTAACATTTTAATTGGTTCTAAATTTCAACACTTTCAAATGTGTTTTCCCCATGCAATTTTCCATAGGACATTTAGATACGTCTACAGCCTGAATGGCTGAACGGAATTACACCAAACTTGGCAAAATGGTACATCAAACCTAGGGGGTCAGGGAGGATCTACTATGCCCCCTTATGGTCATTTGCCCCTTCGCTTTGGCCTCCTCTTGTCTCTCGATCCTACCGAGAGACAAGATGGCGGCCGCTACGGACTGTTTGGAATGTTTACAGACGCCGGAGAACCAATCAGCTTCGCTTCACAAAGCTCCGTAACGCGAAAAGTACGCGAAGCGGAGCGCTGCCCGGTCCGCTGTCACAGATATATATCTTTTTTGAACGTTAATTTCTCAAAATCCACTGGAGCACATATATTGAGACATAGCAAAGGCACATCGGGCTACCAGTACCTACAATTTTGCCAAGTTTCGTGCAAATCCATTCAGCCGTTCGATTATTATTATTTTTTAATTTTTTTTGCCCCGCGGGGCCCTTTTAAAACCTCCACATCAAACCTAGGGGGTCAGGGAGGATCTACTATGCCCCCTTATGGTCATTTGCCCCTTCGCTTTGGCCTCCTCTTGTCTCTCGATCCTACCGAGAGACAAGATGGCGGCCGCTACGGACTGTTTGGAATGTTTACAGACGCCGGAGAACCAATCAGCTTCACTTCACAAAGCTCCGTAACGCGAAAAGTACGCGAACTGGAGCGCTGCCCGGTCCGCTGTTACAGATATATATCTTTTTTTGAACGTTAATTTCTCAAAATCCACTGGAGCACATATATTGAGACCTAGCAAAGGCACATCGGGCTACCAGTCCCTACAATTTTGCCAAGTTTCGTGCAAATCCATTCAGCCGTTCGGGCTAAAAGTGAGGCCAACAGCCCTATGGAAAACTCAATGTTAAAAACACGTTTTGGGACCCCCCTTTTTTCTCGGCCCCCCCTTGACGAAACCCCCCCAAATTTTCAGGGGCTGCTCAGAAACAAAATGTTCCATTTTCCTGAAAATGTCAGCCAATTCCGTCCACAAACGCCAAAGTTATTAGACATAGAATTTTCAAAAATCCCATAGAGAAAAAATCCTAACTATATATACCTACTGGCGACCGCCAGTAGGTAATATATATATATATATATATATATATATATATATATATACGAACACTTTTCACTCCGGTAAGGCTGAAAACAGGCCAGCACACAGGTCTCCGATTTCATATGATTTATTGCAACCCCGTCACCCCCAACATATATATATATCCAGGACATTTTAATTGAATTTAAATTTTGTATTCTTGATTATTTTCTAGTTATTTTGTCTAGAGGTGCTGTACTATATCCTAATTGGAATAGCTAGGGCTAACATTTTCTATTTTATAAAATGGCTTGCTAAAAACCCAGTATATATAAATTTTTAGAGTGTCAACCTACCTATTGTTTATATGTTTTTAATTTACTTTTCTCTATTTGGGAGCAGTATTTTATATGTATTTGCATTTGCAGTTACAAATCACTGGTCAAGAATATGGCAACAGCACAAGAGCTGTCGGTGAGGGTGGTCCCAGAAAGTACCTGTTTTGGGGGATAATTATTTTACGCTTTTTTTATGTAAGTGTTTGTATTGTTTTTCTATGTCATTTGCTTTGTACAATGTATGTTGCTTTTATGATCCTAGAGATCGAAATAAAGCTTTTAATTGAATCATAAATCTATATCTAGTAACATAATTAATAAAAATATTTATTTTGCATTCTATTTTTAATATTGTAAATGTATTGCTATGAAAATATATGCATATTTTTTTCATAGTAATACATTATTTTACAATATATGAATTCTTTGGAATTTTAAATGTATTACTATAAAAGTGTCTATATGAATATATATTGTATATGTATTTTTTTTAGTAATACGTTTAAAATATATAAACAAAATATATAATTAAAAATAAATATTTGTATCAGTTATGTTACACAATATATATACATATTTACATATATATAAAAATATATATATATACTCAATTAACATCCCATCCTATACCCCTATAAACTTAACTGCCTGCTAATACCATATAACGAAAATAAATATTACATAATTTACATTATAAATATAAATCATATAATTAAATAAAATGTATTACATAATTCGTAATTATTATCTAATTAACTTCACCCCATTCCCCTTACCAACCCAACAACCCACTGCAATACTGTATATTACTTTTAAAAATAAAATAAAAATTTCTAAATCACCTAAAATTACAAGCCATATTTAAAAAGTTTAGAAACATTTAAATAAAAAATAGTAGCACATAAAATTAATGTATCAACTAAAACATATACATAAACAATATTAAGAAATGGATATTATTTAAAATAATATTACTTACCACAAACAATGACATCCTAGTCAACGATATTTGTGCATCACAATATTTGTATCACAATATTTAATTTCCAATATTTTCATCTCACAAAAGATTTATACTGATACTTTGTCCAAACACCACTAAAGAGATGTTTTTGTTGAAGACTTGCCAATACTTAGGTCCTGATTTATATTTTGGCGGAGGGGCTACTCCGTCATAAAGGAGATGGATATCCCATCCACCGAAATATCCTATGCGATTTATATTTCGGCGGACGGGATATCCGTCAGAGTAACCCGTCTGTCAAAATCTAAATCAGGACCTTAGGGCCTGATTATGGGTTTTGCGGTCTTCCAGTGGGCCACTACGCCAGCGCCACATTGAAAGACCGCCAAACCCGTAGTCAGACTGCCTGGCGGATCACAAGAGTAATCCAGGTTGGGTGGTCCTGCTGCGGAGCTCCCACAGTGGTGCGTATCTAAGGCACATAACTGTGCTGTAGACATGCACCGCTGTCAGACTGCTGCAGTCCATTCATGCACGGGAAGAAATGCACAATGTTGTGCATTTCTTCCCGTGTAGGAGAGAGTGTGCAAAAATACAGAGGGGCACAACATGTGCTCCCCCACATGCACCCCCATGCACAGAGGTGACTGGGCCCCTGAGTTTCCTCATGGCCACCCTTTTCATGGCGGGCTCACAACCATAAAAAGGAGGGCAGTCAGGAAACTCGAAATATGCTAGATAGTGCTGCACCGGCACCACCAGCATATTGCAGCTTCGGACTGCTGTACCCCCGCCCCTAATACCCTGTGGTTGCGACAGTCCGGTGGCAGTTCCAGCACCACACTCAAAATACGTTGGTCAGACCGCTAGTGCAGTGGTGCTCGGACTGAGGCTACAGCGGTCCAATGGACCACCATAGTCGTAATGAGGCCCTTTGTTTCCTCTCCTATTGTTAGGACAGTGCTGAAGAAGGGGGGCAGAAGTAGAAATACTCTGATTAGTAACTGGTGTCCTCATTACATTGATAAGTACCCTTCCTGTCACACTGCAAGGTTCTATGTTTTCCTTTCTTTTATAATTCTCCTTGAATGGGAACAATACAACCTCTCCCCTCTCCTAATCCCACTGACCAATCCCTGACCCTTCTTCACTCTCCCTCCATAGACCCAAGTCATTCTTGGCCCCTGGTAAAAACCTCAAACTTTTTCAGCTCAATAGCACAGCAACTGAGCAGATTGGAGCGGAAAATTAACTCCCTTGCTGCGGATTTCCATCTCAAAAGGGCCATGCCACCGTGCTCCCACTCCCCGGGTAGATTTGCTCCTACCTCATTCAATACCCCTCCCATGCCCCCACAGAGCACCCCTCAACCCTCCAGTCCGTCAGCAAGTCAGGCACTTTGACCCAACCGGGATCGCCAACCCTTTTCGGTATCGATCCCTGTTATTATTGGCACTAACAGAATCCCTAAAACTGTCCACTCGCCTAGAACTCCTGCTCAATACTCCTCTATCCACCTTCTCCCCCCATCATCGAGGCTCCCCGCCCTCTCTCTTGCATGCTCCTAAACTACAGATCAGCTGTACGACACGCCACAGACATTGCAGAAGCTCTACTCACTGAAGAAATTGACATTGCTTTCCTCACAGAATCCTGGCTCAATGTCCACTCCACCCCCATTCTTGACATTCTCACCCCTCCAGGGTACAATATCATCAGACAAGACAGGCGATCAAAACTGGGGGGGACTAGCCATCATTCACAAAGCTGGAATACAGCTTACCAAACTTAAACCTGCAGAATACCTTTCGTTTGAATACCTGGGTGTCGAACTCACTGCCAAGGGCACCTCACCCATCAAATTCCACACCATCTACCTTCCTCCTGGAGAGCGTACCCTTTTCCCCGAAGAACTAACAAACCTAATAACATGATTCTCCATGACAGACACAAAAGAAGTTTTCCTGGGTGACCTAAATATCCACTGGAACGACCCAGAAGACTCCACTGTCCAGAACCTATCCAACCTACTGGAAATATACAACCTCAAACAACTCTGCAATAAACCAACTCACATCAAAGGTGCAAGACTGGATGCGATCATTATCAACAACGAACTGGTCTCTCTGAGAACGATGTCTCCCATTGACTGGTCCAACCACCACCTCATTCTGTTCAAGATTGACGCACTTGTCAGCACCAACCTATTCGTGATGACAAACCTGAACACTAGACCAGAAACATCAAAGAAGTCCCTTTACCCGAACTTGAATCCAGGGTTCATGCCCATCTTCAACTCCAACCCTCATCATGGACGGCCTATGACCTCACTACACTGGTGTAACGTGGATCTGAATGACGGAAGGCATCAACTCAGACAAACTGAAAGGTCTTGGAGACTAAACCCTTCGACTTTGCAACTAGCACAACTTAGATCTGCCCGGCAGGCATACAAAAAACAAATTTTCAGTGAAAAGATGGCTTTCTCCCACAGCCAACTAAATCTGGCGAAAAACAGACCGAGAGAACTCTTCAACATTGTCAAAAGCCAAACAAACTGCACTCCCTCTCAAGAAATCAAAGCCACCAAAGAGCGAAGTGAAGAAATTGCCACCTTCTTCACTAATAGTCACAAAAATGGATCAATCCTTCATCCAAACCGCTAACCCTCCTTCCCTCTTAACCTGCCTCCCTTTAATCACCCATGACCAATCAGAAAGAGTTCTGACCATCAGGTCAATCAGGTCTGCCTCCAGCTAAAAATCAATGAGCTAATGTCGGAAAACAAAGTCTTCAGTATAATTTCTAACCTAAAACTTTCCTCCCTCACTATCCCATCCACAATTATAAAAGAACTCAACCACACCATTTCCCCTTTCTGGACAAAAATCATCAACGCCTCTCTCTTACCTCTGGCTATGTACCAGACTCCCTTCCACTAGAACAAATCACACCTATTCTCAAGAAACCAGGGGCCGACCCTAATGATCTTAACAACCTCAGACCTATCTCCAACCTCCCATTCCTTGCAAAAACATTGGAGAAATGCGTTCTCCACCAACTCAACAAACACATTGATGAGTTCAACCTCCTCGACACCTTTCAATCAGGATTCAGAAAAGGCTGTAGCATGGAAACAGCTACTCTCAACGTCTCTGACGATATTCACAAGGCTTTAGATGAAGGTGATGCCAGCCTACTTATCCCTATTGACCTATCTGCGGCATTCGACACAGTAAATCATCCAGCTCTTCTGGAGACCTTGTCGAAGCGCTCCGACATTAATGGCACTGTACTAAAATGGTTCACCTCCTTCCTTCAACACCGCTCGCAACAAATTAAAATCAACTCCTGTCTCTAGAAGCCAACAAAAGTCACACTTGGGGTCCCGCAAGGCTTGATCCTCTCCCCGTCCCTCTTCAATCTCTTTATGGAGCCCCTCACAATCATCTTGAAAAAAGCTGGAGTGAATTACCACCTTTAAGCTGATGACACCCAAATCTATTTCAAAATCAAGTCTCCCAGCGACATCCGACACCTCAAGGTCACTCTAACCAAGATCCAAACTTGGTTCAACGCTAACCCCTTAAAGCTCAACCCAGATAAAACGGAATTAATCCTATTCTCGCCAAAAAGCAACCATCGACCAATTCAGGAGTGGCTCAAGAATCTGGTTGCCCTAAACTGCCCCCTCGTCCTATCCGACTCTAGGCATCACCCTTGACAAGAACTTATCAATGGAGGCCCACATCAAAAACTCGGAAAAAGTGCTCTTTTCTCTCTAAAACACCTCAAGAAATTGAAACCTTTTCTTCCCCATGATGACCTCAAGAAAATTCTCTCTAAAATCGACTACGGGACGCCATCCTAACAGGGACTACAAAAACTCACCTAGCCCCACTAAGTCCAGTGCTGAACATGGCTGCTCGACTCATATCTGGAGTAAAAAGATTCAAGCACATCACTCCAGCTCTCAACTCCCTCAACTGGCTTCCCATAGAAGGGAGGTGTATTTATAAACTGGCCTGCATCACACACAAAACCCTTCACTCTGCGGCTCCCAACTACCCGAACAACAAACTGGTAAGAGCAGGTCAATCCAGAACACTGAGAAGCTCCAACTCACTCCTTCTTATTCCTCCGAAACTGAAAAAGAAAAACACCCAATACCGATTGTTTTCTGTCAACGCTCCCAGGATGTGGAATGCTCTCCCTAGAGTCCTCAGATGCAACACCTCCTTCTCCTGTTTCAAAAGGGACCTGAAACTCCATCTCCTTAACAAATACTTTCCTGACCAACGTCAACTAACCTAGACTTCAATATCCGAGCGGACTCCTCTCTCTCTTGACATTCAAGGACAGTTGGTGACCGGGCTGTGTTAACCACCTCTTTTTTTGTTCTCTCCCCCTCCGCTGCACTGTTCACTTATTTTTCATGCTGTGTTTTTTTTATCTCTGGTTTGCTTCCTTACTGCCTGCCTACTATGTAATGCAATTTTCTTCTGTTTTTTACAGTGTGTCTGTAAAGCGCTCTGATACCCACAGGTCAAGCTAGCGCTATTTAAAAATTTTAAAATAAAAAATAAAATGAAATAAATGCGTTTTCCTGACCCTTGTGGTATTGCTTTGGTAAATTCGGAGAGAGACTTCACATTTTCAAACTGTACAGGTAAAATGTGAGTGCTAGTTTTCCAGTGGTAACTCGCCTGCAGAGTGTCATAGTTTTGACATGAAAGAAGACTTTGTGTAATAAAGTAAATAGTAAGCAATTAAATAATTAAGCTCCTTAGTGGCCTCCATAATCCCCGAGATGTCTAATGCTGCTTGAGGATTTTCTAAGCAACAAATACTAATAATGGTGCATCTGTACTGTTGATTTCATGCCCTAATCGATAAAAGCCTGCTTTTAATTCAATTGCAGAAATCTAGTTTGTTTTTGAAGACATGTAAGAGATAGCTCAGTAATTACATGCAGGTTTAGTGCTGTTGGTTTGAAACATACTGATAGCGGATTTTGATTGTCTTAAGACGAGTGTTGTTTGTTATTTTGCCCACCAGGCAGATGCAATCTATCTTTTTTCGGCTGTCACAGATGTGGCTTCTCATCCTGCATCTGTTTCTCCTACAGTCAGATTGGCACTTCGAACGTGAAATCTTATACATCATTGGCAAAGTGACAGCGTCTGAGGAACCTAGCATTGCACACACAGAGATACGTATACAAAGGCACAGATGCACCCACACATGCACTGACACACATTCACACATGACCACAACACATGAAGGGACAGACATACACACATGCAAAGTAACATACGCAAAAGCACATATACCGCTGCACAAAAATAGAGGTTGCTTTATTAAATCATTACACCCTTTCGTGCCTGAGATGGGGGATGGGGTCCTTTGCATACAGTGCAGCCATACATCATCAGCGCTGAAATAATTAAAGGTAGGCGTGCAACGACTCGGGCGATGGAGAAAACTGAGGAAAGGTAGGAAACGAAAGTGACAGGTAAGACTTACAAGGGATGTCTTTAGTATCGAAGATTTAGTGATGCAAACCTTAAAAGTGCTACGATTTCAAATGACACTTTGACCTGGTCTACAGAGTAAAACATGGGGACATCCCCTTAAAATTGTGAGTCCATTGGAGTCAAGTCCATCTGAAGAAATGATTGACATATATTTTGAAACTAGATTAAGCAGTCTATTAACTTTTAGTGAATCTTCAAACATTGGATTTTGAATTGCGACAATATGTTTATACAATTGTAACCTAGATATTTTGGCACACTTCACTTTTCCTCTACAGGACTCATTGGTGGTGTTGTGTTTAGCTGTTAGCAGAAGATGAGGAAATGACTGTGTACTTTAGACTTGAACAAGGATATGTTCCTAGAAGTGAAGGGACTGATTTCTATCAGGATCTTGTTTTTTGATTCATTCTGACATAAGAAGCTGTCTTTCATCCAGTGGAAAATGTGGTCCACAAAGGGCGCCTTGTTAGTCTGGTTTGTTGACCTGTTTTCAAGATGAAAATTAATTTGGGTATCCACCGTACATTTGGAGTTTAACCTTGTACTGCCATATGAACTATCCAAGTAGCCACATATAAACACTAAAAAGCGGGTAGGAAGGAGAGGACTCCTGTGGTACTTGGAATAACACAGCAAGTGATAAGGATTCTATTGACCCAATCCAAACTTGATGGAAGCATTTCGAAAGGAAAGATTTGAGCCATAACAGAACAAAGTTAACAACTGTGGGCCATTCTTCAAGTCTACTTAGCAGGATGTTGTGAGTCCCTTTAAAATAGGGAGCTGTCTGGGCATCTCTCTTTCGATTATATTGCTAGAGAAGAGTAGGTTGGAGCTAGGCCTGTAGTTGAGGCAGGATCTTTGTATAAGCTGAATGTTTCTTCCTGATGCCTGGGATGATGGTTTGTTTCAAAGCAGTATGGGTGATATTAGGTAGGAAGGAGATGTTCAAACCCATTCAAGTGATGGGAGGAACTGCATTATGCATGCTGTAGAAGTAGTCAACGTTTTATCCAATGAGGCTAAGGCCAGCAGATGTGCAATAGTGAATGTTTCTAAATATTTCCCCTCTATCTTACATGCTGTTAAGCCTTGCTATAAAGCTTTTACTGAAATCATGTATCACTAATTTAGCACTAATTGGCATTCAGTTAGGAAAATCTAAGATCAAAGCCTCAGCCCATGTTCTTAATGTTTTATGGTATCCTGAAATGCTTCTCCTACTTATGTATAATGCTGGTAAAGGCTTTGTCAGAGGCTATAACTTAAATATTGTCAAAAAGGAGAGTTCTGTCTATGTCCAAATAATACCAGGGATAGGCATTGTGATGTGAACTTAAATAGGCAGGCCAAGCTTCCGAAATTCATGGGTATCCATTTTGCAGTGTTCTTGGATATGACAATCAAGAATCTATATAAGAACCAGATAGAAATCATTTAGAAATCTGTTATATGAATTGCCATGAGTAAGACATTTTTAAAGTTAAAAAGGCTTGTGAATCAGGGGCAGCCATGAGTAAACACATTTTGTTACTGAAAATTGAATAAATCACCCCTGGAGCTGCAGTAAGACATAACTACTAACAAAAGATGCTATGTGAATCAGGCTTGGATATTCCCGAGTTTTTCACCTAAGTGAGGAGTAAAAGGCAATTACAGCAAAAGCTTGGTGAATCCGGTCCAGAGAGCGGAGGGGCTGACAAGGACCCTTACCATATTTACCTAAAGGTGGAAAATGGCATATATTTTATGTCAAAGTCAACTCTGGATCCCCTCATTGCCAGTGAGGGAGATGTCTCCAGCATCAATTCTTTAGCTTGAGGTGTGGTTCATGAACAAAGAGATGGATGAGAGATAGACACTGTGGTAACAGTACTGCAGGTGAGATCCATGATTCCATTGTCCAGGGGCATAGATCTGACTGAAGATGACTGGATGATTCGTAAGTGAAGATGGGCAGTAGAATAATTTCCAGGGTTTTTTTCTCCAATTTTTCTTGGCATTTCAAAAAGATAAAGGGTATATTCAAAAATTACAAATGATACATGTAAAGATAATCCAATTAAGAAAAGGGGAAAACAAAGAACAGTCAAGTACGCCAGTTATATGTAATTGAGACCAATCATCTCAACATACCCTCTGAATATGCAAAATAACACTTAAGTGAACAAAACATCTGAAGTAGATATATTCCTAAATATATATGGGGAAAAATTTTAAAGTTGATGTAGATCCAGAAAAGGACCCCAAATACAATCCAAGTGTTGCAAGGTATCATTTAGTTTATAAATCTTCTCCTCAAATGTTGCCACTTCTTTAGATATCTTCAAGCCAGGATTGAATTGTTTGGGGATCTGTCTTACAAAAACATAATATATTGACTTTGGTTAAGCCAAGGGCTGTGGAAAGCCATTTATAAGTGTGTATGGACATGGGGAGTATGTCTGAAATATACAAAAGCGACAATCATGCTGTGCTGTTAGGGAAAGGCTGATGGGAGAACAATCTTTCAAATATTTCTCAATCTGGAACCAAAAAGCACAAATTGTTTTACATTCCCATAGTATATGAAGAATATCGAAATCAGGTTCTTGACATCTCTATTAAAGGGTGTCGGGGCTAAATTTGGCTGAGTAAAGCTTAGATGGTGACCAGTGTCAGCAATGCAGGATTTTAAAATAACAAAATTTAAGGCAAGAATCTCCAAGCATATACAAAACCAAGGAGTATCTTGTATTGAAAATGAAATCTTATCAAAATTCATATGTAGACATAATTAATTCCACAGCAAAAGAAACTCTTTACAGCAGGCTTGCTTCTTCTTTTCGTTTTTTCTTTTTCATTTTCCACTTCAAGTATTATTTTTCAAAGATGCTTCAAAATAAATGATGATTCAATACAGCCAGTTCAATTGATGATCAAATACATCAAAATACAGCCTATGCGTTTCGTCCTCAATGGGACATCATCAGGGCTGTAGGAAGTAAAGAAGAAGAAAAAAATATATAACTAACCATTCATAGATACATTCGTTATCAATCTTACATTCAATAATTTATTTACTGAAATTTCCTCTTGATTTCAATCAAGAGGAATTTTCAGTAAATAAATAACGAATGTATCTATGAATGGTTAGTTATATATTTTTTTCTTTTTTTTTTTTCTTCTTTACTTCCTACAGCCCTGATGATGTCCCATTGAGGATGAAACACGTAGGCTGTATTTTGATGTATTTGATCATCAATTGAACTGGCTGTATTGAATCATCAATTATTTTGAAGCATCTTTGAAAAATAATACTTGAAGTGGAAAAAGAAAAAGAAAAAAACGAAAAGAAGAAGCAAGCCTGCTGTAAAGAGTTTCTTTTGCTGTGGAATTAATTATGTCTACATATGAATTTTGATAAGATTTCATTTTCAATACAAGATACTCCTTGGTTTTGTATATAATTTCTAGTTGTAGTGGCCTTTGTGGTGGGCCATTCCAAGTTGAGTGTCTAAAACTATTATAATTTGATTGTGCTAAGAATTGGATTTCACGAAGTGCATTAAGTAGGTAACTTTCACCGCATAGTATTGTTGTAAAGAATCTCAAAGCAGTCTATTGTAGTTTTCCAGTAAGGTGTACCCACTCGTCGGATAATTGTATATTTAGCCGTGAAGACCACCACTGTTGTAGAGAGGAAGAGGTGTCTGTAGAGAAAGAATGTTCAATAAAGATGGTATAAAGACCAGAGACAATTCCCCTGGAATTCTTCCAGGTTTGGATATATTGTGCAATTGGGGATTGTGAGGTTATGTCCTTACTGGTTGCCATTATTGATGAAAGGTAAACACTGAGTCCAGAGCACACGTGAAGTTAATTGTTGCGACACATGTAATGTGCGAATATCAAAGTCTTTTGTAATGAAATAACAAGAGCAAGGAAACAAGATCGACAAACAATAGTTGATTCTTTTGATTTTATATATGATTGCGGTCCTCCTTCAAGAGGAGATCCAAAGAAAAAATCAGCCGACACGTGTTTCGTCAGACGGGTAGTTACCCGTGACTCTTCAGGGCTGAATATATCTCAAAAGTGCGTTATCGGGGAACCGGTGATATTTCCAACCCGGTCTTGATCGGGGTAAAGGGTTGCGAAAAGCCACTGTGGGCCGGTTTCGTTAAGGGTATTCCAAAAGAGTGAGAGGGTCACAAAATGACGGGCGGGTCCTGCCGTCAATTGCCCAAGATTGTTGGACGCTGAGTTGAAGCATGGAGTGCCGAGTGCTAGACCATATCCGGTTACAGCATAGCACTCGGCACTCCATGCTGCAACTCAGCGTCCAACAATCTCTTCCCCTATCCCCTCTTTTGATTGCCTTTTGGCACAATTTCTTAATTGTTGAGGCATGCTCTGCAGTACTGGGACATGCACTGTAACAGAGTGGCATACTCTGGTGCATGTGTATGCACTGATATTGCTAAAAAATATTGTATGGACTGGAATTTTCTGTAATTTCCTACAGAATTGAATTTTGCACATAGTGGTTTGTGTTGTTTGCAAGATGTGTGTTATGATTTGCTAAACTGTAGTGTACACTGTTTATTTTGTGCTATTTGTCTTCTTTAGGGGTAGTGAACATCAATACAGGTGAGCCTTGACTATAAGCCCTATAATTTACAGAGCAGCTAAACACAGTGAGCACACATCTTCCACCCCCCTAGATTCAGGCAGTGTTTTAGGGTATTGGGCCTTTGAGGGTTACACTCCCTCCCAAATAAATAGTCTTAAATACGGAGCCAAGACGATTTTATAGGACTAGTTTCAATAACTATATAGGCATGGGGCATAAAGGTCAGAATGAAATATTATAATTCTTCAGGGTTATGAACAGTACTCATTCAAATTATTTCTCTGCATCCACAGTCATGTATATGGCCATAAGACAAGAATGCACTGATAAACGACGGATTGTGCGCACTGCAGACAAATATATGACTCACACAAACCAAGCAGAGATAACATAGAGGCGGATTTAAATGTTGGCAGAAAGGGTACTCTGTTGCAATGGTGACAGAGTACCTTTTCTGCCAACCTGAAGGCCCACCTGCCTTAATTAGAGACTGGTCGACCTACAGTTTATAGACTACTCTGTCTCCACTGCCTATACAAAACGTACTCTGTTGGGCCGTCAGTGATTTTGCCATTTGCCTGGCTGCTATATTTATATTGGGCAGACACATCGCCAGTGCCCACTGCCCATCACTGCCATGAAAAATATGGCGGCAATGGGCAGTGAAAACATTTTAATAACACCCACGCCATGGTAGAAGGGGTCAATTCTTGGGTGGTGCATGGGCTTCCCTGCGCATCCACCCATGGATTTTGACACAAATACATGTCTACAAAGAATTGTATCAGACGAAAGGAGGGGCACTGTGTATTCCAATGGAACTAGGGTAATGAAGGCAATTTGTTGTCATGGCAAGTTTTGAATGTGATAACCACTGCCAACGCATTGAATGTTTCTAAATGATTACCTTTGGAACATTGTTGACTTTGTGGACTACAAAGAAATGTAGGCATGGTTTTGAGCCACAATCATGGTCCTCCCGGAGAACGGCATAGCGAGGAGAAATATTTTTTATTTCTCCTCATATTTGCAACATACATGCAAATAGAAAATGTCCTTGTAGTGTACATACACACTGCATAATCCATTTTAAGTGTCATGGATCCGTTAGGACTTTTTCAATGGAATATCATCCTCAACAATTCTTGGATCAAATTATTCCTTGCGTATTAAAATCAGCCCCTTAAATTTGACCTTAGCGGCATCGAGCACATGCACAAATGACCCACCTTACAGTTGACAGATCCATGCCCAATTTACCCACCTTTCTATGCCACCACATTGCCCGATGTCAGCCGCACAACGCCCATAGGGATAAAAGGGCTTCAGCCCCCCCCCCCCCTGTGTGTCTCATGCCGGGCTGCTGCAGCTCGAGCTGCTGTGGGCTCGGCTGGGCAGTGTCTGGAATCTTATCTCCTGCACCCCTGAGTTTTTCACAGATCTTTAAAGACCATTTGCATATTCACATACCTTTGTTAACTGGTTACCGAGGCTTCGTTTTTTTCTGGTTCCAGTACCCCCTGGACTCCCACTCTGCCTATTCCTTACATTTGCATTTTACATTTACTGCTGTAGTGAAAGAATGCATTCCATGAAAAGAAATATAAAGCAGGGCTGACAAAAGAAAATGCCAGCCATGTGTTGTTTAAAGAGCCTGCAAAGACCTCGTCTTGAGACTAAATAGAGTTATAAATAAAAAAGTATGTATTCATTTGTAATGTGAGTTTTTGCTCTTTGTTCCCTTTAATTATCAGTCATGGGTCGTTCAGGCAGCCCTAGAACACAATTAAAAGTGCTTTCTAGTTATATTTGCTGTTCCAAGTATACAAAGATACGTGCTGAAAATACAGCGTTAGGTGACTGCTTATTTTTGTACCGTCTGGGAAATCAAAATAATGAGATGGCAACCCTAATCATAAGACTGGAAGTTTGTTGCAGGATCAGCACATTATGTATTTCTTCCACCCTCGAGCCCTGATTAATGCGATAATAGCAATAGTTAAACGTATATCTGAAACCCTACGATGCTCTCAATAACATGCTGAATTACTTCAAGTGCCTGGGAATACAAGCTGCATTCAGACAACTCACTCCTGATTCTTGCCCTTTACTTTCACGCTCACCCTGCACTCACAGCGATCATAATGCACTCACACTGATCACCATGCACTCACACCATTCACCCGCTAACCCTGCACTCACAGTGATCACTCCAGTCAAACGAGCACACTACTCACCCTGCACTCATGTGACACTTCACTCACATGTCCCCCTCACTTCTCAATCTGCAATCTCATTCACCCAAGCCCATCACTAACCATACATTCATTCATCGCACACTGCACTTACATCCACACCCAAATTCATATGTCACCACACTCACCCTGCGGTCACTCCTCTTACCATACTCTTACACTGTCTCATCACACACAGTGCACTCAGATGGGCACTCCTGCCACCCACACAGTGCAGAGGGTTAATGTGCCTGCTACAAAGAACGTGTTCCATGCAGATCACAGAAATGAGTGTGAGTAAACTGTGAGTAGTGATATAAAAAAAATGAAATGTTTGTCAGAAAGTTGCTATAGAGATATGAGGTGCATTGTTGGTGAGTGGTAGTGAGGAAATTCATGCAGAAGGAGGAAATGGGGGAGGGGCACCAAAAAAAAGACTGTTGCACCGTGTGCGACCAGTGCTAGGGCTAGCCCTGGCTGGGAGTGTTAGCCCCGCCCTCCCCCCGAAGTTCAGGTCTAGTTGCGCCCCTGCCCGATATCCTACATATAACTTTGATTCTGTTTAGCGTTTTGGTTGATTTGCTTTCCTTCAAATAACTATAAATAAACTCAAAATATTAATTTCTGGTATTTTGAATGTTGCTAGCTGAACTCAGAGCAAATAATAAACATGGCCAAAGCATACAATGCTCGTGATAAATATGAAGAAGTGTAATTTGGATAAGTTACACATTCAACAAACCAACTTCATTTGTAGAAAGGGTACTAATATTTCTAGGGCAATTTATGGATTATTCAATTAAAAATGTGTGCAGGTCTGGTGCAAGATTGTGTCTACATTTAGAATGGTGGTCTTTGTCAATTTCCGAACTGCTTTACTTTTAAATGAGGCTCTGCTAGGGGGATCCTTCCCTGACTCTTGGAGGGGTGCAGAAGTTGTGCCTATTTTTAAGAAAGGCAGTAGGGACGACCCAGCAAACTACCGCCCCATAAGCTTGCTGGACTCAACCCAGAAGGTTGCGGGGAAAGTTGTTCTGGGTAGGATCCTCCAATGGGTCGACGAGGAAAAGATCCTGTCTGATTTTCAGGCAGGTTTTAGAACAGGGACAGGCACCATCGAGCAAACATTCCGCCTTCTGATGTTATATTGGAAGGTGGTGGTGCTGGGAGGGGGTACGTTATATCTAGTCTTTATAGACTTGAGAACGGCCTTCGACCTAGTTCCACGGGAACTACTATGGAACGTCCTCGATGGTCTAGGTCTACCTAACTACCTGTTGTTCTTGCTTAAAAAATTTCATGAAGGTAATTTCGCCCAGATCAGGTGGGGTGTCCAGGGAGAAAAAACATCTCGCATCCCAGTAGACAGGGGCGTCCGCCAGGGGTCTGTGCTTGCCCCCACTCTGTTTTCTTTATATGTCAACGGAGTGGTGGAGCATCTGCTGCAACACCCTGCAGATGCGCCTACCCTGGCGGGCAGAAAGATCCCAACGCTCCTGTTTGCGGATGACACCCTCCTGATCTCGAAATCTCCAGCAGGCATCCAGAAATTGCTTTCTAGCTTTAAATCCTTCTGTGATAGCAGGGGTTTAGCTATAAATATAAGCAAGACCAAATTCCTTGTCCTTAATCCCCCCAAGAAATCCGTCGCCCCACCTGTTTTAGACTCCACCCCCCTGGAGAGAGTCAAAGAATTTGACTACTTGGGAATTCGCTTGTGTGACTCAATGAGTTGGAAGGCACACCACCAAAAGATGTTCCTGATGCATAAAAGGGTCACGGGTGTTTTGCTCAAGGAACAACGAGCCTCCTCATTGAAACCAATCGGGGCAGTGCTAGATATCTACAGAGCAAGGGTTGTAAGCGCAGCATTATATGGCGCTGAACTGTGGGGTACGCAGAGAGTCGACACGTTGGCAAAGATGGAAAACAACTTCCATAAAGATCTGATGAGGCTACCCCACAGCACTCCTACAATCCCCCTCTTGCTGGATGCAGGCACTCGCCCAATTTGCGAGCAAGCAAAACTGCGCCCTCTGCTTCTTTGGTCCCGGGTATGGAATGTTCCAGAATTGTGTAGTTACGCTGACGCCCTGAAAGATCTGTTGTCCCTCCCAGGTTGTAACAAGATACCCTGGTTTAGGGAGGTAAAACGATTGCTCTATGAGCTGGGATTGGGAGATGCTTGGGCCAATAAAACAGCACCCCCCAAGCTGCTTCTAAAGAATGCCTACTGGCTGTGGGTAAAAAATAACAGAATGCGTAACTCCAACCTTTGCAAATCTGCTGCCCAATTTTTATTAGTTAAAGATTTCCCCTCCAGGGAACCTTATTTGAACCTAATCCACAGTTCTGGAGACAGATCACTCTACTTCAAATTTAGGGTGGGTGTTCTCCCCTTAGGATTGTTTACTTCCTCTTGGAATCCTCCCTTTCAAACGGTCCCATTTTGTCCATTTTGTGACTTTAGGGTTGAGTCTGACGCCCACCTTCTGTTTGAGTGTAGTGCTTATGCAGCCCCTAGATTGAAATGGTTAAAGCCCTTGTGCAGAAGTCTGGGAACAAGATCACACTTAGAAGCACTACGTATATTGCGCTCTGATGCTCGCCCATTTTTTGCATGCTGCATGGCAAAATTTCTTGGCTGGGCATGGCGCATAAGATCTGCAAAAAAGCTACTGATTCAATAATGTCTTCCCTTCTGTGACCTGTTTTTAGATACTAGTGTAAACATTTGCAAGGATTGCTTAAATGTGTATTTATGTATTAATGTCTATTATGATTCCCTACGGTATTTTATATTATGCACCTTTGTAATGATTTCACTTTTTGTACTGCTTTTATGATATGTACCGTATCGAAATAAAGCTATACTACTACTACTACAATTTCCGAACTGAAATAAATCTAAGGCATTTTTTAAACAAGCATTTACAATGCAACGGTTTCGCCTTTGGAAAAGTTAGAGCTATTGGCATTGTAAATGACAAAAATTTGTATTTATGTGTTGGTTTTGAAAACAGATAAATAAATGGCATTGTCATTTACATTGCCGTTAGCTTAATCTCTCGCAAATGTGAGACCTATTGTACCCTACGGACGAGCTATTACATGGACACTAGACACCACTGCCCACTTTTAAGCGTTTTCCACCCACGTCTTCCGCCCTACCTGTTGCCTCCACTCCACTTCAGTGTTGGCTCCTGCCAGCAATAAAAAAAGTGCTATGACGTTGCCAGTGCTGACTGCATCATAGTGGGGTTTTAAAATAAGTTCAGGTATTTCTGCAGAGCAACAATACTGCTGTACAACATGGCTAAAAAAACATTGACAAAAGCAATATCTCATATAGGTGAGACCTATTGGTTTTGCCAGCCAGCGCTTGTTTACATTTTTTTTTCTTCAAACATACGTAATTATGCAAAAAAAAATGCAAATATATAAAAATAAAGAAGTGGCCCCAGCAGCTCGACTGCTCTGTACTCGTGATAAGAAAAAATGCTGTCACTCAAAGTGCAAGAGAGCCAATGGATGGTGTGGGCTGATGCATTGCTCCAAGCTGTATGCTATTCACCCCCCTCCGTTTATTGGTCTATTCAGTATCGATCACATTTTCTTTCTGCTCACCTACACCATACTGCATGAGGTGATGGGTCGCCCACCTGAGCCATTATCTCTCTCCACGGTGAGTTTTACATAGAGTGTGCATATGCCTAAAAAGTAGTTCACTTCTGTGTAGGGCTAGAAGGAGGTCAGAGTGACTGTCACAAATACTGTGTGTGGGGTTGGTCGCAGTCACTGTACCATTATCCGGACTGGAAGAATCTCTCAGAGACATGATTGGCAAAAACAGGCGAGTGGGCATTTTCAGTTGTGGGTAGGGTTAGGAGGAGGTCACAATACCCGTCACAAAGGCTGTGGGAGCAGGCCACAGTGACCGCTCCAAGTGCTGCCTGTGTCCCTGTACCTTTATTCAGGTTCGAGGAATCTCTGAGGAACCATGGGCGAAAGCAAGCACTGTTTGCTTTTTACATAATTAAATCAAACGTGGTTTACACTTTGTAAATCCATTAGGCATGTGTACAGTTCGAGGCAATTGGGAACAGGTTATTTGCCCAGGATCACACGAGTCAGAACCTCTCCCACCCCAATCAGACCAGTCTGCGCCAGAACTGTGCGAACATTTTGGGGTGGTACCTAGCGTTGTATTAAGGGGTTTCTCCGATTTTTTACACCATGCAGATAGTGTGTTTTTTTAATTATTTTTCTTGCAGGTTGAAAGGAGGCCCGATTTGTAGTGTGTGTAGGTGTTAAGGTCACCCTGATTCACATAGGAGCGCTTTGTGACTCCGTCGGGATTCTGAACCACTATACAGATGGTACAGTGCACTATGAACTGCGGAACAAAGATCACCGCTTTATATTCCCAGTTTTTCTCGCGTAGTGTGATCCTCGGGAAATCGCTAAATCCCCACGTACTATCGTTACCTTCTCTAGTAAAAAATTATGAGCGCCTGTGTTGGAATCTACTACCAACAGATTTGCGTTTCACTGCTTTACTGCACATAGATTTAGGCGGGGCAGACCACTTACGTGCAAAATAATTCACCGTAGAGCTTTAGGGGCGGTGGGAAGAAAGAACTGAAACTTAGGAGGGA
The DNA here is from genome assembly GCF_964261635.1 of Lissotriton helveticus. Lineage (NCBI taxonomy): Eukaryota > Metazoa > Chordata > Amphibia > Caudata > Salamandridae > Lissotriton > Lissotriton helveticus. Next base: position 1,097,833,910 of record NC_136059.1, read on the forward strand.
GAGAAGCAGTCTAGAAAGTGGGGAAGGGGCTGGGAAGAGGTGGGGATGGCTGGGAACAGGAGGGCGTGAGAAGTCCCCATAGCCACGGATGGGGTTACGGAGCACTGCACGCAGGATACAGGAAGGCCATGGGCTGACGTGCTGCAGTGGTCAGTCCTGGTGTGCGGCTGTCGTGCGGTGGCTGTAGCCTGGACACGGTTATTTACGCTGCACTAGTGGGTCGGGCGTCTTGCTAGCGCTCTTGACGCCGAGAACTTTGAAGCGCTAGTGGTCTGGACATGTTTGCATATTACTAGTGGCCTCGACGTCGCTGTGAACTGCGAAACACTAGTGACCCGGTCATCTTATGAACTGGGAAATGCTAGCGCGGATGGACCCCAAACTGGGAAGTACTGTTGCCCAGAAATCGTCAATTTCAAGACTCTGGTGGTCCTGCCATTGTACACTGTGACACCGTGTGAAACTGCAAGTTCGGACTTCGCAAACCTAGAAGCGCGGATTGCGGGTCTGGACGTCACGAGCGAGAGACCCCAGAGACGACGGAATTGCCGAAGGATGGTGGACTCGTCACTGGATTTCCCCCACTCGAAAAAGACAAAAACATCACGGAGGAAAAAAAACACCCGCCCACAGCTGCATGACGTGAGAAAAGGGGCAGGATGAGAAAAACATCGCCGGAACGCCCACGAATCGCCTCGAACCATAACAGACAGATCTCACTTCCAATGGCTAGCCTCCATTTATAGAGCTAGCCAATGGAAGTGAGAGGCGGTGACCAAGCCACATACTCTTCTCAAAAGTTTTCACCTGCGCCAAAAAGCTGCGCGGTGCAGCTTTCGACGAGGCAAACCTAAAAAAGACTCAGAAAAGGAGACAAAGGGGACCAGACAATACTGGAAGTAGCTCCCTTTACACTCCCAGACTAAATTAAATCTCTCATAAGCAGTCACTGGAAAAAAATGAATTTTGTACAGCAAAATCGCTGCTTCAAAACATGCCAACATAAGACATGTTAGAACAAGTGTGAACACACCATAAAAGGCACTGGGGGCTTAACTACAAAAGTATGGTTTGGAGCTACAAAAGAACATCATAAACATGGTAGAGCAACACAGTAAAAACACAAGTCCATCACAACTGATACAAATGAAGCCAGAATTTGAGTTGTTGTCTGAGTTTGACCAATTGTTGTCAGAGTAGTCAATAGGGATCATCAGATAGTGAAGGAATTATGATGAACAGCTATGAGAAGAGCCAGCGAGGAGATGACCTCAAGTCAAGGGAGAGGTCATTCAAAGAATGAGCTGAAGATCACAATGCTCGAAAACCTGGATGTACAGCAGCATTTTTCAGGCAGGGAAGAAGGTTTGGTAGGAGAGAAGATGGAGGACCCTTAAGGGAGTGGAGGGATCTGGTTTGAGCTAGGTGCGCAGGAACACCTAGACTGCGGACAGAGCTAATACAGGGATCAGGATTGAGGACAGTGCCCTTTTGGATGCTGAGAACGAGTTGGTCTTCCGTACTGCAACGCCCTTCTCTATTATTCTATGGCAGCACTGTCTGGCACAACTCTCTGAATGGTTAGAGGGGAAAGCAACTTTTACATTTGGCGATCTAAGCACATTGGATAGATAACTAGTTTAATGAATCCAAGAGACAGGTGAAAGAACTGTACTTCAACATGATGTAGGCTGTTAAAACCACAGTGCAATATGCTTGTCCCCCTGTGCTTAAACAATCTTGCACGGCACACAAACAGTTACAAACGTTATTGAATAAAGTTTATTGCATGCAGAAAGTGAGATGGTGAGAGTGAGAAGAGAACTATGCAGAAGAAATACAAAGAGCAAGAGTGTGAGGGTAATAAGCGTCACAAATGTGTTTCAGAAATTAAAGCAAAATGTGCAGATCAAATATACTGGAATGCCGGACCTCAACAAAATAAATAAAATAAAGACCCATGGGATATTATCAACATGAACAGTTGGTGCACAGGAATCACCTCTGCTGGAGTGACCGACAGTCATGAATTTCAACTAAAAACTTATTGAAAAACAATACACATGAATGATATCCAGTGTACTCTTTTGACACGTTGCTGCACATTTAGCGAGACACATCCCATAAGAAGGACAGCAATATTTTATTTATTACAACACTCTTTAGAACTTGACAAGATGACCTGGATCCTTTGGAAGTTTTTAACAATTACTAAATAGGTAAAAAAGGGAAAAAAAGGAAAGTGAATGACGTGATAGATTCAACATTATACACGAGAAAATAGCTAACTGTGTATGCATCAGGTACGCTGCATACATTGAACAAAACTATAGGTCTTTTCTTTGGTCAGTTAAAATCTTTAATCTCTATGGTAAGGAGGGTACAGAGTCATGGTCATAGATGTCAAAGGAGGCACTGAAAACCAAACCTACAATACTTTTTTGAAGCCTCAGTTGCCACTCTGAAAATGCACTCTACAAGCAATATTTAAACCAGGTCTTAACATTGGGGGAACGCCATCAATATGTACAATGAATTTTAAACTCAAACAAATGTTCAAATTATCAAAATATTGTTGTTGAGCCTGCAAGTAACTTTCGGGTACAAGGAGCAGTGAAACTGCGTTGACTTGCTATCATTCATACCCTTCTAATTTCTTTCCTCCTTGACACTGGCAGAATCTAATATGTAATGCCAGGATAGTCTCCGACGGATTTTAAGCATATATTTTAGATATAAGCTCTAAATAATTAAATCCTCCACTACAGTAGAAACCTTAAAAGGTACCGAAGACACATGAACTAAAAGAAATGGAAGAAACGAATTAGGAGTTTCTAAAATTATAATAGTGTCAATGAAAGGTTGCAAATGGCAAAAATGTAAATGCTGTGCCACTAGTAACCTTTGTAAAATTTTGCATGCAGAAACTGCTTGAATAAACTTCTTCAGAACACCCCCCCCACACACACTGCTTTTTTCACAGCAGTATTACCTAGAAGAGGGTACATTTAGAAATAATTTTTTTCGACACTATCTGCGTTCTTAATGCCTGCTCACCCGCTATGTTTTTATATACTTTGCCAGTGTAGTGGTAATTGCATTTTTTTTTTAAATCTAAATTTTGTGAAGTTCAGCTCTACACACCGTTATTAAAGTTACGGGTAAATGCAGATCTCAGACAATAACACAGGGCACAAGTAACACTGTTTCTGTTAAGTAAGGACTACTTGACTAATACTGTAATCGTTCTTCCCTCGCTCTCAAAGGCCAGATTTTGGCAGTACTAATCTCATGGAGAAACCAACTCGAAAAGTAAGGGGAAAAAATGTATGTCCTCAGTGGCACAGAGCATGTTCTTCAATTCAGTTCTTGATTTTTTTCATGTAGATGAAACAATGGTTTCCTTACTGATGCCCCATCAATACCATTGCCGATTGTGCCAGGATGAAAACTTGCTGCACTATCACGTGAAAACTTAAGGTGCCCAGTTTTTACCACAGACACCCACCCACAAACGCTTATTTTCTCCAAGAGGGCCCTACATTGAACATCATGTTAAAGTGTCCTTGCTAACATTTTGAGTGGGCTTGATGTGAGTAAAACCCAACATCTTGGCAAGATCGACCAGAAAGTTGACTTCACGCTGCATACATCCGGGCTATCTACAAGTCACAAGTCTGAATCTATAAAAAGTGAATGAGAAGTTTCTCTTCTCAACCTTAATGTACTGGGTAGCATGACATTAAGCACTGGTAGCTCCAATTATTTATAGTTCATAAAAGATAAAGCATGTAGCACAAAGCGCTATCAAAAGTTCAACTACTTACTACAATTATACGATACAAATACAGATGTTCAGTTATACAAAAAAGTCATAAAAACTAAAAATCCAAAGGGTAAAGCGGTGCACTGATTAAGTTCTTAATTTTAGAAGTACATGGACCAACTAGATGGGCTTTGAGGGCTCAGTCAGAAGATAAATAACATGCTTCTCTTCCACATGTGACACAAAATGCCAACCTAGACCAACCAATGCAGACATGGAGGCTCGCATTTCACAAAAGGCATACTCGTGTAAATATATAATAGGCACAAATGTCACATGACCTTGAATTTAGCAGTGCTGGATAGCAATACTGTATACTTGTGACATTAGATTCTGTAAAACTAACAAACTGAGCACGTTTGCCCACTTTATATAAAGCAGGCTGCAAAAAAAACTGTCAACCGCAAAATACTTAACTGAGGGAAAACACAATGGAAACGAAGAGTCTGATACAATGTTTTGAAGTAAATTCAGGGTAGATTTAGGTGCAACGGCTCTTGCTGTCTATTCTGCACTGAGAGACAAGCTGCCATCAAATGTCATGTCCTCTTACTTTCAGGGGCCGGCATCTGCACCATTATTTATTTATTTATTTATTTATTTATTCAAAGTTTTATATAGCGCGAACAAGATCCTTACAGATATCAGAGCGCTTCACAATGAAAGGGGTAGGGGCAGTAGGAATGAACAGAGGTAATGGGAGCAATGTAGTAGTCACTAACATGAAAGGATAATAATAACATACATAAAACATATCAAAATACAATCAGGTATATAAGACGGCACAAGTCATTGATCCCACTACAGAGGTGTTCAGGTACACTTTGGGTGTGTGGAAGGCTTATAACAGTGTTTTAGTATAGAGAGAGCACTGAGTGGGGGCACCGGGAGGGTGGATCAGTGACCCAACGTGTATCATATATTGGTTGGTAGTAAGAAAGTAGCGTAGTAGTGTCTCCCTCAAGTAGAGGTATAGTGCCAAAGGACAAGGTGAGCATTGACACAAAGCAATGCAGAGTCTCTGATCCCACACCTATAACGTTCAGGAGATCTTGGCCAGAAGGATGGATTTCACCTCTTTCTTGAAGAGTGCAGTGGAGGTGATACGCCTGGTTTCAGGAGGGAGCGCATTCCAGATCCTGGGTGCCATTCCTGAGAAGGAGCGCTTGTAAGTTTTCTCTTTCCGGAATCTACGGGGTTTCAGGAGTAGATTTTTTGAGCTTCTATTGGATCTCGAACCTCCTGATATAGACAATTTTTGAGCGAGGTAGTTGGGTGCATTGTGGTGCACTGCCGCGTGTGTCATAACTGCAATTTTTAGTTGTATTCTGGCTTCAAAAGGCAGCCATTTTAGGGACTTTAAGTCTGGGCAAATATGCGAATGTTTTCTTGAGCTAGTAATGAGTCTTGTGGCAGCGTTCAGGGAGGCTCTTAAGGGTGCTGTTGTGGATAGCGGGAGTCCGCTGAGGGCCACAATTCCGTAGTCTATTCGAGGGATGACTAACGCTTGTACAGCAGTTTGGAAGTCTTCAGCAGGGAGGAAGGGTTTAATTTTCCTCAGTGTGTTGATTTGGAAATTAGTTGGAAATTGGTGATTCACGGCGGCTAGGAGTGTTCTCACTTATCCTATGACTGTAGCACCAGGACCTACCACCAAATGTGTACAGTGCGAAACGAGGCACTGCTTCTACATTCAAGTCGTTTTCCATCCAATAAGTTAGAAATCATCTCTATTCAGCAGTGTGTCCAAGTGCTGTACTTCCTGATTTTAGTCATGTGAACAAAGGACACATGATGAGAAAGGCTGGAGACGGACGTGCCTATGGTGGAAGGAGGGTATTTTGCCGTGGCCAGCACCTCTGAAATTGGAGACAAAGTGAACGGTGGTAGGAGTGTGATTTGGATTTGTAAATCAGACCATTTGCTCTGCTCCAGTCCTGCCGGCCTGTATGAGGCACAGGAGGGTTTGACATGCAGCAGACTTCACCACGCATTAGATGGCCTGGCATAGGAGAATCACCCATCTTTACCAAAATTTCAGAGGCTCTGGCCTGTCACTGAAGGCCATTCTTGCCCTAAAGGCACTCAACTACCTTCACCTGACTGCCCCAGACGCCAGGTCGCAGGCATTGGCCAGCCCTAAAACTGCCTTCCTTCCCTGCACGCGTGAGCTTAAAGTGTCTCCGACATTGCTCTCTGCTTGTAGACATTTCCGTGGCACTTTCCTGACTAAGCCTAAAACCCTAAACACACTTTAAAATACCTACAGGGACTATCCTGACACGAAACTGACTCTGCCCCAGCCCTATCAGTCACGGAGGCCGACACCTTCTGGGAAATCTGCCGGTCTCACTACAACCCAACGTGCCCCAGCAGAAGGGAAGGTCTGCAGCGACAGCAGAGCGTTTGTTCAAGCGCTCATGTGAGCACGCTGTTTCTCCCCTGTATTATTAGAGCGTGCGGGGGAGGGAGTAGCAGAGCAGCCGTGGTATCGACATGCCAGCTCATACAAAACAAAGCGGCCCAGCGTCTTCCACAAACGAGCAAGACTCACATCCCCCCGCCCTGGAAACACAACAGAGGAGCACAGTGTGGCAGGTGGCCGGAGCGCCAGGCCCTCCCAGGATAAGGAATGATACTCGGCTGAGGAGCAGAAAGATCCGGCGGGCAGGGGGTTAAAATTGAATTAAAACCAGCTCCATCCACCGTAACAATGACCCGAAGCCAAACAAGGCAGAAGATGTATGAGTCATTCTTTCTGCCAGTGAACGAGACAGCTGATCTCCTAAGCAATTCCTCAAGACAGGCAAGTGGGAGCAGCGGCTGGGCCTCCATTCACAAAAACAAGCATTAACAAGAAACAACGGCACAAAAGGGGGGCAAGGCTTACCTAAAAGCCTCGGTAGACGCTGCTCAGAAAGCACAGCGTCCTGTAGGGATTCGGGGGCGTGCTCTCCCCTTCCCATTGGCTGGAAGGTAAAATTCCAGCCAATGGGAAGAGGAGAGGGCGTGACTTAAAAAAAGACACGGAAACGCCCCCGAATCGCGTTTTCACGGGGAGAAAGTGATTGACGCAGATGTCTTCCAATGGCTAGCCTCCATTTATGGAGCTAGCCAATGAAAGACAAGGCGGGACTAAGCCCCACGCTGTAAGAACATGAGATTTCTCCTGGGCGGAGCTAGGAGCTCCGGCCCAGGCGAAACCTAAAAACAGCCAACATTTGGACAGAGAGGAGTTTGCTTTTGCCCTCCTTTCTAGCCCCTTACCAAATCTTTCTTGGCCCTTTCATTCCTGATAGAGGACCAGATTTTGAGACAGGCTTACTGCTTACAGTCAAAAACATTCAACTCAGTTTATCAGTAGAAGCTCTGGCATTTCATAAATGACACGTAGATGCCTATCAAGCACAAATTACCCGTTCCTTTGAGTTCAGTGTTTAAAACAAATCAAGCCCATATGAGAAGTTTTTAGTGAATCACTAGAAATGAGCCATGTTTAATTTGGGCAATTTCGCGTTCCTCAGAGAACGCAGAATTGCCAAAAATTCTGCGATCCGCAACTTTGCGGAATTTTTTGCTTGTTCACGCTTTCAAAATGCGTGTTTGCGAGATATTTCGCCCGAGCACACAAACAGCGTTCGCGAAAAGGAAAAAAGCATCACGAACGGGCGGAACAAGCAATTCCACGTGTTTGTGGAACTCTGCGTGCTGGCGAAGATCTTTTACCATTTCGCAGAGCTTTGCGTAGTGTGACTATGCAAATTCCGCCCACCCCTATACACAACCCCAAATGCAACCTGCTTTTTTGAAAAACAAGATTTATTCAAAACACAATTTTTATGATTCAGGCCCTCATTGTAAAGGCTGCATGAATTCCAATGTTCGTGCATATGGCTGTTTGCAACGCAATTAGGATTCCAATATAATTTAAAAATACCACCCCAGAAAACATTAGGAAGGTAAAACTTGGCAATTGTTTTGAGGCAAAATGTCTCAAAATTCCATGGTTTGTACCTTGAAGCGGGGCAAAACATGGCATTTCCAAGTTATCGGCCTTACCAAGATGAAGAACTCAAAATGTTTGGTAACAGCACACAAGGCAAAAAATTAACCATATATTATCGGTATTCACCAGGTGTGGTATTAAACCAATTTAATACTGCTGGCAAATGGAATGCGGCCCTTGAAGTGTATGTACATTGTCTTGTGCTTAATAGATCAGGACTCTGGATAGCTGGTTACACATCAATGAGATTACCTAAAACAGTACTAGAAAATCATTTTCAATGACCCATAACATTTCCTGATTTAAAAAGATATAGATCATTAAGGCAGCAGCATTGGCATAGACCAGAACAGCATACTCCAGAATAGTGTAGACCTGAATAGCATAGACCAGGAGCTTTATGTATTCTTTGTTTGGTAGAGGATTTTCATTGGAGTTGCTCTGCTTAATCATATGAGCCTGGCCATTGCTGTTACTTCTTCCAGCAGATGTGAGCCTTCCTCTTGCATTTCTCTTAGGCCACAACCTTCTCACAGCACAATCTAAATGGCTGTCTTCCTGATTGTAGCATGAGAGTTAAAATCTGTGGTAGTGGCGGGTGTGCACGATTAACCTCTTTCTTAAACATCCACCCTGGTTCAGCATGAAGCTATTACTTTGCGGCTCTCCATGGTGATTGCTCTACCAAAGGTCTAAGCAGGTGTTCCTATCAGTTGAATACATATCCCTCTGACTCAATCCAGACAAAACAGCCAGTTTCAACTTTAAAATCTGCTCTTCCTTCACAAGAAAAAATATCAGTTTAACAGCACAGTTAAGTACAATCTTACGCTCCTCGCATATCTACTACTTCGAGCTTGCACTCAATAATGTCATAATATGCTAGATCTTTACAGGAGCCTGGGTAAATCTCCTATTTACAGCTTATTTCAAATTAAACTTTACACTAGAAGCATCTGACTATAAGGCACTGTTGGAAAACGAGGTAGCATCTGTGAGGCCTGCACAAATAACATGACACATTTGTCCTTCACTGGGAACCAAACACCCTAGGGCAGCGCCTGACTCTCAGAGGGTAGCGTTGCAGAGCAGTCTGAGGCTTACTCAAGGGAGGTGGTGTGGGCTAGTAATCGCCATTTGCAGGTGCGCAAAAATAACACTCAATAATTGATTGTCCAGTCTGTACTTTGCTTTATAAAAGTAAGAGTACATTTATTAAACACACACACCACTCAATACTATACACCAATTTACAAATATACAAAAGCTGTTGGAATTACTTTGTGACATTGCATAACATCTCCATCCCTCCCGCAGGGGGGGGGGGTTCTAGTACCACCACTCCTATGTATGCACATCATCTTGCCCCCAATGCAATTAGTTGAACCTATCCTGGAGCGAGGGCCCTGCGCACTGGCACCATCCCAGTGGCGTCCCCCTCCCATTACCTCAACAAGCATTCAACAGGGATACACCTGCCTTGGTGACACATGACCCTGACCAAGCATCTCCTACTGACCCTAAAGAATACACATCTACATCTTAAGGGCTAACAGTCTGGGGTCATCACCTAAGCGCAGCAGCAAGACTACATGTTTACGGACACTTTAGAATGACAGTACTCAGCACATTTGGATATCATTAAAAATGCATTGCAATTATAGCCCCTAAAGGCATCACAGATGATCACAGGATTAAGTTGTAAATACCGTCAGACACCCTAGCAGGAGTGTCTAGCCACTTAAATCCACTTTGCTTGTGACATCACCTTACACCAGTACTTCACATTGAACATCAGTCCCTCTAAAAGAAATAACCATTAATAAATGCATTTCAGTGCAATTACGCCATTTCACCTCCAGGGGATGCCCTTCTCGAGACATCTCCAACTCAGCCCTTCAATCTTTGATGCACTTCTCAATGTACCCCCGGCTGTAGAACAAAAGTTCCAGCCTAGGAGGGGATGCAATCTTCACTGAGAGTTGAGGGGTTATTCTTTTTAAATCCTCAAGAAACTTAGGGTGGGCCTTAGCTTTGTGCTGGGGGCGATCCTGCGCTGCTCCAGCAGCTCCCCCCAGCACCTCTCCACACTCAAGGGTGACCCCTCTCCTCTGGGGGCCACCAAAACGCCAAAAAGAATCCATTCCTCATGCCTTGCAAGGCATCATGGGGCGCTTCAAGCTCCTGCCTCTTTCTGGGCCCTCAGTGGGGGGCCCGGTCCCACCTGGATCCCCGGGTAAGGGTATGCGACGCGGGGAGCCCACACCCGGCCGCTCCGCGTTTTGGTCGGGGGCCCGGTGCCACACGGGCCCCTGGCTCCTCCTTCCTTGGTCGGGCCCCGGTCCCACCCGGGACCCCCGCAGGCTCTCCATGTTGGAGGGCAGTCCCCGGGACCTGACCCACCCCGGGGGCCTTTCCTGGACCAGCGGCGGAGCCTCACGCGCTTCGCCGCCAGGGGGCCACAGGTCCAAGGTCGCTCACCTTCTGGGGGCCATATCTCAGCCACTGGAGGTCCGATCTGCCCCATTTTCACATCTTCTTGCTCCTGGCGACGCCCCCAGCCACTGGGAGCACTCTCCTTCACTCTCCGGGTCTCCAAGAGGGTGCACTCTGCAGGGAGCGGTCTGCACTGGCTCCCTTTGCCAGCCTTTCGCCTGGCTCTCCTCCTGCGCCTCTCTTCTCCCTGCGCAGAGGCCCCTGCTTCTGCGCACCGGTCCTGGGCGCTTCTTCTGGTGCTGTTAGGGGCCTAGGTGACAGTCAGGGGGTCTCTCCTTCCAACTGCCCATTGCCAGGCTCCAGCACCTTCCACCTCAGCAGACAACACCCCAGAGAGCTTCTCTTCCAGTGCAAGTACTTTTTAAAAGTTGAGTAGGGGGCTGGCAGAAAGTCTCTGTGGGTCCTATCAAACAGCGACACATCACTTCCCTGCTCCTACTCCCACCTTCTTGTCCAGCCTCTGGGTTTGTTCAAAATGGAGTCGTCCAGTGTCTCTGGCCACATGGCCTCTGAAACCCAACTCTTTCCTTCTTGGTGCAGCCTGGTACCTGGCACCCAGTGACAGCTGCTAATGGATGAGCCTGTAGCCCCACCCATCTTCTTCTTTGTGGAGAGGAGGCCCTAGCTTGTGGAAGAAAGGTTATCAATCCATCCAGCTGAGGTCAGCCCTCGGCCAGGGTCTGGTCATGGCTGGCTCAGAGAAATATGACAGTTCTGTATAACCCAAAAGCAGTACAAATGACTTTGGACTCTGCAGAATACTTATTTTCACCTACTCTACAATGGACTTTAGTGCGTGTCTGGAATGTGTAGGCCTTGTGGAAGTCATTTTAGCCATGGGCCCCACATCCCCATAGGGGAATAATGAAGTGAAAACACAGTAAAGCACACTGACTTTCCCTGGCATGTTCCTTCCCAGGGTATAAAGCCTATTCCATGTCACCACCCAATTCTGCATAAGTCCTGCCACACCATTCACTCTGTAGCTGCTCCTGGACTGCGCATGCTCGGAATCTCCACTGCGCAGCTCCTACACGTGTGCACACGCATGTACACCCGTGTCTGCATGTAACCAGCACGGTGTCCCATACTCCAGCTGCTGCGCAGCGGCCTAGTCAAGCCAGGCGGACACCAGTAAAATCTCCATGCAGTCTCCTTCATTATGAGTTCACTGTGGCTGAGTCCCAGATTATGAGGCTCCTCCACAGTAAAAGCTCAACAATTAGGTGCTCAAAAAGCGAAAAAGCCAGGCGGCCCATAGTGTCAGAACCACCTTCTAACATTCGCCGCGCCCAGCTGATTCCTACAGGGAAGAAGTAGCCATTCTACATGGTTACACTTCCCGTAGTCAGCGATAACTAGTTATAAGGGGTTCTGACCAGACCCCCCTTACTCACAAGTTATCCACTCAGACCACCTGCTTCTCCCATCCATGAAATCTCCAACCATGACAAGGATCCCAGACTACCCTAAGAACCCTCCAGGCTCTAGGTTAGATACCTCCAGGTCATTCATGGTCTACATGGACTCAGCCTAACTAGGGCCCACCATTGCCCTTGGGTATGCACACTATGCCTACCCCCTGTCTGGACAAGGGTACAGTGCCTCAGCACTGATGCGGTCTCCTCGGATAGGTCTACATCCCATCCCCGGGTCACAAGCTGGTCTCCCTTCCAGAGTTTGTTCCAACAAGTACCCTCTCTCCGTTTTGGTCCTTGCACCCTAAAGATGCAACCTCTCTGGACCCTCACCCCCAGCCTGCAGCTGAGATCATTTTGCTGCCACCACCCTTTCGGGATGACTGGCTTCCCTAAAGAAAGCACAGCCACTCATGCTTTTCCCACTCAGAAAAGCTCCTCTGACCACTAGCCTGACTCCAAAAATAGGACCTCAGACCGGTCTCACTACCACACTGGCAGTGCTAGGGAGGAACACTGAGGGTGCCTTGACAGACCCCCTACAGCTCATTCACCCCGTCAGTAGCTCCACACGGAAACTACCCCGGGAACCTAGATCCCCTTCTTGTTCTCCGCTGCGAGAACAGGGCCTAAGTACCCTTCCCTCTGAGAGGTGCGCTCTCTTCCCGGAGTACCCTTAGAGAGCCTGTGGGCCCCGAGTTAGCTAGACCCAGGCCCACTTCTCATGGCTCTCCACGGTCTCCCGGCAGCGCCCTGGGAGACCGTCCAGGGACCCACATGGTCCCTGGATGGCCTGCACTACCCCTTCTGAAGAGCAGGGTCCCTTCACTTAAGATAGGCCCCACCTGCCTTCAGGGTAGTACTACCATTCTCAGCCAGGGACCCTAAAGATCCCGGCTAGGCCTGCACCACCCCTTCGCGAAACACAGGGTCCCTTCACTGAAGATAGGCCCCACCTGTGTTCAGGGTGGTACCACCTTGCAGAAATCCACCTCCTGCCTCGAGCTAGGGGGAACAACCCCATGCTCCTGGTCCTTGGGTCCAAGTCCCACAGGACCTACCAGACTGGTTGCCGGCTAGGCATCGCCCCAGCCACCACTTCAGGTTCCCTCCACCAGCTCCAGGTCCTGGGGTTCAAGTCCCACAGGAACTACCGGACTGGTCACCGTCCACCACTAACCCTTCAACTCGAAACTAGGGAGCACATTACCCCCACTCACATCTCCACTGGGTCAGTTACCTTGCCCGCCTAGTGTACCTAGGGGCTACCACTACACATCATCACTCAAGAACTACCCTCCTTTGGGGTCACCCACTACCAGGGGCCACCCCTGGGTTGCTCACCTCCCCACCAGTTACCCTGGGGGGCCTGCCGGACACTCAACTCTACTACACCCTCCTCCCACCGTGGGAAAAATTTGTTGGGGTCCCCCCCATGGGAACCCCTGGGGGTTACTACCCGGAGTAAAGAAACCTCCTGCCTCACCCTTCCAGTGGTTTTGGCCTGCGCCAATAGCAAGAAACTTTCAGCGGGGGAAGGATAGCTGGTGCCCCTTCTGTGGAAACCCTCCCTGCCTTTAAAAAGTGCGGGAACTTCCCAGGACCCCTTTTTCTCCTGACCCCCATAAAGGTCAATCCACCCCTACACCCCCTCTGTGAGGTAGGTATCAGTTGCTGTCCCTATCTCTTGAGGAGACACCCTCCTCATGCAGGTGTAGTGCGTGTAGTGTTAGGGTTCAAAGATGTACAATATGGTTTAGAATATTTGTTTGTAATCATTTCCTGGAAAGCAGAATCTTGCTAGCACATGATAATCCACATAGCGCGGTCATATCAATACAGTTTACATTTAAACCATAATATCTTCACATGACACATAAGGGCGCGGGGCTTTTCTTTCCCATACTTTTAGCTCACATAACCAAAACTTTGAACCCTTCTCAGAGCCTTGCGCTCTTCCATTTGCTCATTACTGCATAGGTAATGTGTGGCTAAACTGGACTTATCAAATGCTATAATTGCACACCAGAATGGGATACTATGTTTCCCGCCGGTAGACACCAAAGTTGGAAAACGAGGCAGCATCTGTGAGGCCTGCACAAATAACATGACACATTTGTCCTTCACTGGGAACCAAACACCCTAGGGCAGCGCCTGACTCTCAGAGGGTAGCGTTGCAGAGCAGTCTGAGGCTTACTCAAGGGAGGTGGTGTGGGCTAGTAATCGCCATTTGCAGGTGCACAAAAATAACACTCAATAATTGATTGTCCAGTCTGTACTTTGCTTTATAAAAGTAAGAGTACATTTATTAAACACACACACCACTCAATACTATACACCAATTTACAAATATACATAAGCTGTTGGAATTACTTTGTGACATTGCATAACATCTCCACCCTCCCGCAGGGGGGGCGGGGGTCTAGTACCACCACTCCTATGTATGCACATCATCTTGCCCCCAATGCAATTAGTTGAACCTATCCTGGAGCGAGGGCCCTGCGCACTGGCACCATCCCAGTGGCGTCCCCCTCCCATTACCTCAACAAGTATTTAACAGGGATACACCTGCTTTGGTGACACATGACCCTGACCAAGCATCTCCTACTGACCCTAAAGTATACACCTCTACATCTTAAGGGCTAACAGTCTGGGGTCTTCACCTAAGCCCAGCAGCAAGACTACATGTTTACGGACACTTTAGAATGACAGTACTCAGCACATTTGGATATCATTAAAAATGCATTGCAATTACAGCCCCTAAAGGCATCACAGATGATCACAGGATTAAGTGGTAAATACCGTCAGACACCCTAGCAGGAGTGTCTAGCCACTTAAATACACTTTGCTTGTGACATCACCTTACACCAGTACTTCACATTGAACATCAGTCCCTCTAAAAGAAATAACCATTAATAAATGCATTTCAGTGCAATTACGCCATTTCACTTCCAGGGGATGCCCTTCTCGAGACATCTCCAACTCAGCCCTTCAATCTTTGATGCACTTCTCAATGTACCCCCAGCTGTAGAACAAAAGTTCCAGCCTAGGAGGTGATGTAATCTTCGCTGAGAGTTGAGGGGTTATTCTTTTTAAATCCTCAAGAAACTTAGGGTGGGACTTAGCTTTGTGCTGGGGGCGAGCCTGCGCTGCTCCAGCAGCTCCCCCCAGCACCTTTCCACACTCAAGGGTGACCCCTCTCCTCTGGGGGCCACCAAAACGCCAAAAACAATCCATTCCTCATGCCTTGCAAGGCATCGTGGAGCGCTTCAAGCTCCTGCCACTTTCTGGGGCCTCAGTGGGGGGCCCGGTCCCACCTGGACCCCCGGGTAAGGGTATGCGACGCGGGGAGCCCACACTCGGCCGCTCCGCACTTTGGTCGGGGGCCCGGTGCCACCCGGGCCCCTGGGTCCTCCTTCCTTGGTCGGGGCCCCGGTCCCACCCAGGACCCCCGCAGGCTCTCCATGTTGGAGGGCAGTCCCCGGGACCTGACCCACCCCGGGGGCCTTTCCTGGACCAGCGGCAGAGCCTCACGTGCTTCGCCGCCAGGGGGCCACAGGTCCAAGGTCGCTCACCTTCTGGGGGCCATATCTCAGCCCCTGGAGGTCCGATCTGCCCTATTTTCACATCTTCTTGCTCCTGGCGGCGCCCCCAGCCACTGGGAGCACTCTCCTTCACTCTCCGGGTCTCCAAGAGGGTGCACTCTGCAGGGATCGGTCTGCACTGGCTCCCTTTGCCAGCCTTTCGCCTGGCTCTCCTCCTGCGCCTCTCTTCTCCCTGCGCAGAGGCCCCTGCTTCTGCGCACCAGTCCTGGGCGCTTCTTCTGGTGCTGTTAGGGGCCTGGGTGACAGTCTGGGGGTCTCTCCTTCCAACTGCCCATTGCCAGGCTCCAGCACCTTCCACCTCAGCAGACCACACCCCAGAAAGCTTCTCTTCCTGTGCAAGAACTTTTTAAAAGTTGAGTAGGGGGCTGGCAGAAAGTCTCTGTGGGTCCTATCAAACAGCGACACATCACTTCCCTGCTCCTACTCCCACCTTCTTGTCCAGCCTCTGGGTTTGTTCAAAATGGAGTCGTCCAGTGTCTCTGGCCATATGGCCTCTGAAACCCAACTCTTTCCTTCTTGGTGCAGCCTGGCGCCTGGCACCCAGTGACAGCTGCTAATGGATGAGCCTGTAGCCCCACCCATCTTCTTCTTTGTCGAGAGGAGGTCCTAGCTTGTGGAAGAAAGGTTATCAATCCATCCAGCTGAGGTCAGCCCTCGGCCAGGGTCTGGTCATGGCTGGCTCAGAGAAATATGACAGTTCTGTATGACCCAAAAGCAGTACATATGACTTTGGACTCTGCAGAATACTTATTTTCACCTACTCTACAATGGACTTTAGTGCGTGTCTGGAATCTGTAGGCCTTTTTGAAGTCATTTTAGCCATGGGCCTCACATCCCCATAGGGGAATAATGAAGTGAAAACACAGTAAAGCACACTGACTTTCCCTGGCATGTTCCTTCCCAGGGTATAAAGCCTATTCCATGTCACCACCCAATTCTGCATAAGTCCTGCCACACCATTCACTCTGTAGCTGCTCCTGGACTGCGCATGCTCGGAATCTCCCCTGCGCAGCTCCTACACGTGTGCACACGCATGTACACCCGTGTCTGCATGTAACCAGCACGGTGTCCCATACTCCAGCTGCTGCACAGCGGCCTAGTCAAGCCAGGCGGACACCAGTAAAATCTCCATGCAGTCTCCTTCATTATGAGTTCACTGTGGCTGAGTCTCAGATTATGAGGCTCCCCCACAGTAAAAGCTCAACAATTATGTGCTCAAAAAGCGAAAAATCCAGGCGGCCCATAGTGTCAGAACCACCTTCTAACAGGCACACATTGTATTTTAGATTGTTAGAACCTCATCGTGGACACAATGTTTCAAAGAAATATCATTGAGTTGTATCATCCCACTTGAATAAAACAAACAACTCGCAATTGAACTGGGCTGATATGCTTATGAGATTATCTTGATTAAATGATGAGCAAAAACCATCAAATGACAACTATGTGATGTACACGTACCCGGATCGAACTGGATGAGCTTGGATGGACTCGAGGTAAAGTCTTCTCCATCTTTGGCAGATACAGCATTCACCTTAGAAGGGATAAAATACCACTTTGTGAATGGCTAGGTTGTATAACGCTTACAAAACTGCGTCCCCCAACTGAGTTCATAAGAAGACATTCATATAGTTAAGCAGGAATTGTTGTGGTAGAATTATTGAATTGTATATTTCCCTCGGAACTACAATAGCGACTCCATAGACATGTACGAATGTTTTGTGACCGCAATTGTGGTCGCAAAACACTTGCAAATTACCACCTACTTAAAGTAGGTGGTAATGAATTCGCAAGTAGAAAGGGGTCCCCAGGGGACCCCTATCCCTTTGCAAATGCATGCAAAATAGTTTTTTTAATGGCAGGCAGTGGTCCCAGGGACCACTGCCTGCCCTTAAAAAATTAAATGAAAAGGAAACGTTTAATTTTAATTCTTTTAAATGCATCCCCTATTCCTTTATGGAAAAAGGGTTGCAATAAAAAAAAGCTGCTTTATTGAAAAGCAGTCGCAGACATGGCGGTCTGCTGAGCCCAGCAGGTTACTATCCCTGGGAGGGCAAGGCATTCCAAATGGGGCGCAAAATGCGAGTGGCTCATTCATATTCATGAGCCTCGAATTTTGCAACTCCATTGGGAATTGCAAACAGTGTCCAAGATACTGTTGTACATGTAAAGTAGCGAGTTGCAAATTGCGAGTCGCAAAAGCGACGCAATTTGCGAGTCGCTATTTGGCAGGTCGTACATCTGGCCCCAAGTTCTACAGACATATCAACTTCCCAGTGGTTCGAACACAGAATTGTGATCTCAACGGTTCACCACTTCTCTCTTCCTCTACCTTACACTTGAGGAATACTACCTTAGATTTCAGATTGAACTAAAACTTTGCATATGCAGACCTTCAGCCTCAGGAAACCGCAATGCTTAATACTTTGTTTCCACTTACAGTGGTCCAGCCACTAACTCATCAATGTGTAGCAATTTCCTCCTCCTTATTGTTAATGACTGCTAAGTAGTATTGTGTGCTATACTAGAAAACCAAATTAAATGCATCCTTAAAGTGGTGTGTAAATAAAATCTTTACAGTGCTTCAACCTAGCAATGTAAACAACCCCTTCCCACATTGTTGCTTCTATAAGTCTATCGCCCAAACAATTGTATACAAGAATTTGCAGTCAATAGCCTTTTGGCTTTGTCAATACTTGTTTTGTTTGGGATTTTGCAAAATGATATTGATAGGGATACTGTTGGGCCATCATCAATCTAAAAAAGCATTGGTTTTTGTCTCAAAAACACACATTGTCATGTTAGTTCCTGGCACTGAAGGCTGACCCGTTGACCAATGTTGTATGCTGTAGTGGGCAGAAGACAAATGTGAATAACATAATAACAGGCCAATGGATGAAGAAGGCTGGCTGAAAGCCCCTCTAAGTAAGTATACTATATAATTGATTCTAGTAAAATCAAAAAGCGTTGGCTCATGCCAGATCTAAAACCAGCGCCAAATAAGGGACTCTACAACTTGACCTTCTAAAGAAAAAACACAGAAAAGACACAGGTTGTATAAGGAATTATGCAGAAAAACTCATTAAAAAAATCCATTGCCACCTTGTCTGTATTCCTTTTCACAAAACAGAGGGATATGAGATCGAACAATCAATGTAGAAAACAGGCAACTCCACTTGTCCTTTTTATATAAAACACTTTCTATTTTATTCAAAAAACGATTACACACAATATACATTTCGTACATGTTTTATAAGTGGGTGTGTTCAAGTGACTGTCTATATACATTTTCTTAAAACTGTTTTATGAAAAGATGCACCAAACGTGATTATCTCACATTAATAGAGTTTAGATGCAAACATCAATTGAAGAAGTAAATACATAAGGCTCTAAATCAAGCATTTATTAAACTAAGAATTGATCCAGATTATGTTTATCCTGATCTACAGGCTAAAAACGCAGCCCATAACTGTAAGCCCCGGGCAAAGTATGTACTGGGACACCGATTGCCAAAGGTTCTGCAACATTTTCACCAATTCCTGATAACTCTGAAATTCCTCATGAAGACCATCTATTCTGGCAAAACTAGGATCGTTTCAAGCTCATCACACTGTATGTCGCTGCTCATAGATGAATGGAAGGATTTTGATGGTGAGATATTTCTATGTGTCTTAGTCAAAAGATATCTAATGGGGCCAGTGTCTATGCAGCATGTGCAATCTTTACACTTACAAGAACTTTTGTTGCCTGTTAGAAATGTTTAAGATGAGAGGAGTATTTCAGTTACCTAAGGCATTTGGAAGAACAAGTCCATATTCTACCATACCTCACTTTTGAAGATTAGGTGCCACAGCTTCAGCATTAGTAGTGTCAGTAGCAGCTTGCACACAGCTATGGAGGAGATATTACAACATGGATACTTCCCATGTACATGTGTGTAAGAAAAGGCCTCTTTTGTATGGTCACCCCCCAAGTTTTTCGACCTATGCTGCTGGCTTTCGACTTTGAGAGTGCACTGAGGCCTGCTAACCAGACCTCAGTGCCCTGACCCTAAAGTGTACGTCGAATAGGATGCACACAATTGGAAATGGCTAACTTCCTGTAAGTCCCAGGTAAAATGTACTCAGGTACCCAAGGGATGTAAGTTACAGGGGGTACTCCATGACTTGCAGCACTGGCTGTACCCAGGGCATGTAAGTTGGAGGGGTACCCCTGGGCTTGCAGCACTGCTTCTGCCACCCTGGAGGCCCCTCAAGTAAAACAAATACCCCACTCCACCATTGCAATCTGGTAGTGCAGTCTTGCACTGCTAGCCTGAGTTTGTCATTGAAAACAATGGTAAAGTTACCACTTCCCCTGTACATCTGTGTAAGTGTCCCTCAAGCAGGCCTACTGAGTCCAAAGGCAGGGGGCAACACATGAAACAGGCAGGACTTGTACTTTAACTGTCCTGGCAGTAAACACACAAAACTATGGTTTTTACTGTGGAAAGACCTGATTGCCCAATTGGTGAGCTTAGGGTTACATGCTGACCCCTCCGCCTTGCTCACCCCTGAATGGTGCGACCAAAGTGAGCATTCCAGGTTATCTAACAACTAGTTACATTAAGCACAACTTTTATCTCAAGTTAAAATTAATGTAACTGTTTGCAGCGTGCAGCTATGGCAAAGCTGCCACTTTGTTACCTTTAAAACTAGTGTGCCTTCCCATGCACACATGGAGCCTGTTCCAGGAGAAAGCTTTCTGCCCTCCTTGGGAGACATTCCAACGACTCTCAGGAAGGAGAACAATGAGCGACTGCAGGCCAGGGGGGTGTCACCTGCCTTCTGCAGGAAGCCACTTAGAGATTAGCCCCAAAAGTTAGGCTTCAAAGGAGAAGCCGCCTTTGAAGGGCAGAGGCTCAAATCCACAGGGGAGGACTGCCCCATTGTGTAGATAGACAGGCTGGCATGGGGAGCAGAGAGGTAAATCCAATTGCCAAAGAGGAATCCCCAGGGATGGGTAGCCCTGAGGTAGCCACACCCTGGGGGTGGGCTAGTGAGGTCTGAACCTCAAGAAAGGGTTCTCACCATCTTGGGAGTGGGCAGGATGGTGCATCTTGGAATAGCCATATGCCACACTCCACAGAAAGTGGTTATCAGGTGGGACGGAACCTAGTTGCATATTGCCTACCAACCACATCCTGTCCAGAGGGCACTTACCGAGCATAAAGGGTGCACCCCTGACACCCAAAGCTCTGATCTCAACCAACTTGGAAGAAGGATTGAAGAAGGACTACCTTGCTGCACCAAAGAACCAGCAAAAAAGAGGCTGGACCAACGATGACTGCACCTGCTGCACCTTGTGGCTAGAGTAGAGAGGGGCTATGCTTGTCATTTCCTGCTCAAGGAGAATCTGCCTCCTGAGCTCAGTCAAGCCAAGAGAACTCCAAGTGCCAGGTGACGTGCCTTCTGTTAGCAGCACTGGGAACCAACAGCTGAAAAAGCCTGCTGGTAGCCCAAAGTCTTCATTTAGCTACCACCGCAACCGCGCAGCACCAACATCCACGGGCCGACGCCAAATGTTGAACCCGAGTTTGCTGAGTCTGGGAGGATGCTTCTGCCCAGTACTGTTGTACTGCGGAAATAAACTGGGTTTTCACTTTTGACCAGAGTCGGAATCAAGTTTTAATAGAACAGATGCAATCCGAACAGGGCCTTAAAGGATACAAAGTCCTGCCATCAGGCAAGAGGCTAGGGTTTGTTCAATGTTAGGGGCTGGGCATTGTTAATCCCATAACAAGACATAGGCCTGGCGTAAGTCGAAGTCGACTCTGGATTCAAGCTAGGCATAGATTCGGGGGTAAGCACCACTGAAGCTGAAGCTGGTACTGGAGCATGTTGAACTGACAAGGATGTACAGGAGTGGTGGCATGGGGTGGCATTGGTAAAGTCACAACAGGATCAGGCAGCGCTAGGGCAGGACTCACAGGCAGAAGTGCAACTGAGGACCCTGTGATTCCATGGGGCCTGAAGGTGCTCCAGAATGAGCCAGAGTGATACAAAAAAGCCGCAGCGTGGCTTCCTTGGAAAACTGTATCTGCTGTGGGGTTGGTGACAGCCCCTTGGAACACGAGCGCGCTGGGATCAACCTCGGGCAGTGTTCAGAATCAGAGGATGGAAGTGAAGTTGGTACATTGAGTATCAACTGTACAATTTTTTTCTTTACTGGGGAATGATGGCATATCGATAAATCAGGAGTTTTATGAGATTGTGACAAGGCTTGTCTCGCTTAACTTTATCTTCCACTTTCCAGGGG
This sequence comes from Lissotriton helveticus, assembly GCF_964261635.1. NCBI lineage: Eukaryota > Metazoa > Chordata > Amphibia > Caudata > Salamandridae > Lissotriton > Lissotriton helveticus. The sequence continues at coordinate 1,097,855,558 of NC_136059.1, forward strand.
ACAGCAACTTTGAGAGGGACCTGTTAGTTGCGCATGAGTGGCCCCATGACTTGGAGCTTGAGCAGATCTTCTGCTTGCGGCAGGATCTGTCCACTTTCTAATGGTCTTCAAGTGCATCAGAGAACTTTTATTACAAGAGTTGGGGCATATTTATAAGGGCATTGCGCCACCGGAGCGTCCCTTTTAGAATACTCCAGTGGAGTAATGCTCTGCTCCATATTAACAAAGTGGCGTTAAGCCGCTTTGAGTGGCGTTACGTCACTTTGCATGGCCTAACGCCGCTTTGTGAATATTGTACCCTTTCACGCAGGTATCTGAGGGAAAGAGGCGTGCAATGGGTGTTGCTGTGGGCGTTCCACCGCAGCACCCATTGTTTTTTGATGCTGCCCCAGATTTACAAGGATGTGTAACTCTGAGGCAGAACCAAAATCTAACACCACTGAATAGCAGGTGTTAGAGAGGTGCAACGAGGATAAACACTTTTATTTCTTCTACTTTTTGCTCTATGTGTGCTGCAGAATGCAGCACACATAGAAAGAGCACATCACACTTAAAGATTGTTTATGTGCAGTAGGGTGTCCCTTGCTGCACATAAGCAATCATCCCTGCAACACAGACACCCTTGCACCATGGTGCAAGGGTGACTGAGTTACAGGGAATCATCTCTGCTTTGCAGGCACCCTTGCATCATGGCACAAGGGTGTCTGCATTGGCGCTAGGCAGCTTTTTGTAGCGTCAGCGCAGGGAAAACACAGGAGTGCACTGTATACTTGTAAATACAGTGCATCCATGGATTTTTTAAATGACGGAGTACAGTGCGGCCCTGCAAAATTGCTTGCAGTGCTGCACTGCACCATTTCTTTGTAAATATACCCCGCAGAGTCTTCGCATTCTCAAAAAGATCTTCCACTGGATCCCCCTCGAGACAAGAAAGACTGTCACCCACGCATTGGTCACGAGTCGACTGGACTATGGTAACACACTATACGCCGGAATCACTGCAAAACTACAGAAAAAACTACAACGCATCCAAAATGCGTTAGCGAGACTCATATTAGACATTCCTCGCCAAGACCACATCACCGGACACCTAAAAGACCTCCACTGGCTTCCCGTCAACAAAAGAATTACATTCCGCCTTCTCACCCACGCACACAAGGCCCTTTACAATCTAGGACCCGAAAGCCTCAACACTCGACTGTCCTTCTACAAACCCACCCGACAACTAAGATCATCCAATCAAGCCCTTGCCGCTGTCCCGCGCATCCGTATATCCACCATGGGTGGCAGATCCTTCTCCTTCCTTGCTGCCAACACCTGGAACTCACTCCCCACTCACCTCCGTCTCACTCAAAACCACATCTCCTTCAGAAAAGAACTTAAAACCTGGCTATTCGACAAACAATGAACCCCTTCCCCAAGCGCCTTGAGACCCTCTGGATGAGCAGTGCGCTATACAAATACCCGAACTTGAACTTGAACTTGAACTAGTCCCTAGTAAACATCCTGTGGCTCAGTGACCGAAATCGGCTTCCTGCAATCACTGCAAGGTTTAAGCCTGTGGTCTGTGGAGTAGACATTTTCACTAGCACTCTATCAGCCAAATCACATTTTTATAACTCAGAAAACATTTACTAAAAGTTAGGAGCGGAGCTCTGGATCTACATCCCAAAGCACAGAAAGGAAGGATAAATAAATAAATAAATAAAGTTAAAGTTTCTTGCTAGAGCAAGTTGTGTGGTAGGCATAAATACGCTGTGTGGCCCATTTTATATTGAGTTAGCACACCGCATTAGCATGTGACTTGGGAGTATTTTATTTTTTTTACAAACTTTTTGTTCAAACTATGTTACTGTTTAGCGAATCTTTGTTCAACAAACAAAAGGCACACTCCACTAGGAAGATGGCCTTTATGGCCAACGTCTCCAAACCAGGAGGAGGAGAGGGGTTGGCCTAACGGCTAAGGCGCCCGACCTCGGACCTGGGGATCTGGGTTCGAGTCTCGGTAACGACGCCAAAACCCCCCTGTGATTCTGGGCAAATCACTTAATCTCCCCGTGCCTAAAAAAATATGTGTCCTCATGTAATGTAACTGGTGCTATGTAGAGCGCTCTGATAACTGATTCGGTTCGGTTCTAGTTCGCGCTATATAAAAAACTGCAAAAAAAAAAAAAGGAACTGATGTCAGCGTTGATTGATGATGCCTTTATAAGGGCTCTATGTCGTCACTTCCTTAGACATGTTAGCACAAACACAGAACAACAAATAAATGATCTATAAAACAAAGTTAATACAATAAAAAAGAATATGTACAGTTTCATTTTCTTAAAGATGGTGGTTATAATTGAATAGTACATCATAAACATCATGAAGCCCGCATCTCGGAACAGGCCACTCAAGGTCAATATGTTCAATAATCAGGGGCACCAACAGGATTAGAGGATACATTGCACCAACAGTGTCAACCAGTAAAAAGAGAGAAAAGCTATTTAAGATCAAGTAAAACCACCAACCTTCTGAATTGCAAAGTCTAGAGAAACCATTCATTCAGTCTGGAATAAGAGTGTCAGGCGATTGTCGCTACAACCCGAAACTCTTCTACAGTCTCCTAACCATTAAAGAAACCATGTCAGAAAATTCATGAAAGCGCACCACCATGGAAAAAACTGAATCTGACATAAAAAGTCGAACAAGGACAGGAAGGTCTAGTTGTTTTTTGTTGCAGGTGAGAACTCTTGGCCCTTCAAAGAGTCAACTGCAGGCGATTGCATGAGTAGAGCCTAAAGTTGTTCAGAGAAAATTAATACTCAATATTCAACATTCTTCTTGTACCACTTTCTGTTTTGGGGAAAAATGAATGATGGGGCAGACGCTAATGTGCGCTATGCAAGAGTAAAGTTACAAGCAAAATACCCGGCTTACAAAACGCTCAGCGCCTCAATTCCTAGAATGACGTTATGACAATGTTTTTGTATATCTCATTACCTTTATTGCAATGAAGGCAGAGTCCTTTGGAGTCCCTGTTCTGACAATCTTCAAGGCCACTTGACCCACGTTTTCACACACCTCAATGTCATGTTGCAGAAATTCAACCTTGGACCATTTTAATTCCAAGCTGTGAAGAAAAGACACAATACTGAAGTAGTACATGGCCCCAAAACATTTTTCGACCTCCTTATGGCCCATCTAATCCATTTTCACTTTATTGAGTGCCAATATTTTTATCAAATACATAGTAAGGAGCTATGCAATGTGTATCAGAAGTTATTTCACTTGCTTTAAGTTGACTGTAACTTCAATCACCATATCTCAGGTGAGTATTCTGCATAGTATGATCATCTTCACCACTATATAAACACATTATATACCCTTAAAAGTCACTATAATTGTATACTGGTTTGTTCTTTTTAAGGAACGGCTCAATCGTTGTATTTGCCTCTTTGTAGTCTAAGGGCTTTCATTTGAGGAGAAAGGAAACCAGTCTCCCCTAAAAATGGGCTCCCTAGTCTCTGAGTATGTGTTTGTGAGGTGCAAAGATAGCAGAGCCACCAGTAACTTTACCGGTGGGAGAAAGGTTTGGTATATATATATTTGTATAGCACACATATCACCCCCAGGGGGGTCTCAAAGCACTGGTACGCATACCGCTGTGGAACCCATCCTGGCTTTCCATATGATGTGCCACTACTGGGCACCCCCAAGGTGAGGCCAAGCATCCCAGCGTTGTTGGGGCCATTGTGGAGATTAAGCCAGCTATTGCCCAGAGTTGCAGAGTGGGACCCATGATTAGAGTGGGCACCTAGGCGAGAATTATCAAGTCCGCGGACACTGAGCCCAAGATCCTGCCGCGTCGGGTCTTGAACCCTGGTCCCGGGCCTGACCTCTGCTTCAGAGTCTGCCGCTCTAACCAGTGAGCCACACTTCTCCAAGGTATACACGGTTCACATAAAATTACATCCTTTCTTTCCAAGATCCACAGTAAAACTATGGCAGTTTAGCAAAGAAAAAAGGTCAAATGTCCACTATGCAAGGACTACTAGGGCTTGTGTGGCTTTTGTTATGTGGGACCTAGAAATGGACCTCTACTCTGGGGGTCCAGTTCTAGGAAGTGCACACACAATGGTGTCCTCTTCCTGCCTTGGTCTGGCATTCCTGCAGCCATGGTATTTTATCACTTGGCATGCATGTGAGAGGTGATCTGGAGGGAAAATGTTCACCCCAATCCCAGACATTATTACACTCAGCTCCTCTGCTGCTATTGATTTGGCACTGACACTGCATCTGCCACAAAGGCAGGATGGCAGCTGGACGACCAAACTTAAAATGAGCCTTTAAAACACATATTCCTATGATTTCTTTGGAGATTCATCTACCTATCATTTTCAATTTTATTATGTACTTTTCATCCATGATCGGCATAAGTGGCCACCATATATGTACAGTGAATCAAGTGCTTCCTTGTACATGCCTTATAGTACTATACCAGAATGTATACTTACATATACCTCTGCTATCAACAACAGAGCAATCTGCTTCTGTTAGTCAATTAAGCCAACGGGTTGCTCCTCTGTCACTTCAGTGAACTCCACAGGTCAGATCTCATGACTGCCAGGGGCAGCTCCTCCGTAGTGGCGGAGGAGCATTGCCCTACGGGTCAGTCAGTCAGTGTCAAGTGAAAAATAAAATGACCGCTGACTGACTGAGCCAGGGCTTGCAGTGAAGGTAGGGGGCGAGCCGGGCATAGGAGGCAGGACTGGCAGGTCCACTGTAAATGTACATGTCTGCTTGGCTGGCTGTCTTAGGCCGGCCAAACAGACATGCAAAATTAGGTTTCTTCCACCCAATTCCCCCCAATCCCCACACAATCCCAGCGCTGCTTTCATGCTCTCATTCTATGCTATGCTATATGCTATGCAGCACCAGGATTGGTCTGAGCGACGTGGTTTGCCACTCAGACAGTGCCTTGAAGCCTGTGACGTTGGGACCGGTTTCGGTGTAATACCCCTCCCAACCCATACTAGCTTGAATCCAGTGACACAGTGAGCATGGGAACCTCGTCTGGGCATACCCATGCCACTAAGGGCAGTACATGAATCACACAAAAGGTGATGGGAGGAATTTTTGCAATTTGTCGAACCACTGGTGATCGCTTGGGGTGGCATCTCAAACCGTTGTTCTTTTGCTCACCATGCCACATCAGTTTAGACCCAGCCATATGCCAATCAGTCTTGACCCTGCTCCTTATGAGAACAGTCCAACCTGAACTGCCAGGCAGGTTCTCCCTGAACGGAAAACAAGCATCCTGGGACTAGTTTCGGTCTATTGCCCCTCATCAGCCATACTAGCTTGAATCCAGTGACACAGTGAGCACGGGACCCATGTCTGGGCATACCCATGCCACTTAGAGCAGTACATAATACACACAAAATGTGATGGGAGGAATGCTTGCAATTTGTTTAACCACTGGCGATCACTCTGGGTAGCATCCAAACCCATCTCTTTTTTGCTTATCATGCCACCTCAGTTGAGATTAAGTCATATGCAAATCAGTCTTATCCTTGCTCCTTATGGAACAGTTCAACCTGAACTACCAGGCCAGGTCTTCCCTGAACCGGAAACAAGCATCCTCGGACCGGTTTCGGGGTATTTGCACTCATCAGCCAGGTTAGCTTGAATCCAGTGACATAGCAAGCATGGGATTCACTTCTGGGCATACTCATGCCACTTAGGGCTGTACATGAAACACGCAAAAGGTGATAGAAGGAATGCTTGCATTTTCTCAGGATGCTTGTTTCCAGTCCAGGGAGGACCTGGCTTGGCAGTTCGAGCTGGACTGTTCCCATGAGGCACAGGGTGAAGACTGATTTGCATATGGCTGGGTCTAAACTTGGGTGGCATAGTGAACAAAAGAACAATGGATTTAACCCAGATCTCTTGACTGGGGGTGAATGTTTGATTTACTCTGCATTCCGTCCATCATTTGTGTGTCTTTTGCTTTGTCGCCCTATGTGTGCCGAGTATGCCCATAAGTGGGTCCCTGGCTCACTGTGCCACTGGATTCAAGCTAGACTGGCTGATGAGGGGTGATGCCCCGAAACCGGTTCCTGGATTCTTGTTTCCAGTCCAGGGAGGACCTGGCTTGGGATTTGGGCTGGACTGTTCCCATGATGAACAGACCCAAGACTGATTTGCATATGGTTAGGTCTAAACTGGGGTGGCATAGTGAGCGAAGGAATGATGGGTTTAACCCAGTTCTCTTGACTGGGGTGAATGTTTGATTTGCTCTGCATTTTTGCTTTCTCGCCCTGAGTGTGCTGAGTATGCCCAGACGTCGGTCCCGGGCTCACTGTGCCACTGGATTCAGGCTAGCCTGGCTGATGAGGGGCAATGCCCCGAAACTGGTCCCTGCAGGCGTGTCAAGTATCACGCATCAGGCGCGACACGAGTGCATTTCAGTGTGGTAATCCGCATTACTGCACTAAAATGCATTGTCACGCATATCTATTGTGACTCTGAAAGCACAAAATGCGGCAGCTATGGCGCGCCGTGCCCCCAGTGTCGTGCACTGCGTGAACTGTGAGGTCAGGAACTACTGGCAGCCTCACAACTCACTCAACTGCACTACTGTGATCATTCCTCCACGACGAGGCTCTGACAGCCTGACGTCATGAACCAATGACTAGAATGCCAGGCTCTCTCAGGTTGTGCTACTTTACAGCGCCGCGGGGGACGTCACATCCTGCTGCTGGAGCGGGCGGGGAGTTTTGAGGAAGGCGCGCCTCTTTGCTGGCCGTTTTGCTGGTGGTGCCGCAAATTGAATGATGGCGCCGACGTTTAATCACAACGCTGCTGCGGGCACCTCACACCGACCCGGGCTGTAACCATGCCTGTAGCTCAGCTGTTAATTTATCCCCGGGCCCGCTGAAATTATTGCAGCAGCCTTCACTATTTCTAAATAATAAACAAATTACTGCCTCATTCAGACTTAAGCTACTGAGTTGCCAATCTACTGGAGTGTCGAGTACCTGTCACCGCTGACCCTACTGCCTCGTGCCCAACTTGGACTTCACCTCTCAAATGACGTGAGTACTTTTATTGACATTTTTCAGTGTTCCCTAATCCACTGTGGCACGCGATCGCTGTGAAAATTCAGTTGGCTTTTTCACGAGACCACCATAGCGAAGGAGGTTTCAGGCGGTGTCCTGTTTAGTTGACACTATTCAGCTAGTTTTCCAAACACACTGTGTCGTGCCTTCCCCTCAATCATAACAGGAGCCGGAGAGTATGTTTCCATACATCTTTATTCATCCATGCTTTCTTCCTAACTGCCCCTCGATCTCCTGTCCCTCCCATTCCTGTTCCTGGTTCCTCCCATTCCTGTTCCGCCCCTCAACCACTAGACTGCCTCACGACATGACATCTCCCCCCTTTTTAACAAACAAAATTGATTCCCGAAATTTCTCTGATATCTTGATCAGCTGTACAGGGCGGTGACCCGCCTGTTTGAGTTGAGAGACACACCTCCATCGCAAGCTCAAGCTCGGTCTGTTTCTCAGATGTCAGCAGGGTGCAGCCTGTTGGAGACACTTCATTGTGTCTTTCTGGCTGCTTTGACGGGAGTATCGCTTCCTGTGATGCGGCTGTCAATGGCTCCGCTAGAGGTCGGCTGTTCGTATTCTTTTGTAGTTCTTGTTTGAGCGGCAATTGATCGCCTGCACGTGTGTCCATTGTTTTAGTTTTCTTCCGAGCGCCTGCATGCACTTCTATGTCTCGTTGTATTATTCGGTCGAGGACACCACTGTCCTCCTGTCCTTGAACGGGCATCTCAGACAACACAGATGCACGTTTTTCTTCTGACTGATGATGATGACCTCTCTTCCCCCACATGTTGGCCCCTCTGGGTATGATGACTGGTTGGTCCTTTTCCGCCCAGCGGGTACAGTCACCTGCATCTGTGCTTCTTCTGTGTCCTTTTTGTGTAAGCCTTGCTGACCCCTTCAATGGTGACGGTGTGCTCTTCACATCATGGTGTTCCTGGGGGTGACATGGCATGTTGTCTTGTGGGGAGTTCGGACATAGCAGGTTGTTGGCCTGAGGTGTGTTGCTTTGGACAAAGAAGGCGGCCTTTGCTTCCACTGTATTTTCAAGTGGTGGACACCGTGACCGTTGTCGGTACCAGGGCTCTGTTGGATTAAGTGATCGTCCAGACATGCTTTCTGAGTCGGTCGACGACGCACTCCTGGAGTTGACGCTGTCGGGGGGACGCTCCTCTGGGTGCATCTTTTGAAGTGTCTTTTGAGTTATTGCTATGGCGGGGCTGCTTGCTAGCCACGTATGTGCTTCCTTGGTTTGGTCTTGGAGTATTTGACTCTTCTCTGTCTGGGGATGACGTGGCTTATCCCCTCGCCGGTGTTTGGTCCTTTCTTCATAATTGTTGAGTTGACTGTCGTCGGTCTCCTCTGTGCAGTCTGTGTCTCTGCTTGATGGTTCTCTGGAGTAGTATGTGTCTTGAGTTGTTCTAGTGTACGTGTGTATCGGTCTCTGGGGATGGCGTGGTTTATTCCCTCGCCGGTGTTTGGTCCTTTCTTCATAATTGTTGAGTCGACTGTCGTTGGTCTCCTCTGTGCAGTCTGTGTTTCTGCTTGATGGTTCTCTGGAGTAGTATGTTGGTTTCCGAATATGACGTGACTTGTCCCCTTGCCGGTGTTTGTAATTTCCGTTAAGACCATTGAGTAGACTGTCTTCGGCCTCCTCTGTGTGGTCTGTGTCACTGCTTGATATGTCTCCAGAGTAGTGTGGTGAGTGACTTCTCGGCGTTATGTCAAACCGGTTGTCACGATTCCTGGTTGTCCCCGTCTTTCGTACACCCTTATCTATTGTCCTTAGTCCGCTTTCGCCCTCCCTCTCTCGGGTCTTGTTTGACTCCTGGGCTTTCCTCGTGGACATGGGGAGTGTCTCCTTTCTTCTCTTTTTGATTCCTGCTTCCCTGTCACTTTGTCTCTCATGGTATCTTGCTTCTGGTCCGCTTTCGCTCTCCCTCTCTCGGGTCTTGTTTGACTCCTGGCCTTTCTTCGTGGACATGGGGAATGACTCCTTTCTTCTCTTTTTGATTCCTGCTTCCCTGTCACTTTGTCTCTCACGGTATCTTGCTTCTAGTCCGCTTTCGCTCTCCCTCTCTCGGGTCTTGTTTGACTCCTGAGCTTTCCTCGCGGACATGGGGGATGTCTCCTTTCTTCTCCTTTTGTTTCCTGCTTCTTGATGGAATTCTTTGGGCGCTTCCCTCGCTGTGACCCGCTCTCCCATTTCAGCTCTCCTGATGATCTCTTTTAGCGAGAACCGCCCTTGAATGATCTTGCGCTTGGTGTCGGGTTTTGAACAGCCTTCAATCACCCGCAGTCGGATTGCATCTTCATTTGTGAAGGTGTCGAAGTGGCAACATGTCACTAGACGTTGCAGTCGAGTAATAAAGCTTGGTAAGGGTTCTAATGGTTCCTGCCGTGCTGCGTTGAAAGCAATGCGTGCATGATCCACGTCTTCCTTCGCGTAAAAATGAGTGAGCAGCGTCTCTCTGAGTCTCCTATATGTCTCTGTGTCTTTTGCTAGAAATGTTTTGATTAAACATCGGCCCTCGTGACCCACCAGCTGAAGCAGTAGCAGTCGACGTCTGCTATCCCTCCACTCACCGATCGTTGCGAGGAATTCGTCCAATGACTCCAGCCACTTTGACCATTCAGGACCTAAACGGTGAGCGCTGGTTTGTGTCACTGGAGGAGGTACTTCAATGCAGGGATTGGGTTTGTGCGTGTCTTTCCTCACAGGCATGATGATGTAGTACGCAAGCTTCAGGTAGACGGACTTGATTTCTTGAGATTAGCTTGGTCGCCACTCAGCCGTTGGCGGTCTGATTCTTTGTTCGTGGTTGTTGCGTTCACCAGGGCTCGTTCTCTTGTGTTTGCCAATGCATGTTGTGGTTTCCTCTAGTCTTCACCGCTGTGTGTTTCCTGCGGTCACTTGTGCTTGTTCCCTTATTCTATCTCTGGTTGACGCATGAACGAGGCTCCAATGGGATTGTTGGCCATTGTGGGCACGTTAGCTGGAGGAGCTGGGCCTCCTGTACTTGCTGGGCCTGATATGTCGTTCCCTCCGGACGAGCTATCAGGGTTTGTATCGGACATCTGCAACTGACTGACCCTGGATATCTGGATGGGAAAATCGTCCAGGCTCTATTATATTGTTGCTGGCCTCACAACGGTCTTTTCTTTATGTTAGGAGGCTTTTCTTTGCTTTAAATGCGTGTTGCCCGCCTTTTTCTTTCAGCAAAATCCTTGGAAATGAGTGGCGCCTGACCTTAAGATGGCCGCCATCAAGGGTGCGTGGATTGGTTTAAACGCTGGCGCCTGACCCCAAAATGGCCGCCGCGCGGGACATCATGTCTCATTTGTTCTTCCCTTGCACCTGCTGCTATCTATGTTTGAACGCACGAGGAAGGTTGCGGGGTTTGGACTCACCCTGTTCGTTTCTGGCCCCTCGCTCCTCGCCTCGTGTCTGGGGCCGGGCGCTGTTCTCCGGCGCTACGCAGAGCCGATCGCTCGCGTCTGGGGACACGTGGTGGCAGCGTTCTGGCACACGCGCCTTTCTTTCAGCAGGCAGGCAGCGTTTGAAGGCACACGGGGTGGCGCTCTGGCACACGCTCTCCGGCTTCTCGGCGGACCGCTGGCTGCAGCCTTATCTTGCCTCCCCACTTTCCTCCAAGGACCCCTCGTGTTAGCAGGCAGTTTCTTTACTGGGGTGAGTGGCGGCTTTCAGCATCTGTCGATTTTCGCGCTCTTTCTGAGCATCGCATCGGGACCCCTGCAGGCTCTCTTTCTGAGCATCGCATCGGGATCCCTGCAGGCTCTCGGGTGTCGGGCCACCCTCCGGGGACACACGGGTCGGCGGGCAATACCTCCGCTATGTTAATCAGGATGTCAGGGCACGGGCAGTAACTTCTTTGAAACAGCGCTGAGTCTCGCGCGTTGGCAGCATTCAGGCACAGCGTGTGGAGCATTCCTTTTCGCGCTCCTTACGTGCTGCGCTGACACGGGCTGCAGGCTCTCTGTTTTCCTGGCCGTCTACGGGCGGCAGGGGTCTTAGGCAGTGTGGGGCTTCAGTTGCCATCCCACCCTCGTCGCCATTGTCGTGCCTTCCCCTCAATCATAACAGGAGCCGGAGAGTATGTTTCCATACATCTTTATTCATCCATGCTTTCTTCCTAACTGCCCCTCGATCTCCTGTCCCTCCCATTCCTGTTCCTGGTTCCTCCCATTCCTGTTCCGCCCCTCAACCACTAGACTGCCTCACGACATGACACACTGGGACTTTTCTCCCAGGGCGTGTTTTCTTTTGCAGTTTTATATTGCGCGAACGTGACCCGATGGTGTTGGAGGGCTTTACTTACACCACAGTTTCATTACAAGAACACATTCATTTGTTGTTTGGCATGCGGAAATCAACTGATTTTCCCAGAATCACGAGATTTTGGGCCGATTCACAGAGACTCGAACCTGGCTCCCAGTGCCAAAGTCAGCAGCCATTGATCATTTTTACCAGCAGCCCCCATGTTCTGCATTGTGAATGCAGAAAAAAAACACAGCAGATTTGGTTTGCCCTCTTATATAATGCCATACCAAATTGTAGCAGCTGACGCCCCACATCAAACCTGCAAGACTTCTATGACAATGGAGCTTCTGTACAATTCAGCATCATCGATCGCACCGATGTGCACAACCTCTGAATGAGAAGTTGCGGTACTGTGGGGTGCTGAGAGATAAGACATATTTTGCAGCCATCAGTTTTCGGTGGATGTCCCATTACCTGCCATCTCTACATGACAGCTTTCTGCTGTTTGGAATCCTCCTCTAATTGCATCATTGGCAAGCAATCACCAGTCAGTTCCACGGAGCTCAAATGCCACTTCAGGCTGCAACGGCACTAGGTTAGTGCCTTTCCATTTCTGGTACTTTGCAGCAGAAAACATCATAGAGTTTCTCGTTGGACAGTCTGTGTTGAACGTGAACTCGGATGAAATATAAAAGAACCTCTGTACTGCTCTCACAAAACCACTCCGGTTTTAGTGTGACTGATTATTTGTTATGACTCAAATTCATAGTGTTTTCTAGAGCCCTATCTTCATATACACACACTACTGTATGAATTGTAAATAATAATGGAGAGAAGAGCATACAGGCAAGTCGTCCAATCTGTCATTAATCATCAAGACAAAACCTTACATGGGATATTAGGAAATGTTCAACCAACAGCGGCGCAAACATCACTTACTAATGTGATTGCACCTGCGATTGTAATGCCTGGAGGGACATCTAACGGTCAAATCTTGTACTACAACAGCAACATTCATTTCTTCACTGACTGAAACTACTAGATTACACAACAAGCATTGGCATAACCAATCCATCCGCTGCTTTCTTCAAAAAAGAAGTGAAAGCGATCTTCTTAGCTAGATTCACCTGAACTTTGTTATAAATACTTGCTGATATGTGGTAGTTGCTAACTTTTACCAGGACTGTATTTGCTTAAGTCATCGTATTCTTATGTATTTGTCAAATCACCTTTATGTGCCTTGTAAAGTGCTCTGATACCCGCCAGGGTCTTGTTCGCGCTATACAAAACTGAAATAACAAAAAAAAATAAAAAAATAAGGCTTGTTTTTTATGTGTTAACCGATGCAAACGCAAGCTTGCCCAAATGCACACAGATCGGTTGTGCCGTGTATCTTTGCAACATGACCCTTTTTGATTTAAAAACAAATGAAAATGTGGTCTCATCGATCCAATTTCAGAGGGTTAGAGATTTGTATATTGTGCTTCATTATAAAAACCAGATTCAGTTTAGAACCCTGATTGTGGGTGTGGGGGGTGCAATGCGAAGTAGGTAGTACAATAGAAAGAATTTGAGGAAGGACGTGCATAAACTTCCATTTTTTTGCCAGTGTAGATTGAAATCTGCCAAGAAAATCTGATCACAAGAGGAGTTGAACAGTGGTGTGATCAAATGAAGTCTCAATAAATCTTTTTATTGCTAGGTATGTTGAAAAAGATGTTTAGCCACAGGTGGTTTAGGTGTGTTTATAAGGTCCACAGTGAGGTACTGGAACAAGTGGGCTTTATTGAGTTAATCAGTTTGCATTTAAGGGACGTTTTGTGGATAAAGTTGAGCCTGCCACCAGTTTCTCAGTTCTATCCGGGTGGAGAAAGTTGTATCCTAGTGGTAAGATAGTGATATGGAGGATGAACAGATCTTGGTTTCCGTAAGTGAAGTAGGACCAACGTCACAGTCTTGGATTAGGGCAGATATAGATGTTGCGTTTGAGCCTCTAGACTTACTGTTCACAAGGGCAGATTTGGTGTGATATGTAGGAGATGGGGCACTGGGTTGGAAAAAGAAGGTGATTCTTGTGAGGTTGCTTGGGCAGATTGACCTTTGTTTGTGTTTGGGACATGCATCTCTAGTACTATATTTAGTTTAAGCGTTTGGGTGTCCAGGAGTAGGTGAGGCACTTGTGGTGTATTGGGTAGGAGAAGGCTTTGTTTCATCACATGCAGGTGTCAAGCAGTTCATTTGGGTCCCTGGTCAATAATATGTCGGTATAATGAAGTATGAGGTGCAATATTGCATCTCTCATGGGAATCATGCCCATGAGTGGCTGAGTTCTGCTATGGGGAGTCATATCTAAAGATCTGTGTAGCATTCTCCCCAGCCTGGTAGCATGCAAATGACCACACTACACACGGAGCTCTATAGTGCATGTCTTTATTATTTAGAGTGCAACCGTTAACTGTACGCACTGTGTCATTAACTTTATTATCCACACGGAGACAAACTCAAATGATTATGTCATTCTCCTGCGGAGTCCACCAGGGACCAGAAGGGTCCCGCTATTTGTATATACAAGACACTACATCTCCCCTTCTGTTAAATAAAAAGTTCAAATATTACATATATACATCATAGTTTCTCGATGAGTTGTTGAGGTGCTTGAACCAGTCTGCCAGGCCTAGTCATGTGGCGTTGATGAGGCAGGGGAGTGGGGTCTGCCTCAGGCACCAGGGATGCAGAGGTTGTTGTAGGAGGTGGGCACTCCAAACCTTCAGGTGGGCAGATCTCACTTCTGACATCTGGAGCTGATGAACATCGAGAAAGGGACTTGAAGTGTGATGAATCTCTTGGGATGGACTTTCCAGGACTTTGAACGGTTACCACACATCCTTTGCTAGTCACAACCCCAGGGGTTCAGCATCAAACGGAGCATCAGACTTGCGTTTCCATTTTTGCTTGACCAGGACCCGGTCTCCTTCCTTGAAAACCACGTCCCTAGCTCATCAGCATTTAACAGCATAAGTCTTCATTCTGGCAAGTAATACATTGTACGGATCGCGTCCGCATCTGTCAACATATGGGAGGTCCATTGTTGCAATTTGGTTCCCATTCCTCTCCCAAACCTCAAGGTGGCAAGGCTTTTCCCTGTAGTGGAATAAGGAGTTTATCTGTAAGCACAAAGAGCTGAACAATGAGCCAATTTGAGATCACTTCCTTCTAGTGCGGCGTGCTGAACTATTTTCTTTAGGGTGCCCATGCAGCATTCGACAACACCATTGGTCTGTGGGCAGAGAAAGGTACTTTTCTGATGTTTAAGGGTCATGTTAGTGAGAACATCTTTAAACTCTCAGGTGTTGAACGGTGGGCCATTGTCAGACTTGAGAATGGATGGGGACACCCCAGGTTGCAAAAATGCAATGAATTTGTTATGTGTGCTTGATGTCTTCCACAAGGGGAAATCGTGAGGACTCATCATCAACTTCCATAGAATGATGACCATTGTTAAGGGGTCCAAAGAAATCAACTGCAATTTTATGTTAACACAGAAGGCTAGCACTATGCATTAAACTTGTATTTCTCACTTCTGAGCAGCGCCATTAAAAGCTCATGGAATCCTTAAACATCACAATCAAAAAGAATCTTCAAGTCCATAAATAACACTTGACCACCACCTTCATCCTCTTTTGTTTACTGCTTCTGAGCAGATAAGTATTGATTAATTAGTTTGAGTTATTATGAGTGATAATGTTGATTAAATGATATAATTTAGTGAGATACCCAATTTGTGTAGTTTTTAGAGTATAAATTATATATTTTTAGAGTATTTTATTTAAGGCTAAAAAGATGTAATTTTATTGTATTTTATATAAGCAAAAGTTATCTTAGTTTAGCGACTGTCTCCCCTGTAGTGTCTTCTGTTTTCGGCGGGATCTTGAAAAGCTTCAAGCTTTCTTCGAAGTCTCTTTTTCTTTGCAGTATATTTGCCATTTCTGCCTGAAGCCTTTTCCTCTTCCTTTCTATCTCGACCGCGTGCGTCTCAGCGTCGAGATCATCTGCCTTTTGTTTTTCGGCCGTCGACGCCGAAGCGTTCGTCGAGGGTTGCTTGTGTCTCTCTTTTTTCGGCGCTGAAGCATTCTTTTGTTGAGCGTCTTTCGACATCTTCGCCCTTTCAAAGACCTTATTGAAGGATCCTACATTGTGTTTTGGCTTGGGAGCTGACGCAGTTGTTGAAATTTTCGGCACCGTGGTTCCCTTAGTTAGTTTCAAGCCTGGTTTTCGGGACTTTGGGGTTTTTTTCAGGGTCGACGACTCCCTTACCTCTTACAACGGCTTCTTTTTGACGTCTATGACCAGAATATCTCTTTCCTTGTCGCCCTCTGGTCCTTCGGCGACATTATCTTCCTCTTTACTGGAGAGGCCCAGGTCTCGCAAAGACGGCGGTGGTCCTTGGCCCTGCATGTTGTGATTGGTGCGTCGCTGTCTTTCTCTCATCCTCAAAGTCTTCAGGGTGAAGACCACACAGGCGTTGCGGTCGGCGCTCTGATGATCCAGCGGCAGGCACAGGTTACAGACTGGGTGCTGATCCTTCTGTGTGTACTTGGTGTGACAGTTCTAGCAAAATTTTAACAGTGTTTTGTCCATTACCGCATCCAGGGTGCCCCCTGCATGCTCATTCTTTGATCGTTGTCGATTATCTTCAATTTTCGACTCCTCGTTGATCTCCTGTTGCTCCGGGCAGTTGACAGAACTTCCTCACGCTTTATCTTCTTTATTTCTTCGATTCTTCTCTCCAATCATGGGAGTCTCAACAAAAAAAAAAAAAGAGAGAAGAAGTACTACAATTCCGGACCCAACTACTAGATGGCGGAATAATGCACAGCTTAGTGAATCCAGAAAGATTCACGCTGCAAAACAGCGTATTATGTCTTGGGAGAGCGAGCTACTTGACGCGGGCACACGCCCATAAGCATCTCTCTCATTAGCAATCACAGAGGCTGTTTTTAAAGGGAATTAGAGCTTGTTTATGAGCAGGCTTAGTTGTTTCTACAGCCTGTTGCTCTGTGAGGCCATTCCCTAGGCAACGAAGCATCATTGGTGCTTCGTGTCGAGGGGAGTGGCAGTTAAACAGCTGAGGGGAGTGTTTAGGAGCATTTTAAGATCGAATACATATAATAAATAAAAACGAGTGAAAACGAAAATAAATTAGACGATATACAATGTTTAGAGTGTTTACAGATTAGATTAATTCAAAATTTTAAATAAAATGGAAGGTTCAAATGATGGGCAAGAGAAAATAATAGGAGATATAATCAATAAGGAGTTAAAAGAGACTATTCAGGAGTCAGTTAAGCAGGCTTTAGGGAAAAGAAATGTAAATGAGGAGGAAGAATATTTTTCAGTCTCTGAAGTAGAGAATAAAAGAGGACCAGGAGGAAAATGCTTATCTAAAAAGAAGCATTTAAATTAAAAATATCATCAAAGTGGAGTCCCAAGCGGCTCAAATGGGAAAGGTATCCAACGCGATACACAAGGTAGCCAGTTTGACACTGGAAGGCAAGGAGGAGCATCTGGTGATGCATTTAATATCCGTGATGAGGAATTGGATGAGTATATTTTAGATCTTGAGTACAAGGATGGCTTTGAAGAAGAGATTGAGGAGAGTGAAAGGTGAAAAAATGAGGATGCACTTGTAGATCCATTTGGGGAGTTATTGTTCAGTCCTCAAGACCTTAGACACCCAAGGGGAAAGGACTGGTGGCCACTTAATCATGTGGCAGGATACATCAAGGCTAGGATTAGGAAACCTTTAGAAAGGGAAGAAAGAAATGTAATGCAGGCTGAATGTTCTAGGACTAACATTGATGATAAAGTTACAATGACTCCAAACATTGATCCGGAATTAATTACTTACCTTTTTAAAGTGGGTAAGGATCCTAGAAAAGGATTAGATAGGTCATTGAAACAATGTCAGGACAAGGTTCTTGATATTTGTGGAACTTTGGCAAAACAATTGATGCCATTGAAGAGACATATCTCAAGAATATGGAACTAGATCTTACACTTTTGAATGGTTGGTGCAAGAGGGCAATCTGTTTTTAGGGAATGCAAATGCAGGCATTCTCTCAGAGAGAAGGAAAACAATTCTGATGAGAATTAACCCTGTTACGGGATTTGGCAAATCCCAGTGATGAAACGCACGGACTATTATTTGGGGAAGGAATGGTCAAATCTTTATCCATATATGTCCGTACATTCACAAGTTTGGATAAGGTGCATTATTCAATGTGCAGAGTTTTTAATAATGGTAGTTTTTTTGGTCGGGCTGGTAGAAGAGGGCAAGCTACCGGCAGAGCAAACTTCAGAGCCAGTTACCAGAACCAGACAGGTGGTTATGCAAGAGGACAAGGAAGTTACAGTTTCTTTCCTGGACTGGACCAACATCAACGACGACGACACCATCAAGATCATGAACAAAGTCCACTCCGGATCCCCATCAGACCCATGCCCACACCACATCTTCAACAAAGCCAGCAGCACCATTGCAGCCCATCTCCGGAAAACCATCAACATCTCCTTCGAGACAGCAACCTTCCCAGAGAGCTGGAAGCACACCGAGATCAACGCCTTACTCAAGAAACCCAAGGCGGACCCCAAGGACCACAAGAACTTTCGACCCATCTCCTTGCTCTCGTTCCCGGTGAAGGTCATCGAAAAGGCCGTCAACAAAAAACTAACCAGGTTCCTCAAAGGAGAACAGCATCCTGGACCCATCCCAGTCCAGGTTCCGCAGCAACCACAGCACCGAAACTGCCCTCATCGCTGCCACCGACGACATCAGGGCCCTACTGGACAACAGAGAAACAACGGCCCTCATCCTCCTAGACCTGTCAACTGCCTTCGACACGGTCTGCCACCGCACACTACGAACACACCTCCACGATGCCGGGATCCAAGAGAAGGCCCTGGACTGGTCCGCCTCCCCCCTTCCTCTCCGAAGCCACCGAGATCATCTGCAGCGTACCCCAGGGCTCATCCCTCAGCCCAATACTGTTCAACATCTACATGGCACCACTCTCCCACATCGCCAGACTGCACGACCTCAACATCATCTCCTACGCTGACGACACCCAGCTGATCCTCTCCCTCACCAAGGACCCCCACACCGCCAAAACCAACCTCCACGAAGGAGTGAAGCCTGTCGCCGACTGGATGAGAAACAGCTGACTGAAGCAGAATTCGGACAAGAGGGAGGTCCTCATCCTCTGATCCACCCCCTCAGCCTGAGACGACTCCTGGTGGCCGACCACACTAGGAACAGCTCCAACTCCCACCGACCATGCACACAACCTAGGGGTCATCCTCGACTCCACCCTCTCCTTGACGAAGCAGGTCAACGCCGTATCCTCCTACTGCTTCAACACCCTCCTTATGCTCCGCAGGATATACAAGTGGATCCCCATCGAAACGAGAAGGACAGCCACCCAGGCCCTCGTCAGCAGCCGACTGGACTACGGAAACGCCCTCTACGCAGGAGCCTCGGCCAAACTCCTGAAATGGCTCAAACGCATCCAGAACGCCTCCGCATGCCTGATCCTCGACACCCCCCGCCGCAGCCACATCACACCCCACCTGAGAGACCTGCACTGGCTCCCCGTCAACAAGAGGATAACCTACAAGTTCCTCACCCACGCACACAAAGCACTCCACAACACAGGACCAGCATACCTCAACAGCCGACTCAGCTTCTACACCCCCGCCTGCCAGCTCCGCTCCGCCGACCACGCCCTCGCCACTGTCCCCCGCACCCGAAGAGTGACCGCCGGCAGCAGATCATTCTCCCATCTCACCTCCAAGACAAGGGACACCCTCCCCATCCGCCTACATCAGACCCAAGACCTGCTGACCTTCAGAAGACTCCTCAAGACCTGGCTTTTCGAACAGTAACAGCTTCCCCACCTTCAGCGCCTTGAGACCCTCACGGGTAAATAGTGTGCTTTACAAATGCCTTGATTGATTGATTGATTTATTGATTGAGGAAGAGGAGAAAGTCAGGGACAAAATCAGAACCAGGGTGACTTTGAAGACAGTTTCTTCTTCTATCCTGAAAAGTGTAGGAGGAAGATTGAAATATTTCAAGAAAAAATGGAGGGACATAACCTAGGATGCTTGGGTATTAGAAACTTTAGAAGGGTTTCGGATAGATTTTGATTGTGTCCCTTTTCAGGTAACGGAGCCACAAGAGCTAGTATTTCAAGACAAATTGGTTATTATAGTAGAAAACGAGGTATGTATGATGTTAGAGATGGGCAACACAATCAGCCCCAACCAGAACAACCGCCTTTTTTATCCAGAGGCCGATCACAGAACAGAGGCAAAAGAAAGTCTCTGACCTGGCAAAACCAGCAAAGAAACGTCCAAACACGGAGCATGGCAGCAGCACAACCATCAACGAGCAAGAACACTCATTAATTGTGAACCTCTCAGATGCAGAACTCACAAGCGACCAAATTTCCGTTCTGAACAAAGGATTAGGTTTTGTTCCCACACCAAAAATAGACACTTTTAAAATCAAAAGTGAACTGGCCGAATTTTGCAGAACCTTAAAATTGAAGGCTTACTTCTCCAACTCTACAACAATACCATCAGAGGGTGATACCGGCCTCCGGAATAAATCAACTTTCAATCCACCCGCATCCTGTATACCACCTGAATTCCAAGCCTTTGAGCAAGCACTCCTCAAAGGAATAGACAATCTAGACACGAACGGTATAAAAGTTTTCCAAAACTTGACAAAAAAAGAACGACTAGCAATGGAAGATCTTAGCAAAAATGAAAACCTGGTGATAAAACCGGCGGATAAAGGGGGTGGCACAGTAATCCTCTCAAAAACAGGATACAACCAGCAATGCCTAGCCCTCCTTTCCGATACCAGATTTTATCAGAAAATTGTAACGGATCCCACTGAAAGATTGCAAAACTCCATATCGATCATGGTGTACGAGGCGGAAATGAAAGGTTGGATATCCAAAAAGGAAGCAGATTTCCTCACTGCGAGAGAACCAGTCACTCCCTATTTCTATTCTCTCCCTAAAACACACAAAAATAGGACACCACCCCCAGGACGTCCAATAGTGTCCGGCATTGGATCAGTGCTAGAGCCCCTATCAAAATTCGCAGACGAATTTTTGAAACCTCTTGTCCAAAAAACGCATTCTTACCTAAAAGACACAAGGGACCTCTTGACACAAATTGAAAATATGCCTTTCGACCCCACTACGATGCTTCTAGTGGGTCTGGATGTGGAATCCCTCTTTACCAGTCTCCCCCAAGACAGAACATTGCAGATGTTAGAGGACGTCCTTTATTCAGAGACATGGCAGTACAATACCCCGAGACATTTCATATTGGAATGCTGTAAACTGGCACTTAAAGAGAATTTTTTTAGGTACAATGACCAGCTGTACCTCCAAACCCACGGTACCTCCATGGGCAGCGCCTTCGCGCCTTCGGTGGCGGGACTCTATGTTAGCCAATTTGAAACTGATCTGGTCTTTAATGAAACCAATATGTTCTCTTCCAGTATTATATACTGGAAGAGATACATCGACGACATCCTCCTAGTTTGGAACACTGACCAAGATCTCGTAGAATTTATCCTATGGCTCAACGCCCTGGATCCCTGGCTAAAATTCACTTATACCTCCAGCAACAGCCAACTTGACTTTCTGGATCTAACCATTTTCAACGAAAGTAATACCCTGCAGACAAAAACTTTCACGAAACCAACGGCGAAAAACAGCTTGTTGTCCCATAAGAGTCACCATCCAAAACCCTTAAGGGATAATTTACCCTTCAGCCAATTTCTTCGCCTCAAAAGAAATTGTAGCAGGAACTGTGACTACCAGGAACAAGCACAGGATCTGAGCAAAAAGTTGAAATTGAGGGACTATACTGAAAGAGTCATAAGAAAATGTAAAAAGAGAGCCGACAACCAACCGCGTGAGTGCCTTCTACAATCATACCCAAAACAACCAATAAAAGACCTTACCACGTGTGTAACCACGTACAACCCAGCAACATACGCAATCCAGAAGCTAATCAAAAAAAACTGGCACATAGTGAACACTGGACAATTTGACTGGCCCAGACCTAGGTTCGCTAACAGAAGAACCAAAAACATCAAGGACACTCTGGTACATACTCGACCTAGGTCCACAGCTCCTGCTCCTATAACCAACAGCATCAGCATGACCCCGCTGTCAGGACATTTCCCATGCGGAACCTGCGTGGCTTGTAAAACTACTACAGCCACAAAAACTCTACATTTGAAGAACGACCTGATATGGACCCAAAAACAGTTCACGAACTGCAATTCATCACATGTAATTTACATGATCCAATGCCCGTGTCAGAAAAAATACATTGGGATGACTTGCCGGAAAGTTAAACTTCGAATAGGTGAGCACAAGAGTAATATTAAACTCAAAAAGAATACCACCAAGTTGTGCTCACACTTTATTGAAAAAAACCATACCCACGAAGAGTTACAATGGACTGTCATTGAAATGCTGACAAACAAAACAGGAAATGCTGAAAAAATACTCTACGAGAAGGAGCAAAGATGGGTGGACCGTCTCCGTACTTTTGAATCTGGGCTCAATGATAATATTGCATGGCACCACTTTGCAAAATAAGTCTTGTACATCACAACAGATGAGAAATGAGTATTCTCCCAAATAATTAATCAGTATATTTCATTTTTTGAACCACTCTAACCAAATCTGAAAAAAGGCATGACATATTTATTTTTATTTTTTCCTGTAACTATTACTGGGCCTTCAAATAAATATAAGGGCCCTTTATCAGTGGTGACCGCCTTAAAATCGAGTGAAACCACATAAGAACAGAAGGACGGAGCCGAATTGCGCGCACTGCCAAGGCGCCCAACTATCCTTTAAAAAGAAACTACACGCTGACTTCCGCACTCCGGGGGCAGAGTCAGCACAAGGCCGGAGTGCGGTCCACACGCGGGTAATGGCGCTAGGCTTCACTGTGTCTCCGCTCTAAGGTAAGCCGGATAAGTTCCCTCCTTTTGACCGGAGTCCTTACTCTACCCTAGCTCTGCAGCGACTAAAAGGCATCCCCCGAGGAAGCAGAGTCTACATTCACGCCAGGTAAGAGGCATATGGCATAACCAACACGGGCTCTCCGCCCATGTATATTGCACGGCAGGGCTCTTTGTAATCACCGGACAGAATCCAGCCCCTTGCTCTATCTGTTTTGAAATATCTATTTTGAAATATCTGCAACCAAAGCTGGTATCATAACAAATCACCTATTCCCAATGAATATTTACGGATAGATATCGTAAAACCAATGTTTAATACATAGTAAGAGATGGGCACACATATTATCTCGAGCAAAAGGCCCATGAACAACAGGTTATTTGACTCCAGGTGAAAAAAGTCCCCTCTTCTATTGCTAAATCACCCTATGGCAACAACATTCACTAATTAAGTAGCG
This sequence comes from Lissotriton helveticus, assembly GCF_964261635.1. NCBI lineage: Eukaryota > Metazoa > Chordata > Amphibia > Caudata > Salamandridae > Lissotriton > Lissotriton helveticus. The sequence continues at coordinate 1,097,878,457 of NC_136059.1, forward strand.
CCTGCTTGAAGCAATGTATAAGCTCTCTCACTCATCCCACCCACCCCCTATTTCCTTTCAGCTAAGAACAATCGCAGAGTTAATAAAATAATTACCTGTATGATGCACGCTCCTCGAGAAATTCTCCTTCGAGTATTACTAGGGTGAATCTAGACCACTAGTTAATTTACTGCACTTACCCTTTTTCTAAAACCACTGTTCCTAACTAAGGAAATTGTTATTTGTACATTCTTTCATAGATTGCAAAGAGTACAATACCCATGCAAATGCCATGAGTTTCTGGAATTACCGCACAACTCGTGTGAGTAGTATTATTATGTATATGTTTATTTTGTTTGTTTAAATTTCTTTTTTTGTAAGTCCTGACGAAAGCTCTACAGACCGCCTGGCCCAATAGAGCTGAAACATGTCGACAACCTCAATTAAATAATACTAAATGGCCTAGTAACTCGGCCAACAATCGAGTATTTCACTATTTTATCTAAATGAAAGCTTGCCCAATAATAAAGTTTTTCAGGGCATAAATTTTCATTTTTTAACTCTCTTTTTTTGGGAAGTCCTTTTGTCTCTGGACACTGCACTCGAGACTGGAGGTGCCTCTGGATGAGGCTAGCAGTACCCACTAACAGGAATAACCCGATGATAACTGCATGAATGTCAATGTGGGGCGGATGAAACCAATATACCGCAACCTTCAAGTATACATTGACTTCTCTGAGGGTCTCCTAATTTGCATAGAACCAAAAGTCAAGCAGTGTAACTAGTGTCCTTTTTTGTTGATTTACAATTGATGTTAGAGAAGGACGCATTTTGCAAGTGAGAGAGGAAAAGAAAGGATTTGTAAGTACTCTGTTCATTGTAGCAAAGAAAGACAAAGGTTGGAGACCGGTAATAAATGTAAGAAATTTGAATCAGTTTGTGCCCTATCGTCATTTCAAAATGGAGGGTATTCATGTTCTGGGAGATGTTTTGCAAGAAGGAGATTGGATGGTGAAAATGGATCTAAAGGATGCGTATTTCACTATTCCTATAGCTGAAGAAAGTCAGAAAATACATACAGTTCAGTTGGAAAGGATGATTGTATCAATTTCAGAGCCTTGCATTTGGTCTTCACTCTGCTCCTTGGTGTTTCACCAAGGTAATGAGATCTGTGGTAGGTTTCTTCAGGAAGATAGGTATCAGATTAATAATTTATCTGGACGACATTTTGATTATTAATCAAGATTTTGTGATTCTAAAGGAACATTTGTCTTTCGTAATGAACACTTTGGAAAGTTTAGGATTTCAAATAAATTTAGCAAAGTCCGTTTTGGAACCTATAAGGAAGGTGGAGTTTCAGGGTTTTGTAGTGGACACAATTGCATGTCAATTGTGTCTTCCAGAGAAGAAGGTGAAGAAGATAAAGCAAGAAATTCAGAAAGTTATATACAGGGAGAGAGTAACTTTGAGAGATTTGGCAAGAGTGATTGGTCTTTTGTCTTCATCAATTCAGGCAATTTTTCCGGGTCCCTTACATTACAGGGCAATACAGCGTTTGATAAATATTGGGCTGTCGAAAGTGTGTGGTATGGAGACATGGTGGTCTTGTCTTTGGAGGCAAAGGAGGAATTGATTTGGTGGAGAGAGAACATGGATGCATGGAACGGACGAGCAATTTTTGGTGTTTCCCCATTTTTTGTTTTGGAGACGGATGCGAGCAATTTTGGCTGGGGCGCATCTGGTATGGGGAAAGAGACTGGGGGTGTGTGGTCCCCGTGGGAAAACGAGAGTCATATAAATTGTTTGGAGATGAGAGCAGGCTTGTTTGCAGTGAAAAGTTTCAAGAGAGGTTTGTTCTGCAGGACAGTGCTGCTCAGGATGGAAAATGTCTCTGCAGTGGCCTTCATAAACAGACTTGAAGGTACTTGGGCCAAGGGTCTGGCTAAGTTAGCGAAGAAATATGGGAGTTTTGTCTGGAACACAAGATTAGTCTGAAGGCAGAGTATTGACCGGGTGTCAAGAATGTTTCGGCAGATTGGAATTTTAGAAATATGATAGATTACAGCGATTTCAAGCTGAATGAGGACATTTTCATACAAATGTGTTGGAGAAAATGGGTCCTCTGGAAGTGTATCTTTTTGCATCAAGGTTAACCTTCCAGTTGGAGAGGTATGTGAGTTGGAGGCCAGATCCAGGGTCCATGGCAGTGGAAGCGTTCTTGCAGGATTGGAGGAGTGTGAAGGGTTATGCATTTCCCCCGTTCTCTATGATTTAGAGAGTGTTGGTTCATGTGTGGAAACAGAGATGTGAAATAGTTTTCGTGACTACTTTTTGGAAGAGTCAAGCCTGGTTTCCCTCTGTAATGGAGTTAGCCATGACAGAATCACTTTTAATTTGGAAGTACAGAGGTCTTTTGAAGAATGTGGAAGGGAAGGAACACCCCTTAGTGGAGTCAGGTTCTCTCAACCTTCTAGTTTGGAATATATCAGGGGTTCAAGAGCATTCACTGATCTTTCTGGAATGGCTGCAGATTTATTGTTTGTGTCCTGGGCACCAGGGACGAGGCAGAGATATAAAGGATCATGGAAGGTTTGGATTTGTTGGTGCTTGGAAAGGGGTTTGGATCCCTTGGAAGTAATTCATGTTCAAGTAGCTAATTTTCTGGCTGGTTTGTTTGAAAACGAAATGTCATATAGGACTGTGAATTGTTATAGGTCAGCGATTTCTGCGGGCCATTTTTTAAGTCATGGTGTGCCAATTGGAAGGAGTCCTTTAGTATGTAGAGTTATGAAAGGGATTCGATTAAGAGGCCTACGGATTATAAGTATAAGTCTTTATGGGATGTTGATTTGGTTCTGCAATTATTTGTGGGTTGGCCAAGTAATACACTCTTAGAGTCTAGGGAGTTGTCCTGGAAGTTGGCAACATTATTGTGCCTTATATCTTTCAGGAGAGTTTCGGATGTCGAGGCTTTAGAGACTTACATGGGGTTCTTCTTGAGTTATGTAGAAGAACTAGAACTATGTCTAGTTCTGGTTTTTATCCAGTTGTTTGAAAGAATATGAAAGCAGAATGCTTGAAAAAAGGGGAACAGGTGTAGATCAGGTTTTGATTTCTTATGTGAAACCTTATAAGGCAGTTTCTAATGCAACTATAGCTAGATGGGTTAAATGCGCTATGAAGGAGGCAGGTGTCGATGTGTCTAAATTCACAGCACATTCTGCCCGTGGAGCAATGACAAGTAAGGTGAGTATGTTAGGTAGAAGATTAGAGTATATTATGAAAGCAGCAGACTGTGGTCTTCAGTCTCTACGTTCAGGAGGTTTTATTTTAAATCAGTTGAACATGTTTCAAAATGGGTTTTAGAAAGCTTTGAACATGCATAATGCTAGCCTCCTGTCTTGACATAAAATTGCAATTCTAATAGGTTTACTGATAATAGAATCGGGATTTTATTAACCCCTTGTGTGCTGTTGACGAGCTCAGCTTGCCATGAGGGACGGTTGAGCTGCCCTCATGACGAGCTGAGCTCGTCACAGCCGTTGGAACGTTCACACTCTGGGATAATTTCCCCGCTGTGCTGAATGTTCTAAAAACGGGTGTGGTGTGATAAGCTCAGCTCGTCACGAGGGCAGCTCCGCTGTGCCTCATGATGAGCTGAGCTCGTCAACAGCACAGCGGTGCCACGCGCGGTCCCCCTTCCCCCCCGCAGCGGAAGAAAACACCCCGCAGTCAAGGGGTTAAAGACAAGGAGGCTAGCATTATCCCTCTTACGCTTTCCTTAGGTGTGGAATAATTCTAATATATTTAAGATTTGTTTTAGGAGTTACTGTTAAGTTTAGAGTTCTTTGGTACAAGCATTAAGAAGTGGTTTACGTTTGCTAAATTTGTTTATTTGTTTTGTTATAGAGAATTAAATATGGTTCTTTCAAGAGTTCTGAAGTGAAGAAAAGCTGGACAAGGAAAACGAAAAGAGGATGAAGATGGTGGTCAAGTGTTATTTATGGACTTGAAGATTCTTATTGAATGTGATGTTTAAGGATTCCATGAGCTTTTAATGGTACTCCGGAGAAGTGGGAAATAAAGGTTTAATGCATAATGCTAGCCTCCTTGTCTTTAATAAAATCCAGATTCTATTATCTGTAAACCTATTAGAATCGCAATTCTCTCCCACACCTGCTTTGCGAGGTCAGACATAACTAATGGAGGAGGCATTGTTTTGGGAGACAGGCAGTTGCACAGATGACAAGCATTTAATTCTCTTTCAACTCCTTCATCAAGGCGAGGAAACCGTACTTGAAGAGCTCTCTTGGTAGCAACAATGCCACAATGGCCCTCATGGGCAAGTTTAATGACTTATTGTCGAAGACTCACTGGAATGACAATTCTAGAACCTTTTACTATAATGCCTTCTGAGTGACAGAGAGTTCCTCGCTCATATTTTTGAATTTTTGGTAATTAAAGTCATCTGTAAGAGGTCGAGTGTGTTTCTTCGGGATTGCTGGGCAATAATGTCTTTGAGAACACACAAATCTCTATCTGTATTTGTAGCAGTAAGAATTGTATCCACTGACAGAGCTGCAGGTAAGCCTTACTTAACTATAAAGTTCATATAGGCCTCATGCGCTTTAGACGTTGTACTGTGACACTGCACTGAAAAGTAGTCATCAGGATTTTTATCTTTCCCTGGGCTAAGCAGAATATTGTAATCATACAGTTGCAATTGCAAACCCCACCTCTCCATGTAAGGGGGCATCTTGGCCTTTGGATTCCTAAAAATGGTGAGCAACACATGGTGGTCAGTGACAAGAGTGAAGTGCTTTCCATATAGAAGCACATGGAAGTGTTCGCAAGTCCACGCTACAGCTAGACTTTCTTTCTCAGATTGGGAATAAGCCCGTTCAGTCTGCATCAGACTTCGGCTCACATAAGCCACAATGGGCCTGTGAGCATTGTCGTGTCCACTGTGCTGGGCCAGGATCACACCCAACCCCACTGGGATAGCATCTACTACAATCTCAATTTGAAGTTTTGCATCAAAATAGGCCATTTCAGTAGCATTCTCAATTGTATTTTTGATTTTCTTAAAGCTTCAATCGCATACAGGTGACCACTTAAACACAGCGTTCTTTTTCGTCAAGTCGCTCATAGGGGCACTGAGAGTAACGGGTCCTAGTGGAGTAGTGGGCGATAAGGCTGTACTTTAGCCGGATCTGGTGTCCTCCTCTTTTCAGAGAAAATATGCACATAGAATTCCAGCTTTGTTTTATGAAACTTAAACTTTCCCGCCTTCAAAGTGGGACGGACGTTGGCCAGCAAGCGGCATACTTTGTCATGTTCTTTTCGAGTGGTCCCAAATACCAATATATCATCACTTTATTTAAAAGCATGTGTGACAGGCTGCATTATGCTGCAAATTACATCCTGAAAAAATTCGGCAGCTGACAACACCCCAAAACGTAGTCTTTTATATCTGAACAAACCAAGGTGGGTCGAAAAGGTGGTAATGTACCGGCAGTTTTCGTCTGGTTCGAATTGATGACACCCCTTGTTCAAATCAAGACGAGAAAAGACTTTGGCACCATTCAACTGTGCCATTATATCTGCAATGTGTGGACATGTATGGCGTTCTCTCTCAAGTGACTTGTTAGCTTGGTGCATGTCGACACAGACGTGCATGGCACCTCAACTCTCATTCTTGGGACACTACCACTATGGGTGAAACCCATGGTGTTGGAACACTACAGCGTTGAATGATATCATGCTTTAACAGCATTTCCAGTTGTTTTTCAATAGTTTCCTGCAAGTGAAAAGCATTTAGACGATGTCGTTGAGCAGCAGGACAAATGTGCTCATTGATAGGAAGTAGCAAATTCATGGTTATTGGGCTTTTCTAGTCCATGAAACAACGACAGGAACTGACTTACCATGATTGCATGTTCTTTTATGTTATTCTTAATGGAAATCAGACTCATGGTGCAGCAGTACTGATACTGAGTAAACATGCCCTTGACAAAGTACCTTGAATAACATGATTCAGTACTTGTACTTTCGTCGTCTTGTGTTGCATGGTTGCTACAAAAGATCCTTGACTATGCAATGGTGTAGAGGCATCCCACATGTATACCTATGTCTTCAAAGGTGATCGGCGTGGAACCGGGGACAGTTCTTTGTACTTCTCTGCCAGCATCATGTTTATCGATACACCACCTTTAATGTGAACTTGGGGCAATGTCCAAAGGAACGTGGTTGTTTCACATGGTGATCTCGCTTGGACTTGGACTCGTCTCTGCATGAAGCCAAACCCCTGTGTTCTTGTCATTCACCAGTTGACATCATCATTGCACAGTCAACTTCTTCACTGTCACTCGACAATGAATGTTGAAGAACTTTTGGAAGGTGAATTTGATGATGATTAACTTCATTTTGTTTCCACTTGCCTCCATTGGCATAGCTGCTTGGTCTTGTGGGCATAACTAGAGGGTTTCTGGAGCTTTCAAGTGTCCATTTTCTTTTCTCGAAGTAATGCAGTTATTTTTTCTTTCATTTTGCAAACCTTTACAAAATGGTTCTCTTTCTTGCAGCCTTTGCATGTTTGTATAATGGTGGCACATTTTCCTTCGTGCGGAAAGGTGAGTCCACATCTGAAACACAATTTATGTTTCCTCGGAGATATCAATTTATGGGCCTTGACCTTGCGTCTCTGCTTACTTTTTAGATTCAATGCTGATTCCTTCTGGGCTACTCCAGCTTCCATATCAGCCTCTTGATGATCTGCACGTTCTACTGCTCTTGCAGCCATAAACACTCTCTCCAGACTGAGGGCCAGATGTAGGTAATCCCAGATTACCGATTCTTAAATACCGAATCATACCGATTTGGTATTTAAGAACTGGCAATCGGGATGCAGGTAATTTTACCGATTTAATTACCGAATCGGTATGATTTGGTAATTACCAAATCTGTATTTACCGATTCGGTAATTGACATTCATTCCTATGGGCCTCCAGGCCCATAGGAATGAATGGCAATTACCGAATCAGTAAATACCGATTCGGTAATTGGGGGAAACATTGAAGGGTGGCAGGGTGTCACTTTGACACCCTGTTGCACCCCTCAATTGTGCATGGGTGCACATGTTGCAGACATACATGCCCTTGGGGCATGTATGTCTGCAACATGGCACTGTTTAAAAAGCAAAAGAAATGCTTTTTAAAGGGTTTTCATTATTTACCACCAACTTCTAGTAGGTGGTAAATAACGAATTCTTAAACCCCTGTAGCACTGATTAAAGTGCTACCTACATGTCAAAATACAGATTCGGTCATTTTACCGATTCAGTATTTTACCGATTCGGTAAAATTACCGAATCTGTATTTTAACATGCCCCTACATGCCAAACTCCAAATACCGATCGGTAACGTCCGAAATCGGCCGTTACCGACCGGTATTTGCCTCCCTTCATCTGGCCCTGAGTGTCTTGTGCAGAATAAGTCATCTGAACCAGTTGGATAGGCAACTATTGATGCCACTGAGACAGATAGCCTCTTCATCATTGAAATCATTGAACTTGCAATGCTTGATGAGGGCCTCAAGTCTGTCCGCAAACTCAACCGTCTTTTCTTCAGCTTGCTGTTTGGCTTGGCTGAAGATGTATCTTTTATAGTCGATATTCGCCACTGGATTGAACTTGATTCCTAATGCCGCCTTAATCTGAAGCTAAAATGTTTCATCAGCTTGTGGTATTTTCTATATCACTACTTTCACACCATCACCTGCAACGTTTTTCAAGTATTTGATGATCTTTTTGTCATTTGTTTCTTCTAGCGTGCCGATGAAATTATAATTTTTTTATCTAGGCAGTCCATCTGGCAGAAATAGTCTGCTTTCTGGTGATATCGAATGAGAGCGGAGGTTTCAGGAAAACAGTGGCATTATTGCCAGGTGTGGACCTCATTGACATTGGGGGTAAGGCCCGGACAGTGCTGTCTGCCAACCGCTTGGATCAGCACCATCCACACCATCTGTAAGCACCAGCTGCGTACTTGCATCAGTGTTGTCGCAGCCAATTAGATGTCGCATGGCCTCTTTTTCATCTTTGGTGGTGAGTAACTGGTTTGTCTTATGTGCATGAACTTCTCCGTTCTCAACTTTCTACATTTTACCTGATTTTCACTGCCTTTAGCATTTCTTGATGCCTGGAGGCTCCTGCTTTTGGCAAGCTTTTTGCACCTGTTTATAGCACCCTTCTGTGCTTCTCTGTACCTGGCCGATGCCTGCTGTGTCATGTTGCGGTGCAGTACCTTTTCTTTTAGCCATACCAGCAAGTTCTGGGCTGACTGTGACTGAACTTTCCATACGGACTTTGCCTTCTTCTAAAGCCTTGCACTGGCTGGCACTTTCCTCCACATAGACCAACCATAAACTGCTTCACTTCAACTGAGGCTCACATGGCATGCATGAGCAGTTTTGGGACCTCAGCGAACTCTCAGGGAGAGCACTCTTGTTACTTCGGGTTACAGATCCCCTAACTCGTCGCCATTTGTAGTATCCGCCCCAGCCCGGAAGCATGCAAATGACCACGCCACACACGGAGCTCGGTAGTGAATATCTTTATTCTTCAGAGTGCAAACTTTACCCCTACGAACTGCATCATGAACTTTATTAACCACACCCAGACACACCCAAACAATTACGTCATTCTCCTACGGAGTCCATCAATGTCCAGAAGAGTCCCGCTATTCCATTTACAAGACACTACAGTCTCCTCCAGGCTGTTGGAGATGTCTACATATGTAGGATGGTCCTTTGATGGCTATAGAGGCAAGAGCCTCCACCAACCCAGTGGATTAGCAGGCCACCCCACATCCAGAAAATTAGACCGAAGGCGTCAAATCGCTCAAGTTCATCTGTTGAAGTGTTATTAAAAACACACAGTAACGCTATCCAAAAACTTTGACTTAGTCTGAATATTGCTTTGTTTCATGATGTACCTAAAGCTTTGATGAGCTGATAATGTAGTGCAGGATGGAATCTGTGATATCATGTATGAGGTAATAGGAAATGCATAGGGCAGTATTAAGATTGTGAGGCTAAACTTAACTGATGCATGTGAGATCATTTAGATTTTCTGTGGAACAGAATAACATCCATTAAAGGTTTCTATTAACATAGTATGTTAAGTGCAGGGGGGTACTTTAACCTGCCTAAAGTGTATTTAAGTGAATCTCATAGGTCTATTAAGATATGTTTTGATTGTATCTGTGATCATGTTCTGAACGTAATGGAAATCTTGACAGTGTGCCTAGTGCCAACGATAGGAACAGATAAATGCTATGATCATACGATACTCCCTGACTTAATCAGTTCCTGTTTCAGTTTATAGACCTAGACACACAAGTGAAGTTCCATTTTAATTGGGAGAAGTGTGGGAACTCTGGGTGGTAGGGATTCTGTAGATGCCAGAATGTTTCCCAACAGAAATATGAGGAAAATTAGTGATTTTAGCCAAGATTTCATGGCATTCTGGGTAAGAAAACATGCTGGGATCCTCTCAGGTCACACCACTCTGGAATACTCTGTGTGTCTGTCATTTTGAAATGTCTGGGTTAAATAGGTTTCTCTGGGTGGTGGCCGAGCCTAAGCCCAAACACTGCTGCTACCCACATAACCTGAATGGATCAATTTTGAAGATGAAACTGTGATACCCCCATGTTAAGTTTTAGGGCCTTTCCTTTTTCAGGCGCTAGGTCCAGTCACACAAGTGAGGTACCGTTTTTATTGGTAGAAGAGTGGAAACACGAGATAGTGTTTCTAACTAAAGTTTGATGTTTACAGGGCATTCTGGACAAGAGAATGTAGCAGGATCTGTGCAAGCCACACCACCTTGGATTAATCTGTGTCCCTAGGTTTTAGAAATGCCCAGGGCTCGCCGGGTTCCCAGGTTGCCACCTAAACCACAGCCTGAACAGTGCAGCCATTCAACATGAAATTGGGATTTTCCTCTCTCTGCCAGCCAACATTTAAAAACTACAAAATTATATCGGGCAGCAGGAGTGAGGGATAGGCTGTGCATCTGAACAGGCTGAACACACCCTATATTTTTTCCTAAAAAAAGAAAAAATATATGTGCATTGGGTAGTGGGATTTCTGCCCCCCGGAACCAGAAAGACAGCTAGGTGGGACATGATCTAATGCCAGGGTAGGCAGCCTCGCCCCTTTGTTTTTTTTTACCCTTTTCCCCACTAGATACCAGGGGGAAATGTTTAAAAAGAAGGGGTGGGGCCTGGTTGCTTAAGCAGGAGAGAGTGAGAGAAGTGTACCATACAACTCTTTAGTACAACAGAGACCAGTTGAGGTTGTTAGCTATCGTGAGGGATGCAGAATAATCCATTACCATTTTTCAAATGTGAAACGAATTTGTATTTAAACAATAAGATGATTTAAGTGGGGCTAGAACTGGGAGGCAATACATGATGTTAATAAAAAGAATGGGGCCTTATTAAATGTACCTGTTTTTGTTTGAGGGTTCATAGTTTATTAAATATGTTGATTGTGGAGTGCTGCCTGGTCAGGTCCTAGTTAACTGACATTTGCTTCCCATCACTCAGGCACTGGTGAAATTGAAACACCTGCTTCTGATACAATCTTGTGATTTTAGAGAGTACAAATTGCTTTGTCTTGATAAAAATGGTGAAAAAATGTTAATCCATCGAAACGCGTCGATGCCCATTTCAATACATAACCTGTAAGAAAGGCGGAGGTCACCCAGTACTGTGTACCAAGATCTACACCATAATCATTGTCGCAATACAGATATGTAACAAACAAGGGACATATTGAATTTGTCTGTGTTATGTTATGTTATATTTATTTTTATATAGCGCGCGGCTACTCAAAAAGAGTGTCCCGGCGCTTTAATAACGAGACCTACAGTAGAATAACACAACACAGTGATAAAAACAGAGTGGAAGGCAGAACAGAAAAGAAAAAGAAAAACAGCCTATAGGGCAAACAGCCAAGTTTTTAGGCCTTTCCTAAATGCAAGTAAACTAGTAGCTCCACGGAGTGTCAGCGGCAGGGTGTTCCACAGCTGTGGCGCCAGCAGTCCAAAGGAGCGGCCTCCAGTGCGAGCTCTCTTTACGCGCGGCACCGCCGCCAGAAACAGAGATTCTGATCTAAGAGAGCGGGCAGGGTGGTAAAAGGCGAGTCTCCTTTGGAGATACTTAGCTCCCACAGCATGGAGAGCTTTGTAGGCCAAAGTTAATGCCTTAAAGGCGATCCGTTTACGGATAGGCAGCCAATGTAGGGTCTGCAGAAGGCCGGCAACGCTGGCTCGCCTATTTAGGCCATAAATGGCCCTCGCGGCAGCATTCTGCACAACTTGGAGCCGCTGCAACAGATACTCTGGCAGGCCCAGGTAGAGGACATTAGAATAATCCAACCTAGAGCCAATCAGAGCCTGCATGGTCAGCTTCCTGTGTTCCTCAGACAAGAGAGGTAAAAACCTCCTCAACGTCTTGAGGAGGCCAAAACATGTGCCCGTCACCCCTAGGATCTGGGATCTCAACGTCAGACCCTTGTCCATCTTGACCCCCAGGTTCTTAGCTACTTGAGATGGACAGGATGGGGGAAACATGTTAATGGGCCACCAAGCTTGCCAGTCAGGATCCGACGCACACCCGAAGAAGAGTACCTCAGACTTATCTGAGTTGCACTTGAGGCTGTTCAGCTGAAACCATTTAAAAACAGCCTCAAGGCAATCCCGGATACTCTCTCCATTGAAGTCTCCTCCCTTCTTACAAGAAAAGAGGAGCTGGGTGTCGTCGGCATAGGATACGATCTGGGTCCCGAACGACTCCGCCAACACCGCCAGAGGGGTCATAAAGATGTTAAAGAGGGTCGGGCTCAGTATAGAGCCCTGCGGAACCCCGACTCCCAATGGCGGCATCACAGCCGAGTCTGGGGAGGCCCAGACCGTTTGTCGGTGGCCAGCTAGGAAAGATGAAAACCAGCTGAGCACCGTCCCCCTAAGGCCAATCTCATAGAGTCTAGCGAGAAGGCCCTCATGGGGGACGGTGTCGAAGGCCGCCGACAGATCCAACATGACCAGCATGGCTTTGCCCCCGGCGTCCAGTACCCCTTTAATGGCTTCTGACACCTCCAGGAGCGCGGTCTCTGTACTGAGGTTTGGACGGAAGCCGGATTGAGTGGCGTGCAGAATCTCATGTGTTTCCAGAAAATTGGAGAGCACCGTATGTACGTGCTTCTCCAAAATTTTCGTAAAAGCCGGCAGAAGAGAAATCGGTCTGTAACTGACCGGAGCCTCGGGATCGAGACCAGGCTTCTTCAGCAAGGGGATAACCATTGCCTGCTTCCAGGCCTGCGGAACCAATCCCTGGCTCAACGAGAGGTTCAGGAGTGGATTCGCCAGCGGGTTTATAGCTTCCGCCATTTTTGCCAAGAATTTGGCCGGGCAGGGGTCCAAGGGCGACCCAGATTTAAGATTGCCCATAAGCGCTAAGGAAGCAGGGGCTGAGATGGATGGAAAAACGGCCAGCATTGGGCCTAGCGAGGCCGCGAGGCCCGAGTCGTCCTCGAGGTTAATCAGCCCCACGGGCGCCGCCAATGGAAAAGAGTCCTGGATAAGCTTAATCTTGCTGGTGAAAAAATTTGCAAGATCAGAAGCCCAGGACTTAGAGGGCGTACCTCGAGATACATTGGAACGAGGGGCCGTAAATTCTCTAACTATGGTAAAAATCTCCTTACAGGAGTTGGAGGCGGCTTCTATCCTCCCTGCAAGATAGGCTTTTTTTCCTAGGCGAATATCCCGCTGATAGGCCTGTGTTATGTACTCTCTCTTTTTTTTTTTTTTTTTGTTCAAAAACCTTTATTTGAGCAAGCATAGAAAAATACAAGAATGGGCCTACAACCTCACGGGCTGGCCGCTAATAATAAGGCACAAGGAATAAATTAGAGATGTACGCCCATGGTCAGGCACAAATCAAGTACCAAGCATTACTCCCAACATATCACAAAGCATATTGAATTTTTGTTTTATACAAAAAGAAAAACAAACATTTAAAAAGGCGAATGCACAGTAAGCAAGGTCAGCCCAAAGAACGGAGGGGATGGTCGACAATCAGGAGAACATACCAAGAGCCCTGCGGCTCTAACAAGGTCGGGGGGGGGGAGCAGCGGGGAGAACCGGAAATTCACAAAACAGTATGAAAGGGTTCCGGGAACGCTCGCCTAGGGAGATAGGACAACATCAGTAGTGCCTACAAGGGGAGGGGTACAGATATCCCCACGATATTCATTCCACTGGCCCCAAATCTTCGTCCACGCCCTGGGTCTGCCCCTGGCCACATATACAGTCTTCTCACGAAACATGGACCAGTCCATGTTGTCCTCCCATTTTGAGACCTCAGGGGGCCTGGATGCGCCCCAGAGTTGCGCAATATCTCGTTTCGCAATCATGTAACCCAAGGTAGCCCATCTGGTCAGGGCTACAGAGTAGTCAGTGGGCTCCCACACATTCAACAGACACCGTCGTGGCTCCGGCCGCAGGGCAACACCAGTCACAGCAGTCATCACCTCAAGCAAAGCAGTCCAGTAGGCCGCCACAACTGGGCACTCCCAAAGAATGTGTAAAAAAGTAGCACTCGACCCACAACCACGCTTACATAACCCATCCAAGGAAAAGCCCATTGCCACCAGACGCGGACCAGTGACATACACTCGATGAAGGATTTTAAGTTGAACCAAACGGAGACGGGCAGGAATGGCTACCTCCTTGGGAGAAGAGAGTGCCGATTGCCAATCCTCGTCGTCCAGTTCCAACCCATCGCCGATCCAAACCTCCCGAAGTCGGACCAATAAGTCTGCCCGATTATTGATCAGCTTCTTATAGATCAGGGAAATAGTGCTATCAGGCAGGTGCCCATCAAGGACACGATCCTCGAGGGGGGAAGACTCGGGCAGGGCCTCATCAGGAGACAAGACTGAGGCGAGGGCGTGTCGGACCTGCAGATAACGAAAAAATTCTCTACCATTCAAACCGTATTCCGCCTGGAGGGCCTGGAACGACTTCACACTACCTTTCGAACAGACATCACCCACCTTACATATCCCAATCATATCCCAGCGGTCGAAGCCCTTAGTGGAGAAGTGTGGCTCATTGGTTAGAGGAGGCAGACCTGAAGCAGAGGTCAGACCCGGGACCAGGGTTCAATTCCCGACGCGGCAGGGTCTTGAGCCTAAATATCCACGGACTCGATAATTCTCGTTTCGGTGCCTACTCGAATCACGGGTTCACACTCTGCAGCTCTGGGCATTAGCCTGCTTAATCTCCACTATGGCCCTCCCGCGGCGGGATGCCTGGCTTTCACCTTGGGGATGCCCAGTACGGGTATCTCACAGGGAAAAGCCAGGACGGGTTCCCAAGGCAAGCACCGAGATGCCTACGGGTAATCGAGCGCTATATAAGAACGCATAATAATAATAATAATAATAGACCAGAGACACCCCAAACGTTCCGAGGCATAAAGCGGCGTCGCCAGTGTCATTCGATCCTCCCATCCCAAACTCACATTCGCGGCTCGCCACACAGTGACTGCAATCCTGGACGGGCCCACAAGATGGCGCCCGGCCGATCGAGAATAAAGCGCTCTATTAAAGTCCCCACCCGGCAGCTGGAGTCTATCCATCTCGAATGCAGGATTTCGACCCGGTGAAAACATCACGTGATTAATAGCAGACAACTGGGAAGCCCAATAATATCGCTTGATATCGGGGAGCGCCATGCCCCCGTCGTACCAAGGGATGGTGAGTTTCGCGAGGGCAATACGTGGACGCCCGTCCCAAATCAATTGCCTTTGAAGACTCTCGATCTCTAGGAAATAGGTCTTGGGGATGTCGTCATAGGAATTCTGGAGCGCATAGAGGAACCGCGGCAAGGACATCATTTTAAACAGAGCCGCCCTGCCCAGAGGAGACAAAGGAAGCTTACGCCAACGGGCCACGTCCAGACGCAATCTAAGCAACGGGGGGAGGAGATTACGCTCAAATCGGAGCGAGGGGTCCAGCGTAATGAAAATCCCTAAATATTTGAAGCCAGACTGGACCACCTGGATAGGAAGTCTGCTCGGCAATGGGGGTAAAACACCCGAAAGAACATACACGCAGGACTTGGCCCAGTTAATAACGAGGCCTGAGTTGGCACCAAATGAAGTGAGAACATCAAATAAAACAGTCAGAGACTTACGCGGGGAGGTGAGATATAAAAGAATGTCGTCCGTGTAAAGCGAGACGCGGTCCTCAAAGTCCGGTGACCAACGAATCCCCTTGAGCGAAGGCTCCCACCGAAGCCATGCAGCTAATGGTTCCAAGGCGAGCGCAAAAAGCAACGGAGACAAGGGGCAGCCCTGACGGGTACCCCTGCCAAGGGTGAAAGGGGTCGAAACTCTACCATTCACCACTACTTGCGCTAGAGGTTCAGCATATAATAACTTGATCCAACCAATAAACTCAGGCCCGAAACCAAATTTCTCAAGAGCCGCCCAAAGATAAGGCCATTCCACAGTGTCAAAAGCCATTGAGGCATCCAACGATGCCAAAATGGCCGGCTCCGTCAGAAGCCCCGCCCTCGCAATCGCACCGTGGAGACGACGTAGGTTAAGAGCTGTGTTGCGATGCGGGATAAATCCGGATTGATCTGGATGGACCAAGTCACTAATGACCGTCAGGAGGCGGGACGCCAGGAGTTTCGCCAATACCTTGGGCTCAACATTCAGCAGGGATATGGGCCTATAGGATGAACAAAGGTCCCGCGGTTTACCATCCTTGGGGATGACAACTATCGTGGCCAGTCGCTGATCATATGGGAGAATACCCCGGTCCCGGGACTCCAGAAACATGGCGCGAAGATATGGCGCCACTCTGTCGGGACGCAACTTGTACAGTTCAATTGGCAACCCGTTCGGGCCCAATGCTTTGCCCGAACGGAGTGAACGGATGGCAGTAGCTATCTCATCAACAGTAAAGGGGGAATCCAACGCTACACGATCCAAATCGGAAACACTGGGCAGAGCTATATCACGCAATAGAAGGCGAGAGTCAGCCACATCCCTCACAGACACAGGGGTATATACCACACGGAAATACTCAGCAAAACAGTCAACTATTCCAATCGGGTCCGTCACACTCTCCCCACTCGAAGACTGAATCACGGGCACCACACGATTAGCTCTCTCCTTCTTATCCAGCCATGCCAGCAATTTACCCGCTTTGTCCCCCACATCATACAAACGACCCTGTTGCTCCCGAAACATCACTTTAGCAGCATCCGTGACCATAGATTTATAGGCAAATTGTTTCAGACCCAGGGCGTGGAGTTTCGCAGACGTGACACCCGATTCCAAAGCATCCTCCAATGCAGAAATCTCTCCCTCAAGGTCCACCACCTCCCGATTCCTCGCCCTCTTAGCTTCAACAATAAGGGAGAGGGCCTGCCCACGAATCACCGTCTTAAAGGCCTCCCACAGGGACACCGCAAAGGAAACCGACCCCTCGTTATCCAGAAAATATGCGTCCAAAGACTGAAGCAAAAGGCTGCGGGTCTCGGGGGAGGTAAGGTACCACGGATTGATGGGAGCCACCCGGCCCACTGCCTCCACTCCCACCTCAAAACGGAGCCAGAGCGGAGAGTGGTCAGAAATACCCCTGGGTAGGTGTACAATCTCATGAACCGCTGGCGACTGAGCCGCAGGCATCAGGAAATAATCCAGTCTAGACAGACTCCCATGGGCCCCAGAGTGAAAGGTGTATTGAAGCTGAGTAGGATGCAAAAGCCTCCAGCAATCCACCAAGCCAAAGGTATCCAAAAACCCACCCAACCACTGTTGGGCCGCAGGAGTATCTCTAGGGGGGTGGCGATCGTGGAGACCGGAGAACACCGAATTAAAATCACCAGCCAGAAAGAGAGTACTATCAGGGAGGTCCAACAACACACGGCCCAAATCGGAAAAGGTAGAAGTCTGCAAGCCGGGGGGCACGTAAACAGTAAATAGGGAGAGGGCACGACCCTCATAGCGACCCACAAGGACAGCATATCACCCCCGATCATCCTGAATCACATCATCAATAGCTAGGGGGAGGGAAGCCCGAACAAGGATACCCACACCCCTAGAACCCGAGGTAAACCCCGAATGTGCTACGAGGCGATAGCCCCACCTATTCATCGCATGACAAATATTGCCTACCAAATGAGTCTCCTGCAGGAAAACAATATCTGGAGATAAACGTCGTATACATTTCAACACCACACTCCGTTTGATACGATCCCCCAGACCGTTAACGTTCCACGAAACAAATCTCAACCCGCTACCCCCCATCCCACCCAGCAACGCCAAAACCCCCCACCAATGAGCATGACACAAGAAACATATTCAAATACAGGATAAAGTCGCCTTGAGAACAGAACACACAAACAACGAACTTCCCAACCGCCCACCCCCCAAATAACAAGAAAACACCCACCACCCTGCACCCCTGCAAAAAGCTAAAAAGCCACCCCAACCTGCAGTGTGCCTGTCGCCCAAGAACCCCTATTCTACACAAAGACCCCGGAGGAGGAAAGGCTCCGTCCCACCTGCCACCCCGATCAAGACCAATAACGAGAAAGAGAACATACATCAAATCACATAAGCAGTAGAGGAACGTAGGCATACACTCCTGGAAAGAGTTATTCAAAACAAGGCACCAGGCAAAGACGAAATGTTCAGCTCTCTACACCACCTTCAGCACCGCCCGGGTGGGCATCGGACTCAGTCTCAGGAGGTCGGCCAGGCAAGGAGTCCAGCCAGTCATTCACAGCATCCGGCCGATCACAGAAGAAAGTTCGGTCATTATACTCAACCCGCAGCCTGGTCGGAAAAAGCATAGCGTAGTGCATCCCCATGTCCCTAAGACGCTTCTTGGCACCACGAAATCCCATCCGCTGCTTCTGGACCTGTTGGGAAAAGTCCGGATAAAAGTTCACCGTGGCATTCTCAAAGGCCACCGGGCCCTTCACACGTGATGCCTGCAGGATAGCGTCCCGATCCCTATAGTGGAAAAGTTTTGCAACAATAGGTCTCGGCGGGGCACCTGGTTTACCCTGGCCCCCCGGAACACGATGTGCACGCTCCACGGTGAAAAATTTACTAAGGCCAGACGGAGAAAGGTGGTTTTGGATCAGGTCTTCAACCAGGAGATCAACCGAGTGGGGTTCTGGATTCTCCGGAACACCAACCACGCGAACATTACAGCGACGTGCCCTGTTCTCAAAATCTTCCAAGCGCCGGGTCATGAAATCGTTCACCCTACGGAGATTGCCAATCTCCGTCTGTATCTCAGAGACGTCCGCCGTGAGGCTGGATGATTTGATGTCCAATGACTTCACCTTTTCGTTCGTTTTTGAGAGATCGGCTCGAATCAAGGTCACATCGATGGCCACGGTGTCAATTTTGTGGGCCAAGGTTTCATATTGTTGGCCTATCGACTCCCTCATGCCAGAAATGGCGCCCATGATGTCCTGCAAGGAAGGCTCCGTCGACGCATCCACGACGTGGTCAGACGCACTGGGACCGGGCAGGGCAGCTCCGGGGGACCCCTTAGAGTGGGTATAACGGTCCATGACATTAGATTGGACCGGACCCCCGCGCAGAGGTGTCTTCGTCTTCCGCGTCTCCCGGTCCCCTCTGCCCGCCATTTTGGAGATGCGTCACAAGGAGATTCACCAGGGTCAACGGACCGGGCACCAGAAAGGGAGGCCTCGGGACCAAAGGACCGCAACAAAGGTACCTCTAGGATAGGGACAGCCAAATAGGAGAATAGTCCAGCCAAAGGCCCGACAGCCGACTCGTGCGCTGGACCCAGCTCTGGCCCGACCCTCTCGCCGATGTCCCAGTCAGAGGCAGAATCGAAACCGAAACTTAAGAAGGGGACCCACAAGTCCAATCCCCCTGCCGTTGTTGTTCAACTCCAAGACGGCCACTGAACCTCACCCAGTCCCGGGCGCACCTCAAGGGCGGAGCCCAAAAGTTTGAATCACCGTAACTCAGGAACCCGGTGTCAAAATAAATTTCCGAAAGGTCCAGGTAGATCAGCCCAACGTCCTCTATACAAATCCTCGTGAAGAATCAGGATTCATGCAGGATATTATGCCGGGAGCGGCGGGGGTCCGGGGAGCGCTGTGCTCACGCGGCCATCTCGGATGCCCGCCAAGCTCCTCCTCCCTATGTACTCTCTTTTATTATTATTTTTTGTATTTCTTTTTTGGATGAATTGTTTATTTATTTGTGATTGTATATTTAAGTCCATGTGTATATCTTTGATGTGACACTGACATTTGGTATTTGTTAGGTACGGGTTTTTTCCCTGGTTTTAATCAGTATTTTTATCATTTGTTTTTTAATTAATACATCGATTTATACTTTTGTAACTCTGATGGTTAATGAGTTTTTGTGGGAGATATATGGTACATTTTTCTCGAGTGAATATGTGACTCTGTATGAAGGGTGAGTATACACCAGTTAGATTGTGAGGTACACATGAATGACAAATGAAAGGTTGTTATAAAATCCAAAGGATATTTCTCTTTATCTACTGCTTAAGCATCAAGCCATGCCTCTGTTGAACAACAGGCCGAGCAGTAGGGTTTATCACCAGTCTTTCTTAATAGGCGGCAGAAAGACTTTTGTGGCCCTTTTAGGTAGAGGGACTGGCTCTATGCCAAGCCAGGCTGCCCCACTTCTTTAATTTTTTGTACAATACCCTGATGTCTAGTGGGCTTTCTGCCCCCCATGGGGGTGGGGAGGGGCAAAAAGACCATTGTGCCTTGCAAGAAGGCCTGCCTTGTTACCCTGCTGCCTGAAGAAGGAAGACTGGACCTGCTCCCTGAACGCAGACTCACCAGAGTGACTCCAACGGCTAGCTGACTAACCTTCTGTTCTGAGCTACAGGGACATAACCAGCTCCAGAAACCTGCCCTGCATCTTCCCAGCTGCCAAAATGCAACTGGATCTGCCTGTGCCTTGCTGCTGACTTCTGATGGAGTGAGTTCTAATACCCAAAAGGTGCCTTCCCCAGGATCTCACATTGCAGCCCTCGTAGCTCTTTATGGGAGCCGACGCAGTGCGACGCAACCTAATGCAGGATCTCACATCGCAACCCTTGCAGCTCCTCATCAGAACCGATGCAGCACAATGCATCAATCTGCCTCCAGGACATAAGGTACAATTCTTAGTGGGACTAACATGGTCCCTGTTTCAGACCCGCACTCCAATGCAATCGGCTTGAACCTGTGACTTTGTCCTGGTCTGGCGCGACCAGATAACCAGAGTTGGCGCTTTGTGCTTTTACACCTATCTTACAACTTGGAAATCGTACTTCACTGGTTCTACTAATTGGATTTTTGTCATTTTAGTGTCAAATAATTTATTAAACTGTACTCTAAATTTGTGTGGAATTGTTCTTGTGTTGTGGTTTCACTTTATTACTATTTCAATGCTGCATAAATACGTTACACAATGATTCTAATAAACCTGAGCGTTTTTGTGCCAAGCTACCAGAGGGTAAGAACAGGTTAATTTAGTGACTTTTTGTGGTTCACCATGACAGGAATTGTGGCTGTTGCTTGAGTAGGAGGATTTCAGCCCGCCTCAAGCCGACAACCCCATTTCTCAGACTGCTGGAACAAAACTTTACAAACCTTAAAAGACAATCAGATGGCCAACTCCAATTCAGAAAGTGAGTAATGCATGCAAATGCTGGTAATGCAACCAGCCATCAATATATAATGAATTAACTGTGTCATCAAACCAACAGTCAATATACATTGATCTTATTTGCATTTGTATTTTTATATTTTCAAAAAAACTTGACAAATGGAAAGTCAAATTGGCTGCTTGCACAGCGTTTCATTAGTTTGTTATAGTTTGTTATTTATTTTAACATATGTACTTGAGATCGTTCAGACCGACATCCAAGAACCAGTGGGGTGCTTTGTAGATAATATGGTTTTACATCAGTAGAATCTCATTTACAGGAGATGATGATATATAAAAACAATTTGTTGGCCCAAGTCCTGTTCTGACTGGATTTCAGAAACCAGGTTCTGAGGAGGAGTTTGACGTGGCATGCAATATGTAGAGTATTAACAGCACACTATACTACTGAACTGACTTTTACATATTATGATTGCACACAGTGACATTTTACATCTCATATACCTACAATCATGCACAGAGAGAAACTTAATTGTCCAAGAACAACACAATTATTTGTGAGGTGTTTCAAGGGCAGCAATTATATTACATCTCCTGCCATGTGCTTCAAATATTGCATAAAATTAGAGCGAGGCGACATAGAGAGTTGGGACAGGAGAAAAGAGTATGTAGGGGATATTGAAGAGATCTTGATGTTGTTTCATATAAGAAACTTAAACAGGACTCCCTCTGTTGCACAGCTGCAAACCATAACGTTGAGATAGAAAGGAAGAGAAAGAACCTAGGGATGCATTTGTATATTTAAAACTTATGTCACTTACATCTGGGGAGGAGAAGTATTTCCTGTAGGGTCCATGACTTGAAGCTCTAACCTATCTGAATACATTTCCAGGGAGGGATCGATCACATAGAGTATTGTTTTTCCATTTAAATCTCTCTGAGTGAATTGCTCACGAATAAAGCCACCTGACAAATAATAAGAAAAGATTATTGCAGTTGTTTTTCAGACATTCATGTGCAGAAACAACTTCCAAGTTTCTGATACACAATTTAGAATTCAGTCAAATAAAAGCAAACCACAACGCTGCCCACTCCTTTTGCCCGTCTGGCACATACCTCCCACATCCTCCCACCTCCCTCATTTTGTTTTCCCCATACCCCCACCCTCTCACTGTCTGCTGTTGCTACTTTCTCCCCACCTCCCCCCCCACTTCCCCTTGTGTTACTTCTACCCACTTTTTTTTCCAACTTATTGCACAGCAGCGCTGGCTGCTCTGCAACATGGCTTTAAAAAATGCAATATTATGCGGTCAACGCTAGCCACGTCATAGCGTTTTTTTGTTTTTTTACTTGTAGCCATGTTGCACATCAGCTCACGCTACTGTGCAACATGTCTTAAGAACATTGACAAAGCCAATTGGTCTTGCATAGGTGAGACGTATTGGTTTTATCAGTGCTTGTTTCCTCAAGAAGGTTGTGTTTGGTATAGCTTTAAAGTCTTGACCTTACAAAAAGAGCAGAATAATATATAGTTTATAAAATCCATGTTACTATTGTTCCCTTGGCTATAGGTACACTCTTTACCTTAGTAATGTGAGATGCAAAACAATATTCGGAACTCTGTATTGCTTTAGTCCCTTGTAAGTAACACAGGATTGCTCTTCTAATATTTAGTGTGTGTAGTTCCCTTTCACCTTGCAGTTTCACCTCTGGTTATGGGAAAAAACGGCACGCAGGTGAAAAGAATGATTTACGTGAAAACGTGATTCTACTTTAGGAATAAACAGCCTGATTCATCAAAGACCCGTTTTGCAAGTCTTTAATAGCGATTCATAAGGAATCGCTATTAAGGACTTGCAAAACGGGATTCATGTAGAAATTGCATAAAGAAATGCGATTCCTACACATTCCTTATTTGCGATTAGCAAATTGCTAATCGCAAATAAAGAATAACTCCCCATTCATTCCTATGGGCCAAAAGGCCCATAGGAATGAATAGGGAGTATTCCTTATTTGCGATTAGCAATTAGCTAATCGCAAATAAGATAGCGATTTAAAGGGTGCCAGGGGTGTCCAAAGGACACCCTGTAGCACCCCTTAAATGCAAATTGAAACAGGTGTTGCGCACACACATGTCCAAAGGACATGTGTGTGTGCAACATGCAACTTAGAAAAATGCTTTTAAAAGCATTTTTCTAAGTTTTCGCTATTTACCACGAGGTTTGACCTCGCGGTAAATAGCGGGCCGAAATTGCGAATTCGCAATTTTTAAATGGATGATGATTTGCATTTAAGGAATCTCAAATAGAGGTTCCTTAAATGTAATTCCTCGCAAAATAGCGAAATCGCTATTACCGATTTTTGCATTTGGGATGATGAATCCCAAATGCAAAAATAGCGCTCGCAAAGGGCCAGATTCTCAGCCCGTCTGACCTAAACAATTACCGTCCCATCACCAATATCCCCACCCTGGCCAAACTGCTGGAGAAATGTGTCCAACTCCAACTAACAAAACACATTGACCAATTTGACCTCCTCAACCCTCATCAATCAGGCTTCCGAGCGAAACATAGCACGGAAACAGCTATGACACACATAATTGATGACGCCCTCCAAATCCTTGATCGCAATGAGTCTTGCCTCCTCATCCTTCTTGACCTCTCTTCAGCATTTGACACGGTCAAACATGAGAACTTACTGGAGCTGCTAAGCACTAGAATGGGTCTATCGGGAACTGTTCTCAAATGGTTTTCGTCCTTCCTTCATAACCGGTCTCAGAAGTTCAAGATCGACAATGTGCTATCTACACCTGTGCCTGCAGATCTAGGTGTTCCACAAGGATCCTCCCTCTCCCCCACACTGTTCAACCTCGTCATGGAACCGCTCGCCACCTTGCTCCAAGCATCCAATGTTCAATTCCATATGTACGCCGACGACACACAACTTTACCTAAAGCTACAATCCCCGGAAGATATCAAACTTCTGAATTCCACACTTATTAACACTCAATCTTGGCTGGCCGATAATCACCTCAAACTAAATGCCCTGAAAACTGAGTTCCTACTCATCTCACCCCCGGCGAAAATTTCCACCACCCAAACCTGGCTCAATAACCTAACAGCACTCAATGTCCAACCTACCATCGTGGACTCTGCGAAATCCCTAGGCATCACACTCGACGCCAAGCTCAACATGCAGCAGCACGTTAGCAAAGCCACAAAAGGAGCTAATTTCCAAATCAACACACTGAGGAAAATTAAACCCTTCCTCCCTGCCGAAGACTTCCAAACTGCTGTACAAGCTTTAGTCATCCATCGCATAGACTACGGAATTGTGGCCCTCAGCGGACTCCCGCTATCCACAACAGCACCCCTAAGAGCCTCCTTGAACGCTGCCGCGAGACTCCTTACTGGCTCAAGAAAACATTCGCATATATCCCCAGACTTAAAGTCCCTAAAATGGCTGCCTTTTGAAGCCAGAATACAGCTAAAAATTGCAGTTATGACACACTCGGCCGTGCACCACAATGCACCCAACTACCTGGCTCAAAAGTTGTCTATATCAGGAGGTTCGAGATCCAATAGAAGTACAAAAAATCTACTCCTGAAACCTCGTAGATTCCGGAAAGAAAAAACATACAAGCGCTCCTTCTCAGGAATGGCACCCAGGATCTGGAATGCGCTCCCTCCTGAAACCAGGCTTATCTCCTCCACTGCACTCTTCAAGAAAGAGGTGAAAACCATCCTTCTGGCCAAGATCTCCTGAACTTTATAAGTGCTGGATCAGAGTCTCTGCATCGCTTTGTATCACTGATCACCTTGTCCTTGGCACTATACTCCTACTTGATGGTGACACTACTACGCTACTCTCTTACTACCGACCAATATGTGACACACTTTGGATTATTGAATCACCCTCCCGATGCCCCCACCCAGGGTTCTCTCTATCCTAAGAAATTGATATAAGCCATCCACACATCCAAGGTTTACCTGAACCCTTCTGTAGTGGGATCAATGACTTGTGCCGTCTTATATTACTTGTTTACCTGATTGTATATTGCTATGTTTTCTGTACGTTACTGTTATCCTATTATGTTAGTGACTATTATACTGCTCCCATTATCTCTGTCCATTCCTGCTGCCCCTACCCCTGTCTCTGTGAAGCGCTCTGATATCCGTAAGGATCTTGTTCGTGCTATATAAAACTTTGAATAAATCTGAGGCATGCTGTTGGGTAAAGTCTGACACGATCTACGTGACAAACCCTTCTCTGCTATAGGACTCGATTCACAGAAGTAAACTAAGACAAAAGTCTCACTTAACAACTTTTGGTATTCACATAGGCCATTTACTACTCATAAATGCCCTTTGAAAATACCAACAGTTAATCTTTACGATATTCGGTATTCACAAAGGGTATTTACGAGTAGTAAATACCCTTTGTGAATACCAAAAGTCGTAAAGTTAGACTTTCGTCTCATTTTACCTTTGTGAATCGTACCCGCTGTCTAATAAATGTGTATAATGATTATTTCTTCCTGCGCTAGTGTTAGTGTGTGCAAATACCCGGACTGGCATTCATGGCTACCCCTCCTTGTCTGGGCAGTCTGTCTGCCTCTGTGTGTTGCTCTCCTGGTAACCCTGCCATCTATTTCTGTTTGTGGCGTATGTCCATATTTCCTGGGCTAGTTTTGAGAGGGGGAGGAATTTGTTTTGCTTTGTTTGTTCAAGTATAATATTGCTGTAGGGTTGTCTGTTTGAATTGCACAATTTGAAATGCAACTGGTGACTGTACTGAGACCTGTGTCAGTCTCTGGATATCATTCCCACACGTATATTATGACTGGCCAATCACAGCTGATGTTCATGTGTACACACATTATTCAGTATGTATTTGAAAACACAATACCTGAGGTTATATTTTCCAGGTAGCCGTAATGTGGACCCCGCAAAATCCGGAAAATGATTGCTCCCTCCTCAGTGCCAGGGTCAGAGGCCTTCAGATCCTTGCCAGTGATGTAGATGCCAGAGCGCCCATTTTTCAGCAGCTCCACAGTGGATGGATTCTGAATGTGCACAATTCTAGGGGCACTTCTGTCTACATGGTCCACCTAAAATAATACCCACAAATATATAAATGAATCATAAAGGGATGTAAAAAGCAAATCCTTTCAGCATTAAACAGTGGATGTATGACGTTATAACGCATACTTTTACTCCGCAGACCATTACAACGCGACTTTTACTCCGCATACCGTTACAACGCATAGCGCCTTGGGGCGCTGGATAGTGGTAAGTATAATTTACTATTCTAACTCCAGTCCCCGTGGACCCTATGGAAGGTGTTGGATAGTAAATTATACTTATTACCTATCCTAGAGCGCCCCCCAGCGCAATGCGTTGTAATGGTATGCGGAGTAATGGTCGCGTTGTAATGGGTCTGCGGAGTAAAAGATCCGTTGTAACGGGTGTATACCTTAAACAGTTTAATAGATAGACAGGTCACTGGCTTTTTCTCCCGCTCCTGTTGGCTCCCACCCTCAGTAGGCGTTCTTCATGGGCCCCATTTCAGTCTGACTTCCCAAACCTCTCCCTCATGCGTGAGTAGCCCATGTCCGCTTTATTAAATACAAGGAGAAGCCACTTTCGGTGTAAAAATGCTGCAGTTCATTTCACATTGCATAACATATGGATCATAAATCACCTGCTCCCAGTGCCCCTGCCAGGAGGCATCCCAAAGACACTGTTTAAGCTGCTCTTCTTGTTAGGCTACTGTCCTTTTCTGGCTGTCTTTGTGCTGTCTCCGCCACACTGCTGGTGATTTCTCGATTGTCAGCAGCTCTATCTTGTTTGCTCATTTAAGAAAAACCTAACCGCTCTAGTAATCAGAATATAATGAGAAGGAACATGTCCATGCCCACCCCGGTTAAGGGTACCCTGTCTGCTGTGTAGTAACCCGGCATTCTGAGATTGATAAGCCCATGCCTCACAAAACCCCAGCTGTTTGCCCTACACACTTTAGCCATGGAGATGTTCAGCTTATGCCTGAACTTTTCTACTGCCCCTCCATTATCGGTGGGCTATGATTTCTGACCATATGAGATCTGCTGGGCAGACTAGCCTAGCAAAAGCTGTGAGGCCAGATTTCATCACCCCCAGGAGGTCTTTCCTTCCATGGCATGCCAGGTTCATTCCCCCTAAATGTACTATGACAGCATCTGTTTTTTCTTCCTGTCTCAATGCTTCTTGGACAGCTAGTAGTAGTTGAGCCCATCTCATGCCTGGACATCCCAGTCCAGTCAACCCTGTGTTGCGCAGCTAGATCCCCTTGTAGTGTCTGTGCCCCCTTCTTTGGGAGGTAGGCCGGCCTTGGCTAAGGCCATTCATAGCACAGCAGTAAATTGAAGCGACTGAGGTATGCATCATCTTTGTGTAGGAAAAGTGGTCGCCCCCTGTGCAGGCCCTGCTGTATGTAATCGCGACAGACCAGGCAGCATGCGCTGTAGTCAAGACAATCCAGATGGGTGTGTTTATCTTTAGCCTCCTGGTCTGTCCTGGATAAATGTATCATGTACCCCTTCCCTATATGCACGTCTCCGGTATGTATGGATGCTGACCCCGGGTTGGATTTGGAGGTGGCTCCTTGCTCGCTAACTCTGTAAACCCCGAAGAAGGCAAGTGCAAAGTTCACTTTAAAGAGCACAACCTTGTGCCGAGGCCTGAAAATGTCAGGGAGGGTTTCCAGTACCTTTCTTAGCAAAGTGAAATCAATGGGGCGCCTTGGTCCTTACACCTGGGGTGCAATCGCTCCCAACCCTCCATTGCTGCCTTGCCATAGAATAAGCCTGTCGGGTCCCTCCCCATGACCAGCTTTGCATAATAGGATAGTGCGCTGAGATGTGCATGAGCCCATGACCTGCCTCTCCTGCCCTTGAATGCCCAATGTGTGAATCCTGTTACATCCCTAGTCATCATGTCGGCGCTGCTCACTGCACTGGTCGAGGCTCGAAAGACTTCCCAACACTTAGGGGTCGATTAGGATCGCGGACGGACTTGCGTCCGTCCGCGACCCCAGAGCAGGAGGGAACCTCCGCATGGCATGCGGAGTTCCCTCCTGTGCAATTAGGATGTGACCGCAAGGGTTGCGGTCACATCCTCTATTTTTAACATTGCGGCGGGTGGAGCTTCAAGCTGCACCCGCCGCAATGTTAAAAATGCACGCATTGCATTTGCATGCAGTAAGAGGCAGGCACCGCGCGGTGCCTGCCGCTTTCTGCATGCAAATGCAGGGGGGTACCATAGGTACCCCCCATGTGCACCCCCCACCCCCCCTTCACCTAGGGGGCCCGCAACGGGCCCCCGCAGTGAAGTTCCGCATGCTTTTCCACGGCGGAAAACCCGCCGCGGAAAAGCATACTTTACAGGCCATCCTAATATGGTGGACGGTGTCTGACAGACACCATCACCATATTAGAGCTTTTCCGCTGCGGTTGTAAGCCAGCCGCGGCGGAAAAGCTGCGGACGGAAACCAGGACCCACCAGCCATCCTAATGTGGCGGTGGGTCTTTGGTCAGTCCGCTGCGGTTTTTCCGCATCCTCTGGGCCGGCGGTGCCTTCCGCCGGCCCCGAGGATGCGGAAAAACCGCGATCCTAATGACCCCCTTACTGTGTTTCTATGCTGTCGTGTGGGCAAGCACATTGTCCACCAGCATCGCTAGGTTGGGTCCACTCGGGCACCATTGTCATGCTCTGCTCTGCGTGTGGGCATCATGATGTCCCTAAGTTCAATTCCTGCACTACCACATGGTTGTCAGCCCAAAGGATGATCTGCCTGTTGGCGAGCTTGTGCCTCAATATGGAAAAGGCCACTATGAGGGGGAAAAGTTCCAGCAGCATAATGTTTCTGGTGTCGCCTTTCGCATGCCAAGTGTCCTGCCAACAGGCAGCTGTCCAAGCCAAGACCAAGATGGCCCCAATCCCAGTTGCATCTCTAAATAGCTCAAGCTGCCTGGCAGTCACCCACAACTCTCACCACATCAGTGAACCATTGAAGCTGGCCATGAAGGCTGCTCTCTGTTCCAGGTCCTCTTTCAATTCCTGTGTGAGTCGAGCCCTGAGATGCTCCTTAGTGAGACCTTCTGCCAGCCACACCAGGCAACTCGCAAATGGCCAGCCCGCTGGAATCACAAGGTTGGCGTAATTAAGTTTACCTAGCAGTTGCTGCAGCTCCCCTAGTGTTGCTTTCTTCTTTAGTGAGTAGCTGTCCTATTATCGGATGTAGTTCTGCCACTTTTGCCCTGAAAACCTGCAAATCCCTTCGACCGTATCCAGATCAATCCTTAGAAATGACAATCCGATGATCGGGTACTCTGGTTTTTCGCCCGCTAAGATAACACCAAGCTCTTCTGCTATTTCCACAAAATACCGGAGAAGGCCTGAGCAGTCCGAGGTGCCTGGTGTGCCAATAAAAAGGAAATCATCCAGGTAGTGTATGCGCACCCCGCTGGGTGCCATGTCCCTAACTTCCATTCTAAAAAACTGCTGGAGGGCTCAAAAGAGGCACAGGGGATTGCGCACCCCATGGGCAGGCATCTGTCATAATAGTAGGTGTTGTTGAGTTGGAACCCCAGCAGATGGTAACTGGGTGCACTGGCAGTAGCACGAAGGCAGATTCAACATCTGTTTTGGCTAGCAAAGCCGCTTTACCTGATAGCTTGATTAGGTTGACTGCTTTGTCCATGGTGGCGTTTATCATTGTTTATCTATCCGCCCGGCAGATACAACAACTGATGGATGAGGTGGTATTTCCCTTCCTCTATTGGGCACTACTCACAGTGGGGAAACCATGAAGTTGTCAAAGAGAGTGTCCCTCAAATGGGCCTTTCACCCTCCCGATTTGAAGTTCCTTTGCTACCTTCAGCCTAGCCATGCCTGGGTTCTCCCTGATTGACTTCAAGTTCTGGCTAAGGTGATAGGCCTGGGGGCCATGGTATGGTATAGGGAAGCCTGCTGTAAAACCATTTGTTAGCAGTTTACTCGCTTTAACTCTGTGATAACTATTCAGTACTTGGTTAGGGCTGATCTTAATGGGTGTGGGAAGGGGTTCTGAAGGTGTCTAGAATGCCCTCTGCTGTGGCGCGCCCTTACTTCCTGTTGCTGCTGTCCTTGTGACCCCCCGTTCCCTTCGATCATTTGCAGTTAACTGCCTGGTGTGTCCCGCCACAGTTGCTACAGGCATGCCTAAATTTGCAGGTCTTTTCTTACGTGCAATCATCTTTGTCGTATTTACAAAAGGCAGTGGTGTAGCTCCTCCCAGGCTTACCCCGCGTGCCTCTTGGCCTTGGTGCCTTGCATGAAGTCTTCGTGCCTCTCTTTTCTCTATGGGAGAAAAAAGGTGACCCTATATGCGCTCCCCTTCCCTGGCTGGCATCATATTATTAGTAAAACCCTCAACATCCTGCTGGTCCCATTCGATGTTGGGCCAGAGCTGCATCTTTTCCCAAAAGCCCTCGTCATAGAGTCAGGCTTCCCCTTGGTACCTCTGCTAAGCCTCATGCACCATTTGGTCATGCAGAAATAGCACTGCCGCACTCTGCGGGAATTTCTCCACAAAAATGCTTGCTAGGGTTCTAAAGGTCCGTGACCAGGTCTCTATGGATCGCTCTACCCTAGGTCTACACCTATCCCTCTTGCCCTCTTCTTTTTTTGCCATATGTGGTCAAGTCTAACACTGCCTAGTGTACTTCCAAGAGTGAGAAAATATATATGTACTCTTTGTGCCAGATCCGCTCTTTAACTGTGAGAGGAATGAGATTTGCTAACCCTGTTTCCCGCGCCTTGATGGGTGCATTCCCCGGGGAAGGTGTACTTACTGGCAGGCTTGTTGCCACCACCCGCCCCTTGGGTGAGACCCCAGCTCAAGCCTTGGATGGATCGGCCTCCCCAGTTGTTGCCGTGGTCTTGGGTGCTGTGTGGGGTGCCCCCTTGTTTAACTAGCTGTCTTTTGCTGTGCCGGGGTCTTTCGGCCCGCTTTCTAAGGATACCGGACACAATTTGCTTGCCACCTCCCCAGGGTTTGTGTTGCCTTGAATAGGTGATGGGTGACCCATAGTCCCGCCCCCGAATCCTTGGCCCTACCAGGGGTTTATGCCTGGCTAGCCCATTGGAAGACAACCTGGGGCAAATGAGTTTCCTGGCCGTGGCCATAACCACCAAGGCATAAAGGCAATTGGTGCGGTAATAGTTGCCCCAGGACAGATTGCCCCCATGTACCCAGCCCTCCTTGGTATGGCGCTCCTCCCCATAGTGCCACCTGGCTGGTTTGGAGAAGTTGTTAGGCTCATTGCCCCAACTTACCCTACGAGGTGGAATTCATAACACCCACTTCTGTGCCATGGTAAGCAATCCCTCTGTAATTGTCCCAGGGCCCAGCTGCTGCCCATGCACCCCTGACTATGCCCCTGCCCCTGTGCTTTGCACTTGTCTTTCACCATAATTTGAGCCTGGGTTGTCTTCTCACTCCATGTCAGACCCATTGGGTACTGCTGTGCTGGCTACAGGCCCCTCCTGGTGGTCATTACTGCTGGCTTCACTGTTGTTCCCAAAGTTCTTACTTTCTTCCTTTAGGAGGGCGGATGGTGACTCATGTCCTTTGTGCTTGGCTTGTTGGGCATTTGCTGTACTGACCCTTGCCCCTGTCTGTCAACAGGCCGTCTTCCCTATGTGGAAACCACTTGGCTGCCTCAGCACCACCCTTCCTGAAAGCGGATGCTGTTCTGGCTACAGGCCCCTTCCTAGTGGGTTTTGGGAGATGACTTGTATCTTTGCAAGTGTCCTCTGGCTGTACATCCTAGTTGAGCCTCTGCTTCTTGCCCAGTTCCTCCATTAGGGAATGCAGTTATTTTTCACTGACTCACTCCTTACCCCGGCTGGCCACTAGCACGTGCTCTCTGTCGAGCAGGGCCTGGAGGTCCTAATCCAGTTCGGGCTGGCGTTCTCTCGAGCCTCCGGAGGTGTGCGCCACCTCCCTCATGCTGATCCTGCCTCGTTCTCAGCAGCCTCATCATGGAAGCGGGCAAACTTCTGTTTCTCTCACACCACTCTGTCAGGTCCGCTGCCCTTTGCCAAAGCTGTTTGCCACTCACTGCCGCTTGACTTGTTTCAGGTGTTCGTCCCTCCACTATGGCACCCATGAGCCACAATGTAGTCACACAATTAGGCCGGCGCAGGTGCTGGTTCCTGCCCCGCCTGTCCGCCGCCCCTTTCAAGGTGCCTCTCGTGGGCCCGGCATTGTAGTTTGCCGCTATCTTTGTTTGATTACAATCAGTGAACCTGTGGTGTGCTCTGGAGTTATTTTGGTGCAGGGAGTGGGGAGAGAGGTGATCTCACCACTGCCCTCAGTCACCCACTGATAATGTTAATCCTGCGGCGATGCCCGCTGCCCAGGGTCGGCTGGTGGTAACTTGCAGTCAGCTGATGAGTGATTCCTACTTCATCAAAAACAAACCATTACGAGAGGGTCCAAGGGATATAGAGTTTAAAGACCCGTACCTGGTTATTATCCCCAGCTCCTTATACATATACAACACAAGAACACAGGGGGTCTACCAGCCTAATTTTGTAGCTGAGCTGCCAATCTGAATTGCCAAAATCTCGGAGTGTTTAAATCACCTGAAGGCAGCCTATTTTAAACAAAGGTGAACACTATGTTCACCTACTTTATGCAGGTTTGTGGCTGGAACCGGCCAACGACTCTGCTTTCTCACCATGTGGAGAAGACCTCAGAGTCAAGAGAAGCTCATGCTTAATGACCTCATAGTTCCCCACACCTGAGCGGTGTCCTCCGCAAGTACTCCCAAGTTGGCACTCTACAAAGTCTGGGTACTTCTTCAGTCCATGGTGCCATGCAAGCAGGTAAGCGTGGAGAGGTCAGCAAGGTTTCAATCATCAAAAGTGGAGAGGCCAACTGTGTTGAGGGTCCTGTGCCCTTGCTTATGACCTCTCTATCTGCCATGCCGTGGCTTTTGCATTTGGCAGTTTGAAGCACACGTGTCAAACACCAGCATGCATTTTTGCGGGCTTCTCCTCCCGCTTCTGTTGGCCCTCCACCTTTGTTAGGCATTCTTCACAGGCCCCAATTTGGACCAGCTTTTGCTTCCTGGCCCATGACCAGTAGTAAGCAGCACTCAACAACAGCAGAAAATTCACCTATTGATGCTACACAAAAACCTACATATTAATAATTAAAACCCAACTCTAACCTTCTAATGTGCTTGGCTAAATTGTGGTACCATGTTATCCGAATTTGCTTGATAAAAAATTTGAAGTTCATAGTTAGGATGTTGACGATTGCCGCCAGTGTGCTTGGTTGTTGCATTTTTGGCATGGTACATACCACTGTATAGACATGAAGGGGTAGAGGTCAGCATGGTAAATAGCCCTACAGACCTATATTTCCATATGGGCAAACATGACTCCACTCAATTGCTTAGTTGGCTCATTGCTCTGTTTGGCGAAAAATATTAATGGCTGATCACTTCCACACCTCACTCATGTGACAGTAAAGTCCTGCCCCGTCATTTTCCAGAATCTGCCGTCTCATGCCCACTATAATTTTCTCTCCCAGTACCGTGACTATGTGCCACTCCCTCTGACTTTTCCACCTGTAATGCTGCACCATCTTGTTTCTATCCCCCCACCTCATTGAGGCATTCTGCTTCTCCGCCCTTTCCCTGCTCCCCTCACTGCTTTCTACTGCATCTGAATCACAGACATTTTGATGGAGAGTCCATAGATTGCCCATACCGCTGATGGGTAGAGCACCTGCAATTGCAAAAATCAGTGCAGAATTTCAAGTCAGGAACCTTTTGGCAGGAATAAAGAGTCTGTAAGTTCCAAATACCAATATCCTCTGTTGACTTCTGGGCTTACCCTTGCGTCCCCAATTCCAGACCAACCATGTGTTTGGACTAGACTGTTTTAAGCCATGGGGATGTATGTTTCTATCACTTCTGCTAGGGGCATCTTGCTTCTCTTAATAAGAAAATTATATATTCATGTTGCTACACAGCTTCCATCTCTAAGCCCTTATTATGAGTGGCCTCCTCATTCTGATGGTGTCGCCAGCCACAATTATGAGATACCTGGGGATACTGCATGTCTGCACCGGGACATTCTGGCTTGTGCAAGCAGCAAAAATCTCCTGGTGAAAGTCAATAGCAAACTGTGGAATTACTGGAGCAGTCTATCCACAATTACCAATTTCTCCAGTAATTCCTCATTTATTAGTAGACCCTGAGTGTCCAAATCATAATGGGCTGGATTTTCCCTGCCCTGGAATTACTGGTGCACACTGAATTGATAACTTCAGGGTTGTGAATTACTGGCCTATTCTGTGGTCGCTAGGAATGATGTCCCTATTCTAAATTCCACCTCGAACCCTATTTCAGATGATTCGTCTTTTGAGAAAAAAATGACTCTTGACCAATGCCTGAGTTTGTCCAAGTTTTGTCTTCCCTCCCCTCTCTAATGTTTAGATTAGTAGCCCTCTGATATGGGCGCCGTTTTGATGCCCAACATTCTCCATCATGTCTCTTTCCTACCATTTCCTGTTGTCAAAATCCAAAGTGCTCCATGTAGTTCAGAAAAATAAATCAAACCACAAAGCTAGGAAGAGTTTCTACATTTTTAATAAAAACTGATTTGCGTCCGCTTTCCTGCGCGTTATTTTCCTAATCTGGGGCTCAGGTGCAGCAACCATTTATAAGGGTAATGCTGCATGCAGTGATCTGATTATGCCGAAGCACTCCAGAGGGCGCAGCGAGTAGAAACACCGAGGCATAAATTATCTTTTTGGACACAACTCAACACTGACTCCAGTCACAGCCCGTGGTCAGAGGCTGACGGAAGCTGGCGTGAGTCAATCAGCTTAGAGGGCTGCAAAGGCAAGAGAGAGGCAACTCAAAGGGCAGAGACGTGGAAACATTTTGTGAATCCAGTTACCATGTTTAATTACTTGGCCAACGCTACAGCCATTCCATTCATCCATAGAACATTACCATGGCAGCCGTCGCTGCCCACGCGCTCTCCCCTCTCTAATATTATAAGCACCGTGGCCCTGCACCAAAATCCTCAAATTACAATGGGAGGACCATAAGCGGATAATACAAATCAAACTGGTGTCAGCTGTGTCCCCGCTTCCTCCCCCGGCTCGCGCGAGGCTCCTCAGCACCGTGGCGCAGCAGCTGGTGGATATGCAAATGAGAGACACCGCTGCTGGCGCCCTCGGAGCACAGTCCACCTGTGTAGGCGGTGGGTGATCAGAACGGGGCCCTTTGTGTCTGAAAATGTGCACCTTTTGCCTTGCCCCCCCATTTTCACATGGACGCTCCCATGCGAAGACGGTGCATTGGGGGTCACTGACCTCGTCCATCGTCCAAGGCTCACTGGGACATCCGTTATGGGATTGAGGGGGGGAGGTCTCTAAATTGATTGGTAGAAAAGTAGAAAAGTCCTCCTTGGAACGAAAAGCAGCTGCGATCCAGCACTGCGATGGGAGGAAGATGCCAGGTTATTGCCAAGCAACACACACAGTAGACAGTGGTGGGCAGTAGACAGTGGTGGCACGGTGCCCACCATCCAGTGCGTGCAGCTCTGAAGTCGGCGTATTTCATCACTGAACAATTAGGGCCCGAATTTAAACACCACGAAGTTTATGGTATGGGTCTCTTCTAAATTAAATTTAAAAGGCAAAGACATATGTATTTCAAGGGGAAATGCCTGGAAAAAGAAACATCGACGCGTGCATTGTGCTTGTAAGTATCTCCAATGGTGTTCAAGAAATAAAAGACAGGGTTCCCAAATCACACAAACAGGCACACGCGCACACACGTACATGCACGTACACACACACATAGAAGAAAATAAGATGGAGCTTCGGGTGTAGTGAGTTGAAAGCTTATCTGTATGTCCTTGGCATAACCGTCTCCCCATATTACAAAATCTATCAAGAACCATCATTTTTATTACACAATAACTACATATTGCTAAATAAAGTTTGTGAGAGACGTTATTTAAATCTGTAATGCAGACATCAGGAATTCTATGCCAAGGCACGTTAGATAAAAAAAAAGTGTTTGAGTCGCATGTAGCTAGTCGGGCGAATTATAAACTTTTTCTACCTTTAATGTATGAGCACACTGACAAAACAGTCTGAAACATGAATGCCGCGTGGCTTAATTTGCCCACTTCTAAAGCAGAGGGCCTGATTTCTGAGCAGTCAATGGTCGGATACAACCGCTTCTTTACGACAAAGGAAACATATTACTTCTTTTAGAACTAATGGATACAATTATTCCAGAACATGGAGAAGTGTTCTCGGTGTCAGCTTGCAATGAGATCGTGATGCAGTAATCACATTAATTACTTGATGCTGGCAGTGGGGCAGCACACGACACCCACGTTATTTACCACAGGTGTTGTTTTTACTGACTCACGCGCGTCGCTCTAACAATTACAATGCCATACTCTCCTGACTTCAACATGAAAATGTGCATGTACGTCAATGAAAATCCTTGTTAGCTGTCAAGTTGACACAAAGACAATGATGGCTGCTACTTGCCTGAATAG
The DNA here is from genome assembly GCF_964261635.1 of Lissotriton helveticus. NCBI lineage: Eukaryota > Metazoa > Chordata > Amphibia > Caudata > Salamandridae > Lissotriton > Lissotriton helveticus. The sequence continues at coordinate 1,097,914,830 of NC_136059.1, forward strand.
TGAACGCCACGGGTTCGCTCTGAAGTCTCCCATTGATCAGGAAGCCCTGATTACTCCCATCAGTGGCAACAAAGGTGAACCTGTCAATCTGACCATCTCCTCCGCCATGTCTGTAGGCAATGTCCAGGTCGTCCACATCTTGCTGGGTGAATTGGTGTCGCAGTAGCGAGTGCCCTCTGTGGTGAAGTTGGCCGTACTGCGGGAGCTGTGCCAGGAGGAAGGTCAGGTTCTGCGGAGGGGTGTCTGGGTCTGAGAGTTGCAGGAGCTGGGGAGAGATGAGGGCCATGGCGCCTTCCGTTAACCTTAAGCCCATGTTCCTGGACACCGCGGGTAAGGCTCGGTCAGCAGTCTCCAGGGTGATTTTGAAGGTCCCGTGCTTGGTGCGCAGTCCATTGCTCACAAGAAATCTGACAAAGAGAGGCAAGGCATCCTTCAGCATGTGTTCTTGTTTCACCATCTACAGAAATGAAACGATAATACACACCTTTACTCAAGGGGATGACCTTGTGGTGTATCTCAAACAAGCAAAGACTAACTGGCTCATTCCCTTGGTTTATACTTACTTAGTCATCAGATTGTCATTATAAGACTGATCTCCTGGTTCATTTATTTAACAATGAAGTTTTGTTTTACTTCAGTTTACATACGTTGTTCATTATCTGTCCTGGATACTGCTTTGGTTAAGTTTGCGAGAGTCCCCCAAACTTTCCACCTTTTAGGGTTTTTGGTTTTGGAGTTGTAATCTGCTTTTTTGTGAAATAAATACTATCTGACTTAGCCTAAACCAAATGTAAGAAAATTATAAATTTATCAAAAGGGGAATAATTAATATGGATACTAACAAGTGAAGATCCTGGAAGGGAGTAACTAAAATTATATAATTTTCAATACACAAGAGTCAAATGTAAGATTAACATTTTATTAAAAATCGTGTACTCTATAAATAACAATGGATTGCACTTCAATTTGGATGCAGCTATAGAAATGTATCATGCTATTTACCTGTAATAGCAGGTTGCCATTTTCTGTTTACATTTCCAGATAGCTGACACTGATGCTTCTGATCGGGGAAGCCAGACAGCAAGAGGAATAAGCTGAGATCTGGTAGAAGAATGTGAACTACAAAGGCCATCACAAATACTCGTATTTAATTTGCTGAGGCTATGTTTAGAAGAGTGGTTTGTTTTTGGGCAGTTGTCTGGCTGGACCCTCATATCGCCATAGCACAGTGGGCAGGCTGGGCTATTGGCAATGTTACTTTTAGCAAAAAGTGCTCCGTCTATGTGAAGAGAAGCACTTTAAAAATCCTGATTTTGACAGATGCTTAAATAGGGTTGGTGTGCCAGCAGCTGGGGTGGCATCCATTAACTCTAGTGACAGTTCAGTTCTTTATGGAATGTCATACAACAAATGTGCATCCATCTCCAATTGTTATTTATGCTGCAGAGAAGGAAAGCAGGTCAGTGAGTATGACCTGGCTGCACTTTCAATGTTATTGTGTTAATGTACAAGAAAGTGCTTGATAACTTATTTTTACAAACTTACTCAGTGATATACATCATGCACATCCTATTAATTTGATGACCAGAAATATTGGGGCACAGTGTGAGGAAATCATCACCAACTTACATGTTATCTGCCAGAAAAGAAGATCCATTCATGCTATGCAAAGTACGAGAGGGGAATACTTGTAGCACACAAAACTATTTTAATGTCTAAATGCAACTACATTACTGATGACCAATACAAGTAATCAGAAATGCAGAAGATACTACCACCTCTGCTTTGGTCTCACTTTGTAATCAATTCTTGGATGAAGGGGTGGTGCCACAGTCATTCTCTTCCTAAAAATCCCAAAGCTGATCCTTTCTACCTTCCAACTGCCACCCTATCTCCCTGTTGCCATTCTTGTCTAAAATCTCAGAAAACTTAAAACTGCTTGCCCAGGTTGTTCCTCTACCACCGTTCATATCTTCTTTTCAGATCCTTACCTGAAATGTTCAGGGATTGGCTCGTAGTCCCACTTATTTTTCAAATATATGTTTCTCTATTTGCTTAACATATCCACTCACAGGGTTTCATTTTCTTCACATAGGTAGATGAAACTAGATGGCAATACTTCTGCTACACAACAAATCTTAAAACGTCTTTCTGCATTTCCCAGGAGTGTAGTTTCAAGGAGGGTGTTTGGGGTGTTACAGCCCCCTAAAAATGTATTATTTAGTAAATAGTTGGGTACAGGAGCTTTCAAACGGGTATGGTAATGTGTCTGTCAGATTTCACCTGGGATTTCTAAATACTCACTCAAACAAAAACATGCAGCAACTCTTTTGTTTTTGAAGGTGTTAAAACAAGGGTAGTTTACAAAATACTGTGTTTTAAGTGCCCCTCACAATCCGCACTCCTTTCTCTTTCCCTTTCCATTGGCCCTTAAGCTCCCCTCATGCGCTGCTTCTCTTATAATATTTAACATTATACCCCAGCGTGATTGTCAGAAAATCTGAAGCTCTCACCACCCAATTCTTATTGACCTGGCCATTCCTACAAAGACGCATTCCAAATGTATTGGTTACACTCTGATATAATGGAGGTTTTCGTTCTTGGGGGCCATGGGGACCACTGGACAGATGAATAGTGAAACATTACAGTCAGCAGCAACATTTTGCATCTTGGGCTTTGTATTCATTTCTGATCTTTCACTTGGAACCCACGTGAATAAAGTTATAGCTACGTGTTTTTTCTCTTATTTTTAATATATTTCGCAATTTCAGATATTATTGTACTTCACCTACCGAAACTTCAGTTTGTAGTACAGTATGTAGTTTAGGTCCAGCATTTAGGACCCTGGAATGAAAACATCTATGGGGGCAGGACCTCTATTAGACAGTCCTCACTCACCTCTATTTTCAATTGGATGATTTAGTCAATATCTCAGTGTTTAAGAGTTTCTTAAAATGCAAAAAGGGATCACGTTCAAACTGTTCCATGGTTTTGAGCCTTGAATGCCTAGAGATCTTGTCTCCCTGCTTTTGCCTCTTTGAGGTGTGTTGAGCTGTGTGGTGTCACTAATCCTATGTGTTTTTAAATAGATCAAGGCACTAATTAGCGCTCACACTCACCGTGCGCACAGCTGATTTCTAGCTGGTCGCGCCCCTCTTTGCTCTCTGCCAGCAGCCGCCATCACCAGCGGCGTGCGCGCAGACTCCGCCCCCTTTTTAGGCCACGCCCCATTCCTCTTTCTACAAATGGGCATGCATAGAACGCGCAGCGGACGAGCGCAGCGGGAGCGCCGTTTGCGCGCCGAAGGCGCACCTAAGGCAAGCCCGTCTGCGCCCGTCCGCGCCAAGACCGCGCCAGGCGCAGGAACCCCTGTCCAAATTTCTCCAACCATTAGGTACGCTCCCAACGTCCTCCTCAAACTCCAAGGTAGATCTGACTGCCCCTGTAAGCTTGATCTTGTTAATGTATTCGGCTCCACCAGCTGTAACAAGTGTCGTTGGACTCTTAACTTCGCCTCCAAACAGCCAACCTCCCCCAACAGTCCGCACTTTACAGGCGGTCTGGTAAATGCTAGGTCAGTGTGCAAACATAGTCAGGACATCCACGACCTTATCATTGACCATGACCTAGACTGTCTCTTTATCACCGAGACCTGGCTTACTGAAGACAGTAACCCAGACATAGCCATTGCCCTTCCCCCTGGGTACTCCTTTCACAGACAGGACAGACAGATAGGGAGAGGAGGAGGCGTTGCATTCATCCTGAGGAACTCCTTTAGCTGCCACACCTTCTGCCTCGACCCTCTCACGGATACAGAGGGGCTAGGTTTCTCCATTAAACTTAATCAAACCCTTTCCTTCTCCGGGGGTTTGATCTACCGCCCTCCCAGCAATGCCGCGAAGTTCCTTGACTCCCTTCACGAAGCCCTCGGACACTTCTTACTTCGCTACCCCCATTTCACCCTTTTGGGTGACTTCAACCTACATCTCGAAAAATCTTCCGACCCCCTTACCAGAAATTTTCTGCAGACACTAGATATCTTTAATCTGCAACAATCCGTCAAATTGCCTACCCACTCTTTTGGTCACACTTTGGACGGCGTCTGTTCCAATTTCCCGTCCATCACCACCTCGTCCCCCATCCCCCAAATTTGGACTGACCACTGTTTGATCCCCTTCCACATTTCAATCGTTCCTCCGCCTACCTGCATAAAACGCACTCGCCAACCCATTCACCCTATTAATTGGAAAATTGTCGAGAAAAGTTTTAGTTCCCATCCTTTCTCTCCTACCTCTACCCCTTCTTTCTCTGGTAACATCGATACCGATGCAGTATGTCTTAACAACTGGCTCTCGCATGAAATCTCAAAACGATGCCCTCCGAATAACAAAGGCAATACCCTAAAAAAATTGAAAATTAAAGCCCCCTGGTACACGCCTGATCTAACAGCCGTTCACCTACTCTGCAGAAAAGCTGAACGCAAATGGCGTAGATCTTACGACATTGATGATCGTAATTACTACATCCTACAGAGGAAAAATTATCTTTTAGCAATCAAATCAGCAAAAAGAACATACTATGTAAAAGCCATTAAAGAGGCCAGCCAAAAACAAAAAACCCTCTTTTCCATAGTAAAATCTTTCACCAAACCAAAAGCTCTTCAACCAGAAATCCCCCCTTCCCAAGAGCTGTGTGACAGGATTTCTGACTACTTTGATGACAAAATCTCCTCCATCCTTAAAAACTTCCCCCCTCCCCCCCCTGTGTACTCATCTTTGGATCTAAATCAACCTCGCCCAATCGCTAACAGTCTCGACCACTTTGCCCCGGTGACCTTGACTCAGACCAGAGAAGCGATTCTTTCATGCAAATCTGGCTCCCCCTCTGACCCGTGTCCTCCCAAGATTCTTCATATCATCATTGACGAAGTCAATCCTGTCATTAATGAAATAGTCAACCTCTCCCTCAAAACTGGCTCTGTTCCCCTCTCCTGGAAAAAAGGGGTGGTTAAACCTCTCATGAAGAAGGCAAACAAACCCCCCTCTGACCTAACTAACCTCCGTCCCATCACCTTACTACCTGCACTAGGCAAAATAACTGAACAATTAGTCCACAAGGAGCTCAAGTCCTTTCTTGACACTCACAACCTCCTTCACCCTCAACAATCCGGTTTCCGGTCTAAACATTCCACCGAAACCGCCCTGATCGAGCTGACCGATACCATCAAAATCCTCCAAGATCAAAGGAAGAAGGCCATCCTGATCCTTCTCGACCTCACGGCAGCATTCGATACCATTTCCCACTCCATTCTGCTTAACAGACTCAAGGACATCGGCGTTACAAACTCGGCCCTAGCCTGGATTTGTTCCTTCCTCTGCGACAGGGCTCAAACTGTCACACTGGGTCCCTTTCATTCAAAAGTAAAAATGGTCTCTTGTGGAGTGCCTCAGGGCTCCATTCTAAGTCCCCTCCTTTTTAATATATATCTCATCCCCCTGCTTACCCTCATAGAATCGTTCGGCATAACCGTTACGTCTTATGCCGACGATACCCAGCTTGTCATCCCTATCGATGACAATTCAAACAGGGCCGAACTCAACCTTAAGCACTGTCTCACAGCGGTCTTTCAATGGATGGACGCTAACCATCTCCGCTGCAACTCGAATAAAACCGAGATCCTGCCCATTGGTAAGAACGCTTCTTTTTGTCCCGCCCTGTGGTGGCCTGATAATTCCGCTGCGCCACCTCAGACAGTTTCATCAGCCAGAAACCTCGGAGTTATTTTTGATTCCGATCTCTCTTTCGACACCCACGCCACGACCGTAGCAGGTAAATGCTTCGGCATCATAAAGTCCCTGAGAAAGTTCTTTGACTTCCTCCCGCTCGACTCCAGAAAGACCATCGCGGTAGCCCTCATACTCTCGCGAGTGGACTACTGTAACGGCCTCCTGGCAGGGACTAAAAAGTCCACCCGATTGAAACTTCAAAGTGTCTTACACACTGCTGCGCGCCTTGTCCTTAAACTCCCACGCAAATCCTCAATCTCCTCTGCTCTTAAATCCCTACACTGGCTCCCCTTGCATAAAAGAATACTCTTTAAAATTCTCATTGTAGCTTTCCGAGCCTTCAACAAATCCGGTCCAGCATATTTGTCAAGCCGCTTTCCCCACTACACACCGGGCCGCTCTCTCAGATCCTCGCAAGAAAATCTCATGGCCCCCTTCAAATTCAATCTGAAGTCTAAAGGCGGAAAAACACTTAGTTCTCTGGCTATTAGAGCCTGGAACAGCATGCCAAGGCATCTCAGACTTCAGACGCTTGAAATGCCGTTTAGGAAACAACTCAAAACGTGGATTTTTAATCTCTCGGATGACTGGACCAAAGCAGCCATTTAACTCCCCACTACCTTCTTTGTGATTTGGTCATTGGTTTATTAGCGCCATGATGCTCCCTCCGGAGCGAACGTTTGCGCTCTATAAATACCTATCCAAAATCCAAAATCCAAATCCAATCCTATATATATTTTTTAAATATCTTTAGGTCTCGCTGCGAAAAGCGCGCGAAAGCGCGCTCTCGCTGAGAGCCTATAACTGTCGGTTCAGCCGACTTAAGCGGACAAGGACTGGAGACAGGAGCTGGCCACGCGCACCACGCGCAGCATTGAAACAGCATGGCAGAGTCGGATTACGACGCGCGCCTTCGGATTTGGTCACGCGCGTGAGCTTCTTAAATTTCGTGAGCTTCTTAAGTTTCGGTTTCACCTCGGAGACCCGGTGTGAAGAGGAGCAGGGCAGCGGGGAGTTGGGGCCGAGCGTCGGTGCCCGCGGAGGAACCACGACGAGCAGCAACGGAGGCGGCGGAAGCGCTGGAGGAAGGGGTAATGCTTGTTGTTTCCATGACTCTGCCCTTGTGATCAAGTGTCCTTGTTAAAATATGCAGGTGTGCCGAAGCCTCAGTCAATGTCGCCTAATGATCGGCAGGCTCAATGGTTTTCATATTTCCATTAGTGCTGTAAACTGGCGATCCTGCTGGATACCGAGCAGGGGTACCAAGCTCCCAACTTCTTTCCTGATGCTTTCAGTCCCGCATGTCTATTTCAGTCACTCTCTCCTCGGTAATGGCATGCTTACCACTCCTGATGAAAAGCACCCTTATGTGTTTGCCACAGCTTGTTATACTTGCGGCGCCTCCTGTGTCAGATCGGGTTACCCTGGCACAGACGGAGGCCTGTCCCCGGGCACTCTGGCACAGCCCCTCACAGCTCTTTGGGCGGCATGCACACCGTGTGCAGAAAGCGGGGAGTTGGAGGCATGTGTCCGGTATGAGTTCCGACTAGACGCTGCTCAGGGAACCAGCTAGTACAAGCTTGCATGGGCAGGCCACCCTGGCACAGAACAGGAGTCTGCACTGATGCTGCGGGGCGTGTGCACGACGGTGTGTTAGTGCACACATCCGTCCGCCTAGGAAGAGTGAGAGAGGCGCTAGACAAAGGAGCAGGCCCCCTTAAAGATGTGTGCGGTGATCGGTACCACCTGTGAGGTAATGGAACACAGGGTTACAGGTGGTGGCGGGAGTCGCACAGACCAGGAGCGTCTGTGTGTAGAGCCTGTGTTTGTACTCTGCAGACGTGCAGTAAAGTGCCTTCCGAGTTTTTAAGGCTATGGGGGAGGATTAGCATGTGATAAATTTCGCAATCAACCGCGGTATTTACAGTCACAAGAATGGGGTCCTCCATCGGGGTGCGTGCAAGGGATGGAAGGCACAGGACCACGAGTACTACACCTAGTGCGGATCCCCGCGCACAGCAGTGTGTTGTGCTCCTGCACGGGTCACGCACTGTACCTACCAAAACATTACACACCAACATTTCACACACCACACAACACCACACAACAGTGGCTCCCGGCCCTCTGGTGTCCTAACTCCTCACCCCTGGCCTTGTGACCCTCTCCCTAACTACACCCAGCGCGGATCCCCTCACACACAACTGAGGCTCCCGGCCCTCTGGTGTCCTAACACCTCACCCCCGCCCCCCACCTCCCTACTACACCAGGCACAAATCCACGCAACCAGCAGTGTGTTTGTGATGCTGCTCAGGTCACGCAGCAATCACTCAGTACCTACCAACACTTCACACAACAGAGGCTCCCGGACATCTGGTGTCCTAATACCTCACCCCTGCCCTCGTGACTACCCCCTACACCCAGTGGGGATCCCCGCGCACAGCAGTGTGTTGTGCTCCTGCTCGGGTCACGCGGTGTACCTAACAGCTCATCACACACCAACACTTCACACACCACACAACCAAGGCTCCCGGTCCTCTGGCGTCCTAAAGCCTCACCCCTGCCCTTGTGACCCCCTGCCCTCTCTTGGGGTATGCGCCGGTCTTGTTAAGATTAGTGGATGCATTAGTCCACTGCGGACTTTTAACGCTGTCGATACCTCGCCTGGTCAAGCCACGCGGTCCCCAGACAGTATAAACTCAAACACCGAATCAACTGATTGAGGGTCACGAGCCCCTGCGGTGTGCCGTATTTTGTCATCAAATTCTCAAGGAGCATTAATCCCCTGCCAATGGGGATGATATTAAAACCCTGTGAATTGCGAGGAGGCGCAGGGCGGAAGCAGCATTCTGACCGGGATGCCTGAACACAAACAGCACAAATTGTGAGGTACGGCAAGAAAGTCATGCAGTGCCAAGAGGCTGATAGTCAGCGCTGCTGCAACAGCATACCAAAGCTATCACACTACGAAGTGTACACTTCGAGGTAATTCGTTTACACTTTCATTTAAAAAAAAAACCACACAGGAACTTAGTTTTGGTCTGTTATATAATAGTCAGTAAAAACAGTTTCCGTTTCTGTATGTGCTTTTACCTCCCTAAGAGCATACTCTCAGCCTCTTTCAGATTAAATGCCATCGGGACGAAATTGAGATGGTTTTAGTGCCCGACATCTTTTTCTTCGCTTGTGTCTAGTTTGGTTATCCGAGTGCACTTTAATGTGTTTGTGTTTGCGCGCTTCACCTCCCAAAAAGCGTACTCTCAGCCTTTTTCAGTTAAAATGTCTCCGGGATGAAATTGAGGTGTTTTTATTGCATGCTTTTATTTTGACTCTTGCGTCTAATTGGGTTATCTGAGTACACTTCAATGTGTTTGTATGTGCGCGCATCTGCATTTGCAAGAGTTTATCCTAATGACAATGCCTTTTATTTACTTGTTTAAAAAAACAGCACGTTAATAAAAAGCATTGTAGTCTACAATGCCAATAGCTCAAACCCTAGTAAATGCGAGACCTATTGCATTGCAAATGCTTGTTTTTTATTGGCATTTATATATATTTCAATATTACCGTCAAGTCATTTACACATCCATGAGAAAAGGAACATATGGCACAATAATTGTACATGAGAAGCAACTTGTTACAATAATTATAACTGTGGAAGCCTGATCACTTCTATATATTTTTAACTCCAGGTTTTAGCAAGTTTCTCTAAAATAACATCTTCTTCCAGGTTCCGGGCCTCATTAATAGAAACAATTTTTTAAAAAAGGACGCGAGAGAGAAGGAAGTTCCCTCTCCATGATATACTTGTCAATGGGGTGTAGTCTACAATACCCACCCCAGCTGTCCATAGTTCTAAAAAACCAAATGTGTCACGTATCGATTAGTACATTATGGTATGAGAGAAATGAACAGCCATATAATACCAACAAAAAAAAACAGAAAAAGAAGGGTGTCAACACAAGAGCAAAAACATTCACTCTGCGTCGCCATAAAATGCACAACAAACTACAACTTGCAACAAACTACCAGTGGTCTTTAGTAGAAGCAACTGCGTATATTAATGGGCCAATGCTGCCTGTGGGATGGGGGGGGGGGGCGTGTAAGGGGGAGTGAGGGGGGCTGATCCCACATCTAAACCCATTTCGATGTTCCACCCGGGTGCCCATCCACACCTCCTCCACCCCATATGAGTCTCAATCTACGTGGTCAATCTTCATCCAACACTCCGTGGAAAAGGTGCAGGTGTGTGCGGCCCCTACAAGTCGCCAGAGTCCATCGATTGTGTATCCGAGGATCGTGCAGGCACGTGTTGTGTTTCCCATGCCTTCACTATGTCAGCCCAGAATTCCGCTAGCAGTCTACATCGTTTCGTGATTCTATATTCTTTAATCATAGCCCTCTCCTCAGCTTGCGCCCAACAAGCTACATTGTCTTTCCAGTTGATCACTAAGGGAACCTGCTTTGCTTTCCACTTAAGAGCTATTCTTCTCCTAGCCAGGAGCAATGCCAAATCCACAAATCTGAGCCCCAGCTGTTTGGATTTGGGTCTTGGGACTAAACTTAGGAGACAGGTCTCTGGGGTGCATGCCAGGATCTGGGACATTACCTCAGAGATCATGTCTACCACCTTGGTCCAATAAGCTGTAAGTCCCGGGCAGGACCAGGCCATATGGTCAAAGTCTGCATCCCTCTGTGAACATCTGACACAGGCCTGTTTAACCCCCTCCATATACCACGTTCAGCCGATGTGGGGTAAGATAAGCTCTGTGGAGTACATTAAACTGTAGGAATTTAAAAGGCACATTTCTAGACACCTTTTTAGGGCCCCTCAGAACCTTCTTCCATTCCTTTTCCGTCAATTGCCTATTCAGCGTGCCTTCCCACCTCTCCCGTAGGTGAGGCAATGGGTGGGCCGTCATCTCCATTATCGCCTGATAGAGCCACTTTCCTAAGTGTCCGGCTGAGCCCAGTGTCACCATTGCCTGTAGGGGAGCATGAGTATCCGGTTCTACCACTCTATTCCCCCAAGTGTCAATGAGTGGCCTCCGTATCTTATGGTAATTCAACAATTGTCCCGGTGGCAGCTCGTGATACTCCAGGAATTCATCGAGTGGCAGCAGTTCCCCCTCTATATAACAGTTCCAACCGTCTGCACTCCTGCGTCTTTCCAGCCTGTTAGCTGTCGCCACGTGAGGGGAGGGCCCCTTCCTGCCTGTGGGAGTCCTACCAAGGGAATTCTAGGCGAGTAGAGCGATGCCTCTTTGGACCGTGCCGCACACCTGTCCCAACATGACACTGCTACAGAAAGTAACACCCCCATTTGCTTGATCTTCTGGCGATGATCAAGCATTCTAGGAAGCAATACTGCTGGCGATGAACCAGGAGGCAAAGCTAAGATATCCAGTCCTCTCCCATCGAGCCACCGAGCGAGCCGTTGCAGTTGGGCTGCCAAGTAATAAGCCTCAAAATCTGAGGCCCCTAATCCACCACTCGCCAGCGGGAGTCTCAAGTTCTGTAGAGACACTCTGTTTCAGCCACCATCCCACACCAAGTCCCTCAATATCTCATCCAGTGTCTTGAACCAGGTCTTAGGTATTATCACTGGTAAGTAGGGATGTATGACGTTACAACGCATACTTTTACAACGCCTACCTTTACATCGCAACTTTTACAACGCATACCATCACAACGCATAATGCTTTTAGGCGCTGGATAGTGAATAGTTAAATTTACTATTCCAACTCCAGTCCCCGGGGATAGTAGGGAAGGTTATTGGATAGTAAATTAACCTATTCCCTATCCTAGAGTGCCCCCCAGAGCAATGCGTTGTAATAATTTGCGTGGTAAAAATTGCGTTGTAATGGTAGTTTGTTGTAAAAGTTTCCTTGTAAAGGTTGTTTCCCGTAAGTAGACGAAATAATAAAGAAGACGGGGTAACACCACCATCTTGGATAGTGACACTCTAGCCATTATGGTAATTTGAGAGTGCGCCAAAATGCCACATTCGAGCGAAGCCCCCTTAATGAGCCTCCAAGGTTCCCCTCCAACATATCCTCCTGAGTGTGATTAAGCTGAATACCCAGGTACTTAAAGGAAACCAGTGCCCATCGCAGGACCGGCAGAGGATCTGAGGTCTCGGTAGGGCAGGGTGTAGGGGAACACATGGGTCTTCCTCTTCCTGATTTCGTCCATTTTGACCGGTGATTCCAGTGAGTTACTAATGTCTCACTCTAATCCCGGCAACCCCAATTCTTTTGAGATACGCTATATTACGCCTCTTTGAATAGCTCCCGGCTGCTCATAAAGCTTCTCGTAGTATTTGCGGAATGCCCCATTAATAGCCCTGGGAGAACAAAGTATTTGCCCTGTTACCTTGGTTACACTAGAAATCGGCACACCTCTACTTTCTGGTCTAATCAGCCATGCCAACAGCCTACCGGCCCTACCCCCTTCCTTGTGCTGCCTTGCCTGATAGTGTTTGAGGTTCAGCACCCGTAGCTTGTCCCAGGTGGAATTGTAAAGACTCTGTACCTCCGCCAATTTATCCTGCACTGTAAGTCCGCTAGCCATTTTCCTGTCCAAGTCCTGAATTTGAGTTTCTAATGCCCCCAATTCCTTCGTAATCTCTCGGCGGAGTCCCACCACCTGCCCCTAACATTGTGCCCTGGTTACTACCTTAAATGCATCCCATTCCACTAATGGGATACTGGCGGTACCCTGATTCTCCGCAAAATAAGTTTTCAGGGCAACAGTAAGAATCTGCCAAAAACATAATCTTCTATCACAGCGGAATCTAATCTCCACAACGAAATTAGGGCCCTCTTGGGGGTAGGGGCAACTCTCATAAGCAGTGGACTGTGATCAGATATGGCCCTGCCCAAATATTCAGTGTTAGAATTGGGGGTCTCTGGTTGGCACAGGTAGGTACTTGTGACAAGCAGGGACCCTCTCCTCTAGTCAGGGCAAGGGAATTACTCTCTCAAAATAACCCCTGCTCACCCTCTAGGCGGCGTGGCGTGAGCAGTCAAGGCTTATCTCAGAGGCGATGTAAGTTAAGCAGTTGTGACCACAGTAACCCAGTGACAACACTACAAATGGACACCACACAGGTCTTATATAAAAAAATAAGTATACTTTATGTAGAGTTACCAAGACCAATAAACGACAAAAAGTATCCACAGTACTATCAAATTTCAAGAGTTCTGGTTAAAACGGTGTAAATCAAAGTTCTCTGCGAGTCCGTAGCCTTGTCCGGCTACAGGGTGCTGAAAGAACATAGAGTCTAGCAAATCCAGCGGACCGCGGCGGTCCGGGCCCACTCAAATGTCGACAGACTCAAACACAGTACCTTTCCCTTGGGGCGGCCGGCACGGATGTGCAAGCTGGTTCCGGTGATCGTCGCGGTGCAGGAAAAGAAAGCGTTGCAGGTCACGGTGTCCCTTCCGTTGCGGTGCAGGCTACGGCTCGTTTACGGTGTCCGTGAGCTCAGCGCTTGCGGTGTTCAGGGCGGACGTTGCTCGTTGCGGTGTTTCCAGCTTTACGGTGCGGCGTTCGAGCCGCAGTTCGGGAGCTGGCGTCGGTCAGTCCGGACAGCGGTGCGAGTTGGGCGGTGCGTTGCGAAGTGTGCGAGGCGGTGCTCAACTCCGGTGCGGTCACGGGACTCGAAGTCAGCAGCACTGACCGCGTTGGTCAGACTAATTCGATTTGGTGTAGCGAGGCGTTGCACGTTGCGGTGTCATTCCAGTCACGGTGCAGGCTATGGCTTGTTGACGGCGTCGAGATGAAGTCGGTGAGCACAGAGCTTGCGTTGTTCGAGGCCTTCTGTAGCAATAGGTTTCTATCACGAAAGTGGAGCAATCTGGCCACCACCGGTCGTGGCGGTCTCCTCGGTGCCGGCAGTCCGGCAGGTACTTGTTGGGCTCTTTCCAAAGTGTAGAATTGCATGAGGCCCTCTGGTGCCACCACCACTCTGAGCCAGATTTCCAGGTACGTGACCATGTCCTGCCCCTCCACACCTTCCAGCAGGTCCAGTACCCTCACATTTTTTCTGCGGTTTCGCCCTTCTGCGTCTTCCGCTCTCCATTCCAAGATCCCAATGCTACCAGAAAGTTCATCGACCTTCGCAGCCAGAACCTGCTGTGCAGGGGCAAGCACTTCCAGGGTCCTGGTGCAACGTTGCCTTGGTGTCAGCAATGGCTTCTAAAATCTTGGCAGTTGTTGGTGCACATGTACATCCAGTAGTTCCCCTCCATTGTCTTTAGGTGCCGATTCCGCTACACTATCATCCTGTTCCAGCGGGGTCCCACCAGCTTCCCTCTAGGCTTCCCCTTGGCTAGCGTGGATAAGGTCTGGGCCCACAGAGCGAATACGCACTGTTCCGAATGTGCCATAGGTTGCCTCCAGCACTTCCGCATCGAGCCCCTTCGAGCCCCTTCTACAGGGATGCTCTGCTCACTGCTCCTCAAACCTGGTGTGTTGCCAAAGTGTTAAGCACCACTATTATCCAATGCCAGCCGGCTCGGGAGGGAACAGGGGATGCCCGGGGAACCACTCCGGAACAATCCTGCAGCCCCCAACACGCCGCTGCCCCACTCAGATAAACAGGCAACCAGCGATCGATCTCAACGGTGGTGTGCCGCCTCAACACAAGCCAAAGCAACACAGTGTTCTGCCACGTACATCAGCGGACCCCCCTCGGTTCGTCCATGGAGATCACGGGATGATGGAACCAGGTCCGCCCCTCAGTGAGCAGCAGAATGCGGCGGTAAGACGCCAGAGCGTTCCAGCCGCTACGGGACGCCACTAAACAGGATCGGAGCACCTCCCAACAATGTGGCACAGGTAACCAGGAACGGGTCGTTGTCTCCGCACTCCTAGGCCCAGCCAACAGCCCCACTGCCACTGGACCGATCACAGCCACAGTCCACTCTGCCTTCAGTAAGCCACTTGCAGTCTGTCGAGGTCCAGTGGGGAGGAGCAGAACATCACAGTCTTGCGCCTGGATGCTGCTCTCTCCCTGCCGCTAGCGTCTCACAGCCCCCCTTCTCCCATCCACGTGGCAGCCTTTCAACTAATGGGGAGATAGGGAACTTCAGTCCCACTCGCTTTTCTCTGGGCTCAGCCACCTTCACCAGGGGGAAGCCTCCTGCAGTGTGTGCAATTCAGGGCACAGCGCGACCCAGGCAGTCCTCCCACACTCACATCTCAGGCTTCCGGCGTGCTGCCTGGTCCCGTTCAGTCCGCCCAGCTCCTCGGATGCGGGCACGTCCCCATTTTTCCTCAGGCTCAGCTGCTGCCAGCTCCAGCCACGTAGCTATTCGGGGCCGGGGTGGGATCTCGGCTCCCCCGACAGTGCTCCCGGCACCTCCGCACACCTTCCTGCTCCTGCAGTTCCGTCGGGGCTGTGCCACTCCACGAAACCCAGCTCGCCGTTCTAATCGTGGGCTGCCATCTTGTTGCGACCGTGTCTCGGTAGCTCAATCAGATTGGAGTCCCCGGAGCGCTCCTCAGCTCAGTACAGGTACCCCTGCTTTCCCCTGGGTCCCTGGCAGGTCGGATCCCCGAAAGAGCGCTCCTGGCACGGGCGGAGTCAGCGATATACAGGAGAATTTAACCGGCTGGCGCGAGGCTCATTGCTCATGCGTGCGCCATCGTTGGCTCCGTAGCCACCCCCCCTCTTGTCGAGCAATCCTATGTCATGAAGCTGACTGTGTATTCCTGGTTGGGGTGGAGTGTAGGCGGGGAGAAGATTTTGCATGCACCCAGGATTTATTTTCGATATGCTGTATGTACCTTACAAAACACTTCAAACTTAATGCTTTCTTCTCCTGTCTTCCAGAGAAGTGCCTTCATTGCTTCCTTTATATGGTCACATTTATGCTCAGTCAAGCTGTTTGATTCTGTTATTGTAGCAAGTTTTTGTTATAGTCCAGTATACACCACATTACAGGACTGCAGGTTTTTATGAACACATCAAAATGTCCATCATGTACACAGTACAATGCTCAGGTCAGGTTCATTGGATTTCTACACAATCTGGCTATCAGTGATTCCAGGGGAAACATGTAGTGAGGGAGCTCTCTTATTTAACATTATAAATCTATCCACAGTGCATTTCATGGCAAACCCTCTTGTTGGGACTTGGATTTAAAGCACTAGCATCTTTGATTTTCTCCTGTACTAACAGATCAGTATTTGGAAGAAGAACACTTCACTGGAGGCCTGTGAGGACAGCAGACTGACCACTGTTTGGTGGTAACAGGGTCCTCCTTGAATCATCGTGCTCAGGTCAGCAGAACTCCGGAGACGGCAGTTGAGTTCTGCAAAGCTCAACTTATTATGCGGTGTGTAGCAGTGTACCTGAGTTGCCATGGGGCCTATTACAAGCAAAGAAACGGGGTCGCCTCACTAGTGTGCCATCTCAGTCTGTCAGCTTCTCCCGACACCTCTCTACCTCCTTTGACAGAGTTTGCATCTGCCATATCAAAACTCACTACCCCTCTCATACACACAACTATTGTATTTCAACTCCTTTCACTGCATTTCTTCAAGTTAAATCCATAGCCCTAAAAAGCATTACCAAAGCCAATAGGTTTGGCCTTTGTAAAGTGAAAAACACAAAGACATATGCAGTCGCCCGACACTCAACTGCTGACTTCAGATAGGCACGTCCCTCATTCTGCATTAAATCAGGCATAGGCCTCACTCTGCGCTCACACAAGCACGCATTTTGACCTATAGACCACATACCAAGCATTCACAAAAGACAATGCCATACCTCCATTCACACAGGCACATCCCTCACAATGCACTCACAAAACATGGTGGCTCTCCTGCACTCACATACGCACACTGCTCACACACAGGTACACAGCTCAATGGGAAAACAGCATTTCAGATTTGGTACAGGTGTAAGGCATGAAACTGAGGTGTATGAGTGCCGGTTTGAATCATGCATAGCAAAATGTCCATACACAAAATCGGTACAAACCGAGGCAGGAGTGCATGCTTCCATCACGCCCACAGAACACATTCAGATCTGGTCAAAAACAATGCAAGCTTCACTCACATGCACAGAGCATGGGCAGCACTTGCAGCAGCCGTCCAAGCCTTTGCATAAACAAACACACATACAATGTGTAGCATTTGGCAGCAGTGTAAGTTTCCCTCACACACAGCACAGGTACTAGGTATTCCTCAGCAGTGCAAGCTAAGATGCACTCACATATAAAACAGTTAGCACACTGGCAGCAGCATCTAAACTTATTTCAGGCACAGAATATCCAGAGAAAAGTATAGAGGTGGGTGAGCTAATGAAGTGTCGATCTAAATGCTAGGCTCTGGTTCAGCTCAATATCCTGTTGAGCTCTGAAGCCCAAAATGAGCTTTGAGGTGGCATTAAACTATGATGCCAAGCAGGATTGTGAAAGTGATACCAGTCCAGTGGCTGAAATACACAGTGTGATACTAGAAAATCATAAGATCAGTCCCGGCTTGACCACTTGACCAAATTTTGTGATCCTAGACAATTAATTAATTGTATTGTGCCTCCTACCTTTTCATTATTGCACTAAAAAAAACCTTGTAATACGCTAGGAGGTGTGCCGTACAAAAATCTCTTTTGTTTGACTTAATAGACTATAATGTTACATTGTGTAAAATAGGATATATCCCACAGATAGGGTGCACATGACAACTCACATGCCTCCTAACACACTATTGGTATTGTCTGAGTAGAGAGCATGAATGTTCCTAAGTTCATGTTTCAAAAACATTTACTAAACGCCTCTCAATGCAGTGATATTATCTGCTGTAGTAAGGTGAAACACTTGGAAAAGAAATATACTTTTGGGAATTTTGAAGACACTTTATCATATTTCTACATACCAATTGTAGCACAATTTCCATGCGAAATGTTGCCATGTCTCAGTTCATGCCTGAACTCTTAAGAGGCATGATGGGCTTTTAGAGCCAAGACAGATCCTTAACTCTCCCTTTTGATTGTGTTGACCCATCCACCTCTTCTCCAGTACTGTGTATAACAGTTACTCAAGTTTACCCTCTCAGTATCTCACTTTTGGGAGCAACAATACGTTCTCCAAGATTCTGGCCAGTTTCCAGGGGTCTCAGAAGAATAATTATTCCTACTTCTGGTTTTAATAAGGAAGTATTGCTCATAAGCAAACCCAAGAAGTTTTTTAAAGTTCACTGTGCATTGTTTTGCATAAACGAAACAATGCTCAAATCATTCATATTCCCAGTTCCACCAGTGTGTCCTAATTATGGGGCCTATTAAGATGGTGGACGGACCTGCGTCCGTCCGCCACCCCCGAGGTGGAGGGACCGTCCGCAGGGGCAGCGGCGGTCCCTCCGGTGCAATTAGGATGTGACTGCCACCTTGGTGGAGTGGGAATAGTAATTTTTCCTCCCTATGCTATCCAACGCTTTCCTTACTGTTGCACTTTCTGGAGTGGGAATAGTAATTTTCCCCCCTACGCTATCCAACGTTTTCCCTACTGTTGCTCCCTCTGGAGTTGGAATAGTAATTTTTACTCTTACGCTATCCAACGCTTTCCCTAATGTTGCACCCTCTGGAGTTTGAATAGTAATTTTTACCCTTACGCTATCCAATATTATTTATATTTATTTATGTATTTAATATGTTACATAATGTTGTATTTAATTAATTTGAATAATAGTGAAAGTATATTCAATTGTTTTTATTTATTAAATATAATTATTTATTATTATTTATGTTATTATTTTATGAGTGTTGATGTATTTTTAATTTATAGTATTAGTTAATATTTTTTAATTAATAAAAAATATTTATATATTATTATTAATTAATGAATATATTTTACATATTGTATGTTTAATTTTAATTAAATGTTTAATATTAAATATGTATTATTTAATCATTTTAAACATTATAACATATTTTTAAATAAGTTTAAATTATATATAAGTATTATTAACTTATTTTAACGTTTAAAAAAAGATATATATTTTTTTAATTACGATATATTTAACATCGATAATTTAGTTTCGATATTTTTGTACTTACCATGTTGTAGATACGGTGTCGATATACTTGCCTTCGATATTCCAGCGCCGATATTTTGTCTGTCGATATTCTGACTCTCGATATTCTGTCATAGATCCCAAACATGACAGCTTTTGGGTATGCAACAGATATGCACATCAGTCTATCACCCACAAACTGATGATCTGGTTAAATGTTGTAGCAAACCACTAAAGCCTTACTCTATAAAACAGTACAGAAACATAGGAAAGGCTGGGACAAGAAGTTACCATTAGTGTTACATGCCATAAGATGTTACCCCCCAATTGTCCACCCAGTTCTCCCCCTTTGAACTCATCTTTAAGAGACAACCTCAGTCTTTACTGATATGGCAGTGAAGCACTAGGAGGAACAAGAAAATGAGGAGTAGAATATTCCTGCGAATGCAATGTCTCTCAAAACCACTTTAAGTCAACTCAGGAAGAACTTTAGACATAATTTAAATGTTGCTCAAACTAGATTAAACAAAAACCTCTGTGACCGAAATGCCAAACCAAGAGTGTTTGCTTTGGAGATAATATTTTGGTGCTTTTGCCTTCTATGGACAACCAATTGTTGGCTAAATGACAAGGGCTGTATCAAATTAGAGAACGAGTAAAGCAAGTGACTTATAATACATAATAAACTCAACATAGGAACTCTAACCAGATAAATTATGTCAATCTGCTAGAAAATTGGAAAAACATTGGACATGATTCCAGATCTGTCATTAACTTCCTAACTAGTAACAGATACATCTCCGGATAGAACTAATGACCACCAACATCCCTCTTTTGACATCAATACTTATCTGTGAGAATGTACTTAAAATGTTTTTTTTAAAAATTTAAAATCCCTACCATGTTTCATTATACAAAATACAAACATTCTTTTAAGAAAATAGAAGCCGACACTTACTATCAAGGTAAAAATGTAATACAAAAAAGGGGCGACCATATAAATTAATTTAGCTATTTCATATACTCAATTATGGGCTCCCAGATCTGTACACCCAGTTTTCGTCTTCATACGCCCTTAAGGGAATATAACCTGTATTCCAGATTGTAAACAGCATAAAATCTGGCTCTCCACATCTCGATAGTAGGAGCATCCTCCTGTAACCACACTGAAGCAGTACATAACCTTGCCACCGCTGTGGCTACAAAGATTAAATAACAAAACATATGAACCACCTGACCCTCCTTACGCCTGTCGCCCAAGCGTGAGTGGGCACTAGTAATTAGCTCCAGTGATGTAATCTCGGCGAATACGACACCAACGACGCATGCGGAGCCGTATGATGACGCCTATCAATGCGCAGGGGTATTGCAGATGAAAGCTTTCCGGATCCAGTCTGATGCCTGGGGATATTCTAAGGTAAGGAATCTATCACTAACTTGTCACTTTCAGATTCCAACACCTAATAACATTACTTCTGGTGAAATATTGATTCCTACCCCAGTAATCTCAGTCAAAAACCCTTCAATGTGTCTCACCAATTGTGCTAGAGTAAGTGCACAAATAAAATATATGTACAATGTCAGCCTGCTCCACCCCACAGCGAAAGCATTTCCCATCGTTCGACCCACCCCATTTTAACATTTTTGCAGTGGTGTGATATAAATTAAATATCGTCTTATATTGTTGTGCTTTTAGCTTGGCTCATACCAAGATTCTTTTTGCTATATCAATATACTGCTCCATAAAAAACCCTTGCTGTCCCAAAAGACTGCTCCATTTAAGATTTTGAGCAGTCAGGTCGTCCGGGTGTGTATCCAACAAACAGTTATAAAATATACCAATCTTATCTACACGTCTTATAGCCTCAACCAGGAGATTAGGTTTTACCACTCTCTGCTTCTGACTTCTATATAAAAAGTCCAGGATCTGCAGATATTTAAAAAAATCGGTTTTAGATAGTAAAACATGTTCAGCCAGGAATACAAAAGAGGAGAGGCCTTTATCATTGTAAAAATCACCTATTTGTCTTATTCCCTTGGATCTACATCTATCAGTTATCAAATCCCAAAAGACAGAGGGTAACAGTGTTGAAGCAGCCCCGGGTGTATAAAAACATATCCCATGGATCTGAAGGCTTCTCTGCACTGCCTTCCAGACCTTAAAAGCCGCTCACATTACCTTAAACCAGTTTTTTAAATAGTAGCTTAAATAAACAGTTCTTATCTTCTGAGCCGAGCAAAATCTGATATATAGATGGTGCATCACATAATTTTCCAAATCCTCCCCTGTTAACAAAATGTGCATGTTCTGTAGAATACAAGTATAATAATAAAATGTGAAGTTAGGGACTGCCCACCCCCCACACTTACGAGGTAATGTCATGTATTTCAGTGCTCTGCGAGACTTACCCTGGCCCCACATAAATCTACCACAAATTGATTGTAGTCTTTGCAGCTGTGCCCGAGTTAATTCAAGTGGTACTGCTCTAAAATAATATAAAACTTTGGGTAGAACCTTCATTTTGAAAACATTACACCTCCCCACCAGTTAGAGATGAAGACATTCCACACAATCTAATTCTTGCTTAATTCCAGCAAGAATGGATCCCCACTTGACCTCAACTAGTTTCTGCAAACATACCCATATTTTAACACTTAAATACGTTATCTCATCAGTTACCCTTGGATTCCCTGGACAGACCGCCTTGGTGCAGATACTCTGTTGGCCAGTCGTTCTATCTCCAGGATAGCTGTAGCTGGATCTTATTTCACAACCGCAATGTCGTCTGCATAAGCCAACACCCGGAACTGCAGCCACCCACATGATACAGAGCTGATTCTGTTACTACCTTCCAACATAGTTAGAAAGGGATTGATATACAAAGCAAACAAAAGTGGGGAGCACAGGCAGCCCTGCCTTGTCCCTCTAGTTATACAAATTGATTTAGACTTCTTACCCATTATGCATATTCTGGCAATCGGGATCTTATACATTACTCAAAAGGCCTTGATAAAACCCGACCCAAAGCCCAACCGTTGCAAAACTGCCATTAGAAACCCCCAGGAGACATGGTCAATTGCCTTTTCGGCATCTAGTAGCACCAGACTCAAGGTTGTATGTTGTACCTTGGCCAGGTCCAACAGGGTCACTAACCTGTTTATATGACTGACTGTGCCCCTGCCCAGTATAAAACCATGTTGGCGGATGTAGACCAATGGGGTACTCACCCGTGCCAGTCGTGATGCCAACATGTTGGCATAGATTTTCACGTAGCAATTTAATAGGGAGATTGGTCTATAGGAACTCCGCAAAGCTGGAGGCTTATCTTTTTCCATAAAAACAATTAATGTTTGCCTCATTCCAAGAGGGTGGAGCATTTCAACATTGTGCGTCTTGAAAAGTAGGCAACATATCGACCCTTAGCTCCTTAAAAACAGATTTTGTAGACTTCTAGCGGAGGCTTATCAGGACCCCGCCTTGCCACTGGCAAGCGAATGTATTGCCTCATCAAGCTCATCCACAGTAATCGGGGTGTCCAACATAGTCTGTTCTTCCCGATCTAGCACATCAGTATATAGATTTTGTAAAATAGCCTTCCCATTTTGACCACCGGGATTGCTCTTGCATACAGCATCTCAAAGAATGTGTGAAAGAGAATCTCATCACTTGTTTCCACAATCCTCTCCCCTGAATCAGTCATAGTGCAGATTCTTTGTGCCACTTCTTTGGATCGTAACCTTTGTGCAAGACACAGTCCTGTAGTTTCTCCATACTCATAACTCTCCTCTCTGTATAATTTACTAGCCATTTCCTTGTTCCAAACCAACTTAATTTTAGCCTTACATTGGCCTATGCCAGTCTGCAGTGGAGTTATGGCAGCGCCAGCAGATATCCCTTGCATAAGCTGCTCCTCAGCGTTTCTAACATCACCCAGAAGATCCTGCATGGTAGACTTGAGCTGTTTCTGTTTAAAGAGTCCATAGAAGCTTCTGCCCAGAATCCAGCCTTTAGGGCATCCCAAACCAGAGCCCTAAAAGTTGAGTCCCGGTTAATATCAAGAAACTGCACAAGCCAATGTTTAATGTGGTTAAGAAACACAGTACAGCAAGAGCTTCCTATCAAAGGAGAATGATCTTGCCAGGGGCAATTCTGCTAAACGCAGGAATATCCAACAACAGCGGCCCATGGTCCGCCATGATCCTCGGCATACCTGAATTTTAGCCCCAGATATAAACACCCTTGACATAAAGAAGTAATCCAACCAGACCAGTTTTATTGTGTGGGTGTGAAAGAAATGTAAATCCTGGATCTGGATACTTCAGAGTATGCCCCACATCAACCAATCCGTGATCAACCCATTGCTGCTGCAGTGCCCAAAAAACCTTGGGTTTTCTACCACCGTAATTGTTGTTATCTAACTCCGATTCTTGACAGCTCAAGTGAATATTATAATCACCACATAGGATATGGGGCATAGGCCACGAAGCCAGCTCTATATTCAGCCCTTCTAATACTAATGTCTCGTCTAGGTTCAACCCATGGACCGAGCATAAAACAAACTTCACGGCCCCTAAAACACATTCCGTGATGACCCATCTGCCATGATTATCAGCCAATATCCTGCCCATACCCTGGATCCCCTGTTTCGCCAAAATAGATACACCCCTGTTTGTTGTAGCTTGTCATGAACAGGCAATCAATGAAAAGCCAAGCTCATTTAGAACCCTCCGCTTACCTCATGGGATGTTGTTTCCTGTAAACAAATAATGTCTGGTTTCATTAACCGCAAATTCGCCGGCACCCCTGCCTTTTCCCATAGCTATATGCTATTCAGGCCACATACATTGAACAAGCATATACGTATCCTTAAATGTGTCGCCCTACACCCATAATTCAATTCAACATTAAACCAACAGTTGTCTCTTCTAGCAATCATAACAAAAATACAACCGTCCATGTTATGGATTGAACTTTTCTCCCCAAAAGTACACCACACCCTCCGACCCCATCCCATCCCTGTGCCACCCCACTCTACCAACCTACACCCCTCTCCCAACACACCCACTGCCTCCCTACCCTTCCCACAAATGAGACAATAGGACCCAAGGTCCCGTGAGATGGGAAGCTCCCATGCTACCCAGTATGTGCCCCTCACATTAGCTAACTTGCCCAACTCACTAAATCCACCCACTAGATCTCACTAATAAGTTATTCCTAATTCGGGAAACAAGGAAATTAAATGTCAAACCACTGAGTAGAAATTTAACAAACAGGGAGTACAATGTCCCATGTCAGAGGCCACCCCTACAATGATGGTAGATATACTTTGGCTTGCCCCTCCAATGAAAAAAAAGCATTTGCAATGCAATAGGTCTCGCAGTAGCAAAGGTTAAAGTTGTTGGTATTGTAAATGACATTGCTTTTTATCTATTTTGTTTTAAAAGCAATAAATATATACAACGTTATTTATAATGTTAGTATGTGGTAGTGGGGCAAATGTGTTGTAGGAAATACAGTCAATGCACGTGGCCACTCCTTATAGCCATGGATTAATATGATGTTTTGCCAAGTGTGTTTTCTGTTGCAGAACACATAACATGATTGCCAACTAATGCTGAAAATAGTTCCCCAACAAAAAATGCTGACGACCAGCTTTCAGAATTAAATCACTTGGATATGTGAATAGAACAGGCGCTGCATACTGTGTTCTGTAGCTTCTTATGTAAGTGTCACATGCTGCTTTCGAGAGCAAAGAGCGTGTGCTTTGACCTGGCCCCCACCCACCAAAGCCTGAGCAGCTTGCTGGGGTCACCTTAGTATTTGAAACAACTAGGACTTAATCGTCAATCTCGCCTCTGTGTTCACACACAGCAGCGACACCTAGCGGCCCAGGACCCTCATCGGCAGCACAGAGACAGCTGACATGGTTAGGTGTTGCTGCTTTTATACATCATCCTACCAACGGAGGGCAGTGACAACAGTCAGTAGTTCTGCTAAACCAGCCAAAGTGGGGTAGTGGTGTCCAACCCAGCAGGACTAACAGCAGTTCTACAACCACAGCAACACCTATGCACCCACACTACCACCACAGCGCACAAAAATACTGACCGCATAAACAGAGGGAATGTTGTATACTGGTTCACACCCACCACAGAGCGCACAAAACAAACACAATGGCAGCGCTTGCCAAAAGAAAGGCCGCTCTGCATACCAGCAGACTACCACCACATTAGCAGAACTAGGAAAGAGAGTGTCAGCACAAAGATGCAGGGTATCATGGGTAACCAAAAAAGTGTTTATTGTATCCGCTCATAGCATTTCAACAATAAAATGTGTACCAGCAACCAGTTACATAAGAAGCTTTCTTTATATGACCTCAGAACAGGATGTAGATTCTATGGATGGTGGCATACGTGCTCACTGTGATGAACTGATAGGACACAAATCGATACGATAGCGCACAATAAACACACAACGCTATGTCGCAAAAGGGTCTGCACGTGGGTGCCACTGTCAGTTGCTGCCTAGTTAAAGCTGCCACTGTCAGTTGCTGCCTAGTTAAAGCTGCCAGACTGCACACCACACACTTCAAAGCAGAACACACGCACCACCTACGCACAATTCAGGCGTCCAGAGACCACTCACAGCTGAAGTGAGCTGCATGCAGGCTGTTTGAGGACACAGTTCGTGTGAAACAAAAATGTATCGTAGGGATGCACATTTTCAGGTGTGTGTGTGTGTGTGGGCGGCTGTATTTCCATTTCAAGCACTGCCCTAAACACGTGCCTTTCCTTCCAAAAACCGATTCGGTATGGGTATGGTTTTCTAAAGCCATTGAGCGGTTTGGCAACATGTTACCAAGTTACTACATAGGTTTACTATATACCAAAAACACATTTATAGATAGCAAACCGTGCAATTTACAAAATGACAGAGTTTGCGAACAGTAAATGTGTTATGCACCAAAGCAATCAAGTATTCAGAAGAACAACAAATTAGCTACATGTGGACAGACACCCCTTTCCAGGAAGCAGTGAAGGCAGGTCTAATGTTACAAAGAATGCGCGTGCATGCAGTGCGCTGCCAAATGGGATTTAAGCCATATGCTACAGGAAACAAGGACGCTATTTTGTACCTTGTAACATAGATGATGCAGGCCCTTCTTCAACATTCTCGGCACAAACGCCTCCAATAATTGTCCCGGCTTCTGCTTGCAGTTTGCGGGCTGCGCGGGGCCGCGCGCTTTCCGGCGGAACACAGAACAGAAACAGAAAGCAGCCCGGGCTGAGTGAGAGGGCGGGGGCTGCCCGCGTATGCGCGTTCCCAGCCCCGGCGCCAAAGCGGAGTGTGGCATCTGAAGTCCCGGGTCCAATGAGGGGGCCCGGGTGAAGACCAGCGCTGCGGAGGAGACACGGAACACGTCGGAAGAGCCCAGTGAGTGGGGGTGGGGGTGGGGGAGGAGTGTGCGCGCGTGTGTCTGTGTGTGTTCAAGTGTGTCTGTGCGTGTGTCTGTCTGTGTGCGCGTGGGTCTGTTTAAGGGGGAGTGCGTGTGTGTATGCAGTGTGTGTGTGTCTGTGTATGCGTGTGGCTGTGCGCATGCGTGAGTGCCAAAGCGCGCCCACGAGGTCAAATCTCTGGCAGGAGAAGCGCGTGACAGTCTGCTGTCCACATTCCCCCAAAAGTGATAACATAAGTTGTCTCGCCCTAGACAGCGTCTAGGCGAGACCTAAAAAACATGTTTGCTCCTTCGAAACTATTCTTAACATTGCTGGGTTCAGCAGAAATGCCTGCGCTACCTTGCCTTGAAATGGTATGATTAATTGGCGAAGTTGCCAGCGTTTTCCCACCGTTTGGTAATAAAAATCGGGGCGAACAAAAAAATTCACCCCCTTCCTTGCCCGCTTCCTATTGGGACGCACTAAATCATATATTGCCTGGCAAACCAGGAAGGTATTTAGGCAGATCAAAATAGCCCTGGGCTTAGGAGCAGGTTGCCCTGCTCTGACAGGTAGTTGTTTAAAAGGGAATCGGTGTGCCCTCTAGATTTCTTGGCCCCAGATCCACCACAAATTTCCGCATATCCTGCCCCTCAATTCCCTCTGGTATGCCCAAAATTCTCAAGTTGTTCCGCTGAAGGCGATTCTCTAAGCCAACAAGTTTCCATTGAGTGTCATCCTTATGCACACGCATGGCCTCGGTTATGGATCTCTGAGCTGCTAGTTCGTCCTCAAGGGTGGATATATGATCCTCCGCTTCCTTGATCCTTTCCGTGAACTCTGCACAGGATTTTGCGATTCTCCTAACCACATTCTGGAGTTTCCGACAGGTACACTGCATCTTCTGCCTTTTCATACGAGTCTCAGCTCTGTGAACCATTATGCTCTGATAAATCCCGGCCAGCGAGATCTCTTCATCTGGTTTTTATGGTAGGGCTTCCCCCGGTGATTGGAGGTGGCCCCCACATCCAGTGCCAGCCCTGCTGAGAAAGAATAATCCCACAGTAGGGTGTCTGTATCATCTGGCTGTGTCACCATTTCCAGCCGTTCCATGCTTTTTACGTACGGTCATCTGGCCCATATCCATGTAGCCACTGACATCCTCTTCAAACCTGGTGCTATCTAAGCTCCCTTCCTCCACTGCCCGGTGACTCTCCTTCAGAGCGTGTTCTACGGCCCACCTCCACTTCCTTGTCTGATGAGTCAGAAGAGTCCGACATAGAGAAAAATCTTTCCCCAGAGTCACTTTCCTTCACTCTATCCCGTGTGTCGCCACCGTGTTGTGACCCTTGCTCTCTAGCCATCGGTGTTCCTCCTGCTTTAGATTTATTCAAACTTAGGAGGGAACGTCCGCATGGGCTGCGGCGTTCCCTCCGTGCAGATTAGGATGTGACCGCCAGGGTGGCGGTCACATCCTCTATCTTTAACATTGCGGTGGATGCAGCTTCAAGCTGCACCCGCCGCAATGTTAAAAATGCATGCACGGCATTTGCGTGCACAAAGCGGCAGGCACCGCGCGGTGCGTGCTGCTTTGTTCACGCAAATGCAGGGGGGTATACCCCCCATGTGCACCCCCCACCCCCCCTTCACCCAGGGGGCCCGCAACAGGCCCCCGAAGTGAAGATCCGTATGCTTTTCCACGGTGGAAAAGCCGCCGTGGAAAAGCATACTTTCTACACCATCCTAATATGGCTGGCGGTGTCTGATAGACACCGCCAGCCATGTTAAAGCTTTTCCGCCACGGTCGGAAGGCGACCGCGGCGGAAAAGCTGCGGACAGATTGCAAGACCCACCAGCCATCCTAATTTGGCGGTGGGTCTTTCAAGGCTCCGCTGCGGTTTTCCCGCATCCTCCGGGCCGGCGGTGGCTTCCGCCGGCCCGGAGGATGCGGGAAATCCGCAATCATAATAGGCCCCTTAGTTTGTACTCTCCTCGGCCCACCCCCTCATTATTCCTTTTTCTATTTTCGCTCCCCCTCTCCTTCTTCCCATCTCTCTCCTATTTTTCAACCTTCCTCGTCTCCCTATTTATCTCTTAGTCACACTCTCTCCTCCTTTCCCTCGACTAACTGAAATGCCCTATTCTATGTGAGTCTAATGCACAATGTAATTCTTATCTTGATGTGGTTACCTATCTGTAAAGCGCTCTGATACACTTGGGTCCAGTAGCGCTATATAAAACCTTTTAAATAAATAAATAAATTGTGCTGCCATGCTTGATTCAGTAGGCCCGATGTATCGCTTGAGGGTGTTTTCATAATTTCCAAGATGTGAGGATAAAGAACTTTGATTTCCCACTGGTACCAGATTGTTGCCTGCATCCCCCTGCTTAGAACTCCTGCTGGGCTTGTTTTTACTAGGCTTCTCCAGGGACTCCTGGGCCTGCTGAGCATATTCCAGGGGTAAATCACTTGCCGCAGAGAGGTCAGTGTCCTGGCATTGTGGGGAGGACTCTGGCTGTTTCCGATCTACCTGAAGTGTTTTTTGAGGAAATATAGATTTCCTACTATTGGCAGACATAAACAAAGTAGGAACCTTTTTTCTCCCCCACTGCTCACCTCCATGAACTTTGTCCAGTATTGCTGTTGCTCTTTCCTGCAAGCCAGCACAGTTGCGCTGCACTCCAGGACCAAGCCCTCCCATTGCGGTCCCGGCAGCTTCGTAGGCCGAATGAGATTTTTCTCCTCTGGCTGTCTTAGGTGGCATAAAGAGAACAGGAGCAGAAGCATCTCCACCAAAAAACCGTCAGGAGCCGTGGGAACAGAGAGGGAGGAGGCCACGTCAGGAATCGCCAGGAGTTGGATGAGAGTCTGAGAATTGGCACCACCAGTGGCAATTCAGGACCCCGCAAGTATGTGGGCATGGCAGAAAAAATACCTATATTCCGGCATGCTCAGGGATGCATTACGATGTTGAGGGGACGGGGGACCGGGAGCTGCTGCTCATACGTCCGACCTGGCACATGCCATCTTGCCTCTCTCTGTGAGAATTTACAGGATAAACAGAAAACAGATTAGCGTGAGTTACTAAAGTGAGTCCAAGATTTGTTTTCAGTGAAACCTGGAAGACCAAATATTATCTAACATTACATTATCACTCCACAAAAGATTATAGAACTTCAAAGACTATATATCATACCATACCAGAGGGCAGGGGAAAGACAGAGGAGAAAGAGGAAGAGAGCATAATGATGGGTAAACAACTTTAACGTTATAAGAGTGCTTGCTGTTTCCCAATTGTGCTAGCTTCAAAAGCGGTTGCTAGCCTTCGATTATGTATAGTCGTCAGGCATGTAAATGCTTTCACTCACTGTGATACTTACCCATGCCACAGGCGGATGATCCTTTCAAATTGCTGAGACATGGCAAGTATTTGTCCACTACATTTTTGACAAAATTATACTTGAAAATTCTTTTTACACAGTTAGCAAAAGAGTAAACAGCTTTCCTGGCTCCTTCCGGTCTCTACCAATTTACAATTCATCTTCTTGGCTGGCAGTGGAGGAAATAAAATTTGTTGGGAAGCTCTTAAACCCTTTATAAATATCACATTACCATGGTGTGGTTGGCTCATCATAAACATACTAATTCCTGTATTCTGAGATGGCTTTTAGCTCTTCAACTTTTTTCATTAGACAATGTACATAAGGATGGACGTTTACTAATAAATGTTGATTTCATATCATGAGTTCCCTCTAATGCATTACCCAATCTACCAGCTCATTGCAGTGGAGGGATGTGAAAGGGATCTTAATATGGAGCTCATGGCAATCATTAGGTTTTATTACTGGTAATGGGCAAAATGAAGGGAAATGGCTATACAATAGAACAATACAGTAAGTATTAGGGGTGCTAACTCATCTCCGGAGCATGGTGCAAAGTAAATCGAATCCTGGAAATACTTTCAGAAGACGTCCGGGTCACATGGATTTAAAAACATTGTGAATGCTGAAATGCAGGGGGAATGAGCAAGGAAAGAAGAGAATCTATGGAAATGTAAATAGAAGCCTGGAAGAGTTTCAGAGGTGGGTGGATTAGGCAAGGTGTTTCTTGAGTCAAGGGGAGTGTAAAGCAAAGAGGTGGCTGAGAATGGGAAAATACCTCAAGATGCCAGAAAGGAAGAAGATGAGCCTTCAGTGGAGTCTGGTTTAATGTGGGATCCAGAGAAAACCTGTTTGGCGGAACTGCAAACCGAGAGTCCTGACCAGCTCACATGACTTCCAGGACAGTAGGACACTGCATCCCCTTATGCCACACTCCTCGGTGTGGAACGTGACTACAGGCAAGCGATGGGGAATTGATGAAATTGGTTGTAAAAGTCACTTTTGTGAATCATTTGCACAAAAGGGACACAGATGGGTTTACTTAGGAGCACTAAAGGACAAAAAGCAGCAAGTGACCAATCACAGTGGGAAAATCACTAACCACATACGGGCTATTTATTTTTCTACAAATTCTTAGGCTGAAATGGCTTGCTACACCTTTTTGTGTGGGTACATGTACAAGTCACCTGGAGGTGGAGAAGAATAGTATAAATCCATGTATATGAAAAAGGACTATTACAAGTCGATGTATTCTTGTCTTTTCAGGGGTAATGAAAGACAGCTTCTCCAGGAGAAAAATGCAATGCTAAAGGATCCTGGGAATATGAAGCCTGGTGGCTAGAAGTCTTTTGTTGCAGAGCTCAGTTGAGATTTTTTGAGGAATTAGACAATAAATACTTAGACCTTATTCATATCTTCTTATGTTCTGGGGCTGAATACTATGATGTATATGCCCATACTTATTTAATTTTGTTGCCACATCCACAGGGGATGCATTGTACATGTTTTGCTGTGTGCTATGTTCCACATGTGTTGGTCCTGGTGATAATCTTTAGATTGGCTGTTTGTGTTTGAGCCTGAGACTTTTGAGTGGTGCCTTTTGGGTGTGTGATGGTTTGACATAACTGTTTTGTTCTTACAATATTGTAATATGTTACATTTTGAGACATGTTCATGTGGTGTTTTTATAAGCCAGGTGAACTGTGACCCTAATATAGAATTCCTGTGGTATTAGCTGTTTTGTTGTAAAGAAGTATTATGTCCTGAGTTGTGTGTGTGTCAGCAGCAGGAGTCTGTAAGGGACACGTCATGCCCTGGGTATGATGTGGTGAAACTGCGATGCCTAAACAATTCAGTTTATGAAAGAATGAAGAGGCATTGCAGTTGTGTGACAGTTAACCTCTTGTGATTTGATGTAGAATTGGAGATACATTTGGAAGATGTATTGATGTTACTTAAACTGATCCAAATCCCTCCCTTATTGTAGCATGTGATTTTAATGTTTGAGTAACTAATGCACTACAGTGTGAAAGTGGCGTTTGGGATTTATCATTTTCATCCCTTCCCAATAGGCCCAGTGACAATTTGCCCATAAATTGGCAAACCAGGAGCTTAAATGTATTAAGAAAGGACAAGGTGCACCACTTAAACGTTTGTAGGAAACTGTTATCTCTAATAAGGTGAACAGCAATGATCACAA
This sequence comes from Lissotriton helveticus, assembly GCF_964261635.1. Lineage (NCBI taxonomy): Eukaryota > Metazoa > Chordata > Amphibia > Caudata > Salamandridae > Lissotriton > Lissotriton helveticus. The sequence continues at coordinate 1,097,946,657 of NC_136059.1, forward strand.
ATAGAAATCTTTTGTATTCTTGGGAGTTCTTTATTCAATTCAGTAGAAAAAAGGTTATATACAGGATCTACAGCCTGTAGATCCTGTATAAAACCTTTTTTCTACTGAATTGAATAAAGAACTCCCAAGAATACAAGAAATTTCTATTTGTGATCATTGCGGTTCACCTTATTAGAGATAACAGTTTCCTACACACGTTTAAGTGGTGCACCTTGTCCTTTCTTAAAACTTCTTAGTTCATGTTTTGAACCTACACTGTAACAGTGGGTGTTTTTGGAGTGTGCACACATACCGCCCCATGTATCAGAGGGTGGGCCCAAAAGAAAAACCTGGGAGAAATTTTGACTAGGTGCTGCTTATTTGGGAATTTTCCACTGTTGTCTTTTGCTTGAAACAGGAGCTTAAATGTAGCTTTAATGAATGGCCTGTTTGAAGATACTCAAATAGGCAAATTCACATGGAATAGAAAAGATTGATGCTAAATAATTGATTATACCTTTATAGGATATACATGTAGTAGAATCATAAATAGTCTCACATTAGAATCTACGGTTTGGAATGACTATTCTCAACTAATATTGTAATTAGAAATGCTAGCTAATAAGACTTCTGACTCAACAATTACCTTCAAACTTATATAGACATTGCTTTAATTGTTTATATTTTCAAAAATGGCTTATTTGCTGCATAAGTTGATTGAGCTGAATATAGTACATTTGAATTTCCTTTCTGGCCTACTATTATCAGTACTTGATATTTTTACATCGGCTACTTAGTATTATTGATCTCACAAGTCACAATACTAAAAGATTCCTCACAAATAAAAATCGTTCGAAGCAACAAACTAAATGTAAAAGGGAGAAGCAAGAAGCAAGATGTTGGCATTCCTTTCAATCATTGTTAAAACTATAGCTAAAAGGCCCATAACGATAGATGAAAACAACTGGAGCATTTACTACAAAGAGCTGGAGTGGGCCTCTGATATTGACTCTGAAGAAATAAAGTACAAGCCCATCTCAACTATTTAGGATGAATTCTCTATTAAAGGAGTCATAGACAATATAAAAGTTACAAATCATTCCCACGTTCAGGGACCTGATGGTATTCCTCTTTTGTTACTGAAAATGGAACATTCTGGATGTGATCAATTGCTCAAATATTTCTATACATGCGGTATTCTTTTGAATTGTATCACTGATCCTTGGAATTACATTCATATTATCCCATTGTACAAAAAAGGTGACAGAACTGTATCTTTAAATTATCATCCAATTGCCTTTGCTGATGTACTTTTATCTGCATCAGTAAATTGGGTAAAAGATAGACAAGTTTTACCTGTCAAGCAATTGGGGTTTTGACCCTCCTGTTCTACAGTAGACAACATCATATAGCTCCACTTGTTATGTCAAAAATATGTACAAAACATTGAATTAAATGATTTGTCGCATTTGTTGATTTTAGCAATGCTTTCAAACCTAAATTATGGCATAAACTTATAGTTATGGTCATTCCTGATGATCTGTTGTATAGTATAATGAATCTTCTTACTAACAACTGGATGCGTGTTGTTGGGATCGACTAATGAACTTTTATCTAAAATTCTTAAATTGAACAGTTTAAAGCAAGGATATGTTTTACCCTCATTATTATTTTCACTATACTTGTCAGATATGCCAAGGAATATAAAGTTGTCTCATTGATTTTTTCCAAAGTTAGGAAACCAAGAAATTTCTGTCTATATGTATGTCAATGATTTGGTCTTTATGGATCTTACAACAGTCAGATAACAAAGTTAACTAGATCCATTAGAAGTTTTGCAAAGTCACATAACTTCCTGGTTAATGAAAACAAAATGAAGCACTCATTGACTAATGGCTCAATGGACATGGCCTTTTAATAAAAAAGATCTTGAGATCATTAAGAGCTTTGTCTACTGAGAAGGCAATGTGACAAATAACTTATTGCGGCCTAGCCACTGTAAAACCTAGCCGACTAAATCCAGATCAGTAGGCTTGGGGCTTTTTCAGTTTTTAGAACCTAAGGAAAAAGAGATGTTACACTGTAAAAATCCCTGCACTTTGTACAATCATCTATTCCAATTGTAAAATTTCTGAAAATCGAATCCCAACTATGGATGGCATATTTTGGCATTTGACTATCAACTACAGCAGAAGATTTAAAATTAGAAATGAGCCTGAGGAGGAGGAGCTTCGCGCGCACCCAAGATGGTCGCGTGAGCACAAGGCTCCCGGACCCTCGCCACCTCCATCGACTATCCTGTACTTTATCCTGGTTCAGACGACGGGTGTTTATTGGCACAGTTCTACTGCTCATTTATTTGTTTCAGCGAACTTTTTTGGACTTCAGGGTCCAGAGCTACAGACTGTCGCAGTTTTCTGGCCTGCTCCATGGTGACGCCCCGCGCTATCTTGTCTCGCTTGCCGTCCAGTAAGTGAACAACAACGGACTGCTAGACTTGCGTAGGCTGGCGATCGCTTTCGGTTTCGATTCCTGTCCGGAGCTCAACCTGACTTTGTCGGCTCCGTGGACGGCCAGACGCTCCTACACCCTTGGTCTCTCCGCTTCTACTGCCGATCTGTGGCGGCTTCCAGATCTGAGACTGGCACCACCTTCACCCTTTTGGTTCTACATTTGCCACCGCAGTCACCATTTTCACCCGTCAACAGGCGACCCGTACGGGTCCAGGATTCAAGATGGCCACCAAGCCTGAGGGTGGGAAGCGCGGGCCTAAACCGGGCGTTCGAGGGAGTGCTCTGCAAACGAACATTATGGACCGGTACACTCTAGCTAAGGGATCGCCGGGAGCAGCAGCTAAACCCTCGACGACAATGCCGGAGGACTCATCGATTGAGGACGAGCCCTCGCAACGAGATCTCATGGGTGCCATCACCGGTATGAAGGCCTCATTGGGGCAACAATATGAGGCCTTGACTCTCAAATTGGACACGGTGCGATTGATGTCAATCTGATCAGGGCGGACTTGGCGAAGACGAATGAAAAGGTCAAGTCCCTAGATCTTAAGACCTCTAGCCTGGTCACCGACGTCGCCGACTTACAGGCTGAAGTCGGGAATCTGAGGAAAGCCAATGATTACTACTCTGGGCGCCTAAAGGACTATGAAAGCCGTGCCAGGCGCAATAACATCCGCCTGATTGGGGTCCCGGAATCATCGACTGCTGCCTCGACGGACCTATTGGTGGAAGACCTGGTGCTGAATCACTTGGCGCCCAAGGGTCTCAGCAAGTTTTTCGCTGTCGAACGTGCACATAGGATCCCCGGCGGCACACCTAAATCGGGTGCTAACCCTCGACCCATCATTGCGAGGATCTTTCATTTCCGGGACAGAGACGCTATCCTGCAGGCTTCGCGGCAGTCTGGTCCCATTGCCTTTGAGAACTCTACTGTCAGCTTTTATCCGGACTTTACACAACAGGTCCAGAAACAGAGGCTGGGGTTTCAAGGGGTCAAGAAGAGACTCTGTGAAAGGTCAATGAAGTATGCCATGCTCTTTCCGGCCCGTTTGCGGGTGGTACATAGGGATCGTACTTTTTTCTTCGACCATCCTGGGGTCGTGAGTGACTGGCTTGACACGCTGCCTACGGATCCTGAACCTGTTGAGGACTCTGGCAAGTCGGATCGGGCGGAAGGTGGCCCGACGGAGCAGGAGTAGCTGTTGACTTTGACCCCGTACATTTCCCGTTGGTTTTGAACTGTGCTATGCTGTGTTCTTAATGTTTGCAAGTAATAGTCTTTTTGGGGGGGGTGGGGGGTGAACGGGTCCTTTCTCCTCCTGGGTTTCTTTTCGTAGATTAGTTGGGTGGTTGGGCGACAGGCACACTGCAAGTTTATGGGGCTCTTTGGTCTTCAGCAGGGGTGCGGGGTGGGGGGTATAGTTGTTTTGACAATGTTGGGGGAACTGGGTTGTTTGTTTGAATTCTATTGTTACTTGCAAGGCGAAGGAAAGGCGCACTCCTGTTTTTTGCAGTTGCTCTGGGTGTGGGGCGGGGGAGGGGCTGAACACAGGGATGGGGGGTAGGGGACTTCGGTTATTGTGTTGGAACGTGAACGGGTTGGGGGATGGGTTTAAGAGGAGGGTGGTGTTGCAATTGCTGAAACGTTTGACTCCAGACGTTGTTTTACTCCAGGAGACTCACTTGCTCGGCAACAAGTGCTACGCTTTGAATAGGCGTGGTTATCGCCTTGTGGCGCACTCGGGTTTCACTTCGGGCTCTAGGGGGGCGGGCATTCTGGTTCGGACCTCCCTCCCCTTGGCCATTGATGATGTCATACTGGATGATAAGGGACGATACGCCGCCATTGTGGGGCGCTGGGAGGGGAAGGTTCTTATTCTGATTTCTGTGTACGTGCCCCCGGGCCTCCAGGCCACCACATTTGCTGATCTGAGTGGACTTATCCTGGGTCTCCCCGAGGGTCTGCTTTTGGTTGGGGGTGACTTTAATGCGGTGGTCTCGGGGATGCGTGATCGTCACCCTCCCAGGGAACTGCCGAGGGCCCAGACTTGGTTGAGTGACTTCCTGGAGACGCTGGGGCTCACTGATTGCTGGCGGTTGCTTCACCCGGGCCAGTTGCAATATACCTATCATTCTGGTGCTCATGGTAGTCTCTCGAGGTTAGATCATGTATTACTGCCCTCGGCTCATGCATCCCTCATACGGGAAGTTAAACATCTGGCACGGGGTATCTCGGACCATTCTCCGCTTTGGCTGGTGGTTGATGCACGGCAGGGTTCGGCGGGCCGAGTGGCTCCGATCAACCCCTGGTATTTGAAGGACCCCAGGGTCAGGGATGAGCTGGTTAAAGCACACGATTGTTATTTTGAGGAAAATGTGGGCTCTGTTTCCTCCCCTAGTTTACTTTGGGAAGCTTACAAGACAGTCATTCGTGGCCAGGCCCTCTCACTGATTGGTGGCGTGAAGTTGGCCAACCGCGCTGAGATGGTTCGACTTGAGGGGGAGGTCACGGCCCTGGAGGAGTGCTTGGAAGCTGGGGTCACCGCTGAGGGGTTACATCTACTGGAGTTGAAACAACATGAATACAGAGCTCTGGTCACTGAAGCTGCTAAGGAAATGGGAAGAGAACAGCAGGGACGCCTGTATGATGTGGGTGATAAGGCTGGGAAACTGCTTGCTTGGTTGGATAAGAGAGAGAATGCAAGTCGTGTCGTCCCTGTGCTTGTTGCGGAGAATGGAGAGTGTTGTACAGACCCTGTTGATATTGTTGCATGTTTTGCCGATTATTTCCGCGAGGTGTACTCCCAGGTGTCTGATCGATCAGAGCAGGACTCCCACCTGCTATTGCGTGATATTGCACTTCCCCGATTGTCTGATATTGATAGAGATGCTCTGGATGCTCCGCCTACTGTGGACGAGATTGCCGCTGCTGTCCGTTCGGTCCGATCCGGCAAGGCCTCGGGCCCTAATGGGCTCCCCATTGAGCTATATAAACTGCGCCCGGATTCGCTAGCTCCTCACCTGCGCTCTATGTTTCTTGAGTCTTTGGAGGTGGGTTCTCTCCCGCCTGACCAGAGACTGGCTACCATTGTTGTCATCCACAAGGATGGTAAACCTCGGGATCGCTGTGCCTCTTTTCGACCCATTTCGTTGATTAATGCGGAACCTAAAATCCTGGCCAGGCTGCTGGCGACACGTTTGGCGACCGTCATTGAGGACCTGGTTCACCCTGATCAATCCGGCTTTATACCGCATCGTAACACGGCGCTTAACCTCCGGAGGTTGCATGGCGTCCTGGCACGGGCCGAGACGCTGCGCGAGCCCGCCATCTTGGCGTCCTTGGACACGATAGAATGGCCGTATTTGTGGGCGGTTCTTGCTAAGTTTGGTTTCGGTTCGGAGTTCGTTCGGTGGGTCAAATTGCTTTACGCCGGTCCCATGGCTCAGGTGGTGGTCAATGGTCGGGTCTCTGCGCCCTTTGCACTGAGCAGAGGGACGCGACAGGGCTGTCCCCTGTCCCCCTTGTTGTTTGCTCTCGCCTTGGAACCGCTGGCGGCCTGGCTGAGGTGGGAGCCGTCCCTGAAGGGCATTAGATGGAATTCGGAGTTTGAGGACCGTGTATCTCTCTACGCTGATGATATTCTGCTGTATCTTACATCACCCCGTAAATCCCTCATTGTGCTGTTTGACGTCTTAACATCCTTCCGCAAAAACTCAGGTCTTGTCATCAACTGGTCGAAGTCCTGTGTATACGTCCTGTCGGGTGCCGCCCCCCTTCTGCCCAGTGGTTGTCCTATCGCGATTGTGAAAGATGGATTTAAATACCTAGGCATTTTTATCACGCTGAGCCCTGCACTGCGGTTTGACCGTAATTTGCTGCCCCCTCTTCAGCGCCTTCGGGCAGATGTGGTCGCCTGGGGGAAACTTCCTCTCTCTCCCCTGGGTAGAGCGGCATTGTTTAAGATGATGTCACTGCCCCGCTTCCTCTACGCATTGCAAAACACACTTGACGTTGTCCCGGCTACATACTTCCGTGAGGTTGAGAGTTTACAGAGGCAACTGGTGTGGGGGGGTAGGCCCCGGATCGCCATTGCTAAATTGTCGCTCCCGTGGTACGACGGTGGAATTGCTTTGCCTGATATCCGTCGCTATTATTGGGCGTCTCAACTGGGGGCAATAAATCACTGCATGTATGGCCCTTTGCCGAATCCGGCCTTCGAGATGGACAAATGGTTGTTACCGGGGGGCGACTACAATAGAGCCCTCTACTCGAAACTCACCCCTCGCAACGTGACGGGCCCCACTAGGACGGCCGTCCAGGTGTGGCGACATGCTTCCATGGCGCTTGGGTGGACTGATAAATTGACTCGTGCCACCCCCCTGTACGCGTCTGATAGACTTGGCTCACTTTGGCAGTCCCGGGGGTTTGATAGGTGGGACTTGATTGGTATCAGCAGGATTGATCATGTTTGGACTAAGGGGAGAATGAAGACGTTTGAGGAATTGAAAACCGAGTACGCTTTGGGCGATCGCGAATTTTTTCGCTATGCGCAGGTCCGCCACGAGGTGCTCTCGGTCTTCCCTTCGGGTGTGGAGATTCCGGAGTCGTCCCCGCTTGAGGACAGGGTACTGGACGGACATGTTCCGGATAGTACGATTTCGCTTATTTATTAAAAATTAATCAACTCCAGGTCTGATCTCTTGTCTCGCCTCAGAGAGGTCTGGACTGGCGATGGGCTGGAGCTAGACGATGAGGACTGGCAGGCGGCGATCTCCTCTCCTAAAGAGGTGGCCTCCAGGCGCGCCTTAGATTTGTGCAACTTAAAATCCTGCATCGAGTGTATGTCACTGGTCCCCGTTTGGTACATATGGGCTTTTCTGTGGATGGTTTGTGTCGGCGTGGATGCGGTCTCCTAGGCACCTTTTTACATATCATCTGGGAGTGCCCTGAGATAGTGCGATTCTGGACCCGTGTGCACGAGGTGATGAGTGAGGTTACGGGGGTGCGATTGATGCCGGAGGCTAGGAGATGCCTGCTGAACGTATGGGAACCGAATGATTACTCCGTGTCGCAGCTTCGGTGGGTGACCTTGGGTAATATGATTGCCAAAAGGGACATTGCGCAACTGTGGGGCACTCAGGGGCCGCCCGGGATTCGGAAATGGAAACAAAACATGGATTGGTGCATGTTCAGAGAAAAAACTGTATATATTTCTCGAGGTACCCCCCGAAAATGGGGGAAGATATGGACTCAGTGGAACACTTACCGTGGCGATATATATGCCCCTCCTCTTCCTGACCCAGATGTTGCACCTACGTCCCCGTAACCCGAGGGTTCCTCCACTTACTATTGTATACTGATTGCAATTTGTTCTTCTGCCCCCCCCCCCTGTGAGACTCTTTCTCGATAGAACGAACGCTCATTGGATTGTGCTTCCCGCCCCAACACCATGTACTGCAACGTTGTGTGTATTGATGTCTCTTTTTCTTCACTCCTTGCAAGTTGTTTGTGTTTGTGTTATAAAATCAATAAAAAGTTTTCACAAAAAAAAAGAAATGAGCCTGATATCAAAAATAAATTACGCTTTTATTCAAGTGGCTCATTATATTTATCATCTCGCAAAAGCCCCTGAATCTAAATTAAAAACTTTAATTTAGCTTGCATTATCTAATGATATTGAAGAAACTTTTCACTCACTAAATAACTGTATCTTTTTGTCTAAACTCTTTGGAAAACTAACCAAGATGTTCTTATTCAAACAAATGTGGCAACAATGCAATTATGGTTGAAAAGAACTGCTAAACAAAAAACGTTTTTTTCATGATTTATCACATTGTGTGAATATAAAAAGATCACATTGAAGTTGTGCTTTTGTAAGACTTAGCGGGACATTATGATGTCGGGCGGATCGTCACCGCCAGACCGGCAGTGGTGATCCGCCCGACATCCTTCCCCGCCCGCCTTCCATTTACCCCCCATTACCAAGACAGGGTCTGGGCTCACTGGCAATAAGGACAAGCCTCACAATCTATAACTACAAACCAACACGAGCACCACTATTGCCTACCTATTTCAACTTGGATCCTTAATGATCGCTCGAATTACTGAAAAAAACAGTGACTCTCAGGAGTTTCTTTTTCCGGAATTAATCCAATGATTTTTATTAATTTTGCATCAGAACCACCATATAAATGGACACAATTTTTTTCTCTTTTTGTACAAGACAAAACTTTTTTAACTCCACATCACGTATATAAAGACATAATCATCCAACATAACAACTTTAATTCAAAACACTCATTCACAACAGCACATTGATATATACAACGGTCTATTTTCTAGAACTATACAACATTATTTACAATTTCATGGTTTAAGAAAACGTAGCACTGGAAAATACAAATGAAAAGGTTTTTATGATTTAAATTCAATCAGATACTCCTAATGCTGGATAGGGGGGTCACCCTATCCAGCATTAGGAGTATCTGATTGAATTTAAATTAGACCGTTGTATATATCAATGTGCTGTTGTGTATGAGTGTTTTGAATGAAAGTTGTTATGTTGGATGATTATGTCTTTATATACGTGATGTGGAGTTAAAAAAGTTTTGCCTTGTACAAAAAGAGAAAAAAATTGTGTCCATTTATATGGTGGTTCTGATGCAAAATTAATAAAAATCATTGGATTAATTCCGGAAAAAGAAACTCCTGAGAGTTACTGTTTTTTTCAGTAATTCGAGCGATCATTAAGGATCCAAGTTGAAATAGGTAGGCAATAGTGGTGCTCGTGTTGGTTTGTAGTTTCCATTTACCCCCCGCCATATTACAATGGCGGGGGTTACAGCGGGCGGATGGAAAACCTGTCTGCTGCATTTCCGCTGGCAGGTAATCATTCCGATTGCCTGCAAGGCAGAACTCGGGCCTTATATGGTGGGGGTGTCTAGAAGACAGCGTCATCCATATCAGGATGCCTGGCGGAAAAGGCCTTTCTATGGTGGTGATGCCGCCATAGAAAGGCATGCAGGTATTGCTTTGGGGGCCCGTTGTGGGTCCCTTGGGGGGTGGTGGGGTGGGGGGCTGCACTAGGGGGTACCTATGGTAGGTGGTAGGCACCGCGCGTTGCCTATCACGTTGTGCATGCCAATGCACAACATGCACATTTAACCTTACAGCACTGCCCGCCACAATGTTAAATGTGCGGGATGCGACTGCCAGGGTGGCGGGCACATCCTAATAGACACAGCAGGACCGCTGCACCTCTGGCGGTCGGTCCCATTCACCGCTACCTCCGCCCGTCATCACAATGGGCCCCTAAGTGTAAATGGAATTTTATTGAAACTCAAATCGTAGTTTTGAGGTTAAAAGATTTGATATGAATTTCAGGTTGGAAACATCCCTATTGGTGAGAATGTTTGGGTGGGTGATGAGATGGAGAAAGACACCATCGTTTTTAGTTTTATGGAGCATATAGGCAAGATTTAAAGCATGTGCTTTTTTGTCCACAATTAAAAGCCCATCAAACACGATTTTCAAGTCATAATTTAGAAAAATTGAATCTGCAAACCAATTCAAAAGTTTTATTTGCATTATTTTATCCAAAAATATCTCATATTTGTTATACACTATTTACATGTTTTTAAATTCCTTTATTACATTGTAATTCCTTATCAAATTTTATTGTGGACAGTCATTTTATGGTTAGTATTTCTGTGGAAATGTTGCAATAAATGAAAAAATTGAGAGATCTGTGTTATTGTGTCACAATTTTGACTTATACAGTAACATGGAGCGTTAATGTGCCTGCTTCAAAGCACATCATGTCACAATCAGATCACAGATTTGCATTTTATGTAGATAGGAAAGTTGGTTACTGCTTTTGACAGAGACATTCTTTGGTTACTTCTAGTTCATGAATTGTAATCCTTCTAATATAGCACAGTGAGCTATGAACTGGCATCAAGGAGTTGCATGTAAACTGCAAAGCATGGGTTTAGAAACGTAATGCTTTTTTTCCTCAATCTGTCTTTATTCTAAAATTGCTAAAAAGGGTTGGTTGGGTAGTGATAACGTCTTATTAATGCAGAGATTCCCAGCCACTTCTTTTCGTTTTAAATGCTAACTTTGCTTTTCTCACAACCATGTACTCTTTACATATAATAGGTATTAGTATGGATGATATGTAACTGCTACACCTTGAAACCCTGAAAGGCTTTTATAACATTGCCTGTACATTTATTTACACACTTGTATCATCTTTTGCCTCTATATAAACCGTGTGTGTCTGATTAGTAGTGTTATAAAATAATTAAATATACAAATGAATTAGGAAGTGCTATTAAAGTAGTTTTTTTTGTTATTACTCATACAGATAGAAATGGCTTACATTCTTACACTGCACGCATATCACTTACATACAGGGGTTGAAAAAAAGTCAATAACCTGCCTGTAAATCATAGTTTCTCTTAAGTACTTGTGAAGTGATAGCAAGCTGTGTACCTTTGTTTCTCTCTGTAGCATTGGCATCTAGGCATTAGTTAGGCTCCAGATAGCTTCCACCTAGGATGATACTTGAACAAAAGAAGGGGGTTGATGTCCCTTTAATAGAGGCCTTTGTTTAGGGCCCAGCTGGAAGTGAAAATATGAAAGTCCGTGCACTACAGGAGGTTTGTGCACCCAACCTGGAAAACAGACAGCATACATGCACTGAATGTGCCTCAGTGTTGGCAATTTACACCTGCACAAATTAGGCATATTTCACTGGCTCCAGCATGGATCCAGGATCCGGCTAAAAAATAACTGCCATATCCTGGATCCCGTTAGATACCCCTCATTTCTTGCACTGCCTCCTATCCTTGCCAGTGCTTGTTTGTTTAAGGTGAGTATCAGGGTGCCTTTCTACGAGGTGCACAAACCGCACATTGTTAAGGACTGGAACAAGTCGATGATGTAGACTCAGCAATGAAATGTTCCTTCCTAAAAAAAACAATAGAAACTACAAAGTAAGCCATTTTTACAGATTGTAAGAAGCAAACCTATGGATTACAAGTCTTGCATTTCAGATGCCAACTATTATGACTAACGCCTCAGGTTTATTTCCCTCGTACATCAATGGAAGCCAAGTCTGCCATCCTCTGAAGACAAACCTTGAGGGCAACTGTCAAGGTTCTCCAAAAATAGTCGCAGGGCTTTGCATCGCCATTGCTCATGCTCTGAGCGCTCTGCAGTTCCATGGCAATGGAATTGGCTGCAGAAGAGGCCATCTGCCGTGGAATTTGAAAAGAAGATGCAAAAAACCTGAACAAAATGGGAGCAGCATTAAAGAGCGCCAGCTCGTTGCAGAATCAAGCCAGCGTGTCAAAATGGAGGCCATGCGCGTCCCCTTTCATGTTCCGCTGGCAGCACCTGATGTCAGGCCTGCTAATCACTCGGTGTCATCTGTCCAAACACGCAGTGCAATATTTTTCTTCCAGACCAGCAGCAGCAAACAATGTTGGAGAATTCTGACTAGGAAAAGTGCATTAGTGGGACATAAAATGCGATCATTTGAAAGCCTATTAATTAATGTTGTTCCTGCTGTTCGAAGCGGGCGCAGAATGCAGCCATGATCACGCCATATTAACAGCCCCCGGTCCCTGCCAGATCTGAACTGGTGGAAATGTTAATTAAACGTGTTTAAAATTAACAGGCCTTTGTCTTAGAGGATTTTAATCATATTTTCATTAAAACGGACATTCCGCGATGGTTTTGAGTCAGTGTCTTGGACAAACGGCATTGCTTTGCAAAGGCTGGTCTGTCGTGACCAGGTGTCGTGGTGATGATGCGACCATATGCTGTGTGAGGAACGGGAATCCATGACCCTGACATGTGCTATAATTGCAGGCACATTTCTATTTTGGTTTTATTCTACTATGAATGTCAATCATCCACATTTTTTTTTCTATGGTAGGGAACGTTCTTTATGTAACTCTTTCTCAAGTCGTGTTTGCAGATCCCAAAAGTGATTATTACGATAATAAGAAACATCAGACTTTCTAGCAGAAGCAAAACAACTTCTGTGGTTTGTAATGGTGAGGGTAGAGTTATCCTGCAGGAAGACACGCATCATCACAGGGCATACGCAGGTAATTCTTTTCACCCCAAGTGGAAACTGACCTTTCAAACAGGTGATGGACATGTTCGCCTCCAAAAATCGACAGCACTCAGAGATTTGTGAGGAGAAGCTTTCATACTGCAGGCAGTTGCACCAATATGTTTACAACATTTTTTCACCCAGTATTGCAGTTTTTACTTATTGGCGAGCAATTCTCATGTTTCCCTTACATGTGCTATTCAGGCATAATTTAGGTCTTATTTTGAAATGGATATTGAAATAGTACCACGAGCCTTTAACTGTCAGATAATAAAGAAAAAAAAAAAATATATATATATATATATATGACACATCTGTTTAGCGTTCGAATGGTTGTATTTGTTTTGTAATTCCAAAACCACGATGCCCTGTTCTTTTTTAAACCTGATTAAGGTTACTTTTTTGTTTGAAAATGACATCTTTGCTTTATCAAAGGCGAACATATTTCATTTTTTCATGATTTCTACAATCTCACACAAATTCAATGAAAACTACTGTGAAGTCATAGGAGCCTTAAAATAAATTTAATTATGCACTCAGGAATCTCTCACTTTTCTATTTTTCCAAAGCACCTTTAAACGTACCACAAATAAAACATTATTGGGCAGATTTACTAAAATCTCACACAACATAGCGCAGCAGGCAAAAAAGCTTGCACGAGAAGAAGACTGCAGGACAGCGCCATATTTATAGAAATATGGCATTCTCCTCCTCTCTCACTAGAGCCGGCGCTGACATTAGCTGCTGTGTGCCACACACACACACCTTTGCACTATAGTGCAAGGGTGTCTGCGTGAGTCTAGCATCGTTTTGTACTGGAAGTATTTTATTTTATTTATTTATAGAGTTTTATATAGCGCGAACATGACCCAAGACGGTATCAGAGCACTTTACAAATGATCAGGGACAAAATCGAGCGTGACACATATGGCAGAACAACAACAAGCTTTTTGCAAAACACAGGTGACCACAAGAGGGTATATCGCTGTCTTCCAGTATTAAATGCTATGCTGAGACTAACTTTAAACCCTTTCCTACTTTGAAAGTGTGGTGTTCAGAGCAGCACCCATGCGAAGTCGAAAAAGGAAGGAGAAATAAAAAACTTTTTTCCTTCGTAACGCCTACTGGGAATGGGAGCTATTATATGACTCTAAACCCTGTCTACTTTTTTAAGTAAATAGGGCTTAGCGTCAGAAAGCTTGGGTGGTTGTATGGGAAAGTCCATGCACCACTCATGCTATGCCCCGTTAGAACTAAGTAATGCAAATCAGCGCTATGCGCTGCTTTGCGTTACTTTAAAGTGATTTTCCAGTGCTAAAGAAGTTTAGCTCTGAAAGTACATAGGTACAAAATATTACAAATGGATTTGCAACACTTTTGTGATGTAAACACAGTGTAAAATCTTAGGGCCTGATTATGAGTTTGGTGGTGTGGGAGGGGGCCGTCATGACACCAGCCCACTACCACCCTGCCAAAGCTCAATGCCACCCGCCAAATCATGAGTTATCTTGCGGTCTGGCAGGTTGTCCTCTGGCATTCCCACAGCGGTGTCTAATAAAAAGGCATCTCAATGGGAGCGTAAAAGGCTCGTTCCTGCACCGCATGGACTATAAAGTCCATGCCATACAGGGAAGGGGGTGCATGCAGAGAGGGGGCACACCATGTGCCCCGCTGCATGCATACCATGGCCCTGAGGAAACAGGGGGTAGGGCCCCCTAAGTTTCCTCACCGCCACCCTTTTCAGGGCAGGCTCACTGCCATGAAAAGGGTGCATGTGAGGAAACTCATAATAGGCTTGGTGGTGCTGCAGCGGCACCAACAGCAGATTAAGACCCTCAGACCACCGTGCCACAGCCAGGGATCACGGATCCCTGGCGGTTGCGGCGGTCCTGTTGTGGTTTGACCACCGTACTGCTAATAAGATGGTCCGACCACTGGTGTGGCGGTCTATGACCGCCAATGCACCTCCACTACGAGTTTGGCGGTAACTCGTATTTGGCCACTCAGTAAATAGTCCCCTATGTATGCTACAATTATAAATAGTGCAAAGTGCCTGCAATAGCAATTAGCTGAAATTCCTGTCACACTATAAAATTAGGTGTATATGACGTCGAATTCATACACACTCTCTGGCATGCAAGGGAGCTGTGTAACAACACAAGAGTTTGTCGTCATTGATCTGTGGCATGTAAAACTCGGTGCAAATTGCTGGTGTAAATTAAGCAGTGTGGGCCACCCAGTCCAGTTAAAATCATGACTAAAGCACATGTAAATATCCATTTGCGGGGCAGGGTATCCCTTCGAGTCATGACCTGGTGACTGGTTAGAAATATTTTCCCAGCTTTTAACTTCATCAGCTATTTCTATTCAGCATAGCTCTGCTGCACATCCCCACTTCTTCATTAAGGGTTAGTGATCCTTCATATTAGGGATGTATTGCTGCCTTTTGTCCGCCTGATCATTATTTGTAATGGGTTCCAACACATTTTACCACCTGGATTTTTAATTTTTGGACTACCGTTTTTGCACTTCTATTGTGAGTGAGTCACGCTTACTGCAAACTCTGTTAAAGTGGATCGGGATTGCTAATCACCAGTGTCCACCCTTTTTCAAAACGGTCCACTGCAGCACAGCTGGTATAGGCCACTCTGGGCAGGTGGCACACATGCTGAGTGAATGAGAGTACCAGTATCAGCACATAGATAGGTAGCCTGCCGCAGCGGCGACCCTTCATAATTGGTGCTGACCTGTGATAAGTTGAGTGAGCATTTATACTGAGAGTATGCACATCCATAGTGCTTTACTGAAGAATGTATTTCTTCATTGTTTTGTGTCACATTGGTGAAAGCTGACTCAAAGTACAACTTTGCATTATTTCAGCCGAGCACGGAACTTGAAGCACAAAAATCTACATAGACAAGGATCCCGATTGCTAATATGATATTAGTTTCCACATATCTTCAAACCGTCTAGCACTTCAAGATTCATAATTTTTCTCTGATTTGGCTCCTAATTAGATGCTGGCTTTGGATCACCCTTCTGAGCCAAGTTAACTACTTTGCTGCTCAGCAGGAGGAGGAAAGGTTGATTCACATAATAAGGCTTAATCAGTGATTAGGCATGTTCTTGATAGATGAAAAGGTGGGGACAGAATATGCATGTGCTAGTTACTTCTCATACTGTACCTTGCATGGGAAGACTCAATCCCACAGAAACAAAGGAGGGTAGCCACACATCTGCAGCCACTCAGAGGAAGGACTCCCCTTTGAAGTTTTGGAGGGGATGGGACTTCGGAGCTCTGCTTTTAGGGGCATGATTTAGGATTCAGAGCAGGACTTTCAACAAACTATTTGAAGTCTCCATTTTGGAAAGTCCCAAAAGGTTATGCAGGAGGGTTGGGACGGGGCTGGATTTGATTGGGCAGAGATGCCTACACAGTGGAACTTTCCACCCTGCACTTAAAAACCCCTGTTAAGGGACATAACCTCTGGGCCTAGAGAAAACTACACTGGAGGTATGCCTAGCCAGAAGAGAGAAGATACTCCTCCTGAAAGGCACTCAATAACTCCTGACTTCTACTACACAGATGGACTCGAGGACCTTTGTCTTCCAAACTAAATGCACCCCAGGGCAAGACTGGAATCTCAGTTTTTTCCCAGAAGAGTCCCCAGTTTTGCCAAAAATGTCTACCCAATTGGAGTACTTTCATCTGGTTAATTAGAAGTGCTACCTCGTTGGGTAAATATCTTATGCATATTCTACACTACAGCTTAACAAAAGGCCCACAAGCATGTTTGCAGCCAATTTTGGCTCGAGGAATAATCACTTTGCCGAAATTACATCTGCACGAGGTCATTGGAAACATTACCCTGTGGTCCTTTACCCAGCTGTACTGTAGAATATGCACAAAACATTTACCTCTTGCGAGGTCCTGCCATCTTGCGATAGATAATGCTAAATTCTTAAATGTAGCCTTGTATATGTGTGCGAGTCTATATATGTATATATATATATATATATATATATATATATATATATATATATATATATATATATAATGCTCAAATTCTTCGCACTATCAAAGAATTACCCACACTCACGGGGTTGCTATTATCAAGGTTGCTCTTTATTTAACAGACAAGACAGACGCCCTCGCATTTCGGCACACAGCCTTTCTCGATGTCGATAACCACCAGACACCGGCATGTTTTTAAAGGATATCCACACAATCAAGGAAGGACTACTGGCTTGCTGACATTATACCAGCGCCATCTTAGAGTGGTACATTATTTACAAGGATGTAATCACCTTCTATACATATTGTAATTTAAACAAACATGTAAACCACTCCTTATGCAAATAAATTCGAACTGTGAAATGTACATATTTTTTAACCACTTCACACATACAATTTTTGTATTTAAGTCGAATTACATTACAAACAAACAAACAAAATTGAGCCATGGATCGGCCATTATCCTCCCTTAGATGTTATTCAGGTCTGTTTTTCAAATTAAATCAACCATTTAACAGTTCCTAGTCTATATGCATTTTTATACTATTTCATCAAATGTTAATTTCATACTTCATTTTTGCATATCTCAATTCATTAGTCAAATTCATGTTTTTCGGTCAGCAGGCACATCAAGGCATTTCTCATAACTAAAACTCAGAAATATGAGAAGTTGTAAAGTTGTAAATCAGTCAAAAACCAAAAGCCAAATCAAATCAAGAGTGCTAATTCATCCAAAACAGTCCTAAACCCCTTACATATCTATCCACATATATACATGCATATGTATATATACAAACATATCTACACAGTTAGAGGTGTCATCAACACATCTTTGCAGTTCAATTCTAAGTTGTTACCATTCCTTCATGTACCGATATGAACCATCAGGTCCTCGCCACTATTCATACCCCACGGTGTTTTCGTGTGAAGGTCAATAATATACCTAGATTCAAGACTACGAAGTTTTTTAAGTCTATCCCCTCCTCTGATATTGTCAGGGACCGAATCTAACCCATAACACAACAACTGGTTCCGATCACTTTGGTGTTTTTCCGCAAAATGTCTTGCGACCGGATAGGCTTGGTCCACCTTGTCTATCGCCCTCATGTGCTCCAATATTCGGATTTTAAATGGATGCACCGTGCTGCCTATATACTGCAGCCCGCATGGGCAGACAAGACAGTACACCACATACGGTGTACTGCAAGTGATAAACTTGCTGATTTTCTTGACCATACCAGTGTCTTGAATGGTATATGTAAGCGCCCTTTTGCTGTTGCAACACGCTTTACATTTATGACAGGGGAAGAAACCTTTCATGCTTTTCAAGGTGTTAGATTTGGGAGGTATTTTCTCCAAGTGACTCCGTACCAATTGGTCCCGAATGGACCTAGCCTTTTTAAATGTGACCAATGGATATTTGGGGACATCCTCACCTATGACATTATCTGCCTTTAAGATATGCCAGTTTCTTCTCAGCATTTGTTTTAGGTGATTAGCCTCCGCTGAGTATGGGGTAAATAATCAAAATTTACCTCCTTCATTTCTTTTGCCCCTGCTATGTTCCAGTAAACTATCCCTGGTCATGGCTTTCACTTTGCAAAGCGTTTTGTTGAGGGTAATGGGATTGTAACCTCTTACAATGAATCTGGCTACACTGTCAGTGGCTGCTGTATCAAAATCACAATCGCGTGTGCAGTTTCTCCTGAGTCTAAGCAACTCCCCGTAAGGGATACTTTGCACTAGTTTGGGGGGGTGACTGCTTGTTGCATATAATATCGAATTCCCAGCAGTGGCTTTTCGATATAATGAAGTTTCAATCTTGCCCCCAACAACTTGCACTCTTAGGTCCAAATAGTCCACCGAAGTTTGACTGATTGTTCCCGTGAAGTGCAAGTTGTGATCATTTTCATTCAGGTGTGTGATATAGTGACGTGCAGTCTCTTCTGTACCCTGCCAAATGGTAAATAAATCATCGATGTATCGATGCCATTTTACCACTGAGCCACTGGATATGTCATCCCTGTAGGTTCTGGGCACCTGCTCCTCCCACCAGCCAACGAACAAGTTCGCATAGCTGGGAGCGAAGCAGGTGGCCATCGCCGTGCCGGACACTTGTTGGTAATAATTTTCTTCAAAAAGAAAAATATTGTTATTCAAACAAAAATGCAGAAACTCAATTAGCATGCAGTTATGCTGTGCATATCTTAATTGTCTTTTTTTCAAATATGCAGTTACTGCTTCTATTCCCTTTGAATGTTCAATACAAGTGTAGAGACTTGTTATGTCAAGGACAACAAGTAAGTAGTCAGATTGCCATTGTACATTTTGGATTTTGGTTAAAAAGTCCTTGGTGTCCTTCACATGGGAAGATAGTTTAATTACCAAGTTCGCCAGAAAGAAGTCAAGAAACCTTGAGACATGTTCCGTCAGTCCCTGAACTGAAGAAACAATAGGTCTTCCAGGGCGGTGCAGATTATCCTTATGCAGCTTGGGAATGTGGTAGAACGTGGGGCAGATGGGATTGGAGCTGCGCAGATAGTGGTATTCTTCGTTTCCAAGCATTCCTCTATTATACCACTTATTAATGAGTTCGTCATATGCCTGGATACTTTGTTGGTATACTTTAAAAGTGGTTTTCTGATAACACCTCATATCCGATAATTGTCTCATAGCCTCACGATGATATTTTTCTCTTGATTGCACCACAACATTCCCCCCCTTATCCGAAGGCTTTATGATGATGGAATTGTCATTAACCAAGTTATTTAATGCTTTTTTCTCTTCCTGGGATAAGTTTGATCCGCTCTCACCAGTCTTCTGTTTTTTTCGAAACTGTTGGAGGTCCTTTATCATTGCTTCCGAAAAGGTATCCAGGGCATCAAACGGCATTTGTGGGTTAAAAGTAGAGCATGGTTTATAAGGACTTTCTTCTCTGTCCTGTTCAATCCACACATTAATTGCACATTGCACTATATCTTGGCTTGCTACATCATCCAACATCCCCTCATTTCTTAAATCCTCAAGTGCTTCTATTCCTAAAAGATCATTGACCGCAAGACTGTCTGTTGCCGTTAGTCTTGCTACTGGCTTCTTGATTGTCTTTAAATGAGTCCTAGTTTTGAAATATTTGTGAAGTTTCAGCTTTCTTACGAAACTAAAGATATCAATCCTGGTCTGTGTGTATTCCAGGTGAGAGTCAGGGCAGAAAGTTAGGCCCAGGCTCAGCACTTTGTGTTCCGCATCAGTCAGTGGTCTAGTTGTTAGATTTACCACTGTTAGATTCGTTGTTCCCGTTATCTTCTGTTGTTCCGTCTGCGGTTGGTCCAAGCTGCACTTTTTGGTTTTCCTGCCGCCACCAGATCTTCTTGTCCTCCTGCGTTTGCATTTGCGTTTACCTCTGGGGGCTTGTTCTCCCCCCCCCCCGTAGCCAACAGTGTTTGATGACTTGGAATTCGGTCTGAAAAGGGGTCTGTTTATTAGAACCACTCGCGGCCTGTGCCGCTTGATCATCACTGGATTCATTGCCCGTCAGATCAGACTCCGATGTTTCCACTGTCTGGGCCGGTGCTGTTGTTTTAGAACTTAGTTCCTTACGTGAAACGTCAATTTTTTTTGCATAGGTTAGTACTCTGCCCTGTAAATAATCTCGTTCGTCTCTTTGAAACTTTTCTTGCTTACAGGTTTTAATTTTCTGTTCATATCTCAGTAATCTAGGTTTCATTATCTCCATTGCTTCAGTTATTTTCTTACCATCTTCCTCTTTGTGTAAATCCTCTTCTAACTGTTTGATCCCCGCTAGTGTTTTATCGCGGTCACTCCATGCGTATTTCACTAGCAATCCCAATGTACCTTTACAATAATGGTCCGTGTGTTCTGCCCAATCCGTTAAAAGTTAGGGGTCTGGGTTCTCATACGAAGGGACAGTATAAACGCGTAATCCTCTTGGTACTCTGTCAACCTCGATGTATCCCTGTAGACTGGTGGCCTCCCACCATTTTCTTATTTCGCGTTCATACAAACGCTCCAATTTTAACATGCTTTCATTAAATTTGGTCTTTGGTTGCTTGGGATCCGGTACGCTAGCTTGAACTCCACCCGCATTGGATTTCTTAAACATGCCTTTTGCATCTTCATGCCTGGTCGATTCACAGAACATGCTTGCGTCTCGTGGCTGTTGTCTGGGACACTATGATTTATTTTTGTTATGAAACTACTTCTGGAGCTAGCCCCCCTTACGTCGCGCTGCCACACATTTCTGTCTTTTACTTTTCAGAACAGAAGGAGAAGGGGACGTTTTTCGCTCACCCAATTGCGGATCTTGCGGCTCGCTGCGCCTCTTCCGAAGCGCCGCTCCTCGTTTCCCCACAGCTGGTGCGGCTTGTACGGCTTGACAATTTTCTCCTCGTGGCAAAGCGCGGTGCACCGTTTAACGTCCGTTCCGGACACAGCTCCGTTGTTCCACAGGTCTTGGTGCACTCTCCGACGGGTGCAGGGTAGCGGTTGTGGACGCCGCTAAATATAATGCTCAAATTCTTCGCACTATCAAAGAATTACCCACACTCACGGGGTTGCTATTTCCAAGGTTGCTCTTTATTTAACAGACAAGACAGACGCCCTCGCGTTTCGGCACACAGCCTTTCTCGATGTCGATAACCACCAGACACCGGCATGTTTTTAAACGATATCCACACAATCAAGGAAGGACTACTGGCTTGCTGACATTATACCAGCGCCATCTTAGAGTGGTATATTATTTACAAGGATGTAATCACCTTCTATACATATTGTAATTTAAACAAACATGTAAACCACTCCTTATGCAAGTAAATTCGAACTGTGAAATGTACATATTTTTTAACCACTTCACACATACAATTTTTGTATTTAAGTCGAATTACATTACAAACAAACATGCTGGCTTTGGATCACCCTTCTGAGCCAAGTTAACTACTTTGCTGCTCAGCAGGAGGAGGATAGGTTGATTCACATAATAAGGCTTAATCAGTGATTAGGCATGTTCTTGATAGATCCAGCTACCTCACTCATAAGTTGACAATCTCTGGTGGGTTCAGAACTACCAGGAGCACGAACAATCTTCTGCTGAAACCGCGAAGATTCCGGAAGGAAAAAACCTACAAACGCTCCTTCTCTGGTATGGCGCCCAGGATCTGGAACGCACTTCCTCCTGAAACGAGGCTCATCTCTTCCTCCCTTCTTTTTAAGAAAGAAGTCAAAAGTATCCTTATGGCTAAATACACTTGAACAAATTCGTTTGATTTACATTAAGAACAGTATTACCAGTATTGTGTTATGATATTGCCTATATATTCCTATGCACGTGTGTTTTGACGTATTTTAGTCCTTCTTTATTTTTACAGCGTTTTGATGGCCTTCGCTCCAACTATGCACTGCTACCTCATACCTGTACTATGCGTACTATACATACTATTTTTTATAATAATATTACTCTGTATTATTTACAGCGTGTTGATGGCCTACGCTCCAACTATGCCTGCTACCTCATACCTGTACTATACGTTATATTGGTACTATGTTATATACTATATTGGTGCTATGTACATGAACTTGTTGATGACCTACGCTCCAACTATGCCTGCTACCTCATACCTGTACTATACGTTATATTGGTACTATGTTATATACTATATTGGTGCTATGTACATGATCTTGTTGATCTACCTCCCTACTATGCCCCCTTGTTCCCCTACCCTCCACCTGCCTTTGTAAAGCGCTCTGTTATCTGCAAAGATCTTGTTCGCGCTATATAAAACTCTCTAAATAAAAAAAAAATAATAAAATAAAAAAAAAAAAAGATGAAAAGGTGGGAACAAAATATGCATGTGCTAGTTACTTCTCATACTGTACCTTGCATAGGAAGACTTAACCCGCAGAAACAAAGGAGGGTAGCCACACATCTGCAGCCACTCAGAGGAAGGACTCCCCTTAGAAGTTTTGGAGGGGATGGGACTTCGGAGCTCTGCTTTTAGGGGCATGATTTAGGATTCAGAGCAGGACTTTCAACAAACTATTTGAAGTCTCCATTTTGGAAAGTCCCAAAAGGTTATGCAGGAGGGTTGGGACGGGGCTGGAGTTGATTGGGCAGAGATGCCTACACAGTGGAACTTTCCACCCTGCACTTAAAAACCCCTGCTTAAGGGACATAACCTCTGGGCCTAGAGAAAACTACACTGGAGGTATGCCTAGCCAGAAGAGAGAAGATACTCCTCCTGAAAGGCACTCAATGACTCCTGACTATTACAACACAGATGGACTCGAGGACCTTTGTCTTCCAAACTAAATGCACCCCAGGGCCAGACTGGAATCTCATTTTTTCCCAGAAGGGTCCCCAGTTTTGCCAAAAATGTCTACCCAATTGGAGTACTTTCATCTGGTTAATTAGAAGTGCTACCTCGTTGGGTAAATATCTTATGCATATTCTACACTACAGCTTAACAAAAGGCCCACAAGCATGTTTGCAGCCAATTTTGGCTCGAGGAATAATCACTTTGCCGAAATTACATCTGCACGAGGTCATTGGAAACATTACCCTGTGGTCCTTTACCCAGCTGTACTGTAGAATATGCACAAAACATTTACCTCTTGCGAGGTCCTGCCATCTTGCGATAGATAATGCTAAATTCTTAATTGTAGCCTTGTATATGTGTGCGAGTATATATATATATATATATATATATATATATATATATATATATATATATATATATATATATATATATATATATTTGGCAGCAAACGTTCTTTTTCGAGGAGGAGCAGCTTTCAGCTGGTGCCGGCGATGAGACAAGGACTCGGCTCGTGGTTGTTTTGTAGCACAAAAAAATTAACGCCGCACTCTTCTTGGGTAAGTTTCAACACGGTTTATTTCAGCTCCATCATACTTCCTTCACCTACGCGTTTCGAACAAAACTATTCTTGATCACGGTAGTTACAAGTCCATTTTCAGTTTCATGCTTTTATACTATACACACCACTTTGACAATTATGAAGCATTGTGGGTGAGGTAGTTTTAACTTGGCTATTCAAGCCTATCGATGTCCTTACACAAACAGTTAGCTGAATTCAGATTAAATAGTGTGTTTTATTAATCAAGGTTCTAATCAGCAATTGATTTAACACCTTGTCGGACTGTTATATGATAATTTTTGGGCTAAGTGCCGATTCAGTGTCTATCTTCTAGGGTGTACATTGGAATGTACCCTTTGGTTATTGATAGTTCTAGCTAAGTGCTAGTACCAACATTATGAATTACCGCTTACTGATTTGCTAAGGACAGCGATACTGATAATCATGTTTCAAGATAATTAGCAATTAAGGAAA
Source organism: Lissotriton helveticus (assembly GCF_964261635.1). Lineage (NCBI taxonomy): Eukaryota > Metazoa > Chordata > Amphibia > Caudata > Salamandridae > Lissotriton > Lissotriton helveticus. Next base: position 1,097,970,656 of record NC_136059.1, read on the forward strand.
AAAGCCTAAATATATTCGGTTCATCTTCATGTCAATTACTGTAACACAACTTATACGCATCAATTTGATCAGGATTATGAAAAATGGCTTCAAAAACAACATTAAGTCAGCAGAGATAGTCATTGTCAAATTAGAATTTCTATTGTGCATATATTGTCCTCATCAGTGTGGTTCAATTTTCTCACCATCCTAACCTCACATACTTTTGATATTATGTTTGTTAACAGTATGGATCTTGCACATTTTCTCTTAACTTTCATTTCTCTTCATTTCTTATTAGAAAAAATATGGATAACATCAAATTTTCATTTTACTGTTTCGCTATTCAGTTTAGTACTTTGTCACAGGTGTACATAAAGTTCTTCGTCTCTGTTCAATCCATTTGGGACTTTGGTCTTAAATCTAATGATGAGTTTTGATTCTAAGCGTCTCAGTTTTTGCAGACGATTTCCTCCCCTTTCATGTTCTGGCACCATTGCAATCCCTGAGTATCTCATGTTTTGCCATGTCTTATTCTTATGTGTCATCATGTGTTTCGCTATAGCATAGGCCTGGTCTTTGTTTTCTGTAGCTCTAGTGTGCTCTAGCATTCGTTTTTTGAGAGCACAAATGGTCGAGCCTATATAGCGTGTGCCACAGTCACATTCTAGCAGATAGACAACAAAATGTGATTCACACGTGATTTTGTTTTTTAATTCAAAAACTTGTCCTTTGGGATCTTTTAAAGATTTTAAATTTTTTCCAACTTTGCAAGCTTTGCATGACATGCATTTCGTAAATCCCTTTTGTCGCTTTTGTAACCAGGTTTCCTCCTTTTTGTCAATTAAGTGGCTGTTGACCAAAGTGTCTCCAAGGGAAGGTGCTTTTCTGTACAAGATTAGGGGTGCATCACCAATTGATTTGCCAATGTCCAGATCCTTTTTGAGCACATTCCAGTATTTTGCCACAATTTTCCTGATTTGTGCACTTTCTTTGGAGTATGTCAAAATGAGACGAGGTTTATCCTCTACTTTTTTAGTTTTTTCTTTGGTGTTGTCAATTAGGATCTCTGTTCTTGTTTTTCTTCTGGCTCTTTGTTCCCCACGATTTATGGTCTTGAGTTTGTACCCTCTGTTGATGAAGCGTTGTTTGGTTTCTTCAAATTTGTTTTCCATTTCCATGGCTTCTGAACAATTACGCTTCATACGTAAGAATTCCCCATACGGGACATTTTCCTTTAGAGAGACCGGATGGAAACTGGTTCCGTGAAGAATACTATTAGTAGATGTCTTTTTTCGGAACAGAGTTGTTTGTATTTTGTCATTTTTTATGTACACTTTTGTATCCAAAAAGTCAATTTCCTTGTCTTGAATATTAAATGTGAATTGCAGGCCCACTTCATTGTTATTCAGGATGGCAATATATTGAAGTAGTTCTTGTTTTGTCCCCTTCCACAGTAAAAACAAATCGTCAATATACCTTAGCCATAATACCACATTTGTGGTATATGGATCGTTTTCTTCTCTCCAAGCTATGTGTTTCTCCCACCATCCCATGGTGAGATTAGCATAGCTTGGAGAGAAGAAAACTCCCATTGCAGTTCCTCGTTTTTGTGAATAAACCTTGTTGTTAAAGAGGAACACATTGTTTGTTAAACACATTCTAATCATTTCTAGAATCATGTTTGTATGGTTTAGTTCCCCTATTGGACGTTGTTTCAAAAAGTATGCAACTGCTTGTAGGCCAAGTTTATGATCGATTGACGTGTAAAGCGACACCACATCAATTGTTGCCAATAGATATGTGGGCTGCCATTCTGTTTCCATAAGGATTCGGAGAAAGTCTCCTGTATCTTTTATAAAGGAGTTCAATGTTGGTACTATTGGTGCTAGAAAGAAATCTACATATGATGCTATATTCTCGTATAGTGAACCGCAACTGGAGATTATTGGGCGTGCCGGTGGTTTGTTCAAGGTTTTATGAACTTTCGGCAGAAAGTAAATTGGTGGAGTTATAGGGTTTAGAACGGTCAAAAAGTTTTTTTCATCTTGATTAAGTAGACCTTGTTCTTGCTATTGTATTATTCGTTGATGTATTTTAGTTGTAATCTCCAACATGGGATTGCCTCCCAGTATTGTATAGTTATTTGAATCATTGAGTTGTCGGTTTGCTTCTTCTATGTGGTCTTGTTTGTTAAGGATCACGATGTTTCCACCCTTATCGGCCGGCTTGATTTCAATTAGATGGTTTTCTTTTAGAGATTTGAGTGCTTGACGTTCAATCCAGGACAGGTTCTCCTTTTTGTTATTGTTATTATTTCTCATGTTATCCAGGTCCGCATTTATTAGGTCTTGAAATGCATCAATTCGGTTGCCTGGATGTAATACTGGACAATATTTTGATTGATTTTTGAAACCTGTTTTTGTATGTACATTATGTGGGACTTCCATGTCCCTGAGTAGTTGTGTTTCCGTGATCTCAAGTTCATCCTCTTCATGTGCTAGTTGATAAGCTGTTCTTAGGCTGGGTATTTCCGAAATTGTATATCCTTTTTGTGTCATAGTGTCACTCATTGCTGGTTTTAATTCTTCAGCAGATTTCATAGGCATCTTTGCAAAGTATTTTTTCAACTTTCATTTTCGGATGTACTTGTACATATCTATTTTGGTTTCAACTCCATCATGATGTTTTTCTGGACTAAAGGTAAGACCTTTATTCAGCAGTCTTAGTTCTGTTTTTGATAACGTATAGTTAGACAGATTGATTATCAAGTTTTGAACTGAGTCATTCTGTTTTCCAATGATCATTTTCTTGTTACAGTACGATTGCGCAGTGGATATCTTGGTGTGCTTTGCTCTTCTGGTTTTGCGCCTGGGTTTAGGTTTGTATATTGTCCTCGGCCCCGACCCCTTCCTCTGGGTTTTGGATTCTGTTGGTCCAGATATAATAGTTCCATTTCCTCTAAAAAAGTAAACCTTTTTGATGCAATTGTTTTCTCCGCTCGTATTCTCTGTTCTCCTTCACTTGCATCTGATTCTGTTTCACTGGCTCCTGGTAGTGTTCCTTTAGATTTTAGTTGTTTGATGGTGCCTTGTTGTTTCAAGGCATCGAATCTTTTTGCAAATGTAAAAATGGCACCATTTGCATAATCAAACTCATCCCTTCTAAACTTGCGTTGTTTTCTCTCCTCTATTTCATTTTCATGTTTGTCCAAATTATTTTCCATTATTGCTCTTAGTTTCTTAGCTTCCTCATCTCCCTCTTGTGAGGCTTTTATTTGTTGTTCCATTTCCTCTATCTTTGTATGCAATTCCTCTACACTTTTTTTTGCATATTTTACTATGATTAAAATCATTGTTCGTGAACAGTCCATATTATTTCGCCCCCATTCTTCCAGCATTTCCGCACTGGTATCAGGGTGATTGGACAAAGTAAAAATGGGAAGTCCTCTCGGTACTAATCCTAATTCTAGATATTTTTCGAGGGTGATTATTTCCCATCCCCGTGAGATCTCTTTGCGCATTAATTTTTCTAGTTGTTGAAATAGTTGTTTCAATGTACTCTGTGTATTTGTCGAGGTCGTTGCTTTAGTGTCTATCGTTGTTGAAACTGCCTGAGGTTTCGAGAATAAGCTCTCTGCTTTTTCAATGCGCTTTGCTGCTCTTTTTTCCATTTTCCTTCTCTTTTGGTTTTATGATAATACACTGATTTTCGTGTTTGCACTCGGCTTTTCCTTAGTATTTATCAACTCCTTTAGTTGATTTATTTGACTTGTTTCTAAAGCGTAGGAAGATTTATGTTTGGCGGACACACGGGCTCGGGGAGCTGAAGAGTTACCCAAGATAATGCTTAAACATTGACTCGTCAAAAATCTCACCGTTGTTTTGTAGTCAAAAACTTCGTGAATAGCATTCGCTGCAGCATCGGATAACAAACACACATTCAGTCACATCACTAGCTCGATTATTTACTTACCCAGGAGACTCCCGTCCCGCTGGATGCCCTCCGGCACCCACGCGTCGGCGCTCAACCGGGTGACAGTCAGGTGTGATTTTTTCTGTTGTTGTTTTGTTCCGTCCGTTTTCTCAGGTCGTTTCCAATTTGTTGCTCGTCGAGTCCGAAGGTAGTTCTTTCGTGAACAGTTCAATAAACTCCCTCGCGTTTGACAGCAAACGATTCCTTTATTTTCAATCAAGGACTTTCGGTGCTGGGCTCCCTCCTGTTTAACTATTATTTGGCAGCAAACGTCCTTTTTCGAGGAGGGGCAGCTTTCAGCTGGTGCCGGCGACGAGACAAGGACTCGGCTCGTGGTTGTTTTGTAGCACAAAAAAATTAACACCGCACTCTTCTCGGGTAAGTTTCAACACGGTTTATTTCAGCTCCATCATACTTCCTTCACCTACGCGTTTCGAACAAAACTGTTCTTGATCACGGTAGTTACAAGTCCATTTTCAGTTTCATGCTTTTATACTATAAACACCTTGTCGGACTGTTATATGGTAATTTTTGGGCTAAGTGCCGATTCAGTGTCTATCTTCTATCATCGGAATGTACCCTTTGGTTATTGATACTTCTATCAAATTGATGCGTATAAGTTGTGTTATAGTAATTGACATGAAGATGAACTGAATATATTTAGGCTTTTTTCCTTAATTGCTAATTATCTTGAAACATGATTATCAGTATCGCTGTCCTTAGCAAATCAGTAAGCGGTAATTCATAACGTCGGTACTAGCACTTAGCTAGAACTATCAATAACAAAAGGGTACATTCCGATGTACACCCTAGAAGATAGACACTGAATCGGCACTCAGCCCAAAAATTACCATATAACAGTCCGACAAGGTGTTAAATCAATCGCTGATTAGAGCCTTGATTAATAAAACACACTATTTAATCTGAATTAAGCTAACTGTTTGTGTAAGGACATCGATAGGCTTGAATATCCAAGTTAAAACGACCTCACCCACAATGCTTCATAATTGTCAAAGTGGTGTCAAAGTGGTGTGTATAGTATAAAAGCATGAAACTGAAAATGGACTTGTAACTACCGTGATCAAGAACAGTTGTGTTCGAAACGCGCAGGTGAAGGAAGTATGATGGAGCTGAAATAAACCGTGTTGAAACTTACCCGAGAAGAGTGCGGCGTTAATTTTTTTGTGCTACAAATTATATATATATATATATATATATATATATATATATATATATATATATATATATATATATATATATATATATATATATATATATATTACCTACTGGCGGTCGCCAGTAGGTATATATAGTTAGGATTTTTTCTCTATGGGATTTTTGAAAATTCTATGTCTAATAACTTTGGCGTTTGTGGACGGAATTGGCTGAAATTTTCAGGAAAATGGAACATTTTGTTTCTGAGTAGCCCCTGAAAATTTGGGGGGGTTTCGTCAAGGGGGGGCCGAGAAAAAAGGGGGGTTCCTAAACGTGTTTTTAACATTGAGTTTCCCATAGGGCGGTTGGCCTCACTTTTAGCCCGAACGGCTGAATGGATTTGCACGAAACTTGGCAAAGTTGTAGGGACTGGTAGCCCGATGTGCCTTTTGTAGGTCTCAACATATGTGCTACAGTGGATTTTGAGAAATTAACGTTTAAAAAAAGATATATATCTGTAACAGCGGACCGGGCAGCGCTCCAGTACGCGTACTTTTCGCGCAACGGAGCTTTGTGAAGCGAAGCTGATTGGTTCTCCGGCGTCTGTAAACATTCCAAACAGTCCGTAGCGGCCGCCATCTTGTCTCTCGGTAGGATCGAGAGACAAAAGGAGGCCAAAGCGAAGGGGCAAATGACCATAAGGGGGCATAGTAGATCCTCGCTGACCCCCTAGGTTTGATGTGGAGGTTTTAAAAGGGCCCCGCGGGGCAAAAAAAAAAAATAATAATAATAATCGAACGGCTGAATGGATTTGCACGAAACTTGGTAAAATATTAGGGACTGGTAGCCCGATGTGCCTTTGCTAGGTCTCAATATATGTGCTCCAGTGGATTTTGAGAAATTTACGATTCAAAAAAAGATATATATCTGTAACAGCGCTCCGCTTCGCGTAACGGAGGTTTGCGAAGCTGATTGGTCATTCTGTCACTGGGCTATAGTTGGGCTACATCTGGCTGATATTTGGGCTACATTTGTTTTTTTTGTCTCTGGCGGCCATCTTTGGGCTACATTGGGCTACATTGGGCTTCATTGGGCTTCATTGGGCTACATTGGGCTACATTTGGGCTCCAACATATATATAGGCCAATGTAGCCCAATATATATTTTTCAAAGTTAATTTTCGTAAAAACCACTGGAGCATATATCTTGAGACATAGCAAAGGCACATCGGGCTACCAGTCCCTACAATTTTGCCAAGTTTCGTGGAAATCCATTCAGCCGTTCGAGCTAAAAGTGAGTCCAACCGCCCTATGGAAATGAAGGAAATGAATGGGTAATTTGTAATTAGCAAATAGCTCATCGCAAACTAGAAATGGTAAAGAATCGCTATTTATTCCTTAAAGTTCGCTATTTAGGAAATGCAAAAAACTTTGATGATACATATGGCGGTTCATCTCTAACAAGATAAGAAGCATAGGGATAGATTTATGATGACTGGCGCATCACCAGGGATGTGTTAGTCATTCTGTGCCGCTGTTCCGTCACCTATGGTGTGCTGCATTTACAATGCGGCGCATCATGGGGCAAAAACAGCACAGATGCGTGATGTATCTGTGCCGTAAAGGTGGCGCATTGCTGGAGTTGTATCGCAAGTGTGATGAAGCTCCAGCAAGGGTCGGGGGTGCCCCTGTCGCAGGGTTTCTGTTCTCACACAGAACTGTGGACAGAGGATTGGAACCTCGGCGAATTATGGTGCCCCAAAACTCACCTTAGTAATCAAAAACCCCTTAGCAAGCTAGGTACAGTGTCACATTGGATATAACAAACTCTTAATGTTTAGACAATCCAGAATATGAACTTATAGTACCTCAGGATACGTGGAACTCATGAACAGTCGGTCGTTATATATTTCTTAGAAACCAGAACATGGAGTTAAGAAGAACACATGTGTATTTGAAATGTTTATTTACTAATGCCGTCTTCTCAGGCGTAGTATCTTAGATAATACAAGTACACATATTATCAGTAGCAAAATTACCAGCATAGTTACTAGTACATAAAAAGCGAATGGTGACAGTATGTTAACATGCTGTAAATGAATAAGAGTTAGCAACACTTATAAGCAGCCACGGGCCGTGGAGGGAGTTACGGTGGGGCAGGGAGGCGGGGAGGGGGAGGGGCAGGGTGGAGAGGGCTCCACCCTGCCCCTCCCCCTCCCCGCCTCCCTGCCCCACCGTAACTCCCTCCACGGCCCGCGGCTGCTTATATCTCACCCTCCCTAATACACATATTATATTATTTGCTAAGAAGGTCTGTTTGTGTTGGTTTAGGGCGTGCCCATACTTTAGTGTCTTAGATTTGAAGGAATCACATCAGCATACACCAGCTCTCTCTTCATGTGCACCGCATCAACTGTTGTGTATGTGTGTTCGGCAAAGCAATATAAAACCCGCCTCATGCCCAGAATTGGCAGAAGCTGCACTTATGTTATGAGTATGAAGTCGTGGAGATCAGACCTCATAACAATTCTGTATCGTGTTGTTCTTGAAACTTCAGCACTCGCTGTACAGATATAGTTTAACAAGCAAAGCAGATAGTAGAGCAATAACATATTATTCTTATGTAAACCACGATGAACTACTAGGTTGAAAGCTAAAGCAACAACTAAGTGTCGTGTGCAGAAGTTGCAAAAAAGGAAAAATGGCGTTTAAACCGGTAATGAGCCCATGCTAACTTAACACGGTGTAAAGATATCCAGGACCTAGATGACACCTCCCCATGATCCGGAAACGAACTGAATAAGATAATAGAAGTGCCATCTCATGAGAGCAGATTGCAACTTTATATGTGGACGGTCCGCAAGGTAAAACATTAAAAACTAGGAAAATTTAATGCTAAAGAAAAATAAAACAGCCAAGTACTTTATCGAGTCTTAAGCCAATAGCCAAGCTAAATAATAAAAACTTGACAAATAACTCAATGAATTGTCAATGAAATGCTAGTACTCAGCATATCAAACATGAAAAAGGTCTATGACATAACTGTGTATGCAAAATAAGCTGCAACAGCCTCCAATAGGAAGTCACTGTCTTCATCCGAAAAGAGTTCAGCCATCCAATTTAAAAGCGGAAAAGAACATACGTGCTCTCCCAGCACCGGATCCTCTATCACCATCAGAGGACAGCTCGGTGGGTTTTCAAGAAAGCTCTGTTCCAAGAAAGACTGTGTTGCCGCCAGTAAATTCCAGGGACCAATTAGTCCATGCATCAATGCCACAGCCATAATCCTTTCGCCAGGACAAACCAACTCGTGAGTAATGATAGGAGTCATCAGCTGATTAAAGTCGACGTCAGGAGAAACCGGTCCGCAGAGACACAAATCAATGGCCCAATCGAAATCACAGGTCAGGCAGTGAAATACAGGCTGGACACAGGTGAAGTAGGAGAATCGAAAAGATAATCCATATGCCGTGCTTAATATCGCCAACGGCATTGTGCCATAATATTCTAGCATGCGATTGCGGAACAGTGTCAGCAGCTGCAGGGCGGGAGCTTGCACAGGAGGGACATCCATATTTAAAAATGTAAAAAAGCACAAGAGCGTCCGCTGGTAATGCAAGTAAAAATGGGAATCCACGAAGCACAGTGGAGAAAATAGAATGAAAGAAAGCAGGGATGACTCCAAAGATTTTCTCAAATGAAGTCACGAGACCACTGGTAACAACTTTAAAAAAGTGCGCCAGGGCCTTTGTGGAGGACGCGTTAAAGATAGTCCGAACCATCTTGCTGAAATGCAAAGGCGAATCAGTATTGAAAAGGGTCTGCACCTCTGTACGGGTGTTCGCTATGTGAAGCACGAAAGTTTCACGGGCCGAACTCAAGGCCACCTCTCTCTGAGACAAAAGAGCTCTTATTCTTGCCATGCCGTTGAAATCTGCTCCCAAGGTTGGTATTTGTGGCCAGATTGAAAACTCCCTATGTTCATGTGTGGGAGGAAATAGAACATTTCTGCAGCAAATAACCCGTTCACTTACTGTTACGATAAAAGGAATACTTTTAATTAACCCAGAACAATCTTCATTATTGAGCATCAAATAACTACCATTTTCCAACAACTTGAACGTGGGGATGATAGCAGGAACTGGCGTGCCTTGCAACACGCAAGCCATATTTGGTCGGTGTTTGTTGCATGAACCGTGTAACTGTATTTGCCTACACATTAGTGAATGATCTGGCGTCTCAGTGCATTCCTCTCCATTCAGATAAACTTCTTGATCATCTTTGAAACATCTGTATGTGTATGGAAGCGACCAGACCTCATGAAGAAAAGCACTACCTAAAGGTTCATAACGACCTATTGGTATATATTTCATACAATTTGAAAACTTATATAAAGCAAAAGGCAGCGTTATTAAACCGTGGATAAGGCACGTTGCCAAAAAACCCGCAATCCTCTGCTGATGATGTCACTGAGCATGTCATGAATGATGTAATATGTGACATCATCAGCAGTGGATTACGGGTAATAGTATCTCTAGTTTACTCCCCTATAGCTGTCTTTCTTTTAACATAAGTGTCTGTTTCCTTCCCTTATACTTACTGTTCTTTTTTTAAAAAAAAAAATTTGGTTCACTTCCGGTTCGCGTACCGGCGAGCGAACTGGGAAGCGAACTACGAGAAATAGAGGTTGGCACAGTTCCAAATATTGTACCAATTTTTTAATAACGGGGAGGTAGTTCTGAAAAGAACTTTTTTTTTTATTGTTTTTGTTGTTTTATATTTTTTTTATTATTTTTCTGAACATTTTTTTACTTTTTTTGAATTTTTCTGAACAGTTTTATATTTTTTGGGGTTTTTCTTGGAGGGGGCAATGAAAACGATTCATTGTAAAGGGCTCAACAGGAGCAACAAAACAAAAAAAAAGTATTTATTATTTGGGGCGTTTCGTACAAACTTGCATATGATAGTCAATAGCTCTGTTGATCAGAGTGATGCTTCTTTCTCCGTAGCAAATGAATCCACTGCAATGTACGCAGACTTGTTTTACTTCATGAAATCTCGTTTGTATATTTGGCACCATCTCCCTGCCCTCTGGTCCCGTTACTTCCGGTACAACAGATCTTCTGGCCATAATAGGGAGATTATCTAGGTCGTTACGAAACTGTGCAGCACTGTAGTTGTTAGGATGCCACCTAGTCATATGGCGATGCATTGTGTAGTTTCCGAAACTGTATTTTTTGTCGGTCCCTCTGGACAGTCTATCTTGACATATAAGGCAAGTTACGTATCTTGCATTTACTTTTTTCTGACCTTTGGGAATTTTAAAAAATTGCCAAATGAAGTTTTCTTTCCGGTGAGACGTCCTGGGCTCCTCAGGCAAAAAGTGCCTCTCTTCGTGCTCGTCGTCCTGTTCTTCTTCTTCCTCTTCTTGCTGAATTATAACTTGAGCAGGTGGTCCACTCTTCCTTGGATGTGGTGGAGGTGATGGGGAAGCACCAGCTGAAGCTACTAAAGAAGCCATTGCTCACTGGTAACAAAGGGTCTTTCTCTCACAAAGATGAAAGTCAGAGTGAGGAAAGAAGGAGGGGTTTTCATCATTTGGGAAAAACAATAGTTCTCAACCAATGAAAAGTGTTCATTTTAGATTATATGACCTAGTCTTACATCATTAGGAAACCAAAAGCGAAATGAACCAATGAAAAGTGTTATTACCAAGTCACATGACCTGCTGTGTTTACGTTAAGCGCTTTGCAGGGCCTCCAGGTTTGCTTCCAGAAACCTGTGCTTTGCGACTCGGTAAGCGTACCAGTTCGCTAACGTAGCACGTCATATGACGTATCACGCGACAACGCGAAACGTCATGCGGACGGGAGGCGTCACGATGTTGTTTTCTAACGCGGCAGTTGCGGTAAAGAAACGTTTACCGGCTCGCGGTCTATTTCGCGGCATCAAGGTCAGCTAACGGGAAGCTTCCCGATTCGCGAAGCGGGAACGAAGAAAAAAAAATATTTTAAAAAAAAATTATTAATAAACATATAAAATATATTTTTGGATTTAAAGAAGAATACATTTTACAGCTACAGATATAAGCTGTTAAAAAACCAATGAAATTCACTGAAAAAACCATAGGTTATAGACCATATATAGTTAGGAATTAGCATTTACAAAACCTTGAAAATTCACTGAAAAAACCATAGGTTATAGACCATATATAGTTAGGAATTAGCATTTAGAAAACCTTATTTTACTCACACAAAACCATTGAAATTCCATATATAGTTAGTTGCACTAACTATATATCGCGCACCCGCAATCCACTGCTGATGATGTCACATATTACATCATTCATGACATGGTCAGTGACATCACTGATGACATCACTGATGACATCTCAAATGACATCACTGATGACATCACTGATGACATCTCAAATGACATCACTGATGACATCATGACACACCAATACCAGTTACTACATACGCACTCACTGATTCCTACGTCTACACACACATTCACTCATTCACCCATACAATCACTCATACATACAGTCACTCATTATTACAACACTATCATATGCACTCATACACCTATGCAGACAGTCACACACTGCCACTCATCCATGGAGTTACTCACACACCAAGTCAGTCCTGTAAAGAATCAATCACACTTCCATTTCTTCATCTATACAGTTAAACACAGAACACCATACTTCAGTGACATCACTGATGACATCACTAATGACATCTGAAATGACATCACTGATGACATCATGACACACCAATACCAGTTACTACATACGCACTCACTGATCCGTACGTCTACACACACATTCACTCATTCACTCATTCACCCATACAATTACTCATACATACAGTCAGTTATTATTAGAACACTATCATATGCACTCATACACCTAGTCAGTCCTGTGAAGAATCAATCACACTTCGATTTCCTCATCTATAGTTAAACACAGAACACCATACTTTTCACACATATACTAACACATACTTAGTCTCTTATACAATCACTGATACAAGTACACATTGATATGCACAGCGTCACACACCTCCCAGCCAGCCACACACACACTCAGTCTTCCATCCATCCAGTCATTCTTCAATATGTAAAACGTATTTAAACTTTACAAAAACACACAGACACTAGATGATGTCATCAGTGATGTCATCAGTGATGTCACTGACCATGTCATGAATGATGTAATATGTGACATCATCAGCAGTGGATTGCGGGTGCGCGATATATAGTTAGTGCAACTAACTATATATGGAATTTCAATGGTTTTGTGTGAGTAAAATAAGGTTTTCTAAATCCTAACTATATATGGTCTATAACCTATGGTTTTTTCAGTGAATATATATATATATATATATATATATATATATATATATATATATATATATATATATATATATATATATATATATATACGTCTGGTCACCGTAAATTAAAGGTGCTATTGCTCCAGTTTTGAAGAGTGAACCTCTGCAACGTGTTCTGTATATTGCAATGTTAGCTGTTTTTTGTAGTGACTAAGGGCCATATGTATCAAGCAAAATTGCATTCGCAAACGCCAAAATTGGCAGAATTTCGGAATTTGCGAATGCAATTTTGCCAAATGGTATGTATTAAGGTAAAATAAGGAATCGCAAAATTTGCGATTCCTTATTTTGCGATTGCATTTAAGGAATCGCAAATTTTGCGATTCCTTAAATGCAATGTAAGAAGCACCAAAAAAGTGCAATTTGGCCTTAAGGAATCGCAAATTACCACCAACTTCAAGTTGGTGGTCATTTGCGATTTCTTTTAAAAATTCACTTTTTTTGCATTTTTCAAAGTGCAATGTGAAGCACATGCCCTTAGGGCATGTATGTGCGCCACATGTGCAGATATGCTTATTTCAGGGGTGCATCAGGGTGTCCTTTTGACAACCCTGCACCCTTGAAAGTGCATTCTCAATTTGCGATTCGCTAATTGCTAATCGCAAATTGAGAATGTCTTCCCAGTCATTCCTATGGGCCTCAGGCCCATAGGATTGAATGGGGAGGTATTCCTTAATTGCGAATCGCAATTTGCGATTCGCAATTAAGGAATATGTAGGATTCGCAAAATGTATTGCAAATCCTACATACATAGCATTTTGCGATTCTCAAATAGCGATTCGCAAAAAATCGCTATTTGAGATTCGCAAAATGACTTCTTGATACATATAGCCCTCAGCCTCTAAGTGCTATAATATTTTTGGGGACAGAAACCTGGCGCAGAGAGTTGTAGAGACTTCACTGTGTATTTTAGTTTATCTTTAGTATAATTGTCTTCTGTGCATTAAAGTACTGACTGGACATTGATCTTATTAGCTGGTATTACGGAGTAAACTGTATTCTGAATGTCTAACCCACCTCACTTCCTTGGGTAGGCCTTGGTCTGCACTGTCCTGCTACCCTGAAAGACTCAACTGTCCCTCACCCACTCTTTACCTCAGTTACACTAATCCCATACTTTATTGTAAAATGCGGATTTCTGTGCTGACAGAACCCCACCTCCTAAATACAACTAGGAATTGAAAAAAATGATTTTGAATGCAACAGGCTCAATATTAGTTCGATACCAACAAACAACGGAGAGGAGGAGATGTCCTCCATCATGCCTCGCTGCATTTCCAGCTTCTTTCTCAGTGTACAGATGAATCATAATGATGCACCAAGGGCCCACGTACATTGGCAAATGAGTCATAAAAACATCCCCTCGAGCCCCATATGTGTCATCGTGTTCCATAAAATTCCCAGCTGAAATGATAAAAAGCCTTCTCGCTATCTAGTAAAATAGTGTCGAGGGACTGGGTAGATGCTACATAATTTATAGTAACATCAGATACTGAAAATTGAATGACCTGAGATAACCCTATTGGTTGTAATGGAAAAGGCTCGTCCAAATGATGAACCAGAATGATTTTTAATTAAACAACAAAGCAACAATTCTCAGAAGTTTTAAAACCGTCCAAAGGAGCTTGCATAATTGTATTAAAAAGGCTTTTCAGTTATTTATCAAAAATAACTTGAATACATTTGTTCCATCCGATCTCGAATTCTAAAATTTTAGAATTTTAAAGAAATACTTTTGTTATGTGAACCATATGCTCCTATATAACGTTTGGCGCAGAGAAAACTCGAATTTGCGCATTGCTTTAGTCAGTAATAGACCATGGTGATGGGTACTGTGTTGAAAGTGTCTGGTATAGTGGTGAATGTATTTAGTAGCTTGCAAATGAGTGGAAGTGTTTTGCAAACAACTGCGTGTAACTGAGTGGTTAACAGTCATTCTATATCGTGTCCTCAGCACTGGAATTGCTATCATAGATGTGTTGGGTATTTTGTGGTGTGTGTGTTTTGTGGCATGTGTGTGTCTGTATGTTTGTTGCTTTTTTGTCTGAAATATGCTATGTGTGCAGGAGTGGAAGTTATGCCTCTGCTGATATTTCTATACTACATTTTATATGGATATGCTCTGTAAATGCTATGGACTGTATGAGTTGGGCACTGATACAGTGGCCTTGATGTCTCTATTGGTCATTGTTCCCTGAGCCAGTATCGTATGGGCTTTTTAACTGCCTGCAAATACAAGGGTCGGAATGTTTTGCAAAATGCCAGATGGTATGAGTGTATGTGTCTTGTTTGTGTGTTGTGTGCATGAATGTGTGTGTGTGAGTGAGAGAAAGGCTGAGAGAGAAGGACGGGAAAAGAAGGGAAAGAGAGAGCAAGACAGAGAGAGTGAGAGAGAGTTTAAATCAGATGGAACAACTGTGCCGTAGAATGTTGATGTTGTATGTGGCTGGGTATGCTCAGACGTGAGTCCCAGGCTCTCCACACCACTGGAGTCAAGCTATCCAGGCTGATGAAGGCTGATAGCCAGAAACCGGTCCTTGGATGCTTGATTCCGGTCTGGGAAAGACATGGCTTGGTAGTTCGGACTGGACTGTTCCCATGAGGCACAGGGTCAGAGCTGATTTGCGTATACCCAGTGTCTAACCCAGGGTGGTGTGGAGTGCAAATAAATGATGGATTTAGGCCCAGATCCTTGTACTGGGGTGAATGTATGACATTGTTCTACATTCTGTCCATCAACTGTGTTTTTTGCGATGTTGTATGTGGCTCCTCTCGAGATGTGGTATTTGCAGTGCTTGGGTTGTCAATTCAGAAGGCCCCATTTTCAGTTGTTTCCCTTCATGTGATCCATGGGTGTACACTCTGCATGTGTGTTTGCTTGTGGTTTGGCATAATTTGAGCACCTGAGGTATAGATTTGGAAGGTCTCCATTCAGTGTATCAATTCTGGTTTGTACTGCATATCCCAGTGCCTACGGATATGGGTGGTTAAAGAACTATAGATTGTAAGAAGACACCTTTGATGCTGGTGTGGTTATAATCTGTGGACATGCATTTTTATAAAACACACACTATACAGAGACAAAGGGACAAATATAATGGAATGCAGGATATAAGTTGTAATGAAGAGCAACAATTTGTAGGTGGTTGCCCTTGATACTGGTAATTGGGAAGGAGGTGATGGGTATTCACATATGAGCTGGTGTCAGTCACAGGTGAACATTTGTATGTACAGGGGATGGAGGAGCAGGCTCTTCTGCTCAAAGAAAGGATACAAACTGTGACCAAAATGTAGGACAACCTCTTACAAATATGTTAGGTCTGGGAACTCAGACTGGAAAAATAACAGAAATCACCATCAAGTACAGAGAAGCGGGCCAATGCTAGATGCATAGTTTAAACAAAAACACTTAGGGCATCATTAAGATGGCGGGCGGACTTTGGCCGCCCGCCATTCTGACGTAAAAAGGGACCGCCTGCCATAAGTGCGGCGGTCCCGTGGGGGTCATTAGGATGCGCCCGCCACACTGGCAGGCGCATCCTGTAATCTTGACATTGCGGTGGGCGGTTCTTTCAGCAACGCCCGCTGCAATGCCAAAAAGGCATGTTGTGCATTTCCATGCACAACGTGGCAGGCACCGCACGGTGCCTGCCATGTTGTGCATGAAACGGCAGGGGGGTACCATAGTTACCCCCCATGTGCACCCCCCACACGCACGAACACCCTGGTGGCCCGCAACTGGCCCCCAAAGACAAAACCACATGCCTTTCCATGGCGGAGTCTCCGCCATGGAAATGCATTCCACCACCATGATGCTAATATGGATGGCGGTGCCACCATATTCCTGGGCTTTTCTGCCCGCTAGGCAATCGGGCGGATAGCCTACCAGCGGAAAACTGGTGGACGGTCTTCCCGTCCGCCAGGGTCCCCCCGTCATCGTAATGTGGCGGGGGGAAAAGTCATGCGGTGTATTTTGGCAGGCAGATCGCCACTGCCATACGGGCGTTGGCGATCCGCCCGCAATCATAATGACCCTCTTAAGCTACTGTTGTTCAAGCTAGAGAGAGGCTAGATCTGATGATTTCATTTTTTACCAAAGACGAGTTTACAATTCTTCAGAGATGTGCAGAAGTGTAGGCAATCCCCATCTCACAGCTTACGCCACAAAATTATTTACTTATGCTTTGGATGATAAGAGGGGAAACTGGAGGAATCCTTGAGTTAGCGTCATGCCAAGACTGTAATATCAGCGTGTCTCACAGAATCGCACTTTTTTTTACCAGTTAGAGAGTCTGTCTTAATGTGAGGTTTTGGGGTGAGGGAAGTAGCATTTTAAATTCACACAGAGAACCTACCAATTTGAAGGGCAGTAGATGAACATTTGTGCATGGGCAATGTTTGACAAACTTCCTTAACTTATTTGCCATATTTTGATATATTTTCCACTAGTTTGCTATTTTTAAAGGTTAAGAGAGTAGACCTCAATATAAATCATACAAACATGTCCTATAAACGTTAGCATATTTCTAAAACTTTGATATTGGCTGGGAAAATAAACAAATTACTTTTAAACATTTTACAAAATAATGCCATTTTTAAAGTTAAAAATTAGCAATTAATTAAAACTTTAAAAATCTCCTTATTAACCATTTTGTACTTTAAAAACAAAAACGGATAGTATTGGCTTTCAGAAGGTAATATTTTTGGATAACACATTTGACTTGACCTCTTTTTTAAACCTTACAAATTTAGCAGCCATTCTCAATTTTGGGCATATTTACATGTAAATTACACCCTTGTTTGGTAAAAGCTACACCTATTTGTATGATTTGTAAAACGTCCAAGCCATGCAGGTGTTTTTTGACAAAGCCGTCTGTTCTGCCTCACCAAACATAGGGACTGGCTTAGAGTTTGGTGGACCATGTTACTCCATTACAAACGGTAATCTCGTCCACCATATTACAAGTCCATTATATCCTATGGCTCTTGTAATACGGCGAACAGGTTAACCTTCACATTTGTGATCAAGTAACCTGTCTGCCAAACTCTAAATCAGGCTACTGGTAAGGATAGCAATCATCAACAGCCATACACACATCCTCTGTCATGAAGAATGCAAAGTACTGTTTTGGATAGGGATTTAGGAAGTAATCTAGGGATTGGCGCAGCAGGGAAGTTGTGGTTCTCAAATTGACAATCCTGCAGTTTCCCCGCTCATTTAGTGGCTATGTTGGCAGGGGTACGACCTATGAAAACCCATCAAAGAGCACTCCACTATGTTATGGCAGCCAGCTCAGCAATATTTTTTCTTGCATGACCACTTTCAGCAAAAATTATCTGCCAACACTGTGGGAAGCTCTCGTTAAGGAGAAGAGTAGGAGCTATTGTCTATGCCAAGTGCTTTCAGTCTAATCTTTCTATTTTTTCCAGCTGTGCTCTGTATCACTGCTTCTTATTAAAGTAACACTCTATTGTAAGCTGAAATTTGATCTCCTTAGACAGTTCTTGCCTAAACAAGGCAGGGACACTGGTAGGAGGCAGGGCCGGCTCAAGGGTGGTGCGACTGGTGCAGCTGCACATGGTCTGACCTCAGGGAACTCTGTGTTTAGAAATAATGTATGGGTTCAAAAGCACCCGCTGTAGAGTTCTTTGTGAATCAGACAGTTTTCAGGCAACAATAAAAATGTCAAGATAACTCTGGTGATTAATGTTTCTGCTGGAGATAATTGAAGTTTTGTCTAGTGACTGACTCATCCTAAAGTAGCGTATAAGGTTAATATGCCTGCTGCAAAGAATGTGTACCATGCAGATCACAGAACTGTATTTTTCGGATAGCTCGGTGGATTACTGCTTTTGTCACAAAGATCCTTTAGTAACTTGCAGTTCATAAGTCACAATCCTAATATAGCACAGTCACCTATAAACTGTCATCAAAGAGCTGCATGAAAACTGCTAGGCAGTAGGTTGAAACCGTATGATTTTCCCCAGTCTTTTATTAGACTAATGTTGCTAAAAAGGGTTAGTTTGAGTAGAAATACATTCTTATTAGTAAAGCCAACCCCAACCACTGTGGCACATTTTTTATCCTGAATTTGTGCTTCTCAACACTCTTAAAATATACTGCTTACAAGAAAGGATGACATGTGACTCCCACACCTTGTAATCCTCATTGTCTCATGTAATAGACTGCTTTACACATTAATGAGTCACAGTCTTTGTATAATGTGTGTTTGATGTAAAGTGCTCTGACATCCTAAATTGGTATGAGCAGCATATAAAACAAATGAAATGCATGCGAGAGAGGGGCTATGGAGAGATGAGGAGCACTGTTGGAGGGTGGTAGTGAGGGTATTTGGGAGGTGCTAAAAAAGATTGCCGCTCAGGGCGTCAACATCGCTAAAACAAGCCTTTGGAGAAGAGCTCTCCATGGTGATGGACAGACTCTTGTGGAGCTGAGGCACTGGAACGCCACACGCCTTCCTTCAGAGTTGTAAGGGGGGATGGTGCACAGACACCCAAAGGCAGTGTATGCACTGTAGGAGAGGCTGGAGTTGAGTTTGAGTTCCATGCCTCCAGCGCACTCGGATTGTGTTTGAGTGGCTGAACTCCATTTCTCTCACGGCTTTTGCATAATAAGCATATGATAGGAAAGGAACAGGAGTTAAACAGCCCATATAATATACCTGGGAAAAGAAACCCATAATGGTATTGCAGTGCTAGACAGCGCTTTGTGGACAAAGGAAGCAGTCTGAAAGCCACGTTAATTTAAGTACATACAGTAGGGCGTAGTAATGAATATTTTATATCTGTGTTAAAAAATAACAAGGTATTATAGGGTTATATGTTTAGTTATTTTTTTATCTGTACCTCTGTTGCCATACATTAAGTTTGAAGACAAAGTCAATATATAAACATATATTAGGTTTACCTGAACGTATCTTTTGCAGTAGCTGATTTGCTGCTGTGGACGTAACAAACAGTCTGAGCAGCCACGTCCATCTGACTGAAGCTGGTGATAGCAACTCCTGGATAGTTGACATACTCCAGCTGTCCATACTGGGGTGGGGAAGTGACCTCGAACAGCAGCTCTTCCGGTTTATCCGTTCCATCAACAGCCAACAGTACATCAGTCCTCAATAAGACTCGGTCACCCTTTGACACATTAAGGGGTCGAGCAAAGATCGCAATATCCCCTGCAAGACACACAAGGGCATGTCAACAAAAGAAGTGCATTTTATTTTCCCAGCTTAAGAAATGTTTGGGTGTTGTTTAGTACTACCACATACTGCAAATGTCATGATTTTCAAAGTTAAATTCGGTTTTGCGTCTTTAGTGTTGCTTTATCTGCAACATATCATGTATTTTTGTCGAGCATTAGTTTACTGGGGAGAGGGATGATGTCTCTTGGCACTACTGATAGAAACAATATATAAATCATTACCCAAGCCAGTGCTAGTCAATTTATCGTCCTCAGAAGCATGTCACGACTCAAACCTGTGAAAATAGGGTCAAGTGCAGGTCCCTGCGATGGATGCTCTAGACTACAGAGATATCAGATGTGTCTCCTTCTAAGTAAGTTTGCTTGCAATCTGGTACAACACGTAAAGGGAGCCAGGTATCCGTTTTAATGTGTTCCCATGCCAACTCATACTTGCATAAAGTTAGGGTAGTGTTCTTAAACATTTTAATGCCTCGCCCCCCCAGTGGAAAGAAAAAAAATCATCAGTCCCCTCTCAGATTTTTTCACAATTATTCTATTGAATTGTATCTATTGAAAGTTTCCACAGTGTGTGGCTAGGGGCTTTGAAGAATACTTGGAGTCCTTTCCCTTTTGACACATACTCCCAGCTAGGATATAAATGGCAAAAGATGTTAGTGATGGCCCATTACAGAGCATAATGCTTCTTATGGCTTGAGCCTGGAGTCTCACTCGAGACCCCCCTAGGTGGGCCCACCCCCCCAGTTTGAGACCCTTGAGTTAGGGGTCAGCTACTGGAACAAACTGCTCAGGTCACCAACACACTATACATTATACACCTCAAGCACTCACTTAAATCACTCTGGACTTCGAGTGTTTAACACTTGCCATAATTTACTGCGAGTGTAATGTTTGCCATGTAAACAGTATCCGTAACTTCAGCTCTTCACAGCATGGTTGAAGTGATCACCTCTTTGCTAAAACAAATACATACTCCTGTCGATGTTCTTTTAAAATGTGCTCCTGAATTTAGCAAGCAAAGTGCAAAGAATACTAGTTATATCTCAGGTTCATATATATTACTTGACAAAAAATGTGGCATTCCATGAAAGGTTCTTTCTTTGATAAACTGCAGAGTAGTTCTCCACAAAGGCTGCTCCTGTCCATGTACTCCCTTAAGCTCTGAATGCGCTTAACCTAGCCACCTGTCTTTGGTGAATTATTTTATAAATGATACCATGTTTCACAAAGGTCATTGTTAATACATATATATATATATATTTTTTTTAAATTTGTTTTTATTGCAGATTCACAGCAATTCAGTGGCTAACACTCAGGTACTCCTGACGAGAGACACACCAAGCGCCTCTCCCTAACAGCAGGTGGACACACGACCATTCAGCCCACATCCCGGAGGTTGGGCGGCAAGGTTTGATAGGGTGTCATTGACGTGTCCAACATACATTTCTGAGCAATCAAAGAGTATTCCAGGCCTCTGCATTTTTGCTTGTACTGGACCCCCCCTCCCCCCCCTAAACAGTAAGAAACACACCGCAGCAGCCACACCTTCCCACCCGCTCCCCCTCTCACCAGCGCCAAGGGCGTACTTCATAGTTCCGAGTCGCAAATCGCATTTGCCCCATGTCAGCCCATTAGCACAGTAGTGATTTACATCCTTTCAATATCAGCGTCCTATTCACCCCGGTAACCCATCCCGCGTCCGGCAAAGGAAGCCCACCCTCACAGCCCCCCATCTAGCCCATGGTATTGTCTCCACTTGGACCAAACTCTGCGGAATTTTTTGGGACATCCCCTGGCCTTATACGTCACCCTTTCAGCTGCCATGTAGAGGTCAAGCCCTCTCCTCCATTCCTCCAGGGCTGGTGGGTCCGGCGCCCCCCAGTGCATTGCAATGTCCCTTTTCGCCACTACCAGTGCTAGGACCAGAAATATGAGAAGGGGACGTGTCAGATCTTCCTCATTGGTCATGCCCAATAACGCTAGCTTGGGGTCTTGTAGGATCGAGGCCTCTAGGACCTCCTCCAATTCTTTAAATACCTGGGTCCAATATGCTTGTATGACACTACAGGACCATATCGTGTGAAAAAAATCGCCCACCCCTCGATGGCACCTAAGACAACCAGGGTCCTCTATTTTCCCCATTCTACAAAGCCGCCGCCTATCATAGTATGTTCTATGGAGTACATTGAACTGGATCAGTCGCAGTCGGGACTTGACCGCCCCCTCCCGGGGATGCATCAGTACCGTGTCCCAGTCCAGATCCTCCATCACACCCACGTCTGCCTCCCACGTGGCCCTTAGCTTTGCCAGGTCACCCAGTGTATGGTTAGTTAACGTTTTATATGTCGGGGGGACAGCCTTTTCCGCCATCTGCTCCTGAAGGAGCCGCCCCTCCAGAGGAGCATACTCGGGGATATCCATGAGTGTAATGTGTTGGGCCTTCCAGGCGTGACGCAGTTGTATATATTTAAAGTGTTGTGTGTTATGTAGCCCGAATTCCGCCTGTAGTACCTGGAACAATTTGAGCTCTCCCTTGGCAATTACAGTCCCTATCGTGGAAATGCCTATGTCGTCCCACCTCTGAAAGCCTCGCAGTTTGTGGAGATCCACCAGCCACTGGCAGTGCCACAATGGCGTCTGTCGTGTAGGCCTCTTATACCATCCCATACGACGGTTGGCCTTCGTCCATGCAGCCATCGTTATGGCTGTCGCCGGGAGGAGGGAAGACCTTCGAGAGGGTCCATACAGATAGGATAGTAAGTTTTTGGACGACAGTTTCGCTCTTTCCAGAGCGTACGTCGGGTGATCTGCCGGGGCGTGGAGCCAGTCATTGATAGGAATGAGATGTTCAGCCCAATAGTATGCCTCTAGGTTAGGAAGCGAGATCCCCCCGCTGTATTGATGCCTCTGGAGCGTTGACAGGGCCACCCTGGCATGCTTGCCCAGCCAGAGGAAGGATCGCAGGTCCGCATGGATCCTGTGGAAGACCAATGCTGGTATCGGGTAATACTCATTTTGTAGAGCATATAGGTATTTCGGTAGCGTGACCATTTTAAACATGGCCGCCCTGCCTAGGAGCGTCAGCGGGA
This sequence comes from Lissotriton helveticus, assembly GCF_964261635.1. Taxonomy (NCBI): domain Eukaryota; kingdom Metazoa; phylum Chordata; class Amphibia; order Caudata; family Salamandridae; genus Lissotriton; species Lissotriton helveticus. Next base: position 1,097,993,472 of record NC_136059.1, read on the forward strand.
GCTGTCTCCATCGATTCATATCTGCCACCGCGTGAAGTATGATCCGTTCTAAATTCTTACCGAAGGAAAGAGTCTCATTCGCTGTAACATAGATCCCGAGATATTGGAAACCCTCGAAGGTTGTCTGGAGATCTTCTGGTATAGTGCCCCATTGATTCCGGCCCCTAGGGTCGTAGAGTACCGACTTGTGCCAGTTTATTTTGTGGCCAGCCATCTTACCATATCGTTCTATTTCTCGGAAGAGCTCCGGGATCGAGGTGTCCGGCTCAGTGACATAGAGCAGGACATCGTCTGCATATAGTGAGATTTTTTCAGACAGCGGGTCCGTGGCACTGCTCATAAAACCGTGAATTGCAACGTTTTGTCGGATCCTGGCAGCGAGCACCTCTATCGTGAGCGTAAACAAGAGGGGGGACAGGGGGCACCCTTGTCGAGTACCTCTTTGAATCTGGAACTCGCGTGATAGATTCCCGTTCACCCGCACCCTAGCTTTCGGGGCAGTGTAGAGGAGCCGCACCCACCGGATGAAATTCGGTCCAAAACCGAACTTACATAGAACTGCAAAGAGAAAGGGCCAGTTTACTGCATCGAACGCCTTTTCAGCGTCCAGGGAGAGGAACCAATGGGGGTCGCTGCGGCCCCGGACTTCTTGGAGCCAATTATGGGTTCGTCTAAGATTCAACTTAGTGGCTCTGTCTGGTAGAAAACCCGACTGGTCCAGATGAACCAGTCCCGTAATAACTGTTCTCAAACGGGCTGCCAAGATGGTGGCTAGCACTTTCACTTCCGTGTTCAGTAGGGAGATGGGTCGGTATGAGGTGCAATCATCCCGAGGCCTGCCCTCTTTGTATATTGGGACAATGGTGGCCTTAGCCAAGTCTGGGGGTAGCTCTCCTTCTCCAAGGGCACCAATAAAGAGGCCCTTAAGGTGCCGCGACAGTAGGTCCGCTGTTCGCTTAAAGAGCTCCGCCGGGAAGCCGTTGGGACCCGGGGTTTTGCCTGGTCTCAATCTAGCAATGGCCTCAGTAATGTCATCTACCGATATGTCCGCTTCCAGGGCATCCATGGATTCGGGTGGCAAGGTCGGTAGGAGTGTTGCATCCAAATACTGGAGCGCCTCTTCTGGAGTGGCAAGGTCGCGGGCTGTATAGAATGCCTCAAAATGCGTAGCAAAAGTTTCGGCTATCTCCGCATCGTTGCTGACCGTGTCGCCTCCATTGGTTTTAACACTGTCAATCCACCTCGCCGCCCGTTCTTTCCTGCTAAGCCACGCCAGTAGCTTCCCTGACTTGTCCCCCACATCGTATAGTCTGTGTAGGGTGGCAAGGGATTGGGTCTTTGCTTCGTCAGTCACTAGTTCCCTGTATTGTTTCTGCATATCTAGAAGCCTCTGAAGGGTCTCGGTGTTTGCCCGGGCTAAATGGTCCCTTTCCCTCTCTAGGATACCCTGTTCCAATGCGGCCACGTCAGCCTGGAGTTTCCGTCTTTCCTCACCTAACCTGGAGTTTATCCTGTCCCAAAGTACCGGCTTCATGGCTTCCCATAGAATAACGCTTGAGTCGACCGTACCCTCATTTTCGGCCAGGTACACCTTAATGTCAGCCCGTATGCCTCTGAGTATGGTAGTGTTTTGTAAGTCCCATGTCGCCAGGCGCCATGATCCGGGGTGCCTACCCTGAGCCTGTCCTACCCTGACATACAGTGGTGAGTGGTCTGATATGCCCCTGGCTTTGTATTCAGCAATATCGTCTGCCTTCAAGTATTGACGGGACATAAAAATATAGTCGAGTCTCGAAAACACCCTATGTGCCCCAGAATAGTATGAGTACGCCTGTTGTGTCGGGTGAAGCCACCGCCAGATGTCTGTAAGACCTATGGCTGACATCTTGCTGCAGAGTGTGGTCTGGTGTCCGCTCCTAGCCACGTCACCAGATCGGTGTGCATGACATCGTTAAAGTCCCCTCCCACTACTTGTATCGTATCCGAGGTCTCTAGGAGTATATGGGTAAGCGCTGTGAGTGTACGGGGTTGTAGTTTGGGCGGTGCATAGACCGAGACAAGCGTGTAGGTGCGTCTATTCCAGGTGCCCTGCACTCCGGCGTATGTTCCTTGGGGGTCTAGCCAAGTGCGTGTGATGCAGAATGGGGATGTTTTTCTAACAATGACTGCCACCCCTCTAGAGTCCAAGGTGTATCCTGCATGCGCTAAAACCCTGTGCCTCCCCCGAGCGATAAAGGCACTCAGAGTACCCTTGAGGTGCGTTTCTTGCAAGAAAGTAAAGTCTGGGTCCACCCTCTTAATGTAGGCATTTACCAGGCCTCTTTTGATTTTAGAACCCAGACCATTGACGGTCCACGTCAGGATGCTCAAACTCCTGCCTCCCCCTTGTGGAGTGACTACGGTACTTGCCATTGGGAAACATGGTATCTGCCCTCGTCCTGGCCCCGGCATGTGTAGGTGAAGCGTGAGTTCAGCTCGCGCGCTGCTGCATGTGTTCAATGAAATTGTGTTCCCCCCAACTTTCCCTCCCCGGACCGCCGTCCGAACAAACGGGAGAACTCCCTCTCCCCCCCCCTCCCCGCCTCCCTCCCCTTCCGGTGCCATCCTTAGACAGGACAATAACTTTCCGCAGGAGTAGGCCTGTCGCCCACCCACAAACACCCTCCCTGTCAAATACCCAGGTAACAAAAAGTCAAATAACAATCAAACTTGTGAAACAAGGAAGCATGTCAACTTGCGTGCTCTCCACTCCTCTCTCTGGATGCCATTCCCATGGCCCGTGTACACCACCGTTCAAAGAGCGTGTCAGAGAGGGGACGTCTGCGCCTCACTAATGACATTCAGTGCTCCATGTCCCTGCGGTTTATGATTTGGAGTCTTGTGTCTCTGATTTCGGCGCACTCAGTTGTCCAGAGAAGTCCTGCTCCAGCACACGAATCTCCTCCGCCAGCGGGTGTGCGGACTGGCTTCCTTCCCCTAGATCCTCCTCTCCAGACGTGCGGCCTGTCAGGTCACCCTCCTCGCCGTCCTCCGAGCGGGCCTGCGATCGTAGCCTAGCAGATCGGGAGCCTGGTCCGGCTGTCCCCGTCGGCGAAGCCGAGCGTCCTTTCCGCGTGGGTCCCATATCACGGCCTTGGTAGGGTGTCGCCTGGAATTGTCCCCTCGACATCCTCGCAAGTCTCTGCCTTTGTGCCTTAGGAAGGTCCCAGTGGGCTGCACTATGTAGGGTTCTCTCTGATGTGTCTCTACTGACTCTTTCCCTGCTGTTCAGGATCGGGCGCTCCTCCAGCCATTGCCAAGCGTCCTCTGGGTGGGTGAAGAAAAGTGACTGGTCTTTATAGATCACCTTGAGTTTAGCTGGGAAGAGGAGCATATATGTGATCTTTAGGTCTCTGAGCTTCGCTTTAACGGAGTCGAAGGCGCGGCGTTGCTTTTGCACCTCCTGGCTGTAGTCCGGAAAGACCATAATATGAGCATTTTCCAGACGTATCTCGTCTAACTTCCTTGCCTCCCTTAGAATGAGGTCCCTGTCGGCGAAATTAAGAAAGCGTGCAATGACTGGCCGTGGTCTGGCTCCCTCCGGAGGTTTCGCCAGGAGAGCCCTATGCGCCCTCTCAATGATGAAGCAGGGGGAGAATTGCACCGTCGGGAAGGTCTCCAGGAGCCACGTGCGTAGGAAGGACACCATGTCCATTTTCTCGATTCCCTCCCTAAAGTCAACAAAGCGGAGGTTGTTCCGTCGCGCTCTATTTTCAGCATCGTCGACCTTCCATAGAAGTTGGCGGTGAGACGCCTGCAGTTCCGCCATGTCCTTGCGTAGGGTGGTGATTGAGTCTTCCGCCTCACCTATTCGTGTCTCTGCAGAGTTGACCCTGTCGGAAAGGTTCCGAAAGTCCTGGCGCAGAAGTGTCACCTCTGAACATACTTCTCCTATTTTCACTTCCAGGGCAGCTCTGGATTCCTGAATGTCTGTTCGGGACGCCTGGATGGCTTCCATCAATAGTGCAGTGTCCGATCGCGCCCTAGACGTGTCGCTGGGGCCCACCGAGGCCGTACGCGGAGCTGTGAAGCTGTCCATTGTCCCCTGCTTGGGCACTTTAGGCGGGATGTCCCTTTTCCCCATGATTCGCTGGGTCCGATCGAATATCCTGGGCGGCTCACGGGGCGCCACCAGTCTCGGGTCCCACTTGGAAACCGGAGGTTGTATACTCGGTTCCTCGTCCCCCCAAGGATGTCAGGCGGGGGAGTCTCAGCTCGACTCACACCTGGGGCGCCGGGCCTCTCTCTCGTCTTCTGGGTCAGCTAAGTCTCCGGCTAATTGCGGCCTGAAAGACTGGCCGTCCTCAACGTCGTCAGTCAGTGGCCCAACGGCAGGGCACCCGAGCGGGGCAGATCACAATAAATATGCGCTCAGCAGTAGCATATGCACTTAAATGTTTTCTTGAACTGCAAGATGAAAATATTGATCTCCTTGCAATGACAGAAACTTGAGTTAAGGAGGGGTCAAATTAGGTATTGGTGTAATACTCTCACAACAGTATGCCATATGCAACCATACTGGAAGCAAAGCACATTGCGGTGGTGTTACCTCCATTTAGCTCACCCTATAGATTTAGTAATGAACAATTGACCCTTGATTAGTGTAAGAGCTAATGAAGCCGAAATGTGAACACAGGAAGTACCTGAGAGAATTTAATTTTTCTCCAGTTACAGAAAAATACACTGAATAGATAATTCATGTAATAAATCTTGCAATGTGAAAATTAACACATATCTACTTATCTAAATTAAATGCCCTCTTGACCTATTTTTCCTTTTTGAGGAGCTTGCATTAGTCCTGAACTTTAATTACACCACCACCGCCTTTTTTTAATTTAATACATTTCTTTAGAACACAATTCCAGAATGACAATAGATGACATGGAAAATGTCACAGATGTTGGATTCAACAGATGCCGCCAACCCACTCTCTGTTTGCAAGCACATCATACCTTGGGAAAAATAACACAATGTAATTACTCAGCAAATTAATAAACATCTGAAAAAACATATGGAGATTAAGGTGCTGGATGAGAGATCTTTTGGTGTCATGCTTGGCAGAGAGCGTAGTCAGCTCTCATTTGTGAGATTTAAGGTCGGTAAGGAGATAAAAGACCGGCATTGGTTAACCTTGCTCCTCTAATACAGAGAAAAGTCTCTTATGGATGCACCCTAAACAACAGACATGTTCAGTTCTAAGGGGACAATGGCAATGATGTATGGTAATGGGAAGACATCGCTGTTTGAGATCTTGGCTTGTTGACTGCCTTTGAACCAAAGGTCCACCTAAAATACTTTAGGTTGCAGATATGTACACCAATCTATAGGACAGCTAAAAGGATTTGGAACATATATATTGCTTTAGATGTCACAATCGAATGCAGAGTCTCATGGGACAGTACACAAACTATTTGAAGTTCATGACATGAGTTTTCAAACTTATGACAACAATACCCAGCTCTTTTAGGTGACGGAGCGAGACTTGAAGTTTGACATGGCTGTTGGGGTCCTCCATTGGTTTCTGCACACCCCTAAAAATAAGATCACAAGCAAATTCATAGACATGGGGCTCATTCTTGCGAAGCGCGAAATTACGCGATACTGGAAAGCTCAGACAGGCCCAGTGGGTGCTAGATGGCGCAATGAGTTCCTTAAATGGGCTAGTGGGGAGAGCACGTTGAGGTTTCAATTGGCGCGACGGCTGCAGAATCACAAGGCTTTGGAGATGGCGCAGGCGTGGGAGGCCCTGGTACAAACACTACGTGACCATGACACACGACACGACCCGGACGACTAACACTACAAATAGAATATTCCCCTGTAACGTGACAGGTGCACTGCATGATCCCTTACCTGACGGCTCCTGTGATTCGGAACCTCAATGACATCAATGTTCAACATGTACCGATGGTGGGAACTGGGGAGGGGGATGGGGGAGTTAACTTTAGCATTTCCTGGACCTTCAAGGGCAAAATGGGTAGGACTGCCTCCTTTTGTGAATTTATACCCTTGATCCTGTACATACTGGGGACCGCTAGTTAGGACTTTCCTATACAAGCCCACTAGTATATGATCGGGAGATATGGGAATGTTATAATGGATGTGTCTTTTTTGTGACAAAAAAACCAATAAAATTTGTTTAAAAAAAAAACAATACCCAGCTCTTTTCTAAAGTTATGTGCAATAAAGAGGAAGATGTCAAAATTCTGATTGGCCGGTTTTGAGCAATACAACATGAATAGACCTAAACAACGCCTATTTTGGTCCTAGGCAAAGGTACCTTGATTCTATATAAGGCTGTATATTGACTACTAACATTCTCTGCTCATGACAGCACAAAAATATTTTACGATTAAATTTACAAAATGATCAAGCCTCAACAATTCTTTCTTTAGTACTGTAGGTGCATCTCCATAATAACTCCTTAATATCTGAGCATTTACCAGTCTGCCATTGATGCTATTTCAGACAGAACATCCTTATCCTCTAGAGCCCACTTAGCCTATTTCCCTTTTGGAGGAGCTATATTTAGTCATGGATACCATCAGCATCATCACTTCCTTTTTACCTTGAAGCCTTTAACCAAGACAGCAACAGATGTGCCTAGCAGCTCAAAGCCTTCTATGCTGATTCACTCTAAAAAATATATATGATTTCACAGCTGAACCTTTCACAGTTACCACATGCTCCGCTCATACCTCTGAACTAAAATCCTCTTCTCAATTTGTAACTTTCTTATTCCATTATCTGAAACATTTACTTTCGTCCCTGTTTAACTAACTCAATCTTCTCCTTGACAAATCATTCTACTCAGTCAGCTATTTCCTAGACTTTTAACCGGGCCTTCACCAAACCCTACCTTCTCTGTAATACCATCTCATGTATTGCTAAACTCATGCCCCGCCATCGCGTTTTAGTTGTGATCATTCTTGGTCTTGAGGTTGGAACTGAGGCTGAAAATCGAGTATTAATTAGACTTAGACATAACAGTGTCTCAGTCCTCCAAGGGAAAAGAGTAACAGTGAGAAAAAAAAGATGAAATGAAAACATTGACACCAATGCATGCATTCAGAATGGAATGTGTGACCGCTGATATAGAGTCTTCCGTTGTTATCATGGGTAAAAGTCATTGGCAAAGAGAACTTTGTTGTTAACCACTTGGTTGAGGAAGCCCAACAGGGATAGAAGCCAAGTGATAATGGGAGTATGACACCTGAGACTGACTTAGAATTAAGGAAAAAGGAATGTAACTTATGCAGTGAAGAGCTAGAAGGCCAGTGTGTCGTTTCATAAAAATGATGCTGTGGTCTTTCTATACATACACAATTGGATAAGCATTGAGGAGATGTTTAATATAAGTGTACTGCTGACTTGAGTATTTGCTGCTTTGTTCAGAGGTTCATGGGAAGGTAATGGATGTGTCTGACCGCAGGGAATAGAACTATAATGGTATATTGCACTCTTGGAAGAGAAGCACAACAATGGGATTGATTGAAAAGAAACGTTGTTGACAGTTTGATGATAACAAGCTGACTGTGGATGGGTACGTTGCCTTTTAATCACATTCAAAATGACATAGAACCCTATTGTAACTTTTGAGAATGATGAAAAAACATCAGTTAAAATTAACTAAACATTTCAGTCACACATATCAGATTTCGACACACATGTAGGGCTGCAAATGTATATATAAATAGAGAAAATCTGCAGGATTGGCAGATTTAGAGATGTTCTAAATTTGGGATCAGGAGAGATGCAAAGGACTCTCCCTTTGGAGGCTAACAACACTTTAGGAAGGGATTGAAGACCCACAAATTTATAACTTTGCTGATGTTCAGCAATATTCCTGATGTTTATCCATTCCATTTGCATGTGTAGACTAACTTCCCAAAAAGTAGTAGAAAGTTTAAAAATGAAATTAAAAGTTCCATAAATGTCCCTATATTTAAATGAGTTGTGGGGGGAAGGAAAAATATTATCCTTGTAGAGAGAACAAAATCAAACACTTAGTCCGATGGATTGACCACCATGCATACAGACCACACAAGTAAGCTTAGGACAACAAGAGTATGCTTAAAAATGTACAACCTGCCCAGAATTTCAGTGAATCCACTGAAAGGCAACTTTCCAAAACACGATTGTAAAATGGACCGAAGCCCTTAGTTATTTATTATATGGCCTTTGACCAAAAAACTTCAAGAACATACATTTGAGTCCCGTTGGTATGAGTCAATCCTGCTGCAGTGTGAATACAACAGTAAGAGAGTTACCTTTCACCATGTCCTTGATAATAATGTAGAAGTGTAGAGCTGGTGAACGGTTGTCTCCATCCCAGAGGTGAAAGGAGAAACTGTCTTGACTCTTTGACCCCATGGCTCCAGTATGAACATACTGCAGCAAATTCATGTCTATGTCATCCTGAGTGCAGTTCATGCCTTTTTGGAGGGGCGCCCATGATTGATGCTTCTAAGAAAATCACAAACAGTTTTAGTTGTAGCTTGTCATTAAAAAATTAACAACCAGCATTCTGACATCATGCCAAGATTACTCAAAAGCAAAGGGTAGTAGAAGCTATATCCATGGCACGTGTCCTGCACATCTTGAACTATGATGACTATATTATAATGTTAAACATTATGGGCGTTATTGGAGGAGGGACTCAATTATCCCTTATTCTCATACCCTCCACCTTTGATTGTTGTCCTCCTTGTCCTCTGTCAGGTTTTGCCACAGCGCCTCTATGCCCCTCATTCGTACATATGGTGACATTGCATTTTATGCTGTTGTGTTTGACCCACAGGCCCATTATACATTTTGTAAGAAAAACACAGTTTTGTTAATTTTTGGGCCAATTGATGGTACCTTTCTTTTCTCTATCACTCATGGGAGAAAAAAACTTTGAATGAAATTCCAAGATTCGGATTTACAAACACAGGATTTGCAAACATGACAGGGAGTTTCCCTTTCTGACAGTGGATAATCTTCCAAGCAGACAGACTTTTCCACTGCCCAGTACGACTCTCGGGAATCAGGTGGAGAATATTACAAGGGGGAAAAGTTGTGGACGTCAATGGATGGCACTGTTGAAAACCCACATTTTTAATAGCTAAGGGAACTATTGACACTCTACTGCCTCAACCTTTCCTACACCACTAATCACATATTTGATGGAATTTTAGTGAAATAGAACTTACATGCTTAGGGCTCACACCACAGAACTTTCTGACACTATACATAGACCCAAGCCAAGCTTGGGGATCACAATGAAGAGCGTCCTCTCAGTTGAAAAGGAGATTAAAGGTATCAATTTTCTCAGACACATAGCTAATGTTTAACAAACCTAACAGACTCAATCCCCAAACAGTGTTGATAAATCTCAAATAAAAAAAAGCGGACTAGTTTTAGCCTATCAAGGGGATTTATATATTTTATATATATATAACAGTGATGGAGTATCCTTACTACCAAAAAAATGGCCCATATTTTATATGCGGAGGACATAAGTTTGGCAACAGCAAATACTACTCCATCTCTGCTGTGACCAAACTTCTCTGATTGCCTGACGGAGTAGGGGCTGTCAGAGAAACGGCTATATGTCCTCCAACTCAATTTAGATAGCCATTTTTTACATTCAGTCACTGTTAGGAAAACCCTGGCAGCAAGGGGCTGTAAAAGACAAAAAAAATCTTTTATTTTCAAAAGGAAAATCCTACTTTGGGTTTTTCTTTTTTGAAAATAAAAAATATAAGTTTGATGGACGGCTTCATCATGTTGATGGAGCTGTACGTCAAACTTAACAAAGAATTGCCCGGAATCACCGTGATGGCAGTACCTGCCAATGCATAACAAATTACAGCCTGGTGGTAATTTCTAAATTTGACGGGTGGGGACTCCATCAGGGCAACAGAATGATTTACTCTTTTGCCCTGATGTATTTATCCTCCACCCACCAAAGTAGTATGCGCACCTATAGATAGCTAAAGTACCTCTTGCATTACACAGAGCTTGCAAACCTTTACTTTTCATATCAGAAGTATACCTTCAGTTAAACTGAATTTACAAGCTTTGGCAATAGACAGTAGATCTATCTCTCAGCTTACAGAGAATTTACAGGGTGAGGCATTTAATAGCAGACGGATAACTCAGGTGACAAGGAGCTTAAAATCTCAGGTCTCAGGCTGCAGAGCTTTCTAAATGGCCAAACCGCAGAAAGCAGAGCTATAATGTATGTTTTAAAGATTTGACAAATTGAGTCCTTCGATAGCAGATCTATCCCTAAGGTTACAAAGGTCCTTGCAGACGACTAATTATAACTTAAATTATTCAGGTGAACTGCTCAGGATCACAAAGTGTCAGCAAGAAACTGGGGGTTTGTCATTTGAAGCCCAGCCTTATATCGTCTATGTTCGAAGCTGCCATACCTGATCTCTCATGGATGCTGCCTCGTGCATTTTCAGTCCTGAGAGTTCACAATTGTTGATTATAAATTCTGTGTGAGTTTTAGTTATGTATAATATCTGATTTTAAATAGCACACAAACGCCAAAACTTTATTCACAATCATTTCCCCCTCTCTCTCCTTCCCATCTATTCCTGTCTCACTAGTTTTCTGTCTGTTCCACGTCTGGCTCCTACATGTTTTAAGGTATGCACACAAAGGTGTTTCACAATAACTAGCACATCTCAAATGTTCATCCTCCAGAAAACACATATACCAATGGAAATATATTAAAAACAGCTCTAAGGTGACTGGAGGCACATGACACTGTGAAGAAACATGAGTGTGAGAAAAACAAGTCTTAGGTAAAACGTACACTGCTCTGCCTTTCACATAACAGGCAGGACTCTATTCATTTTGTCTCCTATGCAATGTGTGTAGTATATTCAGCAACAACAAATGTAGAACTATTATGTAGTCGTTTCATAGAATTATAATTTTGGCTTCAGGCGTTCAGCTGTCCATATTTTAGATCTCCGTGCCATAGGACCCAAGCTGCGCCTTACTGATTAAGCCCAACAAGCTTCAGGGTGCTTCAGTTACTGGATGCTGGTTTATTTAGTGTGAGGCGGGCCAACATTTAATTTGGTTGATTTATGTAGTGCCATGGTGATCAAAAAATTATGGATTGGAATGTGACTGAGCCCCAGTGGTTGAAATTAATTCATTACTCTTTGGGTTTCTTATTGAGTCAGCCAAATTGGCAGGGTTATGTCCAGTTGTGGATCCCATAGTTCACTGTGTTGGAGAAGTCAAGGTAGCCCTCAATGATGAAGCTCAACCATGTCTAAGGTTCCTTGTGCTCTGCTACAAAGGGAATAGAAAAAAAATCATTTTGGACTGGACTTACCCTTTTTGGAGCAGACCAAGGTTGATTTGCATTTGCTTGATCCCTGTCCATAGTGGTCGACTGAGCAAAAAACAACTGATTGGTTGAGATTTAGGTATCACAACAGTACTTGACGCAGCCTTATAACTGTGTCACAGGGGGTACCTTAAGGTCATATCCTGCAAAAGGAGATACACTGGAAGTGGTTTTCCTATTAGAAAGGTCAAGGACCCAGACACACTGAGGTGACATACTTCATCATCACCCCCCCCTCACTTCACTGGCGAAATATGACCTAGGGGCATATTTACAAGCCCCTAGCGCCACCGGAGAGTTACTATTTTTTATGCTCGGGTGGAATGGTGTGCTGGCCCATATTCATAAAGCCAGCCTGCATGGCTTTTTATTGCCTTGTAAATATGGCTCCTTTCACGCATCACTTTGCGTGAAAGAGGCGTGCAATGGGTGTTGCTGTGGGCATTCCACCATAACAACCATCACTGTTTGACACTGCCCCAGATATACAATGATCAGTAAATCTGAGGAAGCCCCAAAAACATAATGCCGTCAAAAAGTTGGCATTAAAGTGGCGCAGCGAGGAGAAATACTTTCATTTCTCCTTGCTTTTTGTTCTTTCTACGTGTGCTGCATTTTGCAGGACATGTAGAAGGAGCAAATTGTCTTTAATTATGGTTTATGTGCAGGAAGATGTCCCTTCCTGCACATAAACAATCATCCCTGCAACGCAAGCACACTTGCACCATGGTGCACGGGTGTCTGCATTGGTACTAGGCAACTTTTTTAGTGGCGGTACAAAGGAAAGCACAGGGGTGCGCCATATTCTTGTGAATACGGTGCATCCATGCATTTTTTAAATGATGCAGCGCTGCCAAATTGCTTTCAACACAGTGCTGCATCATTTCTTTGTAAATATGCCGCCTAGTCTTTAGTTGGAGGAGTAGATGATTATGCCTATGTTTTTTGCCGCTAAACATCCTACTAATATAGAAGTTCAATAATGTGGAAGGGGCACATTTTGTGTGATTTTTATTGCTCGATCCCTATCCCTTCTGATCCCTCGATTAAAAACAATCACATGGTCAGGACTGCATTATACAACCTCCCTAGGTTATTTGTTGATTTCTCAATCATGTGATAGAGAGCGAGCAATACAAATCCCACAGGTACAGTATTAAGGCCAATAGCGGTACTACACAGATGTACCAGTGCCTCTGATTGCTGCTATGTTTCTGGTCTCTGTATTATACAGAAAATCTAAATATAATGTTTTGGAGAAAAAATGTTATCTTCAAGCATAACGAGTCCCTGCTTGACGGGCAAACAGAACTGGGTCCTGTTTGCAGCCTCGGGAACTACATTGACTGATCAGAGAAAAGGATAGACTATTTTCTTTTAAAATGGTGTCATGCAATTTGAAGCAGCTTATCAGGGTAAACAGTGGATGGCAAACAAATTCCTTAAAATATTAACATTCATTTCTTTCCCACTCTTGTATGTGTCCATTGTTCAACAGAATGCTTGATTACTTTCTGAAAGTGTCTGGATCTCTTGCCATCTCCCCAGTGGTTGGCTGTGAGCCAAATAGGGACTGCCCGAGAGCTGATTGGCTGCTGACTCATACTGCTAGGTTTCATTGTATAGATATGGGAACGGGATGCAGCGAAACCTTTCGCATCATTTGATTTCCCTATTATTTGTTTTCTTACTTTTTGTTATGAAATTTTTTGGTACGTAGGGCCTCATTTCTGGCCCTTTTCCATGTACATTTCAGCAGTTTTTGCTGGCGAAATAAGGAACTCCGTCTAGCCAGTTCCCCTACAACTCATAATTCTATTTAACCATAAATCATGTTCACAGTAATTCTCCTAAAAACGGCCCACGTATGGCAAAATGCATTGTTAGAAGAGGGTATATAACTATAGGGTGGAGAAGTGTGGCTCACTGGTTAGAGCAGCAGACTCTGATGCAGAGGTCTGGCCCGGACCAGGGTTCAATTCCTGTCGCGGCAGGGTCTTGGGCTCAATGTCCTCGGACCCGATAATTCTCTCGCCTCGGTGCCTACTCTAATCATGGAGTCCCACTCTGCAATAGCTTGCTTAATCTCCACAACAGCCCTACCGCTAGGATGCCTGGCTTCACCTTGGGGTGCCCAGGAGTGGGCACCTCACAGGAACAGGCCAGTACAGGTTCCTCAGCGGCACAGCGCGGGGACACACTGGCTAGTGTAACCAGGCGCTTTATAAGCTCAGTATTATTTTTATTATTATTACTCAAGGCTTGGCGAGCATCTTTCTGACTCTGTCCATCAAGCTGTTCATCGTCGTTTTGTTGCACATTCCCAAACTCTGTTCAGCTTGAATTCACCTGACGAGGGTGGGGTCGGTTACGCAACTGTGGGGGAACTTGGCACAAGATATTACACATTTACACAAGTCTCAATATCTCTTATGATGCCTGCGCATAAAGAGAATGGACTTTTGTACTAAATTATGTTATTTGTGACCACTGTGACTTCTCTAATTGACCTTTAATTTTATAATTATATTTATCGAGGCCGCCAAGCTAACCAATGAGAGCTTGGACTTTGCTTAGTTCTGTACCAGAGCATTTCTCCGCCTATCACAAAGAAGCATTAAAGCACACAAAAATTTTATCGAAAATGACATTGGGTATTGTAAAGTGCTGGTGTGCTTGGGTGGCAGCGCATCCTAATCCTAATAGCGCATTGAAATTACACACGTACGCCCCGTGGCAGTGGTATGGGCGGATGACCCCGAACGGTCCTCACCAGAGGGTGATACAATGTGTGTGGATCCTTCCGGGTCAAACCCGGTACTAGGGTCATTACAGGCATCATAGCCAGTTTGTCATACCGAAACACATCACTCACCTTGATTTGAAGCTCTCCATTTTCAGGAATTGTTTCAAACACATAGAAAATCTTTTCTCTTGGAGTGTCTTTATCTTCGGCTGAGAGCACCACACTGGAAATAAGGCATCTCTCCCCCATGTTCACCTCTATTTCGTTATTCCTGAAATAAATAACAACTATGGTTATGGAATGTATCCTCTAAAGTAAAATAGTGTGGCCAGATTTAAATCTTATGCTTGCAATGTAATGCTTTCGGTCTTATAAACATGATTGTAGACGTATTAATACTACACATTATGCAGAATGCACTGTGTATAACTTTTTGGACTATTAGTTTTAGGTGTTTCTCTCATTGCTTTAAATGGAAATATAAAAGTGCAGGTAGTCACTATTTAGAGAATTTGTTTGCTCTTGAGAAGTGCTGGTACGATGCCATTAAGTGCATTGCACTAATGCTGAGTAGTGCAGAAACTCTCTCTGCCAAATTAAAGAAGTGCAGGTACTCTGGTTGCTTTGCTCGATATAGACATTACTGACTCCCCAGAACAGCACTGAGGGGGGGATGCAGCAATCCTGAGCCAACTAGAGGATGCACACACCGTTTTTGGGGCTAGGGCTCACGGTTTACCTGGGGTGGGCATGGAGATTTAGCTCCTGGTCACCTAATTGCAACCCCTCAGGCAGTCTGGTGTTTGAGGGGTGGTACCTTGAAAGGTGGACAAGGGTACAGTGATGCAGGTGGTTACACCTGTGTGTTACAAAGGCATTTGGGACTGCAAAAGACCCTGGTGCTGGAATGTTGATTGCTTGGTTATGTATTGTGTCATTTGCCTTTAAATCCTAGGTCTGTTATGATTTTGGACAAGTTTATCACTTTATTCACAAAAATGTACTGCATTGCCTATTGTGAGTTTTTACCTCACATGTGTATTGATTTTCCATGATGTTAAGCTAATTTGTGTGCTTTTACTTACCTGTAATAACTGTAGTTGACTGTAATAAATATGAGTCTCCCACGAATCGCTTTATTTTCTGTCTGAACCTTGCTTGGGTTGGGTAGGGGCACATACCATACTAGGGATGTCCGGGTCCTAAAATGTATTCATCACTTTGAGATTACCTGAGCCTTCTGTGCTCAATATGAATAAATCTGTACACAATCCATCCCTAATTATTTAAAGGGACAGTTGCTCTAGCGTTCCTGTAAGTGTGCCCCCACCAGACAGGTCTTCTACTGATTAGTTAAATCAAAGTTGACGGTGGGGACTTCTGCTGGATGGAAGTCCCGCCTGCAGGAACCCCCACCTGTCATTATCACTGGATGGCTGACGTTAAAACAGGAAATCAAAGTAATCTCTCAGTGTTGGCTCTGTGAAGGCAAATATCATCCACATTGGGTCAACCGTGTTACTGGTTTGAGTGGTGTTCATGCGAGGCATCAGTGACTCTCCCTGAGACCAGCCGCTGTGTGATATTTGCTCAGGGACAATAGTCCCTCTCAGGGAGGAGGGATCTGCCCAAGGCCCTCTCCTCCAGCAGACATTTTTGCCTGGTGCAAATGTGGAGTGACCAGGCAACAACCAAAACAAATTCCTCGGTCATTTATCCAATCCACTTGGCTAGAGAGGGGTTGACTTCATTTATGCCTCTCTAGATAAGCTGTTCCATCTGAGGGAATAAAAAATAGACAATATTCACCTGTAATTTCACAATTACAATAGTGGGAGATCAGCGGGGCTCAAGATAGCCAGCTCTTTGCTGAACGCATTCATCCACCTGCCTGCCTTAATGAGCATCCCTCGCTGTGGCACATTGACTTGTAGCATCTAAGGAGCTGCCTGAAGTGACAGGGTGCCATTGTAGCCACTTTCTATGGTTCCAGACACAAAAAGGCAAAGGAGAGGGTCTGTGGTATGCACTGCGGCACAGTCTGTCCACTGTGCACTCTTATGAGATGCAGTGGCGCATTTTGGGTGCACCAGCTGCTCCTGTGCTGCTGCCCTATAGAAGATGATAACTCTGTGTTCAATCACAGTGGGAGTTTAAAGTCAGGTAAAGGTATGTACCCTGTCCAAGTAGGGGCCACAATCCTAGTCATACACTGAAAGATAACCTGTATTCACTCCCTGGTAGCTTGGCACAGAGCAGTCAGGCTTATCTAAAGAGGCACTGTGTAAAGTATGTATGCAATACACACATGTATGCACGCACGCACATAGGCACACAAACACACACACACACATTATTTCCATTAGAAAAACAAGACCAAAACAAAAAAATTCAATAAGCAGAACTAAGGTTTGAATTTTTAAAGAATACATCAAAAAGTAGTGCTTAGAGTCAAATAGCACTTAGGGGTTACTTGAGGTTGTACTGGACCAGGGTAAATCCAAAGTTCAGGCTGACTGCGATGGAGGAGGGGCCGGCTCCAGGACCCACGTAGGGCTTTCTGAAAAAGTACCTTTCGATGGAGCAAGCATTTGTGTTGAATTTGATGCGGTTGTTCTGATTCACAAGGTTGGGTCGTTGCATCATCGTCGATCCTCACAGTTGGGTCCCATGCCATCATCGAACCCCTCATGATACAGGAGTTGCGTCATATTCAAACCTCGCATCCGGGTCCAGTGTTTTCGCTGAGCTGCGCACGGATGTCCTCGGATTGGCACTGCGTTGGTTCCGACATGCGCAAAGTCATCACTGCGTTGAATTTGAAGCAAAACAGGTGCAGAACTCACTTCTAAGGCACTGGACTGGATTGGCACCTCAGGCAAGGGAGGACTCACTGACCACAGAGTCCAGCAGCAGCAGGGTTGCAGGAAGTCTTTGATGGACCTAAGACTTCAGAACAGGGGGCACGCCCTTGCAGTCACTCTGGGTTCAAGTGAAATGGGTCCAGACCTTGTCCTCAGCAGGGCACAGAACAGCAGACATCACGGCAGCTCAGCAAGGCAGAGAAGCAGCTCGTTCAGAACAGTCAGTCAAGCAAAGTGGCAATCCTTTTAGCACAACAGTCTGTACCCCTGGCAGAGTTCTTCACGGGTCTAGTAGTGTACTGAATTGGTAGGGTCTGAGCCCCATTACTTACACCCAAATGTGCCTTAGAAGTGGGGGTGACTTCAAAGCAATTCCTTGAAGTGCATTGCCCCCCCTTTCATTTCAGCCTGTCTGCCAGGCTATCTGTGGGGGTAATCCGCCCTTTGTGTGGAACATAGGACACTGCCTATTCAGATCTAAGTATTAGCTCCCTCTCCCTTACCAGAAAGAGCTATCAGAATGTAGATGAATGCATATGAGTTCTCTGTCACACCCACTCTTCCTGTGTTTTTGGCTATCTAGAAGAAATGCACACAGTGTAGCTGACACCCATCCCAGTTGTGTATTGGAGACAGGCTGCAAGGCGCACAGAGCAGTAAGAGCAGAGAAATGCCCACTTTCTAAATAGTAAAAAATACACAGATGATGGATGGAATGCAGAGCAAATCAAACATTCTCTCCCAATCAATAGATCTGGGTTAAATCCATTGTTTCTTTTGCTCACCATGCCACCCCAGTTTTAGACCTAGCCATATGCAAATCAGTCTTGAACCTGTGCCTCATGGGAACAGTCCAGCCCGAACTGCTAAGCTAGGTCCTCCCTGGACCAGAAACAAGCATCCTAGGACCGGTTTCATGCATCACCCCTAATCAGCCAGGCTAGTTTGAATCCAGTGACACAGTGAGCCTGGGACCCACGTCTGGGCATACCCGGCACACTTAGGTCGAGAAAGCAAAAAACACACAGATGATGGACGGAATGCAGAGCAAATCAAACATTCATCCCCAGTCAGTAGATCTGGGTTAAATTCATCATTCTTTTGCTCACTATACCACCCCAGTTTAGACCCAGCCACATGCAAATCAGTCTTGAGCCTGAAACTGGAGTGGCATGAGGAGCAAAAAAAATGGATTTAGGCCCCGGTCTCTGTACTGGGGCGAAAGTATGACATTGTTCTACATTCTGTCCATCAATTGTTGTTTTTACATTTGTCACCCTTAGTGGGATGGGTATGCCCAGAGGTTGGTCCTGTGCTCTCTATGGCACTAGAGTCAAGCTATCCTGGCATCCTATGGTCATCTATGCTTAAATATTATAAAGTTAGATTTAAGTCTCCTGCTGTGAAATGGATCTCCTGTCGGACCAGTACATCTACTTTCTCACTTGGTAAGTAGTCACATTTTCAAGAGTGCTTCAAAGGGAGATTAACCACCTTAAAAATCTGGAATTTTGTTTGTTTTGATTTAGATCATAGGTCTTGTCTATTCTGCTGTTTAAAGCATGACTTTAATGTATTCTTCTCTCACCAATTTCCCTTAAACTAACACACCACAACTAAAGCACCAACTTCACCGCCAACTGAGGTGAAAGTTAATAACATAATTCAACCAAAATAATGCTTTGATACCTTGCCTTTGTCGACTATTCCAGTCTCCTTCCAAGGAGCCTGATTCCTTCTCAGGGACATCCCCTTGGCTTGTCCTGATACCAACTTGACATTCTCTGGAATGGCGGTGCCATGTATATCAGTGTCTCTCTCATCCTTTTTCCTTTTATGTGTCCTTTTGTGTGGGAGGGTTCCCATTTGTCTGTTTGTAGCCCTATAACATAGAGACCATCTTGAACTGTCTGCAAGTGATGCAGTTTACAGCCAAGTTGGTGGCTGGTGTCATATAGGAAGATCCACCTCAATTGTATGTTTTTTTATAGGTTTTCCACCAGGGATTTAAACTACATTTTCACCAGATTCATCTGCGGTAGATCCTATAGCAGGATGATTTTGTCTTCTCCAAATATCAGTGGTGAGTGCTCTCTCGATTTCTGAAAGATTCCCTCATTCTGTGAGCAAAAAGATAATTTGCCACTAATTCTGTTACCCCTCATCTTCTGGCGCATCCAAAGAGCTTTTCCAACTCCTTTGGACTACTTCCACCTTGAGCCAGAGAACATGGCCAAACAGGGACAGGGCATGTTCCCAGATGTTCTAACTTTCTGTATCCTCCCTCACATTTCAGATTCGTACATTGAATCTATGCACCCAATTCATTAAGTCCTCATGATTCAGTTGTAGGACCTACACTTGTTTGTCGACAGCTCCAGTCCTTGACTCTGAGCCCTATGGTCTGCTAGAAAGTACATTCATAGTGCTCATTTTTTTCATTTCTCTGGTGCGCAGTTGTTCCAAATGGCCTCAAATTGCTTGCATCATTTCATTCAGGCTCCTTTTAATTTGCCTTGAAAACAAGGAGAGGGGCTCAAAATACACAAAGGGACAGAGCACCTATACTGACAACATATTTTGAATGACAGCCATGTGTGTGGGAAGTGAGTTATATTGAAAGCAGTTGGTCCAAAGGGAATTTGATTTTTGACGTCCTTTTAATTTTCTCCAACTTGTTATGAAAAGGCCTTATTTTCATGTTGCATCTCTTGGACGCAGATTTAGGTCACCTTCGGCAAGTCTTGATTTATCCAATTACACCATTTATGAGCTTGGCATACGCCGTCATCTCTCAGTGTCTTGTTTTGTAGTGTAGTTCCTATATTCCCAATAGGCTCTGCGCATTGGAATAACATAAACAGCAGTTTAGACGTAGGACTGAGGTCATCTAGGTCTCTACTGACTATGTTAGACTTAATTAGTTTTGCCAGCTAGCTCAGAGGTCACTAGAAACTTTCTCGAGTGAACAGGAAGGGGTTAACATTCCTGAATAGACAAGAAGGGATTAGTTTCTGACAACCGCATAAACATGACAACTTTGCTCCCTCAGAATAAAGAGTATATCTCTAGAGTCGTGTGAAAACAATAGACAGTTATTTCACTCAGTCAATCGTGCATGCTTAATTTCACCAGAGTGCAGAGAAATAGAGAGACGGGCGTTTTCAATAAAAGGTGTTATTTATTGAGCAGTCTTCTTTCTCATGCAAGAAAAATGAATTGCCACGATTGCAATACTTATCATAAAGTAAAGTGCGTACAGTAAAAGGAGTATTATGAAATAATACTGTAAAAGCATTGATATGGTTTCTTAGCCATATGATACTTTAAAACGGATAAAATATATACATACATAAAAACATTGACTAACGTACTCAACTGGTGCTTCTAAGATACGCCTACCCCGGTGTACCTGACCTAAGCCTAATACGTGGGAAGGAGTAAGTAAGTTGCAGTTTAAGTTAAGCTAGTTTTTTGCCAAGAATCTGAATCAAGAATTCTCTTAAGGGTTTAGTCAGCTCCGTACCTTGGTAATAGAATGTAGGAGGTCTTGTATCTCTCTCTCAGGACTCGATCTCCCAGCAACCCGCAAGGGTGACTGGAAACACCGGAGCTGGATTTCTCGGCAGGAGGAAAGACAGCGTCTCTCAGTGTGTCAAATGGGAGGGTTGGCTTCCTTCGGCACTTGCATCAGCTGGGCGTCGGGCAAGTAGATAGCCGCTCTGCTCCAAACCACCGTGTGTTTGCTTAAGGCAACTGTTGGTATATTTATACCTGAAAGGTGCCGGATTTGACGTAAGGTTGGACATAAGACGTCACTAAGAACTAACAGTTCTTTCTGGACTCTAGGAGTTCTTGTGCAAATCAAAACAAAAGCAGGGGGATTTCCCGGGCTGCTGGAGGCTTGGTTTGTTTAAAGAACGCGTTGTACTTTCTAGGAGTCTATGGGAGTAGCCTTGCCGTATTTGGACTGCATGGGCTATGACTAGATATGGACATGATTCCTTTGCCTTTATAAGGATATGTTTTGTTATAACCATATAAGGGCATAAATCGGGGATATCTTGATTAGGGTCCTAGATAGATTCACAACACCCACTCCACGTATTAATGTCCATCATTACTTAAATACTAAGCAATACTAAACATATAACGATGCATGTGTTTTCCAACCCACCCCAAAATACATAAATTGCATTTGAAATGGTGTATGGTATATACACGAAAATGAGTATTTATACTGTACGTTTTTCAAGCAGTGTTATCATTCAGGAAATGCATATATAAATATTAGCTGAATGAATTGCGAAAATTACATTCATGAAATGGCTCTGAATACAGAAAAGAAGGTCGAGACCATTCCATCACATATTTATACAATACTGTACATGTGCTAGAGGTTAAGGTAAAATATTGTCTCTAGTATCTCTAAAAATAGAAGTTCTGTTCTCTAAGAATAGTTCTACTTTAAGCAGAGTACCATGTGCCAGAAAAAGGTAAATATTTTGGAAGTGAAAAAAAAATTATTTTGCTTTCAGGGGAAAAAATAGTTCCAAATGTTTTCAGTAGTTTTGTTTATCAAAAACTGAAGGCCGAATTCAGAGTTCAGGGAACGCTGTGTTGCTCGTTGTTTTAAAAGTTATTCTCGTTGTTAGGAGAGAACATCATATCAGACAGTCTTGCAAAAAATTGGTCTACAACATCAGGTGAAAGTTCGACCAAGTTCGAAAAAGTTGAAATTGTGCATATGTGAGAATGATTGCTATCATCGATGTTTGGATCAGCAATGCTCACAAAAGGTTGTACCTGTTTGGTGCTGCTTTCCTCTCGTACTTCACCGCCACCTACTCGTAATGGTGAAGTCTCAACGAATGCCGTCATCAGAATAGGTAGCCGCTGGGGTCAAGACGTTGCATGAGTCGTTACAGGACCAAGCAAAGTATCGATATCCATTGGTACTGCTGATGGTAGTGTAAGACAGACGTCCAACATGCATTCTTCTCCGCATAGCAGACATCGAAGCACAGGTAAGATGCAAATCTGCCAGATGGGTCTGAATGAAAGAAACCATGTTGTGTTCAGATCTCTTAGCCGTGCTAATCCGATGACTTTAGTGATTCGGTCTCGGTAGCGTATTGCTAGGATCATCTCTTCCATTGTAGCTGGAGCTTTGTCTGTGGCTTGGCTTGCCATATCGGAGCAGTAGGATCAAAAATAAAATTCCTGCTACGAGTCCCAAAAGAAGAGGCAGGCCGCCAAAAAGGGAATGGACAAAATTTGGAAAAATGCCCAGAACTGTTTCAAAGGGTGCTAACAGTCCCGAAAAAATTGTCTTAAATACAAGTGCGATGCATCTGGTATCAGACATGTTTAAGATTTGACCTAACATTTCTACGAAATGCACGGGGCAATTTGTTGATAATAGTGTATGTATCTCTGCCGCTGTCCTTGCAACTTGCCGATCATACATCTCTTTGGACGAGGTTAAAGGCACAGTTGTCTGTAAAAGAATAGACTTCATTCTGCTTAAAGTATCAATTCGAATAGAAGAGATATTCAAAGAAGGCCATATTGCCGCCTCCATGTCTGGATTGCTGGTTGGATACAATACTTGCATACAGCAAGTGACCATGGAAGTAACGCTCACGAGATAGGCTTTTCCTGGCACCATGCCACAACAGCTGTGGTCACTTATTAGAACATAGCTGCCGTTGGAAAGCTGTCTGAAAAATGGCTCTATCTGTGTCGCAGGAGTGCCTTGCAGGTGACATGAAAGGCTATTTGATGTACCTTCGCAGGCTCCATGTAAGTTAATACCTTGACACAGAAGTGTACCGCTTAGTGATTTTTTACAATTATTACCACTAAGAAATACCTCATTTTTTCCTTCACTATAACATTTGTGTGTATAAGGTAAATTCCATGTTGACTTGATGTATCCTTTACCCAACCTTTCATACAGGCCTGCTGGTATATATTTTTGGCAATACTTAAACTGGAAAGTTGTTATCGGAATTGTAATTGTTCCGTGTATTATCCATTCAATGGCAGGTCTCTCTGACATTGTCAATGGTAATCTCTCAAGTTTTTCAATGCTCAGAATCATATAGTCTGCTCCTTTTTGTGCCAAACTGATTTGTTTATCAGTAAGGTTAAAGATAGAAAATAATGACGTTATGTTGATTAGACGCCATGGCACGTAGCCTGAACGCAGGTTTTGCAACATCCAGCCAAGTTGTACAATATAACGCAATTGGGACTGACCATGTTGTAACATTAGTAAGTCCTGCTCTGTTATATCAATAGCAGATGATACAATGCTGTCCAGTGAATATATTCTGGAGGACGGAGTCGTTAACCCATTGTCCACTACAGAAAGTGATTTTTCCAAATTTATACGATCAATTTCTCGTATTTTTTCTGCAGTTTCAATTTGTGTTACTTTCCAAGCTTCGTTGTAAGCAGCGTATATACCGGCGTATATGAAACGTTTTTGACGATGTTTGCGTGGTCCCAGTATGAAATCACTCAAGTCAGCACCGTCTTTAAGTAAAGATTAGTGTTGCTTAATTTCAGCCAGTGTGGATTTTTGTAGCCATTCGAGGCATAGTTTCCCTACACTGTATGTTGTAACTATCCCTGGATGTTGTCTCTGGGAGTACCTTGGGTCTGGCCTGTTCTGTTTTAACCCCTGTAATTTGTTCAGGAATCTATCTTGACAGTTATTTGTGTCTGTTGGCCAGATCAACCATTTTTTCCAATCAGGATTTGTTCTGTTTTGGTGTAAAATATGGGATACGTCTATCTCCTCATCTGTAGTGCTATTGCTATCAGGTATGGGCTTTGGAATAGACGGTTTATTTAAATCTTTTATCTTGGCTAAACCAAGGCAGGTTGTTTGCTGAATGGTGTCATTCAGGAATATTATCTGTTCTGGGATCATGAAGGCTCTAAATAATGCTTCTATACCTTGTACCTGTCAGTCTTTTGAACCCCAGATGGTTTTTGTTTCAATGTTGTTTTTCCAAAATTCAAAGCCAAATGTAGACATTTTTTCATAAAATGTTGCTGAATAAATCAATTTAGTATTTGTCAACATTGTTTTCATTCCTGTCTTATTTGACATTTTAAAATAAAACGTTTCTGGATCAGTTGTGTTAAACCCTGAGAAGTATGGGAATTTCTCATAAAAGGTTTTCGAGCTGCCTTTTGGCGGTGTTGCACAATGTTCCCATTGATTATAATTAAAAACATTTCTAGGAGTAGCAGATTTATTCAAATAGTGATGACCATAATGATTATAACAGTACATTTCTTCATATTTTGCTGAACCCTGCAAATAATCTTGTTCTGTGAATTTTGCTGACATTACTAAATCTGACATCATATTATTAATATTTTCAAAGTCCCAATCATCAGAGAAAGTACTTGGTTTTACAAAGTCACTTAATGAAACCTTGAACTGATGTAGATATTTCAAGAGCTCAATCGGGCCATAAATTTCATAATCAGTTTTGTCCCATGCATGGATTGGCTGTGATGTTCACTTATGACAGTTCTCTTTTCTCGATGTGAGAGGATTTGTGAGGCTTTAGGACCAAGTTGATGTTCTGACTTGCTGTGTCCATTGTACTATATTTTCCTTCAATGAATTTTCCCAAACATAGAACCATGATGAACCAAAGTAGGAGGAAAAGTACACCTAACACAATCCAAAATTCAATCCATGGTGAAATCAGATATGTTGCTTTTAGTTGATGAAAAAGTTCAGTCATTTTTTCTTTGAAAGTTTTTGTTGCTGGCGTTTCTTCATGCTCGCTTGGATCATCAGAAAAGTCATCGAATTTGATGAAGTAGCCAGATGCAGTTCTGTCAATTGTTGGACTTGCTTCCGGATTTTCTTTTGTCTTTGAATATTCTTTTGTTATAGTAGTATAGTCTGAAGCTACATCATTGTAGACAGGTGTTTCTTGACGAACTGTTGCAATTTGGGTTTCAAGAGGCACAAGTTCTATGGCTTTGTTGCATAGTCCTATTTTATTCACTGCAGGTTTATCAAAAGTGATTATTCTTTCAGTTTGAACCTCTTGGATTGTAGCAAGATTTGGTCTTCTGCTATTTCTTGGGAGTCCACTGGGCCTACTACTTATTATTGGCCACCTGATTGGGGTTTTACCAGGTTGATTGATACAACTCGGTTCTCCTTTTTACCAGCAAGGGGCGGTAGTACTACTGATCTTGTTCCGCTGACAGCTAAGACAGGTACTGCTTTTCTGTAAGAAGGCATAAATTCCTTATTCACTGCGATCTTTTCTCTGACCAGATCCCCAATCTTTGGAATCCAGACAGGTCTTGCTGGGACAGGTGGTTTCTCTTCAGTGGCTGTTGGCTTTAACTTTATGTTACTTAGACTTCTTCTTGTTTCATTTAAGTCCTGTAAAACAACCAAACGATCTTTGATATCAAAGGATTTTTTATTCACCACTGAAGTCTGACAATCTAGATCCTGGATGTGCATTCTAGTACCGAACAATAGTTCGTACGGAGTGATACCTTTTAGAGAATTTCTTGGCAGATTGTTAAGACTACGTTGGACACTTGTTAAATGTTTGACCCACCTATCACCCGAACCTAATACCCTCGCCGTTATAGATTGCTTTATGTCACGGTTTTTTCTTTCCACTACCGCATTTCCCTCAGGATGGAAGGGAGAAGAGTACCGCAATGCAATGCTCATGCTGGCCATGGCCTCTTTGTAAGCTCGAGAGCTAAACGCAGGACCCTGGTCAGAATGTAGCATGCCAATTGCGTATGTGCCGATAAAGACTCGCAAATCTTTTATAACAGTTCTGGCGTCAGTCGAGCGCTGGGGTCTACATCTTAAGTGAATCTAGTCTTAATAATTATGGGAACGCATATTTCCTGCTGGATTCCTGCGTATAGATAGCCTTAGGCTTTCTAATAAAGGGGTCCTGGCAGTAGTCTGGTCCGGTTCACAACTGCGATCTCTGTTGCAGTCTGGACAACCCTTTGCAAATTTGTAATTTTGCAGGCTCATCCCCGGCCACCAGTATTCTGATTGTAGTTCTTTTAGAGATTTCACGATCTCTTGGTGCCTTAGACCCAATCCCATGTGTGCGTCTTCAATCAAGAAGATTCTCCGGTTCGTGTTTGGAATTACTCTGTCCCCCACTCCAGGGATTTGAGCAAAAGGAACGGAGTTTGCATCAATTATGTATGTATTATTGAGTGGATAGTCGAGAGGTAATGCTGCATAGTCGCCTTTTAAAGACGCTTTTACCGCCAGCATGGTTTCTCCATCTATTTGTTTTTTAGTACGCTTTTTTGTGACTACGGAAGCCGGTTGAACCGCTGCCGCTGTGGCTCTGTTAGCCAATGAATTCCCTGCAACGTGAACGCCATCACGTTGATGACTCAGTGTATGTATCACATGAGTCTTTCGTAGTTCTTTCTGTAAAAGAACTACTTGTTCCCAGAGCTTTTTATGCTTTATTGTGGCACCTGTGTCATCTTTGTAACCGTTTTTGATCCATGTCTGCACGTCATTATTGTAAGACCTGATGCAGTAATGTGACTCGCACACTATTAGTATGGGGAATTCGCAATCGGCATTTTCAAGCGCCATCTTAAAGGCCAGTAGTTCAGCTCGCTGAGCTGTACAATCTCCTAGAGATTGAGTTTTAGTGACCAGGGGTCTAAATTTTCCTTTGTGCCAAAACCTTTAACAATCACGCACGCAGCACTATATGCTTGTTTACCCCCAACTGCGGGTTGTGCTGATCCGTCTGTATATATTATACAGCCGTAATGTTCCAGAGGCAGGATTTCAGTCAGCAGAGGAGATTCATATTCATATTGAAGAAATTCTTGTGTTTTTAAGTTAGGATCAAATTCGTATACTACGTCTGGTGCAGCTAGAGAATTAACTCATTGTATCCATCTCGGATGTAGTGCTTTAGCATTTGGAATGCTTGCTCTTGTTACTGCTTCTAGGGCAGGTACTGGTGTAATGATTATTATTCGTTTACCTTGTGCCAGGGCTCTTTCTTTTGCTACAGCAGTTTGAACCGCAGTTAGAATTTTTTCAGTAGAACTGAATTTCATTTCAGCTTGTGTGTACAAATGTGATTTGAGAGCTATTGGTACCGTTTCTCCCTCATTAGAGGTCAGGTACGTGAATCCGCATCTTCCTGGGATGACTCGGATTACAAGGTTGCGTTCGTTTGCGCGTGTTTGCAGTTTTGTTTTAGTTAACATGTCTGTTTGTAATGATCTTAAAATTTCTGTGTGTTTCTGAGTCCAATTGATTGGTTTGAAATCAGGTTTTATTAATTCATAGAGAGGTTTAACCCTCTCCGCATAATTTAGAATGTATGTTCTTCCGAAATTCAGGAAACCTAGTATTGATTGTAAGTTCCTCAGCGTTTTTGGTGCTTGGAGTACAGCACACTTCTCTAAGAAATGGTCTGCTAGGCTTTTGCCTTCACTTGATAATTCATATCCTAAAACAGGACAGTTAGGTGAGCAATTCGTGACTTTTTAAAGTTGAATTTGTACCCTTCAGCTGCGAACCCAAGTATTATGGTGTTCACTCTTTTTAAGTGAGTCTCCAGGTCATCATCTGTGAGATAGATGTCATCGACATAAGATAATGCCTCATCATCATATATTTGTAGTAACTCTGTTACCCTTGCTGAGAATAATCCTGGGCTGTTCTTGAATCCCTATGGGAGTCGACAGAATTGTTTTTGCGACCCCATTGTTGAGAAAGCGGTCAAATACCTGCTTTCGGGTGCAATGTTTTGACAAAAGAATCCATTAGAGATATCTAATGTCGTTTTATATTTTTTGCACACAATGTTATTCATTAGTGCTGCACTGTGTGAGTTTTGTACTGCAAATGTTTTGCAACAGGAGTTTAAGTGTCTGTAGTCCAAAACTAGACGATATGAATCGTCTGGCTTGGAGACAGGAAACAAAGGATTGTTCATTTGTGAGGTGCATGTTTCAATCACCCCCTGATATTCAAGTTGATCTAAGATCTCCCTGACTTGCTTTTTAGCTTCTTGTTTAACAGGATACTGCCTTTGTGCAGTCGGTTGACTTTTTAACTGGATTTTGTGGGGAGGAGAATCCTCATCCCATCCTACATGATTTGTATATAATGCAGGAGCTTGGGCCACTGCCCATTTTCTTGCAAATGTGTATTTTTTATGAATTGGAATATGATTTGAGAAGGCAGGCATAATCATTTCTTCGCAATGAGGGCACTCCCTGATAAACTCTGGTGGCCAGTCTTTTTCAGCTAACAAGATATCATAGCCTTTAGATAAGTTATCCCAAAAGAGACCCTTTATTTTCCTAGTTTTGTCCCCCTCTATACTCAATGTTATCTCGTATAATTTATGGGGTTTGCTAACTCTGGTGTCTGCAGTTTCCACCTGAATGTATTCATTCGTGTCCACTGTCTCCAGAAGATTCATCAGGATCTTGCGAGCTATGGTTACTTCTGCTGCGCTGTCTAGCACTGTCTGGGCCCACTCTCAGTTTTTCAGTTGTGTCCTCAGTATCCTCGGCATGTTTTATTTTAATACTGGCTACCTTCTTTCTTGGAAATTGTAATTTTTTACTTTGATGAGCAGGTTCCTTGTCTTTGGACTTGACGTGCTCTTCCTTGTGTTCTGACCGTCCTCTTCTTTCTGATTTCTGTGAGGAAGTCTGAAAAGATCGAGAGGGACGTGTATCAA
Organism: Lissotriton helveticus; assembly: GCF_964261635.1. NCBI lineage: Eukaryota > Metazoa > Chordata > Amphibia > Caudata > Salamandridae > Lissotriton > Lissotriton helveticus. The sequence goes on from NC_136059.1 coordinate 1,098,022,251, forward strand.
TATCTTGATATCTGTCAGGTTTTCTCAATTTATCCCTATCTCTAAGGTTGTATCTTTTCTCAGAGGGCTCCCTTTGGGGAGACTTGTTTCCTCTTTCTGGAGATCTATCTCTCCGTTGAGGAGACCTTCCTCTGGACTGAAAACGTTTTTCTTTGGGAGTGAATTGTTTGTTACCATCCCAACTCTTTTTTGGAGTATTCCGATTATTTTTAATAAAAGTTTTTTCAGGATTTTCAATTAGTTGTGGTTTTAGTGGTTTCCCACCCAAACTATCTCTTCCTAGTTCTTCATGGGATTTTTCTATGATTCTGGCAATTTCAAAAGGTTGTTCTGCTATATCTGTTTCTTTCAATTTCTGGCGGATCACCACAGATGCTGCTTCTCCTTTTATGTTGGCTAATAATATAGCCGAGACCTGCTTGAAGTCTTTCAGTAATTTCATACCCAGAGTTAAAGCAGGTTATGGACCGTATTCATTTTTAATCTGTCTTAGTACGGCTGGTATTACCGCCATAGACGGGACACCATGTGTTTTTGTGTAAATTGATGCAAAGACTGTGCCCCAAGTGTCACAATCCTCCACATGTGGTGCGATCCCCATTGGAAGGCAGATAGTCAGAATTCTGTGTTTCTCATGAGGTGTAGTATCAGGAAATACTGCCTCTATTTGAGTCATTTTTTGTGCTAACCAGAATGGAATTTGTTCCCGTTTTGCGGGTATTTTGCCAATCGCTGATTGTATATTCTGTGGTGTGATTTTATTTGTGTTCCCCTGTTGAGGGGTTTGTTGTGGAATTTTTATTGCTGGTTGGACTGTTGAAGTCCTCATGACATATTGAACCAATTGTCTATGTATTTTAATTAGTTGTTTTAGCTGAGCTACAAGTTCCCGGTCTGACATTTTTTCAATGTCGGGATGTGGTGTGTAGCTGGCTAGAACCGGCCACGTGGCTCCTGGTCTACCTAGTGGACCGAGCCTGGTAATATGATTTTGATGTTTTAGGGCGCCATTAAACCAGAGCGTGTGCTCTTGGTAAATTAGTGGAATTTCAAAGTCCTCGAAAGGAGCGTATTCATTCGGAGATTCCTCTATTTTGTAATAGTGGAATTCGTCTGTCACAGCATTTGCTGCTGAAAAAATGTATCCATGAATAGAATACCTCTGTCTGCCGATATTCATGGGCCTCTACCACGAATATGACTGTACCACCTCTCGATGATAGTCCATTTTCTATAAGTTTAATAGTTATAGTTTTTCTAATATTAACCGGAATGATTATAGCATTCGGGTCATCATTTTGGAGACTTGTGTCATCCGCTAGGAGTTGAGCTGCTATTCTAGCTTTCTCCCTTTCGTCTTCACTATCCGACATTTTACTGACAGAAAGTTTTTTTGTTGCAGAGCAAGTTTCAAGGAAACAAAGATTAGGTGCACAATATTTTGGAACACTGTATCCTTCAACGTTGACTAAACCAGAAACTAATACATAGGAATTACTTCCTACTAAGTTCCGGCGGATATTAACCTTTTACCCACTCCAGACATCTATTGGAGTTTTTACGGGAAAAGGGGTCTGTGTGAAAAGCACGACTGAGTTACTCTAATGTCTTGTGTTAGATTATCGCCTTACCAAACGTTGGGCGCCATGTAGTGTAGTTCCTATATTCCCAATAGGCTCTGCGCATTGGAATAACATAAACAGCAGTTTAGACGTAGGACTGAGGTCATCTAGGTCTCTACTGACTATGTTAGACTTAATTAGTTTTGCCAGCTAGCTCAGAGGTCACTAGAAACGTTCTCGAGTGAACAGGAAGGGGTTAACTTTCCTGAATAGACAAGAAGGGATTAGTTTCTGACAACCGCATAAACATGACAACTTTGCTCCCTCAGAAGAAAGAGTATATCTCTAGAGTCGTGTGAAAACAATAGACAGTTATTTCACTCAGTCAATCGTGCATGCTTAATTTCACCAGAGTGCAGAGAAATAGAGAGACGGGCGTTTTCAATAAAAGGTGTTCTTTAGTGAGCAGTCTTCTTTCTCATGCAAGAGAAATGAATTGCCACGATTGCAATACTTATCATAAAGTAAAGTACGTACAGTAAAAGGAGTATTATGAAATAATACTGTAAAAGCATTGATATGGTTTCTTAGCCATATGATACTTTAAAACGGATAAAATATATACATACATAAAAACATTGACTAACGTACTCAACTGGTGCTTCTAAGATACGCCTACCCCGGTGTACCTGACCTAAGCCTAATACGTGGGAAGGAGTAAGTAAGTTGCAGTTTAAGTTAAGCTACTTTTTTGCCAAGAATCTGAATCAAGAATTCTCTTAAGGGTTTAGTCAGCTCCGTACCTTGCTAATAGAATGTAGGAGGTCTTGTCTCTCTCAGGACTCGATATCCCAGCAACCCGCATGGGTGACTGGAAACACCGGAGCTGGATTTCTTCGGCAGGAGGAAAGACAGCGTCTCTCAGTGCGTCAAATGGGAGGGTCGGCTTCCTTCGGCACTCGCATCAGCTGGGCGTCGGGCAAGTAGATAGCCGCTCTGCTCCAAACCACCGTGTGTTTGCTTAAGGCAACTGTTGGTATATTTATACCTGAAAGGTGCCGGGTTTGACGTAAGGTTGGACATAAGACGTCACTAAGAACTAACAGTTCTTTCTGGACTCCAGGAGTTCTTGTGCAAATCAAAACAAAAGCAGGGGGATTTCCCAGGCTGCTGGAGGCTTGGTTTGTTTAAAGAACGCGTTGTACTTTCTAGGAGTCTATGGGAGTAGCCTTGCCGTATTTGGACTGCATGGGCTATGACTAGATATGGACATGATTCCTATGCCTTTATAAGGATATGTTTTGTTATAACCATATAAGGGCATGAATCTGGGATATCTTGATTAGGGTCCTAGATAGATTCACAACAGTTTGCTTGCTCTTGAACCAGTATGAATAGGTTTGCTTACCTCTACGTGTTACGTCTTTGAGTGTTGTCTGTGTTTCCATCACATTCTGTTAAGCAGCGTGGTATCCCTTTGCTGGCTCTCCTTTTCTCACTTGTGCGCTTTCTTTTCGACCCTCAGTGCGCATTCACCCCTTGTTATCATTTTTCGGTTTCGCCTAGGCAGTTCATTTGCTGTCTTTCGAGACATGCTGTATCTACTGTATGGGCTTTCAGCACGCCCATCCGTTTCAATTCGCTCCTTCACGTGCCTTTCGAAATTCCTTTGTTTTCATTGGTGAATAGTGTACATTGGTCCCTCCTATTGCTGTTTTGGTCACACACTGGCGACTGGCCCTGTTACATGGATCATTTCACTACTGGCCAAAGTTAGTTTCGGTGCACTACTTTTTCTTTTGCCTGATTTGTTTTGGAAATCGGAACGAGCTCAGCCAAGTGCTGCAAATCATGTCCTGGTCTTGTTTTCTACTGTCTTTGGTTTCGCAAACACTTTCTCAGTTGGAGGGTATGTGTTTTTCATCCTATGTCATTTTTGGTTTCATTAGCTCAAATGTCCAAACTTTAAATAATATACTTACTTAATGGAAGTGTAGTTTAAGAAGAAGGCTGATAGTAGAATCAACCAATTTAAATTGTGCTTTTGACAGCCTGATTATTTGGATACGATTAAAGAGGTAAACATGCTGTTGTTTCTCTGCTTTATGAAAATGGAAGCAGTTTTAAGTTGCATGCTTTCAATTTTTGATGCTTTCTTTCGGGTTTCAATCATTGGTGAAATAAAGCCAATATCAAGGGATGCCTCCTTGTGCTCTCCAAATGTGAGATTACTTAACAATATATTATTTCAACAACTCAAGGGAGTAGACTTCTTTCCACAAAAATATCACAGGGTCCAAATCCGTTGATTCCCAAATTTTTCTTTTATTAGATTATCAGTCCAATACTGGCGACAATATCCACAGTAGATTCCATAATCATTTATGTTGATCCAAAACAAAACATCACACAGCCGACGCGTTTCGTCCAAAAAGGGACATCATCAGGGCTCAAAAATAGCTCATCCCACAATTGATATTCTTTCTCCAGGTCCCATCACATGTAATATTTGTGACCACGTATTACTCAATATCTATACTTCAAAGTTATTTAACTCCTGGACATCATTTCCTCATAATTATAGGCTTCCAACGTTTCCTAATCAATATCACTATCAACCGTTTAACAGCAAGTATTCAGCTCACACTTCGGATGACTCAAAAATTCCCACAGATTTTTCATATCTGTTTACAACTAATCCACATCTTGCATCCAAGTTCTGCTCATACTGTATCCATTTAGTCGATTCGTCTAACGGAAACCCAAGTCCATGGCTACGACCGTCTCCTGTACCGTCCGTGCCTGAGTCATCCGAAGTGTGAGCTGAATACTTGCTGTTAAACGGTTGATAGTGATATTGATTAGGAAACGTTGGAAGCCTATAATTATGAGGAAATTATGTCCAGGAGCTAAATAACTTTGAAGTATAGATATTGAGTAATACGTGGTCACAAATATTACATGTGATGGGACCTGGAGAAAGAATATCAATTGTGGGATGAGCTATTTTTGAGCCCTGATGATGTCCCTTTTTGGACGAAACGCGTTGGCTGTGTGATGTTTTGTTTTGGATCAACATAAATGATTATGGTATCTACTGTGGATATTGTCGCCAGTATTGGACTGATAATCTAATAAAAGAAAAATTTGGGAATCAACGGATTTGGACCCTGTGATATTTTTGTGGAAAGAAGTCTACTCCCTTGAGTTGTTGAAATAATATTTGTCAGTTGTGGTTCTCTAGACGGTGGATCCTTTCAAGGTGTTGAGTGGACTAAACAAAATAACATTTGCAACAATCTTTTTGAATTTGGTGGTTTCCTGTGCCACAATTGCTGAGCCCTCACCGTCGATTCTGGTAGTTTTACTTAACAATATATCCTGTAGAAAGTGCCTGACTCAGCACCACCACAGCATTACCTCAGCATTAGCACAGCACCACTTCAGCAGCAGTCAGTGTCACTCAATACCTCTTCAGCAGTAGCACCGCAGCACCACCTGGGCATCACTCAGCACCACCTGAGCACCATAACACCAGTACAGCACCACCTCGGCATCACTCAGTGCCAGCGCACCACCTCAGCCCCAACACAGCACCACCTCAGAACCAGCGCAGCACCACTGCACTACCTCAACATCAGCACAGCACCACCTTTGCACCAGTGTGACACCACCTCACTAGCAGCGCGGCACTACCTCAGCATCAGTGTTGGTGTGCTTCTCAGGCAGTACACCTATGACTTTGGCGCTGCCGTTCAGAATTGAGAAAGCACTATTTCTAGAGCTTGATCAGAGACTCAGCTTCACTCCAGCTGGGGTGTTTATTTATTTATTTATTCAGAGTTTTATATAGCGCGAACAAGATCTTTACAGATATCAGAGCGCTTCACAGAGACAGGGGGTGACGATAGCATGAGGGTGACGCAAAAATATTGGGTGCAATATAAAATTCAGTAGCGTGATCGGATAGCAGTCATGTTCTAATAAAATGTCAATAAACAATCAAATAAGCGATAATATAAGACGAAACTGAGTCTTTCATGCAACTACGATAAAAATCAATAGAACTTATGCTAAAGGGATGGCTTATGCCAGTATCTAAAAGTTACAGGGAGCAAGGGGAACGGGCATCGATATTCAGTAGGCTAACGTGAATAATCTAATAATAGATATTTAGTGAGTAGCATAAAAGGATCGACTAACCATCGTGGAATTATGGCAAACAAGAGAAATAAACGAATCTAGATCATGATTAATATGACATTATTTGACGTTAGACAAGCATATAACCAGTAATACCCTGGCGGTGCGAAGTCTCTGAGCAACAGGCATTAAAGTTCAGGTGAACTTAGCCATGAGGATGGCTTTCACCTCTTTCTTAAAGAAGGTCGTGGAGGAGATAAGCCTGGTTTCGGGAGGGAGTGCGTTCCAGATTCTCGGTGCCATTCCTGAGAAGGAGCGTTTGTATGTTTTTTCCTTCCGGAATCTGCGAGGTTTCAAGAGTAGATTTTTTGTACTTCTATTGGATCTCGACCCTCCTGATATAGTCAGCTTTTGATTGAGGTAGTTAGGTGCCTTGTGGTGTACGGCCGCGTGTGTCATCACAGCAATTTTCAGTTGTATTCTGGCTTCAAAGGGCAGCCATTTCAGAGATTTCAAGTCAGGGGTTATATGAGAGTGTTTTCTTGAGCCCGTAATGAGTCTCGCGGCAGCGTTCAAGGAGGCTCTTAGGGGTGCAGTTGTTGCTAGAGGGAGACCACTGAGGGTCACAATTCCATAGTCTATGCGGGGGATGACGAGGGCTTGTACTGCATTTTGGAAGTCTTTGGCTGGGAGGAAGGGTTTCAGCTTCCTCAATGTGTTGATTTGGAAATTAGCTCCTTTCGTTGCTTTGCTAATGTGCTGTTGCATGTTGAGCTTTGCGTCAAGTGTGATACCTAAGGATTTCGCGGAATCCACGATGGTGGGCCGGACATTGAGTGCTGTTAGGTGGTTGAGCCAAAGTTGGGTGGTGGTAGATTTCGCAGGGGGTGCTATCAAAAGGAACTCAGTTTTCAGAGCATTTAGTTTGAGGTGATTGTCGGCCAACCACGATTGGGTCTTTATAAGAGTGTAGTTCAGGAGTTTGATATCATCCGGGGATTGTACCTTTAGGTAGAGTTGAGTGTCATCGGCATACATATGGAAGTGTACATTGGATGCTTGGAGCAAGGTGGCAAGTGGTTCCATGATGAGGTTGAACAGTGTGGGTGAAAGGGAGGATCCTTGTGGCACGCCTAAGTCTACTGGCACAGGCGAGGACAACACATTGTTGATCTTGAACTTCTGAGACCGGTTATGTAGGAAGGAGGTGAACCATTTGAGAACAGTCCCGGAACAGTCCAGGGTGCATTTCCCTGACATATAGCTTCCTGTGCACTGGGGCTGAAAACCTCATTGATAAATTAATCGCTGATTCACCTGCTTCTGCCCAGACTTCAATCGGTGTTTGGATGTCTCACTATGGGCCATATGTATCAACATTCCGTTTTGCGATTTCTAAATAGCGATTTTTAAGGAATCGCTATTTAGAAATCGCAAAATGGTATTTATGTAGAAATTCGCTTCTTTTTAGCGATTCCTTAAAATTCCTTAATTGCGATTAGCAAATTGCTAATCGCAATTAAGGAATAATTTCCCATTCATTTCTATGGGCCAGAAGGCCCATAGGAATGAAGGGGAAATTTGCGATTCGCAATTTGCTAATCGCAAATTGAGAATATTTTCAAGGGTGCAGGGGTGTCCAAAGGACACCCTGTTGCACCCCTGAAATCTGCATGGGTGCACATGTTGCGCACATACATGCCCTAAGGGCATGCATGTGCGTCACATGGCACTTTAAAAAATGAAAAAATATGCATTTTGAAAGGAATTCGCAACTTTCCACCAATTAGAAGTTGGTGGTAATTTGCGATTCCTTAAGACCGATTTGCTATTTTTTTTTACTTTTTACATTGCATTTAAGGAATCGCAAAATTTGTGATTCCTTAAATGCAATCGCAAGATAAGGAATCGCAAATTTTGCGATTCCTTATTTTTAAGCAGATTTCCTTGATGCATACCATTAGTCCAAATTGCATTCGCAAACGCTGAAATTCTGCGAATTTCGGCGTTTGCGAAGTCAATTTGGCTTGATACATATGGCCCTATGTCATTTACTAGGCCAGACTGAAATGCATTCTCACACACACAAACCTAACCAAAATATTACAAACACCAATGAGCACATCCTAAACCAGACATCAAGCCACTCTCAACCAATATGCACATATGTATTGTACGCAACAATGCAGATTCGACTTGAAAAAGACAGACATTTTGCTTTTGTGAATGATTTTTCCTGTTTTAGCTTTTTGAACGCGTTTACCCTGTTGGGTTCCTTTTTGGCCATATCCCGTGGAGTTGCATGCAAAAAGAAGTTTTTTGTTGTTAAAACCCCCATATTTAGCTGGAATAACTTTCTTTATTTACGGAAAGAAAACGGAGGCCTTTCAAAGGATTTTTATGTTTTTTTAAGCAATCTTATTAAGAGTAGCCTAGAAAACGGCAGCTGGTGCATTATTCTCATATTAATTCGTTTTACTTATGAAGAGAAAATGAAATCGAATTTATGGTCCGCTAATGTTGCAGATCTTGGTAAAACATGTCCCCAAATGTGCTAATACAGGCAGGGGCGCATATAACTAGAAGATGCATTATAAACTGCTCGAGCTGATGCTTGTAACATGCCGGAGTACAAGAGCATTTTCCAATTTAAATCCAAAAATAATTCAGGTTTCGGTATGCTGCACAGCAGTAGGTAACTTCAAGTCCGGAACGTCCATGAAATATCATAATTTTTAATACGTGAAAGCTCTGTTCCAGTTGCATGACTTTTCATTTACATACGCGCAAATAGCAGTTTATTGATGTTGGTGTTATAATGCAAACCAAACACAAACCTGCATTCAAAGTCATCTGGCTCTATAGCAATGGAGAAAGGTTTTAACGTCGACCTGTCTTCTTTGCCATCCAGTGCGTGTGTGCCCTAATACGTTTTTTAAAATGTGTTTATCTTTTTGCAGTCTTACTTATCGTAACATTGGCCAAGGGCTTTACATGAGCACCAGATTATATTACACATTTTTATGTTTTTTGGGCACAAGGTTATTAAGTTATTTAGGGACGGGACCTCGTGTGTAATGTCGGCTGCTGTCGGCCACAACTGCTCCTGTTTTCGGGCATACATTACTGCTCTGGTTACATATCGGAAATCTTCATTACCCTTAGTCCTTAATGACCTCATCACGTCAACACATGCCTAAAACCAGGAAGTAGGAGTGAATATTTCCTTGGCCCACCAATTATAGGCGGTAAAAGTCATAGCCAGCCCCTAAACCTTCCTGAATAGGAACTTTCCTGGTATGAGCCCATTGATGCCAGCAGCTCCAAGGAGGCGGGGGGGGGGGGGGGGGGGTGCAGGTTAGAGTGACTGTGACGAGGGCATTACAGACTAAGGATAATAGAACACATCATGCATCCTTTACTGACTCCAAAACTGACCAAAACTATCACCTGAAATTCCTACACCCTGAGATCTGTGATGTTAAAACAAGTTGGGATTCGTACAGATCCCTCCATCACAAATTTCCATTAAGGAAACCCTTTATACTCATCCCAAGAAGCTGCTACAGCTCTTGTTGATCTACCTTGATTTATATTAGGAACAGGGACTTTGGAAATCCCATAAACGAATGAAATGGCATCGCTCACCCATCTACTTTTGGAAATACTGGAGGCTTTATTTCTCTGGTTAACTCCACCAAATGTAACAAAGAAATGGTCTGTTTTACTGAAATCCTTTTTCCATATAAATATACCAAAACCACTCTCTAAACATCCATGGAATGAAGTAATGTTTCCTCCTATGAGGAAGGATTGAGAAAAAAGAATGTAGAACGATTTCCTGCTCCCTATGAGACAAAGAAGGAACTTTAGTCAAAAAACTCAGGTCAGTTCTTAATACAACACTACCTCCAAAGCTCTTAAAGCTGGGGGTTTGCATAGTAATATTCCGAATTATCGGGCTGAGGTGATAACCGCAAGAAAGGCCACCTTCAATGTACCCACGTAAGTTCTATCATGGGTAAAATCTCAATGAGAGAACCTTGAGACGTCAAGAACCATTGGGAAAGTCCCAAGGAGGGAAGAAAGAGCATGGCACTGACGAGAAACTACTTCTGATTTGAAGAGCGTTACTACCTACAGACATACGGACCACCAATGAGCAGTACATTTGCCCCAAATATAGGCGTTTGAATGTCCCTGACTTTGAACAGAAAACATATAAAACAGCACAAACCCCTTCTCCAATAACATAAAACTATGAAAAAGATTAATTGATGATGTTCAGGCCAAGGGAGTGAGGGAGGCCCAAGACTTCCTGGAGTGGCTGAATTCAAAAGATACTTTCCTGAGATTCACTATGACTACAACCACGGAATATATTACTTTCCTGGCCCTCAGAACCTGGGCAGAACACAACCAACTAAAAACAGAAGTCTTCTACAAACCAACGGATGCTAACAACTTTGTCCGGTACGACAATTTACCAGTAGGAAAATTTCTCAGGCTACGTTGAAACTGCACTGTTGAAAATCCTGGTCGGAATCCATTGTATTCCCGATTTTTAAAAAGGGTGATCGCCAGTCCCCATCTTGCTACCGCCCAATATCCTTGCTAGACTCCCTAGGCAAAACGATGGGGAGGATTATCCTTGAACGTCTGCAGCAATGGGCAGGTGACAATAACAAGCTAAGCTAAATCCAATTCGGTATTAGAGAAGGACTAGGTACTACTGACCAAGTCTTAAATGTAACCCTACTCACTGGTAAATATGTTAACGCAAAGGACGATAATCTGCACTTGGCTTACATTGATCTTACTGCAGCGTTTGACTGCGTAAGCCACTCGAAACTATGGTTGATCCTGTCCGACATGGGAGTAGAGCCACCCCTGTTAAATTTCCTACGGGAATTATATTCCAATGCCACAGCCAGGGTGAGGTTCGGTAAGAACGGCAAACTCACGGCCCCATTCGGAGTAGATAGCGGGGTAAGGCAGGGCTGTGTCCTGGCGCCCTTCCTTTTTACCTTATACACAAATGGTTTGGAGCGCGCCATGTTGGAGGGATGCCAGGACCTACCTATGATTGACAAACGCCCGATCCACGCCCTGTTATACGCCGATGACGCCGTGATTTTAGCCCGAACCCCTGTAGAACTGCAACACTCCCTGACTAGATACTATTGTTTTATGGCAAAGCTAGATCCTAGAATAAACATCAAAAAAACCTTTGTTATGTCTATTGGACCCAGACCTAAGAAGACCAGGGAGATTTTCATTGAAAATACTAAATTAGAGAATACCAAGACTTATCCCTACCTGGGCGTACTAATAGATGATAAATGCTCTTGGAAGCAGGCTATTGAATCTAGAAAATTCCTCTTCATCAGGGCGACAATAGCACTGGTTAAGTTCGCTCAACGGCTAGGGAAAAAGCCTCCTACGGAATAGATTAACATCTATAGGGCAAAATGCGTAACCATAGCGACCTATGGAGAGGGAGTTTGGGGTTACAGTAGGGTTGAAGCCCTCCAGAAGGTAGAGAACCACTTCCTGAGGTTTCTCCTTGCCGTGCCCCGCACCACCTCGACATATAGTTGTCATATGGAACTTGGGCTGCCATATCTTACCGATATAGTCAAACTTCAACCAATTCTCCTGTGGCACCGTTTATGGTCTTCCTCCAAAACCACATTTAGTCAAACACTATTGCAAGACTGTCTCTCTTTAGAATACGGTCATAGGGTAGGCTGTCTGGTATATATCAAAGATTTCTTAAATGACTTAGGTTTGATAAGGTATTACCACTCCCCCATATCAATCTCAGAAATTCCTAGAAAGGGCTTCTAAAAACTATGCTTAACCCATCTAGAACAACTACGGCTGACCTCAGAGGCGTCCAAACCAACCGTCCAGCACTTTTTTTTTACAATTCAAACAACTTTGAATATGCAGCCATATCTAACGTTTGATCTGAGCGGTTTTGAAAAATTTCTGTTAACACGTTTTAGGCTAAACATATTCTATTGTTTGGTGTCCTTTCCAAAAATAAATGACTGGTCAGCCACCTTGATGCCGTGTCCTCGTGACGATATTTCCCCTCAATTATCAATCCATGTAGTTCTCTTTTGTAAGTTTTATAACGAACCCAGAAAACTTTGGTTAATCCCTTTACTAAGAATTCTGGCCTTAAGAAGATGTTGCCCAGCTTATCTCGCATTACAATTTCTGGAAGACCCTAGCTTTGCAAAAAATATTGCCCAATATCTGAAGTTTTGTATAAGGCATAGGCCAAATTTAGGGTAGGATATGCAACCTACTCAATGTAATAATTGAAAATGCTGAAATATGACAGTTGCGTATTGCTTGTTTACCAGCGCTAGGACTATCCTGCAATTCTTGTCTTGCTGCTATTGTATGATACCTTTTTAACTTGGAACTGTTTTTAAGACGACTTTTTATCCAATATTTTTAAATGTACATTTTATCTGTACTTTTATGGCGTTTACATATTTAAATACCGAATAAAGGACTTTTGATTTGATTTGATTTGAAACTGCACTGAAAAATCAACCTATGTCGGCAATTCAGCTCTACTTACAAAGAAACTGGAGGCTACATTATATCCACAATGCCTGAAAAAAAGTAAAGAAAATTGCAAGTAACAACCACAGAGACTCCTTGCTACAAACCAATGAAAAACCAGATAACGAACGACTAATGAGTGTCACCACTTTTGGAACACATTCAAACCAAATGAAAACATTCATTTCACAACACTGGAAACTTTAGACTTCAGCATTCCTGGATTTTTAACAACCAATGTTCGCCTTCAAAAGAGGGAAATCATTGAAGGAATGACTGGTCCACACAAGGCCCAAACAGAAGAAGACCACCGGGCAGACACTTCATACCGTGAATAACTTGCCTAAAGTAACTGGCCACTGCCCCTGCAGACAGTGGTAGTGGCCACTCACCAGAGCAACAAAAGATATAGAGCTAGGCTTACTGACCCCCTGGGTTCTCAAGAAGCACAGGAACTGTAACAGTACCACTGTGGTGTACGTACTGAATGCAGCTGTGGTTTAAAATACATAGGTACGACCACAAGAAAAGTCAGAACACGCATAAACGAGCACGGGAGCACTTTCCGGTACAAACAACCAAACACAAAGCTGATGCATCATTTCCTCTCTACAGGTCATTCAGAAAACGGTTTCACTTGGTTCGTTATAGAAAAATTCTCTCTGTCTCCGACAGAACAAGAGCTACTGCGAAATGAACTGAGATGGATTTACAGATTATCAAGCACATCGCAGGGATTACAGGAAGAATTTCCAAGGACGCAATTGTCAAAGACATAGACGAGCGATACACTGTATCTAACATAGGATATAGGAGTTTCTCCACAAACCCGAAAAGCCCGCCAGGGGTGTACAACTTGAAAGAGAAAAAAAACATCACACAGAGATTGAATATGGTGACCTAATTCCGGCATAAAAGGATGCATAAACTATAATATGTGGAAAAGGCACCAAAGTAAACCAAAATAGGACCTTAATTGTTCACAAAAAATCATAGTTATATATATATATATATATATATATATATATATATATATACATATATATATATATATATGTATATATATATATATATATATATATATATATATATCCCAAGATTGCCCCTGAGCTCAGAGACGCCACTCCACAGAGGAAAGGGAAACACCTTTTATTCTTTAAAACCGGCTCACTTTCCCAAGTAATTTTCTGTCCCTTACGCGTTTCAATGCACCTGCATCTTATTCAATAGGGAAAGGGGACATCAAAAACACGGAGTAGACTGCAAAAGCTTTTCACCCTATCCACCCTCCAATCTGTGGCATGCTGGGTATTGCAGTCCGAATTGCACCCTCCGGTGGGGTCCGTGTAATTGTCATCATTTATACTCCCCAAATGTTTCAGTCAATGTTTATAGCCCTCCAGTGGGCTCCTGGAAACTGCTCCGATTTTCAATGAAAAAGTTCCTCCGTGCTGAAAGCTGGCTGCCGTTTTTTAAAACAGCCAGACAGACCTCTTCTTCGATTTATGAGGCGGTGCAATCTCCCATGGCCGAGGCCGCCGTGTCACAACATCCCAAGATTGCCCCTGAGCTCAGAGACGCCACTCCACAGAGGAAAGGGAAACACCTTTTATTCTTTAAAACCGGCTCACTTTCCCAAGTAATTTTCTGTCCCTTACGCGTTTCAATGCACCTGCATCTTATTCAATAGGGAAAGGGGACATCAAAAACACAGAGTAGACTGCAAAAGCTTTTCACCCTATCCACCCTCCAATCTGTGGCATGCTGGGTATTGCAGTCAGAATTGCACCCTCCGGTGGGGTCCGTGTAGTTGTCATCATTTATACTCCCCAAATGTTTCAGTCAATGTTTATAGCCCTCCAGTGGGCTCCTGGAAACTGCTCCGATTTTCAATGAAAATGTTCCTCCGTGCTGAAAGCTGGCTGCCGTTTTTTCAAACAGCCAGACAGACCTCTTCTTCGATTTATGAGGCGGTGCAAACTCCCACGGCCGAGGCCGCTGTGTCACAACATCCCAAGATTGCCCCTGAGCTCAGAGACGCCACTCCACAGAGGAAAGGGAAACACCTTTTATTCTTTAAAACCGGCTCACTTTCCCAAGTAATTTTCTGTCCCTTACGCGTTTCAATGCACCTGCATCTTATTCAATAGGGAAAGGGGACATCAAAAACACGGAGTAGACTGTAAAAGCTTTTCACCCTATCCACCCTCCAATCTGTGGCATGCTGGGTATTGCAGTCCGAATTGCACCCTCCGGTGGGGTCCGTGTAGTTGTCATCATTTATACTCCCCAAATGTTTCAGTCAATGTTTATAGCCCTCCAGTGGGCTCCTGGAACTGCTCCGATTTTCAATGAAAAAGTTCCTCCGTGCTGAAAGCTGGCTGCCGTTTTTTCAAACAGCGAGACAGACCTCTTGTTCGATTTATGAGGCGGTGCAATCTCCCACGGCCGAGACCGCCGTGTCACAACATCCCAAGATTGCCCCTGAGCTCAGAGACGCCACTCCACAGAGGAAAGGGAAACACCTTTTATTCTTTAAAACCGGCTCACTTTCCCAAACAGCTGACAATATGGGATTTATGAGTGGCACGCAGTCTGAGGCCCATCCAAGGGCTTTGAATGAAGGCAGCTTGGTAATTAACGTGCCTCCATCTGTGGATCAATGATGACACACACTACAAAATCCAGAAAGCATTGCGCACATAAAGGACGCTAAACAAGGTATTTAAGTGTGGGTGTGTCAGCACGAACTCATTTGTTAATAAAAACGGTAATGAACTGAGTACAGACTTTCAGACCAATCTATACACAGCGGAAGAGATAATTAAAATTATTAAAAGAGCAAAATCAAATGGGGCGCCAGGCCCGAATGGCATTCCACAAGCTGTGTACAAATATTCACCGGAATTTTGGGGGCCTTGCCTGGCCGAACTGTACTCAGATGTCCAAAATTTAAACCAAGTCCCAGAAAGCTGTCAAGGATCAATATTCATGCCAATTTATAAAGGTGGTGAAAGATCCAAACCGAACAACTATCGTCTAATAGCGTTGCAGGATGTTGAGGCAAAATATTTTGCAACACTACTTCTAAACGATCTGGTTACCTGGTCGAATGAAAAAGAGCTGATCCCCATTAATCAAACGGGGTTCAGGAAGGGGATTGGAACTATTGCCAACATCCTATCTATCACCATGATTGCGGAGAAGTGTATGAGTAAAAAGCAGGAACTAAACATGTGTTACGTCGATCTTCAGGCGGCGTTTGACAGTGTCGATCGTAATTTATTGTGGATGAAATTGAGAGCATGGGCCATTCCGGAAAGTATTTTAAGGGGTTTGCTCCTATTTTATTCGGATACATGGTCGCAAGTGAAAATAGGTGATGGCACCCGGCTATCGAGAAAAGTCCCTACAACGATAGGTCTCAAACAGGGATGTGTTCTCGCGCCTCATTTATTTAATCTCTTCATCTCGGATCTATCGGGGCTATTGAATAGTTGCAATGCTCATCCGCCGAAACTAGGTGATTTACAGCTCAACCATCTGGCCTATGCCGATGACATAGTGCTTATGAGTTTAACGAAGGTGGGTCTAACCAGACTAGTAAACGAACTTTCGGTTTACTTGCTGGCAAATAAATTGGCCTTAAACATCGCAAAAACAAAAACTATGCTGATAACCAATCACCGCGGAGCACATCACGCTATTTGGTTAAAAGGAAAACCATTAGAGAAAGTTTCAGCATACAAATACCTGGGCTTCTACCTTGATGATAAGCTTAATTTAAAAGAACAGAAGAAATATTTGACTCAAAGAGCGGGAGCCTTGATATTTGGTTTAAGTACGTTGTCAAAAAAACTGGAAGGTCCATCACTCAAACCCTTATTAACTGTGATGGCCAACAAAGTTCTCCCAACCCTGACCTATGCAAGTGTGGCAATGCACGGAACGGATGCGGACCTATTGAATAGTTGAACAACTAAAATTTATAAAAAGGTTCTACGATTACCCAGTATGGCATCACCAGCGCAAATGCGACTCGAATTTGGATTAAAAAATGAAGCCCTGGGCAGACTATACTCATACATTAAGATGTGGTATCAAATAAAGCAAAAAGCAGTTAATAACAATCTCAATACCTATTTATGGCAAGAACTTCAATCCCAAAAAAAATTCAAAGCCAATCAATTCCTTATGTATGCTTTGGAGGCCACAAGCTCAAAAACTTTATGGGATACAAATTTGTCATTTACTTTATTAAAACAGATTTTAAATAAAGCAGCTAAACTTCATTCACTTGTTTTGGATAAAGAAATTTTTTCTCATCGTTCGCACTCCTGGACTGTAATAAATGGCTATAAGACACTGACACCGGCACTGTATTTGGAAACAACTTACTCCATTTTTATTAAAAGAAAGCTGATGTCATTGAGATTTGGTAACTTTCCAACATTAGCTGATGAACCAGCCTGGAAACGGCAGGTAGCTGTCTCATGTCGTTTGTGTGGCAGCTCCAAAGAAGATCTTATACATATAATTTGCCATTGTAAGACGCTGTCTAAGGAACGGTCATATTATTTAAAGAGTAGTTTTCAGATTAAGAAGTTGCGAACATGTAGATCTGCTATTATTGGATGCCTGGACATAACTGCTCCTCGGTTACATTGTAAGCTGGTGAAGTTCTTGCAGGCATTTGAGAAACGCATTAAACACCATGAAGATATGTAACGCTAACAATATGAACTATTGCACAATGATGTAAATATTGGTCGGAAATCTTTGAGTTTTACTTTTTGCCTTATAATAGATGTTTTATTGTTAATTTTAACGTAATTTTATAAAACAAAACAAAACATTTTCTTTATAAAATGGATGGGTTTTTATCTAGTAAATTGTTATGGTTTTAATTAACTGAACAATAAAGTTTATTATTACTTATTACTGCATTTGTCGAGCCTCTGATGAGAACAAGAAGTTCAGAAACGCGTCAGGCTAAAATCTATGACATGAGAGCTGGAAACATATCGGACTGTGGTGTTCGCTCTTACCCGTGATCTTGCTGTTTAGTGCATCCTTGCCTGTGGGTAACTTGGAGTGAGATGTTAACGCGTCAGCCCAGCCGCGAAGGTTGCACGATCCCGGGATCACTGGGGGTCACGGTGCCCGGAAATTCTGCCGAGCCCAAGGAGTGAAACAGCTGACAATATGGGATTTATAAGTGGCACGCAGTCTGAGGCCCATCCAAGGGCTTTGAATGAAGGCAGCTTGGTAATTAACGTGCCTCCATCTGTGGATCAATGATGACACACACTACAAAATCCAGAAAGCATTGCGCACATAAAGGACGCTAAACAAGGTATTTAAGTGTGGGTGTGTCAGCACGAACTCATTTGTTGAGCCTCTGATGAGAACAAGAAGTTCAGAAACGCGCCAGGCTAAAATCTATGACATGAGAGCTGGAAACATATCGGACTGTGGTGTTCGCTCTTACCCGTGATCTAGCTGTTTAGTGCATCCTTGCCTGTGGGTAACTTGGAGCGAGATATATATATATATATATACACATACAAAATAAAGAGCCAAAGGACCCATCTTCTTTTTTTATATACAATCCCAGGTAGTTGGCAAGAAAAACACAGGCAATCACCAATAACTCTGTGCAATTAGACTCCCCGATTTAACCTATATTGTAATGAAAAAAACCATACAGAAATCAATATATAAACTGGACATTCCATGAAGCGCCAAAATCAGAAACAATGCTGTCCCCATCGCTTCCCTACCCACAGTGGGATGCTCAGGAGTCAATTGAAACTCCAACTCCCAGCATTCCAATAGCCACTTAGTACAGATGCGTCAGTGGGAATGCCACCCGCAGCCAGCTCTGATCCTGTATAATGGATGCCGAGCCCACATCAGTACTTGGTGGTGGTCTGGAAGGTTGCTAAACGTAGGTGGAAGAGTGGTGTCAGATCTTTGATGAAGTAAGGGAAAGAGCTGGTGCTTGGCTAAACTGTAGTGGAACAGAAAGGAGAGGGGGAAATGGAACGCAGTGAGTCCCGTACGGTGTGCTTTCTGCCCACAATACCCATGTGACCCGCAGGGTTACCATATGATGAGATGTGTACGAACGGCGTACCCCGGGATGTTAATCCTCAAGGGAATGAAGACGTAATTGAAAGCATATATTGACACTGTCAAGAGCTTCAACAGTGTGTTGTGGGTCCAGAATTTGCCCAATGAACATTATTGTGTACATAAATATAACCAAACAACATGGCAAGAGTTATGAGGTTAGGTATGAGTGCAAGAGCAAGTGATGCTAGTGGTTGGTATATACTGCCAGCCCTAAGCAAACCAAAATTAAAAGCGTGGCAGCATACAACAGAACTACCAGCTGTGAGCACCAGTGGGAACTTTAAATTATATAAATTGGTGTAGAAGCCCAAACCCAGCCAGATGATTGTATCACCAGAGCGAATGTAAATAAGCAAGCATGGCGGCACATAAAACAATTGGAAAGTGTAATCACTATCAGGGTCTTTGAATTATACATATAGTTAAAGCCATGCAGCTAGCTTAGCCAAATTGGTACACAACCTAACACAAAACAGTTTGCTGACACCAAAAATATGTGGCCAATAAAGACCTTATGACCCGCATGGAGCAGGTGAAGCACGTCTTGAAGGGACAGAATATAGCATTACCTCACTAAGGAATTAATTTCCGAGTGCAGCTCTGACAACATATATAAGTGGGAATTGCATTCCTTACAGGCAACGACTATTGAGAATGTCTATTTATTCTGATGAAACTGAGATAAAAGACAATCTGAAATGTACACTTAATAACTTTTTCTCCCCCGTAAGTGTGTGACAATAGGACTGCACCACGCCCCAGACATGCATGACCTTTCAAAGACTTGAAATATGGGTAAGTAGAGAACATGTGCATGATTGGTCTAAACCACAGTTAACAAGAAAAGCATGTGTTTCGCCTGGGGGGGTTGTAGCTGTATAAAATATGTTTAAACTCGGTTTAACCAACGACAAATAGAACAAGGAGTAGAGGTCAACATTATTATTACAGGACAACACTTCGCTTAGCACCCCATAGTAACCTCACCATACTGTTTTACATAGAGAGCTATCCTGAATTTGGAGTGATATAGTCCTTACCCTAGGATGGTTATGGCCAAAGGAGCACTACGAGTTCGAAGAGGAATTAGATTGGGACAATAGATTTTGTTAAAGTATGATATGGTATACATGTGGATCAATCCTTAACCTCGCTGATGCACTCTTTTGTCTCTTAGGTACTTCTGAAGATATAAGACCAACACAGGTGAGAGCTTTAGGTCTCACAAATGGGCATAGTATGCATGCAAAGCAAGGCAGGGATACTTAATATAGCCCTGACAAAGGCCCCAGACTGGCCCTTTTTGTGGGCCGAAACATGTTGTCCTTTACTAACAACTAGATTCAACAAAACCCTATAAACCTTTTTTATCCATAGCCCAGGTACCCTGCAAATAAGGAATTATTTGGGTATACCTGAAGTTATGTTTAACTCTCCACTTTTCTTCTGGACCCTTGCTTATCCAGCCAAATGTTATCTAGGAACTTTCATTCTTTTGGTTGAGTGGTACCTCCCTACCAGGCTGTGGAGAGCCATCAATGAAGAAGCATGTCACACTAAAGTGAGTGAGGCATCATCTCCAATATCTTTGGATATACAAAAGGTATAAAGGAGTAATCATTCCTAGAACAAGATCCATATTTTCCTTTGTTCATTCAGTTCAGTTGCTCTTGTGTGTGATTAGAAGGAAGAGCATAAGGCAGGTCTAGAAATAGAGTAATTCCCCAGTAGCCTAAATCCCAGGCTCTCCGTTACATCTGGAAAACCTCCCCAAGGTACACTAAATACTTTGACCACTCACCATTGAGCTCCTAATGTTACCACTGTCAAACCTTTGTTAAAATTACCTAACAAACATTGAAGGGCCACTCTAATCACACAATCTTTGGAGGAATATTGTTTCTTTGAACGCCATTTTATTAAATCCTTTCAATGTCTAGAATATGCTTCCAAAGTAGATGGATTCCTAAACCACATCATTATAGATGTTAGATGACATATCTTTTTTTATAGCCCAGCCCTCTCAACTGCCAAACTGAAAGATTTAAGTGATCTAGAGGAAGTGAACCCTGGTTTATGAAGAGAGATGGAAACAATGGAATTTTCCACTGAGGTAAGCAAGTCATTGACAGAAGAGGAAACCTGATCTCCTTGGCCAGAAAAGGACCACTACTATGACTTTTGACTTTTCTCTCTGGACATTTAAGGTAACATCTTTGGAATTAGAGGGAAGAAAGGAAACATATAAAGGATCATGCAAGGACATTGAATCAACCAGAGCATCTGCCCTTCATGCCCATGGAGTTGTAAACTGTGCACAGAAGTTATCTAGCTGCGAATTGTTGAGAGAAACAAGCAGTTCCAACGGAGATTCCCAGAATCTGTGACATATCTCCTTGAAAACTATTCATGAGAGACAAAGATCTCAGGATGTTAGAAACAACCATTTCAAAATATCCACTTGGACAGTGTCCTTCCCCCGAAAGCTGTTGCTGAAATGGATAGAAGGCACTTTGCTGCCCATTTTCTTACCTTTACTGTCATCAGGTTAAGGAATGAAGATTTCCACCCTCTGTCTGTGGATATATGCCATCACTACTCAATTGTCTCTCTGAACTAACAGATGATGTTGTTTCTAAATATCCTGGAAATTCTTTAAGGCTTCCTGGACTACTGACAGCTCCTTCCAGTTTGAAGAATGTCATATCTGTTTCCTACTCCATCTTCCCTAAGCTGTGTGATTTAACAGAGTTGCACCCTAATCTGCTATGTCAGCATCAACTTTTAGAATATAAGGTGAATCAGGATTCAAAGGATTGCCACTGTCTGTGTTCTTTGGTCAGGTACTGTGCAGCTCTTTCCGTTTGTGCCGACTCTCAGTTGTCGAGTGTTTCGATAGCGAAGTCAAGGTGCCTATCTAGGCTTTGAGGTCTTTAGTTCGCTTTTGTCACTTGGTCTTTTCAGGATCCCTCGCCGACTTCTTCATGGCTTCTGCTCTTTCGACGTCGTCAGAGCAAACTTCGGTGTCCGACTCTACCCCTTGTGCTGGCTCTGCATCCTCAAAGTTGTCCTTGTTGTTACTGGATAGACCCAGGCCCTTCAAGGATTCCTGTGGTCTATGAATGCCAGCCATGGTGTGGTGCACCAGTCATTGCTTCAAACTTGTCTTGAGGGTCTTTGGTGCATATTTGACACAGGTTTTACAAATTTCTGCATTGTGATCCGTTGGGAGGCACAGGTTGCAGAGCTTGTGTGGATCCCTCTGCGCGAGGTAGTTAGGAGTGTTCTCAATACACCTTAGCTACCTCTCTCATGTGCATTATTTGGCCACGAGCTGTTTAATGACGGTGTCCCCTGTCGGGGTCAGGAAGGCTCCCTTCCTTAGTCTTTGGTGTTTACTCTTGGCCTTTGGTGATTCTCTGTTTCTTTGGTCAACTTTTTCTTCCTTTTTCTGCACATTTTCATACATTCTTGAAAGCTCCTCCAGTGTGCTTCCAGAACCAATGGCAAAAAAAGAACCTGAAGATGGTGACAATGCACAGGAACTTGGGGTGCGCCATCTGACGTCACACATGGGATGGACTTACCACCGAATCATGATCAATGACGTCCACACACAATAAAAAAGGAAAAGAGGAGAGAAGAAGGTCAAGACACAATTCTGGACCCAACAGCTTGATGGCAGAATGCATGCATAGCATGTGAAAAGGATTCATGCTGAAAAAATAAGTATTCTGAAGGGGGGACAGGGAAGGAAGCAAGACTATTGTAGAACCCTAAACGTGTTGGAGAAAAGACCCCTAGGGCCCTCAAAGCCCCGCACCAAAGCTTCAAATGGGGTGAGGGACTGAGTGGCACCTGCTGTCCTAGGGGGAAATAATACCCAGTGGCGAAGCTGAAAGCACTGGTGATCCTGGCGCTGTTGAAAATGTGCCCAAGTCAGCCTTGGATGAATAAGCAGCAATGAGCAGATTGATCGAGGCGGGCTGATTATGGGAAAGTTCATTCCCTGGGAAAGAGCCAGGTTTTGATTCTTTTCCTAAACTGCATCAGATCTTCTGACTGTCTGATATTGGTGGGGAGTTTATTCCAAAGCTTTGCTGCTGCAATACTGAAAGCTCTCCCACCTGATGTTATCTTTCAGAATTTGGGCACCTAAACCAAATTGGCCGAAGATGAGCATAAACTCCAGGTGGGGACATACGATGCAAATTTGTACTGCATGGGTTTGGATCCAACACTGTGCAGAGCTTTGAATACTAGGCAGAGGGGTTTAAACGTTATCCTTTCTGACACTGGGAGCCAGTGTAGCTCTGTCAGCGTTTGCGATGTGGATGAATATCTTGGTCATGCTAGAGCCATCTAGGCCGCCATTGTCTGGACCCTCTGCAGTTTCTCAACCAGGTATTTTGGAGACTCTAGCAGCAGTGTGTTACAGCAGTCTAGTCTACTCAAGATAACGCTTCTAACTACCAGTGCTCTGGCCTGTGAGGATAGCATCCGTAGAATCTTTCGGAGCACCCTGATAAGAGCAAAACAGCATCCAGCAGTTTTGTTGATCTGGGTTTCTAGGCTCAGTTTGTCGTCGAACATAACTCCTAAATTGCGCACCGTCTCTGAAGATCTTAGAAGAATATAGGTCGGTATAGGCCAGAAATCATTTGGTAGTAGACAAAGAACTTTGCCTGCTGCACAGCACAGGATCTCTGTCTTGTCTGCATTGAATTGAAGAGAGTTTTCTCTCAGCCAGTCTGAGGCATCCTTCATGCAGGTATGGAAATCTTCCAGTGAGGTCAATTGGTCCCCCTCCAATGACAAAATAAGCTGCGTGTCATCTGCATAATTAATAAGGCTAACGTTATGAGCTTTAATGTCAGCCAGCAATGGTCTCAAATATACATTAAATAATATTGGACTAATAGCAGATCCCTGAGGAACACCATATGGGTTGTTAGTGAACTTAGATTGAAACAGTGAGAGAGCCACTGTCTGTCGTCTTTTAGGGAGGTATGATTGGAACCATTTCCATGCTGTGTCCGCTATCCCTACATCCTTAAGCCTGGCCAGAAATATCTCATGGTTAATAGTGTCAAAGTGGCGGACAGGTCAAGCAGAATCAGTATTGCTGACTGCCCCCTGTCCGTCTGCATTCGAAGATCGTTCAGCATGGTTACCAGAGCTGTCTCCGTTCCATGCCCTGGGCGGAAACCAAATTGCACATACTCCAGTATATTGTTGGTTTCCAGAAACTGGGAGAATGCTTTACTGACCACCCGCTCTATGATCTTTATTGGGTACAAGATGGTGATGGCTACCGGACCTGCGGGCTTCGGAGCAGAGAAAGCTGATTTTCACTATGTTGGTCATCCGGTTTTCCCAATCACCAGGTGCTCCCGCCCCTGTCCGCTGCAGGGCCGTTTGTTGGGGCAAGGGTGCAGCCCCTGAAATCGACTTAGAATAAGCTATAAGGCCCCCGGGGACACAGAGCTCGGATAATCAGCACCTTACTCCATCCCTGGTCTGGTCACCTGCTAATCATTTTAAATAACTTTAGTGGATTTTATTGTAACCAACTCAGAATAATTGAAGTAACCTTAAATTAGTAACGAGCAGTAGCTAAGCTAACTATAAAAATAACGCTTCACCCAGCTTGTCTCTCGAATTTTCAAACCTAAAATCTTGAGCCTACTTACTGTGCCAGTAATCCGAAGTCATTAGGTGACTTTTGTGTGGGAGCTCATAGTTGCCTCAATTCGTATGGTTACAAAAGAAGATTCCTGCTTTTGTATACGTGTGACTAATCTCCAAACCCATTCCAAGAGGGCTGATCATTTGTTGTACTTACAAGTATGTAAAGAACAGATGCTCAGGAATATTGTCCAATTGTTGAAGTTTCTCAAAGTCTAAGATATGAAAGTATTAAAAAGTCTGTTATGCGTAGGTGATTGAGCATGGATTTCTAGAATGTTAAATTCTCCCAAAAATTATTCAATGCATAGAATGAAAAGTCTTGTGACACTTTATTCTTATAAACGTAGTCGAGGGTTGGTGAATTTATACAAGACGTAAGATCATAAAGGATTGTAACAGCACACTAGAGTGACATGATTGACTGTGAAGACTTTATGGACCCTCATTATGAGCAGGTTTTTTTTAAATTATGATACGTGTGGTAACTGCTTTTACCTCACATAGTGCAATCATTCATTTTGTGATAAATATTAGCCCTTAGCATTTCATCATTGCACAAAATCAATGAGTGTTATCTCCAGACTAGAAGTGTTTTAGTTTTTTGCTTTGTATGTTTCTATTATTGCATTCCTGTTTGCCAGCATATGTTGCCCGAAGGTAAAGCGTCTTGTGATCTTCCACCAATATGTGTGATGCAGGTCCTTACAGCACCTGTGGCACAAGGGGGTCCCCAACCTTTCAGAGACCACCAGTCCTTCACGTGGCCCCCACTCAACTCAAGGAATATCCTGTGAGATATGGGAGGATCAGCCTCCCCCATCATTTTGCATCACGCCACTGTAATCTGTACTGATGTGTTTGAGGGTTTTGTTTATAGGCACGCGTGTAGGCGGTGCTGTTGGAGTATGTGCTGTTTTTCCCTTCCGTCTTCTGTGCGTTCTTCATTCATTGTGTCACAGTTAGCAAGAACCTGTGAGTTAAGTAAGCTAGCATTGAGTCTCATGGTTTACCATAGTACTGTTAAATTGTTCTGGTCATCATGAAAGCTGGTTAGTTCTTTTTTTATTAAGGCTATTCCTACAATTGGTGCAAGATTACACAGGTCAACAGAACAACTGCCTTTAGGGTTGTTTCCGTGCAATGGTTCTTTTACTCGCCCAAGATTATGGGGCTTTGTTATTAACATCTATAAAGAGGAGGCTGCAGTATCAAGCAGCATTGTGTGGGTTGTAAATGCTGTTATCTAATCACATGCAGCATAAATGGACCAATCCCACTTTGAGGGATGAACAGCAGGGATGTGTCAATGTGTTTATCCATTTTATAAGGTAGGAAGAAGGTGAATTTACATGCGAGAGTACAACAAACACAGGGCACCAGGGAGAAGTATTAGTGAATGCTTAGCTACCTCGGGACTCATCCGTTTTGCAACAGTGCCTGTAAACACAGTCACAGTGAAAGGGACAGTTAAACCAGACATACCAGACAAAGAGTTGAAAAGTAGTAATGTTAGCTTTGATATGTCTGCCCCTTCGTGTCAATGGTCTGTGGCATCAGGTATAACTATGGACAGCTCAGTTGGCTGAAGCCCCAGCTGCAGCATGTACATTAAATGGTGAAGATTTGGCTTGCCAGTAGTTTTGGTGGTATTCAGTGAAAGTGGACCACCTGGAATTAGCAGTGTGTGTACAGTTGAGACACTGTTCAGCAGTGCTCAGCATACACTTTGACATACTTTGGGGGTACTACATTTTAGAAGCTCCTGGGGGAGGCAAACACAGGACTGGACCTGGACTTTAGGGTTAATACCCCATCTTGACATTAAACGATAGTACATTTGGATCTGCAAGGACAGGACAAAAAAATAAAATAGTTCTGGAATCAGGGAGGCCAGCTCTTTAAAGTTGGTAAAGCCCCCAATGGCAAGGATGTGAAGGGAAGGTCTTGGCCTCCCTCTAGGACCTTGAAGATATTAAGTTCTCCCACCCTCTTCCATGAAATACATTGCTAAGCACACACGTTGTCACACTAAATACAGCCAATACAAAGGGTCCCTCAGCGCCATACGTCAATATATATTGAGAATGAATAATACCTGCTGTCCACACCATTTTTATTGCTTTGGGTGGCCTGGAATAGTCTGAACTATAATACTTTTAGGACTGCCATTTTTTAGGAGTCAGTAGTTGTGCTGGGACTGTCAGTGGCAGCATTGGCAGGGGCAATGGGTGTTTCAGGCTGCAGTGACCTCCAGAGAATGACCCTCGCACTTTTTTTTCAAATTAAGCACTGAAGTACATCTCCCGCTATGGCAGCTGACTGCTGAGCAGGTACACCTTTATGCCAAGCTAACCTTCTTTTTGTTCTTCACAAACAAGCTCCCAAAGCAGGAGATTTTATGGTGAAAAACAAACATCAGTGACCCCGACGTACCATCTGTATTCTCCCTGCGCCTGAGGAGCCATTGTTTCTCTTCCATGCTTGGCACTTACATGACTCGCATGGCAGACCTAAGTAGGGCAGCTTTGCTTAGGGAGGAAATCCCAGAAACGGCTGAACTTCCTGGTACATGAAAAGCAGTGACCCTTCGATGGGAAGGTCACTGCTTTTGACTGACAGCTGGAAGACGCACCAGCTGTCAACCAGCAAATCGAACATTCTAAATTGATATTGATGATTCAGGTTTTCTTTATTTTTATAACTATAAAAATGAATCCAACAAGGAACATTACTTTGTTTGCCTGGTTAGGTTTTTAATTCCACTTTCACCACAGTCTATTTGAATTTGCATCTGTTCAGACTACACACAGCGCCAGGACAGCCTTCCGGGAGAGATGTGAGCTATACAATCTGGTAAATGTGAGCTCGACTGAAGTGGCGTAGCGAACCCCCCGGTTTAGCAGCACAAGCGGGGTGTCACTGGGGCCCATGGGCTGGTGAACTCACTCCCTCTACAATATTCATAATTTATGGGCCTCATATGTCCGCATGTTTGTCGGAAACGGTCATAAATAGCACCCTTACGAAATGTTACGTCAGACGGCTGTGCAGTGAAGAAAGCAAAAAAAAAGAAATTATGAAATGGGGAACCACAGGTAGAGGGAAATGGAAGGTGTAAGCGATAGAGATAAAAACAAAATGTAAAAGTAAAGAAGGGGAGAAAAAAGATGAGTAGATGCAAATGGTAAATAAAGAAAGGAAAGGGTGACCGAAAAGAAGAACACATGAAAGGGAAGAATGAAGGAAATGTGAAAGGTGGGATGAATAGGTGACAGGGAGGCAGCGTGAGTGAATTGATGGCAAGGTGAAAGGATGTACAAAATGTAAGGGTAAAATGATAAATGGAAGGTTAAAAGACGAATATAAGGAAAGGTGAAAGCATGGACTGAAGAGTGAAAGGATCAATAAGTGGCAGTCTGAATGAATGGAAGAGTGAACAGGTATGTGAAATGATGAGAAAGGAAGAGAAAGGTTTGGTCAGTAGAAAGATGAATAGATGCAGAGATATAATGATACTTGCAAGAATTCTTGTTTATATGCAACAAAGAAAGGATAGAGGGGTTAAACAAAGTTTAATTGGATGTGTGAGTGGATGGAAAGATGAAAGTAAGAGCAGGCTGATCAATGAATAGATGGAAAGGTGATAGGATGGAGGGATAAGATGGCTGAAAGGAGGAAGAAAGTGTGAATGAAACTCTTCTAAGGAGGGTCGGCTTCGCTGGCTTTGCAGGCTCAGTGTGACTACAGGTAGGATCAAAGTGGGGATTATTTAAATTTTCTGGCTACTTCCTTTGCACGACAGGGCAGGAGAACTGCTGATTAATGCCTGGTCTTCCATTTTGCCAAACTCCCCCTAATAATGCACAATGATAAAATCAGCCCCTGGGAATGGAAAGAGCTAGGGAAGAGTATAAATAGACCAGCTTTGAATTGAGGTGAGAGAAGACTGAAGTTCTAACTAAAGTTAAATGTCATTGAATTAGAGAAATTAATGATGATCTGAGATATGGGTGAGATTTGGTTTGTATTTTATTTGGCTGCATTCTTTCACCTTCACTATCAATTTTCTCTTATACTTCATGATTTGGAGCAAGAGGCAAGTCTCTTACCTGACCAGCTCTGGCGTTTCATCATTAACTGGAAGGATAGTCACTGAAATGGTTCGTTCAACGGTGTGCTTCCCATCAAAGAGATGCACTGTGAACCTGTCCGCAAGGCTTTCGGAGTCATCGTGCATGTACATCACATTCATTCCTGAAACATCGAAAACAGTACATGGGGAGTTATGGAGCTCATTCACATTTCATTGTTTGTTGTCAATACCTTCGACAGATGATAGCAGATATTATCAAGCGTAGATATATTTAACAGTACTTAGCAATTAGCAAACAGGCTTTCAATCTATCAGTGCAAATATATATCTGACACTGGTGGTTGCTGTAGGAGAGTAGGGTCTGCTATCCTATGGTCACCCCAAATTTTTGCTTTTTGCTTCACTGGTTTCTGACTTAATGTGGCTGTGGGCCTGCTAATCAGACCCACAGCCTGCTGTTCTCTCTCTAAATTGTAACCCATGCACTTTAGGTGCATAACGAAATTGGAACTGGTTCACCTTATTGGCCCCTGTAACAGTGTACCCAGGTACCCAGGGCATAGGTGCTTCCAAGGCCTACCAGGGGCTGCAGCACGTATTGTGCCACCCCTGGCCCGGCCTCCATATTTGACACAACTGGCTGATCACTCAGCTGGGGTAAGTCGGTGTAACCACCCCTTACTTAGGTGTAGTATGCCTATACCTAACTTAAAATGGACACATATGTTCCTATCAGCCACTCCTATGGAAGGCCTCATCAATCCTGGAGGCAGAGTGCTTGGAAATATGTGAGATGGTGCTCTGGCATGAGCTGAGCCTGTCTGCAGCTTTCGGAACCATGTCCTTTAGCTGTTTCATGATACTGCCATACCATATACTCTTAAGTGCATTATAATCCTCGCGGTTAAATGCTATCTTAGGTTTGGCTTTATCAAAACATGTCGAGTAAGGTGTCATACGAATTGGAATACTACCCCCTCGCCAGTTCTGGCGACGGGGGTAGCATTCCACCCTTCTAGAGGGACACGACATGTACCTAGCCTGAACCCCGGTTAAAGTTAAACAGAGCCTCAGCATCACAAGATGGATGCTGCCACCGCAGACACAAGTCTGACCTCCTGCTGCTGGGAGTCCTTCCAGCGAGGGCAGCTTGGACAAAGGGTTTCCTGCCTTGGGAGGTGCTAGCACCACCCCAGACAGGATTTTGTGTATTGGGTAGGACAGGGCTGAATAGAATCAGACATGCCTGGGGCACACAAGGTGTCCGTGTGCATAGGCCAGTTCAAACCGGTGCTGGGGCTTTCCTGCCCCAGTCCTGGCGTGAAACTGGACAAAGGAAAGGGGGTGTAACCACCCCCCTTCCTGGTTCCACCCAGAGGAGGGACCTAGTAGGTGATCCGGCCCCCCAGATTCGAATAAGAGTGGGAGCTGTGTCCTGAGACTTCAGATCATCCTGAATCAACTTGAAATACAGAAGAAGACTGGACTTCGACATTCTCCTGCTCAGAAGACGGAAGAGAATCTCCCTTGTGGCCAAGGAGTGACCACCCTGTGAACACAGGCACCAACCAGCGATTCGACATCTGCTTTGCCGCCACCTCCCGCCGGAGCCCGAGCCCAGAGCCTGACAAGACCCAGACTCCCAGACTTCTCACTGCCCGATCCACAGTCCCTGAAAAGAAGGGACCCGTGGAGGCACCGAGAGACGTGGGACCGGACATCTTGGAAGACCCCCGAAAAGCTGACTGCGCAGCACCAGAGGCACCCTCGATGCTGTGCTTTGGGGTTTGAGAAGCCCCAACCTCGAGCAGCCTTTGCACCAAAGATCAGCCCCCCAGCATCTCCACGATCTGCGTGGGGCCCTTTTGCACCGTTCTACTCGACGCACCATCCCGGCCACTTGCCACGTGGCTAGCGGCCATCTTGGCGACGAAACCTACAACTTTCACTGCAGGTCTGGTTGCTCCAGACTTGCCCCTGCTCCTGTGAAAAGGAGCATCCGCTCTGACCTTGCTGGTCCGAGTGACAAGCCTTTCTTGATTCCTGCATGGCTTGCATTAGCCAAGGTCTGTTTGCTTCCATCTGGTTGCCGACACCGCCAACAGCGAGAAGCCAGCGTGGGACAGCTCGTGACCGACTCCTGGATGTCTTCGACCCCTCGTGTCCACGTGGCTGCAGAGAGAAGCTACACCTCGATGCCTGTTTGCACCCGACATCGCCTGGTTCCAATCTGGTTCCACGGTAGTCACTGGCTAGTGACTTTGAACATTGTCCCCTCTGCTTTCAGGTCTTCACGACTTCAGATCCTCCCTTGGATCCACCGGAACTCTTCACCTCGAGCCGCCTGCAGCATCTTCAGCTCCAAGCACTATCGACCAGCGTGACGAAACCCGACACTACTTCGACCCTATGCACCCGCTTCCTGTGGGTGAGGTAACTCAGCTCCGCCGGTGTTCCCACACTGGTACACACCTCTAGGGTCTGTGTCTAAAGTTTCACTCCTCTAGGTCACTCGGAAGGTTCCTTTTTAACTAACTTTGTAACTTTTACGCACCATTGACATTGCATTGGTATTGCGTGCGCTTTCCGCACTGCACCCGAGTCCCGCGGGCCTTTCCCGACTTCATCACTGTTAGTCCCGAACAGCTCCAGCGATTCCCCAGGCCCTAGGCCTCTTCACTTTCCCCATAGTGGTCCTTATACCACTATTTTAGTATATGGTTTAGGTGACCCCTAGGGCTCATCCATATTCGTGCAACTTTTGTGTATTTTAACTGTGTTTTGTTTTAACGCTTGTGCTTCTGTGCTCATAAAGAGTATAGGGTATCTTTTGAGAAATAAATCTATATATATTTTCAATATATATCTGTGTGGTGTCCTTTCATTTGGTATTCAAGGGGATTGTGTATGGTAAAACAGCTTGCTTCACATGCCTTTACAGAGTTTAGCCTAAGACTGCTTAGTCCATGCTACCCCTAGGATAGCTTGTCTATAAGGTCGACTTTACAACCTGCACCATAAGGGTTGCTTGGCATGGTACAAGGTGATCACTAGAACTAGTGAGCATCATATACCAGGCCAACTTCTCACATTGGTGAGCAGCGGATTGGGATTTGAGCTTGCTGTTGTTTTACCATTACAATCTTTGAAAATATCATTTGAAAGATCATACAGGTACGTGATAGGTACACTAAAACAAGACTAAATATACTTAAGTTCTACTGAACTTAGTTGTTGTAGAGGATAGGGAGTAGCACACCCTGACTACAACTGCTAGATAGGTTTTGTAGGAAAACACAAGTGTAGGTAGATTGCAACACATCCACCACACTAGAGCAATGTCTGGAGCAGAGGGATCCACTGGACCCAACTCTGTTGAGAGTGACCCTCCAAGGGCACCATCCAAATTTGCTATCTTTCCATTTAAGGAACTGAGGCAATTGTGTTCCATGAGAGGAATCATAACAGGTCCTACTCCTACAGCAGGACACCTCAGAGAGCTGTTAGACCAGTCTGAAGCTCTAAAGAACCCCAAACCAGGCCCCTCAGGGACTGGTGCGGACGTTTCTCCTTCTGAAGATGATAACCCTGATGCCCCTGCCCCTGTCATCCAGATAGATGAGGAATACCAGACCCCTGGGAATTCTCAGCCTGAGGAAGAAGAAGGGGAGGAGGTGGAAGAAAGTGAGTCTGATGATGATAGAGATAGCCAGGTGTTAGTCAGCAGGCTTAACCAGGCTAACTTAAGCTTATTTGGGACTGAAGGTGGGTCCAACCCATTCAGACCCCCAAATGGACTTAACCAGGAGCATAGGAGGAGGAGGAATCACTCAGGTAAATCCAATACTTCCCATGTTTCTAGAGGTTCTCATGGCAACTCCAGAAGGGAGTTGACTAGCCCTCAGAGAAGGGAACATGAGGCCAAAATGAGAGAGGCTGAACTTAGGATCCAGAGACAAGAATTAGAAGTTGCCCTGGCCAAAGAGAAACTTGCTAGAGCAAGGCAGCCTAGAGAGAGTGGGTTAGAACCCACTGGTGGCAGCACTATCCCTAAGGATAAAGACAGGTCCTATGACAATAGAAACCTGAGTAAGATTGTGCCCCCCTACAAAGTTGGGGATGATATCCACAAGTGGATGACTGCACTTGAGAGAGCTTGCAAAGTACAGCAGGTCCCTCAGGAGCAGTGGGCAGCAATCTTGTGGCTCTCCTTTGAAGGTAGAGGCCGAGACAGACTCCTCACAGTTAGTGATGGGGATTCTAGAAACTACCTAGTCCTGAAGAGTGCTCTGATTGATGGGTTAGGCTTAACCACTGAACAGTACAGGTTAATGTTCAGAGATACCCAGAAGACACAGACTCAGGACTGGTCTGAATTTGTTGAATGTGCCACTAAGGCTCTGGAGGGCTGGTTGCTGGGAAGTAAGGTTACAGACTATGAAGGATTGTACAATTTGCTTATGAGAGAACAGATTTTAAATAACTGTCAGAACCAGCAGTTGCATCAACATTTGGTTGACTCAGATCTAACCTCTCCCCAAGAATTGGGAAAGAGGGCAGACAAATGGGTTAGAACCAGAGTTAAGCAAAAGAACCAGAACCAGAACCAGGGTGGTGACCAAAAGAAAACAGACCAGAAGGGTGGGGAGCAGAAAGCTAAAGACCAGAAGTCTTCAACAGGGCCCCAAATTAATACTGAGGGTGGGTCCCAAACTTCCAAGAAGAAGAAGAAAGAAGGTCAAAGAAAACCCTGGTGTAGCTTTTGCAAAAACACCACTCACTGGACAAGTGATTGTAAAAAGGGTGGAGCCCCCAACACTGCAGCCCCTAAGGCACCTGCACCCACTAGTACAGTTAGCAGTGTTGGTCCACAGACTAAGGGGGTAGTGGGTATCACCTTGGGAACTGAGGGATATTCTGACCTAGTCAGAGTCCCCACACAGGCTGTTCTGATTTGTGATGGGGAGATTGATTTTTCCCCTACTGTCAGTCCCAATAATCTGGGCAAGTACAGACAGACACCTCTGATTAACAAAAAAGTGGCTCAAGCATACAGGGACACATGCGCCAGTGTCACCATGGTGACGCCTAGCTTTGTGGACCCTGGACAGTACCTACCAGGTGACAATTACCTGGTGACCAATGCCAGCAATGTCACTACTCCACATAGTGTGGCAATTGTGAACTTTTCCTGGGGAGGGGTAACCGGCCTAAAAAGAGTTGTGGTTAGTGCTGATCTCCCAGTAGAATGTTTGTTGGGCAATGACCTGGAGAACTCTCTATGGTCAGAAGTTGAGTACAGGACTCATGCAGAGATGTTAGGGATATCATCACATGTCCTTGCTGTGACCAGGTCACAGGCCAAAAAGTGCCTCTCTGAACCTCAGGTCTTGGATCCTGGAACAATGGACCAAGTACCTCCCAAGACAAGGAACGGGAGGGTAAAGGCTGTGCCTTCCCAAATGCCTACAAGTGAGGATCAGCCTTCACAGGAAGATGATTCTGAGACCCCTGAAGGAACTGTCCCTATAGAGCTTGAACCTGATCAGGTTGAGTTTCTGGGGACAGGGGGACCTTCTAGGGCAGACTTGGGGCAGGCTCAGTTATCCTGTCCCTCTCTTGAACCCCTCAGACAGCAGGCTGCTGCTGAGGCTGCTGGGAATGCTCAAGGTACCCATAAGGTCTATTGGGATAATGGGCTCCTTTATTCAGAGGGTCGAGACCCCAAGCCTGGTGCAACCAGGAGGTTGGTCATACCTCTGCAATTTAAGGGCTTCCTACTTACCTTGGCACATGATATTCCCTTAGCAGGACACCTAGGCCAGAACAAAACATGGGACAGACTTGTCTGTCACTTTCACTGGCCTCACTTGTCAGAAGATACAAAGGAGTTTTGTCGCTCCTGTGTAACCTGCCAAGCAAGTGGCAAAGCAGGTGGTACCACAAAGGCCCCCCTTATACCATTACCTGTGGTGGGGGTGCCCTTTGAAAGAGTGGGGATTGGCATTGTTGGACCAATGGATCCCCCTACAGCATCTGGGCACAGATTTATACTGGTGGTGGTGGACCATGCCACCAGTTACCCAGAGGCAATTCCACTTAGGACCACAACAGCTCCTGTTGTGGCCAGGGCCTTACTTGGAGTTTTCTCCAGAGTGGGGTTTCCTAAGGAGGTAGTATCTGACAGAGGTGCCAACTTCATGTCAGGATACTTGACAGCAATGTGGAAGGAGTGTGGTGTCAACTATAAGTTCACCACTCCCTACCACCCACAGTGCAATGGGCTTGTTGAGAGATTTAACAAGACCCTAAAGGGCATGATCAAAGGATTACCTGAAAAGCTCAGGCGAAGATGGGATATCCTTCTGCCCTGCCTTCTGTTTGCTTACAGAGAGGTCCCACAAAAGGGGGTTGGCTTCAGCCCCTTTGAATTGTTGTTTGGGCACCCTGTAAGAGGACCCCTATGTCTGGTGAGGGAAGGATGGGAGTTACCTCTCAAAAAGCCCAAGCAAGACATAGTGGACTATGTACTTGGTCTCCGCTCCAGGATGGCTGAGTATATGGAGAAGGCATCCAAAAACCTTGAGGCTAGCCAGGAATTACAGAAAGCCTGGCATGACCAAAAGGCTGTCCTGACTGAGTACCAGCCTGGACAGAAGGTGTGGGTGTTGGAGCCAGTGGCCCCAGCAGCACTCCAAGACAAATGGTCTGGACCCCATACCATCCTGGAGAAAAAGGGAGAGGTTACCTACTTGGTGAACCTTGAAACTCCCAGGAGCCCCCACAGGGTGCTCCATGTTAACAGGCTGAAAGCATATGTTGACAGGGCAGACATGGGCTTGCTCATGGCTACAGATGAGGGGCAGGAGGAAGAGAGTGACCCTCTCCCAGACCTGCTGACTCAGAACCCTGAAGATGGCTCAGTTGATGGTGTGGCCTTAGATGGCAGCCTCACTGAACATCAGCAACATGACTGTAGACAGGTTTTGCAGTCATATCGACATATGTTCTCCCTGACACCCAGTCAGACTAACTGGTGTACCCATGTGGTGGACACTGGT
Source organism: Lissotriton helveticus (assembly GCF_964261635.1). NCBI lineage: Eukaryota > Metazoa > Chordata > Amphibia > Caudata > Salamandridae > Lissotriton > Lissotriton helveticus. The sequence goes on from NC_136059.1 coordinate 1,098,057,524, forward strand.
GATAGTCTTCCTGTAAAGAACAAAATGTACAGGCAGCCTGACCATGTCAGAGACTGTATCAAGGCTGAGGTGCAAAAGATGCTGGAATTAGGTGTCATTGAGCCTTCAGAGAGCCCCTGGGCTAGCCCAGTGGTTCTGGTCCCCAAACCTCACACCAAAGATGGAAAGAGAGAGATGAGGTTCTGTGTGGATTACAGAGGACTCAATGCTGTCACCAGGACAGAATATTTAACAATAAGGGGTGGTGATGGACAGAGTTTCTGAATTAAGCAGAATACTCTCACCCAGTCAAGAGATCAGGGCTAGATCCAACACCGTTTTTTAGCTCACTGCACCATCCCAGTTCAGAACCTGGCTATATGCAAATTAGTCTGTTCCTGTCCCAGTGCATGATGGGAACAGGGCAAACCAAACTACCAAGCCAATTCTTACACTGGGAAGGAAACAAGCTTCCGGGGACCGGTTTCTGGCATTTCAGTCGTCGTCGGCCCGGCTTGCTTGAATCCTGATGGTGCAATGAGCAAGGAACTCACATCTGAGTATACCCTTCCACGCTTAGGGTGGACAAAATATTTAACAATATTGCTCACTGCTCCATCAGGATTCAAGCAAGCCGGGCCGACGAGGCTGAAATGCCAGAAACCGGTCCCCGGTAGCTTGTCTCCTTTCTGGTGAAGAATTGGCTTGGTAGTTTGGTCTGCCCTGTTCCCATGATGCACTGGGCCAGGGACAGACTAATTTGCATATAGCCAGGTTCTGAGCTGGGATGGGGCAGTGAGCTAAATAACGGTGATGGATCAAGCCCTGATCTTTGGACTGGGTAAGAGTGGTCTGCTTAATTCAGACACTCTGTTCATCACCACCCCCTTTTCTGAATCGTTTTTGGCCACTATAGGTGTGGCAGGGTATACTCAGACATGAGTCCCTTGCTCACTGCTCCATCAGGATTCAAGCAAGCCGGGCCGACGAGGCTGAAATGCCAGAAACCGGTCCCCGGTAGCTTGTCTCCTTTCTGGTGAAGAATTGGCTTGGTAGTTTGGTCTGCCCTGTTCCCATGATGCACTGGGCCAGGGACAGACTAATTTGCATATAGCCAGGTTCTGAGCTGGGATGGGGCAGTGAGCTAAATAACAGTGATGGATCAAGCCCTGATCTTTGGACTGGGTAAGAGTGGTCTGCTTAATTCAGACACTCTGTTCATCACCACCCCCTTTTCTGAATCGTCACCAGGACAGATGCACACCCTATTCCAAGGGCAGATGAGCTCATAGACAAATTGGCTTCTGCCAAGTATTTGAGCACATTTGACTTGACAGCTGGCTACTGGCAAATCAGGTTAGCTGAGGAGTCTAAAGCCAAGACAGCATTTTCTACCCCCAGTGGGCATTATCAGTTTGTGGTGATGCCCTTTGGTTTGAAAAATGCACCTCCCACCTTCCAAAGGTTGGTGAATCACGTCCTTACTGGGTTGGATAACTTTTGTGCAGCATATCTGGACGATATTGCTGTCTTTAGTTCCACCTGGGAGGATCACCTGGTCCACCTGAAGGAAGTGCTAGAGGCCCTGCAAAAGGCAGGCCTCACTATCAAGGCAACCAAGTGCCAGATAGGGCAGAGTAAGGTTGTGTATTTGGGCCACCTTGTGGGTGGAGGCCAAGTTCAACCTCTGGAGAGTAAGATTCAGACCATAAAGGACTGGACTCCTCCAACTACCCAGATTTAGGTCAGAGCTTTCTTGGGCCTGACTGGGTACTACAAGAAGTTTGTTAAGAACTATGGGTCCATTGTGACTCCTCTTAATGATCTGACATCCAAGAAGATGCCCAAAAAGGTTCAGTGGACAGAATCCTGTCAAAAGGCATTTGATGACCTGAAGAAGGCCATGTGCTCTGCACCTATCCTGAAGAGTCCTGACTACTCAAGAGAGTTTATTGTCCAAACAGATGCTTCTGAGTTGGGAGTGGGAGCTGTGCTTTCACAACTTAATGTAGATGGTCAAGACCAGCCCATTGCTTTCATTAGCAGAAGGCTGACCCCCAGAGAGAAACGTTGGTCAGCCATTGAGAGGGAGGCCTTTGCTGTGGTGTGGGCCCTGAAGAAGTTGAGACCATACTTGTTTGGCACTCACTTCAAGATTCAGACCGACCATAAGCCCCTCTTATGGCTTAATCAGATGAAGGGTGAAAACCCCAAACTGCTCAGGTGGTCCATTTCCCTACAGGGGATGGACTTTACAGTGGAGTACCGCCCAGGGACTGACCATGGCAACGCAGATGGTCTCTCCAGGTACTTCCACTTAGAACATGAAGACACAACTGGTCAAGGTTAGTCTAATGTCCCTGCGTTTGGGGGGGGGTTGTGTAGGAGAGTAGGGTCTGCTATCCTATGGTCACCCCAAATTTTTGCTTTTTGCTTCACTGGTTTCTGACTTAATGTGGCTGTGGGCCTGCTAATCAGACCCACAGCCTGCTGTTCTCTCTCTAAATTGTAACCCATGCACTCTAGGTGCATAACGAAATTGGAACTGGTTCACCTTATTGGCCCCTGTAACAGTGTACCCAGGTACCCAGGGCATAGGTGCTTCCAAGGCCTACCAGGGGTTGCAGCACGTATTGTGCCACCCCTGGCCTGGCCTCCATATTTGACACAACTGGCTGATCACTCAGCTGGGGTAAGTCGGTGTAACCACCCCTTACTTAGGTGTAGTATGCCTATACCTAACTTAAAATGGACACATATGTTCCTATCAGCCACTCCTATGGAAGGCCTCATCAATCCTGGAGGCAGAGTGCTTGGAAATATGTGAGATGGTGCTCTGGCATGAGCTGAGCCTGTCTGCAGCTTTCGGAACCATGTCCTTTAGCTGTTTCATGATACTGCCATACCATATACTCTTAAGTGCATTATAATCCTCGCGGTTAAATGCTATCTTAGGTTTGGCTTTATCAAAACATGTCGAGTAAGGTGTCATACGAATTGGAATACTACCCCCTCGCCAGTTCTGGCGACGGGGGTAGCATTCCACCCTTCTAGAGGGACACGACATGTACCTAGCCTGAACCCCGGCTAAAGTTAAACAGAGCCTCAGCATCACAAGATGGATGCTGCCACCGCAGACACAAGTCTGACCTCCTGCTGCTGGGAGTCCTTCCAGCGAGGGCAGCTTGGACAAAGGGTTTCCTGCCTTGGGAGGTGCTAGCACCACCCCAGACAGGATTTTGTGTATTGGGTAGGACAGGGCTGAATAGAATCAGACATGCCTGGGGCACACAAGGTGTCCGTGTGCATAGGCCAGTTCAAACCGGTGCTGGGGCTTTCCTGCCCCAGTCCTGGCGCGAAACTGGACAAAGGAAAGGGGGTGTAACCACCCCCCTTCCTGGTTCCACCCAGAGGAGGGACCTAGTAGGTGATCCGGCCCCCCAGATTCGAATAAGAGTGGGAGCTGTGTCCTGAGACTTCAGATCATCCTGAATCAACTTGAAATACAGAAGAAGACTGGACTTCGACATTCTGCTGCTCAGAAGACGGAAGAGAATCTCCCTTGTGGCCAAGGAGTGACCACCCTGTGAACACAGGCACCAACCAGCGATTCGACGTCTGCTTTGCCGCCGCCTCCTGCCGGAGCCCGAGCCCAGAGCCTGACAAGACCCAGACTCCCAGACTTCTCACCGCCCGATCCACAGTCCCTGAAAAGAAGGGACCCGTGGAGGCACCGAGAGACGTGGGACCGGACATCTTGGAAGACCCCCGAAAAGCTGACTGCGCAGCACCAGAGGCACCCTCGACGCTGTGCTTTGGGGTTTGAGAAGCCCCAACCTCGAGCAGCCTTTGCACCAAAGATCAGCCCCCCAGCATCTCCACGATCTGCGTGGGGCCCTTTTGCACCGTGCTACTCAACGCGCCATCCCGGCCACTTGCCACGTGGCTAGCGGCCATCTTGGCGACGAAACCTACAACTTTTACTGCAGGTCTGGTTGCTCCAGACTTGCCCCTGCTCCTGTGAAAAGGAGCACCCGCTCTGACCTTGCTGGTCCGAGTGACAAGCCTTTCTTGATTCCTGCGTGGCTTGCATTAGCCAAGGTCTGTTTGCTTCCATCCGGTTGCCGTCACCGCCAACAGCGAGAAGCCTGCGTGGGACAGCTCGTGACCGACTCCTGGACGTCTTCGACCCCTCGTGTTCACGTGGCTGCAGAGAGAAGCTACACCTCGACGCCTGTTTGCACCCGACATCGCCTGGTTCCAATCTGGTTCCACGGTAGTCACTGGCTAGTGACTTTGAACATTGTCCCCTCTGCTTTCAGGTCTTCACGACTTCAGATCCTCCCTTGGATCCACCGGAACTCTTCACCTCGAGCCGCCTGCAGCATCTTCAGCTCCAAGCACCATCGACCAGCGTGACGAAACCCGACACTACTTCGACCCTATGCACCCGCTTCCTGTGGGTGAGGTAACTCAGCTCCGCCGGTGTTCCCACACTGGTACACACCTCTAGGGTCTGTGTCTAAAGTTTCACTCCTCTAGGTCACTCGGAAGGTTCCTTTTTAACTAACTTTGTAACTTTTACGCACCATTGACATTGCATTGGTATTGCGTGCGCTTTCCGCAATGCACCCGAGTCCCGCGGGCCTTTCCCGACTTCATCACTGTTAGTCCCGAACAGCTCCAGCGATTCCCCAGGCCCTAGGCCTCTTCACTTTCCCCATAGTGGTCCTTATACCACTATTTTAGTATATGGTTTAGGTGATCCCTAGGGCTCATCCATATTCGTGCAACTTTTGTGTATTTTAACTGTGTTTTGTTTTAACGCTTGTGCTTCTGTGCTCATAAAGAGTATAGGGTATCTTTTGAGAAATAAATCTATATATATTTTCAATATATATCTGTGTGGTGTCCTTTCATTTGGTATTCAAGGGGATTGTGTATGGTAAAACAGCTTGCTTCACATGCCTTTACAGAGTTTAGCCTAAGACTGCTTAGTCCATGCTACCCCTAGGATAGCTTGTCTATAAGGTTGACTTTACAACCTGCACCATAAGGGTTGCTTGGCATGGTACAAGGTGATCACTAGAACTAGTGAGCATCATATACCAGGCCAACTTCTCACAGTTGCCAATTGCAGTTATGTTTCAGCCACGCTTTCCACTGAAAAGGCATTGTTCGATTTGGCCACATCTGTGGTCTATGTGGAAGGATCCACAAAAAATGTGTCTCCTGCAGGAAACTTTGTAGATGGCTACAGCAAAACCCGCTGAATGGTTGTACTCCAAACTGGGCATGATTGTAGAACTTCACTCAGAAGGCATACTTTTTATGGAATGGTGTAAATCCATTCAGTAGTTTTTGAGTTATAATCAGGCTTTTCAAAACCATGATTTTTGTTAATCATATTTCAATTTTATAGATGTCAAACAAGTAAAGAAAGCCTCTTCTTCTGGTTTCTATTCCATACACGATCCATGTAAATAAAGAGTACTCTGAAGCACCACCTCGAACAGAAGACAGACACAAAACAACTTTCTTCACCAGAGATGCATTTTTTCATTTTAAGGGGCCCCCTTTTGACCTGCACAGAGCATCAGCGACATGTCAAAGCTAATGGACAGAATAAGGAAATTCTGTAGAAATGAATGGACAACATATTTTTCATCATTCTTTCCTGGTCTACAGATCTCACCCCCCTTGAAACTGTTCTCTGAACATTCAACCTGGTGGGCCTCACAGAGAATCCTTCAAAATATGTAGTGACCGCACCACAAGTAAGACAACATTAGAGTACACTATGGAAAATCGCACAATTCACCATCCTAACATGAAGAATGAAACACTTAAAAATATACCCACATTATATAATAAAAATCCTCCATAATAACTTGTTAAGAAATCAGTTTCACAATAGGAGTTCTTGGGGTGCAGCCCTACAGAGTGCATGTCATACCTTATAGGTGGAATCCTAACAAAGGTTCAAGTTGGATCTCATATGTAGTGTAAAATGCAGACAGAAAGAAAAAGGAAAAGGAAAGAAATATGACAAACTTACAGGATTTTTTAAAAACTATTTCTTTTCGAAATTATAACAAAAGTACCTAAAAACGTTTAAACAAGTGATACCCTTCTTGGATTCGATTATATTATATATATATATGCTCAACAACTTACACAAACAACCATAAAGACAATATACTGTGTAAACATAAAAAGGTGGCTGAGGAAAAATTACATATATTTGATTTGAACAAGACAGAAACAACACATAGCTAGAATGCGTCCTCTTCAATCAGGGCCACATGCAGGCGTCAATCTTGTTTCGACCATATTAGAATTAGATGTTCATCATCAGGAAAAACAAGAGCTTCTAATTGGAAATTCGATAAAAGTCTAGAAATGAACAAAGGGGTATCTGAAAAATTATTTGTGTGCTGGGGTCACATCATAGCACAAGATCAGTCATTCCAGCCAAATCGAGAACGAAGGATGGATAAAATTAACTAGAAATGAACCAGTTTCAAAAGGAGAAAAGGCCAAAAGGAATTAGTATCTAAAGAACCCGTGATTGTGATCAGTATTAAATTCGAACGCTGTTACAAAGATCAGTGGAATAAACAAGTGTTCAAAAAGTAAAACAAAGAAGTGCCAATACCCCGTACAAATAGGTACTGAATAAGAACCAAGAGGTAGATATAGAAAGAGAATATTTCCTATACCGGAATAGCCAGGGAAATAACCAAAAAAGTTAAAAACCTATGAATGATAAATCCACAGCATGAAATAAAAATAAAAAGATTTCAGGTACTTTTGTTATAATTATTATTATTTTTTTTTATTCCTGGAATTTTGTCATATTTCTTTCCTTTTCCTTTTTCTTTCTGTCCCTTTTCTCTCGACTTTATCATTTTTCTGTTCATTTCTTTGGTATTGTTACTTTGCATGTTACACTACTTATGAGATCCAACTTGAACCTTTGTTAGGATTCCAGTCTTTATTTTGCCCCAGGTTCAGGTCTTAGGGCTGCCCCTGTTGGTGGTTACTAATACCCTACAGATGACCATGACATCTGAGCCATTATTACTTTTCCCCAACATCTCCCTTCTTTTCCCATTATGAAATGAGACCTTTGGGGTGGAGTTTAGGGGCTGTGGCATCACAATTCTCAGATGGAGCACACCAATCCTTTTCATTCGCCATAGGCTTCTCCAGCATGAATTATTCTATTCTACCCTTGAGAAGGTCAGCCTTGATCCAAATTAGGACATTGAATAACTGCAGTATTACCTCTTGGGGCAGCACTTTACTTTTCAAATAGATTAAATCGCTATGCAGTGGCTTGTCTTGCATAAGGACACTAACAAGTATGACCTGTGATGGTTCTTGCCTCTGCAGTCATTTTCCTCTACCGTAATGCACAAGGCTTGCTCCTCTCCAGGAAATGGTCATTATTTTTCCAGTTCGCGGCTGCTACTGTCATCAGGCCACATGGTTTGTGAAGGATGCGTTACTGCAGATGAAACTACCCTAATACCATAAACAGGTCACATAGAAAGCATGGACAGGATTTTGGAGGCACAGTCCACATGGCATGGCACATCAAATTTCCGCGTAGCATTGAATCTGCAGGAGTCAGCACTGCAAAAAGCTTGCATTCGTACATTAAGCTTTGTATGTTCTATTTTCTTCACAGGAAAACATTTTTGGGGAGGAAAAACCTTTCTCTACATGGCCTTAAAAGTGGGGTGTTCAGGAAATTTTTGAGGAGTAATGTTTCTATAAAGTTGGGCTATAAAATCTATTGGGCATGCAATTCAATGACCACTAGATTATTACTTTGTGAATTTCACCATAACTTCCTAAAGTAAAGCCACCCCTCCTCTTCCCCCACACACACCCCTCCACATTCCTGCCCCTATTCAAGTTTCACGTAGGTGTATAAATGTCTGCAAATCCTGTTATTTATTTATTTATTTGGATTACTTATAAAGTGCACTGTCACATAACTGGTATATTGGCACTGTGGTACTCAGTGGTGGGAGAGAGAGGGGTTTCTTCACAGTATGACAGTTGCTCTGACATATGGCACTAAATTAAAACATCCTGCCACACGATCTAAACATTTAAAAAAAGACACGTTTTAATATAGCAGAGTCTAGGATATTGGCATTCACATGAGTGTTGGCACACTTAAGTGTAGCTTAAATAAGCGAAAGAAATGTGGAATCAAGCACACCAGTTCTGCAGATAGCAAATCGAATAGGTATTGTTGAGAGTGGACGGGCTGTCAAAATATGAAGAACCAAAATGTAATACTGATGGAACCATTCTACAACCTCGATGTACCTTAAAAGGGCAAAAGGAAAGAAATTTCATGCGTAAAAGATGTAGCAACAGAAGAGTTTGCGAGTCTCCCCATGTGAATAAACATTGCGTGCTAGAAAAATGCATCTTATTTTGTAGCAGCAAAATTAAGGCTCCCTGGTGCTGTATGAGTTGTGGGTTGTCTGGAGCGTGGTGTAGTTAATACTCAGAAAGCAATCACTGAATCTTGGCAGCTTTTAGCTGATTGACTTATGTATACTCTCACAGAGATTTGACATCTTTGTGAAACAAAGAGCTGAACAAGAAGGTCACATTACCCATCGCAATTACAACATAATGTGAAAAGAATATTGGGGACAGTGTAAATGAATATATTATCTTGGATGTGCTTCATTCTTCATATTCACTGGAGAACGGTTTATTCTTCTTTATTTAGAAAAAGAATTGACTGAGATTCACAATTGGTATTTACATTCAACTTCAGCCATCAACTAGCAATTAAATCAAATGCTGCCAGAACAAAGATTGTAAACTCAATGCCTTTTGTATTTTCTTTTGAATAACATTGCCCACTGTACAACAGACTGCCTACACTTCGATGGGAATTACTTCTCCTACATTGCGGCCAAGACCTGGAACAAGCTCTTGGTCAACATAAGACGCGCCCCCTCTCTGCACATCTTCAGGAAGACCCTCAAGACCTGTCTCTTTGATTGACCGAAGCTGCTTATCCTCTCCCTCCCCCTCCCTGTGCCTTGAGACCCTCACAGGTGAGTAGTGCGCTTAACAAATCCCTGATTGATTGATTGATTGATTACTATGTGCTGGGGTGTATACTGATTCAGGAATCTCCAAAATGTATCATCCACCTCTGTGCTTTTTGGAAAACGTCTGTCTGTGTGAAAACCCTGTTAAAGAAATGCAAGGACTTGGGGGCATATTTACAAGCCCCTTTGAGTCACGCTTCCACCATGCAACATGGTGCAAGAGGGACGCATCTTAATAATGAGATTTATGAATCACGCAAGGCCACCTTGCGTGGCCCTGAGTGGCTTCATAAAACTCGAGTAATGCAACACAGCGCACATTGATGAGTTGCATTACCCTGTGCCAGGAAGCCGTTTCAATGAGTGTTCCCATGCAACATCCACGGATTGAGAAGCAATCCCAGATTTAACAGAAGTGGTAGACCTGGGAATACACCCAAAACATTTGCCTCCCCAGATGAGGAGTATCAAGGAGAGATATCTTTATATCTTTATTTCTCCTTGTTTTTTCCCCGATGTGTGCTGCAATCTGCAGCACCCATACACATGGAAAGAGGAAGAAGCCTCAGGGGATTGTTTTTGTGCAGGAAGCTGGCGCTTTCTGCACAAAATTCAGTTATATATGCAACAGCAGCAACCTTGCACCATGGTGCAAGGGTGCCTGCATTGGAGCTGAACAGCCAAAAGGGCACCAGTATAGGGGAAAAGGCAGGAATTTGTTGTATTGACTTAAATACGGATGTATGACGTTACAACGCATACTTTTACAACGCCTACCTTTTCAACGTAGTTTTTACCACGCATACCATTACAACGCATAGTGCTTTGGGGTGCTGGATAGTGAATAGTTTAATTTACTATTCCAACTCCAGTCCCCGTGGATAGTAGGGAAGGTTATTGGATGGTAAATGAACCTATTCCCTATCCTAGAGCGCCCCCAGAGCAATGCGTTGTAATAGTTTGCGTTGTAAAAGTTGCATTGTAATGGTAGGTCGTTGTAAAAGTTTCGTTGTAAAGGTTGTATACCCTTAAATACAGCTCATTCCAGCCCTTTCCCTTTCATGCTGTGCAGCACAACAAGGTGACTTTCTGCACTGCACTGCATGTTTTGGCCATAATTATAGCCCTTGGATTGAAATGTGCATGATATATGAGGTAAAGTACACTGACTGCACAAGTATATTGGAGGTCATAGATGAATCCCATGACAATGCAAGGCTAAAGATCTCATTATGGAGAGCCCACACTTTAATTAATCTAATGATCTGATTTTGATTTTATGTCAGCATTAATTCCTTTTGACAAATACCTCAACCAGGAAGAGAATGGATGGTACTGTTTAGTACAGTGTATGTTTATAGGACAAGGAGCAGTATACTACTCAGACTTCAGGTGCAAAACTTAGAATTCAACTTTTCTAGACACTCATTAATTTGGCTATTCTTGTGCAACTGTGTGAAGCATCAGCACACTCAATGCTAAATACACACCATTTTTTAGATGGTCCATAGAGAAGTCATGCAATGGAAGTCCATGCTTTTGATGGCTGCTGATTAGCCGCTTGTAGCGGGTGATGTCATTGCCGTACACTCCATGCATAACAAGTCCGTGCTGTGGTGGCTCCGTTATTGTGAACATCAAAGGATTCCTCGGAACGTCCAAGTCCACAGCATTTATTATCGCTGGATCAAGTTCTTTCATTTGTCCTTCCAGAACCTGGAAAGAAAAGCCAGAAATACAGTCTTAAATCTTAGGGAGAATGGACTTCATGTGGCATTGTGGAAAATATACTATTTTTACCTTGCTTCCATTCAAAAATCAGAAAATATTCAAACTTTCTTTTGTTTGACAAAGCGATTTTCTGAACAGTGTTGTGCGCTAACAATGCATGTTTTGCTACAGTTTTATGATGATAAAGTTGAAATGTTGCCGTAAACGGTCATGTTTCATTTACTTAATTAAATAATAATTTAAATTACTGAAAATCAGTTAGTCTGAGAGCATTCAGACAGGGATTCATGGGGTTGGGGTTGGGGAGGGGGAGAGGCACATGCCAGGAGAGCAAGTCACTCAACAGATGGGTTGAGACCATTGCTAGGCGCCTGCCTACCTGTATTTTAGGGCGGTTGCAGTAAGAGGTATGGAAGATTAGACATTGGTCTGTAATGCTTTGAGCTGCAGAGTTCATGGTAGTTTTAAAATATTTATATTCTGATAGGATGGTGTCCCTTTAAGGATTTTTATTTTGGTTGAAGGAATGTCTGGGGTGAGGGCTAACTTCCATCTGATACAGATAACGTTAGAACTAAAAGATTGCACACAGAACAGGTAAAAACACTAAAACAGAAAATGTTGAATGGTTTCCTTACAGTGATATTTCTTGCCAGGAACTCTGGGACTTCATCATTGACTGGGTTGATAATGACATAAAATGGCAACTCCACAGAGCGATGAGCTCCATCACTGACGTAAATCAGGAACTGGTCGCTGGTTGGCTCAATCCTTATGTGCCTGGACTGCACATAGTTTATGTGCAATGCCTTCATGTCCTTCAACTGAAATGCAGCTAGTGAGAAGAAAAGACATGAAATACATTAACAAGTAACAATAAAAATACACCTTACCCAACAGAGACTCTCCAAGTTACCTGAATTTCAATGCAGTGTGGAAAACTCAAATTGGGGTGATGAATAAAAGGTCATTTACATTAGCCAATAAGCATTCTGAGTTATTAGTTAAGCACAGGCTACTTTATGTTATGAACATGAAACTTTGGCGAAGTTATACAACTGAAGAAACTGTAGCGTAATTTGCTAAAGAACTAGTGAAAAAGAGTATGGACCTGTGGTAAGAAAAGCCAGCACCTTGACAGAAGTGGAGAAAAGATTTTCAGATTAGCTAGTCTTTGGAATGCTCTGGTTCAGTGATATCTAGATAAGGGAGGATATAGGTCTACTCTCTTCAGAGTGTGACATGCACTAAAGGACAGAAGGAGGAGAACACATTTGGGTCTTGTTGTTAGACGATTAAAGAGTGGAAAGCACCACATTTTGCCTGAACTTTGCCAATCAATTCTTGTCTTTTATATACCAGTTGCCATTATGAGAATATACAATAAAAACACTATCCATAGACTATTAATGAGTAAGTGACAATTAGCTGTCGACGTGGATAGACCTGGAAAACCTGAATAGGACAGCAGATCTTTGAGCAATCTTTTTTTAGAAGGTACATTTTTCTCTCTCTTAAACAACCAGCTTCAACAATCAAAACAATACAAATAATGTATTTTTTTCTTGTATGTCTTGGTAGATAGACACAAGGACTAACATTGATATAAGTCTTCATCAATGATAGCCATACAACTGGCACAGCTTATCCACTGTAAAACAAATCACATTGGCTCTGTGTTAACTGTGTTTGCACGCTTTTGTCAGTACTACAATTGTTTCTTTCATAAAACAATTTTTTTCAAAATGTTAGGGATGCTAAATAAATACAACCACATTATTAAATAAACCCTTGCATATCTAGCCATGCTAATGAATTGTAAAGGACTGGGTGCAGTGAAGATCTTTCTTATTTCCTGTGTGATTTCTCAAAATAAAAGGGTGACTCCGCCACGGTGTCATCCTGCGCTAAACATACGCTTAAAAAGTGTCAAGTGTCTCTTTGACTTTTAGCAAAACACTAAATCTACCCTGAGACAGATTAGAGAAAGGGACTAACATAATTTGCCTAGTTGAAGAATACAATTTGAAAAAGCAGCTACAGAAAAAAGAGCAACAATCAGGGACAAAATGAATCTGTGGGGGGGGCAATCAACCTGATAAAAAACAGGTGAATCAGACTGTTGGGCCAGATCATGCTCCTCTCTGAGCTCCCTAATATATGAGTAGAAAATGACTTCAGAGAAAATAAGCCAAACACCGTCTTGCTCTAGACGCTCTGAAAGCACAAACTCGGAAGACCAGCTTCTTTGTTAGGATTGAATATACCTCTAACCACCCCCTCTGTCATAGAACAATTGGTCTTGTCCTTGTATGATAGGTGCAAGAAGAGAGCTGAAATGCCTGATCCTCCATACCACTTTATTCCTTCCTTTGAAGTCTCAGCCTGACAATCCATACTGCACATAGAGAACCAACCACCAGCAGAATCAATGCACGAATGCCGTTGTTGCAATTACGCCAATGCTTGCTCACTGTCCTGGGCAAGGTAGATACATAATCCTTCCTGCACGCCAAGTGTGCCACCTTTGTATCTGCTGATGCAGAACCAGATGACCACATTGCCACTTCTGTGGACCCAAAGTCTCTCTCTGGAGATTTCTGTCTGCAGATGTAAGATGAAGGCTTTTAGCATTGTTTAATACCCCAGAAATGATTTTTAAACGGCAGAATTCCACTTAGCAACATACATTTGCTACTAACACCACCACAATGCAGCAATGAATCCAGGCTGCAATACACCACCTAGTATAAACTTGCAATATTTATTGCACCATTGAACTAATGCATCTTTGTAGTCCATCAGTACAGCAGAATGACAGATAGTAGTGGCCTCTTGTAGTGCATAGTGTAATTCTGCAAATAAATCCACAAACCACCACATATTAATGTCTTCTAGTACTGCAACCATGCTGGTTTAGAGATGATGCCAGAAATAGCAGATGGAAATGTTGCTTAGTGAACCAGGCATTCCACTGATTCTGCTTTTGTTAGCTTGAAGTATTGGGGACAGTGTATCCTTTGAAACATGTAACTGAAAGGATATTGCTCATATGCCTCAGAAATTAAATCTAATCTGGTCTTGTAATATCTCAATTACCTTATTGACAATGTAAACCATGTTGTATCCAATAGTTGAACTGTGAAAAAGGCAGCAGGGGAACTAATAAGGGGTTGTTGCACGGGGACAGAGAAGTGTGGTTGGTGTGTATGGAATGGCCGAACCTTTGTTATTCAGTCATGTCCTTCAACTCATGGGAAACAAATAGCACTGGCTGTAAAGCTCAAACTAACAGACTTCAGGGAAGTGGGAATTTGCACTGGAACAGTTCAGTGCAACAAGTGGTATCTACCTACACTAGATATTAATACAACTATGGTGTTGTCATCACTAATGTTTCTAAGCTACAAAAGATTACCTAGTGACAACATGGGGTAAGAACTGCACCGTGGAGATTCAGTGATGTTACCAGTAGGAATTCCAACTAGTGAGATCTTTTGTATTGCATCTTTCTAATCCAGTAATACTGTAGAACACTGGAGAGGCACTGAAGACCGAATTTGATACGGATTCAGGTATCATATGGGGAACACTATTGCTCTATGTAATATTGGATTAGCTGCAAATTCTTGCCAGACTTGGCTTAATAATATGGAGATCATTGAATCACTTTTTGCTTGATAGGACCAATGAACATGGAAATTGTTAATATCAATCTATGAACCAGAAGTCTAATGATTGTTAAGAAAAAAAAGCCCTGATGAAGTTCAAAAGTCTTTTTGAATGAAACGTGTTGGCTGGATGTTCGTTTAATGGATATTTTGCACATTACATGAGAATTAAATAAAGAAAGAATAATTTTTAAACAAAACCAAACATTTGTGGACTGTTATATTTCTGGGTGCACCATTCCACTTCTTTCTGAATTTGGTTCCGCTCAGCAGCAGTATCACACAACGGCTGGTACTGGAAATGAAGTGCACCAGACTTTAAATGATTGAAACTGCGTGGAAGGTGGGGTTAACAGGTCCGCCTTTGGTGTTTTATTTTTCTGCATACTGCAGAACACTACCTATAAGCATCCTGGTGCAATGCACACTGAAAATTCAGCAGGTTGCAGGCTGCAAAACCCTACCAACTATTAATGTCTTGTGATACTGCATCTCCCTTCATTCACTGATAATGCTACAATCAAGTATTCGTTTGCTAGGCTAAAAAGGTACGAAATATGCACTAATGTGTGATTAAAGCTACATAAATCGTAGTGGAACTACTGAGGGGTTGATAATGTGGCAGAGAAGGGTAGGGGCTGTAATGGTAGAATGTTTGCTTTTGAGGCATGCCACCCCCCATTAAAAATATAGTGAAATGAAATGAAATGAAATAGAGATTTATAAAGGCAATACAATTACCCAAAAGTGTCAAGGCACTAGCTCATCCGGTAAGAAGTGCCATAGCGATTTAATTCAGAGTCAGAGATTAAACAGCCATGTTTTTAGAGCTTTCCTGAAAGACAGCAGGTGAGGTTCATCTTTTGACCTTTGGGGAAGGGAGTTCCAGAGTCTGGTCGTACCGACCAGAAAGCCTCTGCCGCCCCAGGAGCTTTTCCTGAACCTAGGGATCACCCAAATTATGGGACTCAGCTTAGCATAAATGGCATGTAGGAACCTACCGTCGTAGTTCTGCTGTAAAGGAAAGATCTTTAAACTGCAGGGAACAGGGGATCTATACTGGTTTAGTTCATCATCAGTAGAGTGACTGCACCTTTGGGCCAGAACTGAGCAGTGAGTGTGGCCATTTGACGTACAGTTGAAAGAAGGCTGGAGACATAACTAGCGTGTTGGTATGTGAGTGCAAATGCATTTTCCTTGAAAAGAGCATTTGATACAGGTGTTCTTCTCCCGGAAGGCGCACTAAGCGGTCACATGGAGCACCACCATGTTAATCTAGTGATTATTGATGAGAATAAATATAGATGAAGTTTGTTCTAAATCGATGATATTAGTAATTTTAATCTATTCAGGGCGTTCATTGCAAAGGACAGGCAACACCCTAGAAATGTAATGGTTCTTCCAATTTAAATCTGAGGGTACCACTATATACCTTCATCAGTTCCATGCCTAGCTCCCCAGGAATTCCGGGTTGCTCGTGTTTCTCTCTTTTGATGGGGTCTAAGGTGAAGGCAAGTCAAGAGATAAACAACCTTTACCACTGAGCTGAGAAGAGAAATTATAAATAAATAAATTATGGAGGTGCTAGACCACCTGACATGGTACGGTTATAAGTGCCTTTACAAAGATCAACGCATGCAGGAGCTCCACCAACAAACCATTGAAATTAAAGTTCTTCTGTAAGAAAAATTCCAGCCTGCAGTAAGCTCCTAACTAGGGGCCTGATTACGATGGCGGAGGGCATGCCACCACCAGCCGGTGGGCAGCGGGCCCTCCGCCATCGAACTGCTGTTTTCCCCTGCCATATTATGATGGCGGGGTATCGTTAGTTATGCGTGGAGGTCGTAAAGACTGCCGACACCCATCTAACAGGCGGTCCATTTCTGACCGCCTGTCGGAACAGAAACATAGCCCAAAATTGTGGTGGTGCTTTGCAGGCCCCGCCGTAGGGACTATAATATCCCTTTCCTCTGTTCGTTTTGCGGCGGACAAACCACAGCAAAACAAATGGTGGAAACGGATTTGGGGGCCCGTAACGGGCCCACCTCAATTCCAGATGCCTGGACATGTACCCTGGCCGGCACCAATGGTGCCACCCTACATATCACTGCCAGGGCCCGACTGGCTACCGGGCAGTTGTGTGTGCTGCCGAGCAGGGGGGTCATTTCGTTGATGGGGACCTGTGTGTGCAAAATGAAATTCGTTTTGCTTTTTTTAGATCACAGCGCACGCAGGTCCCCATCAATGAAATGAGCTCACACCACGGAGAAATCCTCCCCCTGCTCGGCAGCACACACAACTGACCGGTAGCCAGTCCGGCCCTGATCACTGCCCCATGTGGCAGGCACCATGTTGTGCAGGGATGTGTCTGCCATGTTGTGCAGGTATGTGTCTGCTCCCTCTATTTTGCATTGTGGCCGGGGCTGCTTACTGCATCCCTGCCAAAATGTAAAATATTGGTGATGCGACCATCATGGTGGCGGTCACATTGTGATTAGGATTGTGGGGAGGCAGCTTCATAGGTGGCCGGTCCTAAATCTGTATCCATGGCGGACGGACTAAAGTTCATCTGCCATCGTAATCAGGCCCTAGATTCCCAAACACATTGATATGCTCTTTTTCTAATGCTTCACGACTTAACCAATAGGTAGGACCAGAATGATCACTCCACCATCATTTGATGAAAATACTCCTTCCTGGTGGGGCAATCAGTAGACTAGGAGGATGAATGCTGAATGCAGAATGATGTCTCCTCTACTCTAAAAAGGATTTGCAACAACTGTCAGTCACCTCATTGCCTGTTGCACAGGCTTAATGACACAACTATCCAGTAGAAGACACAGCTCAATGTACTTTCTACAGATCCAGAAAAAGCAGTGTGGCACCAAGTGATACCACCTTCAGCTGCCCCTCTTCAGTGCTGGACCTTCCTTTCCTGCAATGTGCAGAAGAAGGCGCCACAGAACCTGCAGTTGTGGACACTGAAAAAACATGCCCTTCAGTGTTAAGAGGGGTGGAACTCAGAGCCAGCTATCCTATTATTTCTGCCTGATGCCTCTGAACACCCTATATAAGCAGTAGAAGGCTCTACTATCCAAAGTGGCCACAACTGATGGAGGTTTAGAAACATACAAAGTATTTTTGGTGAAGTGGATTGTGTGTCTTCTCATCACAGAAACCCAATGAAAGGAAAAAACTCAACCCAATTTTAACATATAAATAATTTGCCTCTATGAGGAGCCCCAACACCGTACAAAATGAATGCTCTCTGCCTATAAAGGCTTTTATTCTAGGATCCCCAGAGACAACTAGTTGTGCAGGACTGCACAGTGCCCGCTTGGGAAAGCATGCACACAAATAGCGCTTCCTGTCCTTACCAGTGAGAATAGCAAATGCCAAAAAGGGCAGGAATTTGTATCATGACATTCTTACATGGCTGAGTATGATGCAATACGAATAAAGAAGACTATTGGCCCAATCACAACTGACCCGTAAATAAGAGATTCATGTGCACAAGGATCACAAATGTAAGCAGTGCAATATTTAATGCACCCAATAGTTACCACACGCGATAAAAGTAAAATATTGCAGAGGGTGGAAAGGACCCAGAAAATACTGGGATAGGCAGATTTTGGCGTGGAAGGCACCAACATGCATTTGTTATGCCCCAATCTTAACCAAAACTCGATGTAGGTGATAATTATCGCACTAAATAACTTCTGAACACCTTGTTGTAGGATTTTATCAGACGCAATTATTATCTCATCCACCCCACAGCACTCATAATCAGACCCTATGCCAGGCCATCCAGTGGATGAAGGAAGAACTGGAGACAGGTGAAAATAAGAAATGGTGGTAAGGTAGCAATGATTTGTAGCATTATTCAACCCCCTTTTGTGACTTTTTGATAGAATACTCACATTGACCCGATTCACAAAATAAAGTCATACACTTCCATGTGTCACCCTACATCTATAGAAAGTATATGTTTACGATCTATGTTCTAGGCATCTGTCAGGAAAATTTATGGTATTTGTCGATTTCCGTGCATACACCGTTTACTTTAAACCTAAATCTGCAAACTTTACACTAGAGAAAATGAACATTTGCACAATGCGTTTTACTCACCTGGAAACCATTTATAGGTGTGAAAATGTTGGGTCTTTAAAACCCCCTTAAAAGCTGGTGTAGGAAGGGAAACTTTCCACACTTTTATAAAACACTTGGAGCTACATTGTTTAGGTTAACATTGTGAGCGTAAAGCTACCACGTTGTTGGTGTGCACTATATTTGCTGCACTGACACCAACAAGGGAAAATCCATTCCAGAGACATCGGTCACAGTATTAGTAGCAGAGGAATCTATTTTACCTGGGTTCCACATAAATGCAAAGCATTGCCAGCTTAGACCATAATCAACAACTATTTCCCACATTAAATACAGTCAAAATATCTTAGGATAATTTTCAGCAGTGTTGACTATATTTTAGAAAACAAAGAACGATCTTCATTGCCTGTACGTAAACATGAATATATGTTAATATCTGAAAAATATATGTGTACATTTCTCAAGACAGCATTTAACTTTATTGATCAAGGGTAGCTATGTCTGTTTTGTGGTGGAGTTGTGGAAACTTGGGGCCTCATTTATGAGGCTGTGCGTCACTTTTACGCCGCCGGTGCGTCACTTTTTGTGACGCACCAGTGGCGTAAAAAATGCGCCTTGTTGTGCCATATTTACAAAGTGACGCATCTAGGTAGATGCGTCACTTTGTAAACCCCTGCGCCACATTATACCTGCGCCAGGTATAATGTATGCAAGGGGGGGCGTATTGACGCAAGAAAGGGTCATAGAAGTGACGCAGTAAAATCTATAAGATTTCACTGCGCCACTTCTAGGACACAAATGCGTCAATTTCTTACGCCTGACTCACAGCAGGCGTAAGACTGACCCAGGCACTTTCACATGGGGCTTGCCCCATGTGAAAGGACACATTGCTGGAGTTGCGTCACTTTTGTGACACACTCCAGCAATGCGTCACTTTTGCACCATACAGATACCTCAGAAATACTGACGTATCTGTAACTCCTTGCGCCATGATGCGTCATACTGTAAATATGACGCATCATTGGTGTCACAAGGAGGGTGCAGTGAAAAGTGACTCATCGCTGTTTTCACGCAGCGATGCGTCACTTTTCATAAATGAGGCCCTTGGTTCCTGAAATCTACATATGCTTCCCTCCATTAGTGTGTCTCCATTGATCAGTGTCTACTCATGCCTGCCCTTAAAAATACCCCCCCTCCGGCCTCATTTATGAGTGTTTGTCGTAGGCCAGCGCCACAGGCCTTCCTGCTGCGCTGGCCTACGGCAAAAGAAAAGGGCAGGAATGCAGCACACATAGAAAAAGGAAAAAAAGGATAAATTAAATATTTCTCCTCGTTGTGCCTACCTTATGCCTCTGCTTCCCCTGGGGAGGCATGGGTTTTTAGCGTTCACTCAGAGAATGTACTTCTCGTAAATCTAGGGCAGGGTTAAAAAAATCATGGCTGTTGTAGGGAACACATCCATTACATACCCCTTTAACAATGAAACCGGTGTTAAAGAGAACGATATTTACAAGGCCGTATTGAGCCAAAAAAGGTGGCTTAGTGCTGCCTCGTAAATATGGGACAGGCTCCTGTGCCACGGAACGTGACAAAAAAGGAAAGTACCGGAGGTGAATGGGGCTTATAAATGAGCCCCCGCCCCCGTTTCAAGGCTCCAGTCTTAATTAAAAAAATTATTTTGTATTTACATCTGTGTGAAAGCCTCAGGAATTAGCACATCAGCTGTTCAGCAATGGTGGCATACGTATGGGTAAAATGTGAGTTGAAACAACGTGTTCCTACTTCTCGTGCCCCCCCATTAGGTTGCTGGAAGCCCAAGATATGTTTAGTATATCACATTCCTTACTACATTACTTATTCTTGAAGCCATCACCTGTTTCTATTATTTATTGTGATTATTGTTCAGTAATTAATGACGTCTAGACAAATAATCAACCCGCTGTCGGTCCATATAAAGAAGTAGTTAAAGAAACATGAGTGGTCATAGAAGAAATGGCCCCAGTCTTCAAACAACATGCAACTCTGAATGAAGTATTTTGTATCAGGTTTTTACAAAATGGAGGTCTATTTCTGATGAATGAGCATCCCATCCAAACAGGAAAGGTCGTCAGTTTACAGGCAGTTCTTACCTATGCTTATTCCCATGTTGCTCTTCTCAAATCCCGGGGACGGGAGGATGTTTTCAATGTAGCCAAAGCGAGGCGGAGACAGTAGCACCAACTTCAGGTCGGCCTCTTCTGTGTCTGGATCTGTAACTCTCAAGTGGTTTTCGGTAATGGCGGCGGAGCCCCCTTCATCCACAAAGAACATGTTACCTGAATAAAACAATGCATTCCTTAGTGAACTAACGTATGACTGCTTGCCTGAGTCTGTCAATGAAGTCCCTCAAAAAACCCCCACCCCCTAAGGAATGTGAAGAGAGGCCCCCAAGTCTCCCATATACAACATATTTTCATTTGCCTGAACGGGGGCCCTTGAAGCCGCAATGGCTGCGGGGTCCACGCCACTGCATACTGTGGAAATCTGGAGTAGTGGCTGATTTCTGAGTTCTCAACATGAAAACATGATACCTGAAATTTAAAACCTTAGTATCACGAAATTCAGGGTCTCATTTACAAGCCCATTGCGCCAGCGGTGCGTCACTTTTCTTAACGCACTGGCGGCGCAATGGGCTTGCCGATATTTACAAAGCCACATAAAATCACCCTGCGTGACTTTTCATGGCCTTGTAAATATGTGCTCCTTTCACGCATTACTCTGCATGAAAGGGGCGTTCCATGGGTGTTGCTGTGGGTGTTCCCATGCAACATCCATGGAATGTGACACATTTCCAGATTTACAACTCTTTGTAAAGCTGGGAATATGCCAGAATCCTATGCCCCCCCCCCCCAGGGGAGGCGTAGGAGTGGTGCAACGGGGAAAATGCCCTCGATGTTTGTTTTTCGTGCAGGAAGGTGTCCCTTACTGCACAAAAACAATCATACTCGCAACGCAGGCACTCATGCATCATGACGCAAGGGTGTCTGCATTGGCGCACGGCTGCTGTTTGTGCGCCTGTGCAGGGGAGAAGGACAGAAGGGTGCTGTATCTTGTAGATACGGCACATTCCTGCCATTTTATTTTGACGTCTGGCAGCGCAGCAGGAAAACTTGCTGTTATTTGTCAAACTATAATAAATGAGGCACCCGGTGCTTAATTTGCACTGGTGGCTACAGGTGCTGGGCTCTTGCACTCATTATTTGTGGACCATGACTAATTTTCGGGACCAGACTTAGATTGTCAGCAAAATAGAGAAAGACAGAAAAGAGAGAAAAGAGAGAAAAGAGAGAAAGAAGGTAAGCGAGAGTTAGGAAAACGGCGAAAGCAGAGGAAACTGGCATTAAAAGAGATCCTTTAATAGTGAGACCAAGAGACATAAAGAGTTGTGTGGTAGAAGAAAGAGGAATCAAGACAACGTAGCATTCATGTGCAACAACTCCAGCGTTCGGCAGAACCGATGGTCAGGGGTGTATCTTTCATTGGTGCAGCAAGTGTAGTGGAACCGGGGCATCGAGGCCTGGGGGTGCTATGACACACTTGTTACTCTACTGGCACTATGAAATATAAACACACGACCGGACTGACTCATATCTCGAGCCCGACAGACTGATGGGCAATTTCAAATAGGCGGTTTTGAACTTTACTGGACGATGACAGGTTGTGGAGTTCTCTACCAAATATTTTGAAAAATGATAAATCCAAATACACGAATCTTTCCCTGTGAACCGTAAAAGTATAAGTCGTGATGATAAAACTTTCATGTAAACATGCACTGAAACCAAAAGCACTGTCGAATTTAATAAAGGGTCGTGAAAGCATAATTTACAGATATTTTCGCCTCTCGATTCCCAACTTTTTGGAAACGAGGACATCTTGTGGCCAGAGATGGAAAGTGATTTCAAATTTTGACTAATTTCTATAATGACCATCCATCTCCCTTTTTAACAATCTACTGTGCCCCTTTTTAGGCTAATGGACAAACTCTGACAATTTATCTGGCAGCGGTGCCTGATGAGTTAAGTATATGATCTCCTTGTTCCAGCTTCTCCAACAAGTTGCTCGTGAGCTGCTCGTAGCTCTCCACCAACATGTGAATAGCTCTCCTGTGTGTAGCTCACCATACTAAATTAGAAGCTTTTACGTGATTGCATTAACATGTGCAGCAAATTGAGTGTGTGCATTTGAGGTGAAAATGTTTATATTTTTAGAACTCATTGGCTGATGTTTCGAGAATAATACCTCACATTTCAAAACATATTTAAAGCTGAAATTTGAGCGATAAGTCTTGTGGCTTTGGGAAGACTTAATACTAATATCTCAAACCTTAGTGCCAGGGGCATTGCAGCTATCCCTGCTGGAATACCCATATTGAGACATTCAACATTTATAAAGAGCTTTTTTACATTACTTTTGGCAATCTTGCCTGATGCACCGAGGTGATCGTGCCAGTTATCTTGCATATGTGGCCACTAATTTATTTGTGTCTGATTTGGGCACTATTACAATACTAATAACAGTAGTAGCTCAGGATGACTTACAGTGAATGTAATGTAGCTCTTGCTACAGAAATGTTGGAGACCCCTGTCCTAGATAATCTGTCTTCCCTCTTGCACGTTTTGATGAAAACTTCAATTATATGCAGTATTGTACTATCTAACTGGTTAGTTTGTGAATCATTATGGATCATTTTAAATGTGTGTGTGTGTGTTTTATACCAGAGCAACAGCAGTGCATACATTTCACCACTTCATTGTAGACATTTAAAGAAATATTGGCTTATCTGCTTAAAAAGAGAAAAAAGTTAAATAATAGCATTATTTGTATTATATATTTATTACACCAGAGAGTCCCTAACACCATCTGCATTATACTGCATCCTTTTCCTGATAAGATTCATGTTGCAAAAATATGGAATGCCTTTTTCAGCAGTCTCATTAAAGCATTACATGTTAGTGTTCTGTAAACATGTTTAGTTCTTTGAAGTTATACTAATCTGAAAGCTTTCTTCAAAGCTCCAAAATAAATAAATAAATAATAATGATGGTAATAATTACATACGAAACATTTTTTTCTTCTTATTAGCACAGCAATAATGGAGCAGAATTCAGTACCTACCGATTGCAATTGATGGCGGTTGGTTGTCCACAGGTAACACCGTGATGTTGATGTCATAAACTGGAAATGAGTCATGATTTGGAATGGAAGGAGATTGAATTCGCCCAACACAGAAAGCGCCACCATCTGCACCAGCCTCACCATCAGACACCACAAGGGTGATTGTGTCAAAGCAAGTCGTCAAGCCAATCTCCCCACCTGCAAGACAGAGACATGCAGTTAAATATGAGAAGCGATTTAGAAAGAAGCAATGAATGATGTCTAGTAAGAGTTGTTGAAGTGTTATGTGTTTGAAGAACATATAGCCAGAAAGACTGATCATCTTGCTAAAATTGCCTAGAAATGGCCCAAATTTGATCCGAATTGTGGGCTTGGCAGCTAATTTGCAATGGACCCAAAATGAGTATGTGGGAACAGTATTGCCCAATAACTTTGTAGTAGATCTTGTTTACATTTTCTCTCTTCTTGTGTTCATGAAAGGTTCAGATCTGGTCCTGATGGGTGTGCTACATGACTACATTTGTTTGATTGATTGATTGATTGCTTTATTTCGATATGCATATATCATAAAAGCATTACACAAAGATATATAAAACGCACATCGTAAAACATACTGTACATTAAAAACAACAAATAAAAATAACAATTAGACATAATAAATAAATTTAAAAAGGCATTAAATCGATATAGACAGTCTTTTTAAGCGAATCAACCAGGCCCATTTAAAAAATTTGGAAACAGCGCAAACAATGGGAGGAACTGTATCAGTTAATAGAATACGTAAAGCCACCGAATGCTGACGAGTACCCATCTCTCTACAAAGTGGTTTGAGCCAGTGGGATCTGGGGCGCACATAATCCGGGCATTCAAAAAGGAAGTGTGCCACAGTTTCGGGTCTGTCAGTACATAGGGCACAGTTGCGTCATACCTGCTTATTCGAATTCCATCTGGAGAGGAGATCGGCTAGGGGTAAAGTCCCTAGTCTAAATTTAATATAAAGGGCCCGATCCATGGGGATGGTAATAATATCCAGAAAGGGTTCAAAGGCAACAACATCTTTTATTCTCAGGTAAGCTGCGGTGGAATTGCAGTGATGCTGATTGCTGATGAGCTTTGAGGAAACCCATTCCCAATATATTTTTTTCCAGGGTCTCCTTCGGGGGAGCTGAGTGTGTGGACCAGCAAGAACCCAATCCCAGGTCCCCAAGCAGGTGTTTAATGTCCCTAAGCCATTTAATCTTCTGCCAACCATCCGAGTGCATTACCTCTACCAGCCCGTCTGCATAGGATTTTAATTCCGGGACTCTCCACAAGCGAGCCCACAGTAAAAGAGGCCGGAGGCGGGCCAGGTCCTTAATTGATTTACAGCCCGCGTCCATGAGCACCGGAACTGTCGGGGTGCTCATTGGGATTCCCATGAGGTCCTTAATAAATTTATTCTCTGCCTTAGACAGAGACTCCATGTTACCCAGACCCCATAACTCTGCTCCGTAAAGTGATGCGGATACTGCTCTAGCCTTGTATATATCAATTATCGGAGCTACACAGTGTTTGGATGAATTGTTGTACTCCTTTAACAAGGCTCCCCCCACCCTTTTGTGGCCCACAGTCATTTTGTTGATGTGGGGAGACCAGTTCATAGCCTCACTCAAACGGATTCCTAAATAATCAAATTCTGATACTCTTTCAAGAGGGATAGAATTCAGAATGGGGGGGCGGCCAAGTTTGCTGGGGGGGTGCATGATTAAGTACTTTGTTTTGTCCACATTTATGACAAGTCCTCTATTTGCACAAAAATCCTGAAACCGGTTCAGGAGCTTCTGGAGGCCTTGGGGGGTTTTCGAAATAAGAAGGGTGTCGTCGGCAAACAACAGGGTTGGAATCTTAACGCCACCCAGTGTGGGGGAGTCTGCTGGTTCTTCAAGCAAATGCTCTACCACCCCATTCACATAGAGAGAGAATAGGGTGGGAGCTAAAACGCAACCCTGCCGGACACCCTTCTCAACCCGGATCTTATCAGTCTTTTCCCCATTCAGGCCCCATCTAACCTGGGCATAGTTGGCATTATGCAATTTCATGAGGAGGTTTAAGATGTAAGGGGGCATCCCAAGACCGTACAACACCCTCCAGAGTTCCTCCCTAGGAACCAGGTCAAAGGCAGTCTTCAGGTCTATAAAGGCCAGATAAAGACTGCCTTTGCCCAGCTCCACCACCTTCCAGTAGAGTAACAGGAGTCTAAAGACTTGTTCAATTGTTCCTGTGCCTGAGCGAAACCCAGCTTGCATCTCGGACAGTAAGTGGTTTTCATCCACCCATGAGAGAATCCTCCCCAGGATTGCTTTTCCCGCCACCTTCTGGGTCGAGTCTATAAGGCTTATAGGCCTATAATTTCCTGGTAAATCCCGACTACCCTTTTTAAAAATTGGGACTACCTCTGCCCCTTTCCAGGACTCTGGCACAGATCCTCCCTCCATAATGGCATTTAAAAGTGCAGAGATCAACACCCCCCATTCACCTGGATATGCTCGAAGAAGGTCCCCTGGTAACCCATCCGGGCCAGCTGCTTTTAGTGGAATGAGAGTTTTATTCAGGTTCGTGACCTCCCGTGCAGAGAAAAGATCCATATCTCTGTCCAAAGTATAGGGGGGAAGGATAAAATGATCATTAAGTGTGCCTTCTATAGCACAGTAAAGAGCCAAAAAGTGGTCAAACCACGCCTTGGCAGTGATGGTACAAGTCCTCAAGGTGTCGTCAGGACGGTTCCTACTGCCCACCAAGTCCCAAAACCCTTTGGCATCTCTCCCTCGACTGGCAGTCAAAAGATCCTGCCAAAAGTTATCCTCCCATTCTTTCTTAGCGGTTTTTTGGCAGTGTGAGTATGACCTTCTGGCCTCCCTAATCCTAGTTTGTGATTTGGATTTAACTGCATCAACAAGCAGAATCTTCGCCTCTCTGCACTTACGGTTAAACCAGCCTTGTCTAGCCCGGGGACCTGGTTTCTTCCCATTGGCGCTACCTGGAACAATAAAAAGATCACTAAGAGCCTGAGTTAAGTTGCAAAACCTGGCAGGCACATCCACCAGCCCGCCCCCCAGGGAATCAAGGTTTTCTAGGGCTGCAGCTAAAAGCTGCGTTATAGAAGATATTTTCTCCACTGAGAGCGACAGCTTAGCCCACTTTAGCCGTCGACCGCAATTAGATACTAATGACATATCCGGGACGGGAGAACAAAAAGTTCTGCTCCTTATACCGTCTAGCCACCTATGGGTCAGGGTAAGCGAGAGAAGATTATGGTCGCTCTCTACAGATGGTATGATAGCCATATCCTTTACCATGCTCCATAAGTGGATGTCAAGGAGAAAATAATCAATTCTAGACGTGTGCGCGGGCCTATTGTATGTATGGGCTCCCTTTTTGTCAGAACTAGTCCTGCCATTAAGGGCCCTCAGGTCAAACTCCATTGTTAGGGAGTTAACCTGGAGCACCACTTCCGTCCATTTTTTAATTGGGCTGAGCTCTAGGGCGGGTATACCCCACCTATTATCGTCGACCTCTTGTTCCTGTGCAACTTCAGGGCCAAGAGGCTCGAAGGTACAGTTGAAATCGCCCGCAACCAGAGTGCGGTGCTTATGTGGAGAGGATCGAAGCAGGGCCTCCAGGCGGGCTATAGTGGGGGATTCTCTACCCCCCTTCATACCTCGAGCGTAAATATTATAAATATTTACAATAACTTGACCCTTGGGATTTTTCAAGGTGATATTAAGGAGATCTGGGCACTGGGTATCATGCTCCTCCACCCTACAGTTAAGTGCAGAAGCTACCCAAACAAGGAGGCCTCCCGAGGGACGCCCCCTACCAGTCTCTAGTTGTACAGCCGGTATGTGGTGGGATGAATATCCCACCTTGTGAGAGGGCTCCCTACACCAGGTTTCCTGGAACAGGCATATGGAGTATTCCTCCACAAGAGCGTTCCAGTCGGGCAGGGCCAATTTCCTGTCCAGACCGGCCACATTCCAACTGAGAACCCTAACAAGTGGGTCCGTCACAGCCGAAATGCTACCGGGCTCCGCAGGGCCCACCATGTCTGTGTCTCCCGTGGGAGGACAGGCAATGGTAGGCTCAATTTGGACCATCGCCACCCCTGCTTCCCATATATCACCAGGGGCGACCTGCTCCCCTGGAGTAGGCAGTAGGTCGTTTCGTAATACAGAACTGGAATTTCTAGAATTAGATGTTTTATCCACTCTATTAATAGTTCTGCCCCTACTAGTTTTCAGGTGATCAAGGGTTTGTCACCATCCCCTCCCTTGGTCTTGCCAACCACCCGAAGTATTAATAAACGGGCCAGTAGTATGGTTATAGTACTGTGGCGGTGGAGCTGGTGTAACAATCCCTGGCCACAGACAACTTGAGGGCAATTTTGCTCGTTAAACAGACAAGTCGAAACACTGGTGGGACGTGGGTAAAAAAAAGTGAGGTCAACAATACCAATTCCTCCTTTACTTGTGCACCAACCCTGTCTTGTTAGCCATCCTACCACCCTTGGGTCTTGAAAGTTGACCACAATACAGTCCCCCCAGGCTTTTAGTGGTGGAGCCTATCCAATCTATTCGCCTCACCCCCAATATGAGACCATCAACTTCCCCTGGTAGAGGCCGATTCACCCTTAGCCAGTGCATAGCCTTGTTTTTAAGCATCTGGAAGGTTTCTCTCTGTCCCGGTGGGAGTGGTGGGACATTTATTAGGACTGCTACAAAGGAGAAAGAGTCTGGGGTGAGGTTCATGGGGGGTTTCTTGTGAGGTGGCTTTGTCGGGGGTGGTACGGACGGTCTGGGGACAGTAGGAGCTGGGCGGGATATAGATTTATTTACTAAAGGTTGATTACCAGTAGGTAGGGCAGATGATAAGACAGTACCCTTTCTAATGCCCACAACACCCCCTGCTACTACAGTGGCCGAAGTTTTTGGGCTGGGCGGCGGTTGTTGCGCCGCAGTCTGAGCAGGTGCTACAATAATGGGAGGATTTGAGACAAGTCCCAGTGGTGCTAAGTTAGGGGGCTTCAGAGGTCTCTTCGCTGCCGCACTATCAATCTTTGCAGGTAATGGAGAGTTGGATTGTTGCCTTTGTCCCTTAACTTGTGCTGGAGCTTGGGTAGTGTTCTGGCACTTGCTGCTTTCATCCAACCTAGCCTGAACTTTTATCAATGCCTTTGTAGAAAAGAAATTATCTAATGTTACCTGCTCAAAATGGTCTAAGCGGTCAGAGAGCTTACTAATACGTTCCTCTAGTGGGAGCAATATTGACCGTAACAACCTTTCTAAGTCAGGGAACAGGCTGCTCAGGGATGGCTGTTTGTCAGCCCCTACCAACCGCGTCTCTGTTGGAATGGTAGAGCTAAGGTCTGGACTATCTAGTGTCACAACAACCCCCTCTTGCATAATTTCCCTACCACGGCTTACTTCGGAGACAGCCTTACTAGAGTGCATACTTTTATTAACTTTTCTAAGTTTGTGTGGTGGCTTAGCTGAAAGGCATTTTCTGGATACAGTATTACTTTTTCTTTTAAAACCTGATTTAGGGTGGATCAATGGAACCTGAGCACATAATTCAGCTGTACAAGTTATAGACTCTATATGACTCACACAAGAAGGAATCAATTCGCCCACAATACCCTGATTCTCCTTATTAGTAATTACATCATGAGCTAAGTAGGATACGGCAGGTAAATTTAGTGATGACAGGGGTGTTACTAGTGCAGGATAGATTTGTGCAGAGCGCTTATCCACAGGATTTTTAAGTAGTTCGATAGATAATCTCCGCTCTGCACGCCTCTCAGCAAGCGATATTTCTTTGTCAATCAACTGGAGTGGGCGATTAAAAAATTTATCCAAGGGACCAATAACTGGTTGCCCGGCATCGCCCGGTGGTGTCATCAAGGCGGTGCTACTTGGGAATTCCGGCATTCCTTAAGGTTATCAGCCCTTTTACAACACTTACTGATAAGCACTTATGTGGCACAGCAATGCACTAAGGGATATAATTATCGTTTGGAATCAATGACAGTGGGGTGGCCCTTCTCCGGCCTCTGACGGCCACAGACGGTCCCGCCCTTCTCCCGGGCTTCTCCCGGGCGTGCTCCCGCGCAGCGGGGCTCTAGGGTCCGTTATATAGTGTTATGGGTGTTTCAAGGAGGAGTAGGCGGGGAGAGCGGCCCAGGTGTTGAGAATCAGGCCGTGCGGGCGCTCCTGGGAACAGTAGTCCCTGCGCTCGCACACGCTCGCAGCCCCACCTGCACAGGCACACCTCCTCCAGAGGATTCCAGGACAGTCCAAAGTTTATAAGAGAGGAGCCACCCACGAAGCGGGACCCGCGAAGCGGGTACCGCAAGAGGTAGGAGTAAACAGCAGCACAGTCCCAACAATCACTGCAAACAACAGGAAGGCGTTCCACCGGACATCCAGGGACTGGGGCTTTTAAAGCGCGAGGGTGAGGAAGAGCAGGCGGGGAGAGCGGCCCAGGTGTTGAGAATCAGGCCGTGCGGGCGCTCCTGGGAACAGTAGTCCCTGCGCTCGCACACGCTCGCAGCCCCACCTGCACAGGCACACCTCCTCCAGAGGATTCCAGGACAGTCCAAAGTTTATAAGAGAGGAGCCACCCACGAAGCAAGACCCGCGAAGCGGGTTCCGCAAGAGGTAGGAGTAAACAGCAGCACAGTCCCAACAATCACTGCAAACAACAGGAAGGCGTTCCACCGGACATCCAGGGACTGGGGCTTTTAAAGCGCGAGGGTGAGGAAGAGCAGGCGGGGAGAGCGGCCCAGGTGTTGAGAATCAGGCCGTGCGGGCGCTCCTGGGAACAGTAGTCCCTGCGCTCGCACACGCTCGCAGCCCCACCTGCACAGGCACACCTCCTCCGGAGGATTCCAGGACAGTCCAAAGTTTATAATATACATTTGTTATACATCCCAACAATAAAGGGAATGAATATGCTACTTACCAGTATGCATCTGTTCTTGGCATGTAGGGCTGCTAACATTCATATCTTAGCATTAGATCGCCGCCTAGTGTTGGGCTCGGATGATTGCACATTGTTGTCCTGGAAGAGTCTTCGAAGTATCCTGAGATAGGTGGCTCCTCCCCTGGACTACAGTGCGCATGGGCATCGGCTCCATCCCCAGATTGTTTTTCGCCATTGTGGCAGAAGATGGAGTGAAAAGTGTAAAGGATGTCCATGCTAATGAATAAATACAATAGTATATCTGCAGCTGCGACAGGCACCGGGGAGGAGGGCGGGCGATATGAATGTTAGCAGCCCTACATGCCAAGAACAGATGCATACTGGTAAGTAGCATATTCAGTTCGAGGCATGTGGGCTGCTAAATTCATATCTTAGCATAGAATACATAGCAGTCCCTCCATCAGCGGCGGTTGCCCGTGCCAGCTGCAGAAACCTGAAAAAGTGTCTTCAGAACAGCCTGTCCTACAGCAGCTTGCTGCTTGGAATGCACATCAACACAGTAGTGTTTAGTAAAGGTGTGTGGTGTAACCCACGTGGCTGCTCTGCAAATATCCTCTAAAGGAATGTTCCCTAGGAAAGCCATGGATGCCCCCAGTTTGCGTGTGGAGTGCGCCCTTGGGGGTATTGTTAAAGTGCGCTTGGCCTTTTGATAACATATCTGGATGCACTTAACAATCCATCTGGCTATCCCTGCTTTGGAAATAGGGTTGCCTTTGTGTTGTGGTGCGAAGGCAACAAAAAGTTGTTTTGTCTTTCTAAAGGGTTGTGTTCTGTCTATGTAGTACATCAACGCCCTCCGTACATCTAAGGTATGGAGCATTCTTTCAGCCACCGTTTGCGGGTTTTGAAAGAATGCTGGCAAGTCAATAGTTTGGTTTAGATGAAACTGTGACACCACCTTTGGAAGGAATTTGGGGTTAGTGCGTAGCACTACCCTATTTGGATGAATTTGAATGAATGGCTCTTGGATTGTGAGCGCTTGCAGCTCACTGACACGCCTCAGAGACGTAATAGCTACCAGGAAAGCCACTTTCCACGTAAGGAACTGGAGTTCACACAAGTGCAGTGGCTCAAATGGCGGTCCCATCAGTCTGGTGAGAACGACATTGAGGTTCCACACCGGAGCTGGCGGTGTTCTTGGGGGAATGACTCGTTTCAGACCTTCAAGGAAGGCTTTAATGGCGGGCACTCTGAAGACAGAGAGATGCCGCCTGTTTTGAAGATAAGCCGCTATGGCGGATAGATGTATCCGAATGGAAGTGTACGCTAGATTGCACTTGTAAAGATGCAACAGATAGCAAATGATGTTGGGGATAGATGCATCTAGCGGGTTGATGTCATTGGCTGTACAGTAAATGACAAAACGCTTCCATTTCGCAGCATAGCATGCTCTGGTAGTTGGCTTCCTTGCCTCCTTGATGATGTCCATGCATTCTGGAGGTAGGTTAAGGTATCCAAACTCTAGGACTTCAGGAGCCAGATCGCCAGGTTGAGCTGTTGCGGATCTGGATGCTGAATTTCTCCATGGTTCTGCGTCAAAAGACTGGGCGTGAGGCGCAGTCTTTGATGCGGCACCACTGAGAGTTCGAGGAACGTGGTGTACCAAGCCTGGCGCGCCCACGTTGGAGCAACTAGGATGAGAGTCATCGCGTGTTGCCTTAGCTTTCTTGCGACCAGCGGTATTAGAGGGGCTGGCGGAAAAGCGTACGGAAATTTGCCTGACCAGTTCATCCATATCGCATTCCCCTGCGACTGTGGATGAGGGAACCTGGCGGCAAAGTGTTGGCATTTTGCGTTTTCTTTTGTGGCAAACAGGTCTATCTCCGGATGACCCCACTGCTGGAAGTACGGGTGGAGGACAGATGGGTGTATCTCCCACTCGTGCATTTGATGGCTGTACCTGCTGAGCAGATCCGCCATCTGGTTGTCCTTCCCTGGGAGGTGTTCTGCCATGAGGAAAATGTTCCTCTGAATGGCCCACTTCCACATGCTCTGAGCCAGATGAGACAGCTGTGGCGAGTGGGTGCCTCCCTGCTTTTGAATGTAGTACATCGCAGTCATGTTGTCCGTCCGGACTAACACTACCTTGTTGCACAGATGTACAATGAAGGACTTGATCGCCATGAAGATTGCCATCAGTTCTAGATAGTTGATGTGCATCTTTTGCTGCCGCGTCGTCCATAGTCCCTGCACTGTGTAAGTGAGCAGATGAGCTCCCCATCCCTGGAGAGACGCGTCCGTTGTCAGGATAATCTGCGGCACAGGCTCTTGGAACAGTCGGCCCTTGCAAAGGTTGTGTGGAGTCCACCAATGCAGAGAGTCGTATGCCCGACTGGTAACCAACACTAGGTCTGTCAATTGCCCACGAGCCTGTGTCCACTGATTCGCTAAGCACTCCTGGAGCGGGCGCATATGTAGCCGTGCGTGAGGGACTATGAAGATGCAGGAGGCCATCATGCCTATCAACTGCATGAACACTCTCGCTGGAAGCGAGTGTTGCGGCCTGAACTTTTGGAGCAGAGCCTGCATGCTGTCTATCCTGACTTGGTTTGGCTGAGCCATGGCCGTCAGGGTGTTGATCGTTGCACCTAGGAACTGCCGGATATGCGCCGGCTGAAGATGCGATTTTGGGTAGTTCAGGGAGAAACCCAGATCGTGAAGAAGGTGAATTGTAGTCGACATGTCTGCGGCGCACCGTTGCTCTGACTTGGCTTGCACGAGCCAGTCGTCTAGGTAGGGGTAGACATGGATGTTCTGCCTCCTGAGGTGCGCCGCTACTGTCGCCAGACACTTGGTGAACACCCTCGGGGCTGTTGTGACTCCGAAGGGTAGGACTTTGAACTGGTAGTGCCTGCCTTGAATAGTGAACCTGAGGTATTTCCTGTGTGACGGGTGTAGTGGAATGTGGAAATAAGCATCCTTGAGATCTAAGGTTGCTAAGAAGTCTCCCTGGTTTAGCAAGGGAAGAATCTGTTGCAGTGTAAGCATGTGGAAATGTTCTGATAGTATGTACAGGTTGAGGGGACGTAGATCTAGAATGGGCCTGAGAGATCCGTCCTTCTTTGGAATAAGGAAGTACAGGGAATATACCCCCGTGCCTTCCTCCCCCACCGGCACGAGCTCGATTGCTCCCTTTTGCAGCATCACCACTACTTCCTGCTGCAATAAGAGCAAGTGCTCTGCGGACATAGGCCGTTGCCTTGGCGGGATGTTGGGTGGAGTGGACTTCAACTCTAGGCAATAACCATACTGGACTAGTTGTCGCACCCACCTGTCTGTGGTGATGTTTCTCCAGACGGGCAGGAACTGCTGCAGTCTCCCCCCGACAGGTGTTAGGTGGTCGGGGGGCAGTGACAGAGAGTCACTGTTTGCTTGGAGTAGAGGTGCGGGAGCTGTTGTTTCCTCTGCCGCGACCTCTGTTGCTGTTATTCCTGTAACCTCCCTTGTTCTGTTTAGTGAACGAGGATTGTGCCCCACCTTTTGCGAACTGGGATTGTTGACCCATTTGTCCTCTGGTGACTCCACGTGCACCTGAGCGACGAAAATTGCTGCCACGAAACTGTTGTGACTGTAGGGCCCCCATAGACTTAGCAGTTTCTGTGTCTTTCTTTATTTTCTCTAGGGTGGTGTCAACATCCGGACCAAACAGACTATCAGGATTGACTGGCTGATTAAGAATTGTTGTCTGAATATCCGGTTTAAACCCTGAGATGCGGAGCCACGCTTGTCGTCTCAGCATAACGCTAGTGTTGATAGCTCTAGCAGCTGTGTCCGCAGCGTCAAGTGCACACTTGATGGCTGCGTTTGAGATTAGCTTCCCTTCCTCAATAAGCAGTTTGGTGCCCTCTTGGA
Source organism: Lissotriton helveticus (assembly GCF_964261635.1). Classification (NCBI taxonomy): domain Eukaryota; kingdom Metazoa; phylum Chordata; class Amphibia; order Caudata; family Salamandridae; genus Lissotriton; species Lissotriton helveticus. The sequence goes on from NC_136059.1 coordinate 1,098,092,130, forward strand.
ACTGTGGAGGCAGGTGTTGTACAATCTGTTCTAGGGTGTCGTAGTGCGCCCTATCATAACGCGCCAAGAGCGCCTGTGTATTGGCGATGCGCCAAAAGTTTGAAGCCTGTGCAGCTACTCTTTTGCCCCCTGCCTCTAGCACTTTGGATTCCTTATCCGGGGGAGGAGCTTCACCCGTAGTCTGGGAGTTGGCACGTTTCCTGGCATTGGCGACCACAAGAGAGTCCAGTGGCAATTGTCCCCGAATGTACGCGGGGTCTGCAGGTGCAGGTCTGTACTTCTTTTCAATGCGAGGGTTGACCACTCTCGCTCTCGTAGGCTCCTTAAATATGTCCCCAGCATGCTTGAGGACTCCTTTAAGCATAGGCAGTGTCTTTACTGTCCTTTCAGAGACTGAAAAAGTGTCGAAAAGGAAGTCTTCCTCAACAGGGTCGGCATGCATGTCCACATCGTGATTGGCTGCCGCCCTTTCGAGTAGTGCATGAAAACCTGCTGAATCCTCAGTCGGGGATGCCCGTGCATTAAAAGGCTGCGGGTCCTGCCCCGCACCCTGGGAGTTCTGGTCACCAGTGTCATCATATGAATCCGGTTGCACATCAGGTTCATTGATTGGGAAATTGTACTGCTCGTCCTCATAATACCCCTCACCCGCAGAGTGTTCTGGGGAGGGAGTAGGGCTCCGTCTCGGAGGAGGCTGGATTGGTTCCGTGAGGCCTGAGGCGTCAAGGGGCACCCTCTTCTTCTTTAGTGGGATGACATAGGGGTCCACTGGCTCCGAAGTGATTTTCCTCTTATAGAGGGTCAGTTTGCCTGTGTCAGCGTCGATGAAATGCTCCGAATCGTCCTCGGATTCGAGTACCTGACGTGGAAGTGGGCCAGTCGGTGAAGAAATCACCTGTTTCGGTGCCGATTTGGTCGAAAATGCTTTTGGCGCCTCCTTCGGCGGCAAAATAAAGAGAAGTTTCCCAGACGGCTTCTCTGGAGTGTCTTTTCGCGGCTGCGTTGATGGTATCGGAGCCGACGGGGCAAAGGCCTTCTCCCTGATTCTTTTCAGTGATTCGGCTATGGGGGACGGCACACTCACAGTTTGCGTCGGCGCTGACGAGGATGGTCTGATTTTCCCCTCGGATCCGACGTCCTTGTGGGCCTTGTGCGTTTTGGGCGTGGATCCCGTCTTTACCGCCTCCGATTCCTGCGTTCGGGGCACAGACTTCTTTCCGTGTGCCTGCGTAGCCTCCTTGGAGCCGACTTTGGCGGGTTTTGACGGCGTCGTAGCCGCTGTCCCGTGCCGACCATCTTTCTTGGAGGACCCCTCCTCTGTTGTCGGTTTCGATTTCGCAGCATCGGAATCGACGGACTTCTTCGACTTCTGCGGACCGGAGGTCGACGGAGTCGATGGGGTAGCGGGCACCGTCGGTTTCACCGGCACGGCAGCCATCTTAGGGACTTTCGGTTTCGTTTTCGGGTCGGCCATTTTAGGTGTTGTGGATCCCGATGGTTTCGGTTTCGGTTTCGAAACAGTCTGCCCAGCAAGTAAGTCCGTGGCCGGGCCCGAAGGCGGGGCTGTGGCTTGCGGCAACGGGTCTTGGGTAAGGCCGACAGGCGATCCCGTGTCCCGGTCGGTATCCTCGTAACCTTCGGGGCAGAGCTCGTCCGCTGAGCTATCCGCCGCGGCCCCATAAATCTCATCGTCGTCTCCTACCTCGTCGACGTATTCAAGGCCTTGACCCGCGACTCCGTCGTCGTCTCCCGGATCCGCCTCGACCTCCGTCTCGGGTGGGGAGATTTGGAGATGATGACCCTGGTCCTCTTCGTCTTGGTCGCCGAAGATGTTCTCCGGATCCGGGGCCGCTTGTTTAGCTTCCATGCGCATCGCGCGCCGAAGCTTGAGAGTCTTCTTTGAGCGGAACTGTGCACACAACTTGCACTTGCCGTCGTCGTGGTCAGGCGAAAGGCATTTGTTACACACGGGGTGTAGATCGATGTGTGGGTACTTGGACCCACAGAGCGGGCAGTACTTAAACGGGCTCCGCTCCATGTCCGAAAAGGCTTGCAGTCGTGTCGCGATGAGAAGGCCTCAAAGTTCCGAGAGCGAAGAAAACTCCGCTTATTCCGGCTCCAAGAGACGGAAGACTCGAGACCGTGCGCAGACAATACCGACGCAAGAAAATCGAGGCCTTTTGGCCGCTAAAAGTTAGTTTTTCTTGGTTCCGACAGTAAGACGTCGAGACCACATCCGAACCCAATGGCGGAAAAAAACAATCTGGGGATGGAGCCGATGCCCATGCGCACTGTAGTCCAGGGGAGGAGCCACCTATCTCAGGATACTTCGAAGACTCTTCCAGGACAACAATGTGCAATCATCCGAGCCCAACACTAGGCGGCGATCTAATGCTAAGATATGAATTTAGCAGCCCACATGCCTCGAACCTACCTTTATTCAAGAAGCTAAACATTCTAAGTTTAGAGGCCATTTTGTTTTTTTAAAGTTGTATATATAAAATGTTTTTTGTGTTTTATACTTTGAAGTAGATATCAATGCTGCTTGGCAGAATGGATCCATTTCTACCAATTGAAAAATATTGTTGGCCATATACTAGGTCATTTTAATGTGATAATCCTTTTGGTTACAATTAATGCACATATTAATAGTGGGTCATTATTACTCTGATTGAGCCCAAATAGCATTATTGATCCATCCAACATGACAAATTTCCCCAATAATTCAGACAGACACATAGCTATTTCCTCCAGAATACTCATAAAGAAAGCCAGGTAGCAAACATATGCGTTCTATCTGCACCAGCTGATTCACATCTGAGATATTCCCTACTCTCACCACTCCATGTATTTATTTTGCCAATAGTAAAAGTAAAGAATTGCTTTTTAATGTTTTACTCTATATCTGAAAGTCATGGGAATAGTGTCACCCAGTGATGGAACAGCAGGCCAGGTCCAAAGAAATTTTGGTGGACAAACATGGCAATTTCTCAGCCCATTCGCACAAATCACCTCCTATAAGCAGGAGTAAACATCACTGATAGGCAGCCTGATAGAACCTGATAACAACAACACAGTCCAGACACTTCAAAAGAACCCTAATGTGTGATAAATAACCTCTTATTTGGATATTATTTTAAATATTTTGTGGGAATATCCTAAATTTGCATCATAGCTGCAGAAATTATTTGAATTTTGTGTTTCAAAGAATTGTTAAAGTATCTCGCAATGAGCCTGCTTTCCAATCCAGGCAATGTCCATTGGTAAAAACTGGCAGCTGTAAACAATGGCAACAATTAATGGATACATCATGGGCACAAGGTATCTTAATTTTTATCTTATCACTAAAATCTTGGTCGAATACAAGTTCCCGATTTGAGCTGCGCCTCCTTAAAGAACCTTGGACACCACATTTGGGTAAGAGATCCCTTTTTATATGAAAAGAATGGGCTTGATTTAAAGTTTAGAGGACAGGCCACTGTCTTTCAGGGTTGCTGAGGTATTTCCTCACCCACTGACTGACTACTACCTGCCAAATGCAGAAATCTTTGCTGGTCCTATGGAAATCTCTGTGCCTTCAGAGGAGCTGCTTTTCCGACAGCTCCTCTGAAGGCACTGAAAATTTAGTGAACGAATGTCATATTTCAGGAGGCTGTTCACCAAATCTAGGAGTTTATTTTTGAAAAAGAAAACCGAAATGGCCCGTTTACTTTAGGAGCTTTCTCCTAGGGTTTGGAGGACATTTCTGTATTTTTTCTGTTGTCCCAAGCAGAAAAACAATACATCAGACAGTCCACACTAAATAGAGCAAAACGTCTGATATACTGTAGTGCAGTGGTTCCCAAACTTTTGACTCCTGAGGACCCCCATTAAGTCACCACTGGAAGCCGGGGACCCCCAAGCAATTTGTATGAGTTAAATTTCAAATATTAAAACAGTAATTAAAAAAAACCACACATGTTCACACAAAACAAATACTCAAAGTACTAAGGATTTGGGGCCAGATGTACGACTATTTCATTTAGCACCTCGCAATCGGGGACACAATGCAAGTGGCAAATTGCGAGTCACTAAATGAAATGTACAACAGTGTGTTAACACTGTTTGGGATTCCCAATGGTGTCGCAAATTGCAGAGCACATTAATATTAATGAGCCTCTCGCAATTTGCGAGCCAATTGGAAATGCCCGCCCTCCCAGGGATGGTGGCCTGCTGGGCTCAGCAGGCCACCATGTCTGGGACTGCTTTTAAATAAAGCATTTTTTGTTTAAAATGCAGCCCGTTTACCATGCATTTAAAAAAAAAAAGAAAATGAAACGTTTTCGTTTCATTTTTTAAGGGCAGGCAGAGGTCCCTGGGACCTCAGCCTGCCCTTAAAAATAATTTTGCATGCATTTGACCCCTTCCCATTTGCAAATGCATTACCATCTACTAGAAGTAGGTGGTAATTGCAAGTGTTTTGCGACCGAAAAACATTTGTACATGGTTTTGAGACTCGCTATTTGGAAGGGAATGCCCCTTCCAAATAGCAAGTTGCAAAACCTGTTTAGTGAGTCACAAACAAATTGCGACTCGCGAAATAGGCTATGTACATGGCCCAATAGGTTTTTGCATGCGCAAATGGGTTCACGAACCCATTCGTGCATATAAAAACATACATCTGGCCCTTAGTATTTTATATTGAAGGAACAGCCCCTCTGTCACATGGATTTCATTTGTTTTATAGCATCTCTCATACCATTGTAGGATGTCAGAGCACTTTACATCACACACATATAGACATTGAATCATACATGTAAATCAGTGTGTATATAAAATGTTACATAAGGTAAAGGGGACTACAAAGATGACATGTCATTAATACTGGTAGGCATTTTTAAAGAGTGCTTGGTCTGGAAAAGCACAAACTCAGGATTCAGAACATAACACATTGGCTAGTAACATTAAAAATGTATTTCCGCCCAAATAATTCTTTTTAGCAGCATCAGGATAATGAATAACTGGGAAAAAACAAAAGTTACTAACTGGTACCATGCAGTTTGCAAGCAGCTCTTTGATGATAGTTTATAGGCCCCTCTGCTAGATTACGATTGCCACTTATGAAGTGCACAGTAACAAAATAATCTCTGTGACAAAAGCAGTAACCACGAACCTATGCACATAAAATACTGCTTTTCTAAAATGCATGTTACACGTTCTTTGCAGTAGGCACATTAACCCTCTGTGCTACATTAGTGAAGTCAAAGCTGCCACTGAACAAAACTCGCCTCGCTCTCCAGCAGCTACATTAATCACTGGAATTATCTTGACACTTTTATTGTTGCTGGAATGCTTCTAATTACACAAGAAACGTTTCTGTGCTTTTAAAACTGCTGCCTACGGACCCCCTGGGAATGTGTCACGGACCCCTGGGGGTCCGCGGACCACAGTTTGGGAAACACTGCTGTAGTGTCTTAGGCTTGTTGTAGAATCTTAACATTGTTAAAACACTATTGTTCTATGATGACAGTGATGTATTCCAAGTGAGACAGTTGAGAGTCCGACTGAGAAGCTGTAACTGCCCTGCTTTGATGGTCCAGCTGACAAAGAATAAACTACAATTTATTACGACATATACCTACACAGATGACCCCAACTTCATTAGGCCATTGGTGTAGGGATTCAGATGGTGGAGGAAGCATCAGAAACATAGCAGTCCGCCCAGCTCTCAAGAGGGTGAGGGGACCATAAGTTTTGTGGCCAGGTTACTCAGTTAAATTTGTGCCATAGTACCCTGTCTACCAAATTCTAAATCAGACCCACAATGTCAGAACAGGCCTTGGGAGGATAAATATGATAGAGTTCCATGAACCACTTACCCACGCAGGCCCAATAATAATATGAAGAATTGGGTATAATTTCCTTTCTCCCTTTGCCCCATACATCCATCCACCACAGTGGAGGCAATATCTGCAGAATGCTAAAAATTCAGCATCAAGTGTTCCAATGAAAGATGCAGGAACAAATGTATATATAAAGCACTGAACCAATAAAGACATTTAAGGAGGCAGGATCTTCTTTACCAAATTACTCTGCTTAATAACAAAGGCTGATATTGGTTTAGGAATTTGAGGCATTCTGATAGCTTATTCTCATAGTTAGTTTTAAACCATCTAGATTTCTTGGCTGTAGGTAAAACCTCATAATTAGTTGGCTGTACTTACAACCTTATATTCAGTGGTAGCTGGCAAAGGTAAGAGGTGTGCGGTGGGTGGGAAGCCGACAGATGAGATAGGTAAAAGAAATAAAAAAAATTAAAAGCACTTCCCTTGCGCTCGCCGCATCGCCAACTCAGCGATGCGGCGAGCGCAAGGTAAGTGTTTTTATTTTTGTCAATTTAATTTTACTAATCCTGTCGTCTGTTGACTCCCCCTCCCTGCCCAAAGAAGATTTAATGAAACAATATGCAATTATGAGGAAATTTCGAAATGTTCCTAATTTGGGGAATGCCACTTCATTTGCATCGTTTCATGAAGACTGGCCTTGGTTTTTTGCTTACAAGTAAACTATTCTATCGTTCAATCTGAATATATGTAGTCCTGCAGTTTTACATTAGAAAATGGCAGGAAGCAAGGCTGGAGGCATTAGATACCACTTAAGTACTGAGGGCCTAATTTATGAGGTTTTGCCGTAGGGCAGTGCAGCAGGCTTTCCAGCTGCGCTTTTCTATGGCAAAAAAAAAGGGCAGGAATGCGCCGTATCTATAAGACAGGCTCACAATGGGCTGCTATGCGCCAACGCAGGCACCTTTGTACCATGGTGCAAGCAGGGATGATTATATTTGTACAGGAAGGGAAACCTTTCTGTACAAAAATAACCACAGAGGCTTATTCTCATTCTGTGTGTGCTGCAGATTGCAGCACACATAGAAAAAGGAAACAAGCATTAGAAATGCAATCGGGCTCGGATTTATTTGAGTTTGAGCTAATGGCATTGTAAATGCCAATGTATTGTTGCTATGTGTTATGGAGTGTGTTCATGTGGTGTGTACTGCCAGTGATCTCCTTGTGAGTGTGAGAATATTGCACCGTTACTGCCTGTGATGTCCTTCTTGTGAGTGTGAGGAGCTTGCACCTCTGCTGCCTGTGGTCTCCTTGGGAGTGCAAGAAGATTGCACTGCTGCTGCCTGTGATGTCGTTCTTGTGAGTGTGAGAAGCTTGCACCACTGCTGCTTGTGATGTCCTTGTGAGTGGGAGAAGCTTGCACCTCAGCTGCCTGTGGTCTCCTTGTGAGTGTAAGAAGCTTGCACAGCTGCTGCCTGTGATGTCCTTCGTGCGAGTGTGAGAAGCTTGCACCGCTGCTGCCTGTGAGTATGAGAAGATTGCATTGAGCATCTCTGTGCTGTGCCTGTTCTTTGTAAGGGACTCTTGCTCTGTTGCTGCTGCTGCCTTGGCACAGTACCTGCTGTGAGTGTGTAAGGGAAGCTTGCACCACTGCTGCTTGTGATGTCGTTCTTGCGAGTGTGAGAAGCTTGCACCTCTGCTGCCTGTGGTCTCCTTGTGAGTGTAAGAAGCTTGCACTGCTGCTGCCTGTGATGTCGTTCTTGTGAGTGTGAGAAGCTTGCACCGCTGCTGCTTGTGATGTCCTTCTTGTGAGTGGGAGAAGCTTGCACCTCAGCTGCGTGTGGTCTCCTTGTGAGTGTAAGAAGCTTGCACAGCTGCTGCCTGTGATGTCCTTCTTGTGAGTGTGAGAAACTTGCACCGCTGCTGCCTGTGAGTATGAGAAGATTGCATTGTGCATCTCTGTGCTGTTCCTGTTCTTTGTAAGGGACTCTTGCTCTGTTGCTGCTGCTGCCTTGGCACAGTACCTGCTGTCAGTGTGTAAGGGAAGCTTGCACCACTGCTGCTTGTGATGTATTTCTTGCGAGTGTGAGAAGCTTGTACCTCTGCTGCTTGTGGTCTCCTCGTGAGTGTAAGAAGCTTGCACTGCTGCTGCCTGTGATGTCGTTCTTGTGAGTGTGAGAAGCTTGCACCGCTGCTGCTTGTGATGTCCTTCTTGTGAGTGGGAGAAGCTTGCACCTCAGCTGCCTGTGGTCTCCTTGTGAGTGTAAGATGCTTGCACAGCTGCTGCCTGTGATGTACTACTCACTACTCTACTCTACTCACTACTCTGCACTCACTACTCACTACTCTGCACTCACTACTCACTACTCTACTCACTACTCTAGTCACTACTCTGCACTCACTACTCTACTCACTACTCTACTCACTACTCTACTCACTACTCTACTGACTACTCTACTCACTAGTCTACTCACTACTCACTACTCTGCACTCACTACTCACTACTCACTACTCTCCACTCACTACTCTACTCACTACTCACTACTCTACTCACTACTTTCTACTCACTACTCTACTCACTACTCATTACTCTGCACTCACTACTTTACTCACTACTCTACTCTACTCACCTCACTACTCTACTCACTACTCTACTCACTACTAACTACTCAACTCACTATTCTACTCACTACTCTGCACTCACTACTCACTACTCACCTCACTACACTACTCACTACTCTCTTCTCACTACTCACTACTCTGCACTCACTACTTTACTCACTACTCTACTCTACTCACCTCACTACTCTACTCACTACTCACTACTCTGCACTCACTACTCACTACTCACCTCACTACTCTATTCACTACTCACTACTCTACTCACTACTCACTACTCTACTCACTACTCTACTCACTACTCTGCTCACTACTCTACTCACTACTCTGCACTCACAACTCACTACTCTAGTCACTACTCTGCACTCACTACTCACTACTCTACTCACTTCTCACTACCCTACTCACTACTCTGCACTCACTACTCACTACTCTACTCACTACTCACTACTCTACTCTCTACTCACTACTCTACTACTCTACTCACTACTCTACTCTCTACTCTACTCACTACTCTACTCCCTACTCTACTCACTACTCTACTCACTACTCTACTCACTACTCTACACACTACTCTGCACTCACATCTCACATCTCACAACACTTACGACTTGAAAGCGCTGCAACAAAAGATGTTACAGTTAACCAATGAATTGGTACGCAGTTTACATACATAGGAAGGATGGACATTTACGTTGGCTTTGCTTGTTCTTCCTATCAAAACCGATGTTCGCAGCAAGAGTTTAACTCAGTGAGACATCTTGCTGTACATTATGCATGTTAGTGCTTACAAACTACTGTATTCAAACTACGTTTTGAAGTGTTCTGCTCTGCAGTGCCCTGTATGAGCTCTGAGCCCTCCATTGCCATTTGACCCGCACTAAAGTGCACAGGTGCACATCCCCTCCCTGGCCCAGGGCCTGGGTTATTGCCCTGTGTCCTTTATGTGCTGCGTACAAGTGCCTAGATCTGCTTGCGTCCGTTCTGCCGTGCCATGAATAGGCGCTGGAAGGAAGCGTGTCACCTCTACATTCATTGTGTAACAGTTTGTTCTAGCCTAGGCAGCAGTGTAGCTCACTGTATGTCTTGTGCTGTGTCATGCTGCACTGCATTCTGCAGCATTGTCTCCCATCTCATTGTCTCGCCTAGCCGGCTTTTCAAATTTTGGTTATCCATTTGTTGTTGAAAGTGATTCTCCCCGCCAAACCTCACAGGTTATTTGTTCGTCGCTGCATATTTGTTCTAGTGCGGAGAAGGGATGTTCTTGTGCAAGATCCTTGTCGATAACACCTACATCCGGTCTTCGTCCGGCTTTCCAGTTCTGCATCTGCAGTCAATGCTATTGGTCTTTGTCTGTCTTTTAGTTTTCCCAACTCTACTTTAATGATAATCAGCATTTCATCTCGCCACCGTTAGAAACATAGTTGGTCTCGTTCATTATGCAAATATCCAGTTTTCTGTGTTTCATGCAGCCGCAGCCCGGTCAGCTTGGCCTACCCCAGGTGACAGGAGAGGGGGGGAGGGGGAGGGGGAGGATGGAGGGGGGTTGAGGGGGGAGGAGGGGGGGGGAACTGGAGCACTCTCAACCCAATGGGCTTTGCATTATTTCTTTGGTGTTTTTTTAGCTGATCTGAGCCATAGTTTTCATCCGTTTATAGTGCCTGGTGCGTTTCTCAGTGATAAGATTTGTTGTAGTTATTAGTTTTCACAGGTGCTCGGTGTGAGCTGCTATAACGCATATTTACGTGCTCCGACTTAAAGCATTTTTTCCTTGTAATCCCCTCTAGAAATGTCCTGGCCTTTTTGACATAATCCGCGAACTCCTTTTGGCCCGTGTTTTGGCAAGATAAGAGTGTTCCTGCTAGAAATAGTGTGTTATAAGAATACATAATCCTTGTATCCCACCTTCTTAAAGATTGATGGAGTTTTGGCAGCGCAAATCACGAACAGCTTGGATCCGTGTGCTGTTTTGTGTTTACACAGGCGCTCCTTGCATTGTGATGCTGTTGGCTTGCAGACAAGCGCTTGCATAGTGTTGTTGGGGAGGTGCTTGGGCGGGAATCCGGAGGATCCTCTGTGGCAGGAGTGTTTTAGTCCTCTTGTGCCGAGTTGAGCCATGTGAGTCACTTTTGCCGGAAGGTTCAATGAAACGGGACTGCACGTTTTATACTTGCCCTGGTCTTGAATGGCATCGCTCTAGTTGTTGCGTGTAAAAGCTATTTGCCGCTGCCAATTTTCCTCTCAAACATTAGTTCACCCTGTTAAATATTACACAAAAGTGAACGAAGCTGGCATAGCAACTCCCTTACTCATGGACAGGTTCTTACACACAGTCACACCAGGGACTGCAGTGTTTCTTTACAATTTCAGCTTGGCAAACCGGTGCAGACTAGAGCGCCTCGCAGTTCGGTGCTTCTGCTGCCGCTGCCCTGCGCGTGCCCATTACCCAGTGCGGATGGGCTCGGGGGCCATACGGGAGCACAGCGGCGCTGCTGCTGCCACTTGCACGTCCCCATAAACTGCAGAGAGCACCGCAGCACATCTACTGCTCCTGGCACGTGCCCATAAACTACAGACTAAATCAGGCGGGGAGACGGGGGGTGAGCCAGAGAGCGGCAGAGCAGCTCCCCGGGCCGGCAGGAAGGAGCCGCACACGGCGTCTATGCCTGTGTGCACGTGAGGAGGACGCGCGCCAGACAAACACACTGCTAGATGGTGAACGCGCGCACACCATCTCGAATGCATTACACGGCCACCCTGACAGCTCCTAATTATAATTAATGTACTTCTTTGCGCGAGCACGAACGAAAAATGCCCAAGATGGCGGAACAAAACTACATTTACCCTATCACTTCAAGCCTATTAAAACGACAACACAACGAAGACGAATCACTGGCCAGATGACAGAACACGCTAAGGAATGTGTGGAATTTGTTTTGCCAAAGCCCTAGGAGATACTTCTTTTTTCTCTTCTTTAACATTAGGATCTCGAAACTCCTCCCACTTTCAGTGGGGAGGAGTCCGAGCCCTAAAAACGAGGAGAAATAAAGATATTTCTCCTCGTTGTGCCTCCCTTATGCCTCCCCAGGGGAGGTGTGAGCTTAAGGCGCTTTATGTACTACCTCAGATTTATGATTTCTCGTAAATCTGGGGCAGTGTCAAAACGCCATGGATGTTGCTGGGAATGCCCCCAGCAACACCCATTGCACGCCCCTTTAATGCAGAACACTGCGTTAAAGGGACTGATATTTATCAGGCAGCATAAAGCCAAAAAAGTGGCTGAGTGCTGCCTGATAACTATCACGCAGGCTTTTGCGCCTCGAAACGTCACAAAGTGACATTCAGGAAGCGCAAGGAGACTCATAAATGAGCCCCTGGATGAGCTTGGTGGATTGAAATTTCTAAACCCACTCGCACTTATGGGCATATGTACAAGGAAATGTCAGAGCGTGGAGCTGTGCCAAATTTGGCAGCAACACGCTCTGACATTTCCAAAAAGAAGGGATGCATTGTATTTGAAACAATATGTTGCACCTTTGTGTTTTCTCTAGCGCTAAAATTAGCTGCCGCGCACCAAAGCAGGTACCCTTGCACCACAGTGCAAGGGTGCCTGCATTGCAGGGAATGATTGTTTATGGGCATGAACGTGTTTCTTCCTCCACATAAACAAACAATAATAGTGATTTGTTACTTCTATGTGAGCTGCAGAATGCAGCACACAAAGAAGCATCAAATGTTCATTATTAAATGATTGTTTATGTGCAGGAGAGAACACCTTCCTTCACATAAACAATCATTCATGGTGTTTTGCTCTTTCTATGTGTGCTGCAGAAAGCAGCACGCATGGAAAAAGCAAAAACGAGGAGAAACAAAAGTATTTCTACTGGTATCACCATTCAAATGAGTGCTCTTGCATGGTGTTAGTTTTTGGCGCTGCCTCAGATTTACAAACCGTTGGTACATCTGGGGGAGAATCAAAAAGCAATGGGTGTTGTGGTGGAACGTCCACAGCAACACCTATTGCACGCCCCTTTCACACAGCTATCTGCGTTAAAGGGTACCATATTTATAAAGTGTCTTTAAGCCAGAAAAAGGTGGCTTAATGACACTTTGTAAATATGGAGCAGGGCATTGCTCTACACAAATCTCGTTAAATTTTATATTCCTGTGGCGGAATGCCCTTGTAAATATGCCCCTCAGTTTCTTTCATGGAAGGAAAGGCTGATGGTCATTGTACACTGCCATTGTCTGGACTGGGGCTTCACACAGGCAGCGAATACATACATTATGTCGCAATGTCCCAAAAATAACTTACAATCCCCAGCAGGCCATGAACACTTGCTTAATTTGTAGACAATGGCTATCTTGCTTTCTGGGTTGTACTTCCCTCATGGCCCACAGTGTATTTGCTAGTCAATCATATCCGATATCCGATGTGCGATCCCTGAGGCTGGCTGCCAGGTCGTGGCGGGGAGACTCCCGGGGTGTGCTGCGCTGTCGGTGCTGCTCGCACGGGAGCCCCCCCCACTGATCCTGCCTGGGGTGCACGCGAGGGCATTATTGCAGTCGGCGAGCCTGTGCCTCGGGACGTGTTTTGTGCCTGGGAGGTCGAGGACCCACCAGAAGGGCATTATTGCAAGGGCATTCTGGCAATCGGCGAGCCTGGGGTGCACGCAAGGGCATTATTACAGTCGGCGAGCCTGTGCTTCGGGACGTGTGTTGTGCCTGGGAGGTCGAGGACCCATCAGAAGGGAGAAGAGCACGATCCACCGGCAAATACCTAAAATATTGTCTATCGAGACGGAAGGGGCTGTAACTCAGCTGCTCTAGCTGCGCAAGAAGTCAAAGGTGCCAGGAGTCGATGAACAACCGCAGCTGTGCACATTCTGGCCAGACCATTGACAGACAACTGCATGACAACGCTGGCAAAACCAAAATCAACATGCTTTGTGTGCAGAAATAACAAAAGGTATTTATTTCACCCCACCCCACTCGCTGGCTCACATTTTTAAACCACCTCCTTTGTTCAAAATGGCTGGGGCCATAAAACTGTAGCAATAAATCCCCTCTGGTAACTCTGCTGCCCGCGAGGCTCCTCAACTTAACGCGTCCACACAAGACCTCCAAAAATAGAGATAAGACTCTCCCCCAGCAAGCTAGGAGCTAAGCTTGCTCAGATAGAAAGTGAAACTGCCCTTCCCTCAAAGTAATGACAACAGACAGAGGACTAATGTCTATATCTCCCCTTTTGGTTCGGCCATTTTAGACTGGTCTATCCTTGGCGACCATCATGGACTAGTCATCTCTCCTTATCTGACCTAAGAATTGGACTTTTTAGACTATTTATAATCGGATTCTACACATTTTATGTAACTTGCACCCATTTCACTTTTCCTTCAGCTGTAATGCACAGATCGCTACCTCTTATATTTCTGGCTGCTCACTAGTGTCACTTTTGACTCATGTAACTCCCAGTTTGCAGTTGTATTTTGATCCAGACTCTTGTAACTTCTGGTTTGCAGCTGTATCTTGCTCTAGTATACCACTAGTTTTATGCTTCTGTATATATCCCCTGTAATGTACCGATTACTACCTCATTTATTTTTGGTTGCTCACTAGTGTCACTTTGATTCTGGTAACGTACTGCTGGAGTATTATACTTCTATTTGTATTTTGTACATTGTTTGTAACCTGCACCCATTTCACTTTTGCTTCACCTGTGATGCATTGATCGCTACCTCATATATTTCTGGCTGCTCACTAGTGTCATTTTTGACTCATTTAGATTTTGTTGCCCCGTTACTCTGTTCCAGTACATCATAGTATTATACTTCTACCTGTATACGGTACATTTCTGTAATCACCAGTATTGTACCTCTGCTTGTATACTGTGCATCTCGGTGGGCTGCACCCAGTTCACTTTTATGCTTATGGCGCACTGATTGCTACCTCAAATATTCTTTGTACATTTTTGTAAGCTGCATCCATTTTTACTTTTTATTCCTGGATTGCACCGACTGCTACCTTTTATTGTTTGGCTATTTTGGCTACTCACTAGTGTCACTCTTGCTCCATGTAACTTACTGTTTGCATTTGTTTTTTGCACATGTGTATCACTATCGTCCACCCTCCCATACCCACCTATACCGCCATCCCAACATGGATCCCATCGGCAAGCACACATATAAAATCAACTACCCTTCCTCACTCACCAAAAAAGCCGCTAAACGCTTTAACCGCATGCGCGCTAGCGAAATTCCGCTCCTGTGCTGAGTTTTTTAAAACTGCACTTTACATGACGAGCTGGGCTCGTCATGAGCGTGCAAGGAGGCTACCTCATGACGAGCCCATCTCGTCATCAGCGTCGAAGGGGTTAAACACAACTTCCTGAGGTCCCACCCAGAAACCCCCTTTGCCGACACCTACTTCTCACCGGTCAATGGATCCCTGAACATTGATATCATCTTCTACACCACACGCAGAGCTCAATGGAGAAAAGCGTTCCTCACCTTATTCACCGTCTCCACCTCCAGGAAATCCGCTCATGGCATAACTCTCTCCATCACACCATCACAACTCTTCCCAGGTAGATCCACCATTACTATATACAACAACGGGATTGTCCTAATTCAATCCATAGACAGGAACTTGGAACTACTAGACAACCTGTTCCCCACTTTCAAAGAGCACCTCTCTAATCGTCGGACCTACACTCATATCTCCTCCAGTACTATCACCCCTGACTTCACAGCCCCCACCCACAACCCTTCTAACCTAGCTCCGCACCAGAACGAAGCGCACCTCACCTCTACCCCCAGCACCCTAGTCAATCACCCACCTGCTGTAACCACCCCTCACTCCTCAATCACAGACACAAATCTCTCCCCTTCATACATCAGCCGCCCCACTACCACCAACCCTTGGACCCCCATTCATACCTCTCCCATTCCTCTCTCCCCTGACTTCACAGCTCCCACTCACAACCCCTCTAGCATAGTTCAGCACCAGAACGACACGCATAACGACAAATCCCACCCTCTATCCCCTCCCATCCTCAGTCCACACTACCACCCTCTAACCAACCATGCAGAAAACACCACATCCATTAATTTAACTCCCCCTCCCCACAACAGGACCCTCTCCAATCCCATTTCCCCCCCCACTCTCAGCCCCTACTACCCTGCCTGCTCCCCCACCACCACTAACATACACTCAACCCCCACTCGGCTCTCTCCGCCTGCCACCTATGCCCTCGTCGACACCACCAACCTCCTCCCTACCTCATCCACACCCATCCCTCCCAACCCCTCTCTCCTATCTAACACCAACCCGTACACCGCCACCACGGAGCCTTGCACGAACACCAACCCACCCCCCCAACCGCACGCTAATTCTCGGGTCAGTCACTCACCCATAATTTCCATCCCAAACACCAACATTTATCCCACGCTGGACAAGATTATTTCCACCCTCCTCCAGCTCAAAGAAGACATTCACACCATCAAAGAAGACACTCACACCATCAAAGAACTACTCCTCACACACCCCAGACAAGCCTCACACACCACCGCCCCCCCTTCCAAGCTGCGCCCCACCCCTCTGAATAACTCTCCCACTCTGCACCCCTCAATCTGGACCGCGATCCCTGTCCACAATCGCAACAACCGCCCCCATCGGACCTCAACACACTCACCCTCCTCCGCTCCTACGACCCAGCTCCCCTAAACAACACAACCTCCACACCCCTCTCCATTCCCACGATACACTCAAATCCCCGTAGACCCCCCACACTAAACAACAGAATCTCCGTCCCTAATAACCTTAGAAAAGTCCCCCTCACTCTAGAACCCTCTACCTCCCCTGACACACCCCGTCTCAAGTGCACTCTCCTCAACTGCAGATCGGCCTCTAGACACTCCTCCGCCATCGCTGATCTCATCCTAACATTGGACCTTGACCTAATCATCTTGACTGAAACCTGGCTAACCGAATCTTCTACACCTATAATGGACATTTTGGTGCCCCCCAACTACCACATCATAAGACTCGACAGGTCTGGCAAGATAGGTGGTGGAATCGCATGCATATACAGGAACAATCTTTCCGTTCTGAAAGTCACCGCACCTTCCCTACCCTCCCCAACTTCCTATGAATACATCTGCCTCGATATTATCAGTGAGGGCAAACCGATATGCTCTCTTCACGGCATCTACCACCCACTCAGGGACAACCTCACCTTCGCCCAACAAATCATGGATTTGATCTCTACCAATTCCGAACAACAGGTCACTCAAATTTACCTTGGCGACTTCAACCTCCACTGGAACGATCACAATGATGGGGTGGTAAACAGTTTTAAAAACTTCCTCAATGCCCTTGACCTCACACAATTAAGCAACAGCCCGACCCACGAGAAAGGCTCTATCCTCGACCTTATCAACTCCAAAGAGGACGCTATCCAACTTGAGTCTATTCAACCCTGTGACTGGTCAGATCATCATATTGTTACATTCTTCATCAAGGAGAAAGTCAAATTCAACACGGTTCAATCCTCCAAGCCTAAAGTCTGGAAAAGAGACCTGAAAAAAACTCAACCCAAACTCCCTACCCCCGAACAGTCACGACCTCCTACTCCCTCCGACTGGTGCTACGGACGTCCAATCCTTGACTGACCACTATCTCAACGCCATGACCTCAATAATTGATGAGGCTGCACCCATGCAGCTAAAAAGAGTCTCGCCAAAATCTCCAATCCATGGTATGACGGGAGTCTTAATGAGGATAGACGAACCATGCGATTGGCAGAGCGCACCTGGAGATCAGCCCCCTCTACACTGCACCTAAAAACGCTGAAGGAAAAGAGAAACGCCTACTTCAGGAAAATAAAGCGCTCAAAATCAGCCTTCTTCAGCCTCCAGCTCGACCAAGCAAAAAAACGCCCGAGAAAACTTTTCGAGCTAATCAGAACACAATCTAAGGAACAACCCCAACTACCCATCACTGTGCGCGAAGCACCCTCCTGTGAAGACTTCGCTGCTTTCTTTACCCAAAAAACTGGCAACATAAAGAGTGATCTCCTCATTGACGCAAGCCTTTACCCCAAACCCCACTGCATAGCACCCACTGAACCAAAAAACAATGCTACATGGTCATCATTTGACACCTACACTGAAGAGGAAATTGGCAAACTGCTCAGCACCTTGAAACCATCCAATCACCTCACGGACCCCCTCCCTGCTAACGCTGTCAAAGACTTCACCCCGTTGCTCCTTCCACTCTGGACTAAAATTATCAACAGCTCACTCCAACAAGGAACCATCCCTGACTCCCTCAAAGTCGGACAAGTCACACCTTTACTAAAGAAACCTACAGCCGACCCATCTGATCTAAACAATTACCGTCCCATTACCAATACTCCCACTCTCGCCAAACTCCTGGAAAAATGCGCACAACTACAACTGACCAAACACATTGATCAGTTTGATCTCCTCAACTCTCATCAATCAGGCTTCCGAGCAGGACACAGTACAGAAACCGCTATGACTCACATAATTGACAACGCCCTTCAAATCCTTGACCAAAATGATACCTGCCTCCTCATCCTTCTTGATCTCTCCTCAGCATTCGACACCGTTAAACATGAGAATTTACTCGAACTATTAAACACAAGAATGGGTCTATCTGGGACTGTCCTCAAGTGGTTCACTTCCTTTCTACACAACAGGTCGCAGAAATTCAAGTGCAACAACCTTATGTCCTCGCCAATACCTGTATCGTTAGGCGTCCCCCAAGGATCCTCCTTATCCCCAACTTTGCTCAACCTAGTTATGGAACCTATCACCACCTTGTTACAAACATCCAATGTACTCTTTCACATGTACGCAGATGACACCCAACTATATCTCAAATTGCAATCCCCCAAAGACATTGTACTCCTGAACTCAACGATCAGAAGCACCCAATCCTGGCTTGCCGATAATGATCTCAAACTCAATGCTTTGAAAACAGAGTTCCTTCTGATCTCACCTCCCGCGAAGATCTCTACCACTCAAACTTGGCTTAAACACCTAACTGCACTCAATGTCCAACCAACCATCGTGGACTCAGCAAAATCTTTGGGCATAACACTCTACACCAATCTCAACATGCAGCAACACATCAGCAAGGCAACTAAGGGTGCGAACTACCAAATCAATACACTGAGGAAACTCAAACCCTTCCTCCCAGCCAAAGACTTCCAAACAGCAGTACAAGCACTAGTCATCCCTCAAATAGAATACGGCAGCATCGCCCTCTGCGGTCTCCCTCTAACTACTACGGCACCCCTAAGAGCTTCTCTAAACGCTGCAGCGAGACTCATCACTGGGTCAAAAAAACACTCGCATATCTCCCCTGACTTGAAATCCCTGAACTGGCTGCCTTTTGAAGCCAGAATACATCTGAAAATCGCCTGCATGACACACAAGGCTGTACACCTGAGCTCACCCGGTTACCTCACCCAGAAGCTGACAATCTCTGGCGGCTCTAGAAACACTAGAGGCACAAACAATCTTCTGCTAAAACCTCGAAGATTCCGGAAGGAAAAAACGTATACACGCTCCTTCTCAGGAATGGCACCCAGGATCTGGAACTCACTCCCTCCTGAAACTAGACTCATCCCCTCCATCACACTGTTTAGGAAAGAAGTAAAAGCTATCCTCATGGCTAAACACACTTGATCTATTAACGTGGATTTTTAAAGTCTCTGCACTGATCTGTATTATCTACGATCCCTCGATTATTCGTATTACTTGCATTATTGAATTGTTAAATTGTTGAATTGCTTACACCTATTTTTACTATCTGCATTATTGATGTACCTGTTTTACTACGCCCCCCATGTACATACCCCACCCCACCTATACCTACAACTATGCTGTACCTAATGGCCTGTTATTCACTCTCCTGGTGTTATTCTATGCCTTGTAAAGCGCTCTGATATCTGCAAAGATCTTGTTCGCGCTATATAAAACTTTCAAAATAAATAAAAATAAAATAAATCATGATTTCATTTGGACTTTACTATGCAGGTCTCAGGTGTCCTTTACCAAGACCTATTTACTTTTTGTGAAGATTTGTTCTAAAGGACTTTGTGTCAGGAATTTGAAGGGTCAGGGATTGCGACACAGGCAAAGAGTTTAGAGATTGTAGAGACCAGGAAAAAACGGCTAAAATGTAAGGTGATGCGTGTAATGTTTCAACACCTTGGCGGAGTTCTTGACTCCTACTTCCAGATCAGCACTGGTCCATCTGCAGGTGAAGGCATGTAGTTCATTTGCTCAGTGCCTGGCAACTGAGGGCCTCAATATGAGTCCCTTAGCAGCACTTTTGTGCACCGCAGCGTCACTTTTTTGATGCTCCAGTGGAGCAATGTGCGTGGCTTTTCATGGCCTTTAAATATATGCCCCTTTCATGCAGAATACTGTTTTGAAAAGGGCATTCCATGGGTGTTGCTGTGGGTGTTCCCATGCTTCACCCATGGAATCTGAATCATTCCCAGATTTACGAGGAATCATAAACCCGGGAATGTGTCAGATTCTAACACCGGAGGTGCAACAAGGTGAAAGAGCCTTATTTCTCCAAGTTTTCTCCTCTTTCTATGTGTGCAGCACACATAGAAAGAGGAAAACAAATCTTGTTATTGTTTTTTTCCTACAATGCAGAGACCCTTGCACAATGGCACGAGGGTGCCTGCGTTGGCACAGTTGGTTACCGATATATATTGATAAGGTATATCTATTCACCATTACAGTTAAGCGCAGATCCATATATGGCAAGGTACTTAAGATATCTCCTTACCTTAAATATTCACTACATTGTGCAAACATCTTGGCCAACAGAAGTGACGAGTCATGGGGGTGGAGTCCGCTGTCTCTTTTTCCTGTCTTATCCCATTGCTCTTTCCCCTTTTCTACCACTGGCCCTCACATTCCTTTGTACATGGTCATTGGCGGAGGTGGTGAGAGACAGAAAAGAGCATCACTCCCATTGGATTCTGAGCACAAGGTTAGTGAACTCTGATAGATAGTCTGGCCCATGATGCCATCCACCCGGAGCAATGGATTCTGACAATACTCTGTCTCAGATCTTGGAGGTGATAACCAAATTACAACAGGGGTTACATTTAGTGAAATTTTAGATTAAGGCAAGACGGGGCATATTTACAAGCCCCCATCGCCACCATAACGTCACTTTTTTGGACGTTGTGGTGGCGATATTGGCTTCGCCTTATTTACAAGGCAGTTTTAAGCTACATAAAATGGCTTAACACTGCCTTGTAAATAAGGCCCCCTTTCACGCTATACTTAGCGTGAAAGGGGTGGGCGGTGGGTGTTCCACCGTAACACCCATTGGTTTTGATGCTGCCCATATTTACAAGGGTGGCGTAAATTTGGGGCAGCGCCAAAATTAAGATCAGGGAAAACCTGGTCTTAACAGGGCGCAATGAGGAGAAATGCATTATTTCTCCACGTTTTTGCTGTTTTTATCTGCACTGTGTTGTGCAGCACACATAGAAACAGCAAAACACCATGCATGATTGTTTATGTGCAGGAAGGTGTCCCTTCCTGAACATAAACAATCATTTTAAAAATGACGAGTTGCAACTTCTATATGTGCTGCACAAAGCAGCCACATAGAAGTTACAAATCACCATTTGATATTGTTTATGTGAAGGAAGGGACACCTTCATGCACACAAACAATCATTCCCCACAACACAGGCACCCTTGCTCTGTGGTGCAAGGGTGCCTGTGTTGGCGCTAGGCAGCTAAATTTATCACCAGTGCTGGGGGAAACAAAGGGCTGCACCGTATTGTTGTAAATACAGTGCAGCCCTGCGTTTCAGAAGAAGGCTGACACTGTGCTCCGTCACTTCTTAGTAAATATGCCCCTGCATTCAGAATCTGTCACTATGACCCAAGAGATAGGTATTAAGTTAAAGGCAGAGAAGAATAACATACAGTACAGTGCTGGTGTCCACTGAGTCTAATTACGCAGATGTATGGGCATTACCACATACCCACATCCTAATAGTGCCTCATTTATTGCTAAAATGGGTAAATACCCATTTCACATGATTATTGTGGAGTTCTTGGTCTTCGTCATTACACCTGAAATGGATTAGGATAAGGGCTGGACTGAGAACACAAAGCAACCCTGGAAATTCTATTGGACCGACCCCCGGGGAAGAGGGGGACGAGGGTGCTAGTGTAAAGCACTGCTGCTTAACTAAATCGCCCCCCATTACTGCTGCTTTCATTACTAGGGGACTATATTGCAGCACTGCTGCAAAAGTGGCACCCAGTAACAAAAATACACCCCACTGCTCCAAAAACGTCCCACACCTCTTCCTGCCCTAGGGAAAATGCCAGCTATGGCCAGTCCGGCCCTGATGAAGATGGATGAAAAGAAAGCATCAGCAATTATTCAACCACCTACACCAACTTCATTTATTGTTATTCAGAGTTTTGTGGGCTTTGCCAATTATTATAGTTTTTCAGTTTTCAGTGATCATAAGATCTATTGCTACTACTGCAGAAGGAGTAGATGATCAGGCACTTTGCTTTTTAAGGCAGTGTTTTTCGGGGGAAAACTATTTTATAGCATCTTAATGTAAAATTGTAATTGATTGTTCACCTGGAGGCTTTTTATAGTGCTATAGGAGGTGTTTTATCTCAGCAAAATCCAAGCATTGGCCAGATTCACCCAGTAACTGAGTTTTCTAATTCTCACCTGCAGACTTAAATTATACAATCACCTTTTGAAGAATGGACACATTCCTTTCTACGGACCAAACTCACTACAGACGTGTACACTGATCAGAGAAATTTGTAGTTATTGAAATCATCTAGAACACTTATCCTTACCCAACTCACATGGACTTTGTTTTTGTCTTGACCCAAACTCCTGCATAGGTTCTCCATAATGGGCTCTAAAAATTGACAACCAGAAGTAGAGCAGGACATGGAGACCAAGGTGGAAGAGACTGAAACCAAATCTGACTTTATACTGGATTCTGACTCCACTTCACAACAATTAGTCTTGGGTGTCAAGACCCTTGAAACATGAGAATATATAGAATCTAAAGGTGACTCAGATTTTAGAGCAGACCCTTATCAACTAGTACAAGAACATCATTATTTTTCCTTGGAGAAGGTTGCATGCATCAAACAGAAAAGTTCAGCTCTTGGGCTATCAGCATATAGAAGTGCGTTATAGACAGCATGCTGACAAAGAACAAGAGATTCAAGCTGTTAGACCGAGAACGTTTAAATCCCTGGCAGATATGATCGATTTATGGCAGCAAGACCAGTTGCAGTGCAAGAGTTCAATTTCAAAGGAGAGACAAATGGGAGAGAGATTGCAGACATTTGTGAGCAATTAGAACTAATAGACCAGAAAACAGAAGGCTTTGATAAAAGAGTTAAAGAAGTAGAAAGGAAGACTGAAGGTCTGGAACTTACTTTCAATTGACTTGACCGAGAGGAAAAGAAAAAGAAAAAATGAGGATATAGACAACAAGGCCAGGAGACTGAATCTAAGATTTGTTAAGAGCTTTGCAGAAGGTGAAGGAGTGACCTCCATGAATAGTATAAGTGAAAAACGAATTCCGGAAACAGTTCTTAAAGACTTTCTGGGAAGGACCTGACAATTGCCAGAGATAATCAAGTCCCCTTTCAGAAACCTAATTGCGTGATCCCTCACATACTCCTATTGCCAATATTGACTAATGACCTGGTACCTCTGGCTTTACAAAGCGAATTCTGAAAAGTCATAGCTTCTAGTTCATTCAGTGTTCTCAGAGCTGCAAATAGTGCATATTTTCTGACATGACATTTAATATGATATGTAAACAGAGCAGATGGGAAATGAATACCCTTACCAAAAAATTAAATACAGTCTTTCTGTGTAAAAAAAATCAGTCCCATAAACACATTTAATGTTCAGAGGTTTCAATTTTTTTACTACAATTCGAACAAAAATTTGAATTACTCCAGCCGGAATAATTTCAAAAACCAAAGACCAAGAGAGCAAAAAAACAAGGAACTGAAACAAACAGTGAGCAGATTCCGATTCAGAAAGCTTTATTCGATTTTTAAAAGAAAATCATAAAAGCATACATTACAATACAAGGTGCCATAGACATAAAATTGATTATACAGGATTTTAAAATTCAAGAATAAATAAGTTAAAACAAGGTGTTTTCAGTTAAGAACAATCTAAAGTGAGATTAATCATCATGGTTATTTCTTTGAAGTCCGGAATCTTATGACAAGTTTTAAAGAACCAGATACTGCATAAATTACTGAATCAATTTCTAGTTGTTGCAGTCTAATAAAGGCTAATTTACAAGTGCGGATGCCCCACTGCTTTAAAATGGGTTTCAGAAAAGCCCTCCGTGGTGCCTGGTAAAATGTACAAAAAAGCACACAATGGATGTTTGACTGAAGGGATATGTCATCACATGGACAAATCAAATTTTCCATAGCCCAATTATTAAGGTGAGGGAAAGTAATCAGGTGAAAGAAAGTACCAAACCTAAAATGGGAAAGTAGCATTCGGGCATAACAGCTGGGATTGGACATAAGGTACCACTGGAGCCCTTCAGAGGTGGTGATTTGTTGGTATCTGATAACTGTGGGCTTGATTTTTTCCATGCCCCACCTCTTGTTATTTAGGTGGTCCAAAACCATCTTTTTTATTGATTTTCTGGGCACCAATTCCATGCTCAATGGGCTGGTGTAAAATTCCAAATGCCCAATCTTGGTCACCATATTCTTCACATTGGTTAACCATTTAATGTTTCCTACCCTGTCGAGTTTAAGACAATCACTTATTAAGTCTCTATTTACTAAGGTCTCGGGGGTGACCCAGACTTTGTGCCATAGTAATATGGGCGCAGTTTTTATGATATCGGATATGTAAGGCAAACCCAGTTCAATATGTGCAAGATAGGTGGGAGTTGATTTTGGTGCAGCCAGTAGGTGACGTATAAACTGGTTTTCGCTGTGTTGGATCATTTGATCATTTTTCGTTCCCCAGAGACCTGAGCCATATACAGCTGTAGAAACGCATTTAGCATTATAGATGTGGATCAGCTCTCTCACTGGTCTACCCCCTATTTTTGCCTCAAAGTTGTTCAGGGCGCCTATAGTCGTAGAGAAGGCTAGCTGTCTAGCAGTCACAGCAGGCTGCCAGCTGCCTTTTCTATCAAATTGTATGCCCAGGTAGGAGAATCTATCTGTAGACTCAATTCGCATACCGTCAAGAAAAATAGGACAAGATGTCCTCTTAGACCCTGGGCCACATGACATTGTGTATATTTTTGAGATGTTAATTTTTAGTCCTCTATCTGTCATGTAATTAGCAAATTTGAGAACAGCCTTCTGCAGTCCAACCCTAGTGCGGGACATGATAGCAGCGTCATCCGCGTATAAAAATAATGGTACTGATGTTCCCATTATAGTTGGATGACCGTGCTGAGACTCCCTGAGATGTTGGATGATGGAATTTATGTAGAGGTTGAAGAGAAGGGGTGCTAAAATGCACCCCTGTCTCACACCCCTCTTAATAGGGAACTTGTCTGAGCTCTCACCCAGTCTGCCATAACGGACCCTAGCGCCTGCTCCCCTATAGAGTTCTTTAATAAACTGGAGAATTTGTCTGTCCAAACCCATATCTCTTAATGTTGCCCATAGAAAATCATGGTTAACGCAATCGAAAGCAGAACTCAGGTCAACAAAGGCAATAAAAAGGTTTCCCTTCTTGGCCTGAGTATACTTCGATATTATTAACGCAAGGTTTAATCCCTGCTCTATTGTTCCTTTCCCCGTTCTGAATCCGTATTGTAAATTTGATATAATGTCATTCTCCTCTACCCATGATTGAATCCTGTATAAAACTATCCGACCTGCTACCTTCATTAGTGCATCAAGCAATGAAATTGGTCGGTAGCAGGTGGGATCATTTTGATTACCTTTTTTAAAAATTGGGACCACTATAGCTTCCGTCCAAGAGGTTATAAGCCCCTGCTGATTTACTTTATTTAAAACATTTGTTAGCAATGGAGCCCACAAATCAATTGCGTTTTTATAAACATCTATTGGGACTCCGTCGGGGCCCGGAGCTTTATTTATTTATTTATTTATTTTATTTTAGCGATTTCTAAAGCGCCTGGTGACCCAAGGGCATCCCCGCGCTATGTAACTTGAATCCCATTGAGAGGGTAGGTAACCGAGGGGTATTATTTGGGGAACAGATGGGTCTTTAGTTTTTTTCGGAACGCAAGGAAGTTGGATTCCAGTCTGAGGGCGCGAGGGAGTGCGTTCCAGCCCTTGGCCGCCTGAACTGAGAATTGACGACCTCCTGTTCGGGCTTTTTTTAATCTGGGGATGCAGACAAGATTCTCATTTTGAGATCGTAGCGATCTGGTTGCTGTATAAGGAGTGATCATTTCACTAAGGATCGCAGGGCCAGATCCGTTGTAGAGCTTGTGTGTGATACACATTGCTTTAAAGTGCACCCTTTGGCGCACAGGCAGCCAATGCAGGGCTTTAAGGGCTGGCTTGGCGGATAACCTGGAGGGGGTGTTGGTAATCATGCGTGCTGCCGCATTCTGTGTCCGCTGGAGTTTCGTGAAGGTAGCCTCTGGGGCTCCCAAATAGACCAGATTACTGTAGTCCAGACGGGACAACACTAGGCCCTGGATGAGGAGCTTTCTGGACATGGGTGGGAGTAAGGGCAGAATTTTACGGGTTTTACGCATTAGCCCAAAGCATGTGCCCGAAGTTTTGGTTGCCTGGGTCTTCATTGTAAGCTGTGGCTCTAGCCATACCCCGAGTGTCTTGATTTCCGATTTGGGGGGGGGGATTTCACTGAATACATCGGGCCATATCGTGGAAGGGATGGTTGTCCATTGTTTGCCGAGTAACATTACCTCTGTCTTAGTCCCGTTCAGTTTCAATGATGATTCGTTCATCCAGTTGTGGATGTTTATGAGGCAGTTGGTAAGATTTTCAGGATGGTCAATCAGCTGGGACAGGGAGACGACTAGTTGGGTGTCGTCAGCGTAACTCACCATTTTGATGTTAAAAGGTGTTACCACGTCCTCGAGGGGGGCCATATAAACGTTAAAAAGCGTCGGGCTTAGGGAGGAGCCCTGGGGGACGCCGCTAGTGAGTGGGAGGGTGGATGAGTGGTGGCTGTCATCCCATACTTGAAAGGTGCGTCCTGTAAGATAGGATTCGATCCATTTGATAGCTGTCCCAGTAAGTCCTGCATTTATCAATCTACTCAGAAGGACACGGTGGTTAACCGTGTCGAAGGCTGCACTTAGATCCAGGAGGATCACTGCCACTGATCCTCCTGAATCTAGTAAGCCCCTTGCCTCTTCGATCACTGCAAGGAGTGCGGTGTCAGTTCCATGGCCTGGACGAAAACCGGTTTGGGATTGTCGAAGCAGTTTATTTGTTTCGAGGAACTGGGATAATTGGATGTTTACCAATTTCTCGGTGACTTTGCCAATGCCTGGGAGTAGGGATATTGGCCTATAGTTGGACAGGTCTGATGGATCTAGCTGGGGTTTTTTTAAGAGTGCTTTAACCACAGCACTCTTCCAGCTGTCGGGGACGGTTCCATGGGAGAAGGAACAGTTGATAAGGTCCGTAATGGTGGGGACGATTACTGAGGCTACGGTCTTGAGGAACCTGATAGGGGCTGGGTCTAAAGGGGAACCACTTTTCATTTTAACTAAGGTTCGCTCAACCTCTGCGTGGGTGACAGGTCGGAAAGTCTGAAGCGTAGAATGACAGATGCTTTTAGTCGGTTCGGGGGAAGTGCTACTTTCCGTGAGGTTGGGGGAGCAGGGGGGAGGAAGGGAAGCCAGGATCCGGGTGATTTTCTCGTTGAAAAAGTTGGCTAGTTCGTTGCTTCTGTCAACTTTAGGGGTGATGGAGGAGGAGGTGGAGGGGACTTTGGTCAGCTCTTTGACGATCAGAAAAGATTCTCGGGCTGAATTGGATGCTTCTTGTATACGTGTGTTGTAGTAGGAAGCTTTGGCTGATTTGATAGCCTCTTTGTAAATTTTGACCGCAGACTGGTAGGCTTCTTTGTTGGCATGTTGCCAAGTCTTTCTCCAGAGTCGTTCGGCCTTTTTGCAATTTTTGCGCAGTGTTCTCAACTCTGCGGAGTACCATGGTGCTGAGCCATGTTTGCCGTTTTTATTCTCTCTATTTCTGAGTGGAAGTATAAGGTCTAGGGAGACGGTAATCCAGTCTCTGAATCTTTTGTCAGCCGTATTTGGGTCTTCGGCCTGGGCAGGGATGTTTTTTTCCAGGGTCTGAGCCCAATCGTCCGTGGAGAGTCTGGGCCAGGTCCTATCCTTACTGAAGGTAGGGGGAGTACGGTTTGTCGTGAAGGTTCCCGGTAATTGAAAAGTGACCAAGAAGTGGTCTGTCCAGGGGAGGGGAAAGGCCTCCTTGGCAAGCATTGAGGACGAGTTGGTTAATACGGGGTCTAAAAGGTGGCCCTTGGTGTGGGTGGCTCCGGAGTTTAAAAGATGGATATCGAGAGCCGCTAGATCTTGAATCAGATCATGGGCTACCGGGTTGGCCGGGTCTTCTAGGTGGATGTTCAAGTCTCCAACTATCATGTAGTTTGATAGGGAGTGGGCTTGCGTTGTGACTAAGTCCAGTAGCGAACAGGTGAAGGGACCCGGGATACCGGGAGGGCGGTAAATGAGGAGTCCTGAAAGGGAGGTGGTTGCGCTAAGTGTGACAGAGAAGTGCAGACTTTCTGCGTCGGTAATCTGTGCGTCGTGGGTTTTGCAGTGGAGGTGTTCTCGATGAATGATGGCTAACCCGCCTCCTCTGCCTAGAGGACGGGGTAAGGATTGAATACAGTAGCCCTGTGGGGTTGCTAGGACCATGTCAGATTGAGAATGAGGGCCGAGCCATGTTTCCGTGAGGAAGAGTATATCAATTCCATGGTCTTCTATGATGTCGGCAATCTGAGTCGCATGTTTGGGTAGTGAACGGCAATTCAAAGAGGCAAAGTTAAGGGTGGCAAGTTTGCTGGGTTTAGAGGGTAGCGTGAGCTGCACTGGTTTACATGAGGGGCAGCAGGTGAAAGGTCCCTTGAGATTATAGATGTAATCACAGGAGGGTGGGGGAGGTCTGAGGCTCAGTAGATCTCTGCGGGAGTACTTTATAGTTGGGTGAAGGGATTCGGGCAGGGGTTCTGGCCCTGGACCCGGCCGTGCGCGGATGGGCGCAGACGGGCTTGCCTTAGGCGCGCCTTCGGCGCGCAAACGGCGCTCCCGCTGCGCTCGTCCGCTGCGCTGGGGAGGTCGACACATTTGTAAAGGATGTAATGGGCGTGGCCTCGCAGTGGGCGTGGCTACGCCTTTGGCGCGCTGGCGCTGATGTCGTTTCCCTGAGGGTGGGGGTCTGAATGAGCGCGTAGCAGCAGCGCTTTCAGCCAGGTGAGCAAGAGCGTTTTGTGATTTTAAAAGCAGTAATAATTCGTGACAGTTTTAAAATAGTGAAGTTTAACAAAACCTCCGGCTTTCCGCCTCAGAGGGGTTCAATGAATGAGATCGTTGCGCTTTCAAGCGTTTAAGTAGTCGGTCGGTGGGCGTGGCCTCGCAGTGGGCGTGGCTCCGCCTTTGGCGCGCTGGCGCTGATGTCGTTTCCCTGAGGGTGGGGGTCTGAATGAGCGCGTAGCAGCAGCGCTTTCAGCCAGGTGAGCAAGAGCGTTTTGTGATTTTAAAAGCAGTAATAATTCGTGACAGTTTTAAAATAGTGAAGTTTAACAAAACCTCCGGCTTTCCGCCTCAGAGGGGTTTACCTGATGGACTTTCGCTAATGGCTTTTAAGACCTCCCCACAATTAAAAGTAATGTCTAAGGGGAATGCCCTAGATGGGTCAGTATCAGAATATGTGTCCAGCATCCCCGTTCCAAGGTTTACATAGTCTGAGGGGGTCACTTTATCGTAAAGGCGCGTAAAGTGGTTGACCCACGATTCCCCATCAACGGCTTGGTCTATAATATCTCCGTCTCTGTTCGTTAAATAGGGGGTATTTACAGCTTTCCAAAATGCGGTGTTATCCCTTCTTTTGGAAGCATCACACAAAGCAGACCAGGCCTCTTTCTTCAGTTGATTTTTCCTAGTCTTAACTGCCGCTTTGTATTGCTTTCTGGCTTTCCGGATCTCAAGTGGGGATCTAGGTGATGCGTGCAATGCCCTTTTCAGTATAATATGTGCTTTAGTGCAGCTTTTGTCAAACCAGCCGTGCGGTTTGTTAGATTTTAATCGGTATTCCTTCGTTAGTAACTTCTTCAACTCACTTTGTATTTTTATAAATGAGCTCACTACTTTTGACGGGTCCTCTTTATAAGATAGACAGATAGATAGATCTTCGCGATTCCAAGTTTTTGAGAAAACCCACTGGCTCCACCTTGTCCCATTTAATCATATATTCATTTCTGGAAGCCAATTTAATTTCCGGCCTGTATAAGGATTTCTCATTCCGGGTCTTTTTATGTCCTCTGAGTTTTAAGTTAAAAGAAATGGGATAGTGGTCACTAAAGATCAGTGGAAGGGTTTCCCACGAGGATATCAAACCCGCATGGGAGGTTGTTAGAAGTGTAAAATCAATCGTTGAATTACATCCCCTACCGTTGAAGGTTGGACAAAATGGAATAATTGGGGTACATAATTCATTTATAAAAGACAAGTTAAAATAAAATATCATGGTATTGAGGATATTACCGAGTTTGGAATGAATGAAATGGGTGGGGGTGTCCTCTTTGTGTTCAGCTAGGCCGCACATGCCAGTCGAACCATACGGACAAATAGTGCAGTTAAAGTCTCCCACCCAGATCAGAACCATCTCGCCTCGTAGGTGATCCTGTAGAGTAGATAAGCTACTCTTTAATTTATCCATTACATTTTCCATATTGTTTTTAGGCACATTATTGTAAAAATGTACTATGGTCATGTTCTTAACATGGCCCCAACTGATACTTAGAATCTGATAAAAACTCTGTAGAATGAAACTTTAAAATTTTAATTCCCGCTGCCATAGAAACATACGTGGACAATCCCCATTTATTTCTTCCTTGGGTAGTTATGCTTGCAGGTGTATGTAAAGTCTGGAAACCATTTATATGTAATTCGTCCGCAGCCCAAGTTTCCTGAAGGCAGATTATATCATAATTGTGGACTGTGTCTAACCAAGGTTGGTAGGAGATTTTATTAGCCAGTCCTGCGACGTTCCAGGATAAAAGATTGTAAATAGGTCTTAAAATCCGGGGAGGAGTAACATCGTCTGTATTACTGATGGTATTTACCCTCCTTGAGGGAGAAGCTGGCTCTGTCTCATATGCCAATTTATCCCTTTGGACCGTAGGGGAATTATAGGGTTTGTGCACATCCAGACAGTGTGTGGTCCCTGCATCCTGCTCTTCTCCCTTCCTGATTACAGACGGCTCCCTGCCTGGTTATACTCTCCGTTGTTGATTAATATCGTCTAACAATGGAGCAGAGACGTTCAGTGTTATTTTCTGGACCCTATTTTTCCCCGTATCTCAATTCTGATCGTCCAGGCCTGTTAGTGGCTCGTAGCAATTTTCTAAGGGAATGGGCCAAAAAGGGGTATGAACAGACCTCTGTACTCTCTCATTTTGATATAAGCGGGGCCTGTCTGCATGAAATGATGGAGGGTAGCAAGCCTCCTGCCTGCTATCAATCAGAGGAGTTGGAACTAGTGGAATGCGGCTGAAGGTCTTCCCAGCCTTACAAAGGGGTCTAGATGTACCAAGGGTTACTAGGGATTGAGCGTAAAAATAGCTCAGGTCGCGGGTTGATATTCCACCACCTCCTCTCTCCACATACCAGTCCACAATGTGGGTAACTACTCTTCGATCCCTAAAATTGATAATCAGAACATCTCCCTCTATGTCCTTTGGCCTAATCCCAACCCATGCCAGTCTTCTCACAAACATAATTTCACCATTTATGTTAAGTGGCAGTGGTCTATTATTTCTTAGCCAATAGATTGCTTTGTTCTTTAATTCTAGATAGGGTTCCTTCTTCCCTGCTGCCACTTCTGGAACACCAGTAAGAATTATGACATAGGGGGCTGCCTCTGGTGGCAGGTCTATATGCGGGCACTTTATTTTAGTGTTCTTATTCGGTGGATTTTCCCTAGTAGAGTTAATATTTAAGCCTTCTGGGGCTTTTACTAAGCCAGCCGTTTTTACTTCTCTATTAGTTATTGGAACACTATCTTTTCCTATAGGGACTGAGTTCGGCTCTTTAGGCAAAGGTAAGGTTTCCGATGTTTTGTAAGCATCCGCCAAAATCTGCCCACAAGGGATGGTGACTTTGTTTAGGTGTCACCAAATCTTTTAGCAGTTTACTGTTTTTGGCGGTTGCTTCCGCAAACAGTGAGCAAAAAAACTAAAATGCACAGAAAACCAGGTATTAAAAACTGACAACAAAAAACATATAGACATATACAGGCAAGCAAACAGTGGCCAACATTATAATAACACCTTTAGATCACTTTTTATAAAACTGAAAACACTACTGCACCCAAAACAAAAATATTACAAAGCATAGTGTAATGGATCAGAGTTTATGTCGACAACGTTTCAATCCAGTAAAAAATATGGGATCATCATCAGGACTGAGAATCAGTTGCCTGGCATGGTATCAATTGATATATTACATGAAGCATCTGATTTTTCAACAATCTATAACTAAGCAAACAACAGGCTTTTTCAACACAATTAGTGCCAACCATCCCCCATATATCCCACTGTAGAATATAACACCCGTCAGACGTTTTACTTACTTGTGTGTCGGTACGTCACAGTTTCTGAAATGATATCTGCTTGGGAGAAGCGATCCACAACAACTCCCTCTTTCTGCACCACTCCATAGCGTGGCTGCCGAGCAATCATGAACATCAGCCTCATGTCGTCGCTGTCTGCATCCGTGGCATATATGTACTCAGAAGTGATAACTACTTCCGCTCCCTCCAGACACTGTAGGGTTGGAAGGAGACCGTCCTTCATAACAGGAGGCTCATCATTCACAGGCAGCACCTACCACAAACCACATAAAGGGAAGCATTTAGCAATCAAAAGGGACCAGTTCTTTAGCATGATAGCAACATTAAGGTATTGTTGCACTTTACTATGAGAAAGTCTCTAGTTTAAGACCTCTGTCAATCAAGACGTTTGTAAACCAACTTATTAATACAGAGGTTATTTCACAAACTACCAATAGATGTGGTAGATAAAAGTTGGTGCGCATAACAAAACCACTTCTACCAAACATACTTTTGTACATTCCAAATACAAAATTGTAAATCGTAACTTTTTGCAATTTGCACATTCTTATTTGGAATATTAGGACATGAGACCCTCTGTTACTGCATTCTGGCTATATTGGTTGCATCTCGGCCCAAGGTGAAATATGCACAGTGTGTGAATAATGCACAGTATCTGAGCTTCAAGGCCAGTTGGCAGACGTCAAGAGGTAAGACTGGCAGACAGATCATTTCATGATACAGCTATGGCAGGTGTACACTCAGATGGCACATTCTGGTTTCTTCAAGCTTATTCAGGCTAGGCATCTGTGACAAAGTTCAGGCAGCCCACACTTCAAATGAGTAACACTCGTCTCTCTCAATCATTTTGTACACAAATGGGAACAGAGATTATGTCAAATATATTCCCAAATTTACAAATGTACCTACACATTATCTGTCACTTGTATTCTAATGTTCACTTTAGGAAACAGCCCAAAAAGGTTTGTTGTTAGTCATGCAGGTACAGCACAAAGCAGGAGATGTCACTTTCCTCAGTGGAGCTGGCTTTAACAATTGTGATATGCAAGTTCAGGCCCATTAAAATACCTTCACAAATGGGGAGGCTGGGGGAGGAACTATGGTATAATGCCTAGTTTGCTGGCCTTGTAACCTAAAGATCTGTGCTTTATACTTTGCTTGACAGTTCCTCAAACATTGTGTCATGGTGGACATATCACTGCTTTTTCTTGTGCCTAAAATTGCAAATATATGCAATATAAAATAAACCTTGTGATTATGTATAATGGAAATTAGAAGTAAAAGACCACATTGACAAATGATCAGACATACTGCTTCAGTTTTCTGGTAGAAACTATTAATTTACAACTAGACACACACTTTTAATTATTGTTTCATTATTAATGCAATAATTTAACTCTTGTTTTTTAGACACAGACCCTCTGGCTTTGAGTTGCCCTGACTACGGAGACTTCCATTTGCTCAGGCAAAGGAAAGATATGGGCAATTAAAAGTTTGTGAATTTTGCACTGCAATTCCACAGTTCAGTAACTGTAAAACAGGCATGAGTAATCATACATTACTGCACATTTAACAGCGATTGGAAAATAACAGCAAAACAGTATTTGCACGTTAGGACTAGCTCTTTGCAGGTACGTTCCATGTTTGGAAATGTGCATTTGTTGATATACACCTGCATGCAACTGCAGATTTCCTACTTTCTGGAATTCACAAACCTTCCCAGGAATATGCATGAAAAGCTGTGCCAGGCACAGATTTCCATGTGTGTTACTGGGAATGTCATGAGACATTCTGTAAAGAAGCTCTAGACACAGGATTTCTTCTTCTTCTTTATTCCATCGCACGCCCATCTTGAGACAACGGTCTCATTTCAATCATTCATCTCCTTCAACTCCCTTACATTCCAATCTGATGTCACCCTTAAACGGATGGCATTCCAACCTTAAGATCTCTACATCATCTTCCCCCTTAGAGTAAATAATTAAATATTGAAATTAAATAAAACTTAACACTTATTCCGATTTACTAAAATTGGAAACTACTTAGGCATAACATTTAACTCTAAAATGCACATTTACAATACTGTATTGAACACTAAAATACTCCACTGAAAATCTTGCCAGTTTACAAGGCAATTTCACAATTTTTGTTGATTTTACACACATTTCCAAAACTCCATGCAGTTTCATCATCCACAATCACCACATTACGCTTCACTTTCCTCACTTTGTGAGGATCAGAGTATTTGCTCTTACCCTTCCATAACATTCCTCCTTTCCTTAGACCACCCAATCTCATTCCTTCATCCACAGATTTTTTACATTCTGTTTTGTATTAAAATACTCTTTTGCCGTGTTCTTTAACCCTTTCTTTGATTCCACTGTGATAAACCTATACATCTCTCATTCTGTCGACTAGACAGGGCACTCCTTTCTCCCTGGCTCTCTCCCTTTCAGAGACACAAATGGCGACACACCAGTTACAGAATGGGTAGTTGTTCTATGTGACCACACCATTTTCCTCAGTTAATTCATCCATGGAAGGCGATTAGTGTATGAGCTGTATGTTTTCCATGACCTGCTGATTCACCTACTCTACTAAACCATTAGCCTGTGGTCTAAATACACCCACCTTCTCATGGACAGTACTCATTCTTAGCAAGATAGTCAGTCATCTCCCTAGAAAAGGCATTTGTCTAGGGGAATTCTTCCTCCATAAAAATCTTCTTAAAGAATTCAATAGCATTTGCAGTATTAACGTATTCCAAGGTCTCCACCACAAACCACTTGGTATGATAATCAATCACTATCAAAATGTACATACACCTCAGACCCAGACAATTAATTGGCTTTATAAAATCAACAGCTAATTTTTCCCATGATCTCAAGGGAACATCAACACACTCTAAGGGAGGTTGTCTCACCATTTTAGTTGTATCACTATTTGCACATGCATGATACATTTTCACTACTTTCTCAATATCTCTGTCCATCCCAGGCTGCCAGTAAGAATATTGTATCCTTCTCTTAGTCATGTTGCGACCCGGATGGCCTTCATATGCAATGGCAATTATATGAGTACCAATATCAGCAGGAAGTACGATTCAATTCCTCCTCATTTTTCTTCCCTCACTCAGGCTCAACTCATCTTTCACCATGTAAAACTCTTTTTTCTCCCCAATCATCACATCTTGCTCACTCCTTCCCTGTTCAACTCTATCCTTGACCTCACTCAACATCAAATCTCTTACACTTGCTACGTCCCATTTGGCCCACCTAGTGCAGTCTCACCTTTTTCACGCCATCAATCTCCTTACACTTTCCCTCTTCTCCTTTACACACAGGGAGCCTAGATAGATAGTCCTCTATGACATTCCTACAACCCTTCACATATTTGACTTCAAAATTATAATCAAGCTCAGACAACATCCACCTTGATATGCGTGGAGTAACATGACCTTCCAACCCTTTTCCTCCCTTAAAACAGATAGGTTAGAGTTTTATGGTTAATTTTGACTCTGAAAGGCATGTTCCATAGGTAAAATCTAAAATGTTTAATTCCCCAACAACAAGCTAGGACTTCTTTTTTGATCACTAAAATTTGAAATCTCTGCACCTCTTAACCTCCTAGATGCAAAGCCAATCACTCGTTCTTCCCCATTCACAACTTGCATTAACGCTGCACCCAATCCAACTCCACTGCCATCAGTTGTGATGTACGTTTTTCCAGTCACCTCATAATGTCGAAGTATTGGTGCCTGCACAATGTTTATTTTGATCTCATCAAACTGTTTCCTGCATTATCCATGCCACTCACATGCTACATTTTTTTTCATGATAGATCCCAATGGTTCTTCAACTTCTGCAAAGTTCCTTTACATATTTTGAGCAGTACTCATCTAATCATAGAAATTACTTTAGTTCAGCTGTATTAGATGGTTCTGGAGTTTCTTCAATCGCCGTGACAATACTTTCTTTTGGTTTGATGCCTATGGCACCTATCACATGTCCTAAATATGTCACCTTTTTCCTTTTCAATTGTCATTTCTCAACTGAAATCATCTCAGAAATGTTGGGAAGTGGTTGCCTGTCGACCCATGTGTTCCTGTTCAAGTCTCTTAAATCAATACAAAGCCAAATCTCCCTACTTTCCTTCTGTGCCACCACCACAGGAGCCAGCCACTCAGATGCCTCTATCGGCTCTATTATCCCTTGTTTTATCAATTTATCCAATTCCTTGCATAGCAAATCCCTCATTATATTAGGAACATTCCTCACTTTATGGACAATAGGTCTAGCTCCGTTTTCAGTATTATTTTGTGAGAAAATCCTTTCAAGAACCCCAACTCCTCTGTAAACACCTTGGGGTAATGTGATATTAAGTTATTCTCAGCATCAATCACCGTGTCCACAACTGCCATCGCCTCAATTACCATGACAAGTTCCTTAGCACTAGGATTTATGATAATGTTCGGATCCTTCTGATGGTGCCAACCCAAGAGGTCCGATCCAAAATTGGTCATATAAACGAGCCCCTGAAAACCCTCAGATTTTAATCTAATGGTCATCCATCTCATTTCCAAAATCTCAATTCTTTGTCAGCATAACCCACAGCATTAATGTCAGGTTTTTCCAGTGATACATTACCTCTGACCACAAGTCAAGTCAAGTCAAGAAGTCTTTATTCGATTGATGCATCATAAAAGACATAGGTTTACAATATACATCGGTAAAATTTATATAAACTACATAAAACATCTAAAACCATATCAAATCACTTATACAAGCTTCTTGAAGATGAATACAAAATTGACGTAGACATAAAAATTTACAAAAGAACAAAAAAACATTAAAACATTGTTGAGCCCCTAGTTGGTTGTTTTAATAAACCTAATTCTAAGAATCCAAGCCCACCCCAAAAACTTTGCAACACCCACAACAATTAATGGGGACAGATTGGTTCTTAAAATTCTGCAGGCCTCAATAGCGGAGCGGGTACCTAAGCTTCTACATACCGGGGTTAACCACTTGGCTCTTGGTGCAATATACAGTGGACAAACAAACAGAAAATGGTGTATACTTTCACCCTGACCAAGGCAGTTCGGACAGTGACCAATCCCACCAGTCACCCACTTTTTAGTGAAGTCCCTTAATGGCAACGAACCACATCTAAACTGATGGAATAATTTACGATCCATTGGCTTTGTTATCATGTCCCAATATATTTCAAACTTGGGAACGTCTTTAAAATCAATAAATAGACTAGTAAGACTGCTGGGACACAGGCGCAAATGTCTATTATGAACCGCCCAGTCCCAATAGTGCAATTTTAATTCTTTTTTGGAGGGGAAGATTGCAGATTCCGGAGCTAACCACAGGTCACCATACCCCAGAACATTTAGGGTAGATCTTAAATCCCTAAACCAACCTATTTTTAAAGAGCCAGACAGATCTTTGACCTCCTTACAAGCCTTGGCGTAAAAGCGGAGTTCCGGCATTGACCACAGACGTCGCCAGAATGCCAATGGACGAAATCTCGCTTGGTCCTCCACTGGGTGACACCCAAGGTCATAAAGAAGCGGGATCCGCGGGGTTGACTGTGGCAGACCCGTAGCTACCCTGAGGAATTTATTTTGAGCTGTTCTCAAGGGATCCAATTTGCTAAAGCCCCATAATTCAGCCCCGTAAAGGACTGAAGGTAGTATCTTTGAGCCATAAATCTTAACTAGAGGTAAAATTGGCCGGGTGAATGAGCCTTTGTGCTCTTTAATCAGAGCACCGCCTAACTGTAGGTGTTTTAAAGCCATTAGCTCAACCTGGTGTGACCAACTTAGGGTCTCACTAAATGTAACTCCCAAATAGGTGAAGAACTTGGTTTGTTCCAGGGGGGTACCCCCCAAAGTAACCCTTGTGGTGACCTGGTTGTGTCCTCTTAGAACCATAAATTTGGTCTTGGTCACATTCACCTCGAGCTCATGCTCGCTGCAGAAAAACTCAAACCTCGACAGGGCTTGTTGCAGACCCTTTCTGGTTTTAGAAATCAGGAGAGTGTCGTCAGCGAACATGAGCAAGGGGATTTTCATTCCAGCTAAGGACGGGGCGTCTGTAGAGTAATTATCAAAATATTTAGTAACCTTGTTGATATAAAGGGAAAAAAGGGTGGGAGCCAAGACACACCCTTGTCTAACGCCTTTGGCCACATGGAACCTATCCGTCACCTCCCCTGGTTTGCCCCAGCGAACCTGGGCATAGGTGTATGAATGTAAATTCACAAGGAGGCGTACAAGGGGGGATGGCATACCCAGATCTAATAAACCCTTCCACAACCCAGCTCTAGGGACGAGGTCAAAAGCAGACCTTAAGTCCACAAAGGCTGCGTAGAGGTTGCCCTTGCCCAAAGACACCGTCTTCCAATAAAGGAGCATAAAACGAAAGGCCTGGTCTAGGGTGCTCACATTCGACCTGAAACCAGCTTGAAGGGGGGTTAGAACATTATGTTCATCAATCCATTCCTGGATCCTGGCAAGAACAAGGCGGGCTGTGATTTTCTGCACCGCGTCTATAAGGCTGATCGGCCGGTAGTTGGATGGAACCGACCGATCACCTTTCTTATATATTGGCAGGATTTCCGCACCTGCCCATGACTCGGGAACCCTAGCACCAGTGGCCAGGGCGTTAACCAACTGTACTAAATAAGGTACCCATAGATCATGGTCCTGTGTGAATAAATCCGCTGGGATACAATCAGGACCAGATGCCTTTCCCCTTGGAACAGATTTCAAGACTAGTTCAACATCTCTAGCCGTAAATTCTAGAGGATCAACCGTCAGTGGCCAGCAGATATTGTCCTGCGCGCTATTGAGGCACCTAAATTGTTCCTCAAAATAGCGGACCCATTTTTGTTGATCCACCGAGGCTGGGCTTGGACGGTCATCCTGCGACAAACCCCATTTCAGAAGATGCCAAAACCGTTGCATGTTCCTGGAGCTACATGCCTCTGTTAATGATAACCATCGTTCGTCGTCCCATTTTGCCTTAGCGGAACGTTTGGCAACATTAAAAGCCTTTCTACACAACCTAATTAAAGTTGGGTTCTTAAGTTTTATAGCTTTAAACAGTTCTACATGAGTCCTTCGGCACTCATCATTAAACCAGTTGGAAGTTTTTAATTTCCCCCGATTTGCCCTTTTAGAGACAAACTTTGTAAAGAAATTTTTTAATGACTTAAATAAGCTATTCTGTGTGTCAGTAATGATTGTGTTAATAGCCTCCTGTGAATCACATTTGGAGATTTCGGCCAATGAATTGGAGACCAAAGATCTGATCTTTTTACGGGCTTCAACATCGACAGAGATCTTTGGCCACCGTACCCTCCTCATATCATTGGAGAGTACGACTTCATCCTGGACTGGGTTGGACAAGCCTTTAGCTTGCCCAAAGAAACTGAAATCCCTAAGTTCCACCACCAGTGGATCGTGGTCACTTTCCGGACGTGACTTGACTTCCATATCCACTACCATAGACCACAATCTGACATCCACTAATACATAATCAATGCGGCTGCTATGTCTGCCATTATCAAAGGTGTGATTGCCCAACCTATCAGAGTGCACTGTACCATTTAAGGCACGTAGACCCTGATCCAAACACAAACCCTTAATGAAAGTAGCCGCCTGGGACCATTTTTTAATCGGGGCTAATTCCAGTTTAGGGATCCCCCAAGCCAAATCCTCGGACTCAGTTAACAGGCCATCATCCATACCTAATGGTTCAAAACATGTGTTAAAGTCACCCATTACAACCGTATGACCAACTTCCGTGGCATCACTTAAGAAATCATCCAGACGGAGGAGGGATGGTGAAACCCTACCACCCTGGATACCCCTCGCATATATATTAATCAGCAAAATGTTCAACCCACTAGAAGATTTAATACTAACCATCAGTATATCGGGGCTGTCAATATAAACTTCCTCTGCAGTCACACCCTCATACTGACGGACCCAAACTGACAAACCACCCATTGCTCGACCTCTATGGCCTCTAATAGCTGGTTTGCTAAAATTCAGGTAGCCAGTGAGGAATATTGATAGGAGTGCCCAGGTTTCCTGAAAGGACCAAACATCGCCCTGACGTATAAAATTGATCCAGTCAGGTATGCACATTCGCGACTCCAGACCAGCTATATTCCAACTACCCAGAATTGTACCATTTCTGACTGCTGAAGCACTAAGTAGGTCTTCAGCAGTAGAGAGGGCTACTTTACAGTGGGGAGCGACATTTTCTTGCAAAGGGACGACTCTATCTGTAGAAACAACGTCCCTCCTTATGTCCGCAGTATAATTACAGGGGAGCCCACCTTGATTACCTGAGACTGAATCAGCGCTCTCAATGGTTAAGTCAACAGGTAACACTGGTTCAGGTACCAAATCCACATCAGTAGACCCGCACAGAAAGGCAAAACCCCCCTTAACACTTTGGGGTAACAGACCCTTTGAGATTTTAACATAACAGAGTAAATGATCTAGGGCATGTACATTACCCGCACAATCTATATTTCCCTCTTTGACCCAAGTTAGGATAGCTGGTCAATCATTATACTCCAGCCCCGATAGGGGCTCATAAAAATTCCTCAATGGGATATTCCAATTCTCATTGGGCTGAGCATATTTACTTTGTTTGTTCGGGGCCGGGTAAGAATTTATAGGCAGGCTAAACTGAGAAGAAACTGTTGTGGGGGGGAAACCAAAAAACTGGGCCTTGGGATTAGTCCAGTTCGGGGTAAATGATGAGCTATTATAAGTAGATTGTGCATATGAACGAAACAGGGACTCCGGGTTGATAGGTGGGCCATAAAAGCTGGGGGTAAAATTGGTCCATTTGAGTGAATGGTGTTCTCTTTTAGAGCGAATTTGACCCGATGGTTTAAGCAGGGTCTCAGGGTAGAAATAGCTGAGATTCCGCGTAGAAATCCCTCCCTCATTATTTCCCACATACCAATCGGTGAGGTGGGGAACAACTCTATGATCCCTAAAGTTGATAATCACAGTATCGCCCTCTATATCCTTGGGGCGAAGGCCCACCCACTTGCATCTTCTGACTGAAACAATTTCCCCATTTAGATGGGCAGGTAGGGGTCTGTTAGTTTTAAGCCAGAAGATGACTCTATTTTTTAAGTTGCCATTGTTTTCACGGTTCCCATTGGCAATTGGGGGCACGCCCGTCAGGATAATGACAACATTTGCTGAATCAGGGGGGAGTTCTACAATATTCCTACGATTTAAAGGTTGTCTATAAGCGGTGTTAACAGGTTTTACAGACCCTTGATTTGCTGGTGGCATTATTCCATCAGAGGATGGCTTATTCTGGCCCACCATAGGTTTCTCTTTGGCCATATTAATTACAGTAGGATGTTTAGATGCCAGATCCAGGGTTTTACGTTGGGTATTTCCTTCAATGTTATAATTATTTGTATTAATTTTTTTAGAAGGATTGCTAGAAGCAATAGGAATGACACTAGACTTAGGGGGTGAGATAGGCTTAGCAGGTGGAATAAGCTGCCTATCAGGGCTCGTAAGGTGACGTAAAGCAGCAGGGGCCAGGAGACAATCCACTTTTTCACTCAGTATCTTGACACGCTCCATTAGGGGTAACATGTATGATTTTAGGAGTTTCTCAAAAATGACTAAGTACTCCTTATTACACCCAGTAGCATCAACCTCAGGTAAACTCAAATTAAAAGGATTAACTAAAGGAGCCTCAACCACGGGGAGTGCCATAAATTCGTTGGTGGGATTGGCTCCAAGGGGAGAGGAGATTTGTAAACTGCTACCCTTTCTTTTAACACCACCCTTTTTTCTTTTTTTTCTAGGTGGGGAGCACACAACCCTTTTAGTTTTACTAGGCTTAATACCAGTGTCACTATTAATGTGTGTCATATTGTTCTTACGAGGACCAACACTGGCAAGCGAGCAATTGGTAAGGGTTGAGTGCAGGTTTGGAACCATGGGCTGGGCCACAGTCTGGGTGACTGGGGTGTTAAGATCTATAAGGCTAATTGAAACAGAGGCAGAGGAAATGTTGTTTGTATTGGCCTCGCTACCAACAAGAGAACATGCAGGGGAAATATTTGGAGCCCGAAATATACTGGGAATTTAGTCCAAACTAACCATATCCAATTCGCTAGCCGTCTCCCCTTGTGCGGCCATTTCCTGCGAGTTGATTGAATCTGGATGTGTGGCCAATGGAAATTTCTTAAGGTGTTCAATAGAACGATGCCGCTCGGCTCGTCTTTCAGCTAAAAGTAGCTCCTTATCTATCTCCTTGTGTGCTTTCTCGAAATATTTATCGAGAGGTCCTAGGATTGAAACACCCACACTTGAGGGGAGTAGGCTGGACATCTTGACGGCTGGACCTGGGGTAGCAGACTAATCCAATAACCACAATTACACAGCACCAAAGGGGTACATCAACAAAATACAATGTAAACAGGGGCCCAGCCCAGCCTCCTTCGGCCCCTGACGGCCACAGACAGTCCCGCCCTTGTCCTGGGCTTCTCCCGGGACGCTCCCGCGCGCTCCCGCGCCGCGGGGTTTGCACTTAACTTAAATACGTGGGCTGAAAAGTGGAGGCGGGGCACGGCTAGCAGGGAGAGCGGCCAGGTGATGGGAGGCGCGGGGAACCGGGGCTTCTGGGAAACGAAGTCCGGACCCCAAGCGCTCGCAGCCCAGCTAGCAATCAGTTCGCCCACAGACACAGCCCAGGTGTCCCTTGAAGAGGAGCAGCGCAGCGGCACCCGCGGAGCGGGTACCGCAAGTCGTAGAATAAAGGAACAGCTGCAGGAGCCAGCAGCAGCAACCAACACAAACGGTGAGGTATCCCAGTGAATGCAGCTTCCAAGCACCTTTTCAAATGTGGAGGCGGGGCTCGGCTAGCAGGGAGAGCGGCCAGGTGACGGGAGGCGCGGGGAACCGGGGCTTCTGGGAAACAAAGTCCGGACCCCAAGCGATCGCAGCCCAGCTAGCAATCAGTTCGCCCACAGACACAGTCCAGGTGTCCCTTGAAGAGGAGCAGCGCAGCGGGACCCGCGGAGCGGGTATCGCAAGTCGTAGAATAAAGGAACAGCTGCAGGAGCCAGCAGAAGCAACCAACACAAACGGTGAGGTGTCCCAGTGAATGCAGCTTCCAAGCACCTTTTCAAATGTGGAGGCGGGGCTCGGCTAGCAGGAAGAGCGGCCAGGTGACGGGAGGCGCGGGGAACCGGGGCTTCTGGGAAATGAAGTCCGGACCCCAAGCGCTCGCAGCCCAGCTAGCAATCAGTTCGCCCACAGACACAGTCCAGGTGTCCCTTGAAGAGGAGCAGCGCAGCGGGACCTGCGGAGCGGGTACCCCAAGTCGTAGAATAAAGTAACAGCTGCAGGAGCCAGCAGCAGCAACCAACACAAACGGTGAGGTGTCCCAGTGAATGCAGCTTCCAAGCACCTTTTCAAATGTGGAGGCGGGGCTCGGCTAGCAGGGAGAGCGGCCAGGTGACGGGAGGAGCGGGGAACCGGGGCTTCTGGGAAACGAAGTCCGGACCCCAAGCGCTCGCAGCCCAGCTAGCAATCAGCTCGCCCACAGTCCAGGTGTCCCTTGAAGAGGAGCAGCGCAGCGGGACTTGCGGAGCGGGTACCGCAAGTCGTAGAATAAAGGAACAGCTGCAGGAGCCAGCAGCAGCAACCAACACAAACGGTGAGGTGTCCCAGTGAATGCAGCTTCCAAGCACCTTTTCAAATGTGGAGGCGGGGCTCGGCTAGCAGGGAGAGCGGCCAGGTGACGGG
Source organism: Lissotriton helveticus (assembly GCF_964261635.1). Lineage (NCBI taxonomy): Eukaryota > Metazoa > Chordata > Amphibia > Caudata > Salamandridae > Lissotriton > Lissotriton helveticus. The sequence goes on from NC_136059.1 coordinate 1,098,136,288, forward strand.
AGGCGCGGGGAACCGGGGCTTCTGGGAAACGAAGTCCGGACCCCAAGCGCTCGCAGCCCAGCTAGCAATCAGTTTGCCCACAGACACAGTCCAGGTGTCCCTTGAAGAGGAGCAGCGCAGCGGGACCCGCGGAGCGGGTACCGCAAGTCGTAGAATAAAGGAACAGCTGCAGGAGCCAGCAGCAGCAACCAACACAAACGGTGAGGTGTCCCAGTGAATGCAGCTTCCAAGCACCTTTTCAAATGTGGAGGCGGGGCTCGGCTAACAGGGAGAGCGGCCAGGTGACGGGAGGCGCGGGGAACCGGGGCTTCTGGGAAACGAAGTCCGGACCCCAAGCGCTCGCAGCCCATCTAGCAATCAGTTCGCCCACAGACACAGTCCAGGTGTCTTTTGAAGAGGAGCAGCGCAGCGGGACCCGCGGAGCGGGTACCGCAAGTCGTAGAATAAAGGAACAGCTGCAGGAGCCAGCAGCAGCAACCAACACAAACGGTGAGGTGTCCCAGTGAATGCAGCTTCCAAGCACCTTTTCAAATGTGGAGGCGGGGCTCGGCTAGCAGGAAGAGCGGCCAGGTGACGGGAGGCGCGGGGAACCGGGGCTTCTGGGAAACGAAGTCCGGACCCCAAGCGCTCGCAGCCCAGCAAGCAATCAGTTCGCCCACAGACACAGTCCAGGTGTCCCTTGAAGAGGAGCAGTGCAGCGGGACCCGCGGAGCGGGTACCGCAAGTCGTAGAATAAAGGAACAGCTGCAGGAGCCAGCAGCAGCAACCAACACAAACGGTGAGGTGTCCCAGTGAATGCAGCTTCCAAGCACCTTTTCAAATGTGGAGGCGGGGCTCGGCTAGCAGGGAGAGCGGCCAGGTGACGGGAGGCGCGGGGAACCGGGGCTTCTGGGAAACGAAGTCCGGACCCCAAGCGCTCGCAGCCCAGCTAGCAATCAGTTCGCCCACAGACACAGTCCAGGTGTCCCTTGAAGAGGAGCAGCGCAGCGGGACCCGCGGAGCGGGTACCGCAATCGTAGAATAAAGGAACAGCTGCAGGAGCCAGCAGCAGCAACCAACACAAACGGTGAGGTGTCCCCATATGTTTTCTTGGATATTAGATTATAAAGACTTCCTGAATCTACAAGCACTTTTAATGACTTATTATCAAAGGTGACCAGACAATGTAGTTTTTCTAATCTGTCAGTACTTTCAGTTTTAATAGTGCGTTCCATTTGCTCTGAAGCTTTTCCATCACTGTCACTCTTTAAGTCTCACTGTTCCTTAACAGTTAAGACTGCATCTTGAATATTTTCACATGCATCATCGACATTCTGGTTAACTTCCTGTACTCTTTTCCTTCATTAGTTCATCCTGCACACTTTAGCTAGATGACCCCTCTTTCCACAATTGCTGCAAAGTATATTCCTGGCAGCCATCTAGAACTAGGAGCTATGTACCCTGGTGCCCCACAACGAAAACACGTTATTTCTCTACCTTCATATCTTTTTGTGCTTTCCCTAGAAGTGTCATAGTTTTGTTTCCATCTCTTTTATCCATACTGCAGTATGTTCCATACTCATGGCAATTTGGATTATCTGTTCTAGATTGTATTCCTTTGTCAAAACCTTTTCTTTTATATGTTTTACTGCTGGTACACCCGACAACTTGGTCTCTAATAAGTGAGTCCGTTAGCTGCTCAAACTGACAAGATATGGCTAATCCTCTTAAAGCAGCTACATAAGATGTAATATCCTCATCTTTTCTTTGCGTTCTAGAAAAAAACTTGTGTCGTTCGACAACCACATTAGTTTTAGGTGAAATTGTAAATCTAACATTCGTGATGACATCTCATAAACATTACACGGTTGTCCATCACCCTATCCAAAAGATAATTCTGGAAGATCTTCATGCAATTGCCAACCTTCAACTCCTAAATGATGTAATACTATTGCCTGCTCCTTACTGGTCCATTCGTGTCCCCACCAATGGCTAACATATATGTTAAAAAAAAAATCCCATTGTTTTTAAGGTACCGGAGGCTCATCAGGAGTAGTTAAGAATGGTGGTGGTGACTTTCGCGGCTGACATTCTAATTTGAGATCGCTACACATTCCCAGGAGGAATCTATATCCGATGTGTGATGTTTTTCATAGTGGAGAACTCTATGCAGTGGAAATAGGATATCCTGTCCAAATGCACACTTTTTCATTTTTTTCTTTGCGGGGAAAATCATTTTCATTGTGAAGAAACTCCTACTACACCACAAGAAAATCTGGGGTAGATTTATTCCTGGAAAGGAATTTACATTCGCCCTTTGCAGGAGTAAAAATCCATCTCTTTCAAGGTGAAAAGAGGAAAGAGAGGAGTTTGTGAATGCCAATGAACAGCTATATTTGTGATTGTACAGAAACTTCTAAGGCTAGTCAATAACTTTTTCAACCTTTGAGTGGGATATAAAGCTATGAAGTTCTCCACATGCATGAGAGAAATCTCTTTACACTTAAATCATTAACATCCTACCAGGAATCTATTGTGAATTTGAGGCAGGGATAAAGAAGGTAAATCTGGTCATGAATTCAACATTTATGACCAAATTAATCTTTTTAGAACACGGCCCTTTGTTTTTGGGCAAGAGCATTCTAATGTCAGTGGGGCCTATTCACAAAGCGATTTTGGAAATGTAAAGTAGCACTCCTGTAATACTGTTTTATGTACTCTCACCTTCATGAAATGGCCGAAAAACATCTAAAATGACAATAAATTTACATTTTCAGGGAATATTTGTAAACAATTAGGACACACAGAAAGGACAGGAACCTCTCTGAACTTTTGATGAAGGAGTTGGATGTGTCAGGCAGATAGACAAATACATGTAGGAGAACTTAAAAGGGTACTCTTGTTTTACTACTTTCCGGTCACATAAATGATTTTCTGAATGGGCTTCATTGTCTTTAGGAAAGTCCATTTTGACTTATTTGCTTTTGGGCACTGGACAGATAAGGTTTAAAGAAACACATTATAGCTTCTTATAAAGGTCTATTTTAGAAGCAGCATTTCATTAACAAAATCGTAAATTTGCCAGTTGTAGCTAAACTTTTAATGAACCTTTTAATTTGATTTATGTAGGCACTCTTGCTGGAGAAATATGGAAATATTGATTTATAAATTAATTCAATATCAGAATATCAGAAGGTACTGGGTGCAATAGACCTCAAAGAATCAATGTGTCCCTGTGCTGACTAGGCACTTCACATTCGTGATGAGGGAGAACAAACTTTTATTAAACCCCACTTTAATGTAATTACGATTCTAGTCAAGAGATCGCAGATCCTATTTACCAGACATTTTCATTTTAAACTTTGAAAATCACAGGGTCCTCATGTACAAGAAAGTGTGTGTTATCAGTGTTAGTCTCACTCAATTTACCATTGTGGGAATGGTTTCCATTTTAATACAAGTAAGTGTGGTATGGAAGAAGTACATGGGGCGAAAGACTCACGCCTTAGGGGATGTTGAAAGCGAGCTGCTGAAAAAGAAAACATTTAGGGTGTTTAAGTCAGGGGCATAAAGGATGCCATTGCAACCTTGGCTGTGAAAGGGGTGGGAATCGTAAGAACAAGGTGCCTTTATATCCACAAGGAATCCTGCTAAATTTGCAGATGGGAAACTCATCTTTTTGTGCTATGCAACTATTTTCAGTGCTTACATGGATACTCTACATTATTTATGTTGATCTATGCCCTGGTTATGCAGCTGCAGCGTGGCTCTCATTGTATATATTGACTAGTATGCTCAGCCTGTTCGAAGAAAAGCTGTTCTGATAAACTCCACAGGTGAGTATCTTTGCAAGCCCAGTAACTACATGCGGATGCTCGACCCCAAAAGAGTGATCTTGTGGTTGACTTCTCATCTGGCCGAAATATCAATATGGCTTCATACTGATGCATTCCAACAAAACAATGTCACACTTGATTATGCTGATAGAGTGGTCCCAAAAAAGAGGTTCATAGATGGAGGCATTTCCAAGGGAAATTTGCACTCAAAAAGGGGGAGCATTTATTTAAGGAGTAGACGATGTTTAGGTAAAATTATTCAACTGCGGAGCAATAAATCAAAACAAGATAATCATGTAATTATGTCCAGACAACAGTTTGTTGTTTTACATAAAGTTTAAGTTCTTTTCAGCAACCAACCCATTAAAACAAATTGTTTTCTTTTGTCTTTGTGGGTCCTGTTTTTTCTAGAGTTAAGTTCTATGTTCCACAATTAAAGAGGTATTATCAATAAATTGTATATGTATGTAATCTCTCTCACAACTCTCAAGGACTGGGGTAAATGGGATAAAATTGAAAGAATTCTATCAGGGTAGACATTTAGAAACGAGCTGAAAGTAGCCTCATGTCCAAGGAGATTTTATGTATCTCAGATTCTGCCATTACAACTTAAGATCTCGTATAACTTAATGGAACAGTAAAAACAAGATCAATCTTATTTGCAAACTATGCTGTCTTGATTGTGAAAGTGTAGCTCTCTGTTTGGTTGTCACTGATTTCATAATGACCTACAGTAGAAAATGCCACAACATATATGAATAACTGAGTAGCTAACAAGATTGCACATGTGTGGTCCACTTCATGGATTTATCACTTAAATGTCTTGCAAAGCAGATATCAAAATGTATGCAGATTCAAAAAGTTAAACCAAAGGGGATGATGGACGGAGTGAGCAAGGGACCCACGTCTGGGCATACCCTGCCAACTTAGGGCGAACAAAACACAACCAAAGGGGATGATGGACGGAGTGTTGAACAATGCAAGCACTCACCCCCATTCAACTGATCCGAAATTAGTCTGACCCTGTGCCTCATGGGAACAGTCCAGCCCGACAGATCAGTTGACTGGGGGTAAGTGCTTGCATTGTTCAACACTCCGTCCATCCTCCCCTTTGGTTTTGCTTTGTTCGCCCTAAGTTGGCAGGGTATGCCCAGACGTGGGTCCCTTGCTCACTTTGCCACTGGATTCAAGCTAGCCTGGATGATGACGGCTGATTAGCCAGAAACCGGTCCCAGGATGCTTGTTTCCGGTCCAGGGAAGACATGGCTTGGCAGTTCGGGCTGGACTGTTCCCATGAGGCACAGGGTCAGACTGACTTGCATGTGGCCATGCCTGAACTGGGGTGGTGGAGTGAGCTAAAGAATGATGATGGATTAAACCCAGATCAGTTGACTGAGGGTGAGTGTTTGATTTGCTCAAACGCTCCGTCCATCATCTCCTTTGGTATCGCTTTCTTCGCCCTGAGTTGGCAGGTATGCCCAGACGTGGGTCCCTTGCTCACTCTGCCACTGGATTCAAGATAGCCTGGCTGATGAGGGTTATGAACCCGAAACCTGTCCCAGGATGCTTGTTTCCGGTCCAGGGAAGACATGGCTTGACAGTTCAGGCTGGACTGTTCCCAAGAGGCACAGGGTCAAACTGATTTGCATATGGTCATGTCTGAACTGAGGGGGTGGAGTGAGCTAAAGAATGATGATGGATTAAACCCAGATCAGTTGACTGGGGGTGAGTGTTTGATTTGGTCAAATGCTCCGTCCATCACCCCCTTTGGTATCGCTTTGCTCGCCCTAAGTTGGCACGGTATGCCCAGACGTGGGTCCCTTGCTCACTCTGCCACTGGAATCAAGATAGCCTGGCTGATGAGGGTTATGAACCCGAAACCGTCTAGGATGCTGTTTCCGGTCCAGGGAAGACATGGCTTGGCGGTTCGGGCTGGACTGTTCGCATGAGGCACAGGGTCAGACTGATTTGCATATGGCCATGTCTGAACTGGGGTGGTGGAGTGAGCTAAAGAATGATGATGGATTAAACTCAGATCACTTGCCTTTGAGTGAGTGTTTGATTTGCTCAAACGCTCCGTCCATCATCCCCTTAGGTATCGATTCAAAAAGTTAATCAGCTATTTCTTTTGATCAGCAGTGTGAAAAATTGGCCTGGTATATGATGTCCACTTATTAGAGTGGGCATCTTGCACCAGTCCAAACAACCCTTATGGTGATTTAAGAGGTCAAAGATAACCTCACAAAGCTATCCAAGCGGTAGCTGTGGAGAGCAGCCTTCAGGCTTAGTCTTGAAGGAATGTTAAGCAGGTTGTTTTACCAGAATGCAACCTTATTGTATTGGTTAAATGGAAGGAGAATCACAGAGTAGTTATAACTATATATATTTATTATTAAAACACCCTAAATACCTCACAGTATCTACTACACGCAGATAAACACAAAGCATACAATACTGTAGGACAGAAACAATCATAAGTAGCACTAATAGACAGTGGGCTCCCAAGGAAGACCAAACCATATACTAAAATAGTGGTACAATACCCATGACTCGATTCAAGACAGAGTCTAGAGGATGTAGAATCACTGGGACCCCAAGGAACCACCCCAGGTGAGTAAGTAGGGACCACACGGAGGACGGGTGCAGTGTGAGAACACGACCACGTGCTATGTACAATTCAATGGGAGAGTTGCGGTTGCAGTTTTACAGTTTAAGGACCTGTATCAGTGGATTACAAGGAAACCCTTTGGAACATAGAAGTTTGGAGAGACACCCCAACGGTAGATTCTGAAGTACCAGTTACCTATCCCAGAGAAGCCGGGTGCATAGGACTGAAGTGGCGTCAGAAACTGCAGTGGTTCTCAATGGAAGTCTTCAAAGAAATGCCACTGCTGGAAAAAAGAAAAGTATCTGGTACAACCCACAGGTGGATTCTTAATGGAAGGAACCTGAAAGCAGAGGGGACAGAGTCTGGGTCACTCAGGAGTGATTAGGGGCTTGATAGATGAATGCCCACTGATGTCGGGTGCTTCAGGTGTGAAGAAGAAGACCTTGACTCTACAGCTGCAGGGACCAGGAGAAGTCGAGGATGACCATGAGCTAGATATGAGCTGTCCCATGAAGGATGTCAAGTGCTATGGGGTCGGTGCCTAGCGGGAGCACCAACAAGCCTTGGCAGCAGCAACCAGCGAAGAAGGTCAAGAACGGTTACCGTCTGGCCCAGCAAGAACCAAGGACTCACAACAGCAAGGGGAGTCAGGGCAGGCCTGGAGCAACCAGGGATCCCAAGAAAATCAGGATTCTCCCTCAAATGGACCTACAGGCCGAACGCACAGGAGTCACGAGGGGACCTCAAGCAGTTTAACCAAACAACAGCTAGCAGGGCACAGAGTGCGAGGAGGTCAAAGTTCTTTGTACGAAGTTGGGGCTATCAACAGCCCAATGCACAAAGTTGGGGAACACCAACAAGCATATGCACTTGTAAAAGTACATGTTGCACAGGGTTTCGGGTTATGCGGTCCCCACGAGGGATATTGGTTAAAACTTGGTGAGAGGGCAGCTCGACCTCAATGGTGAACAACCTTTACAACGAAAGTTTTACAACGCACTACCATTACAACGCGGTCATTACAACGCAAAACATTACAACCCATTGCGCTGGGGGGCGCTCTAGGATAGGGAATAAGTTTAATTTACTATCCAACATCTTCCCTAGTGTCCACGGGGACTGGAGTTGGAATAGTAAATTAAACTATTCACTATCCAGCACCCCAAAGCGCTATGTGTTGTAATGGATTGCGATGTAAAAACCGTGTTGTAAAGGCAGGCGTTGTAATAGCCTGCGTTGTAACGTCATACATCCGACCTCAATGAATGCAGGAACCCAACTCCAGTGTTGCTGGAGCCTTCGGAGTTTGCAGGAGCTCAGGATCAGCAGACCAGTCAGTTGCGCTACGGTGCCTGCAAACGCAGGGAGTGACTCCTTCTCCCAAAGGGAGATACTTCAGTTGTCCTTGATGCTCCACAGGTCCTGCACGGACCCTGTAATGTGCACAGGCACAGACGCTGCTTTGGACAGAGAGGGAGACGAAGTCGGACCCAGTCAAAGTCCAGAGTGTCCAGACGGTCAAAGGACAGTGGTTTCTTGTTCAGAATCTTGTCCACGTCGAATCTAGGGTGCTACGGCCAGGCAAGACATTTTGTACCCACGGGAGAGGGTTGGATAGATTCAGGGGACCCTCCCAGGGGAGGGTCAGGACAGTGGGGAGATTACTCCCATGTCCTTGTCCAGTTCATGCCAAAGCAGGAGGCAAAGGCTCCCAGAACTGATTTGAGCTGGACTATCCACAGGATCACCAAATGTACCCCTCGTGCAGACTTTCAGCCACTTTGGAAGTGCACCCACCCAGGTCCAATACACTAAATCCTGTCTGGGAGGTGGTCACACCTCCCTGTGACAGGATGCCTATTGTGCTGCCTTCCCCTGCTCGAGCTTGGCTCAGCAGCAGGAGGGCACAAATGTGTCTCTTGTTGGCAGCAACCATTTTGTGCTGTCCAGGTCAAGAAGACTGGTACCAGGAAGACCAGGAAACCCACAAAACTTGCTTCTGAAGGGTGGAATAATACCTCCCACACCGGTTACCGGTGTGGAAGTTTGATTCCAAGGTGTTTGATACCAAACACAACATGGTTTGTTCCAACCGTTTTCGAGATAGCATTTTACACGAGCATATAATGCGCCTCTACCTATATGTCTGGCTGCGTCTCCAATAACCCCGGAGAATGGTATCCGAAGGCTGCAGGGGTGCTCTGCTCATGTAGGGGCACCCTTTCACATAAAACCCAGCACCCTGCCTTCACGATTGTCAAGGCCGCTATAAGGTTGACTTATAGGTTTTAAGTTTGTGACCTATAGATATAGTAATCCTATATCTAAAGTAAGAGGTGCATGCGTCATCTTACACAGGCTGCAATGGCAGACCTGTAGTTCCATTTTGCATGGCCTCTCATGGGTGGCATAATTCATGCTTCAGCACACGGGAGGCCTCTGGGGTACCCATGCCCTGGGTACATGTGTACCATATACTAGGGATTTATAAGGGTACCCCAGTATCCAATCTGGAGTGTACCTAAGTACATGACACAACCAATTTAGGGAGAAAGCAGATAGTCGGGGGTCCCGATTAGCAGGATCCCAGTCAAACTAGTCAAAAACCAGCAAAACACCAGGCAAAAAGTGGGGGAACCATGCAGTCAGATCCTACCTTCCTACAAGCAGTTTTTCTTATTTATGGGGATCATTGGGACTACATCTTTTTTTAGTTTATATATGGGCCCCTGGTCTTTGCTGATTGTGAACATGTTTCCATTGTTTTTATTTAATTAATGCTTTTATATTTCCAGCTGTAAATTGTTTTTAAATATGCTCAAATGAGTTGGTTTCAAAATAGTGATAACAATAAACTGAAATAAACTGAACCGACTTAGCAAGCCAACATTTTCTAGCATTCCCATATCTCCTTGTGCAACCTCAAAGGTACAGTGATCTAGATTGCTTGTATGTTATCACTGGAACACGCTCCACTTTAAGTTACAGTTGATTGCCACTCTGGACACCTTTAAGGAAGCTCTAAAAATGCATCTTCTCCTCGGCCATGCCCCTATGCCAACCACTTCCCAATGTAAATTTGCATACTGTGTTATATATACTGCAATGCCTTCTAATGACACTTGCTTGCCAACATTGTTTGTTTTTAGCTTTGTAACAAAAAATTGTTATAAACAACATCCATTGTTGGTGAATGCTTTTGAAAATCGTATATAAATAAATGAATGAATACAAAAAAATAAAAAAAGGAAGGCAAATGAACAAATAGCAAACAAATAATCATAAAAAGGCAAAAATAAGAGAAAAGTAAAGACAATGAGAGAAGCATTAGTAAAAGGTGAAAAACGTGGCTAAACAATGGTGGCCAGACATGATTAACCACTTACAAACCTTAGAATACTGCAGTACTTCATAGACATAAGAGGAGGATAGGGAAGAAACAAGGAGAACATTTCGGATAAAACAGAGGAAGTCCAATACACAAAATTGTCTTCCATGAGAAGGTGTGACTCATTCCTGAAGATTCAGGAGTAAGTCACACATAATTACAGAAAAATATTTGTAAATCAGGCCTTCCCTGTCCACAAGCTGCTTAGTCTCAGATAAAACATTGGACCTGATATTAAAGGGCCTAATTTAGAGTTTGCTGGATGGGCACTCTATCACAAATGTGAATTGCTTCAAGGATGATATGATTTACTGCTGACACCTTCTTCAAGAACAGCATTGTGTGACATCACTAACCTTGATTTGGAGGAGGAATTCTGCAGAATTTGTACCATCATTGGCAATGAAGAGGACGTCATCATACAGGCTTTCAGAACCATCGTGTTGGTACCTGCAAGAAATAAATATTCATGTACATTACCATCTTTATCGTACTGTGAAATTGTTTACTAAAACAAATCAACAGTAACTATCATTGAAAGACTAACATTGAAAACAGGTCATGAGGAGAGAAGAGCACAGCACAAAGCCAACAGTTGTCTGAGTTTAATAAATTAGTATTGAAGAGAATGCATAAAAAACTAAAGGGTTGAAAGACAAAGGTGAAATGGAGATGGGAACAATATGGAATGAAATAACATGGAAATATGTATTAACATAAGATGTGCACAGCTTTTTCTTGTTTAACTGCTATTATAAATATACATAACAAAGATTTGTCTCTGCAAACTGTAATGAATCCGGGTCTGCTCCATTGTTCTTGCGTTTTCTGCTCTTCTTGCTCATTCTTTTCTTCCTAGTAGATGAATATGAGTTGCCTGGTGTCTGGTGCCAGGGAATCACCCATATACTGAATTTAGGGGCGTTAAGGGAAATGTAAGGTAGTAGCCAATGGGCTATCTACCCCTGGGGTGTCTGCCCCCCATATGATCACTTCCTGTGGAGAATGGGCATAAACCTTACCCAGAGCTCCTAGATCCACTAATAACAAGATAATGGATTTGTCTAGATGAGGTGTTTGATATCAAACAGCAGTATTTTCAGTGAAACCATTATGTAGCTGGGTAACTCGTGATGACCAGTGCCCAGTACATTTACTTAAGATGACTTCCTAAACACATACAATGTTGTGGCAATGGAACCAGACATCACAGGTGCATATCTACTCATGCAGTAATGTTTTATAATACAATGCACTCAGCCTTAGGGTTCTAAGGCCTGCTGTAGGAAGTGACTTACATATAGTATGCGCAATGGGCATGGCACACAGGGAGTGTGCCATGTTGTGTTTTCAAAATGGATTAAACAATTTTTGTGGGGATCCTTTAGGGTGACATAATACATGAAGTAGCCCCGCGGGATCCTCTGTAGTACCCATGCCCTAGGTACAAGGGCTGCCATTCAATAGGGACGAACTGGGGTGCTAAAGTCTTTGCCAGTTGGATTAACAATTGAAAAAGTACCTTGTTTTAGAAAAAGAGAACTGGCACTGGGACCTGGTTAGCAGGGACCAGTGCACTTTCAATCGAAAAAGCATCTGCACTAGGGCAAAAAGTGAGAGTGACCCTGTCAAAGGGAGGCACATTCCTACAGTACTCAATCATTGTTGTGATGGAGCACCCTTTGCACCAACATTTTTTTAATGGGTCCCAAAGTCATTTAACATTTTTAAAAGCCTGCTTCTAAGATTATCCAAGCCTATGTTAAGTAGTGCTTTGTGGGATGAAGGCCTCAGTGCATAAATTGGACAAGTTAGACATGACAACCATAAGACTGGCATCTTCTACAGTATCAGGATTCAAATGTGCTATTTATTGCATTGACTGGAATAGCCTTTATATTTTCATAATGTTTTAAGTATTCCTGTAACTATGCTTGGGGAAGAGTAGACAATCCATCTTCACAGCGGTTTGCTAGTTATTAAAATTATAATTTATTGGTGAACCTAAGACTAGTGTTAAGTATGCTCTAATTTCTATGAACATTGTTCATCTCTGCTTGGACATGGACTTCCTGCAGATTAGATCTGCCAGGCTCCAATACCAATAGTGACTAGGTTTCTCCAGTCCAGAAAGGAAGCTTGAATAGCACCCATCAAAGACATCATAGACAACAAAAGGCCTTTTGGGGCAGCTACCTCTGGAAGATTACTGGCTGGCAGATGGAAAGAATATAATAACAGGGACACACTCTCCCACCTATATCAGGAATTTCAGGGGAGGGAAGAAAACAGTGGACCCTACGCACACAGAAGGCCAGACAGGAACTCCAGAAGTAGCATGATTATTCTACAAGCAAGTGTGATTGCGATGCTACCTTTCATGCCGGCTATCTCATAGACATCTACGTTCTCTTATCACCAAAGCAGGTGACCAAGGCTAAGAAACAGTCTGGGTAGATATTCCACTACTAAACAAAAATGGGTCTTCATTGTGAGGGTTAGCTCGTTGGTGGGCTGACAGAGCTCCAATAGTTGGAGTGTTATTCTGCCATCCATGAACGCCCCAGAAGAGTGTTTTGGGATTCTGTTGCAATATACTTAAATAAAGTGCTGTCAAAGATGGTTGACCACAGTGTGAGAGTTTCATTGGAAAGGCTTTTGTCCCTTCACAAATCACTAGTCAGTGACTACAATTAGAAAAGCTCCCCCTCAAGAGATGTTGCAACACAACTGGATTTGGGAGAAGGTAAACAGAATCTTTAACCTGCTGCTTTCTTCAAAGGAAAAGAAAAAGGCCTTGGATCCTGTTTTCTCTTGTAGCCAGGCATTGAAGGTGCTCCTCAAGGGTCTGACCAGCTGGCTTCATATAGTCCCAGAAAAATAAAGCACCAAGAGGGCCATCTTCATGGAAAAAATCTGTTGAATATTGTGAATTGGATTGTGACTGTGTCCTTGCTGGAATGAATGGCTGATCCCGTTTCCCAGTGCTATTTTGACCTAAAGGCTGTCTTTAGCACTGTAGGATCTTTAGGAATGAGCAGGTGAAATATGAGCAGCATCTTGAAATGTTTGGATTTAAAAGGCTTTATAACCTCTGAAGGATTTTATCAAGGTGTTGAGGTTTCCCCAGAAAGATGCAACCTCGACGGGAAAGATTTTCTGGGCTGTGTTGCTCAAAACATTTTACCACAAGAAACAAAGCTTCAGCAGGAAGTCTACTGTTTGTGAAGCTTTGCCTGCCTGTGCAACTCTGCCTTCACAATTGAAGGATTTCATCCTCCAAGAGTTGCTGATGGCCCAAATTCCAGTTAGGTGGACAGGATATTCCATGACAAACATTGGGAATGGTACCCTAGTAATTAAACTCTTAGTCTGCCTGCTTTATTATGACTCAGGTGGACCATCATCTTTCTGTCAGCAGTGCTCCCACTTCCTCAGCCCTCAGAAAGCTACCTCTGATGGCCCGTCAGAATAGGGGGCCATTGAAGTAAGGACATCAGACCCCCATCCTATTTATAACATATGATCTGATGAATTATTATTCTCTGTCATCTCAAGTGGTCTCCTACAGATGGAAAGAAAGCTCCCAAGGTGTAGGAGTCATTATTTGTTTTTTCTTTTTCAATAACAAAATCCAGCTTTGGGAGTTTGATTTTGAAAAATAAAACGAATAGTGAGCAGCCATCTGAAAGATGGCAGCAGTGTACCAAACTTGCAGTGCTTCCAGAGAAACTACCAAGACAACGGTTCCTTTATAGGTACAGAGAACAAAGCTAAGCCAGCAGGGATCTGTAGATATGGTGAGCGGTAATCCATCACAGTTGTGGATGTAATGTCCTCCACCACTTTGATGGATGGTATGCAGCCAACCAACCATTAAAAAATGCCTTCAGGCAGACAAAAGTAGAAAGGGTTACGTGAGCAATGAGATGACTTAACGGACTACAATTTTCAAACTTTTCCTGCTTGAAAAATGAGAAATCAAAGCCCAAGTGTTCAACCAGAACTCGAATCCAAGGAACCAGGCCGCAGAGAACCTTTCTCAGCCACCTTATCCTTTCTTGCAGCGCTAGAGAATTTTTTAGCTCTAAAAAATGGCTAAGTCAAGTGACGCAAGAAAAAAAGCAAGCTCAGCAGCCACAGATTTCAAGTAGATCCCATTCTAAGCTTTTGGCACCAAAACTGAGGGTAGTAGCAAGACCCTGAATTCATTTCCAACCTTGCAGAGGACTCCATGGCCACAGTGTTCTATCTTGCACTCCTGGAAAACGTTGATTCCCCTTACTCTAAATGGAAAAAGTGGACCGTCAGTTCAGTGGACAAAGTACCGCGCCATGTTCTTTGGTAGTAGATGGTCTACCAAACTCTAAACAACTCCCGTAAAGAGATAGGGTTCATCGATCTGTGTTCCAGAGCCTTTCATTATGTTTCACCCTTCCCTTTTTGTATCGGTGTTTTTTTATTCACTTCAAAAAATCATAAATAATAATACCTGTTTTTGTTCCTCTTAGCTTGTGGGTGAGTCTTCAGGGTTGGCCAGCATAGACTGCACTGGAAGGGTCCAATCATGCCAGAAGTAGTATCATCTGGAGTTCAGTTAAGTGATGGTGTTCAGGCATACCTTTCAGATTTTAGTCAATGCCGGCCGGACTCACGCCTGCTGCCGAGCCACCCCGAGACGCACCCACGGACCCTTCACCTGCTGCACCTGCAAGTTCACCTGCCTCCGAACCTGCCCCACACCCGCCAAGACAAACACCAGCAGCAACCACCTCAAGTGCATCCTGATTAACACCCGCTCCGTCCACAGACACGCCGTGGAACTCTGGAACCTCCTCGACGCTACATCACCGGACGTCGCCTTCCTCACGGAAACCTGGATGAACGCCTCCTCTGCACCCGACATCGCCATCGCCATCCCGGACGGGTACAAGATCATCAGGAGGGACCGCATCAACCAGACCGGAGGTGGCATCGCCATCGTCCACAGGAACACCATCCGCATCACGACCGACGCAAACGACTCCTTCGCCGCAGCCGAACATCTCCACTTCCAGATTCACACCGACCCTAAGACGACCCTCAGAGGCACCCTCGTCTACAGACCCCCAGGACCACGCACACAATTCAGCGAAGACATCACAGACTTCATCAGCCCGCACGCCCTCCCCTCCACTGACTACATCCTCCTCGGGGACCTCAACTTCCACCTGGAGAACAACAAGGACCGCAACACCACCGCCCTGCTAGAAAACCTCGCCAACCTCGGACTCAAGCAACTGGTCAACACCCCCACCCACTACGCCAGCCACACGCTTGATCCCGTCTTCTCTTCCAGCAAGTACATCACCTTCAGCCACGCCACCGGACTCCACTGGACCGACCACAGCTGCGTCCACTTCAGCTTCAAAAGATCCACGACCCACCACCACCCGCAACAGGTACCTCACAGGAATTGGAGCAAGATCACCGCAGACCAGCTCACCACCTCCCTCAGCCGGAGCCCACCCGCCAACACAACGGACCCCAACGAAGCAGCCCGCAACTTCACACAGTGGCTGACCGCCTGCGCTGACGACCTCGCGCCACTAAAGAACCTTCCCAGCAGACCCTGAAGCAAGAAGGCATCCTGGTTCACCGACGACCTCAAGGACTCCAAGAAGACCTGCCGCACCCTCGAGAAAGCCTGGCTCCTCG
This sequence comes from Lissotriton helveticus, assembly GCF_964261635.1. Classification (NCBI taxonomy): domain Eukaryota; kingdom Metazoa; phylum Chordata; class Amphibia; order Caudata; family Salamandridae; genus Lissotriton; species Lissotriton helveticus. Next base: position 1,098,151,796 of record NC_136059.1, read on the forward strand.
ACCGGACCACCGACAACATGACCGCCCTCAAACACGCTACCCGCAAGCACCACCAGCTCATCCACACCACCAAGAAGAAATCCCTGAAGGAACGACTGGACAACAACGCCCACGACAGCAAAGAGCTCTTCACTATCGTCAAGGAGTTCTCCAACCCCAGCACCGGCACCAACGACATCACTTCGTCACAAGACCTCTGCGACTCCCTCGCCTCGTTCTTCCACAGCAAGATCGCCGACATCCACAACAGCTTCGGCGCCCCACCCACGCACCCAACCGTCGAACCAACGCCCCCCACCGCCACCCTTCGCACCTGGACCACGGTGACCACCGAAGACACAGCCCGCACGATGAACACCATCCACTCCGGATCACCGACCGACCCCTGCCCACACCACGTCTTCAACAAGGCCGACTCCACCATCGCACCCCAACTCCGGAACATCATCAACGCCTCCTTCAACACCGCCACCTTCCCGGAGAGCTGGAAGCACGCCGAGATCAGCGCCCTCCTGAAGAAACCTACAGCGGACCCCACCGATCTCAAAAACTTCCGCCCCATCTCGCTCCTCCCTTTTCCTGCTAAAGTCATCGAGAAGATCGTCAACAGACAGCTGACCGCCTTCCTCGAGACGAACGGATCCCTCGACCCCTCGCAGTCCGGCTTCAGAGCCAACCATAGCACCGAGACCGCCCTCATCGCAGCCACCGACGACATCCGGACCCTGCTCGACAAGGGGGAAACAGTGGCCCTCATCCTCCTGGACCTCTCCGCTGCGTTCGACACGGTCTGCCACCGCACCCTAGTCCAGCGCCTCAGCAACATCGGTATCCAAGAGAAGGCACTGGAGTGGATCATCTCGTTCCTCGCCGGAAGAACACAAAGAGTCCGCCTTCCCCCGTTTCGCTCCGAGGCCACCGAAGTCATCTGCGGCGTCCCGCAAGGATCTTCACTCAGCCCCACCCTCTTCAACATCTACATGAAACCTCTCGCAGCCATCGCACGCCAGCACAATCTCAACATCATCTCTTACGCCGACGACACCCAGCTGATCCTCTCCCTCACCAGAGACCCCGACACCGCCAGAACCTGCCTACACGAAGGGATGAAAGACGTCGCTGAGTGGATGAAGGACAGCCGCCTGAAACTGAACTCAGACAAGACGGAAGTCCTCATCCTGGGATCTTCGCCCTCCGCCTGGGACGACTCCTGGTGGCCCCCAGCCCTGGGCACCGCACCCAAGCCAACCGACCACGCACGCAACCTGGGCTTCATCCTGGACCCCTCCCTCTCGATGACCAGACAAGTCAACGCCGTCTCCTCATCGTGCTTCAACACCCTGCGTATGCTTCGCAAGATCTTCCGCTGGATCCCGACCGAGACCAGGAAGACTGTCACCCAGGCACTCGTCACCAGCCGACTGGACTACGGAAACGCCCTCTACGCCGGAACCACAGCCAAGCTACAGAAAAGACTCCAGCGCATCCAGAACGCCTCCGCCCGACTCATCCTGGAGGTCCCCCGACGCAGCCACATCTCCAGACACCTGAGGAACCTGCACTGGCTCCCCGTCGACAAGAGGATCACGTTCCGGCTCCTCACCCACGCACACAAGTCTCTCCACGACCTGGGCCCCAAGTACCTCAACGACCGCCAGACCTTCTACACGCCCACCCGCCAGCTACGGTCCACCAGCCTCACCCTCGCAGCCGTACCACGCATCCGAAGAGCCACCGCCAGGGGAAGATCCTTCTCTTACCTGGCTGCATAGACTTGGAACGCCCTCCCCATCCACCTTCGGCTGACCCAGGACCATCTCGCCTTCAGGAAACAACTCAAGACCTGGCTGTTCGAGCAGTAGCATACCCCTCCCCCCAAGCGCCTTGAGACCCTCCCGGGTGAGTAGTGCGCTATACAAATGGCATGATTGATTGATTGATATATATATCATACATATCTCTATTTCTTGAACTGACAGTCAACTACCTGCTCTGTTCAAGATCTCTCTTTATTTGTGGCAGAAAATAGTCTTTAACCAATTAACTACGCTGAAAGAGACTTTCACATAGACATCTGCCACAATCATTAAAAAACGGATTTTCTTTTTGGTGCAATTCACTTGCAAATAGTATTCACCTTCATTAGCTTGCATTACTTTACATATGCAATTAAGAAAAAAGCCACTTAGCTGTCTCTATTACAGATTCACAAGATGTGTCAAGTCCTGATCTCTGAAGGGAATTGTTGGAAAGTGGGTTATTGGTAGGGGCAAATATAGGTCTGCCACTGGCAATAAGGCCACTAACACATGGTAGAACCCAGCATAGGGCTTAGAAAATTATTCCTATGCTCAACCCTTGGTAACGTGGCTGCGAGCAGACATGCTTAACTTCAAAGACAGGTATGTAAAGCATTTAAAAACAACATTTCAGTAAATAATTAAGACCCAACATAAAATAAAAATCCAACACCAGTTTATAAACATAGGTAATAACTTTATCTTTTAAATGACACCAAAACGAAAACAATCCACTGTAGGGAACCAGAGATATGAATTTGTAAAGATTAGTCACTTTCTAGTGCTTAGAAACTAACAGTGCCCCATTTAGTCATTTTGTTTTCTCTGACAGGGACACCTTCAAAATTGTTCTTGAGAATCACACCAAATGTGTTGTGCGGCCTTCTCCAGCAGGCAGGATCCAGTTATAACTCCTTCCTGAAGTTCGGCTTGCGGGTCCCAAAGTATCCAATGTAGTGTGTTTATCTAGGTACCTGAATCGATATTCCTATTCCTTGCCCTTGTCCGGTTATAAATCAATAATATCCCTCCAACGGCATTGAAACCCTATTCATAATTCGGTCATAGCGCATGCTGTCACATTAAGCAAGCCTTTTCCTCCAGCCCCCTAGAAAGCACACCGAGTTCTTAAACAAATCCAAGCCTCCAGCAACCTGGGAAATCCCCGCTGCCTTTGTTTTGATTTCGTCCAAGAACTCATGTAAAGCACTGTAAGAACGACCAGTTCTTAGTGACATCTTTATTGACGTCTTATGTCCAGCCTTACGTCAAACCCGGCACCTTTCAGGTATAAATATACCAACGTTGCCTTAAGCAAACACACGGTGGTGATGAATCTGGAGCAGCTACTACTTGCCGAGAGCCCAGCTGATGCGAGAGCCCACGGACGCTGCCCCCCCTTTTGACGCGCTGAGAAAGACGCTGTCTTTTCTCCTGCCGAGAAATCCAGCCTCCGGCGTTTCCAGCCCACCCTTGCGGGTGACTGGGATACCGAGTCCTGAGAGAGAGATACCAGCCCTCCTGCCTTCTAATACCCAGGTACTGAACTGACTAAACCCTTACATAGAATTCTTGAGTCAGATTCTTGGCAAAACAAACTTAACTTAAACTGCTACTTACTTACTCCTTCCCACGTATTAGGCTTAGGTCAGGTATACCGGGGTAGGCGTAGTTAGAAGCACCAGTTGAGTACGATTAGTCAATGTATATATGTATGTATCTATTTTATCCATTTTAAAGTATCATATGGCTAAGAAACCATATCAATGCTTTTACAGTATTATTTTATAATCCTGCTTTTACTATATGCACTTTACTTCACTATAAGTATTGCAATTGTAGCGATTCATTTCTCTTGTATGAGGAAGGAGACTGCTCAATAAATAACACCTTTTATTGAAAACACCCGTCTCTCTTTTCTCTGCAATCTGGTGAAACTAAGTACGCACTTATTGACTGAGTGAAATAGCTGTCTTTTGTTTTCACACGACTCTAGAGATACACTCTTATTCAGGGAGAGCAAAGTTGTCATGTTTTATGGTTGTCAGAAACTAAATCCCTTCTTGTCTATCCAGGGAGGTTAAACTCCTCCTCGCCTATTCGAGAAAGTTTCTAGTGAACTCTGAGCTAGCTGGCAAAAAAACGTAAGTCTAATATAGTCAGTAGAGACCTAGATAACCTCAGTCCTACGTCTACACTACTGAAGATATTATTCCAATGCACAGAGCCTATTGGGACTATAGGAACTACACTACATGGTGCCCAATGTTTGGTAAGGCAATAAATCTAACGCAAGACGTTAGAGTAACTCAGTCGTGCTTTTTCACACAGACCCTTTCTCCTGTAAATACTCCAAAGACGTCTGGAGTGGGTCAAAATCCGCCGGAACTTAGTAGGAAGAGATTTCTATGTATAGTTTTTGGTTTATTCAACGTTGAAGGATACAGTTTTCCAAAATATTGTGCACCTAATCTTTGTTTCCTTGAAACTTGATCTGCAACAAAAACCTTCCTGTCAGTAAAATGTCAGACGGCGAAGAAGAAAGGGAGACAGCTAGAATAGCAGCTCAACTCCTAGCGGATGACAATAGTCTCCTGCAGACCGACCCGGATGCAATACTCATCCCGGTCAACATAAGAAAAACTATAACACTTAAACTTATAGAAAATGGACTAACACCAAGAGGTGGTACATTCATATTCGTAATTGAGGCACATGAATATCGTCAGACAGAGGTATTCTATTCATGGATAAACTTTCCAGCAGCAAACGCTGTCACACGTGAGTTCCACTATTACAAAATAGAGGAACCTCCGGAAGTGTACATACCTTTCGAGGAAGTGGAAATCCCATTAAAATACCAAGAGCACCTGCTCTGGTTTAAAGGCGCCCTAAAACATAATAATCACATCACCAGGCTCGGTCCACTAGGTAGACCAGGATCAACGTGGCCGGTTCTAGCCAGCTACACACCACATCCAGACATCGAAAAAATGTCAATACCAGAACTTTTAGTCCACCTAAAAGTACTAATTAAAATACATAGACAATTAGTCCAATATGTAATGCGGACTTCAACAGTCCAACCGGCTATTTACATTCCACAGCTGACCCCTCATCAGGGGAACACAAATAAAATCACACCACAGAACATACAGTCATGTCTAGGTAAAGTACCCATAAAACGGGAACAAATTCCATTCTGGTTAGCACAAAAAATCACTCAAATAGAGGCAGTATTTCCGGATACTACCCCTGTTGAGAAACACAGAATTCTGACTATCTGTCTTCCAATGGGGATCACACCACATGTGGAGGACTGTGACACTTGGGGCACAGTTTTTGCTTCTATTTACACAAAAACACATGGTGTTCCGTCCATGGCGGTAATACCAGATGTGCTAAAACAGATTCAAAATGAATACGGTCCAGAACCTGCTTTAACTCTGGGTATGAAATTACTGAAAGACTTCAAGCAGGTCTCAGCTTTATTGTTATCCAACATAAAAGGAGAAGCAGCATCTGTGGCGATCCGCCAGAAATTGAAAGAAATAGATATAGCAGAACAACCATTTGAACTTGCCAGAATCATAGAAAAATCCTATGAAGAACTAGGAAGAGATAGTTTGGGTGGGAAACCAGTAAAACCCCAACTAACTGAAAATCCTGAAAAGATATATATTAAAAATAATCTAAACACTCCAAAAAAGAGCTGGGGTGGAAATAAACAATCCACTCCCAAAGAAAAAAGATTCCAGTCCAGAGGAAGGTCTCCTCGGCGGAGAGAAAGATCTCCGGACCAAGGACACAAGTCTCCCCAGAGGGAGCCCTCTGAGAAAAGATAAAACCTTAGAAATAGGGATCATTTGAAAAAAACTGATAGATATCAAGATATTGATACTCGTCCCTCTCGATGTTTTCAGACTTCCTCGCAGAAATCGAAAAGAAGAGGACGGTCAGAACAAAGGGAAGAGCACGTCAAGTCCAAAGACAAGGAACCTGCTCATCAAAGTAAAAAATTACAATTTCCAAAAAAGAAGGTAGCCAGTATTAAAGTAATCAAACATGCCGAGGATCCTGAGGACACAGCTGAAAAACGGAGAGTGGGCTCAGACAATGCTAGACAGCGCAGCAGAAGTGAGCATAGCTCGCAAGATCCTGATGAGTCATCTGGAGACAGTGGACACGAATGAATACATTCAGGTGGAAACTGCAGATACCAGAGTTAGCAAACCTCATAAAATATACGAAATAACATTACGTATAGAGGGAGATAAGACTAGGAAAATAAGGGGTCTATTTTGGGATAACCTCTCCAAAGGCTATGACATCCTTTTAGCTGAAAAAGACTGACCACCGGAGTTTGTCAGGGAGTGCCCTCATGGCGAAGAAATGATTATGCCTGCCTTCTCAAATCATATTTCATTCATAAAAAAGCTTTATATGCAAGAAAATGGGCAGTAGCCCAAGCTCCTGCATTATATAAAAACCATGTTGGATGGGATGAGGAATCTCCTCCTCACAAAATCCAGATAAAATGTCAACCAACTGCACAGAGGCAGTATCCAATTAAGCAAGAAGGTAAAAAACAGGTCAGGGAGATCTTAGATCAACTTGAATACCAGGGGGTGATTGAAACTTGCACCTCACAAATGAACAATCCTTTGTTTCCTGTCTCCAAGCCAGACGATTCATATTGTCTAGTTTTGGACTACAGACATCTAAACTCATGTTGCAAAACTTTTGCAGTACAAAACTCACACAGTGCAGCACTAATAAATAACATTGTGCGTAAAAAATATAAAACAACATTAGACCTCTCTAATGGATTCTTTTGTCAAAACATAGCACCTGAAAGCATATATTTGACCACTTTCTCAATAATGGGCTCGCAGGAAATTCTGTCGACTCCCACAGGGGTTCAAGAACAGCCCAGGATTATTCTCAGCAAGAGTAACAGAGTTACTACAAATGTATGATGATGAGGCATTATCTTATGTCGATGACATCTATCTAACAGATGATGACTTGGATACTCACTTGAAAAGAGTGAACACCATAATACTTTGGTTCGCAGCAGAGGGTTACAAATTCAACTTCAAAAAGTCACGAATTGCCCATCTAACTGTCCTGGTTTTAGGATATGAATTATCAAATGAAGGCAAAAGCCTGGCAGACAATTTCTTAGAGAAATGCGCTGTAATCCAAGCACCAAGAACGCTGAAAAACTTACAATCAATTCTAGGTTTCCTGAATTTCGGAAGAACTTACATTCTAAATTATGCAGAGAGGGTTAAACCTCTCTATGAACTAATCAAACCATATTTTAAAACAATCAATTGGACTCAAAAACACACAGAAATTTTGAGATCATTGCAAACAGACATGTTAGCTAAAACAAAATTGCAAACACGCGATAACACACGCAACCTTGTGATTCGAGTCATCCCAGGAAGATGCGGATTCACATACCTAACCTCTAATGAGGGAGAAACGGTACCAATAGCATACAAATCACATTTGTACACGGAAGCTGAAAAAACATTCAGTATTAAGGAAAACATTGTACATGCGGTTCAAACAGCTGTAGCAAAAGAAAGAGACCAAGCCCAAGGCAGACAGATTACTGTTATAACAGCAGAATCAGCCTTTGAGGCATTAACAAGCCCATGTAATCTAACTACCGTGGCATTAAATCCAAAATGGACACAATGGGAAAATTCTCTTGCTACAGACAAAGTGAAATACTATTTTGGCCCGAACATGAAAAAACTAAAAAATCTAGAATATGAAAGAGAATATCCTCTGCCAATCGACATTCTGCCCATACAACAGTACGCCTGTGTAATATATACAGACGGATATGCACAACCCTCAGTTTGGGGGAAACAAGCCTATAACGCCACGTGCGAGATTGTTAAGTACGTGTGGCGCGGAGGTAAATTGAAACCTCTGGTAACAATATCACACTCTGTAGAAGACAATTCAGATCAACAAACTGAAGTAATAGCTTTGAAAATGGCGCTAGATAATGCCGATCGCGAATTCCCGACACTAATAGTGTGCGATTCGCATTACTGCGTCAAATCATACAATAACGACTTGCAGAAATGGGTTCAAAACGGTTACGAAGATGACAAAGGTGCCACAATCAAGCAAAAATCGCTTTGGGAACAAGTAGTTCTTTTATAAAAATAACTACAAAAGACTCACGTGATACATTCACTGAGTCATGAACGTGATGGCGTTCACGTTACAGGGAATTCATTGGCTGAGACAGCCACAGCGGAAGCAACTGAACCGGCTTCCGTAGCTACAAAAAAGCGTTCAGAAAAATACATAGACGGGGAAACCATGCTGGCGGTAAAAACGTCATCAAAAGGCGACTGTGCAGCGCTACCCGTCAACTATCCACTCAATTATACATACATAATCGATGCAAACTCCGTTCCTTTTGCTCAAATCCCTGGAGTGGGGGATAGGGTAATTCCAAACACGAACAGGAGAGTATTGTTAATAGCAGACGCACACATGGGTGAGGGTTTAAGACACCTTAAGATTAAGGAATCTCTGAAAGAATTACAATCAATATACTGGTGGCCAGGAATGAGCCTGCAACATCACAAATTCGCAATAAACTGCCCAGACTGCAACAGAGATCGCAGTGGCGAACTGGCCGGTGTATTGCCATGGCCCTTCGCTTAGATAGGATAAGGCTATCTATATGCAAAACCCAGTAGGAATAATGCGTCATATTAACATATAGAGACTAGTTTCACTTAAAATATAGACCCCAGCTCTCGGCTTACACCAGAACTGTTATAAAAGATTTGCGAGTCTATATCGGCATATACGCAATTGGCATGCTACATTCTGACCAGTGTCCTGCTTTTAGCTCTCGAGCTTATAAGTAGACCATGACCAGCATGGGCATTGCATTGCGGTAATCTTATCACTTCCTTCCTGAGGGAAACGGGATGGTGGAAAGAAAAAACCGAGACATATAGCAATCTATAACGGCAAAGGTATTAGGTTCGGGTGTTGGGTGGGTCAAACATTTAATAAGTGTCCAACGTAGTCTTAACAATCTGCCAAGAAATTCTCTAAAAGGTTTCAGTCCGTACGAACTATTGTTCGGGACTAGAATGCATATCCAGGACCTCGATAGTCAGACTTCAGTGGTAGAAGGAAAATGCTTTGATATCAAAGATCGTTTGGCTATTTTACAGGACTTAAATGAAACAAGAAAAGACCTGAGCAACATAAAGTTGAAACAGCAGCCAACAGCCACTGAAGAGAAACCACCTGTCCCAGCAAGGCCTGTCTGGATTCCAAAGATTGGGGATCTGGTCAGAGAGAGAATCGCAGTGAAGAAGGAATTTGGGCCTTCTTACAGAAAAGCAGTACCTGTCTTGGCTGTCAACGGAACAAGATCAGTTGTACTACCGCCCCTTGCTGGTAAAAAGGAGAACCGAGTTGTATCCATCGACCTGGTTAAACCACAATCATGTGGCCAATAATAAGTAGTAGGCCAAGTGGACTCCCAAGAAATAGCAGAACACCAAAGTTTGCTACAATACAAGAGGTTCAAACTGAGAGACTAATCACATTTGATAAACCTACAGTGAATCAACAAGGACTATGCAACAAAGCCATAGAACTTATGCCTCTTCAAACCCAAATTGCAACAGTTCGTCAAGAAACACCTGTCTACAACGATGTAGCCACAGACTATGCTAATGAAACAAAGAAAATTCCAAAAGCAAATTAAAATCCAGAAGCAATTCCAACAATTGACAGAACTGCATCAGGCTACTTCATCAATTTCGATGATTTTTCTGAGGATCTGAGTGAACCTGAAGAACAGCCAACAACAAAGACTTTCAAAGACAAAGCAAAAGAACTCTTTCATCAACTCAAAGAAACATATCTGATTTCTCCATGGATTGAATTTTGGGTGGTGCTAGGTGTACTTTTCCTCCTGGTTTGGCTCATCATGGTACTATGCTTGGGACACTTCATTGAGGGAATATATATTATAATGGACACAGCAAGTCAGAACATCAACTTGGTCCTAAAGCCACACAAGTCTTCACACATCGAGAAAACAGAACTATCATCAGTAAATTTCACAGCCAATCCGATACCCGGTGGGGTAGCTTGGGACAAAACTGATTACGAAATATATGGCCCGGTCGAGCTCTTGAAGTATCCACATCAATTCAAGGTTTCATTAAGTGACTTTGCAAAACCGAGCACATTCTCTGATGATTGGGACTTTGAAAGTATTAATGATATGATGTCAGACTTAGTTATGTCAGCAAAATTCACAGAACATGATTATCTACAGGGTTCATCAAATTATGAACAGATTTACTGCTACAATCACTATGCTAACCATTATTTGCATAAATCTGCTCAACCTAGAAATGTTTTTAATTATAATCAATGGGAACATTGTGCAACTCCACCAAAAGACAGTTCGAAAACATTTTATGATAAATTCCCATACTTCTCAGAGTTTAACACAAGTGATGCAGAAACATTTTATTTCAAACTGTTAAATAAGACAGGAATGAAAACCATGCTGACAAATACAAAATTAATCTATTCAGAAACATTTTTTGAAAAATGAATACATTTGGTTTTGATTTTTGGAAAAATAATATTGAAACGAAAACCATCTGGGGTACCAAAGATTGGCAAGTACAAGGTATATAATCATTATTCAGAGCCTGCATGATCCCAGAACAAATTATATTCTTGAATGACACAATTCAACAGACAACCTGTCTTGGCCTAGCCAAAATTAAAGACTTAAATAAACCGTCTATTCCAAAGCCAACACCTGAAAGCAATAGCACTACAGATGTTGATATAGACATATCCCATATTGTTTTAACCAAAACAGAACACATCCTGATTGGAAAAAATGGTTGATCTGGCCCACAGACACAAATAACTGTCAAGATAGATTCCTGAATAAAATACAGGGGCTCAAATTGACCAGGCCAGACCCTAGATACTCCCAGAGACAACATCCAGGGATAGTAACAACATACAGTGTAGGAAAACTCTGCCTCGAATGGCTACAGACATCCACACTGGCAGAAATAAAGCAACACTTGACTTTACTTAAAGAAGGTGCTGACTTGCGTGATTTCCTACAGGGACCACGCAAACAGCGTCAAAAACGTTTCATAGCGGCCTCTATATATGCGGCATACAATGAAGCTTGGAAAGAAACTCAAATTGAAACAGCAGAAAAAATACGGGAAATTGACCGTATCAATCTGGAAAAATCACTTTCTGTTGTGGACAATGGGTTAATGACTCTGTCTTCCAGAATATATTCACTGGACAGTATTGTATCATCTGCAATTGATATAATAGAACAGGACTTACTAATGTTACAACACGGTCAGTCTCAATTACGTTCTATTGTACAGCTTGGCTGGACGTTACAAAATCTGCATTCAGGCTACGTGCATTGGCGTTTAATCAACACAACGTCATTATTCTCTATCTTTAACCTTACTGATACACAAATCAGCTTGGCACAAAAAGGAGCAGAATATACAATTCTGAGCATTGAAAAACTCGAAAGATTACCATTGACAATGTCAGAACGACCTGTCATTGAATAGATAATACACAGAATCATAACTATTCCGATAACGACTTTCCAAGTTCAATACTGCCAATAGTATATACAGGCAGGCCAGTATGAAAGGTTGGGTAAAGGATACATTAAGTCATCATGGAAATTACCTTACACACACACATGTTATAGTGAAAAAGGACAGAGTGTATTTCTTAGTGGTAATAATTGTAAAAGATCACTAAGTGGTATACTTCTGTGTCAGGGTATAAATCTACATGGGGCCTGTGAGGGGACTTCAAATAACCTTTCACTCTTTTTATTTTTTTTATTTTTAAATCTGTTTTATTGGTACACGTGGCATACAGTTACAGTTCTTGTGTGCATAATTCAAAGGGGAAACAACAATTGGAGTAGTTCGTACATCATCAATGCGAATGTTGGCGACGGTAGAAAGTCAATAAATGCACTCACTGTTAAAAAGTACCATCCGTTATCTTGGGGCGGTCCCTGCATTCACCAAGTCATTCGCTTCACCGCTTCTGTACAGTGTAATGCGCTCTGCCTGCCTTACTATGGTGCCAGACCTCACCCGTCAGGGCGGGTAGCCTGATGGCCAGCCGCACCCCCGGTATTCGCGACCCACTGGTTAGTGATGTAGCAAGTTGTCCCTCAGTAGTGTGAATAACCAACCGGGCCCAGTCCCAGGCAACCTGCATATGTGCTGTGGTCGGCTAGGAGGTTCAGTGGAACGCCTCCGTGAGGCAGAAGGTTGCGGCAGTGGCTTGCATGTGTGCTGCACTCCTGTGTTTAGTCGCCGTGTGTCGGAAGTGAAAGGTGTGGGTGGGAAAGGCAGATCCAGCGTGGACAACTGGGGGGTGTCCTTTGCCGTAAACGCCACCAATTCAAACTGGGGGAAAACAGGAGAGTAGGTGAGGGTGTGAAGAATCCGATCTCGGAGTAAGGGGGGGGGGGTGCTGCAGTGTTGGTTCTGCCTAGGCAGTTTCGGGTGTAGTAGTCTCGCGGGGTGCCGGCCTTGAGTGTGTTCGGGGAGGAGGTACTAGCGGTGTTTGGTAGCTCTAGGTCTCGGGTGGGGGCGCATCGGTGGGGCCGACTGTGTATGTGGGCTCCGCTGACTAGTGGGGGGGGGGCAGGGCAAGGCGGGATGGGCGGAGGAATTGGGGGGGGGGGATGGAGAGGGAAAAAAAGGGGGGGGGAAGGTAATGGGGGCGAGCGGTGGATTACTGGGGTGGTATTTCATGTCCTTATATGTGTGGCTCCCGATACTCCCCTTTCTCACTACTCAGTCTGTGGTTCGGACTTGTCCCCCCCTGTCCACTGGGGAGGAGCCATCTCCTTACAATATCCCTTTATCGTGGCAGGCCCTGGTGAATGCTCTCAGGAAGCCCTCCCATGTCTGGGCTATCGGTGAGGCCCTCCGCCCAGCCGTCTCTTCCCTACGTAGCACCGTGCCCTCTGCGGTCGCCCAATAGATGAGGGAGGCGCTCCAATGTTTCGTCAGGGGCGGTTCTGCGGCTTTCCAGTGGCGGGTTATGAGTCTTTTGGCGGTTATCAGCCCCAGATCCCAGAACCTCATGTGTGCTTTGTTATGCTTGGTCCTGGTGAGGAGGCCCAGCACACAGGTGTCCCAGTCGTGACGTAGTCCCAGCGCAGTCCCTTTTGTCAACAGCGTGGTGACATCATGCCAGTACGTCCGGAGCTTAGGACATGCCCACAGCATATGCAGGAGATCCGCATCTAGGAGCGCGCATCGCGGGCATTCGGAGGTATTCAAACCAAAGTAGCGGTTAATCTTGTCCGGGGACAGGTATGCCCTATGCATGATATAGAACTGTATGATTCTGAATCTCGAATTGCGGGGAACGTGTTGCGGCCCCTCTAGGATCCTCTCCCACTCTTTATCCAAACAGTCCCTCCCCCTGTCTGTGGTCCACCTGTCCCTGAGCGACTGAAGGGAGGCCGTTGTGTGGGACCTCAGCGCCTGCGTTAGCCAGTGCACAACGTGCGACCCTGCCCCCATTACGTGCAGGTATTGTATTAAGAGGTGGGTCTCGGGTTCCACGGACATATCGCCCCAGTGTTCCGTTAGGACCCGCATCATTGATGCATGCATCAGGAATTGTCCCGCCGGCAGTCCTGGATTCTCCACTAGCCCCTCGAAACGTACCATGGCCCCGTCGTCATACAAGTCCGCCAGTGTCTCAAGCCCCACCTGCGCCCAGTCTCGTAGGCGTGCTGCAGTCACCACTCCCCCAGGCCTTGGCAGTCCTTCTAGTGGCAGGGCTGGTGCGTAGGGGGCAGTTTCCTTGGTCAATCGCAGTGCACGCCTGTAGCACCTCAGTGCCACTGCTAGGTGTAGTTGCGTCTCGCGTCTCGCGCCTCTGAGGGGGTGGAACAATGCGAGAGCTTCCGCATGGGTCAGGGCCGGGACTGTCGAGGCTGTGTCATTTAAGTTCCTACCCGCAAGCCAGGCCACCACCCATTGGAGCTGCGCGGCAAGGTAGTAGTGCTCTTGATTCGGGACCGCGAGTCCCCCCGAGGTCGTCGGGGCATACAATTTCTTTAGGGCCACCCTTGGTCTCCCCGCATTCCAGATCAGTGTTCGTGTTAAGTAAGCATGGGCGGATTTTGCGGATTGGCAATCCGCGAACTTGCGTATTTACGGATTCGCAATCCGCGAAGATCCGCGAACTCTAGCGGATTTGCGGATTTTTCCGTTTTTTGTGTTGCCGCATGTTCGCGCCGATTTTGGGACAAGTTCGCAATTGCGAACTTACTTTTCGGCTTGCAACGGCCGCGACTATGTTGTTTCTACGTCTGGTTTATCATCACAGGTTCACAGCACCCTCTGTTTCACCACTGCCACCCTCTGGGACACCCATGCCACCCTCTAGTACATCCTCACTGGCACCTATTAGGTTTATTTATCACTGTAGATTATGGTGGTTGAAAAAAGCAAGCACACCTGCCCTTCTTCAACTGCCATCAATTAATTTGTGTTTCATTAATGTGTCAGTAATTTTGAAAGTTCCAGTCTGGCTGGCACCTGCTTCCTTCCTTATCTGTAATTTGCTTTTTGTTGCAGTGAAATTTTTTTTTCACAGGACCTTTATGGTGCTATTCTATGAGCCTGCTGTTTGGGTCATAGCAGGGTCATAGAATAGTTGCAAACTCTGGAGGGGCCCATCAGGAAGCACTACCTTGAATGTTACTAATGTTAAGTTTGAACTTTTGCACCTGCTCATTGCTTTCATTTTAGCTAAAATCGTTTTTTCTGCAATTTCGCGCGTTTTTTGGGGCGCGAATCCGTGCGAGATCGATTTCGGAAGCCGCGAATACGTGCGAATACAAAATTGTTTTTGTTGCGACGTGTATGTTCGCGTGATCTTGCGCGTGTTCGCGAGGCGCTTCTAGCTATTCGTTTGCCAAGTTACCCTATCGGTCGTACACGGGCGCGGCCATCTTGTTGGCGTGACGTAATTCCGTTTCCGCCCGCTATGTGTAATCTCGCAAAGTGTGCTGCTCGCTAGTACAATTTCGCGCGTACTCGCAAGGAAAATCTCGCGCGAACTTACCCACGCGGTCGTGAACGGGCGCGGCCATCTTGTTTCTCATTCATTGCTATGGTTCTGGGCATGCTTTCTCTATCCTCTCTCAATCTCTGCCATCCTTTGCTTGTTTGAAGTTTTTTTGATCTAATTTTACTTATTATCTAACCCTCTATTTTTCTAGCTCTATATTTTTGTGTTTTCTGCAGCTTTTAGTTACTTTTAAACTACTTTTTTAAACTCTTTTCTTTTCTTCTTCACTATTCTATTTCTTCTTTATCATTTAAGTTTATTTCTGCCCAGACCATGGTAAAGGGAGCCGGGAAGCACCCTGAGAAGGGGAAGGGTCCCGCACCCCGTGCCCGGCTCCCGTGCGGGCGTTTAAGGGGGGAGCAAGTGGTCCCGAGGGAGATCTTCAGCGCGGAGGAAGTGGCGGCACTGATCTTCCACGTCCAGCGCCGCCTCCCCAAGACGATCCTGGGAGGCGGCAAGATCGCGACCGGCTATGGCATCCGGGAGCGCCGCCAGCGGTGGGAGAAGGTGTGCCGGGCCATGTACAAGATCTCTGGGGTCCGGCGCACATATAACCAGGCCACCCACCGCTGGACCGATGTCATGGACCGGGAGCGGGACTTGCTGGACGCGCTCGGCGTAGAGGTCCCCGGGCTTGGTGAGTAGTAGTAGTAGTACATTTACTACTCTGTTTTATCCTGCTCTGTTATTTGCAAATCTTTGTTCTTTACCAAGAGCAATAATGCTGCCGATTACATTGAGGTAAATTATATTTCAAAATCTTCTATGCATTTCATTTTCAGGTGCACTGCTCTCCTTCTCAGTAGCCTTGCTTGCTACTATGCTTCTTTGTTTTGTATGTTGTGTTCAGAAGCATTTC
The DNA here is from genome assembly GCF_964261635.1 of Lissotriton helveticus. Lineage (NCBI taxonomy): Eukaryota > Metazoa > Chordata > Amphibia > Caudata > Salamandridae > Lissotriton > Lissotriton helveticus. Next base: position 1,098,167,657 of record NC_136059.1, read on the forward strand.
ATTGGCCTGAGAAATTATGTATGAGTGTACTGTAAAGAAAAGAACTGCGTAATGCTAGACAGTAAGGGTCATATTTTCAATTACCGGCGCATCCCTGCAAAGTAGCAGGGATGCGGCAGTAATTGTGTGCCATGCCACCACCACCCATTGGCCCAAAACGTCACAGAAGCCTTACGCATCTGTGCCGTAAAGGCAGCGCATTGCTGGAGTTGCGTGCCAACGATGGCGCAGCTCCAGCAATGCTCTGGGGTACCCTATCTCCCCAATGCTGCATCAAGCCGTACGTCGGCTTCAAGCGCGCAGGGTTTGAGTCATGCATCATTGTCCTAAAAGTGACTGATTGACATCTTGTAGATTTCCCTCAGCCACTTTTAGGATTCGTTCCTGCGCAGGTACGCCCTCCCTTGCGCCGGAACGCCCCCTGATGGCGCAGGGCTTTACAACGTGATGCATCGCCCATATGCCCATATGTGTTTTTTTTTTTAATATATACGCCGCACCAACACCATGGCGAGTCTTTTGTTCTGCCGCTGCGTCAGAAAAGGCACGCAACAATGGAGGAAAATCAGCCGCAACTTCCGCAAGGGACTTATAAATCAGCCCCAACAGACTGAAGTCCAGTCCTTCCTTTAGACAGTCACATGGCTATCAGAAGAAATAGTGGCGGTGGTGGCGGGTGGATTGATAGTTTGAGTATTCACTGATCTGCAAGCAGGATGGACTTTGTCTGTCACGTGTTGCGCACTGCTGCCTGCAGTGCCAGGCCTAGGCAAACCTCTTTAGTAGTCTGTTTATTGAGTTACATAGGAACTTTCTAAGTCAACGTTCCGCAAATCAGGCAATACGAATAACGTAGTATACCACATGAGATAGATCCCGTGGAATAGTTGTCTATCTATTTGCTATTTTTCCAAAATATGTTGTTATTGTTCTTTTGAAATGTTTGATTTGGTTGAAAAATCTCATCCATGTTTTCTGGTTTTTCTTTCTTTCATGTTGTACATCAGCTCCCCCCAAGGGCAAGAGGACACAGGAGGAGGGTGCTGAGGATGCAGGCCAGGATCGGGCAGGCGAGGGCTCCTTTGCTGGCCCCAGTAAGTTTACATTTTAATAAACAGTACATATTTTTTCCTAGCGTTCCTCATTCGATTTTTTCTAAATCGTCTTTGATCTTCTTGTAGACTGGATATAAATTCTTATCCTGCCTCGAATATGACTCCCTGTGGTATTACTAGACTATTCTTATTAGTCTGTCTGTGTAGCTAACTAAGATTGGACATTTGGCAATTCCATTGGACTCCCATTATATTCAGCAATACCTCTATGCACTGTCTCCTTACTGACTAGATAGTGTGGCAGAGTCATTCAGCTCCCGAAGTCACCGATTATAGATCCCCAATGATCTCTAGATTATCGTACGCAGGACAAGAGAGTAGTACGGAGTCACAGCACAGTCAAGAAGTGTCAGAGGCACTCATGCTTGCAAAAATTCCAAAACCTTTAGCTCATCCACTCTAGTCTAGAGGAACAAAAACCACAGAGTCTATTTAAGTGTAAAAGCTTTATTAAAAGTAAACACATTTATTAAAATCTACTTTGTAATAAAACTATTTAACTGTAAACGGAAAAGTGGTTAGTGCTGACGATTAATTGGACACATTTCTTGTGGTCGAGCCGAACTCTCACCTAGTTTGAACTTGATCCTGGTCGTGTTCTTAGGACTCAGGAGTCAAGCTTCTGTCTGTTAGGAGAAAAAGTGGTGCGTGTTAAAAATCAAAAGCAAGCATTCATCAGTTGTGCATAAAAGTGCAGCAAGACAACAGCCTTCCCTGGAAAATGGGACATTTTTACTATGGAGTAGACAGTCACAAATTATTACATTGTATTCTGTTTTTTTAACATTTCTCCTAGACCAAATATTATATAGTAGTGAGTGGTGTATTCTAACATTCTTAAATGTACTTTGTAGGTGTAACATCTGGTGACGGGGCCAGCGCGGAGGTGGCTGTGTTGGACTTGGACTCGGAGGCCTCTGGGGAGGAGGCGGCGTTAGAAGAGCTGGTGGCCGTTCCTGTGGGGGATCAAACGGTGGTGGCGGAAACAGGTAAGCTATATATTCCTTACTTATTGAGATTGAAGACTGCATAGTGTGCTTTCTGCACGGGTGTATTACAATTACAAATCAACCAGGTAGTAGCCTCCTCGAAATGTACTTCGACTTAGCTGTGAAGTTTTTGGTGAGAAGAATCCCAATAAGTTCTTAGACGAACGTGATGGATGGGATGAACGAAAAGCGAAAGAAGGGTGTAAGTAAGTGGGACGCGAACTTGTATGATGGCTGGCAAAGAAGAACGATATGTGTTTGCTTGGACCCAGAGGTGGCTGGGAAGGAAAGAATATGGTATGGTGCATGGCTGGGTCAATGATGAAGCAAGGATGGGTGGAAGGACAGCAGCCTGGGTGGGTGAAACAGAAACTGTATGTGTGCGTATACTTTGACTGAATGGATGCCTGGAGCATGGTATTCTCTGACTCTTACATAGCACATGTGTATCTAGAGAGAGTAGATGGTCGCCAGGTGAAGTAAGTGTTACCTTGAAGAGCATGTACCACCGCACCCGCACGTCCGTCCCAGTGCAGGGAAGGCAAGGAAAAGAAATTGTAAATGTGTCCAATACTACCATGAATAGTAGCAGTACTTTGTATTGCGTTTGCATTCACAGCATATATCTGGTTATTACGGTGGACACTCCGTACCTCTCTTAATAACTTTAGTTTACTTGTAGTACGTCATTCATGTGTGGGTGTATCACTGTTCACTCAATATTAAGCAAAGCACCTAAAGTCATCTCATCTGTCATTAAATACGTCCCATGTGAAGTGATAGATAATCAAATTAGTTAGCTTCTTCAGTTTCCTTTTCTAGTACTCATTTGCACTGTAGGGTGAAAGGTAAATTAATTAAGCAGTAGCCCTTGTAACAGAGTATTCTCAGTGCCACCCGTAATAGAAAAGTAATAGCTTCACCACCTGCATGTACTGGACCGGTACAGTAACGCAAGTCTGTCTCCATCATCATGGTGTGCAACTTTTTTTCTCGGGTGCAACTTCACTGTGCTGTGTCCATGTCATTCTGCCGGCTTGCATAAGATAACGTACCCATTTCCCTAAACAAGAGAGAAGAAGAAGAATAAGACTGGTGTACTGTCATAGTCGACTGTAATGGAAGTCCATAGTGGTCGTAGAATTAGTTCATTAAACTACCACTACTGTTAGAGCAAGGATGCAGAAGTGGGAGGTTACATAGATACTGTCCTCAATAGTTATGTACTGTGCTTTCAATTTGCTACTTGTACTCTGTGACCCAACTTTCGGCTCAATCACTTTGTGTTATTAATAAGGAGCATTGGTTACAGACTATGTCTTTCTTTCTTCATATAGTTGCTCCTTCCAAATCAACAACAAGGAGGGAGCAGGCTAGATTGGCCCGGCAACGGAGGCTGGAGGCCACAGTCGCCGAGTATCGGCGGCTGGTGGCCCTGGAGGAGGAGGAGGACACGCAGTCGAGCGGGGCAACATCTTCGACTGTGACCACTGCATCCTCCTCCGTGACTAAGCCAGCGGGACCGAGCCGGGCTAAGAAAGCCGACCGCCACCGCCAAGCAACCGAAATACCAGCTGCCCCCCACAGGAGCTGCAAGGAACGCCAACGCCGCCTACGAGTCCGCATGTCCAACCTGGAGCAGGAGGTCCTGAGGTATAAGACCTTGGTTAAGGGCCTCCGCTCCGAGCTTGCCACCCTCCGCAAGGAGTATGATGCCCATGCCGCATCATGCACCAGCACCAGCACCCTCCAGTAGTGGAGTGTCCCTTGCCCTTTTTTTATAGACTTTTGGGGGGTGGGATTTGGGAGTTGGGATCGTTTTGGGACGTTTCAGAGACAATCGTTGGGGTTAGGGAGATTATTTTGTTAGGGATAAATAAATATATTTTTCAACTTTATCTGACCATACCTGTTTTTTACTGCTTTTCAGTCTGGTGGGTGGGGGGCGGGGGTGTAACAGTAACTTTGTTTTCCTGAACAGTCGTAGGACTTTAGTAGTACAACCGTCAATCTCTTGTCTACTCCGAAATAATACTCCATTATACTACCTCCCACCAAACGCTTATCTTACCTGTAATTTGTGTTAGAAATTAGGGCTAGGCCCAGGGCTGGCTCCAGGTGAAATGGGGATTAACGTTGTCATTCCTGGGCGGGTGACATTTCCTCATTGCGGTGGTACTAGTGGTGTGACACAGTGGCAGTTGCATGCCTATGGAAAAAAAGAAAACGAAACCTTGTTTGTACTCCTTACTGTAGCATTACAACGGTTACGGTACGATCGAGAAAATAGCAGGTGACAGTACACTAGAACAGTGCCATAATGTAGCCTAACAAATGGTAAAGTATTGCAAGTATAACTAGTACTTGCGTTGAATTTATTTGACATTGGCTACTACTACTAGAAGATATAGTACTGAAGCTGAGTAAGTCTAGAAGATATCCTCGTATTCCTTCACCAGCCTGTTGCTGCTATCACCTTATCCTCCCCAGCAAGTGTGTGGAATTATTGATGTCATTTTAGTCAGACATCAAGCAAAACAACACAGCCCGGGGGAAGAGGGTTAGGGTTTGTAAAATGGATGGGAATGGGGGTTTCTTTTTGGGTAGGTTTTGTTGAGAGAAGAAAAAAAAAGCAGAGCATGGACAAACAATAATTGAAGATACAGAGTTTACAGACAATCTTTGGTTACAAACTAAAGGTAAGCACATGCAGTCACACTCATAGAATAAAAGACAACAATGGATACTGTATCTGTATTGCGTATGTTGTTGGAGTTGTCCTGTTGAAATTGGTAAGTAAGTTGCATGCAGCAAACAATTCCTCTTATTGGCGGCACTCCTCCATTCCAGCTGACGCTTCGTCCATCAATGTGGTGGTGACCACTGACAGAAGAGACACCCTGTCCACTGCCTGCCTGGCGGATGTTGACTGAAACCCGGCCTGTAATTATTGAACGGAAAACAGGAAGTGCTATTACAATACCACTGATAAATAAATAAAAGGTATGTACGCTGTGTGGTTCAAAAAGTGACACTTTGATTTCCCTAATAGACAGTACAATATTTTTGAAATTGCGTGCTCTGTCTGAGTCACCTTTTTAAGGATCAATAAGTATGGCCAAAATATTATAGCGGATCTTTCCCCTCAAGGTGGGTGTACTACTGTGTTTTAGAACAAAATTTGACCTTCCCAGCAATGCTCCCACCAAGACCCTTACTAAAGCCAGTCGCAAAAATGTAGAAGAACCCAATCATATCTCCAAAAACGATTCCTAGCAGAAAAATGGTTACAAAACGTACTTTGAAAGTAACAGTAGACCCAAATACAGACCGTGGATTGTATTCAAACCACTTGCCTGCAAGCAAAAGTATCCATAGCCAGCATCGCTCCAACAGTGCTCTACAACAACAGAACCGCGTTGCAATAGAACCCCCCTAAACACATGCAATCCTGCTGCTAAGGCTAACCCTAACGAACCCTAACTTACAAAAAGTGCCAAAACTGGTGTTTCCTTATGGATTTTGTCCAACAAACTTCTAGCCGGTATTAGACCTTCCCAGGAATGCCCCAGGCAAGACCCGCCAACCCACCCGCAAAAAAACACCCGACACAACACCACCAAACAGCGAAAAAGCTAAATCTCATACTTACAATGTCTCTCGGCCTTCGGTCCAAACGCGGCGCTGTGCAGCTAGGTCGTCATCATCATCAATCATCATAACTCCTGTTTTCCACCACGGATTTCCTGAAAAGCAAATGCAATCAAGATTAGACTGTCGCAGCAGTGCTTCGACAGAGACCCCGGCCGCAACCCACCCACGAACAGCAGGAAGCCCCCCAAAACGCTACATTGAGCAAGATGTCTGAAGAAATGGCAAAAAAAAGGCTTTTCCTTAAGGATTTTGTCCAAAACACTTCTATCCGGCATTAGACCTTCCCAGGAATGCCCCAGCCAAGACCCGCCAACCCACCCGCAAAAAAACACGCGACAACACCCCCAAACAGCGAAAAAGCTAAATCTCATACTTACAATATCTCTCGGCCTTCGGTCCAAAGTAACGCGCTGTGCAGCTAGGTCATCATCAATCATCATAACTCCTGTTTTCCACCACGGATTTCCTGAAAAGCAAATGCAATCAAGATTAGACTGTCGCAGCAGTGCTTCGACAGAGACCCCGGCCGCAACCCACCCACGAACAGCAGGAAGCCCCCCAAAACGCTACATTGAGCAAGATGTCTGAAGAAATGGCAAAAAAAAGGCTGTTCCTTATGGATTTTGTCCAAAACACTTGTATCCGGTATTAGACCTTCCCAGGAATGCCCCAGGCAAGACCCGCCAACCCACCCGCAAAAAAACACCCGACACAACACCCCCAAACAGCGGAAAAGCTAAATCTCATACTTACAATGTCTCTCGGCCTTCGGTCCAAACGCGGCGCTGTGCAGCTAGGTCGTCATCATCATCAATCATCATAACTCCTGTTTTCCACCACGGATTTCCTGAAAAGCAAATGCAATCAAGATTAGACTGTCGCAGCAGTACTTCGACAGACACCAAAAATTACACACAAACCCCCGGAACCCCGCCAAAGAGCACCTCAAAGGCAAGCAAGTCAGCAAAAACGGCAAGAAATTTCCACCTCATATTTGGTCCAAAACACTTTTGTCCATTATTAGAGCTTCACAGCAATGGGCCCAAAACCGTCAACTCACCCGCAAAGAAGTACAACACCCCCACAAGTGCTGAGTCTTTCTTCATTGTGCGTAATCCAGCACTCTGCTTGGAGGGAAATCGCAGTCTGGAGGAGGAGGATAGAGGAGCATGTTCTTCAGAACTTGTGAACCTGAGGAATGTAGACTGCGGCACCTTCAAATCAATAAGCAAACAAGTGAAGACAGTTCTGATGATGGTCTTGTTTTTGGGATTAGGTGATTAAAGTTTGAATTAAATTAACTGTGCAAAACAAAGAAAGAGAGACACAAAGCACACAGGAATAAAAGTGAATAAGGACGAAAAAGAAAGTTCTTGATTGATTGTCTCATTTTCAGGGCTCGGTGTCAGGGAATAAGAACAAGATTTCGTCATCATACTCTGCGAATTCAGGCTGGATGAGGTCAGTGGCACCGAACAGAGAAAAAATCCCCTCATCTACGTTGCTGTCCTCCTCGTCTTCATGCGGCGTGCTTTCTCGTACTTTGTAATCTGGTGGTATGAGGTGCTGATTCATCTTGATCATTGTCAGCCGCTCCACATTTTTGGGCGAGAGGCGGCTCCGTTTGGGAGTTACAATGCCACCAGCAGCACTGAAAACACGTTCAGAAGACACACTTGCGAGTGGGCAAGACAAATAGTTTATAGCCAGGTTGAAGAGCTGTGGCCACAATTGTTTTTTGCCATGCCAATACTGCAATGGCTCATCATTAAGGAAGACCTCTGTTGAGTCATTCAGATAGTCCTGCACCATCGACTCAAGGTCATCAACTGTTCCTCCACTTTGCTTACTTTTTGCTGTGCCTGTGACATTTTTTCGAGAACCATACCCCATCAAACTTAGCCAATCCTCCTCCCCAGCCACTGTTAGTGTTGTCATTGTGTGTGGTGCAGATGATCCAGTTGCCGGTGTCTTTAACGGCTGAGAGGTCACTTGTGCCCCAGCCACAGGTGCAGAAGTGGATTCTTGTGACTGCGGATGGCCTGCTGATGCTGATGCTGATGTACTGGCTTCTCCTTCAATAACCTGCCGTTCTTTTTCAAACCTCTTGGCTGACCAGGCTAACCAATGTTTGTACTTTTGAACATCTGCATCAGCGAAAGGAAAGAATGCGTTGTCTGCCAGCGCCTTTTTGTAGCGTGGATCCAGAATAGTAGCACAAATGTAATGCTGATCTGAGTTGATGTTTTTAAGACGTTCATCACCACGTAGGCGATGCAATAATTTCTCAGACAAAATGAAATGGTGTTTTTTTTTTTCATCTTTTTGAAACTCAGAAGAAACCGCCATCAGTTGGTGCTCCAGTATGCACAACAATGGGATAGCTTTTCCCAAATTACAGTCCTCCTGGCTGACTGCACGCGTGAAGAACTCAAAAGGACGAAGCATGTCTGTCAGGCTTTTAACTATGGCCCATTGCGCCTTACTCATCCGCAGGTCCTCCTTCTGAGATGTAGCCTCTGTCAAGAAATAGTGATCGAGTACCGTATACTGCTCATACAGACGCTCAAGCATGTAGAAGGTTGAGTTCCAACGTGTTGCCACCTCCTGGATGAGTGCTTTCACTGGCATTCCACGTTCAAGTAGCAGTCTCCGCAGATGCTTCCGGGCCTTAAAAGAATGGCTGAAATGGTTGCACATTTTGCGGCAGGTGGCCATTACCTCGAACGCTGGACTCTCTTTATCACTCAAGAATTTTTGAACTACCAGGTTGATACAGTGCGCCAAACACGGCACTCTAACATGGTCACCCTTCAACATGGCCTTAACTACATTGGCGCCATTATCCGTGGAAACATAACCAATCTTGCGTTTTAGGGGGGATAGCATTGTCAAGACCTTTTTGTCAAACTCTTCCAAAAGGTTTTCTGCTGTGTGACTTTTCTCCAAGCCAAACATGGCTAGTGTTGCATGTTTCCGAGCAGCTTTGAAAACTTGGTCCGGGTCAACACCTGCGTTTAGCTTTGCTATAACACCTGAAAAAGAGACCCAGTGTGCAGTGATGCACATGTAATCATCGCCTGGGCCACTGGTCCACATGTCTGTTGTCAGATGTATTGTGTGAACAGCACTCTTCTGCAAAGCTGCCCCAATCGCCTGCAGCACATCTTCATGTAGTGCTGGAACCGCAACTCTGGCAAAATAGAACCGGCTCGGAACCTTCCATTTAGGGCAGAGCGTTGCAACTAATTCAAGAAAACCTACCGCTTCTACAAAAGAAAAAGGTAGAAGGTCCACAGCTAGCATTTTAGCCAGCTTAGTGTTATACAGACGCGTCAGTGGGTGGTTGCGTTCATATGGCACGTCTGAAGTAAGCATTGTTCTAATGTTGCCCTGGACCAAGCATTTACGGGCTGATAATGACTTCGTTGACCCAATTTTGCTCGCTGGTGAACTTTTGTGCGTTGGTGTCTCACTGGCTCCAACACTCTTAGTGTGCCTCACATTGGGTGTGCTGCTGACAGGGGTACTGGGTGTAAGGGAAGTGTTTGACACGTCTTCTTCCTGCTCGTCAACATCAGATGAAACATCAACGTTTCCTTGATTTTGGCCTTTCTTGATCGCAGCTAGGTGCGCAAACCATTTGACAGCGTGCTTTCTCTCAAGATGACCACTCTGGCCGCCGGTACCATAGTTGCTACCTGACTTACCACGACTAACTGCAAGCTTACAAAGGGTACAAATGGCAAACTTTGGATTTTTGGGACAAACAGTAAAGAAGTCCCAAACTGGGGACTTGAAGTGTCTGTGGGACCTGGAGGAGGCGGCGATACTGGTGGTGGTGGTCATGAAGCTAATGCCAGATGAAGTGGAGGATCTGGATTGCCCAACTTTTGTACGTTTTCCACTTTCACCACCACTAATTAAGGTCGAGGTTGACGCAGGTCTCTTCTTGCCAGAAAGAAATATGGAAGCGGGACGAGTTGGTGTACTACTTAACTCCAATGATTGTGGTGTTTCCACTGCCTCCTCATCGACAACATCATCATCATCATCATCACGCGCAGCAGCTCTTCGGGCTAGGGTCAAAATGTCTGTTTGCTGCATGCCCGCTGGGGCTGCAGTGACCTTTATGATGACTGGGTCGTCGTTGGCAGAGTCTTCATCAGCAGCAGTATCCGCCACTTCTTGTTGAGCCTCATCACACTCCATAAGTCTGAGACTTTGGACGAGCTTCCTTTTACGCTTAAGTACCTTTGTTGGATCATGGTGTGCCTCACTCTCAGACGGCTGTGGTGCTGGTTCCCAAGTTTGATCCGTATCATCAGAAGGAGGTGTGCTTGAAGAGGATGTAGACACCACCCTTGATCTCTTCCTTGCTAGGGTTGTGGAAGACAATGAAGGATCAGCAGGAGGAGTGGCTTCCTCAAATGATACCTCGCCTTGATTGTCGATTTCCTGATGTGCCCCTACTTCGGGAGGAACAACTATTGTGGGCACTTGTGACCCTCCATGCACCTCTGCTTGCGCATCTCCTTGCGCTGCCTCTCCTTCCACATGTACTTGGGCTTGTACTTGCACATGTGATTGTTGTTGCGGCTGTGGTTGTTCAACACTCGTCAGATGAGCTACAACAACCTGTGTTGATTGAGGGACATTGCTGCTGCTTTCTTGCGATGAGCCAACATCACTGGTCGATGGTGATTGAAGAACTATACTGGCTGCCTCTGCAGCACTCAAGGGCTTGGACTTAAGTTGGCGTGGTGGTGGTGGTGGCACTGAGCCCAATGGAGCGGGGGGGGTGCTGCCAGCTTGGTCCCCAGCAGATCCCGCTGCTGCTGCTGCAGGCATACTTTTTTTTTTACTCCCAAAAAAAGGGGCGGGCGGCACACCAGTCTCCTTGGTAACTTGCTTCTTCTGCTCCTTACTGGCACCTTTCTTGCTAGAGGAGCTACGGGTTACTTTTTTTGGGGCCATCCTCTTCAGAGCAGGTCAGCAGGCAGCAGTTGCACGAGTTGCAGAGGGTTCTGTGTCCAGACGTGACGTCGCGTGACGTTATGCTGCACACACCGCTGCAGGACTTCTTCCTGGCACTGGTGGTTCTCTTGAGTCTTCTTGTGCACCTAAAAGCAATGGAAGACAGAGGAACATCAGTTCAGTTATACACCACAAAAATTCGACAAAACACAGAAAAATGAGCACAATCCCATGCCATCCTTGATGTTTACATTGAAGACACCCCACAGAAAGACTACGGACATGCAAGTATGCAACACTCACTACCCCTGGGCATAATGGATGAAAAGTAGGCAAAATAAGTGCAGGCCTCAGACACTGCCTCTCCTCAAAATGGCCCCTTACACCCCAGGCACATGTTGCCTGTACCAGCCAGCACTCAAGATGGCCACCACCACCACCCACATGGCCAGTCCACATCAACAGTACACCCCCAAAAAACAGAAAAACAGCCAGAAATCACCACAATCCAACGCCATCCATGATGTTTACATTAAAGAGAGTGAGACCACACCACAGGCACACTCAGTCCATGCACCACCCACCACCCCTGGGCAAAAGGCCACACCAGCAGCCCCCCAAAAACGACAAAAAACAATAAAATAAGCACAATCCCAGCCCATCCATGGCCTCAATTATGTTTAAATTCAAGAAGACACCCCACAGAAAGACTAGGCCCATGCAACACTCACCACCCCTGGGCAAAGGGCCCCACCAGCAGGCCCAAAAAAACGACAAAAAACAATAAAATCAGCACAATCCCAGCCCATCCATGGCCTCAATGGTGTTTAAATTCAAGAAGACACCCCTCAGAAACACTAGGCCCATGCAACACTCACTACCCCTGGGCATAATGGATGAAAAGTAGGCAAAATAAGTGCAGGCCTCAGACACTGCCTCTCCTCAAAATGGCCCCTTACACCCCAGGCACATGTTGCCTGTACCAGCCAGCACTCAAGATGGCCACCACCACCACCCACATGGCCAGTCCACATCAACAGTACACCCCCAAAAAACAGAAAAACAGCCAGAAATCACCACAATCCAACGCCATCCATGATGTTTACATTAAAGAGAGTGAGACCACACCACAGGCACACTCAGTCCATGCACCACCCACCACCCCTGGGCAAAAGGCCACACCAGCAGCCCCCCAAAAACGACAAAAAACAATAAAATAAGCACAATCCCAGCCCATCCATGGCCTCAATTATGTTTAAATTCAAGAAGACACCCCACAGAAAGACTAGGCCCATGCAACACTCACCACCCCTGGGCAAAGGGCCCCACCAGCAGGCCCAAAAAAACGACAAAAAACAATAAAATCAGCACAATCCCAGCCCATCCATGGCCTCAATGGTGTTTAAATTCAAGAAGACACCCCTCAGAAACACTAGGCCCATGCAACACTCACTACCCCTGGGCATAATGGATGAAAAGTAGGCAAAATAAGTGCAGGCCTCAGACACTGCCTCTCCTCAAAATGGCCCCTTACACCCCAGGCACATGTTGCCTGTACCAGCCAGCACTCAAGATGGCCACCACCACCACCCACATGGCCAGTCCACATCAACAGTACACCCCCAAAAAACAGAAAAACAGCCAGAAATCACCACAATCCAACGCCATCCATGATGTTTACATTAAAGAGAGTGAGACCACACCACAGGCACACTCAGTCCATGCACCACCCACCACCCCTGGGCAAAAGGCCACACCAGCAGCCCCCCAAAAACGACAAAAAACAATAAAATAAGCACAATCCCAGCCCATCCATGGCCTCAATTATGTTTAAATTCAAGAAGACACCCCACAGAAAGACTAGGCCCATGCAACACTCACCACCCCTGGGCAAAGGGCCCCACCAGCAGGCCCAAAAAAACGACAAAAAACAATAAAATCAGCACAATCCCAGCCCATCCATGGCCTCAATGGTGTTTAAATTCAAGAAGACACACCTCAGAAACACTAGGCCCATGCAACACTCACTACCCCTGGGCATAATGGATGAAAAGTAGGCAAAATAAGTGCAGGCCTCAGACACTGCCTCTCCTCAAAATGGCCCCTTACACCCCAGGCACATGTTGCCTGTACCAGCTGTACTGAAGTTAGCAGTTCAGTAGTTGGGGTGGGCGGAGCTAGGTGGGCAGAGGGGAAGAGGAGGGGACAGAATAGGAAGGGGCAGTGAGAGTAGGGACGGGGTCGGAGTAGGAGGTTGATAATAAAGCTCCTTAACTAACACACACTGTGTCCGTGTGATTCAGTAGCGCGACGCTACAGCTGGCGACGAAGGTGGGATTGGGTAATCCACCAGTGACCTCGGGGAGCGAGAAGAGAAGCTGACCCGTCCAGAACCCCGGCTGAAAGTGACCGCCACCTGCGGCGCCAGTGCCCCGTAATTGCCGCCGTTTCCAGCCTGAGACCAGCGGTAGAGAACCTGTCCACGACCAGGAGATCGTGTGTGGCCGCGCTAGAGCAGCGGGAGACGAGACGCTGCTCATCTGATGTCCGGCGCATTGCTCGCGCCAAGAATCTGAGGAGTGTGCCCCAAAGCGAAGACCAACGAAAGAGGGATCTGGGAGCCTACCCCAGCCCTCCTGAAGCGTCCTGCGCGAGCGGGAGTGCAGCGAGAGGTGAGGGAACCCGCGGAGGTGCCTAGACGAAGCGCTGATGCCGCCGACACCGGGTCTCACCCCCGATGCGTGAGGAACGGCACGCTGCGGCAAGCAAGACGCGGGAAGTCGCATTGGCCTACCTACACGGTGGAAAGTGGCCAGAAAGTGAAGAGGAACTGCCCAAAGCCTGGCTGCCGGGAGAAAGAGCCCTCGGTGAGTGCCAAGAGTGACCAAGTGTGGCTGAGTGCAGAGGAGCCCAGACCTCGTGTGTGACTGGGGGCGGCCATCTTTGAGTCAGGCACCCTCAAGGACACCCTCCCTGTGCAGAATACAGGCGGCCATCTTGAAGTCAGGCATTCAATAGAAAACAAGCATTGGCCATAGAACACCAAACAAGCCCTGACAGAGGAACAAGCATTGGAACAAGCACTGGCAGCCCCAAGAGACAAACAAGCATTGATAGCCACAAGAGTGCGAACCTGAGAAACGCACACCGGCTACTGACGCAGGAAGCGGACTCGGACGCCGAAATCCACGGTCACGATGTCTAACCCTCCCGCGCAGAAGGACGTCAAGGGAGGCACCCACCTGCGAGCCCCAGAGCCATTGTCTGTCACAACAGGAAGCAGCATGGGACTAAAATGGCAAGAATGGCTAGAGGATTTTGAGGACTATATTGAAGGGTCCAAAATTGAACCAGACAAAGACAAGATTATAGCCCTTCGCAATCTAGGGGGGCGTGAAATAAGCAAGATTGTTCGGGAGATCCCAGCCACAGATGGTGACACCTACGATAAAGTAAGAACTATTCTAAATAACCGTTTTCTGCATAAGAGAAACGTCGACTATGAGAGACACAAGTTTCACCAGCAGCGTCAGGGTAAGGAAGAACCACTGAGCTCCTTCATACATCGGCTGCGGAGGCAGTCCCAACATTGCGACTTTATCAATTTCTCGCCGGATGCAGCCATCAAATCTCAGATAATCACAGGGTGTCACTCTGAGTCGCTGAGAAGGCGCCTGCTGAGAAAACCTCAAGAACTTGCAGAAGTCGAAGAAAACTCCAGACTGTATGACCAAGCTGAAGAGAATGCGGCGGAAATTGAAACAGGGCCCAGTACCAGCCGGGAGCACGCCAACCGCATCACTGAGAGACGGCATGGACGTCAGGATCGGCGCGACAGTGGAAGACGCCACCCGCGAGACAGATCGAGGCGCTCCAAGTACTCACCCCGACGTCGACCGGACTACAGACCAAAAAATTCTGAGAGGAGAGATCGACGGCCTGAACGCACGAGGCGGTGCTTCAGATGCGGATACGACTACCCTCACATTGACTCTTGCCCTGCTATGGGCCAACGCTGCCGGAAATGTGGGCGGTCCAACCACTTTGAGGCCATGTGTGGGGATTACCACAAAGAAAAACGCAGTGATGGTGACAGACAGTACGGGTCGCAGCGACCCTCACGACCGGAGGCCAAGCGTCATCACATCAGGGCAGTTCAGGAAGATCCTCCTAGATCTCCCACGTCCTCACATTCTAGTCGTGACTCTCGGCGCTCCCGATGGGACCGTCGTTCTCCATCGAGGGACTCAAGATCTTCTTCATCTAGACATTCCTCCTACACCACTGAATACGTCAACTTTGCTGACCACGATCAGTTCAAACGCTATCCACGCCTCAACATCAAAGTGGGCAACCATGCCGCCAAGTTCATGATGGACAGCGGAGCATCACTTAACTACATATCTGTTGCTGAACACGACCGTATGGACCCCAAACCACGTCTGCACTTCGCACCTGTCCGCGTCTACACCTGGATGGCAAAGAAACCTCTCCAATGTTTGGGCAAATTTGACACCACCCTAACACACGGCGACCTCTCCATCCCAGCAGTTATCCACGTGATCAAGGGTCCTGAAGCTGACTGTCTGTTGAGCCTCCCCACGGCGGAACGTCTTCAACTGGTACACATCCTTTTCAACGTCCATGACATCTCGGACTGCGCTGGAAAGTTCCCTTCCCTCTTCCGAGGTCTGGGGAAGCTGAAAGGCCGTCAGATCCACCTGCATATTAACGAAAACATCAAACCAGTGGCCCAACACCCGAGAAGAGTGCCATTCCACCTGCAATCAGCTGTCGAGCGTGAACTGCAGGACCTCTTGGACGCTGATATCATTGAGCGCACGGCGGGCCCCACCCCATGGGTGTCCCCGGTGGTTATTGTCCCCAAGAAAGGCTCGCAGACCAAAGTCCGTCTCTGCGTGGACATGCGCCTGCCAAACCAAGCAATTGAGCGGGAGCGGCACCCAGGCCCGCTCCTGAGCGACATGATCACGGCCCTTAACGGGGCGACCGTGTTCTCAAAACTGGACCTGAACAAGGGCACCATGGTGACGGCCGAATCACAGACACGAAGAGTCACTCGCAACGCCTCTCATTTCAAGAAGTGCTCTTCTGAGATCGCTGAAAATGCACCTATAGTCCCCACACCTGAAAGCAGGGGCGACCCTGGGACTGTCACACCTGACACTGAACCTTCACATGCAGAAGAACTCTCGCCTGCAGTTGTCGTGTCCGCACCGACGAGACCCCGCCGTCACGTGCAGCCTCCTAAGAGACTGATTGCAGAGATGGACTAATCTCTATTTCTTTCATTTGTTGTTTCATTAAGAAAGGGGGAGATGTACTGAAGTTAGCAGTTCAGTAGTTGGGGTGGGCGGAGCTAGGTGGGCAGAGGGGAAGAGGAGGGGACAGAATAGGAAGGGGCAGTGAGAGTAGGGACGGGGTCGGAGTAGGAGGTTGATAATAAAGCTCCTTAACTAACACACACTGTGTCCGTGTGATTCAGTAGCGCGACGCTACACCAGCCAGCACTCAAGATGGCCACCACCACCACCCACATGACCAGTCCACATCAACAGTACACCCCCAAAAAACAGAAAAACAGCCAGAAATCACCACAATCCAATGCCATCCATGATGTTTACATTAAAGAGAGTGAGACCACACCACAGGCACACTCAGTCCATGCACCACCCACCACCCCTGGGCAAAAGGCCACACCAGCAGCCCCCCAAAAACGACAAAAAACAATAAAATAAGCACAATCCCAGCCCATCCATGGCCTCAATTATGTTTAAATTCAAGAAGACACCCCACAGAAAGACTAGGCCCATGCAACACTCACCACCCCTGGGCAAAGGGCCCCACCAGCAGGCCCAAAAAAACGACAAAAAACAATAAAATCAGCACAATCCCAGCCCATCCATGGCCTCAATGGTGTTTAAATTCAAGAAGACACCCCTCAGAAACACTAGGCCCATGCAACACTCACTACCCCTGGGCATAATGGATGAAAAGTAGGCAAAATAAGTGCAGGCCTCAGACACTGCCTCTCCTCAAAATGGCCCCTTACACCCCAGGCACATGTTGCCTGTACCAGCCAGCACTCAAGATGGCCACCACCACCACCCACATGGCCAGTCCACATCAACAGTACACCCCCAAAAAACAGAAAAACAGCCAGAAATCACCACAATCCAACGCCATCCATGATGTTTACATTAAAGAGAGTGAGACCACACCACAGGCACACTCAGTCCATGCACCACCCACCACCCCTGGGCAAAAGGCCACACCAGCAGCCCCCCAAAAACGACAAAAAACAATAAAATAAGCACAATCCCAGCCCATCCATGGCCTCAATTATGTTTAAATTCAAGAAGACACCCCACAGAAAGACTAGGCCCATGCAACACTCACCACCCCTGGGCAAAGGGCCCCACCAGCAGGCCCAAAAAAACGACAAAAAACAATAAAATCAGCACAATCCCAGCCCATCCATGGCCTCAATGGTGTTTAAATTCAAGAAGACACCCCTCAGAAACACTAGGCCCATGCAACACTCACTACCCCTGGGCATAATGGATGAAAAGTAGGCAAAATAAGTGCAGGCCTCAGACACTGCCTCTCCTCAAAATGGCCCCTTACACCCCAGGCACATGTTGCCTGTACCAGCCAGCACTCAAGATGGCCACCACCACCACCCACATGACCAGTCCACATCAACAGTACACCCCCAAAAAACAGAAAAACAGCCAGAAATCACCACAATCCAATGCCATCCATGATGTTTACATTAAAGAGAGTGAGACCACACCACAGGCACACTCAGTCCATGCACCACCACCCCTGGGCAAAAGGCCACACCAGCAGCCCCCCAAAAACGACAAAAAACAATAAAATAAGCACAATCCCAGCCCATCCATGGCCTCTATTATGTTTAAATTCAAGAAGACACCCCACAGAAAGACTAGGCCCATGCAACACTCACCACCCCTGGGCAAAGGGCCCCACCAGCAGGCCCAAAAAAACGACAAAAAACAATAAAATCAGCACAATCCCAGCCCATCCATGGCCTCAATGGTGTTTAAATTCAAGAAGACACCCCTCAAAAACACACTAGGCCCATGCAACACTCACTACCCCTGGGCATAATGGATGAAAAGTAGGCAAAATAAGTGCAGGCCTCAGACACTGCCTCTCCTCAAAATGGCCCCTTACACCCCAAGCACATGTTGCCTGTAGCAGCCAGCACTCAAGATGGCCACCACCACCACCCACATGGCCAGTCCACATCAACAGTACACCCCCAAAAAACAGAAAAACAGCCAGAAATCACCACAATCCAATGCCATCCATGATGTTTACATTAAAGAGAGTGAGACCACACCACAGGCACACTCAGTCCATGCACCACCCACCACCCCTGGGCAAAAGGCCACACCAGCAGCCCCCCCAAAAACGACAAAAAACAATAAAATAAGCACAATCCCAGCCCATCCATGGCCTCAATTATGTTTAAATTTAAGAAGACACCCCACAGAAAGACTAGGCCCATGCAACACTCACCACCCCTGGGCAAAGGGCCCCACCAGCAGTCCCAAAAAAAAGACAAAAATCAGCACAATCCCAGCCCATCCATGGCCTAAATGGTGTTTAAATTCAACAAAACAGTTGTATCATGCACCCCTAACCAACCCTGGTCCTACTGGATACTGTGGCTACCCACAATATAATTTATTTAATGTTCTGAAAAAGTTCCAAAATTTTACTTGCAGCAACTGTAATGCCCCAAACAAACTTACTTGTGAAAGTTGATTTCTAATCCAAAAGTGATCCAAAGACAGTCAAAAAGGCCTCAAATCCAAATATCCAGCAGCACCCACAAAAAGTAATCCTTCCAGCTCCAGATCCAAATGAAAGTGACCAGGAGATGGACAAAGCACTGGGAGGAGCCTGCTGGACAGGAACAGGAAGTTGGAGACTGTGGGGCACTTCCTTCCTCCCCCCCCCCAAAATGGACTCCTTGCAACAAAAAAAAAGCCATGCAAATGTCAACCTGAGGAGTGATTCTGATAAAAATCATAATTTTCTGAAGGTTTATCCTGTTTGCTGGTGATTTTCTTGTGCGAAATTGCAAAATCTCTATTTCGCAAGTGCGAGATTGTTCCTTTCCGCCGCAACTACGTGTTCGCAATTGCGAACTCTCGCGAGGTGTGCTGTGCAAGGTGGCAAGCCGCGAGTACGTATTCGCGGGCGACAAACTCCCGCGGGAACACGCAGCAAGATCTAAAATGGCGCGTCACTCGCAAAGAAAAACAACTCGGCAAACGCTAAAATGACGGAAAGTGAACGCCGTGCACCACGCCGCGCGCCGCAACCAAGCAAAAAATCCGCCGCGAGCGGATTCACGGATTTTCGACAAATTCGCGAGCGTTCGCGGATTGCGGATTTGCCGAAAATCCGAAAAATCCGCGAGCGGAGCGGATTTTACGCCCATGCTTAGTGTTAAGGTCTCCAAGTCTCTAAAGACCCGAGCTGGGACATACACCGGTATGTTCGAGAAATAGTACAGGAGTCTAGGTAGGACTATCATTTTGGTTAGGGTGATTCTGGCCGGGACATTGAGCGGGAGTGTGCCCCAGAATTGGATCTGGGCCCGCAAGGAATTTATGGCTCGAATCAGGTTGCCATCCAGTATATCTGCTGCATTCCTATATATGTGGATGCCCAGATACTTGAAAGTGCCGGCATACCATGTCAGTGTTGTGTCCCCTAGCTGCACTGCGCATTCCTGTATATCTGGGTGAAAGGGGAAGACCCCAGATTTACCCCAGTTGACCCTCAGTCCTGAGTGTGTTGTGAATTCCCGGAGGGCATCGGTAAGTCCCGGTGGTATCCGTGTTAGGTCCCTGACGTAGAGGAGTAGGTCGTCGGCATACAGGGAAACCGCGTGTACCCCATCTATCAACGGGATGCCCCACTCGGCGCCCTGCATCCTCAGTATCTCCGCCAGCGGTTCCATGGCCAACGAGAAGAGTAGAGGTGATAACGGGCAGCCTTGCCGTGTGCCCCGCCTCACCTGTATGGCCTCCGATAGCAGGCCCCCTATCCGGACCCGAACGCTTGGCGTTTGGTATAGGAGTCCCACCATGTCCAGATATGCGTCTCCCAGGCCAAACTTTTGCATAACCGCCCTAAGAAACGGCCACTCCACCGAGTCAAATGCCTTTTCTAGGTCTAATACTATGCAACCCGATAATGGCCAGGGGCCTCTCGCGTACTCCTGCACTCTAAACAGCCGGCGGATGTTGTGCGACGTGCTGCGTGTGGGTACGAACCCATTCTGGTCAGGGTGGACCAGGGTAGGTGTGTATTGGGCCAGTCTCCTCGCTAGCGTAGAGGCTAGTATTTTGTAGTCTGTGTTTAAGAGGGCAAGGGGCCTATATGAGCCCATAAGTGTCTCTTCCTTACCCGGCTTCAGGAGGGAGACCAGGGTAGCCTCACTCAGAGATGGGGGCAGGGAGGAGTCGTCCAGAGCCGTCTCATACAGTTTTACGAGCTCAGGGACCAGGAGGTCTTGGTATGCTTTATAGAACTCCGCTGGGAGTCCGTCTGGGCCAGGGGAATTTCCGTTGGAGAGCGCCGCTATGACTTCCCGGAGCTCCTCGGGGGCAATGGGTGCCGCTAGGACGGCACGTTGGGCATCGGTGAGTGACGGCAGCAGTACCTGGTTAAGATACTCCTCCGTGTCCGGGGCGGGCGTGGGCAGGCAAGAGCGATACAGTGTTTTGTAGTGTGCGGTGAACGCTTCGTGGATCTCTGACTGCGTATGTTACGGCACCCCATTCGCGCATAGTACTTTTGTGACTGGCTTCGTCCGGTCTTCTCTAGCGATGAGCCACGACAGCAACTTACCGGGTTTGTCCCCCCTATCGTGTGTGCGCGCCGCGTGAGCCGCGAAATTCAGACATCTGAGCCTCTCCAGCAGTTTTTCGTGGGCCGCCTGCGCATTGTGAAGCCCAGTGATGTGTCCTCCCACCGAGTCCCGTTCATGTCGACTCAATTCCTCCTCCACCCTATGTAAGTCCCTCTCCACCTGCCGTTTGAGGTTCCCCTGCGTGCCCAAGCACTGTCCCCTAATGACCACTTTGAACGCCTCCCATTCCATCTGCAGAGAGGTGGCTGAACCTGCATTATCCTCAAAGTAGTGTACAATATGTGCGAACAGTGAGTCCCGGAAGGGTGCGTCTAGCAGGAGGTCCGGCTGCAGCCTCCAGTTGGGGACAGGGGGGCGAGTGTTCGCCCATGAGACCGTTAACATGTGTGGGTTATGGTCGGAGTGTGTCCTACCCATGTAAAGCGCTTCCGTCACCAGTGGGAGTAGATCATCTGTGAGCATGAATCTGTCTAACCGGGTGTGCAGGGTATGGGCTCCTGAGTAGTACGAATATATCCTGGCCGTTGGGTTCCGGTGGCGCCACACATCATGTAAGTTCCAGTGTGAGGCCCAGGCTATAAGAGCTTTCATGGCACCCACCACTGGTGCGCTGGGTAGAGGTGGGAATGAGCGGTCCAGTGTGGCATCCAATACACTATTGTAATCCCCCCCCAATATCCAGGGGACCCCGTGCCAGTGCGCCAGGGTTGTGGACACCATTTCCAGGAATCTCTGTTGATCTGTGTTAGGGGCATAGAGCGACGCCACCACCAGCGGTCGTCCATCCAGGCGTCCCTTCACTGCCACCAACCTCCCCTCCTTGTCTATGTGTGAGTCTTCAACTTCAAACGGGAGCCCTGGTCTCACCCATATCAGTGCCCCCCTGGCGTAAGAGGAGAACCCAGTCGCATAGATCTGACCCCGCCACCGCCTGCGCAGGGTGTGTACCTCTGGGGCTGTCAGGTGTGTCTCCTGTAGGAGTGCTATCTGCACCTTGTGTCTCTTCAGGTATGAATAAATCATGTACCTGCGTGCGGGTGTGTGTATTCCGCGTACATTCCAGGTACACATTTTGACTTCAGCCATCAGCATTCAACAAGGCAGTCACACCCGTTCTCTCCCTCGCTCCAAGCACCCCCCCAATAGGCCCTCCAGCTTCCAGTGTCAGAGTATCCCCACCCTTGTCCGAGCAGCCCCTGGAATAGTCCAGCGAGCACCCCTGCGGGCCATGCATGCAGCGTTTCACAATAGGGAGAAGGGGGGTAAACATTAACTGGGGATAACACCATCGGGTCGGTTGCCAAACGGGCAGCCGTCCAAACATTCTGCAAAAAGTGCGAACAATCCATTCTGGGGGGTTGCTAGTCATCACGCAGTTTGAGCAGCCAGTGAGTGTTTGTTGAGCGTGAAGGCGTGAGCGCCCTCCCAGGGGGGTGTGATTGTAGATCTGAGTGGCCAACAGGCTGGCCCGCCGTCTATGGAGCAGTGTATTTGTAAAGACACGGGGCCACTGCTCTGGTCAAGTCAGTAGTTGGTAACCATTGCCCACCCATAGGGACCCTGCAATGTGGTGGCCCCTGCGGTGTTGGGACCTTGGGGCGTCTGCCCCGCAGTGGATAATTGCAAGCGTGACATTGTCTTAACTTACTGCGGGTTCAGTGTCTGTTACCACCGGGCAGTGCCGTGTCAATGCTTCCATCGCTGAGATCCCCGTGTTGCGGCACTTCTTCAGCCGTACAGGTCCGACGTTTGTGGGGTGATGTCTGGCAGCCCACTTGAGAGTTGCGAATCCGGGAGACCATATATCGCCTCATCGTCGCTCGGTAACATCCTAGGGCTGGTGGCAGGCGGGGAACGCTGTGACGGGGAGCCGCTGAGCTCCGAGACCATCCGCAGGGCTTCCCGTTGTTCTCTGCGTACGTCCTCTTCCGGTGGGCTCGCGCTATGCTGGGCGTTGTTGGCCGCGGGGGAGGGTGACCTTGCGCCACGTCTCCTCCTGGATCTCCTGCGTCTCCTAGGCCTGTCCGGGTTTCTTGATCTCCCCGTGCTCTTGTCTGTCCCATTGTCCAGCCAGGCCTCTACGTCTTCCGAGGAGTCAAAGAAGTGTGTTTTCTCATTCGCTATCACCCTGAGTTTCGCTGGGAAGAGGAGGGAATATGTGAGTCCCAGTTGGCGTAGCCTCCGTTTTACCATTAGGAATGAGTGCCTCTGGCGCTGCACCTGGATTGTATAGTCTGGGAAAAACATTATGTTCGCATTTTCAACTTGAATGGTGCCTAGTTTTCGAGTTTCTCGTAGTACAGTGTCCCGGTCCCTATAGTTCAGGATTCGGATCAGAAAAGGGCGTGGGTTAGAGCCGGTGTGGAGCGGCCTGGTCGGGACTCTGTGTGCCCGTTCCACCACGAAATATGGCGAGAGGGTGCCTTCGGGCAACAGGGTGCGTAGCCAATCCTCTACGTGGGCGGTCGGATCTTTGCCTTCCCATTTTTCTGGCAAACCTACTATACGGACGTTGTTGCGTCTCGCCCTCCCTTCTGCATCCTCTGCCCTGTCCTCCAGGAACTCCACCCTGTTGAGGAGGTCTTTAATATGTTTGTCCGATTGGGCGACACGAGGTTCTATGTCCGTCACTGTGGCTTCCAGGGTTTTGGTGCGCTCGGCTAGTTTCTTATGGTCCTCCTTCAAGTGCGTGAGGTCTATGGCGACTCCGTCTATTTTCGCCTCCAGGGATGTCCGGGTGGACTGGATGGAATTTTCCAGGCGTTCCATGGCCGCCAGCACCGAGTCCAGTCTGGCCGTTACCGGATCTGCGTCCGTTTGCTTCTGCGACTTGTCCATTTTGCCCTTTTGGGACGTACTCCCCGTTCCTGTGTGCTTCCCGGCACCTCCAGACATGAGAGGGGACTGATTCTCGGAGGATCCGGGTGGGGTGGTGGTCCGTGGTCTCGTCGATCGCCAGAGCCACTGGCTGGTGCTTAGGCGGCGTTTCCAGGGCAGGTCACTGTCACCTTAGAGCCTCCTGTGTGGTCTAGCCGTCCAAAGCGCAGTGCGAGTCGGTGGCAGCCGTTATTCCGTTCAGGACGATTCCAGGCTCTGGCAATGGGTTATGCTGTGTCCCTCCCGCTGTTGGATGTGTTCTGGGCTCCTCGCTTACCCCCTGCTGCGTCGGGCGTCCAATTGCGCCGTAGTTCCAAGGGCACCGGAGTCGTGTGCAGCGTGTGGCAGGCAGTGTCACCCCACGGCGCTCATCACTCCTAGCCGCCCCTACAGTTCTGTGCGTGCGATCAGCAGCAGTGCCTTCCGGCCATCCGTGGCTGTGGCGGGTGACCTGAGCAGTCGGATCCCGAGCCCTGCGATTGGTCAGCGGCTCTCCCTGGCACCACCCTTCGATCACCCTGCGCTGTGGGTCGTGGATATGGCTCACGGGGCGCCCTGTTAATCTCAGCGCGACTCGGGGTGGCTGTTGTTCCGCCCGGGCCAGTGTCTGGTCCGGCCTACGGGTTATGCCGTTCCGCTCCCGCAATTGGACTTATTCTGGGCTTCGTGCCCCCTGATGTGCCGGGCTTCCAGCTAAGGTGTGGTCTCAAGGGCGCCGGGATCCGTCAGTATCCAGCTGTGGGCGCTGGCGGCGTGTGCATCGCGCAGCAGGCAGTGTCTCCCCTCGGCGCTCACCCCACACGGCAATCCCTTCAGGTCTGCGCACGTGGTCAGCAGCGGGATCTTTAGCTGGGCAGTGGCTCCCACCGGCGCTGTCCCACTGCCACCTTGCGTTTTGGGCAGCGGATGTGGCCTACTGGGCGCCCTGGGAGGTGTCTCTTAGCTGCCTGGTTGTTTGTGGCGCCGGGTGAGCCCGGGTCTACTGGCTCCGCTGCATTGGTAGGGGTGAGTCCACTTTCGGCGCCCGCTGGGCGGGTGCTGCACCCTGTGCGCCTCGCTTCGCGGCACTTACCGCCCAGGGCCGCAGCAGGCGGCGTCGGGGGTCCGATCCCGGGTCCGCTCCCCCCAGCGCTGTTCCGTTCCACAGTTGTAGGCCGAGTGGGGGATGGGCACCTCCTCGCGTCCAAGGTAGCCTCAGCAGCCCAGCGGGCGGCCCCAGTCCCCCAGCGTTGCGCCTCTTCACTGTTCTCTGGGCACGGCCAGTCGGGTCGTCTCTGCTCTCTGTGGTCCGCCGAGGGTCGGTTCCCTTTGGTGTGACCCAGCGCCGCCGCTCCAGGCCGCGTCTCCCGGGCGTCCCTTCCGTGTGGCCCTCGCTTCCGGTTTCGACACCGGGCTCGCCTGCCGGGTCTCGCCGAGCTCGCGTCCTCTCCTTCGGCTATGGCGGCCGCGCCGGTGTCGGTGCGGCCCCGGGGCTCGATGGACCTTGAGTTTTAGTCCGATACTTCGGCAGCACCCCTTGGTCACTCGCTGCAAGTTTGGGCCGGCCAGGTGTTGTTCTCGACGGATAAATGACCCCCTAAGCACGGGCTCACGCCGGAGCTCTGCTAGGGAGCAGCCAGTCTCGCTGCGCGCGTAGCCACGCCCCCTTCAAATAACCTTTCATGTCACCAGCTTGGCACACCTGCAACTCGAATAGAGCCATTCTTTAGACTGCTTTCTAACGGGAGCTACATTCTAATAGTGGGCCACAGATGTTGTGGCTTGGTGCCAGGAAAAGCTTATCTCGTAAGCGTTTCGTCCATGGTCACTTGCTGTATGCAAGTATTGTATCCGAACAACACTCCAGACAGGGAGGGAAAAATTTGGCCCAATTTGAATATCTCTTCTATTCGAATTGATACTTTAAGCAGAATGAAGTCTGTTCTTCTACAGACGCCTGTGCCCTTGACGTCATCGAAAGAAACGTATGATCTCCAAGTTGCAAGGACAACGACAGAGATACATGCATTATTATCAACAAATTGCCCCTTACATTTCTCGGAAATGCTAAGCCAAATCTTTAACATGTCAGATACGAAGGGTATCCCACATGTATTTAAGACAATTTTTTCGGGACTGTTGACACCCTTCAAAGCAGTCCTGGGCATCTTTCCTAATTTTGTCCATTCGATCTTTGGCGGCCTTCCACTCCTGTTGGGACTCATAGCAGGCATTTTATTTTTGATACTCCTGCTTCGTTATGGAAAGCCATGTCACAGACAAGACTCCAGAAACAATGGAAGAAACGATCCTAGCTATACGCTATCGGGACCACATAACTAAAGTCCTTGGATTAGCCCGGCTAAGAGATCTGAATATGACCTGGTTTCTTTCATTCAGACCCATCTGGCAGAATTGTATCTTACCTGTGTTAAGATGTATGCTGTGCGGAGAAGAATGCGTGTTGGACATCTGTCTTACACTACTATCAGAAGTACCATTGGATACAGATACTTTGCTAGGTCCAGTAACGGCTCATGCATCATGTTGTCCCCAGCGGTTACCTATCCTGATGACGGCATTCGTGGAAACTTCACCACTGCGATTAAAGGGTAGTGAAGTACAAGATGAGAGCAGCATCAACCAGGTATGACCTTCTGTAAGCAATGCTGATCAATACATCGATGAAAGTGATCATGCTCGAGACTGCATGGTAGCGACATTTTCCAACTTGGTCGAACTTTCACCTGAAGCGGTAAACTGCTTTTTTGAAAGTCTGTCTGAAATGATGTTCTCCCCGGAACAAAAAGAATAACTTTTAAGCAAACAAGCACACAGCGTTCCCTGAACTCTGAATTTGGCCTTCAGCTTTGACAAACAAAAGCTTCTGGAAATATTTGGAACTGTTTTTTCTTCTTCCCCTGAAAAACGAAATTATTTTTTCCCCGATTCCAAAATATTTACTTTTTTTTTGGCACTCATCCTCTGCTTCAAGTAGAACTATTCTTAGAGAACAGAGCTTCTATTTTTAGGAAACTCTAGAGACAATACATTACCTCAGCCTCTAGCATATTTACAAAATATCTGCATTTATATGTGATGAAGTGGTCTCGCACTTTTCTTTTCTGTATTGAGAGCCATTTCATGTGTAATTTCGCAAAATCATTCCGCTGATATATGCATCCTATTTTATGAATGATTACTCTGCTTGAAATACGTACTGTACCTATACTCATTTTTCGTGTATTTCGCATATGCCATTTCAAATGCAAAAAATGTATTTTGGGGTGGATCGGTATACACATGCACCGTTAGATATGTTTACTATTGCTTAGTTTTAGTAATTATGGACATGAATTCGTGGAGTGGGTGTAGTGTGTTTATCTAGGTACCTGAATCGATATTCCTATTCCTTGCCCTTGTCCGGTTATAAATCAATAATATCCCTACAACGGCCTAGAAACCCTATTCATAATTCGGTCATAGCGCATGCTGTCACATTAAGCAAGCCTATTCCTCCAGCCCCCTAGAAAGCACACCGAGTTCTTAAACAAATCCAAGCCTCCAGCAACCTGGGAAATCCCCGCTGCCTTTGTTTTGATTTCGTCCAAGAACTCATGTAAAGCACTGTAAGAACGACCAGTTCTTAGTGACATCTTTATTGACGTCTTATGTCCAGCCTTACTTCAAACCCGGCACCTTTCAGGTATAAATATACCAACGTTGCCTTAAGCAAACACATGGTGGTGATGAATCTGGAGCAGCTACTACTTGCCGAGAGCCCAGCTGATGCGAGAGCCCACGGACGCTGCCCCTCCCTTTTGACACGCTGAGAAAGACGCTGTCTTTTTTCCTGCAGAGAAATCCAGCCTCCGGCGTTTCCAGCCCACCCTTGCGGGTGACTGGGATACCGAGTCCTGAGAGAGAGATACCAGCCCTCCTGCCTTCTAATACCCAGGTACTGAACTGACTAAACCCTTACAGAGAATTCTTGAGTCAGATTCTTGGCAAAACAAACTTAACTTAAACTGCTACTTACTTACTCCTTCCCACGTATTAGGCTTAGGTCAGGTACACCGGGGTAGGCGTAGTTAGAAGCACCAGTTGAGTACGATTAGTCAATGTATATATGTATGTATCTATTTTATCCATGTTAAAGTATCATATGGCTAAGAAACCATATCAACGCTTTTACAGTATTATTTTATAATCCTGCTTTTACTATATGCACTTTACTTCACTATATGTATTGCAATTGTAGTGATTCATTTCTCTTGTATGAGGAAGGAGACTGCTCAATAAATAACACCTTTTATTGAAAACGCCCGTCTCTCTTTTCTCTGCAATCTGGTGAAACTAATTACGCACTTATTGACTGAGTGAAATAGCTGTCTTTTGTTTTCACACGACTCTAGAGATACACTCTTATTCAGGGAGAGCAAAGTTGTCATGTTTTATGGTTGTCAGAAACTAAATCCCTTCTTGTCTATCCAGGGAGGTTAAACTCCTCCTCGCCTATTCGAGAAAGTTTCTAGTGAACTCTGAGCTAGCTGGCAAAAAAACTTAAGTCTAATATAGTCAGTAGAGACCTAGATAACCTCAGTCCTACGTCTACACTACTGAAGATATTATTCCAATGCGCAGAGCCTATTGGGACTATAGGAACTACACTACACCAACACACAATCTAAGGTTCTGGAATCTCCAAGAGGGTCCTTGAAAGTGTGAAACTTCAATACCGCAATCTACATGAATAAAACCCTTATAAATCCACTGCTACTCCAGGCTCGGAATTCTTTGTGGGGATGTCCAGGTGAGCTCTGTTAACCTGTAGCTTGCAGGGAGTCCACTCTTTAATCCTTTTGCAGCAAGGTAATCCACAGGACTGCAGTGTTAGTTGGTGCAATCTTCAGAGGTCAGTCCTTAGAAATCTTTGCACAGCAAAACTTCTCAGCAGGGTACTTCTTGCTTCGGTAAGTTTCAGCAGCAGATCTGGAGGGCTCTGCCCCTCTCAGATGCTTATTCAAATTTCTCTGGGTCAAGCAACATGTCACTTCTGACCAATGAGAGCAAGGTAACTCCTCATAGTTATGACCACATCCTGTAGAGTGTGGCATTATTTTGTCCCAGAATGCATCAAATCTTCCAAACCCATATTGGCTGATTTTCCAGCAAGGAGGTAAGAGCTGGCTAAACACACCCCCAGGGATGGCTTATTTCTCTGCATATACCTTCCTTAAGCCTAGCCCTGACTCTGTCTCAGGAGTGTAAAAGTGTAACTGACACCCAGGCCTCCCCTCTGACTTTGAAGAGCATGGTTTACAACTCCACCACCTGGCCCGGCATTCCTATGGACCAGCACACTGCCCTCCCAGCAGAGTTGGTAACCCCAGGGGCTCTTTATCACCTCTTCAAAGCAGCCTGGCTAATCCACTTAACTCTGATCAATCAGGGCAGACCACTGGAAGGCTTAATTTGGACTTACAAACAAGAAAGTCCTATAACTTCTTGTATGTACACTCTAGGAGAAATTCAACAATATGGTATTGTTGGATTTACTACTACCATTCTGGGAAGTCTTTGAATGGTCAGGCTAGTCCTCTACTATCAATAGTTATTAGTCAATAACTTCCTACCATGTTAGCCTATGGGCCATGGGATTTGCAATGGGGAAAATGACTTGGGCCTGTTTTGCAGCACCAGGGTTTCTAAAAACATATGTTATAAATATTTCCCTAATTTCTACAGGACCCTCACCCCCTGTGGAACTAGGGGAGACTTTAGGGGTTCTGAATATGCAGAAATATTGCAGATCTTCCTTACCCAGAGCTCCTAGCATCAAAGTCGAATCTGAGAAGCACGTTACCACAATGTGGGCAGTGAAATGTGAAGTTTCACTTTACCCAGGCATATAAAAACTCATTTTATAAGGGTGTAGCTTATAGATAACTGACCCCCACCCCTGGGATACCTAGGGAAGACCTTGGGGGTCCCTAATATACCAAAACATTGTAGGTTATCAATTTTTAAGTGCCCCTACCACCAAAGTCGAGTTTGGGCACAATTTACTTTTACAAAGCAGTCCTGGCACACAGGGTTGTTTTTAAACTGACCTCAGGCTTCAGCAGTGCACACATGCAAGTGCAGAAAAGCTGCTGGCTTCTAAACTATCATGCCCCAGGGTACTCAGGACTTCCTGGTAGTTTCAATCCCCTGCCCTATTATATACAAGGGGCTTATGGGGTAGGTCATGCCAATCACATGGTACCCCACCATACCATAGGGTACCCTAGTGTGTGTTAGGTGTTTGGTGTTAGGACTTTGTCTTGGAGTCAGACGCCAGCCTTCATGGCTGGGGTGCACTTCTCCTCGACAAGGACACTGGTGGCGTCTGGTCTTGGGCAGAGTCCTCCCACCATATACACTTTTTAGAGTTGACTGCTAGTCTTTATGCCCTAATGAGTTTCAAACACTCTCTTCAGGGCAGATCCGTTGTTGTTTAGAAGATGGACAACGTCTCTGCAGTCTCCTATATCAACCGCCTTGGTGGGACAAGGTCTGCAGACCTCTCCGATTTGGCCAGGAAACTCTGGATGTTCTGTTTGGAACACAAAATTTCTCTGAGGGCAGAATATTTCCCCGGAAAATCAAATTTCTCTGCAGATTGGAACTCAAGATTCCTTCAAGATTTCAGCGATTGGAAGTTCAACGTGAACGTTTTCAATTCTCTCTCTCTTTTTTGGGGCCCATTCGACGTGGACCTTTTTGCCAGCAGATTGACTTTCCAACTTCTCCAATATTTCAGCTGGATGCCAGACCCGGGTGCTCTTGCAGTGAACGCCTTTCTCCAGCCATGGTCCCCTCTTCGAACTTACACCTTTCCTCCGTTCGCCATGATTCAGAGGGTTCTTCAAAAATTGAGACAGGATCAGTGCTCCCTAGTCCTGATAACTCCTTTCTGGCCCTCTCAGGGGTGGTTCCCCACAGCTCTGCAACTTTCATGCGACATTCCCTTCCTGATTCCTGCAACAAAAGGTCTGGTTCTAAACGCAAACGGAGAAGATCACCACCTAGTTCTTTCAGGGAGTTTGAACCTTCTTGCCTGGAAAGTGTCAGGCAATCTAACGAGTTGTCTGGACTTTCGTCATCTGCTCTCACTCTCCTCGGAGAATCCTGGGCACCAGGAACTCACTACAGATATAATTACATTTGGAGAAAATGGTTTTGTTGGTGCATGGAGAGGAACTTGGATCCCGTGGAGGCTCCTATCGTCAATATAGTTAATTTTCTTGTTGAACTATTCGACAATGGCCTCTCCTATAGATCGATTAATTGTTATAGATCTGTCATTTCCGCCGGACATTCTCTTGTCAACGGTAAGACGGTAGGTAAGGATGTTATTATTTGTAGAGTTTTAAAGAGTATTAGGCTAAAAAGAGCCACTAGGCCTAAATACCAATCTTTGTGTGACGTTAAACTTATGCTTGACCTTTTTTGCTCTTGGCCTGATAATTCTCTTCTTAACAGGAAATGCCTTTCCATTAAACTTGCTTCTCTTTTTTGTTTAATTTCTTGTCGTAGAGTTTCCGATGTGAAACCTCTAGATGTTTCTAATAGATGTTATGGCATGTTTGGTGTTAAGTTTGAAATCCTTAGGAGAACTAAAACCATGTCAGACTCAATTTTTTACCCTCGTTTTGACTACTGCAAAAAATTTTGTGTTGTTGATTGTATGAAAGAATATGATTCCAGAATGAAAGACCTTCGCCCTCCTAATGCCAACCAACTTCTCATTTCTTTTGTCAAACCTTTTAAACCCATCTCATCCTGTTCTATTGCCAGATGGGTTAAATTAGCTATGAACTTTGCTGGTATTGACCTTTCTAAATTTCAAGCTCATTCTCTCAGAGGTGCAATGGCTAGCAAGTCCTTCTGGTTTGGTGGTAAGTTGGATGTTATCCTTAAAGCTGCTGATTGGTCCAATGCCTCTACTTTTGCTCATCATTATTGTAAACCTATTGAACATATTTCCGATGTTGTTCTTCAAGGCTACCAACAGGCAAAATGAAGCCTCCTTGTCTTGTAATGAAATTGCGATTCTCCTATTAACATGACCAGAGAATCTAGATTTCATTAAAAGACACGGAGGCTAACATTATTCCTCCCGTCCCTCCCTTGGACGGAGAATCTATTCTTATGCTTTTTGACTATTTGCACTTCATATGATGTTGTTATTTGGTCATGTTCATGTTTACAATTAGCTTTTTTCTTTGCAAGGTTCTTTCAACCTTTTAATTTTTCACTTTTATTTTCAGATAATTCGACCTAACGGATCTGCATGTATTTGCCTTCACTTCCTTCTTTGGTTTTCACCTTCTTCATCGCTTTCTGGTCCAAGTTGCACCTTGATTTTGCTGACTTTCTTCTTGCTTGATTGCATTTAAAAGAGGCAGCTCTGCTCTTGCTCATGCCTTATATTGTTGCTATGTTGTCACCACATTCTAGTTCTTATCTTTATGATGTAGGCGGCTGTTTGTGAGTTGCATTAAAGGATTAATGCATAATGTTAGCCTCCGTGTCTTTAATGAAATCCAGATTCTCTGGTCATGTTAATAGTAGAATCGCAATTGTATTCTAATGTGTTCCTTTCAGCTTAGCACTGGCCTTGGGCCTGGTTAGGCAGAGCCCAGGGTCAGTCAAAATCAGTTACCACCAGCATCAGTCAGCAAAAAGTTGGAGGGTGCCCAGGGCACAGGATGACTTGGCAATAAGTATGGGCGAAATTTGCGAATTCGCGGTACGTAAATATGTGCGAAAGCGAATTCGCGGTCCGCATAATCCGCGAATCTGTGCGAACTTGCGTATATTTTTATTTTTGCATGTTCGCTGGTTTTTTTTTCAGCGCGGCTACCGCAAACTCACCCATGCGGTCGTTTTTGGGCGCGGCCATCTTGTTCGCGGGAGGAAAACAACTCGGCAAACTCAGAATCAAGGTAAGTCAACGCAGCGCGCAAGATTGTATTTTTGAAGCGCGAACAAGCAAAAAAAATTCGCGAACTTGCGAATTGCTGATTGTTTGGCAATTTTGCGCGATTCGCAGACCGCAAAATTGCCAAAAATCCGCAAATTCCGCGAGGGAACGAATTTTCAGCCCATGCTTAATTTGCAACAGGAATAAAAGGGAATCATTTTTTCTCTCAAAGCTTTCTATCTTGGATGTTGACCATAGGTGTCTCAAGATTGGGTCCCTATGAGGTTGAGCCAAATCCAATCAAGTCCCAGACTGTAACAATTGCAACAGTATTGCAGTGTATCTTCCCGACAGAATAGGGCAAAACGAATAAGAATAAAACAAACACCAAAATAATTAAAGAAAAAAGACATGCAAATCTAGGTTCAGAAATCTGGAAGCACTAATGAGGGCTTATTTGAAAAAGCTAGCCCAGCCAGAACTCCATGAGGTTGGATACATTCACTTGAACGTACCCCTCTGTTACCTAGTGTACACAAAGTACAAGTAAGACTGAAGTCCATCATAGCGATTAGGAGGAACAGGGCATTGATGACATGCTTTTTATCTGGTTGCTCGCCCTTAACATGCAAGGGCTCTAGGGAATCCTGTACTAGCAAGCAACCAGATGACAGTCTAATTCCAGTTGGATGGAAAGATCTGGCGGGGACCATAGTCATAACTGGCCGGGAGAACGTAACCTTGGGCCTGGGTCACTATGAGGTTGTGGCAAATCCCATCAAGCCCCAGACAGTAACAATTCTAACAGTATTTATATTGTACTGCTTTTATCCCCCTGAACTTGCTCCTCATCAAGCAACAACCAGAAATCAAAATATGTTTTTTTACGCACTTGGTAACTAGTTGCCTCACTAAGATATATCATATACTATTTGAAAAGACACTTAAGGACAGCTTCCTATAACAAACAATACTTCTGTCAGTGAGGTACAAATGTGAGAGGGTAGGATTGAATCTTCTTGCATGGGTCTACTGTACGGAGTATTTACCACTACTCCTGCCCTAACTTCATAAGGTACTAAAAAGAAGAACACTCATAAAACCTATCATGTGTATTCTGGTCTCTTGCTAACGTTTCCTGCCAATTTATGAATTACTGACTTTCTTTTGCTGGTCATTGTAGCCTTCCCACTACTTACAATAAACACTCAAAAGTAGAGGAGAGGCAACAATCTGAGGACTATAGAACCCCAAATGTAGGAATGAATAATTACAAATGTTGTTGGTCACTCCTCATTTAAATATCCATTGTTACATCATTGATAAAAAGCAGAATGCACAGCCTCATGTTAAGTAATTATAGACAGACCATGAATATTGTCTTGCTATCAAAAAATGTTTGGGTGTTATACACTGGCGTATGTAACATAGGGGAGTGTGGCACCCGAACAAAATAAAACAACTTAAATAACAACTTGGTGAAAATATTTTAACATCTCTTTCAAAACAGCACAATGTATTAGGTTTAAAAAACGATGTGGTAGGCTGACATGCATGTCTACCATTATACAAGTGAAATCAAGACACAAGGAAGTACATCAGACCAGCAAAAGCAAGCACATGACAGAGGAAAATCAGACATTGTCACACAATTTGGGGGATTCAAAGGTAATGGTAAACAAGCATTTGCAATGCAATAGGTCTCGCATTTGCGAGTGTTTAAGCTATTGCCATTGTAAATGGCAATGCCTTTTATTTATGTTTTAAAAACCAACACGTAAATAAAAGGCATTGTCGTTTACAATGCCAACAGCTCAACCTCTCGCAAATGCGAGACCTCTTGCATTGCAAATGCTTGTTTAATAATGGTTTGGCGCTACCTCTTTTTATTTACCAACCCAACTTGAATCAGTAAACAAATGGAAAAAACCCTGCTCATATTTTAAGACGAATGTATGTCTGATACACATGCCTACAAAATAACACACCCACTGCAGCTGCAATACAACCAAGTTAGATTTGTTTTCTCTTTGGTCACACAGCACAGCATCACTAAAAACAAATGTCAAAGCCAATAGTTCCCAAAGGCACGGCGGATTAGATTTGCAAATGCTTGTTTTAAATGCCATTGCTAAAAATCCTTGGCTTTCACATGGGGTTTTGCAGGCAAACCTGTGATAGGTGTGTGCAAGAATTGTGTAAGTACACTTTAGAAAATGTGTGATGCTTCTAAGGGACTGAGGATTTGGAGGACCGATGTTCGTCCCCAGGGATAACTGTAGACAACTTACCACACACACACACCACAGACACCACACACACACACACACACACATGCACGTACACACACACAACACACATGCACGCAAACACACACACCACACATACAGGCACACACACACACACACACAACACACACACCACACACGCAAACACACACACATACAAAACACAACACATGCACACAACACACACACCTGCCTCCCAAGCCGTGCAAGCTACGGGCAGCAGACCCTGAAATAAGTAAACTTTTGATGTTTCTAGTTATCTAAAATCATAACAACTTAGCACAGACATTTACAGTGATTAAAACAAAGCAGAGTCAATGACATCACTGCTGATCAATCCGTGCATACCCCGAGGAGTTGGAATGTATTGTGGGGACCCACCAGGACACACTGTAAACTTTACGACTTTTAATAATCCACCACGAGGCACAAAGGCGGACAGGATGTGGACAAAGAGCATACAAAAATCCTACAAAGAAAAAACATGTATATTATGTGGCAGAAGCCGACACCTGTAACATACAATTTACACCTTAGTCGTATGCCCACTGCAATAGGTTTAACCTAGCATTTACAATGTACCCCGCTCGTGAGCTGTGTGGGAGCGAGGGCCGACCGCGGAGCTGCAGCAGAGGGGTCGGGCGGGGGCCGGGTGCAGGCAGGAAGCAGCCCCAGGCTCCGCCACCGGTGGCAGACCTCAGAAGCTATGCTCTGTTGAGGCGGAGGATAAACAACGGGGCACGGGCATCGCTACACTCCTGGGTCCTCCATGCACCCCGCTCGTGAGCTGTGTGGGAGCAGAGGACGACCGTGGAGCTGCAGCAGAGGGGTCGGGCGGGGGCCGGGTGCAAGCAGAAAGCAGCCCCAGGCTCCGCCTCCGGTGGCAGACCTCGGAAGCAATGCTCTGTTGAGGCGGAGGATAAACAACAGGGCGCGGGCATTGCTACACTCCTGGGTCCTCCATGCACCCCGCTCGTGAGCTGTGTGGGAGCGAGGGATGACCGCCGAGCTGCAGCAGAGGGGTCGGGCGGGGGCCGGGTGCAGACAGGAAGCAGCCCCATACTTCACCTCCGGTGGCAGACCTCTGAAGCAATGCTCTGTTGAGGCTGAGGATAAACAACGGGGCGCGGGCATCGCTACACTCCTGGGTCCTCCATGCACCCCGCTCATGAGCTGTGTGGGAGCGAGGGCCAACCGCGGAGCTGCAGCAGAGAGGTCGGGCGGGAACAAAGAAGGGTCGGACGGGGGCCGGGTGCTTAACAGCGGCTGAACTCGAGGCAGGCAGGAAGCAGACCTCGGAAGCACTGCTCTGTTGAGGCGGAGGATAAACAACGGGGCACGGGCATCGCTACACTCCTGGGTCCTCCATGCACCCCACATTTGTGAGCTGTGTGGGAGCGAGGGCCGACCGCGGAGCTGCAGCAGAGGAGACGGGCGGGAACAAAGAGGGGTCGGACGGGGGCCGGGTGCTACACAGCGGCTGAACTCGAGGCAGGCAGGAAGCAGACCTCGGAAGCACTGCTCTGTTGAGGCGGAGGATAAACAACGGGGCGCGGGCATCAGACAACACTCACGCACACGCACCGAACAGAGCCAGCCCGAGAGGTAAGTGACGGGGGCTGTTTTGCACAGGGTACAAGACTTACATGTTGAATGCTGTGTTGTTTACACGTGCACTAAAAGCATGGGGCGAAAGTGAAACTGCATGCTGGTTTGCCTGGGAGATGTGGGCGTGCCTGTAAGTGCGCGTCCACAGACCCCAATCGCCTGCGCGTGCCCAGGTCTGTACCACTTGGGAGCCAAGTCGCTGACAATAAGTCTCGCTGGCGACAGCGCTTCACGCTACTTCGCCAGGTGCGAGACCTAAAAATGGGTTGTTAGTATGAGGGTGGAAGAATAAAAAGTGAAAACATTCAAAGATGATGATGATGCTGGAGGAGGGAATGGGACCGGTTAACGGTGTACTGCTAAAGAGTGAGAGATATATGGGCTTCCCCATTAAGGCAAAGGAGGATAAGCAGAAGGGAGGTGGAAGGCTGATCAAAGACAAGATATTGAGATAACTGCAGTTTACTTTCATTTGGATTTTGTTCAATTTGACAAATTCCCAAAATGAAGAAAATCAGCCTTTGCAAAGCCAGGCTGAGAAAACTCCATTTGGTGAGAAATCAAATGAATAAATACCTATTTGACAAGGAATATGCTACTTACCAGTATGCATCTGTTCTTGGCATAGAGGGCTGCAGAGTGGTACATTTATGAATAGATCGCCATCTGGTGTTGGGCTCGGATGATTGCACTTGTTTTTCTTCTGGAGAAGTCTTTGTCGTCATAGATGACTCCTCCTCTTGGTGTTAGTGCGCATGGGCATCGGCTCCATCCTTAGATTGTTTTGCCATAGTAGGGTTAGATGGAGTAGTGTAGTAGAATACATAAAGGTATGCCCATGTAAGTGTATCTAAATAAGATAATGTTGGGACAGACACAGGTTTCCGGGGAGGCAGGGAGGGCATGTACCACTCTGCAGCCCTCTATGCCAAGAACAGATGCATACTGGTAAGTAGCATAATCCGTTCGAGGCATATGGGCTGCAGATGGTACATTTATGAATAGATTGTACAGCAGTTACCTCCCTAGCGGTGGTCACCAGTGTCTGTCGCAACTGTTTGAAATAGAGTTTTTAATACAGCTTGGCCTACTCTGGCTTGTTGTGTAGCCTGCACATCAACACAGTAGTGCTTTGTGAATGTATGTGGTGTAGACCAAGTTGCTGCTCTACATATGTCATCTAGGGGAATGTTCCCTAAGAATGCCATAGATGCTCCTAGCTTTCGTGTAGAATGAGCTCTAGGAGGAACAGTTAATGTTCTCTTTGCTTTAATGTAACATATTTGTATACATCTTACAATCCATCTAGCGATGCCCGCTTTAGAGATAGGATTGCCCTTATGTGTTGGGGAAAATGCTACAAATAGTTGTTTAGTTTTCCTGAAGTTTTGTGTCCTTTCTATGTAGTACAAAATGGCTCTTTTGACATCTAGTGTATGTAGAGCCCTTTCTGCTACCGTCTGTGGCTTTGGAAAAAAGACTGGTAGTTCCACCGGCTGGTTGATGTGAAATGCTGAAATTACTTTAGGCAAGAACTTTGGGTTTGTTCTAAGAACCACTTTATTCTGGTGTAACTGTAGGAATGGTTCTTGTATTGTCAATGCCTGTAATTCACTTACTCTCCTGAGTGAGGTAATGGCTATAAGGAAAGCCACCTTCCATGTAAGGAATTGTATCTCGCACCTATGCATAGGTTCGAAAGGTGGTCCCATTAGTCTGGTGAGTACTACGTTGAGGTTCCAGACCGGGGAAGGTGGTAATCTTGGTGGAATGACTCTTTTAAGGCCTTCCATGAAGGCTTTTATCGCTGGCACTCTGAACAGTGATATATGCTGCCTGTTTTGTAGGTACGCTGCTATAGCTGCTAGATGTACTCTGATAGATGTGTACGCGAGATTACATTGCTGTAAGTGTAGTAAGTAGCAAATAATCTCCCTTGTTGATACGTCCAGAGGGTTGATATTATTAGTAGTACAGTGTATAGCAAACCTCTTCCACTTAGCTGCATAGCATGCTCTGGTGGTGGGACGTCTCGCTTGTTTAATTATCTCCATGCAATTTGGGGGTAGATCTAAGTATCCAAATTCTAGGATTTCAGGAGCCAGATCGCTAGGTTCAGTTGTGTGGGATCTGGGTGCATTATTTCTCCATGGTTCTGTGTAAGGTGCATGGGTAGAATTCTTAGCTTTTGATGTGGCACTTGTGAGAGTTGCAGGAGCGTGGTGAACCACGGTTGTCTTGCCCACGTGGGTGCTACTAGTATCATGGTCATTGAGTGTTGTTGCAGCTTTCTGACCACTAATGGCATTAGTGGGAGAGGGGGAAAAGCGTATTCAAATTTGTTGGACCAATTTATCCATAACGCATTGCCCTGCGACAGGTGGTGTGGGTACCTGGATGCGAAGCTTTGGCATTTTGCGTTCTGATGAGTGGCAAAGAGGTCTATCTCTGGCTGTCCCCATCTTTGGAAGAATGGCTGCAGTATTCGTTGGTGCAGTTCCCATTCGTGTATTTGTTCCGACTGTCTGCTTGCTTAAGATGTCTGCTATCTGGTTTTGGACTCCTGGTAGGTGTTCGGCTAACAGATAGATGTTTTGAGGAATGGCCCATCTCCAGATTTCCTGTGCTAGTCTGGATAGTTGGAGAGAGTGCGTCCCCCCCTGTTTTT
Source organism: Lissotriton helveticus (assembly GCF_964261635.1). Taxonomy (NCBI): domain Eukaryota; kingdom Metazoa; phylum Chordata; class Amphibia; order Caudata; family Salamandridae; genus Lissotriton; species Lissotriton helveticus. The sequence continues at coordinate 1,098,206,723 of NC_136059.1, forward strand.
GAATATAATACATTGCTGTCATGTTGTCTGTTCTGATCAGGACTGCTTTGTTGGCAACATGTATTTGGAAGGCTTTCAATGCTAGAAACACTGCTAGTAGTTCTAGATGATTGATGTGCAGTCTTTTTTCCTGCACACTCCACCTTCCTTGTACTGTGTATTTCTCCATATGTGCTCCCCATCCTGTGAGCGATGCGTCCGCTGTTATTGTCACCTGTGGAATTGGTTCTAGGAACGACCGCCCCTTGGCAATGTTTGTTGTGTTCCACCACTTCAGAGAGCGGTGTGTGCGGTCGTCTACCAACACCAGATCTGTAATCTGTCCTTGAGCCTGATTCCACTGTGTCGCTAAGCATTCTTGTAGCGGACGCATTTGTAGTTTGGCATATGGTATTAGCAGTATGCAGGTTGACATCATCCCTAATAGCTGCATGAACACTCTTGCTGGTAGTGAGTGTTGTGGCTGGAATCTTTGAATGATTGTAAGCATTGTTTGGATCCTGACTGGATTGGGGTATACTTTGGCTTTTTCTGTGTCTATAGTAGCCCCCAGATATTGTTGAACCTTGCTTGGTTGTAGGTGTGACTTTGTGTAGTTCACCGTGAACCCTAGCTGGTGTAGTAGCTGAATTGTCTTTTGTGTGTTTTGAAGACATTCCTCTTGTGACTTGGCCTTTATTAGCCAGTCGTCCAAGTAGGGGAAGACATGTATTTGTTGTCTTCTTAGGTGAGCTGCCACCACTGCCAGGCATTTTGTGAACACCCTTGGTGCCGTTGTGACACCAAACGGAAGGACTTTGAACTGATAATGTTGTCCTTCTACCACAAACCTGAGGTATTTCCTGTGGGCTTTGTGAATCGGGATATGAAAGTAAGCGTCTTTTAGATCCAGTGTAGAAAGAAAGTCCCCTTTCTTCAGTAAAGGAAGTACTTGTTGGAGCGTGACCATGTGGAAATGTTCCGAATTTATGTATGCGTTGAGAGGTCTTAGGTCCAGTATTGGCCTTAGAGACCCGTCCTTTTTGAGAATTAGGAAGTATAGGGAGTATACTCCTGTTCCTTGTTGGTGCTGTGGAACCTTCTCTATGGCATGCTTTTCTAGCAGGGATAGTACTTCTTGTTTTAACAGTGTCAGGTGATCTTGTTTCATTGGACGCTGTTTGGGGGGGATGTTTGGTGGGGTAGACGTGAGTTCCAGGCAATAACCATGTTGGATAATTTGTCTCACCCACCTGTCTGATGTGATGTTTTCCCAGACAGGTAGGAACTGTGATAGGCGTTCCCCGACCGGTGTTATATGGTCTGGGGGGAGCTGTATGAAGTCACTGCTTTGGGGTTGGAGAGTTGCAGTTGTTGTTGTTTCCGCGACCTCTACCTTTGTTGTTGTTACCTCTGTAACCACCTCTAGAATTACCTCTGGGTGATGTAGGTGTAAAAGAGGTTTGTTGCTGGCTTGTACCTGTATTTTTGGATCCTCCTCTATAGGCGGACCTACGAAAGGAACCTCTTTGTGTCGGCTGTTGCAATGCTCCCATTGATTTAGCCGTTTCCGTATCCTTTTTCATCTTTTCTAAGGCCTCATCTGTCCCTGTGCCGAAAAGTGTTTTCTGATCAAAAGGTTGGTTCAGTAATGATGTTTGTACCTCTTGTTTGAACCCTGAAACCCTGAGCCATGCACGTCTCCTTAACATGATGCTTGTGTTTATAGATCTTGCTGCAGTGTCTGCCGCGTCTAGGGCGCACTTGATTGAAGTGTTAGTAATTAACTTCCCTTCCTGTATGAGTTGATCTGCCCTCTTTTGATGTTCTTTAGGGAGATGTGTGATGAGTTTTTCTAATTCATCATAATGCGCTCTGTCATACCTTGCAAGTAGTGCTTGTGTATTAGCTATGCGCCAGCTGTTTGCCGCTTGAGATGCTACTCTCTTGCCAGAGGCATCTATTAGCTTAGACTCTTTGTCAGGAGGTGGAGCTTCTCCTGTAGATAAAGAGTTTGCGCTCTTACGAGCGTTTGTGACCACTAGTGAGTCTAGAGGAATTTGACCTTTAATGAATATTGGGTCTTTTGGAGCTGCTCTATATTTCTTATCAATTCTTGGGTTCAGTACCCTAGCCCTCACCGGGTCTTTGAATATCTCTGATGTGTGACTGAGAAGGCCCTTAAGCATTGGTAGTGTTCCTGATGTTCTTTGTGCAGTAGGTAGTGTTTCTAATAAGAAATCCTCTATTTGAGGTTCTGCATGTAGTTCTACCTTGTGGTATTTTGCTGCTTTATTAATGAGTTGCGCAAAACCAGTATCATCATCAGGAGATGAAGGTTTTGAAGGATACAATTCAGGGTCGTTATCGTTATCTGACCCTACATTGTACTCTTCCCATGGGTCTGCCTCCTCTGGGATTGTGTCTTCATCATCCCCAGGATGTTCTCCCTCCCCTGTGTCACTTTCTACATCTGTTGTAGGTGTAGATGGTCGTGTGGGAGGAATATTTGGCCTATTGTGAGGAAGAGGAGAAGAGGGTGTGTCTCTAGGTTTTGGAGAAGGGGGAGGAGTTGTATTTGTCCCCATTGTTCTCTTCTTCGGATGAGTCTTGTCGTCCGGCTGTTCATTCTTCCTCTTTTTAGGTAGTTCTGTGACTACCTTGCCAGTTTGTGGATCAATAAACAGAGTCTTTTGTTTAGGATCGGTTTTATATTCCTGTGTCGGTACCGCAGTTTTCGGGTCCGAAAGGTGTTTTTTCTTCTGACTGTCCATTTGTATTTTCGGCACCGAGATTTTATTCGGATCCGATGTTTTCGGTGTCGAGGATGTCCCCGGTGTCGAGGGTGTTTTCGACGTCGAAACGTGTTTCGGTGTCGACATGGACTGTTTCGACTTCGAGCTTTCCTTGACATGGAGCTTCAGTGTCGATGTGGGTCGTCTATCGGAACCACCATGGTGGGAGACCGAGTGTTTCGGTTTCGGTTTCGTTGCCGGGCCCGAAGGCGGGGCGTCGGAAACTTTTTTCGGTTGTCTGACCGGGCTCGAGGGCGGGGTCGACACCGTGCGGGGTCTGTTCTTTGGTAAAGGGACGTCGTCACTCACGGTTTGCTGGACATCGATTTCCTCGACGTCGGACTCGTCCGCTTCTGACCCCGCCTCGTCGACCTCCTCTTCCTCCTGTTCTGGGTCCTGGTCCTCGAACAGCTCCGGGATTGCTTGTGACTGCATTCTCGATACCTCGTGTCTTCGGGCTCGACGGTTTCTAATCGTCGATTTTGAAGAAAATGCTGCACAGGCCTCACAGTCCCTGGATTCATGTTCAGGGGACAAGCAGAGGTTGCACACTTCGTGTAGGTCCTTGTGTGGGAACTTAGCACCACACGTTGGACATTTTTTGAATGGAGTCCTTTCCATGGACTCCGGGCTGGACTACGTCGAGCTGGTCTTCTCGTAGTCGTCGTTCTTTGAAACGCGTCGAGATGGAAGTGAAGTCGCGTTCGATAACAATACCGTCGAATTGGAAAGGGTTACGCGCCGAATATAACCTTCTTTATCGAAGTCGGTCCGGAGCGCTTCGATCCTCATCCGAACCCGATGGCGGAAAAAAACAATCTAAGGATGGAGCCGATGCCCATGCGCACTAACACCAAGAGAAGGAGTCATCTATGACGACAAAGACTTCTCCAGAAGAAAAACAAGTGCAATCATCCGAGCCCAACACCAGATGGCGATCTATTCATAAATGTACCATCTGCAGCCCATATGCCTCGAACACATAGTGTTTTCGTGGGAAAAGGTCAAATAAGATTTAAAATATTGTGGTAGTCTTTCTTTTATATCTACTGTGACCCATGATTAACATACAAAAACGTGACTGGAAGAAGGAAAAGCGAGCAAAACAGAGGTAAGATGGGGGATGAAAATAATGGACCGGTGAAGCATAGATGGGCTGGTGGATGTTTCGGAAAAGGGGTGAAGAGGAAGGTGGAGGAGCAGAAATGGGGGTTTAATGACAGGGAGGAGGGTGATAGGATAGTAGAGGAGGTTAATGAGGGAACCCCTGCTCAAAGAAAAAAGAAAGAAGAATTTGGCTGCTAAAGGGCAATCCCGTTTAAATAAACAAAACAACAAACTCAATAAAATAATCCTCACTCAATTTTTTTTTAACTAGGTTGATTTTGGCAACCTGGTGAAACCGATTCAGGCAGAAAAAAATCATCAAGCAAAGGTTAAAAAGCATATATAATCAAAACCTTTTTCTTCAGCTTTGATTTTAAAGGAAAACATATATAAGCATTTTCAATGGAAAATTAATCTGTCAAGAATTAACTGCAGGTAATAGAAAAAGTGTTGCCATAGCACTGTACAAAAGGTGATAAGAGTCCTGATGTGGAGCAGAAGAGCTTTACAGATCTCAAGCATTAGAAATGTGTTAGAAGTGTGAAGCACTTCACCATTCACCCAAGACATTTGGAAGTAGGGGCAGTTTGGTTGTGGAGATTACTAGAATGGTTTGGTAGGAACGCCAGGCTTAAGTTTTTGGAAGAGGCTGGGGATCATTGTGCCTACCTGGGATTTAGCAACACTATGTGGTCTGAATTATATTCTCTCTTTGATTGAAAGCCTTAGTAATCTTCCAAGGGTTAGTGCTAGATGTACTGAATATCTGTATCATGCCAACTATGATCAACTCAGTGGTTAAATTTTTGATTTGAAAGGCAATCTATTTGCTATTTAGGATTTGTGGCAGAAAATACATTGCCATAGTCATGGTTGGGCTTTATAGAATACCCCTACTGCTGTAGGCAGTTCCTAGGCTATCTTGTTGTGATTTACTTATGGTCCCTTTGATAGTGCACTGATGTGAGAGTTCATCTGCATGTCACTGCCCACACATATGCGTAGTCTGTGTTTTTAGCAGCCTTTCATATTCTAGTCAGTGACAGAAGATGATTAGGAGTGTCTGAAATTATGCCTGTGCAATATTCATCAAATTAGGAGTATACAAAATGCGTCACACCAACATCACTGGTGATGTTATACATGAACAAGGTATGCAAGTAAATAAAAACATGTTACTCCGTGTTCAGCATTCTGAGCTGCCCTAGAAGCACAGATGAGGGCTTGTTTCAGACTGAAGCCCAGCCAGAGCTCAAGAATGTTTGATACATTCCCTTGAACACCCCCCTCTGCCACCCAGTGTACAGGAAGTGCAAGAATGGCTGCTGGTCTTCCTGTAGATTAGTAGGGAATAGGGCATGGGTGACCTGCTTTTCTTCTGGTTGTATGCCATGGACAGGGCTCTGCGCAGACCTGTACAGGCAAGAAACCTGATGACCAGTCTTTCATTCTCGTGGGGTGGAAAGGTCAGAGCTCCAGAAGGCCTAAGGGTGCAGTCCCATGGACCTGGATCCATTTACTGGACTGTGTTATAACGCTCCGCCTGTGGGCCTCCAAGATTTTCTGGTGGAAGGCTCTGACTGGGACCCGGGTCAGAGCTCCATCAGGCCTGGGAGCGCACTCCCCTTGGCCTAGGCCCACCCACTGGATCACTATGTTGCAAAGTGCCCTAGCTGGGGCTGCACAGTCTGCAGGCAGGCACTCTACATTGCCCCAGTGGAAAGCTCTTACCAGGACCTGGGTCAGAGCTCCGGTGGGCCCAGTGGTATAGTTCCCTGGGCCCTCGACTCCTTTCAATGGTCTGCAGTGTTGCAAAGCAGCCGAGCTGGGATTCCACAGGCCCTGGGTGGCCTTCCCTGCTTAAGCAGGGTTAGAAGATGCAACCGGGCATCCTGTTAGAGCTCCCCCATTGCCTGGTCTGGCATAGGGCCTAGCCATGGCTCCATGAAGCCGGCCTGCGAAGTCCCTCTGCATTCAGGTAGACACTCCAAGACCAAGCAGAGACTTTTCAAAAGGCTGGGTGCAACTAGACACGATGGGCCCGATTCACAGAACTAACGTAAGACAAAATCCTAAACTTACTACTTTTGGTATTCACAGAAGGCATTTAGCAGTAGTAAAGTTAGGATTTTGTCTTAAGTCTGTCTTAAGTCTGTCCTAAGTTTGTCTTAAGTTTGTCTTAAGTCTGTCTTAAGTCTGTCTTAAGTCTGTCCTAAGTTTGTCTTAAGTTTGTCTTAAGTCTGTCTTAAGTCTGTCTTCATCCTTGCCCTCATCCTGGCCATCTGGTTGCATTTATTAGGAGGGATTGGCACACCAAGTTGACTGTCCTAACTGTCCCAATAAGGTATCATTTGAAACATCGAGCTCAGCCAAGGCTCCAGGAGGTCAGATTCAGTCACTCAAACACCCCCACTATCACCTCCGGAGCACAGATTAAAGGAAAGGCTAGTGGCCTGCCTCCAGATTAGTAGGTACAAGGTGCCAGACGAGATCTGTTTGTCATCTGGCTATTCTCCTCAGATACTGTAGGGACCCTGGCTGGTCCACCCCAGACCCATAGAGACCTCGGTCTGTGGCTTCCTCCAGCTCTACTCTAAGGGCCCTTCTGTGACCCTGCTTTGCTGGTGAGCAGGCAGGGATGTGAAGCAATCATCCATGTGCAGGGCAGCCTGATTGTGGATGTTCTAGCTTACACCGCACTCTGATCAATTGGGCACACTTGGTTCATTTAGAGATGGACTGCGTGACTAGCCTTAGCTGTTATTTCAAGCAAAGAGCTTCTACTCCTACTGGAACTGTCTGACTGAAGGGTCTGGCTTTAGTGAAGTCCTTTCCCACCCAGTAGAGCGAAAGACAACCAGCTTGGCAGTTCACAAGTCCCAGTGGTCTGATCAGCCGATCGGGCTGGGGTGATAGCCACAGATGCTGGCTGGTCATCCAGGTTGTGCCTATGCAACTACTGAGCCCCCCCCAGCCTATTTGCAGGCAGCGGGTGCTCCCCCAACAAGCTCAAGAGGAGTACAAGGATCGACCGGGATGGGCATGTGGCTTCTTTTCCCTCCAGCAGAGCAGGTACCTGCTTGATCCTGCTAGTAGCAGATGCTTGTCTTAAAGTTTAAGCCATCAATATGTAAATACATGTTTGTTACAGTGGAACTGGGAAAGCTCATTAAACCAGTTACTTTGATAGCGCCATCTGTTATTTGCATAACAGTGGTAATTCAAGAACTAATACACGCTGACGAATGCTGACTTCTTGGTATGTGTGCATTTGTCAGACCAAGATCAATCTGGGCTCACCCAGCCTCTTTGCTGATTCTAGATAAACGTGAGTTGATCGCACGGCTCCATTATGGTAATGATATAGTTATATGTCTTCCATTTCGACTTTTCGATGGTACTTTCTGTGCCTACCATGGTGACTAAGTGTTGTGGGGGAATCAGGGTTCGATTCTGGAGAAAGACCCTGCAAAATGGCTACCACATCCAAGGAAATCAGCAGATATGCAAATTACCTACTCCCAACTCAGGTATGAAGTGATGCAAAATAACATTACAGGACTCTTTTGAGACCCTGTCATTTGAATGAGTGCACTTTAAATAATTTTTAAAGGAACCATTGGAGTGCAAGTTTGGTGCCATCTCCAATGGCATATATTAAGGTCGCTACAGTAAAGGCTTTTAGTTGGACCCTTGTATTGGGATGGCAGTCTGCCTCAAAGTATGCTATAGCGTGCCCCTTGTCCCTGCGTCTTGGCACCCCCTTGATGCTCTTCACTGAGTGCCCTGTGGGGACTGAAGTATTTACTTTGAAAGGTGGCTGGCACCTGAATACCTCAGCTAGGAAAAATAGAATAGGATTCTGGTTCAAATTTGCTTGTATTTGGAATCGAACCATGATTAAGAGGTATTGCCGGTGTATTCCTGTTGTGCAGCTAGAAGTGAAAGTCTTGGAATGATTCCAAGATATACCAAAATGAAAGTATTTGCCAAGAATAATTTCATAAATCAAGAATAAAAGTTTGAAAATGATCAGATACCATCATAGCTCCAACCATAAACCATGCTGGCTAGCCATCCGGTAGCATTAGTCCCTGGACCCGCCGAGCAACTTCCTAGAAAGCAAAGTCTTTGAGGGAAGTATCGTTGCAAAGCTGAAACTTAAAGAAATTGATGGAAGGGTGCCAAAATAAGTGGATCCGGTGGTTTAGTGTGACTCAACATGGGAAACTTCACCCGACATTGACACTGAAAGGATTGACAGCTTGTTAAATATACCTTTATTCTCTGGGTGGTGGTCCTTCTTAGAGGGATAAGTGGTGTTGAACACATGGGACGGAGCAATAACAGCTCTGCTATGCCTTTAAATGCCTTGGGCTGCATGTGTGCTACATTGAACAGATCTGCATATGTCTACCCTTTGCCAACAGGTGTGGATAACCTGCTAAACCCTGTTTGTGAAAGGGATTGGGGAATTGTAATTATTTCATCAAAATTGGAGATGCGACTGATAGCCTACAAGTAAGGTAATTGAAAGATGAGCAGAGCATTGAAGAGAGAGTTCAACAGGGCATGATACCGTCAAGAGGTAAATGGGTGTGACCCATGCGGTCCACCCAGAGCATTCAACACAGAAGGAAGGTGGGTTGTCTATGAAATGGATCCCCTCTATGAGACCACCACCAGGATGCACCTGGCCGCCCAGGGCGCATTTCTTCTGCAGCTGTGTGCTGAAAGATGCTCTGTGTTGGATAGAAAGGTTTCTGGTGACAGTGGGCTCTCTGCTCTGGTATAGGAATGTCACAGGGTACACTGTGCCCAAGGGGCCTTGAGAGATTGATCATCACTACGCCCTCCCATGGTAACCACCCCAGCATCTCTTGGGGGCCGCTGAGGTAAGGATGGGGCACGGGCCCCATACTCCCAGCATGACTGTCGAACCAAAATGCTTCAACTGCATCATGTATCCAGACAGGGAGACCCACGTCAGGCACCAGTGGTCTGCAGCAATGTCATTTACCCATCTGACTCATTTTCAAACATGGACCAAGGTGTCTAACACCGGCAAGAGTCAGAGGGCAAATCAAATTCCTAAAGTGTAATGAAGGTAAGGGTTATGCACTCTTTTGAGGAGGTGGTGCATGAGCCTGTGTGATAGGACCCGAAAGATGGTGAACTATGCCTTGTCGTGGCAAAGGCAGAGGAAACTGTGGTCATATTCAGTTGCGGTCCTGACATGTAAATTGGACGTGTGACCTGGATATGGGATGAAAGACTAATTGAACTATCTTGTAGCTGGTTCCCTCCAAAGTTTCCCTCATGATAGCTGGCACTGGAAATCCCCCACTTTATTTGGCAAAGTAAATGATTAAAGACTGTGGGGCCGAAACAGTCTCAACCTTTTCTCAAACTTTAAATGTGTAAGAAGCCAGATTCCCTGCCATGGAGCCAGGTATTTAATGTGAATGCCTAGTGTGTCCCTTTTAGTAAACAGAACTTGCTTATACAGAATCCATGTTTTGTCTATCATCTACTGATGAATCATAGGCTCTACTGACCCCACTTTTTTAAATTCTTAGATACAAGAGTCATGCACCTCCCATGGAATATGTACTTGTCACTTATTCACCCATTCTGCACTGTGCAATCTAACTGTACATGAAATGTATTTTCCTAAATAAGTTTTCAGTCAACCACTGGTTTTCTAGCTAATAAATGATAACACAGAAAAATGACTGTTACTTTGAGATATTATTTAAAACAGCAGACCTTAAATAGGAAAAATATATACATGTCCTAACCTAACTTTAGAAGTTCTTATGTCACCCCATTGGATACTGCCTCCTTCCTCTACTGGTGTTCCATCGAGATGGACCGTGCCATGCAGTGGTACTCTCTGAAGTTGTAGGGCGATGTTTTCCAGCTTTGTGTCTGCATCAGTGACCAGTACATGATCGGAAGTGACAGTGCATTCTCCACCTTCTTCCACTTTCAGAGGGTTTGTAAACACCTGAGAATGGAAATATGTACTTATGAAAATATATTTACTACGAAAACATTGCAAATTCATATTTCAGATATTGTAACCACAGTGACAAACGATAATAAATTGCCTAAGAAACAGCTGGGTTAGATGAAAATGGTAACCTTTTGCAAAGAGAGTTGCATTAGTCATTATGTGTTTACTCTCTGAACCTAAACAATAGATTTCTGATATGAATCATCTACTTTAGTCAAAAATCTAGCTTTTAAATTTGAAACACTTAGAAACAAGTTGCCTTCACTATTAGGGGGCTTATTTATGACAGGATTGTGCCGCCTGTGTGTCACTTTATTTATTCTCTATGGCGGCTCAAGCCTCACCATCATTGTTATAACTGAATATTTTTAAAGACAACCCTCCTGAGCCTGTGCACACACAATGACCTTGTGCTAAGAACAGGGTCTGATCCTGATAAGGCACGAGAGGGAAGGATCAATGATAAATCTGCGAATACGAGGTCCCTATTGATCATTGCTGTTTCGTCATTTTAATAAAATGCACAAAGGTGTGGCGTCGGAATCTGGGGATCACGGTTCGATCCCTGGGGCCGGCGGCAGATTAGCCCAGCACCATGTTACTGTGGGCAATAGCCTGCTTAATCTTCCCGACGGCCCCCAGCGCCTAGAGACCCTTACGGGTGATTGTTCGCGCTTTACAAATGTGGATTATTATTAAAGATGTGATTCAGTGTGGGTGTTTTCCTTACATATTTTCGTGAATTTATAATTGTGATCATTTAATCATTTGACTGTAATTGTTTTTAGATGTCTAATATTTATGTAGTTTAATGTCATCAAGAATACACGCGGGGCTGCAGTGCAATAACCTCAGTCTGAGCATAAACAGAGGGAGGACTGTAAAAAAGCAATTGATTAGTACTTAGTCCAGGCTCGAGGGAAGGGAGAAACACATGAAGACGCAGTGAAACCGGCATGGGCTGACCAATGAGAAGCAATCTAATGACCATGACAATAGAGCCAACAAATAGCAAGCAATGGGCGGGCTCCAACCCCCTTTTAGTTAAAAAATGTCTCACAAGTGACAGCACATGTGCTGTCTCTGGTGAGGCCTAAACACAGTGAACAGGAATCCAGACACAAGTGATTACTAGAAGCTGAGATTAACTCAGACATTACATTGCTGCCTTTGTGACTTTCGCAAAGTTAGAATGGTATGCTCTGACACTGCTTTGGAGTTTGCTAATCCTCAGGGTACTAATGAGGTCCAACAAGTCTTTGATTGTTTGTGTTTTCCATCCCAGGGAACCTGGAATGGTAGTTCAGTCTCAGCTGTCCTTTGTGAGGTGTGCCATGACTGATCTGTGTATAGCTGGTTCCTGTCTGCAGTGGCACAGAAAAGCTTCAAAACTAGCCACCCAATTCAAATATCTTACCCATCACTTTTTTGCTGTTTAGAGAAGCCTTCGCATGGCAAGGACACATGTGTTGTCCTCTACCTTTTAATTTCCTCCTCAATAAACTCAAGGATCTGCGAGTCCACTGAGGGTGGTCAATTGTTTTCTCTGACATTGCACATCAGCTAACTATGCTCTGCTGTCCTTTTGAATCAGGCTATTGGGAAACCGATGGTTAGTGGGGTTAAAAAATAGTCCTTCAAGGTAAAAGGCACTCAGTTTCCACTTAACAAGTGAGCTACCTGTCATCTATGTTGTGTGTTTGGATTCATAAGTGGGGTATATTAAAACAACACAGGACACTTTGAGAGTTAGAGGAGAGATTAAGGACCAACAAGCTAACCATATGAATAAAACACAATAATGCTCGTGGACCAAGAGATTTTTTTTTTTTAAAAAGCAGGGTTCTAAACGTTTCTCTGTCACTAAAACCCTCCCTCCCCCTCCCACTTTTTTGATAAGCACTTCTTCCTTTAGGCGTATGTATGGGGAACATGACTGTGCTGTTTTCTCCAAGTTTTGGAAGAAATAAGTTACTTACCTGCAAGAATTATTTGCAGCATGCCCATTCACATGCTGTCCAAAGATCACGATCTTGAGGAGGCCAGTGAAAGCACAACTAATTTTCATCCTAAAATAATATTTTGCTTTGGATATAGGTGTGTTTGAAATCAGTTGAATTTGGATGGTTTTGTTTAAAACATTGCTTGTGTCTGGGTTGTAGTTGTGTCTGCAGTGAGGGCAGAGATGTAGAACAAAATAAAGTGATGTACACCACTACAGCCCTAAATTAAAAAAAAACATTTGTAACTAATGGAAATATATTAAATAGAATTAAAATTATTTTCTGCAGTTTCAATAAAAAAATATTTTCTCACCTAAAGAAGAAAATCTTTTTTCTTAAGCATTAATAATTATTAAATGTGATGTACAGAATTAGTTACAATTATTTGGTCATATTTTAATAAAAATTCTTGTTACATTATTTATGCATTCAAAATAGTGTATTAAAATATGTTATTATTAAAAGATAAATATGTACTATTTTTATATATTTTTTACCATTCAATATTATGTTTTATATTTTGAACTATCTGAAATAATTTGATTTCATTTAATATCATTTCCTATGTGATTTTATTTTAATTCCCTACCTCTATTTTTTATGCTGGGTGTAGCAGTACAGTAATTTTTGTTTTGTAATATTTTTCACTCAAAGTTTGTAAATAAGCAGAAAGTAGTAAACATACTCAAAAGTGTAAATTAATCAAAAGTGTAAGGGGGTCGCGGTTTTGATTAGATCTGGGCTAGGTGGCTCTATTAAGTCTACATCAACAGATCAATCTGGGAGGTGGATTTTGGTACAGGGGGTTATTGCGGGGGTCGAACTCGCTATTGTATCTTATTACGGTCCCAACTTAGATGACCCAGCTTGCCTCCTTAAAGTGCAGACCAAACTGGTAGAAGTCACCACCCCAATAATAATTTGGGGTGATTTCAACGTCCTCCTTAACCCATCTAAAGACAGGTCAAACCATAGCCGACATGTGGCTGCGCCTCGCACACGTAAGGCAATGTCTAATATGATGCATGAGCTCGGGTTGGTGGATGTTTGGAGGTCCAAGAGGGGCAGTTGTCCAGGTTTTACTTTTTTTAGTAAAAAGTACGGCCATTCTTCGAGAATAGACTACATTCTTGCTGATTTGTGTGGTTTGGAGCACTTGGTGGATGTCTCCATTCTTACATCTATCATATGCGATCATGCTCCAATAAGTTTCTTCTATTTAAGCGGTAAACCTAAACCTCCTTCCAGGTTGACATTAAAAAGGGCCATTTTGTCAAACCAGGAATTAATCAGTGTCATTAAAACATCAACTGTAGAGTACTTTACTGAAAATATACGGTCAACATCCCTTGATTTTGTTTGGGATGCATTCAAGGCCCATATTTGTGGTGTGTTACATAGCTGGATATGCTCCAAAAACAAGGAAGAGTTGCGAGAATTTCAAGAGGTGGAGAATGAGATATCAAGAATAGAAAAAGTCAGGTTGAGTGGTCCACCTGAAGACCAGCCACAAATTTTTAGAGACCTGGAGAGCCTTCGTTTGGACTACAGAGCTACATAAGTTCATAAAATTAGGGCTCAGTGGGCAGCCCACAAAATGGTAAACTACGAATATGGGGAAAAGGCAGGAGCTACCCTAGCATGGAAGATTAAAACAGATAGAGCAAAGAATAACATCAATACGTTAATTGTAGATGAGACTGGTGTGACCTCATGCGATCAGGAGGACATGCAGAGGTGCCTTCTATCCCTATTTTCAAAGCTCTATAAAGAAGAGGCAGTACCTACTACTGAATTAATCCAAGATTGGTTAAAAAGTAAAGCTCTATCTACATTGACAAAAGAGAGCCGGGACATATTAGAAGGCCCCATCTCAGAAGAAGAAGCCAAGAGCAATATAAAAAGAATCAAGAATAATAAAGCCGCGGGAACAGACGCCCTCCCTGGTGAAGTGTATAAGACCTTGGAGGACGTGATAGCGCCTAGACTCTGTGGGCTGTTTAAGTATATATATAGCTCTGAAGGCAGGATTCCGCCATCATGGAGGGAAGCTATAATAGTGTTAATTTTGAAGCCCATAAAAGACCCGCTTAGAGCTGACTCTTATAGACCGATCTCCCTGCTAAATGCAGATTATAAGATCTTTACTAGCATTTTGGCAGGGAGGTTGGTCAAGGTCGCTCCCCAGTTGATCAATGTAGATCAAAAGGGCTTCATGCCGGGAAGATATATTCAAGAACAAACCTTGCAACTAATAGGCTGTATCGATCTGGCCGTGGCACGGTCGAAACCCTTGGCTGTGGCTGCTTTCGACGCCGCCAAGGCGTTCGACCGCGTTAATTGGATGTACCTTTGGGAGACCTTAAGGGCGATGGGGTTTGGTCCATTATTTATAGATACTCTTACTAGGTGTTATGAGGGGGCTTCTGCTGTTATTCTCCTCAATGGCTTATTGACACCACGCTTCAGCATACAAAGGGGAACACGGCAGGGGTGTCCTATTTCACCCCTGTTGTTTAACATCTATATCGCACCCCTCCCTCAAGCCCTGAGACTTGATGTACAAATTACTCCTTTTCAGGTCTCTGATTACAACTGTAAGTTGGCCCTATATGCAGATGACCTGTTGGTCTATACTAATGACTACCCTGGGTGCTTCCCAGGGTAGAGAATACCCTGAACGAGTTTGGTCTGCTTTCTGGATACTCAGTCAATCCTTCTAAGACCGAGGTAATGTGCTGGGGTGTCGAAGGCTGGGCGGGGCGATGCTGTGGGTAGTTCAGGTACTTGGGAATCACTATAGTACAAGACCTAGCAGATATCCCTGCGTTTAACTTGAGGAAAGTGTCCAACGAAATTGACCACCTTTTCCTGAGATGGCAGAATCTTCCCCTTACTATCTACGGCAGGGTAAACCTGGTTAAAATGGTCATCCTGCCCAAGGTGATGTATCTGTTTAGTACCATCCCCCTAGGCTTCTGCGGCAAACTTCTGGGTAAAATTCAAAGCAAAATAGGGAGCTTCATATGGTCTAATAAAAATTCGAGGCTATCCTGGAAGAAGTTAAAACGGAGGCTACTGAAGGGTGGTCTTGCTCTTCCAGATGTATTTCTATACACCCTTGCGTTTCAGTTAAAAAAATATTCGTTGCTTACTCTCTAGCCCTGCTGAAACCAACTGGGGGAAGATCCTGAGTGCCATGGCCAATCTTGAGGGAGGTGGCACTGGATTTCTGTATACATTTGGGCTGTTCCAGGTTTTTCAAAAAGGTTTGTTTAAAAGTTATAAGACCTGCACTTGATGTATGGCAAAATGTTAAAGTGAGATGGGGAATAAAATATTACTCCGACTTTGCCCCAATTTGGGACTCTACGGGTCTTCCCGTTTGCTTAAAAGACAACTTAGCCATCCCTATTAAAAGGGCGGCAATTATGATCTGGTCTGATTTAATATCCACGGACGGTGTACACCCCTGGGCAGTGTTACGAGCTAAAATAGGTGATTCTTTGTCCCACTTTAAATATTTGCAAAAACGTTCCTGGTCCTCAGCTGAGAAGGATCATATTAGTGGAAACTGGGAGGTTGAACAAATATTTCAATATGTAAATCCTAGAAAGAAGGAGGTAGGGTTATGGTACAGGTGTCTCTTGGATGCGGAGGATGCAGAGCTCCCCCCCCCCATACACAGTATGGAATTCATCTGTCCTGGAAGATGCATCTGTTACTCTTTATTTTCCGTCTCACCAAAACCTATACAAATTTGTTAAGCCAGCCTCCTTAAAAAAAGAACCACTTTTATGCAATCAATAGATTATATTATACGCCCAAAAAATTAGCAAAATGTATTCCAAATTCATCTCCCAAGTATCCAAGGTGTGGTCTGCTGGAGGCGGATGATTTACATATGTTTTATGATTGTGTTCACTTGAGAGACTTTGGGCAGAATGTGGAGAAGACATTGGAGGGAATCCTTAAATTGGAGCTGAATCTCAACCTTGCACTAGTCGTTTTTGGCATTGATAATAACCTCACAAGTCGACTTTCTAATAAATCCTTGGGTTTACTTCTTTGTTTGATTTTAATAGCCCGTAGGGAGATCTGTAAGTTCTGGAAAGATCCCAGACCACCAAATTATGAGAACTGGTTGGGAGTTGCATTTTGTATGGCGAGATTGGATCAAGGTGGGGAAAATATTTGGCCACCACTTATTTCTTGGGGTGCGGAAATGATGTTGGTCTAAACCCCCAGTTGTCCAATGACTACACCAACCTTCGTACGAAAAAAGCTGGCCTTGTCGGCCTAAAGTGAATGCAAGAACATGGACCAAGGGCGCCCAGGTACGAAGGGGCCTTCATTGTGAAAATTGCAGACGCTTAAGGTGGAATGAGGACAAAAAAAAAAAGTAAATTGCCTTTATGAATCAGGTCCAAACTTTTCAGATATAGATCTAACAATCAATCTAGAAGTTAAGCAGCTTTCGCTGATCTAGTTCCCCATCACTGCAGATTATGTATTTTTCCTTGTTATGATACGCACTGAGGAAGAAAACACAAAAACATACATTGTTTGCTAAAATCAAAAGAATGTAATAGTTCCCTGAATAGAGACAGTGGAAGGATACAAGTCATCCAATTAAAAGGATGTTAAAGAAAATTTGCTCCAAGAGGATAAACACAAGAAGAGAAGGGAAATACACTAATTAAGAAGCAAGGTTGCCAACCCTCTCCATGATGCTGAAATATTTTTCTCATTCAAGATAAACATGATAACTCATTGCACCCCTTAGCTAACTATCTATTTTGCTAAAATGGAATGCTGTGTTGAGGAGCACATACATTTTCAGTTTAGATTGTGGATAAACATATACATTGAGAATAATCATATAGCACTGAGAAAAGCGGGAGAAACTTGTCTGTCTCCCCAAATATATCATCTCTGATAACACATTTCCATTCAGGTCAATCCTCCCATTATCTTTTTTAACCAGAATTGATTTAGCAAAAAGCATCACTAAGAATACATGAACATTACAAACATGTGGTATAGAAAGCAAATATAAACTAAATTGATAAAAAATTATGTAACAGTCGCTCATAATGCAATGACGGTGTCAGAGTGTTTGATGATATTAGATTCAGAAGCACACACACGGGTATCGAACAAAATGTTCTTTTACTCCCTATAGAATTACTCCCTACAGAATTTTAGCAAATAGCATAATGATTATACATACCTCTGGTGCCTGATTATCCACAGGTAAGATGGTGATATCGAAACAGATCCCAGAGAGTGTCCCTCCATGCTGGTTGCTGACAGAGAAAATAAACTTGATGTTTTGAATTTCAGGACCTACATCCTGTATCGGGGGCATGTAGGCAATCTTCATATAATTCACAGCATGCTGCAAAAAAGTATTATAACTCAAAACATTGAATCAATAATATTTTCACGTTCAAACAGAAAAACAAATTAGTCAAATAAACGTTCACAACCAATATTTTTGGAGGAAAGTCAGATTTGGGGAAATGAGAAAGTCAGGAAGTTATTTAGCCTTTGATAGACTCGATGACTACCCAAAATAGTCACTTTCTAAATTGTATGGATAGCATATCCAACAAAATCTAAACAAGCACCTAAATTACTAGCAGATCAAAAATATCTAAATGTGTATTGAAAAAATGTACTGACAGTACTTTTAAAAATGTTTATGAGAAAAACTAAGAAGAAATGTACAATTGGATATAATGCAAAGCTACTTTAAAACATATGAAAACATAAGAAACACATTCCAGAATTAAAGAAAGTATAAGAAGGAAAACTGACATTATATTAGTTTGTCACCTTGTAAGAAATTAGATACCTTACGGCAGATTTTCATATTCTTGCTTTTTGGGACGAGTAAAGTTTGTAAGCTACTGCATAAATCGCTGTCCCTGTTTTAACGAGGATTGTTTAGCGATACAAAACGAAACAAAACATACAGAAGGCACAGGCAAAGAATATATTTTCTGGCCTTAGAATTTACCGAATGCCAATGAGAATTGTGTGAAATATTTCTGCCAGAAAATTACAAAACATAGAATGCTTTACTACTTTTCTCTTAGTCGGACACATACTGTCACACCTTTCGATATTGAGTTAAGCCTGTTTTCAAAAGCTAGGATACATTATATGTATGTTTTTAACTTTTCAGAATATTCCTTAAAAAATGAAATAAAATTATATTTCAAAATACTAGAAACATAGAATTGGTAACTGATTCATCATTTTACTTTCATCAAACTTTGGAAACCATATTTGTGATGCCTTTGTTGAGCCTAGGAAACATAGCAGTTGAGGCTGGTTGACCTCTATGTTGCAGTCATTTACATAGTTTTAATCACATTTCAGGGACACATGAACAAAAATAGGAGACAAACACAAAAGACAAGCACCTCAATAAGCCTCTTGAGGAAGTATGGTTTAAGTTGAATCCTGGGTAGTGCTCTGACAGTTAAAGAGAGACAACAGGAGGAATGGTGATGTTAAGAGGATGTCAAGGTTAGCTAGGTATCAATAGAGCAAAATAATCCCTGCAAAATTCCATCAAATTGCATGAGAACCTTGCAGGTAGATGATCTATTCGGCTACTGCAGAACAGTAACCCCGGGTACATAGCATGTCATCCAAGTCATGTAAACAGTGGGCTCTGCCAACAGGAAGTCCAGTCCGTGGAGACCGCTGCTCAGCTGCATCAAGAAGGCAGCACCACTCCTACATGGGGAGAGAGGCCCACTAATTCCTCTCAGGGTGTCATACAGATTGCAATGGAATGTAAAGGGAAGAGGAGCCCATCTAGCCTTTTGCAGTTCTAAATCTGCCCAGCTTTCTGGAAGGACTCCTGAGCTCGCATAGAGAACTGTAGGGTGTAAACTTGCCAACCCCCAGAGGGGATGCTCAAGAAGCCAACTCTGTTGGCTGAAGGGACCACACAGTTCCTATCTCCAGAGTTTTGCCATTTCTGCTTGGCACTGCAGAAGATCACCAGTTATGAATAGCACAGATGGGCATTAAAATGAAGCACTAGACATGGTCGGGTTAGTACAGGACTGCTTTTTGTATCCCATTCCTTGAACATTCTGGGCCTCATTTAAGAAAAGTGTTGCATCGCTGGGGAAATACAGCGATGCAACACTCTTCATAGTGCCATCCTTGTGACACCATGGCTGCACCGTATTTACACTAAGGCGCAGCATGTAGACAGAATTGCACGTATACATCAGGAATCCTGACGTATCTGGTGGCACAGTAATGATGCATTGCTGGTGTGTGGTGGTAAAAGGACGCAACTCCAATAATGTGTCATTACACATGGGGCGAGTCCCATGTAAAAGGCCCTGCGTCACTCTTTACATCTTCTTGAATCAGGCGTAAGGATTGTGATGGAGTCAAGTTGTAGGAGAGGTGCAGTGAAATCTCATAGATTTTACTGTGCCACTCCTACAAGGCTTTTTTACATGGAAACGTCCACCCTGCATGCATTATACCTGTATAATATAGTGCAGGGCTTTACAAAGTAATGCATCTGCCTAGATGAGTCACTCTCAGGGCTGGGCTGGCCGTAGCAGGCACCAAGCATTTCCCGGGTGGGCCACCTGGGTGGGGGCCGCTTCTAGGCCCCTGGGGGCCGATTTTGTTACAGGGCCATTTTTGCAGGATAGCTGCAATATCGGCCGCTGTAACAAAATCACCAAAACCCGGCCGTGGCAAAGAGCTCGGCCGCAACCCCAACCCCCAGGGGCCTGCCGAGCACTTTGCCAGGGCTGGTTTTGGTTCCCAGTCCGGCCCTGGTCACTTTGTAAATACGGCGCAGTGTGCCGCATTGCTTATACCGCCACGGCGTCACAAAAAAGTGATATATAAGGGCCTCAGAGGTAAAATGTGCCATATGCAATAGCAGACAAAATGTGCTAAACCAATAGCCCCTATTTCGGCTTTCTTCGAAAAGTTGTAGAATATGACCATTTAAAACAGGGCAAAATTGGTTTGGTACCTGGCTTTGGCCAGGTGCTAAACTGTGCGCAACGCTGCACTTTGACGTGTCCTCTTCCATTTGACTGCATTCAGTGTAAACTTGCATTGGGTTTTTTGTGAATGTTACCCAGCATTCAGGTTGGTTTTAACACTGGCAGTTTCTTAAAATCAGCAGTTTTTAAACGTTAATGTTTGTCTTTTTGAATGGCCATTTTATCTTGTGCTTTTTCCAGCGTTTAACTTTATTGTGTCTGTTTTGCTTTTATGAATGTTCCTTAATCGAATAAAGCTTTGTTGAATTGAATTGAAAGTGACTTTCGCCTTAATGTCAATGTGCAAAAATAATAACTACTTTTTCCTCTATTATACTATACCTGAGTGAAGGTCCTAAGCGTGGTGGCAGCAGGGTTCTTCATTAATTTGGGTACGCTGTCTACAAAAACTATCTTACCAGCATCTGAAAGACTATGCAAAGAGAATGTATTACAGCATAACTGGTTAACAGAACTCTTTAGAAAAAATCTATGTTATCTACTGCTTCAAATTAATTCACATCATCAACAAAGTTGCATTGTGTTCTGTTTATTTGAAGTGTTATCACCCACAAAATTATCCCCCTGTATAATAAAAACATGAGAAAATTTATTTGTAGGTTATATTATAAACCCTAACCCCCAGATGCATCAAAGTTATGTTTTGCGAGTCCTTAATAGCGAATTTTAAGGATTCGCTATTAAAGACTCGCAAAACGGGATGCGTGTAGGAATCGCAATGTTATTTGCGATTCCTACTGATTCCTTATTTGCGATTCGCTAATTGCTAATCGCAAATAAGGAATGGCTTTCCCATTCATTCCTATGGACCTAAAGGCCCATAGGAATGAATGGGGAGTCATTCCTTATTTAGCAATTAGCGAATCGCAAATGTGCCGCAATTTCAAGGGGATACAAAAGGAGATGATGGATGGAGCGTTTGAACAAATCAAACACTCACCCCCAGTCAACTGATCTGGGTTTAATCCATCACCAGAGGCACAGGGTCAAGGCTGATTTGCATATGGCCATGTCTGACCTGGGGTGGTGTGGAGTGCAAAAAAACGATGGACGTGAGTCCCATGCTCTCCACACCACTGGAGTCAAGCTATCCAGGCTGATGAAGGCTGATAGCCAGAAACCGGTCCTTGGATGCTTGATTCCGGTCCAGGAAAGACATGGCTTGGCAGTTCGGACTGGACTGTTCCCATGAGGCACAGGGTCAAGGCTGATTTGCATATGGCCATGTCTGACCTGGGGTGGTGTGGAGTGCAAAAAAACGATGGATTTAGGCCCAGATCTCTGTACTGGGGTGAATGTATGACATTGTTCTGCATTCTGTCCATCAATTGTTGTTTTTGCATTTGTCACCCCGAGTGGGATGGGTATGCTCAGACGTGAGTCCATGCTCTCCACACCACTGGAGTCAAGCTATCCAGGCTGATGAAGGCTGGTAGCCAGAAACCGGTCCTTGGATGCTTGATTCCGGTCCAGGAAAGACATGGCTTGGCAGTTCGGACTGGACTGTTCCCATGAGGCACAGGGTCAAGGCTGATTTGCATATGGCCATGTCTGACCTGGGGTGGTGTGGAGTGCAAAAAAACGATGGATTTAGGCCCAGATCTCTGTACTGGGGTGAATGTATGACATTGTTCTGCATTCTGTCCATCAATTGTTGTTTTTGCAATTTCAAGGGTGCCAGGGTGTCCAAAGGACACCCTGTTGCACCCATGAAATGGTAATGTTCACTGTGCAATATACAACTTAGAAAAATGCACTAAAGTGCATATTTTTAAGTGTTTGCTATTCACCACGTAGTTTGACTTCGCGGTAAATAGCGACCCCAGATTGCGAATTCGCAATTTTGGAATGGTTCATGCATTGCATTTAAGGAATCGCAAATTGCGATTCCTTAAATGCAATCACAATTTGAGAACTCACAATTATTTGCGAATTCTTAAATTGCGAGTGCATGAACCCTTGATGCATCGGAAAGTTTACCCTGTGGGTTAAAGTATAACACGCGAATCCATTAAAACAAAAACGGCCTGGTAGAGCGTTGTAAGTCAATGTCTTCCACAATGTATCCCACACAACGCGATTGAATGCTTTTTCAGCGCCTAATAGGAACATCCCAAGGTTAAGAGAAGTCCTGTTAGCTATATTGAACGCTGTTATAGCTGTATTAACATGAGCGATAGTATATCTACCAATTATAAACCCATGTTGGTGATCAGATACAAGATCCGGCGTCTAAGGCACCAGCTTGTTAGCCAACACTTTGGCAAAGGTTTTAGCATCGGAATTAATGAGGGATATTGGGCAATAAGACCTGCAATTATCCACAGCTTTCCCTCTTTTAAGAAAAATAACAATATTGATCATATCCCAAGATTTAGGAGCTTCCATACATTCCCCAGTTTGGTGTATGACATCATGAAGTAGCAGAAGAATAGAACTTTTAAAGGTTTTATAAAATTCTATTAGCAGAGTATCATCCCCAGCAGCCTTGCCACAAGGCAGCACAGCTATAGCAGATGTATTTCATCTTCAGTAATATCTTGTTGAAGACAGTCAGCTGTCTCCAAACTCAGAGAGTGGGGATAACCTAATTGTAAGAATTATCCCAGCGCAATTTCATCCACGTCACCGCGCTGAGTGTAAAGCTCCGTGCAGAATTGGGTCAACTATGTACCTTGCGCGCGCTGCATCGCCAACTGGGCGATGCAGCGCGTGCAATGTAAATGTTTTTATTTATTTATTACTTACCTTACTCCTGTCTGTCATATGTCAGACTCCACTACCCCCCACGCGCCCCCTCCCCATCCCACTCCGCAGAACTCCCTCGGTGAGCCGCCACTATCTTCACGCGCATATACCAAAAGGAGTTATATTGTGCAAAGAGTCCAGGGGTTCCCTTATGAGTGGACAGGGGCTTGCTTTAGCAATCCTAAGGTGCTATTCTAGGTGTAGTTGGGCCGCCTTAGGCTTTTCAAAGAGGAGTGTTAGACATTCGCGTATACACGCAATATTTAATAAATGATGCAATAAGGAGATCCACACAAATTTATAAAACTAACACGTACCTTTATATACGGTTAGGCACCAGAATCAATTTGATCAGTTCAGTACTTTTTCAAAAGAAATACATTTGCGTATAAAAAGTCAAAAGTGCATTTTCCATAAGCTGCAATGTTATTCTATGGGAAGAAAAACACGAAGAGCATTCAGGTAGAGGAGAGCGACTTACGAGACCAAGCTCTGGGGCTTAAGGTGAGTGTTGGGCAGGGTCCAAAGCAGCACCAACAGGTCACCTCCAGTGCAATGTTAGTCAAAGGGGGGTGGTTCTGCGGTAAAAGAAGCTTCAGGTTGCGCCTGGCAGGCCAGTCAGGCTGAACCAACAGGAGTCTTGAGATGCTAAAGGTCATGGGGACACCGGTGGTCCTCTCCTCCTTGGGCTCGGGAGGCCAGGTGCAGAGAGTGTTTGAGGTGTGGGGTTTCTTTGTCCAGAAGCATTCGCAGTTGAGGGGACCTGCAACCTGATGCTGCAGATGATGGTGGGGAGTTCCCTAAGTGGGATTTGTCTCCTGAGGGTTTGGGGACCACGCAGACACCATTGGTCCACTTAGACTCGGGCTGGGGGGCTCGTTGTAGTGGTGCTTGGCGGCTTCAGATTTTGGCAGATCTGGCAGATCTGGAGTCCTCACAGTTCTTCTTGGATGTAGGGGAGCAGTTCTGCTGGTCCACAGGAGTTCCTGAGTCTTTATTGAAGACAGGCCATTCTCTCAGGCGTTGGAGGCACAAAAACTGCAAGATGAGACGTCTTTGGTGAGGTTTGAGGGGCAACAGCCGACATGCCAGCAGGGCTGGTGCCAAGTCAGTTGCTCTTCTTCAGTTTTCTGCTTTCGCAGCTCTGCTGTGTCCTTATTCTTCATAGGTCACCAGGCTCTGCCCTTCAGGTGCCCGGGACTCCCCTAAATGCTGAATTTACAGGCATTAGGGAATGGTATGGTAGTAGCCAATAGAATATCTACCCCTGGGGTCACTACCCAACCTATAAAACCACTTCCTGTGGGAAGTCAGCATATCCCTGTCACAGAGTTCCTAAGATTGCCATCACCAAAATAGCTAACTCTGAAAAGTCACATCCACATCAGGTAGCCCACCTTATGGGTTATACTAGCCTGAGGGCGGGCACATCTATCTAACTAGCTAATTTTCCCACCTGTCCAGGTGCCAGAGGGCTCTGGACAAAGGGGGTCGACTTCCTCTCCTGTGAGAGAAGCCAGATTCGCATACCAAAGCATTGAAATGCTAATCTGCAAGTCATTCTGTAGGATGGGGTGTAAAAAAACACTGCCCGAGCAGGCTTTGTTTCTGGCCTCTGAGAGCAAAGGCCCTCACTCTTGTGTGTCAGAAACTTGTAACTGGTGGCAGGCTGGCTAAAACCAGTCATTCAGCACACCAGTGGTTGGTAGGTTTCCTATGGGTGCATGTATTAATAAATCCAATAGTGGAATCTGTGTGGGATTATTGATATATGTTTGATATCAAACATCTCTAGTTTTAGTGAAGCCATCATGTAGCTGGGGATTTCTGTTTTGACCAGTGTCCAGCACCTGTATTTTAAATGGCTCCCCTGTTCAGTTGTACTGGCAGAAATTGAAGCCGGCCAGCACAGGGTCATATCTGCTCATGCCGATATGTCCATGTAATATTATGCACACTGCCTTAGGTATTTAAGGCCTGCTTTAGGGTTGACTTACAAATATTACAGACATTTGCAAGTTGTTTTTCTTTAGGGAAGTCTTTCAAGTCACAAGGTTTCAGTGACTCCTCTGGCCATGGATGCGCAGGGGCCCAGACTCCATTATTGAATTGTCTTTCACCCAACGGGGTTAAGAGGAGGAATTGAGTAGTGAATAGGAAAATAATAGCATCCATGCGTGTTGACACAGAATAATATTAAAGTGGAGGAAATGTGTAAGAAACACTGACTTCTAGGGATGAGGACGGTAAGTAAAATAATCCATTAATTTCATGTGTGGCTGTAGATTCACATGCTGTTCATCAACTGTAAAGCAGTACTCCCCTAAGTAGTGATTAGCCAGTGGATGGTGCAGAGGACTGGATCCAGGCTGTAGGACAGTTAGACCAACTCATGGGTGCTGTCTTGTAAGGATGTTCGCACAGCAATGTTTTGTAAATGTGTGTGGAGTGCAGCATGTGGCAATTTTGCAAATATCCGCTATGGGTATTTTAGGAAGCTGGCTTTCTATGTAGTTTACCAAAATCAGGTACACTATGTAGAAAGTACAGAAGAGCCTTATTGGCTTGCAGGGCTTAAATTAATAAGCCCAAATGCTCTCTTTGGTGATAGTGTTGGGAAGCAGTTTGGGCTTATCAGAGGGTAGTGTTAAGCATTTGTTGTACAAACAGAGTCAATAAATGAGACACACACTCAAGAAGAAACTCAAGACCAATTTAGAAAAATGAATTTTTATATAATTTTAGACACCAAGATTATCGTAATCAGATAAGTACTTTATACGTTATAACATTTTAAAGTAAATACAGGAGAAAATAAAAAGCCTCAAAAGCTGTCATGTTATCCTATGAGATAAATATACACTGCATAGGTACACTTACAGACGTCTTACAGAACTGTTCTTCTGGACTTAAGGTAAGGAGG
The DNA here is from genome assembly GCF_964261635.1 of Lissotriton helveticus. Taxonomy (NCBI): domain Eukaryota; kingdom Metazoa; phylum Chordata; class Amphibia; order Caudata; family Salamandridae; genus Lissotriton; species Lissotriton helveticus. The sequence continues at coordinate 1,098,232,363 of NC_136059.1, forward strand.
GGCCAAGGTCCAAGAAAGCAACAAGAGTTTAACTTTACCTGCCCTTGGGTGTCCGGGTGCAGATGTGAATTATGTAGAAGTAGCCTCGAACGCTACCCATTAAAGTCAATGGGAAAAGTACCTGTAAGAAAAAGTCTGTAAGTGGGAACTCGGGGACCAGTTCTGCAGAACCCAATGGTAGGCTCAGCTCCTGAGGATCTCAGGGCCACAGAGACACCATGCTGGGCTGGAGAGCTTGGGTGCAGAGGTGTTTTGTTGGGTGGGTCAGTGATTTGAAGGCTCTCACGGTTCTTGTGTACCTGCAGAAGAGGGACAAGAAACACAGCAGGGCCACACTCGATGTGGAGCTGACCTCTCTTGGAGTCCCTCAATGTTCAGGTACGTATTGGAGGCAGTTGTGTTCCGACAGAAATTAAACAAACCTTGGTGCTTGCAACTGACTCCCGTACCGCAAGTATTGGTGCAGGGTGGCTCCTAGGGGTCCTGACATCTCCAAACGTGGCTGGGAGACTGATCTGACTTTCTGGAGATTGAAGCCCTCTTGCTGTGGTGCTGCTACCTCAGTGGGCCCAGGGGTTGACAGAACGATGCACCGGGCAGCTGCAGTCAATGCCTGCTGGTGAGTGGGAGTCGCTCCTTCACTCCAAGGGAGACGTTGCTCGGTCAAAGAAGTGCTTGGAAGACCTCCAAGGGTTTTGGGAGGCTGTTCTGCTTCTGGATGACTCGGTATCCATGATGGTTGGGAATGCAGCAGTTAGGCAGGGTTTTGCGCCAAGGTAGAGGCTGGTCCACAGTTCTCACATCTTCAGCTCTTCTTTGTCCTTCTTCTTCTTAAGACAGATGAATCTGAGTTCCTGGTATTAAGGGGCCACCTAAAAACTAACGTTAAGGGTGTTAAGGGGAGTGAAGCGTAGTAGCCAATGGGCTACTTACCCCTGGGGTCACTACACCCCCATATGACTACTTCCTGTGGGAAGTGGGCATAAACCTGTCCCCGAGTTCCTAATTCCACCACAAAAAGATGTTGGGACCTTTCTTTCATGGAGCACATCAGGTAACTCACTTTAGGGCTGGTTCTAGCCTTGTGGTGTAACACGTCTACTGCATTGCTAATTTCAAGCGAGTCCTGGTGTCAACTTGGCCTCAGGGCAGGTGGTGGTATCTCCCAGATCTGGGGGAAGCTGAGGTTGCATATTAAAGATGGCAGGGCTTTGAAGCTCTGGCATTGATATGCTAAATCGCTAGCCATCCTACTAGATAAGGTGTGAACTCCTTCCTCCGGAGCAGACATTGTTTCTGGCCCCAGTGAGAGCAACTCTCACCTGCAGGGAGTCAGAAAAGTCTGTGGTGGCAGGCTGGTCAATACCAGTCAGCCAGAACACTAGATCCAGGTAGGTTTTTCAGGGGGCACCTCTAAGGTGCCCTCTGGGTGCAAGTCATAATAAATATAGGACTTGCAACAGTACAGATTTATTAAAACAAGGTGTTTGATATCAAACACCATAGATTTCAGTAAAGCCATCATGACCAGTGTCCAGTGCATATACTTAAGATGACTTCCCTGTTCACTTGTGCCATCTAGTAATTAAAATAGACAGCGCAGGGACATAGCTGCTAATGCAGAAATGGCCTCACGTGTAATATAATACATCCTGCCTTAAAGCTACAAGGCCTGCTGTAGGGGTGATTTACATATATTGCAATGACTTTGGCCTGGGATACAGTGAGTGTGCCATATCATGTTTTCATTATGGTTTGCACCATGACAAGCAGCCTGTAATGGCAGCCTGCATGCAACCCGTACGGGAGTCTCTTAGGCTGGCATAATACATGCTGCACCTTTTAGGGACTCTCTTTAGTACCCATGCCCTTACTACTGACTTGCAGGGGTGCTAAAGGGTGTGCCAATTGTGTTACAATTAGACCATATTACCTTGTTTTTAGAGAGAGAGCACTGGCACTGGGGCCTGGTTAGCAGGGTCCCAGTGCACATCAGTTGAAACACATCAGTATCAGTGGCAAAAAGTGTGGGTGATCATGACAAAAAGGGGCACTTTCCTACAGGTATGTTCAGCAGTAAAGCCATAGTAGCACCCTGTGTGTGTGCAGTGTGGTCTGGGGTTGGAATGTAGGGTTCTTTAAGCTTAGAGTAACAAGTTTGGACACATTTGACAATCCATCTGGTGATCCCTACCTTAAAAATGGCATGGCCCTTATAAGACTGTGAAAAGTATGCAGATAGTAGTTGTGTTTTACTGAAGGATTTGGTCCTATCTATAAGTACGTAAGAGTACGTTTAACGTTAAGTGTGTGGATCTCTCTTTTGGTTACCAAGTCAGGTTATGCAAAGAAGACTGGGAGCTCGACTGTCTGAACAAGGTGGAATGGGGAGACCACCTTAGGAAATAATTTAGAATTGGTTCTAAGAACCACTGTGTCATTGTGGACATGAAAGAAATGTTCCTGCAGTGTGAGGGCCTGTAGTTTGCCGATACACTGAAAAGACTGGATGCCAGGAGGAAGGCAACATTCCAAAAAAGAAACTGCAAAAGGCATGAATGCAGTGGCTTGAAAGGGGGCCCTCTAAGTCTGGTAAGGACTATAATAAGATTCCAGACTGATGATGGAAGCACCCTTAGTGGATTAACACATCTGAGGCCCTCCATAAACACTTTAACTACAGTGATTTTGAAGAGGAGAGTGTGTTCCCTGTCCTGCATATATACCACAGTGGCCATAGGGATAGCGTAATTGTGTAGGCTAACCCTGACTTTTACAAGTGTAGGAGGTGAGAATTAATGTATTGTACCTTAGGGCAAGAGGATTTATGTGGATTGGAGTACAATGGTGAACAGAAAACTTCCACTTAGCAGCATAGCAGGTGTGTGTAGTGAGCCTACAAGCTTTTCTGAGTATGTCAATGCACTTTGAGGTAAACCAAGTGCGAGAAAGTGCCATCTTTCATGCATGGTATGCCCCCACTTTTTGCTGAACTGCTGATGTACTTTGACTGAGTGTGCCCTTTGTTCCTGCCAATCAGGTACCCAGGGCCTGTGTTCCTTACCTAAAAACTGCATTGAAGCCTAAACCCAATTGGCTTCTCTGGCCACAGGTCAGCCCCTGGTAAATGGTACCCTAGGTACCCAGGGCACTGTGACCAGAGAAAGCCCCTAGGGGCTGCAGCACTTATTGTGCCACCCTTAGAGGCCCTGTACCCTGACACACACACACTGCCTTTGCAGGCTGAGAGTCTTGGTGCAGAACTAAACTGAGAGTCGACATGGCACACATCCCTGTGTGCCATGCCCACAAACACACTGCCCTGTCATACCTCAGTCACCCCTCTAGCTGGGTGCACTATGCCAGTGGTGTGGGCACAGGTGCATGAGCCCTGTGCCCCTACAGTACCCAGGACCATTCCTGGGCACTGTAAGTGCAGTGATGCCATTAACAGTATATGGTGTTGGGAGGTTGTCATTACGAACTCCACAGCACCATGATGGCCACACTGAAGACTGAGACGTTTGGTATCAAACTTCTCAGCACATTAAACTTACACTGAAGCCAGTGTGGGATTTAATGCCAAATGCACAACAGAGATGCCCCCTGAAACCTAACCAACTCCCAGTGTCCTGACTGCGTGTCTACCGAGGCTGCCACCACCAGACATGTTTCTGGACCCCTGGGTCAAGAGCTTGCCGCTCTCGGGGGCCTGAAACAATGCACATCCTGGGACGAGGTGCCAAGCCTCCTCCCCAGGATGGGCAGGGGAAGCTTCAAAGGCATGCCGCCTTTGTGAGCTTCTCCAGGCCACTTGCTGTACTCAGCAACTGCCCCCCACCAGTTCTCACCCCCACTCTGGCAAGAAGACAGGCAGGAAACCCTAAGCGAGGAAAGGGGGTGTGCCAGGCTCTTCCAACCCTACCCCTCATGGAGGAAGAGGCGAGGTGAAGCACAACTCCGGGCTCCCGCCATCTTGACGATGGGGAGCCCTACCCAATCAGAGATAGGCTCCTGCCCCCTCCCACTGGAGAGTGGCAGGATAGGGGGTGTACTCACCCCAGGACAGGGACCCATTGGTCCATGCCCTTGCCCTACCTGTAACACCCCTAAATTTAGTATTATGGGGCACCTCAAACCTTCCTTCCTCAGATCCCGATTTTGAAACAATAAGAAGAACAAGAAGAAAGAAGACCTGCTGTGCAGCTGCTAACAAGAGGATGACACGAACTGAATTGGCCCTAGCCCTACCACCCTTTTGATCCTTGAACCTGCTCCTGCTAAAACCCCTGCGTCTCCTGTGGTAAGCAACTCCAAAAAACCCTGGAGGACCTGACTGCCTTGCTCATCTAAAGACTGGGACGCTCATGAGCAGTGGTTCTGCTCAAACAGCAACAACCCATGCTGCCAGCCAGGAACCGTGAATCCAGCACACTGTGCACCCACCGAGCCCGGCCCGTGCCTGAGTGGACAAAGACCACGAGGACGTACCCCGGCGACTGTGACCCAGAATCCAGCACCCAAGGACCCTCCTCGATGCTCGTAACGACGCCTGCAGCCTCACAACAAGCGACCCCTCCAACTGCAACCAGCTGAGGGTAAGATTTCCCGACGCCAAAAGACACCCCTGTGCCCAACTCCTGGGTGTCTACCTATCTTCCAAGATCCCAACTTACCTCTCGAATTGGTGGTCGCACCTGAAGAATCTCTGTACCCGAGCCTGCAGCCTTTGTTCAACTTCCAGTTCTCCCATTGAAATACATTGGGCGCCAGGAGGTCCAAAAGCACCGTGCACCCAGCCGCCCGAGTGCCACTGGGAGTGCAGCATCTACCCTACTCTACTCCCCCACTTGCCTTGAGTAAGTGACCAGGAGCTCAGCTCCCTCAGCCGCGTGGCCTGCCTGCTAGCAGCCACCAACCTAAGGCCCTCTATCCTCAATAGGGTAACATTGCACCTACTCACTCTGCACCCGGCTACCCCTGTGCCGCTGAGGGCGTAACAACTGTACTTATCTGACCGTGGGAGACCCCTGAGTCTACCCCCAGAACCTTAACTCTGCCAGCCGAGTACTTACCCAAAGACCGATAACTTGATTTTCTTCATAGGGTAACATTGACTGGGTTTCACTCAGAATCTCTTCTAAGTGTCGAGTTTTGCACCTTTAAAATATTTACTAAAAATCAGCCGATCAACTAAAACAAAATTACTCCCCTGTTATCAAGAGAGTTCCCAGAGCTGTATCTTTGAGCCCAGCACTGAACCTGAAAAGTAATTATAACCATGATTTACTGTTAACTCAATTTTCCTCCATAGGAATACATTGCCTGTTTTTTGCCAGAATTTATTTTATGTCGATTTTCCAAACTTACAAATATTCCTTAAAAATCGCCTGTATAACAAAAACGATTTATTTCAACTGTTTACAGGAAATTCACTACGGCTGAATCCAGGATCCAGCCCTGAGTAAGAAAAACATCCATAAAGTGATTTTATTGCATATACTTAAAACTTCCCATTGAGCTTAATGTTATTTTGTGTTTAACTTGTGTTGCATATTGCAACAACTGTAACCATTGCACTCCAAAGTCTATTGCTATTTGAAAGTATTCAATTGCAACATCTCATTCTGAGAAAGTATTTATGGTACTTGTGGTTCTAAAATAAACAACTATATATTTTTATATACAAAACAATTGGCCTAGAGTTCAGTTCTTGAGTGTGTGAGACCATTTGCTGACTGAGTGTGTACAACAATTGCTTTACACTGTCCTCTGATACTGCCTTACTGCTCGACCAAGCTACCACTTTAGATAGTAAGGTTATATCTAACTTTAGCCTCTGCCATACCTCTGGGGACTGTGGACTCTGTGCACACCGTACCTTACTTTGGTCCTGTATATACAGAGCCACTTTCTTACACCAAGGTAAACAAACTGTAGGACCTCAGGAGGTAAATCGCCAGGGCAATGGACATTTCCAGAAGGGTTGAGAAACATGGGTATTTGGCCCACATTGGAGCCTCCAGGATGAGACCAGGGATGTTTGCCTCAGCTTCCTGACCAAGTACGGTATCAGTAGGAAGGGAGGAAAAGTGTATTCAAAGATCTCTGACCAGCTAATCCACAGAGCATTGCCAAAGGTCTGGGGGGAAATATGGTAGCGATTTCTGGGCATGTTCGTATATGTGGTGAAAAGGTCTATGTCTGACATGCCCCATCTCTGGAAGTAAAGGAGCAGGAATTGTGGGTGGAATTTCCATTCATGGGCTTGTTCTTGTATCCTGCTGAAAAGGTCTGAAAAGTCGTTGTCTACTCCCAAAAGATACTCTGCTAGGAGAAGAACTTGGTGATGGTTGCCCAGTGCCAGATTTGCTGTGATAAGACTGACAGCTACGGGGAATGGGTGTCTCCTTAATGTAAAACATGACAGTCATATTTTCTATCTGCATAAGGACTTCCTTGCCTTGAATATGTTGAATAAAGGCTTTGAGAGTTAGATAAATGACAACAGGTCCAAGTGGTTGATGAGGAGACCCTGTTGATGAGGTGGTCACAGACCTGGGACTGTCATGTGGTTGAGCCGACTAAAAATGCGTTCATGGTGATGATCATCTGCGGAACCAGGTTTGCAAAGGGCTTGCCCTGCAACAGATTGTTGCTGGTCCACCACTGCAGAGAGTGGTGGTACTGGCCCTAATCAACACTAGATCATCCAACTGACCCTCCGCTTGTGACCACTGGCTTGAGAGTATAACACTGAGTGGTCCCAGTATTTATAACATCAAGAGTGTTAGTGGTCAAGACAAATTGTCAAACCGATACTTAAGGCAAATCAAAACAGTACCGTGTTATTTAATCACACTGACATTGGTCACAGGTTATTCAAACAGAAAAAGGCATCATGAACATTAGATACACAATTGGCGACATTTTAGTGCCAATGGTGTGCCAGTGTATTTGAATCAAAAACAACATAAGAGTAGAAGTACGTAATATCTGTACTGTTATGCCATGTAAAATATAACTGCTCAGTAACTTAAGTGCTGTAGGTGAAGACTGGCATTGGACAGTTGTCGACGTGTCTACCCCCTTGACGGCGTAGGCCTCATCAAGAGCCTTACAGTTGGGGTCTTCCTCAGGACAGTGTGTGAGTGGAGTGGGGTTACGGGGCACCGTAAAATGGGGACTTTTTGGTCTCTCACACATCAATGGTGGGGACAAAAATGGCGGTCTAGTACCCAGGTCCCAGTGATTCCGGGTTTACCCCTTTTGTGTAACTCACTGGCTTGAGAGGCACTCCTAAAGCAGGTGCATATGACGCCTGGCTGTGTGGAGTATGGCAATACATGAAGCATCATTCCTAGCAGACTCATGAACTGGAGGTGGACAGAGTGGCTGAAAAAGATGTAGAAACTGTTACAATGCTTGCACCTTCTGAATGCCGGGAAAAGCTTTCCCCACGAATGACATGATGACTGACCCGAAGAAGAGTTGGGCTTGGAGTGGTTCCATTTGAGAATTTGTGGCCTTCACTGTGAACACTAGGCTGTGTAGGAAGGAGATTGTAGGATGTGGGCTAGACATGCCTGCCTGCTTGAGCTCTTGATTAGCCAGTCGTCTAGGGAGTGGAAGAGTGAGTTCTTCCCCACATAATGTGAGCAGCTAGCACCGCTAAACACTTGGCGAAGACCCTTGGAGCCATGGTGACAAGGCTAGCGCCTTGAACTGGTAGTGCTGACTGCTTACCATGCTGACCATTGCGATGGAGTATACTTACCGACAACATAGAAATCAGGACCTCAAACATGAGTGATAATTATGGTGTACAGTCACTACAATTACCATGGTTGCACTTGCAAAAAAAAAATAACACTATTGGCAAGCTACACATGTTTTCAAAGGAGGTGCTGATTAGATCTCTCTCCTAGTCCAGGGTACAATGTGCACTTCTGGAGAGACACTGGATGCTGGTGGACGGTGCGCTGCATTTGCATATGCACAGTCTACAGGTAACACAGGATGCTTGTCTATTTATATTTATTATAAAGTATTTCAAACTGCTGAAAACTAAACCAGAAATTCTATAGAAGTTTGTGGAAAAAGAAATGAGTTTAATTCAAGCATGACCAAAACATTATTCAGCTAATTATGGGGCACTATTCAAATACTAAATTTAGTGATGCTAGTCATGTATCCAAAAGCTAGCTAAACAAATGAATAATGACCAGTTATGAAGGTGACATATATATCAATATTTTATAACTGAAACAATCTGCAAGGTGCATTACATGCTATTGGGCAGTAGCTAGGTTTAGAATAGTTGCTGTGGGATATGTAGTCTTTCTTTAGGTTCTTTCGAGACATTTCATCATGTATTGCTTAAATAGCAATGGGAGAATATATGAAGAGGAAAACATTTGGCCTGGTTTAATTATGACTTGAAGTTATTAAACAGGAATAATGAGGATGCAATACTAAATCGGCTATTGAATATGAATGACATAAATTGGTGTCAAAACTCCTTTCAGAAGGCCATGGGGCATGCAGGGCTACTGGGCCCAGTCATGATGATTGAGACATTTTACTCCTGATGTCCTGGTGTCTGAATTACTATGGACTCTGAGTAACTGGGCCAAGTACCCTTTCTGCACTTGGCTCCAAGTAGTACAAGACTCCCTTGGAGGAGGTGTGGGGAGGGGGGAGGGGTACAGGGGGGAATTACCACTGGGTACAGGACAATTAATGGGTTCACAACTCAAAATATGTGCAGCTGCAGCAATAAATCATTGTCCAGCCAAATACTCACTTTAATAGAGAAGTATTTTGTTTCTACCACTGCCAGCATAAAGGAGAATTTTGGCATACACAAGCAATTACACAATACCCCTTGATGTCGGGCCTCTAGTGTTTCTATGGTAAATCCCTGTCCCACCCCCTCCTTATGAGTGATGGTTGTTATTGCCTCTTCACTATTGGTAACATTCATTGTATACTCCACTAGTAGTCCGAGTTTGAAGAGCACACTTTGACTCTAAGGTTACAGTCAACAGTGAACCAGTGGCACAGTGCTACTATCAACAGTTCCCCCGTGGCCGACAGGCCTGAAGCCAGTCTTGCCCACACCAGCAGGTGTAAAGCATTCAAAGTTCTTGTGGGCACCCAGTTTGTGGGCGCTCCCAGAGGCTGCAGTTGATTTTAGACCAGTCAACTGCACGCAGACTAGGCTGCTGCACTCTGCGACTGCACAATCAATCACTCATGGCTTTTGTAGCAACCGGAGGTTCTCTGCAGCTTCTCATGCTGCATAAGTGTTAAGTTTGTCTTTGGGGGGGCTATGACAATCCTGGATGGGGTCGCTCGCCTAGGTGATGGTGTGCAACTGCTCTCACAGCGCCCTCACTTCTCCAGCAAAGGGCAGAACAAGTCACAGCCATTGGTTCTCCCGGTGACAACCCTAACATATGAGGCCAGCAAAACCTATAGTTCATTGGCTCCAGCCCAATCAACAGGGTGAAATTCCTTACTGCTGTCCCTCCTGGTATATGGGGTCGCTGCCTTGCTACTGCAAAAGGCTTTAACCTGTACAACATGGCAGTCTTTTCCACATCGGCCCCTCCTAGCATAAGAGGTTGTCACCTCACTATTGGACAAGGCTTCTGCCTTTAGTCCCTACCCAAGAGTTCTGCAACACACTTAACAGTTTTTTCTTTGATAAAATCTGCACTATTAAACAAAGTATCCCTCTCACTCAGCCCCCTCTTTTGTTTGCAGATATTCCGTTCAACTCTGCCACTTTGGACTCCTTTCCCCTCATAGACAATGTCAATTTACTCAAGCTTCTAACCAAAGTCAAAACTGGGTCCCCTGATGACATTTGTCCCCCTCACATCTTTAAGGAAGTGGGCACCAATCTTCCTGGGTGTTTACTCTCCTTACTGAATGGGTCACTCGCACAGGGTAAAGTCCCATGTAATTTGAAAAAAGCTCTTCTCGTTCCCCTCGTAAAAAAGGCAGGAGCAAACCCGCTAGATCCTATCAACTATAGACCCATATCGTTGTTGCCATACTGCGCCAAACTGCTGGAGTCACATGTTTGTGAAAGTATCTCCAGCTTTTTGGAAAAATCTGAGTATCTGGCACCGAATCAAGCAGGGTTCCGACCTTGTCATTCCACCGAGGCGGTCATTCTCTCGGTGCTAAACACTCTGAGGCGGAATGCAGATGCAGGAATTCACCAGGCGCTCGTGCTACTGGACCTTTCCGCTGCATTCGACACGGTCGACCATACCATCTTGGTCGACCGTGTCGAACAGGCAGGTCTCAGGGGCCCTGCTCTGAGCTGGATCCGCTCTTTTATCACGGGCCGTACACAATCGGTCAGATTGGGCTCCTTCTCTGCTCCCACTATATCTACCACCTGCGGGGTACCACAAGGTTCCTCGCTGTCTCCCCTGCTCTTTAATGTATACCTACGCCCTCTTTTGCACTCCCTCCGGAATGCAAATGTAACTATTTTTAACTATGCGGATGATTTGCAGCTCATCTTTCCTCTTAACACCAAGGACTCAGTGGTGGAATTTCAAAGAACTATGTCCCATATACTGAGCTGGATGAGCTGCAATCACCTGAAGCTGAACCCGGGCAAGACCGAGTTGGTCTTGCCCGGACAGAGCTTACTTAGTTGGAATTCCAGCTTCTGGCCTACTAGTATGGGAGTCCCCCCAACTAAGTCATCTGTGGTCAAGAGCCTAGGTATTTTCATCAGCGAGGATCTCTCGCTAAAAAGACAGGTTGGAGCGGTGGTATCCTCCAGTATCTTCCAACTGAGGAAAATAAAAAAAATTGCTCGCTTCTTTTCCTCAGCAGCCCTCACACAGATTGTCATCTCCTTGGTTCTGTCCAGGCTGGATTTTTCTAACAGTCTCTATCTCGGCCTCCAAACTGGAGAGCTCAAACGCCTCCAGCTTGTTCAGAACCAAGCCGCCAGGCTTCTTTTGAATATCCCCAGGAGGCAATCCATCAGACCTGGCCTCAAACAGCTACACTGGTTGCCTGTCGAGCAGCGTGTGGCCTTTAAAGCCGGATGTATTTTGTTCAGGTCCCTGAACGACTCTGGCCCTTTATTCATCAGAGAGTTATTCAAAAAATACTGCCCTACCCGTCACCTCCGATCCACTTATAAATCTCTTTTGACTGTACCTCTATTCAAAAGGAAGCGCCTTGGAGGTAGCTGTTTCGACCACCTTGCTGCTGTTCTTTGGAACTCTTTCCCTCTTCACATAAAGCTGAATGATAACATCCTCAGCTTCAGACAATCTCTGAAAACTTGGCTTTTTTCTCAAGCTCATCACTGACAGTATAGCTCCACTCACTGACTGCCTGCCTGGTTCCTTCCTATAGCGCCATGAAGCCTCCAGGCGTACGAGCGCTCAACAAATCCCAAATAACATTAACATTAACATTAACAACAGGGAGCTGCCTCTCTACTACACACGGGCTCAGGCCTAATCAGCATAACACATGGCGCAATTCACGGCAGACATCTCCTGGCAATTGGGAGTCACTGACTCTCTTGCACAAGGGAAAAGATCTGCTCTGTGCAGCATCCATTTCATCACATCCTTGCACAAGGAGTCTACTTGACAGGACCCCCTACTAGACCTTGCTCCCTCTAACACTCCTTCCTATCAGGCACACTGGCCTTGCCAAGCAGTCAAGTACTTAGATTTCCTGGGCAATGTCCCCATGCCCAGCAACAAAACTAGCAGGCCTTGTCCGCCAGTCGTAGTTACAGATAAACGTCTTGCAGACCTCCCCCTCATCACACAGCCTGTCTGACTGCTTAGCAGATAACAATTTTTGGAATTCCTCTTCTTATAATCTATTTCCAGACAACAAGTGTGATTTAGGGTCTGAGTCTTTGAAGATTTCTTTTGGAGTTCTGCTTTTTTTGAAGTGCCCGCTCCTCAGCCCTCTAATTCCTTTAGAAAGAATTCTATCATAGCAGGAGTGACTCCCAAGCTGATAGCCCCATAACACAGTCCAAGGGAGTGACTAGAGTTTACACTTGGATGTCACCTACAGTGACATGCGCATCAAAAGGTTAGCCCAAGCCCCTACACTTTATGAGTGTCTTATCAGCCCCATCTTCTTCCTGAGATGTGCCCCAGTTCCTTTCTTGTGAGCTATCACTGAATCAAAGAAACCCTTTTAAGTGTACAGGGGAAGCCTCTCTCTCCCTTCTCTAGTGTGGGTTCCACCCAGCTTATAGGAATGCAGCAGTACACAAATCTGTCTGGGGGGGATTTCTCTACCTCCTCTCCATGTTTCACCATGCAGGCCGGGTATACCAAATAAAACCCAGGACACCCTATGTATTGTACTTTTGAAAGGCAACCATACAGCTAGTGCATGTATGCAGCATATATGTACTGCACAGTATTGTACCCTCCATGTACTATCCCACTCATAGACACAGATACTTTCAGCGTGTATATTTAACATGCACTCACTTCCCAACACTGTACCTTTTATCTAGTGCACCACCCACAGGCACACATACATCCAAAATATGCATTTAACATGCAGGCACTGCATCCTTTATGGGTTGTGCCACTCACAAGTTCACATAAACCCAGCACAAGCATTTATCGTGCATACACTGCACAGCACTACATCCTTCAGCTACAGTACCACTCACTGGCACATATACACCTCGCACATTCATTCACTATGCACGCACTGTTCAGTTCTCCATTGTTCCTGTATTGTACCCTCCCAGGAACACACACACTCAGCACAGATTTACCACCCAGGGCCGGCTTTAGGGCGGTGCGACCGGTGCCACCACACCGGGTGCTGATTCTTGGAGGGGGCGCCGAATTTGAAAGTATTTTATGGTTTTGAAAGTAGGTGCTGCTGCTGCATTGCTGGCCTCAGGCAATTTTCATTCAACAATAAAAACGTAAAGATAACTCCGTGATTGATGTTCTTTCTGGAGAGAGAAGGAGGTTTGTCAAGTGGAAGTTTTAAATCATTTTATGGCAGCACAGAGGGTTAATATCCCTGCCGCAAAGAATGTGTATCATGCAGATCACAAAGTGCATATAGTTCAAATAGATCAGAGCTTTTGTGAGAGAGATCCATTGCTTATTAGCAGTATAGATGTTACACTCCTAATATGGAACAGTGATCTAATAACTTTCATTAAAGAGCTGCATGCAAACTGCAAGATATAAATTAGAGCATTATGGTTTTTTTCCTCTGTCTTTTATTATTCTAATGTTTCAAAAGGGGCATTTTGCTAAAAAAGAAAATCCTAATTATTAAATGCAACTCCCAACCATGGGGTTATATTTTAAATTGAGTCTGTGCTTCTCCAGACCAAGCACTCTTAAACTATACTGACTATCAGTATAGATAACATGTGGCTCACCTTGTAGTCTTCTGGCTTATGTAACATTTCCTGCACACTGATTTACACACATACGATTGATTGTCTCTGTGTAATGTGTGTGTAATGTGAAGTGCTCTGAACTGCCTAAACTGGCAATGATGGCGCTATATAACTAATCAAACACATCTGATAGAGAGAGAGAGTGGTTATGGAGACTTGAAGGGGCACAGTTAAAGGGTGATAGTGAGGAAGTCTGTGGGGGGCGCCAACAAACATTGTCGTACAGGTGGCCACCGGGTACTAAAGTCGGCCCTGATAACACCTCTGTGCTGTGAAGCACTTCACACCAAACCGATGTGGGCCAAAGGTGAGTTAAGCACACAGTAGTGGAACTTTAAAAAGTGAGTGAGCCTGTAGACCTCAGCCCATTGTCACAACTTAAAATTAATCTGTTCACTTCTACTAATTAAAACACAGTATGCTCATGCTGCTTAACTCCCAGTGAAGGCAGTAGCCTTCCACCATTATGAGGGTAGTACTTTGGGCACCCTCCCAGACCAACAAGACCGCAATCCGTGAGGCAGGCCTATGTCATGGAGCACACACATGATCTGTGTTTGCCTAGGACAACAAAAATTTGCAGTTGGTATCCAGACATCAGTACAGCTGGGCACTCAGGACAAGGATGCACGTCTCTTACCATGAAGAGGACTTTTCTGTCCCAACAATGGGCAAAGTTAGATTTTCCGCATGTACAGGAACTTTTTTTGCCTTGTGAATTTGAATACAGATTTGAAGCTATAATATGATGTATTTATCATTCTGTTGTGTATAATTGTGATTTTTTTAATTTTGCATATGTCATGGATTGGTCTGTATTTTCCCATTAAACATACAGAAGTCCTGACAAAACATCAAGAACAACCAGCATACTTCTCCTGCATCCCACTATGGTCATACTTACACCCCCCGTCTCCAGCAGACCTCGCCAACATTCTCAACTCTCTAAAAACCATTATCTATAAAGATTATGTTTTACTCTATGTCCTTCATCAGAGCCATTTCCAGAAAAGCTCTCTCATGCCTTTTCACAATTCACAATGCCACTCTCATACAACACATTTTCCACGAAGCTCTAAAGACAGGCTCGATCCTACCACTCCTCAAGAAACTCAGTTTGTTCTGACAAACGTCTTAACTTTTGGCCTTTCACTAACCAACCATTTGTCAGCAAGATCTTTGAAAACACAGTTGATGCACAACCTCAAAATCACATTAGTTCCAATCATTGTCTGCACAATGAGGCTTCAGATCATGTTGCAATGCAAAGACAGCTACCTTACGAATCATACACAATGTCCTCTTGACCACAGAGAAAGGTGAACCATACTTCCTCATATTGCTGAACTTCTCAGCTGCCTTTAACACTGTTGACTATCCTACTCTCATCCACAGTTTTGAATGCTTCCTTTAGCAACAACCTTCAACTGACACCAGTGCATTTCATGAGCCCTTGGGCCTCTACACACTGAAAACAGCATCAAGATTCACCAACACCCTGACAACCCACAACTATATTGAAATCTTTGCTGCCCAGTTGCCCAGTTGTAGGAAACTGCACTTTGTTGCGGAAATTGGCCACAGTAGACTCACCAAGGCCACCTGCAGCCTCTTTGTGAAGGCCTCCTCTACTGTGAGTGTCTCTGGTGACAAAAACTTGACGCCTAAGAACATCTCTGCACCTGGCCGCCCTTGCCCAGGAAGAAGAGGACCAAAGGAGTCCCCGCATACCAGAGACCTTAGCCACCTTGTTGGTTGAACCTCACTGGTCTCCCAGTCCCAGCTTGCAGCCTCTTTGCAACTGGGCTGCTCACCATAAACTGAATGGGACACCCAACGCCATAAACATCTCTACACCCGAATGCCCCAGTGCCTCCAGAGGTGACCTGTTGGTGTGGCCTTGAACCTTGCCCCATACTTACCTTAAGTCCAGGAGATTGCTATCATAAGTTGCTAAGAAATGTCAGAATTCAATGAAAAGCCCCTCTGCACCCGGCTGTCCCAGTGCTGCCCAAGGTGACCATGTTGGTGTTGCCTTGAACCTTACCCCACCTTAAGCCTAGGAGATTGGTCTTGTAAGCCGCTGTAAAGTACCTGTATGCAGTGTATGTCTTTCCTCCATAAGATAACATTAAAGTTTCAGAAATTGCACTGTGTCCATTTTTAAAAACTGTAACAATTCATAACTTAAAAAGTACTTACCTGAGTCCGATGATCTTGGTATCTAAATTCACATAAAGGTATGTTTATTTTTATAAATTATTGTCAGATTTCTTTATTAAGAGTGAACTCTCCTACTGCCTTTGTGTGTGCAATAAATGCTTAGCACTACCCTCTGTAATGCCTAACTGCTTTTCCACACTACCACAAAAGAGAGAGTTTGGGGTGTCATTTGTGCCTCCGTAATTCCTTTGCGGTTTGCCTGGACTCTTTACACAGTCTACCTCTTTTATTTCCACTATATATATAGCTAGCTACCTACACCAGACATCCAACATCTTAAACACTACCTGCTTCTAATCCAGAACTGGATGTCTAGCACCTCCTGAAACTTGGTTAAATAACATAAACCTGGCAGAGTCAAACCCAAACTTTCATAGAATGCCAAGTCACCTGCACAACAATCTCACCCCCAAGGAACACATCACCAGCAAAACCAAGATGGCTTAACACCACCTCCCTCTGCTTAAGATATTAAAACATTTCCTCCAAGCAAGCAACTTCAGGAACACTATTGAAAGCCTTGTACGCCTGCATCTGAATGATGACCATGCCTTGCTCATTGGCCTCCCTTACTCCACAAAGACCCCTTTAAGAGCATCTTCTTTTTGCAGCATTCTTATTTAATGACCATGATGGAACTCTTACAGAGGATGCAGCAGCAGGCTCCTCATTAAATCTAGTAAGAACATTTAAAAATTAATTTAAATACATGAATAAATGTGAAAAAATGAGGCTGGCTGGGTTTAGTTTTAGTCATTTTAAGTGTATCAGGTAGTGTATATTAGTTGTAGGTTAGTGCATGTTTGGTTTATTAGTGTAGCGCATATAGGAACTGTGCGTTTATGAATTATTTTGTATTTTCTGGGATTGAAATAGGGGTAAAAATGTCATAGGGAAGTAAGTTCAATTCCACTTGCGGTTGACACGCACACAAAAACGTTTTATCTTTACATACAGTTTCGGGGTCCAATCACTACATGGTTGCATAATGCACAGCATGAAAATCTGGGAAGAGTCATGCTGCAAAACAACCAAAAGGTAACAAACTGTTTGAAATATGCTAATTCCTAAAAAAAAAGTTTTAAGTGCCAGTTGTATCAAAGGTTTTTATCCATTCTATGGCACTAAGAAACAACTAAGGATAATCACCAGCCATAAGTGATGCAACATTGACTGCCATGTATATAAAATAATCCTTTACATATAGGTTTTTGGTAGGTTATATTAGCCTTGATGAGACTTGCTGGCTGGCTAAGGCATTGATTGAAACATGCTGTTGCAGTAATGTTACACTTGAGTGTTCAAAGTCTTGACTGAAATTATCACAGCTCAAAATAAGAGAACAAAGTTATGACATTTTCTACTAATGTTGATCATTAATTATGTTTTTTTAACTAATTAGAAAATATTTCGAGCATTTTTAGGAGCACACCTGTCAATCAAAATAACAGCTCCTTATGTGGAATTTAAATGCAGTCACAAATTAGAGGGCTTCTTCACAGAAACCTCTAATACCTCAACATTTTGTAATGTATGTGCTGCGTTGCAGGGCCATTTCCAATATGGTTCAGTAGCATGACCTTTAGATATTGTGTACATGAAGTAACAACAATATTCTAATATAATACTATTGTTTCTGTTTTTTTACAGCAAACAAAAACAAATGTATGCTGAACACTTGCACACCTTCACTTAAACTGACAGATAAAATATGGTCAAATGCCCACCCTCTTCATGACAGATGCACATTTACGATCAGTTTGGCTTCTTAAAATAGCAAACAATTAAGGAATCGCAATTTAGGAATTGCAAAATCCTATGCATCAAGAAATCCTAAAAGTTTTTAGGATTTCTTAATTTTCGGAAATTGCGATTCCTTAATTGCGAATCGCAATTAAGGAATGGCATTACATTGATTCCTATGGGCCTAGAGGCCAATAGGAATCAATGCCGTTTTGCATTTCTTTTTTTTTGAACTCGCAATTTGTTGATGCATTGCAAGGGTGCAGAGGGGGGTCCAAAGGATTTGTATCGGGGGAGGAGTCAAGATGGCGGGCTGACTCCGCCGAGTGAAGGTTGCTGCATGGAGCTGCTCTGCCTAAACACTGCTACATACAGATGAAATAATTACTCGCACCTAAACGGCTGATTCGGAGAAGCCCGCAACGCAAAAGTTAACAGAAAACATAGCGGGGAAAACTCACTCACGTTAAAACTTGGAGTCTACAGTTCCATACTGCGGACTTAACTTTTTGGCTCCACACTGCTATCCTGCTTTTTGTTGGTGGAGTGCTCGTCTGCCGGATCTAAACCGAGCTAATGATACGGGTTCTGCTCCGGCACTGCAGCGGGAGTCTGTTACGCTCCTGGAGCTACGTGGCGGTCAGTCTCACTCGCACGCCTGCGGGGATAGTCAGCTGGGCGTCCTCATTGCAGCTGGGCGCTCACCTGACCCTACGCTCAGCCACGCTGAGAAAGCGGAGGAGATCAGAGGCTACGGAGACAACGAGGGAGCTGATGTCCACACGGCCGCCAAGGGTTACACGGAGCCGGAAGACCTGCCAGCCAGGGAGACAAGCAAACACAGGTACGATGGCGGCAGCGGCAGCGGTAACAGGGATAGCGGCAGAAATGGCGTCAGGCACTGACAACAAGGCCCAACAGGCACTTACCACAAACTTAAACACTGATAGTGGGAAAACTAAAACTAATAGCACTAAATCTGACGATACAAGTAAAGTAAGTTCGCGCTATGATGCAAAATTTGCCCCAGCTATTAGGGGTGGCGGTTGTAACGAGCCCGAACCTGGATCTGAGCTAACAGCTGAGCCCAAAACAAAAAAGAAAACGAACGACAAAGATGAAGTTATTAATGTGAACACAGTCACTACTCCACCTGTTAAGAATTTAACTTTGGCAGAAATGACTATTGGGCGAGTAGTAGGGGACAAAGCAGAGGCTAAGAACGGAAAGAATGGAAGGAAAGGCTCGTATAAATTGCCTAGCGTCAACGGAAATTCAGGCTTAGATACAAATACACAAGCTCTGGAGACTCAGCTGGAGACTAGTGAGGATATACCGAGTGGAGGCAACAAGGTCACTCATGACACAGTAGAAGCAGAGGAATTACCACCCATGGTCCAAAATCAAAAGGCGGAAGTCGATATTAATACTAATATTAATGCCCAACCACAGACTGACCAAAATCAAATAAAGGAGAAGAAAAGTGGAGTTGGCCTGTCTCAAGAATCTATGGTCATATCAGACGAAGATTCTAATATAGAATACGAGGAATTAACAGAAGAAGAGGGATCAGATGCAACGCCTAAAACTTTAATTAACAAAAAAACTGCATCAAAGAAAATTAAGATGAAGGCTAAAACTAAGCAAAAAAATCTGTTATTAAAGACAGTTAGTAAAGAGCTGCCATGAAGCAGGAAAAGTCGCCTAATTGACGATAGTCCTCTGAGAAGATGGATAGAGGCGAAGGGAGGTGTCAAGTATATGGCTTTAAGACTTTCTGGCGCCAGCCCCGACGACGTGCACACCACTACAGGGGTCAATACAATTAACCCTACAGATCCCACAACTGACTCAAGTGTAGGTACAATATCTATCAACCAAGAGTCATCAAGGCACATGACCATCACTAACGCGGAAGCGACTAGCGGAGTCAGAGCGGGGGTTTCTCCAACAATTTCAACAACTTCTCCTATCCTCACTCTCAATAACTATCCTATTCCTCTTACATACCATGTAGTGGTTAGCGAATCTGAAGATCAAGATCTCGAAATAACTGCTCACGACTTTGATCAGTTAAATGCAGACACGGAATCTACATTATCAACTCTGACAAAAACTCAAACACTGGCAGCTGGGAAGTCTGTTGTAAACTCAGGAGAAAATCTGGAACAAGAACTTGTTGAGAAGATGACGGATGACTCAAATAATAAACTTCAAAAAATACTAGCAGGTCCCATATCCTTATCTGTACTTAAACTTCCTCAAATAGTTTCACATGATTCCTCTAACTCATCAGACTCAACAAAGATATCAATGGAATCAATTATGCAGACCCTCTTAGAGCAAAGAGCGGAGACTCAACAACAATATCTGCAGCTAAGCGAAGATAATACCAAGCTGCAAGAAACTATGAAAGATATCTGCCAAGGTTTGGGCGGAGTGACAAAGGATATAGAGGACATAAAACAACGAATTGTTGAAGTGGAAGAAGATGTTCATAAGAATACGTCAACAGCTAAACAGAATACATCTAGAGTTTCTAAGCTAGAAGCTAAGGTGGAGGATTTGGAAAATCGGGCACGAAGACAAAACCTCAGATTATTTGGTATACCAGAAGGGATGGAGGGGTCCGATCCGAGGGCGTTCATGGTGAAACTTTTTCAAAGAGCCTTTTCGGACCTCGCTGACTGGGACTGGGATTCTCAGCTACAGAGAGTACACAGACTGCCTCTGATCCAAAGAAACTCAAACAGTAAATTTCCTAGACCATTTTTGATTTATTTTGGCAATTTTCTTTTGCGGCAAGCTGTATCATTTAAGGCCAGGCCCAATAATCCTGTTACTGTTGACAACCTTATTTTCTTTGTAAAATCCGACCTAAGTAAGGGCACCATGGACAAACGCTGGGAGCTTCGGAAGATAATAGATGCCTTTAAAAACCTAGGGTGTATGGCCTACCTTCAAGAGCCCGCTCGTCTCAAGGTCATACGTAACGGCCAAGTGGTTTTCTTTACTGACCTTTCTGCCGCCGAACAAACTTTGGAGAAATTCTCTTGGGAAAAGGAAAAAGAAAAACAAAACGAAAAAGACAACTAATGTGTTGAAAAAACTAGAGCTCAAACACCAATGACACCATTTTGCTTCTCGTTTCTCTTGAGCCTAATACACTGAACTTATACTCAACGAGCAGATTGTTAAACTTTGGTTTGTGTACGACTGTACTCTAGTTTTCTATCTCTAATTTTTACTGTGGCTGGGCACAATTTGTTTCTTCTTTCAATCTGTAGGTGTGAGTAAATTTTGAGAGATTTAAGATGTGGCATGAGCGTCTATCATGAAAGCACCTTCACTTAGCTGCCCCTTCAGCGGCAGCATAAGATAGAGGGGTGCTCCCCCCCTAGGGACGGGAGGTTGCCAGGGTGGGGGTGGATTTCTTGCAGGGGAGGGTGTGACCCTGTGTGTTGGGGGTGGGGGGTGGAAAAAATGTGGAAAAAATTGATTGCAAGACTTGACCTTTTTTTAAAGATCAGTAGGAAAAAATGTAATTATCACGAAAAGGGTACAGTTAGTGGGGAGACATATGTACATTGCACAAGGGAAACACTACAATATTTAAATGCTTAAACTAAGAATACTATGTTGGAGTGTAGATGGCCTAAATAGCAAAATCAAAAGGAACTTAGTACAAGAAGAGATTAAAATGTACAACCCTAATATAGTTTTGGTTTCTGAAACCCATATCAAATATCAAGATCGCAAGCTACTATCTCAATCAAGATACGAGTTGGTTGTATGCTCTACTCTAAACGAGACCATTAGGGGGGTAGCTATTTTAAAACAAAGAGGCGCTCGATTAGAAACAATTAAAACTGCCTCAGATGCTCGGGGAAGGTGGGCAATTGCACAGATGCATGGTGATAATGTGAAACTTGTTCTATGTGTAGTATATGGACCAAATATTGACGATCCCAAAATCTTCAAAGAGCTAAGCTTAGAACTACTTGAGTGGGAGGGAGAAACTATCATTGCTGGGGATTTTAACTGTGTTATGGACTATAAAGCAGACTCTACTGGTCAAAGTAACTATAAAAGAATGCACAAAGTTAGAGCAGCAATCTTAGAATTAGCCAGATTGAACAATGTCAGAGATGTATGGCGATCAAAACATCCTAGGTTGGCTGGTTTTACTCATTACTCTGCACCACACAGATCTTGCTCTAGAATCGATTTGATATGGGCCTCTGATCAAATTATAGACAATAGTGAGATTGAAATTTGCCCAAAAGTTACTTCTGACCATAATCCTCTGCTAATTGAAGTTACAATTAAAGATAAAAAAAAAGAACCACGAAAATTTACTTTCCCTAGATACTTACTCGTGGATACAAATTTTATTACATTAGTCCAAAAACACATACAAGAGTTTATTTCAATAAATATTAATTCGGCGAATATAAACATAGTATGGGATGCATGTAAATGTAGCATTAGGGGGTTCGCCCAACCATACATATTTAGGCTAACTGCGGAGAGTCGTAAAAACAATAAAAAAATGACCTCTAATATATTGGACATGGAAGGACAACTTGCTGAGGCAACACGGCACTCAAAAAACAATATAGATGAGATTAGAGTAAAGTTGGCGGAATTACAAGCAGGACTAAAAAAAACTCTGAGAGAAAGATATATATCAAAATTACAAAAGCACAAACTTGATCAATACGAAGGCGGCGACCGCATTGGGAAAATTTTAGCTTTTAAAACTGCGGATAGAAAAGCCAAAACTAAAATCAAAGAAATAATAGGATCAGACTCTAACTCTTACGAACGAGCGGACCAAATATTGAATCAATTTGTTAAACTTTACCAACAACTTTATACACCAGAGGCTACACCCCTTCAAGCCGATATTATACAATATCTTGACAAATACTTAACCTCACCTCGTGCGTTAAATACAGATGTACTCCAACAACTCAATTCAAAAATAACATTAGATGAAATAAAACGAGCAATCGATAATTTACCCTTAGGGAAGGCGATTGGTGAAGATTGTCTACCTGTGGAACTCTACAAACTCTGTGCCCAAGAATTGCAGCCGTTATTAGAAAAAGTGATAAACTCAATTATTGTTTCTAAGCAAGCACCTTCATCATGGAAAATTGCCAAAATAATCTTTTTTTTGAAAAAGGGAAAACCTGAAAAAGAATGTGGATCATACCGGCCGATCTCTTTACTTAATTCTGATGTTAAAATCTTTGCTAAAATCCTTGCCAATCGCCTAGCTCCTATCATGCCAGATATTGTCAACCTCCAACAACATGGTTTTGAAACAGGCAGAGATACCACTACGCATGTGAACACGTCAATTACAGCTTTTGACGTAGCAGAAGTTACCCACACCCCGCTCGGTATGATTATGTTAGTTGCGGAAAAAGCATTTGACCGAGTGGGGTGGGATTATCTGTGGGCGGTACTAAAGGAATTGGGAGTATCAGGGTCCTACTTAGATTGGGTAAGGTCACTGTTTGATGAACCACTGGCTATGATTAGCTATGGAGGTAAAGACTCAGTCAACTTTAAGATTGCAAGAGGTACAAGACAAGGCTGCCCCCTCTCCCCATTACTTTTTGCTCTTTCTCTAGAACCTTTTTTAAATGCACTAAATGAGCAAATCAATATTATCCCAGTTAATCATGGGGGCTTAGCTCTTAAACTAACTGCTTTTGCTGACGACATCGCAATATATACAACTGATATCAATAAAGCTATGCCAGAAATTATTAATGAAGCACAAAATTATGGTAAAATTTCCGGATATAAATTGAATGTGAGCAAAACTCAAATTATAGTCAACTATACCCCGGATACACACATCTATGATACTTGTAGAGAGGCTGTTTATTTAGGTATTAAACTAGCTGCCCAAGTGGGGAAAATTTTGGAAATGAATTACGAGTTATTTTTAAAAGAAACTACCATAAGCCTCAAAAAATGGCACAAAATCCCTCTCAGTCTATTAGGTCGACTCAATTTGATCAAGATGAAAATATTACCAAAACTACTTTATTTGTTTAGAGCCATACCATTACAACCGAATAAACTTTTCTTTAAAAGGCTAGACGGTATCTGTAGTAGCTTCTTATGGGGGTATAAAAAAACACGAAGGGCTATAAAATTCTTGGCATTGCCAATACCTAAAGGGGGACTAGCTTTCCCGGATTTTAATTTGTATTTTTTAGCTACCTTTTTTCTCTGAATAAGGAGCTTATTAAAAAACAAACCATCTTTATTTTTTCATCAATATATGTTAGGCGCTGATTCTAACCAATTCCTACTTCGCACTCACGATCCAAACTACTTTAAGCGGGTCAAATTTAAGACCGCAAAACACGCTATAAGAATTTGGGACAAAATCTTGCATATTAGCAAAAGTTCATTTTATAACGCCGAACTTAGATTATGGAACAACCCCGGTCTCCCGGGTATCTTTTCTGATGGGACAGGGACTCGCTGGATTAGACACGAAATCAACACACTAGGTGATATATATGGAATCAATGGTTTGATAGATTTTGAAAACCTGAAAATAACAAATGGTCTAACGAATGACATGCACTTCAAATATCGTCAACTGAGAGACTTTTTCCATAACAAAATGAAAATAACGGAAGCTTTACAGTCAGATATTTTGGAGTGTATCTATTCTGATAAAACTAAATCATTAATAAAACTGGGATACCAATTATTAATTAAAGATAAATGTGAAAACACTACCAAAATTGCAGCTAAATGGTCTCGTAGACTAAATCTAGACATAAACTCAACGCAGATTGGAAATGCCTTAACACACTTAAGCGATATAGTACACTCCTCTAACCTTAGAATGCAACTATATAGGACAATAACTGAGCTGTATTATACACCACAAAGAATATCCTTATGGACGCAAGGGAATTCACTATCAGATAAATCTAAATGTGCAAAATGTAATATACATGCTGCTGGAATTGAGCACATGCTGTTTTCCTGTCCCGCACTCTCTACCTATTGGAAAGGAATAACAGACCATCTAAAAATTAATCAGATAACGATACCGGAACTTTCTCCACAGTTGGTCTTATTAGATATCCAAGAGATTAATTGTCTCAACAGGGATCTTATAACGATCCTGCTCGCATGTGCAAGATTAATTATAGCTAGGGCATGGATCTCTAAGGATTCCCCAAACGCAGCTGAGTGGCTAGCTTTGGTTAGGGAAATCAGAACAATGGAAATTACACTAGCTAAATATAGAGGCCCAAAAGCCCTTGCTAGAAAGGAAAGGATCTGGAAACAATTTTTTGAAGTACAAGAAGTGGGGAGTGCCTGCTAACTTTTTTTTCTAGTGAGAAACACTCTGTTGGTTTACAACCCTTTTTTTTTTGGTTTTTTTTCCTTTACCCTTCTTTTACCTCTTTCTTCCAACTTTTACTCCCTACTGGTAAAATATACCGATGTTAATCCTATGTTAATTCAGACTTATGGAACTTGTATATCTGTACTACTATGGTTTGTCGTATCTTGCAATAATAAAAACTATCAAAAAAAAAAAAAAAAGATTCCTATGGGCCTAGAGGCCAATAGGAATCAATGCCGTTTTGCATTTCTTTTTTTTTGAACTCGCAATTTGTTGATGCATTGCAAGGGTGCAGAGGGGGGTCCAAAGGACCCCCCCTGCACCCCTGAAATGTATTTTAAAGTGCATGTTTCACACACACATGTCCTAAGGACATGTGTGTCTGTAACATGAAAGTTTAAAAAATGCATTTTTTTGCTTTTTTAAAGATTTTCGCAAATTAACACGAGGGTCAACCTCGTGTTAATTTGCACTTCCTATTTCAAAATTTGCATTTTTTTAAAAATTGATGCATTGCATTTAAGGAATCGCACAAATGCGATTCCTTAAATGCATTAGCATTTTTAGGAAATGCAAAAAAAGCGAATTTTGATACATTGTTTCATGCATCCCAAAAACGTATTTAGGAAGCGCAAACGGCCGAATTTACCGATTCGCACCGTTTGCACTTCCTAAATAGGTTGATGCATGTGCCCGTAAGGGGCATATATATTAAACATTTACGCCACCCTTCGACCGCGCAACAGGACTCAAGAGTGACTCAACTCTTTCTCTAGATTTATCAAGCCACGCAAGGTCACCTTCCGTGGCTTTATAAATCTAGAGTGACACAACGTGTTGCGTTATTCTCCCAAGGTAGGCGTTCCATGGGTGGAGCGTAGGTGTTCCCATGCTTCTACCTGTGGGTTTCTGTGCATTCCCAGATTTACCACCAGTGGTAGACCTGGGAATGTGTCAAAAAGCTATGTCTCCCCAAGTGAGGCATAACGAGGACAAATATCTTTATCACTCCTCATTACATCCTCTTTCTACATGTGCTGCATTCTGCACCACAAATATAAAAGGAATATTCCTCCCAGGTGCCCCTTCGTGTACAAAAACAATCCTGCTTAAACGCAGACACCCTTGCACCATGGAGTAAAATAGCACATTGTGTGCCAGCACTAGGAAATGACAGGATTGCGCAGTGTATTGTTAAGTACACCGCATTCCTGCCCTTTCCCTATCACGCAGTGCAGCAAGGTGACTTACTGCGCTAGGTGATAATTTCATAAATATGCACCTAAGTACTTTAAAATAGCAGTCACTGTCTCTCTATATAAGTTGAATGATAAGTCCATAGGTCTCTATTCATAGCAAGAGTTTTACATACCTGGATGAGGAAGTAAAGAATGGGGGTGTGCTTATGGTGTAAGTGAGCTCCCTCTCAGGCGACTCAATGTCAAAGAAATGTAGGTGCTTTTTTGTCAGAGGCACAACCTCAGTCTCCTTCAGTACCAGCTGCCGAACAGTCCCCTCTGCCTCCTTTGGAAGCTGGTCATTGACTGGAGTTATATGCACAATTACAGCCTATGAGACATAAATATTGAATATATGATTTGAATCACAAAATGTATAACAAATGATATGCATACTTCATTAACCATATACACAAATCATCACAGTCCTATCTGTGATGACAAATTTCCGCAAGTAGTACAATATTTATGGGTCATGCATTGGCTGCTGCTTTCCACATATTTATTATGGATTTAGGAGCGGTGTTATATGCATATAAATAATTATCATCTAGTTCTAAAGGATCTGGTAATAAGATCTGAAAAAATCACCAGGTAACTCTAGCAAAGTGAAGACCATAATTGTAGAAGGTGTTGAGCAATAAATTGTCCTCCTATTGTAACCACTGACACTACAGAAAATAAATTCATACTTTTTGTTTTAAATCTGTACTCTCGAAAGGCCAATCCATGCCATACTGAAATTGAATATATTAGGAGACGCATACTTGTTTTTCACATCAGTGTATCCTATGCAGTGCTAAATTTGTATAGGTGGTTGCAGATGGTCGACTCAAGCAATCCTTGTTGGGGACTGGGACTTATATTTCATCTTCAGAGTTAGACCCAGAGCAAAGGAGGGAAAAGCAGAAAAGGGAGAAAGAAACAGGAAAGAATACAATAGGAAATCAGCAATAAGGGGAGTAAGGGGAGCAAGCAGGTGTAAAAAGAACTTGCAAGAGTGAGATAAACAGACAGTAAGTGTAAGTATTGGAAAAAGAGGCAACATCAGAGGCCGGCGTGTAAAGAAAAATGGTGACTCCTGTACTCACATTTTTACTAATGAAGCACTGATCCTATGCATGAGCAAGTGAGGGCCTTCATCTGCCTGTGCAAGGCCATGAATTAATCTGAATAGGGGTTCACTCCCAAACACCTATCCTAAGCAGAAGACATGCACTCAATGCATATTCTACGTTAAGGATTGTAGTGTAGTTCCTATCTTCCCAATAGGCTCTGCGCATTGGAATAATACCTACAGCAGTAAAGGCCTAGGCCAGACGTTAACCAGGTCTACTACTGTCGATACTAGACTTAAGTTTTGGGTTTGCCAGCATAGCTCAGAGTTCGCTAGAAACTTTCTCGAATGTTCAAGGAGGAATTAACTTCCCTGATTAGACAAGAAGGGATTTAGTTTCTGACAACCATAGAACATGACAACTTTGCTCTCCCCTAATCAAGAGTCAATCTCGAGAGTCGTGTGAACAAAAGGCAAATTATTTTACTCAGTCAGTACGTGCATTCTTAGTCTCATCAGAATGTAGAGAAAAGGAAGAGACGGGCGTGTTCAATAAAAAGGTGTTATTTATTGATCAGTCTCTTTTCTCATACAAGAGAAATGGATCGATATTATTGCAATACTTATAGCTAAGTAAAGTGCATACATTAAAAGCAATAGTATAAAGTAATACTGTAAAAACATTGATATGGTTTCTGAGCCATAAGATGTTTTAAAATGAATAAAATATATTTACATACACATATACATTTGACTAAACGTACTCAACTGGTGTTTCTAAATACGCCTACCCCGTGTACCTGACCTAAGCCTAATACGTGGGCGGGAATAGAAAGTTACAGTTTAAGTTAAGTTTGTTTTTGCCAAGTGATTAACTAAGAATTCTCTATGAGGGGTCATTCAGTTCTGTACCTGGAAGTTAGGATGAATGAGGAATGGTATTTCTTTCTCTGCTCTCGATATTCCAGGCTGCCTGCGAGGGCTACCCGGAAGCGCCGGTGCTGGGTCTCTCGGCAGGAGAAAGCAGCTTCTCTCAGCGCGTCAGAAAGGCGGGGCTGCTGCCAGCGGGGTCTGCTCTGCTCTCGGCTTCGGCAAGTATGGCTGCTCCGTCTCGTCACCACGCGTGTGTTTGCATAGGGCAAGATCGGTAATATTTATACCTTTAAGGTGCCGAGATTGACGTAAGGATGGACATAGATACGTCAATAAAGATGTCATACGATTTGCTCGTTAGCACATTCTTTTACAAAAGTTCTCGGTGAAATCAAAACAATGGCCGCAGGGTTTTGCCCAGGTTGTCATAGGTTTGATTTGTTATGAGAACTCCGTATGCCTTATCAGGGGCTGGAGGAATATCGCTTGTCTAATTAGATCGCAAGCGTTATGACCTAATCAGATAACACGTTCCTGTGCCGTAGTGTGACTGCGTCAGATAACGGTATCTGCATCATGGGGGTTTTCTGCCTCATGGGCTGACTGCTAGTTAACTTGTTGGTTTGTTTAACTAGAATAGGGTCAGGAATAGGGGGATCGATTCAGAACCGATAGGAATACATGACAGGATGCCAATGCACTGTAGAGCTTAATTTTGTAACAGGACACAAATTGCATTTGCACTACTGGAAACATTTCTTAAATCCATGCACTATTTCCCATTTTCCATCAATACCTATTATTGTTCCAGTCTGTTTGTTGTTTACTCTCAATCACCTGTAGTTTTTACTTTCTCTCAAACTAAAAATTCTGCTCCTGCAATGTGTGAGAAGAAAAGGATTAAGCGAAGTGGTCTAGTGTCTAAATTGGTGCCATTGGAGTGTCGAGCATTGCTTTCTAATACCAGCTTCTGCACATGCACATGTCCAACCATTTTGTGCTATCTTGAGCATATCACTGTGCATTAAAGTGAAAATATAAATAATGAAAATATTTCAAAGCTATTTCTTCAGTATGCTGTCCCAATTATATTTATACCGAGGAATCACCACAAAAGCACCCCGTTGACTGCACAGCAACCGAATCATCCTAGAGCATCTTTTCATCCTGTATCCTCAGCATCAGGACCACTCCTAAATTGTCTATGGCTGTGGTACTGTAAAGGGTGGAACTGGACTGGAAAATGCTCTGGTGGCCATGTAACTGTCCAAATCTACCCCATTGGCCCACCAGGCTTTCTCCCTGTTGGATTTGGTTGCCCAAACGGGGTCAGAATAGCTGAACTGTTACAAACTTTTGAAAAAGTTTGCAAACTTTAATTTGGTCAATACTTGTTTGCGGTTGAATCAAAAAGTTATAAAACCTTTACAAATCTGTATCTCCAGTACCCTCCAGTGGATTCTGCTAATCAAGGACTCCAAGAATTCCTAAAAACTATAATTTATATTAAAAAAATGGTGTTGTGTTTCTTTCAAGTTCTGTGGCTTTCTTATTTCGTTGTTTGGTACTGTTAAATGCTTAATACTAAGTTCCTTTGTGCAAGCTTTGCTGCTCGAAGCCATAGCTACTCGGGGTTGAGCTCAAGGTTGCCTTAACGAGCTTGACTGTACGCGAGACAGTTTTTGTGAGTGTATTCCATGTTAAAGCTACACAGCCATACCATATACACCCCCGAAATCCTCACACCTCTGGATAAGCCTCAAATGTTGGTACGTGTCACAGATTGTAAACCACATTTATTTTTGGCAGCAAATGTTTTTTTTTTTATTTGATGTACACATTTTGCACAGCAGGTGTGCTTTTTTCTTTATGTCAGTTCCTTCTCCCCTAAAACATGTCAGAGCTACTAATCTCTTACACTTAAGGGTTGGGTGATCTCATGCTAAACAATAATGTCCTGCAGATGCAGGAAAAATCACTTTCCTCCAATTTACCAATGACAGCCCACTCCTTGTGCCTAGGCACACTTACTTTACCTTGTATTCTAATCATTCGGAGTTTGACTGTCCAACAGGACACATACAAGAGGACCCTCAGACGGATCTTAAATTTATCTTTCCAACAAACGTAGTCAATATTCTCAATGCACCTAAACCGTTCATAAAGACCATATTTCAAAGCCATCTAGATATGAAATACAGTACCTGTGGTTCTGAGAGATTGGGTGGATCATGGCTGTCAGACAGAACAAAGTCAAATGTGTCTTGGAACACTTCTCCACCATGGTGACGATAATAGATAATTCCATTGAAGAGGTCTCTTTGCAGGAAACTCGGGACGGGATAACCTGTCATGATCCAACAGAACATGGAAATCATAAATGCTAATATGTCCCTCACGATAACTGTTGAAAGTAGGCCATGTTCTATTGTCACATTCTCTCATATTTCCTTTAATTGAAATAAATTGATTGACATTGATTTGTTTTAGTACATTATCCTCATTGCCAAAAAAGTATTGACATTTGGAAAATAAGCTGCCTATATTAGGACACAATATTATGATTGTAGAATATTTATGGATTTCAGTACCAAGTTGTCTTGATATATTTATGACTATAATTCCGACAATATTTTGAACAGCTATATTCAAAAATCTGAAACTCAGTTTGTTTATGTATCCCTGTGATTTTTATGGTGCTAATAAGCTACAAAGCAATGGAATGCTGTACAAGATCTGTCCTTGATGAAATAGTGTATAAGAGTGCCGCAAGCGGGGGAAGAGATGCGCAGGGTGTGAGAAGCAAACTGGAGGTGATGTTTGCAGTATTAAGTTTAGCATGGCAGGGAGTGGCTACATTATCTGAGTGGAAGGTGAAGGGAGATCTGATTAGGATTCTGTGCTAAAATCACTTTTCTAGTAAATGTAGCTACTGTAGCTAGGTTTGTTGCTGTGTAATGTCCTAAGTGTTCATTTGACAACACTCTATGCACATAACACAAAGGCTAATTCTATTGTTGAGTCCTTGCACGCAGAATAAATATCAATAGATGACTGTTTGTTCCACAACTCACACCTATATACATAGATGTTTAAGAAATAAACATAGAATATGAATTCGCTAAAAATTAATAAACAAAATAAAAAACTATTACATATAACCTGTCATTAGTGAACAATTTTCCACCTTTGATAAAACACACAGGAAAAATGTAAAAGAAATTGAAGTCTATGAGAAGAGAAAAGATACACTACAATAATGAATGCAGACTGAATAAATAAAAATGTTTACCGAGTCGTTCAGGCCCTGGTTTCTTCAAGATTTCTCCTGCCAGGGATGCTTTTGTGATGTTAAATAGTATGTAGTCATCACTGGAGTCCATGTCTGAGGCTTGAAGCATTGAGCCATCGATAAGCACGGTCTGGCCTTCACATACTTCAAAGGCGACATTGGTGATGAGAAAGGGAGGACTATCATCTTTAGGAAGAATATTGATGGGGAACTTGTGCCTGATACTGTGGCGGCCATCAAAAATTCGAAAGACCACAAAATCTTTGGAGCTATCACTGTCATCATGATGGTAGCGAACAACTCCATTTTTGATATCCTTCACCATGAACATAAAACCTTTTCCACCTGATAAAATAATATAGATAAAATTGCTAAATGTGCACAACAATGCACTACAAAGGCATGACTACATATACGTACATATTTCTCTTGGAATCCAATTAAACTAAGCATGCAAGCACTTACAAAATAATGTTTCCATGGAAATGTTTCTATTTATGTTTTTGTAGTATTGCTATATATTTATTCAGATGTCACATCTGGTTAACTTCTCCAAATTTAGCTGTATTCGTCTTTCTTCTTGCTACGCCTTCTCTACTGCCCCTCTCCTAACTCTGCCCTGTACCTACCCCTTCACTCCCTTCCAGTAGTTCTTGCTTCTCTTGGAGACAGACAACTGTGCAACCACACAACAGCAGGGCTGTGCAACCACACTGGCAGATCTCAAAATGTACGTGCATTATTCTCTTATTCCAGAAGGAGTAATACATTTTTTCTAACTTAACTACAATTGTGGCTATAATTCAATATCCAATATACAATTCAATATATATTCAATATACACTGTAGGAAATATTTACATCAAAGATAGGTTAAAATGGAAGTGATTACAATAGTATGACCTTGCTGCCCTAATGACCAATGGAGGCCCTTCATCATGAAGCATCTAGCCACAGACTCCTGGACTTATAGAAGTGCAATGTACTGAAACCCATGTTACACTGTTTTACACCTGAGACTCCCAGGGGCATATTTACTAACTTTTCACACAACACAGCTCATCAACCAAAATTGCTGTGCTGCGGTCCATGAAACAGAGCACGCAGAATAGTGTAATATCTACTAGGGTATGGCTCTGTTTTCCCTGTCTCCCTTTGCTGATGCACTTCAGGCTGCCATCCAGCAACATGCAGACCCTTACACCATAGTGCAAGGGTGTGCGTATTTTATCAACTCCATGTTTCATACTAGAAGGTGACACTTTCTGCACCAAAACTATTTTTTATGTCTTTTACCATTTTTATTTGTGCTGCACAATGCAGCACAAATGGAACGCTGGAAAAATATAGAGGTTTTTGTAAACTTGATCCACAGTTACACCTGCTTCGAGGAGTTGAGCTTTTTTTTAGCACTAATCCCTGTCTACCATTGTTTGTAGATAACGATTTGTGTCAAACCCCATAGGTGTTTGCATGGGAACGCACATGTACCAAATAATGGGACTCCCCCTGAAACAAAGTAGTGCAGCGTGGTTTTAGTTACTTGGCCAGATTTCCTATGCAAATCCTGATTTGCGCTGGAAAGTAAGTTACAAAAGTAATGCAAACTGGGACACAGAGTTAGTAAAGCTGGGCCTCATTGTGAAAGCATACCATGTAGTACTTCTCTGCTATTGCGTGCAATGAGGTTAATATGCATAAAGACATTATGTAGATCCTACTAAAATTTTAGGTTGTGTGTTATAAACAAACCAAAATTCCAAAACAGAAAAAATGTCATAGTAACTAGAACACCGATGAATAAAGGTGCACTCATTAATAAGTAATTATGTGAAATCATATTTCTTGCATAACAGTGAAACGTTATTTATTTCTATTTTCGAAAAACGTGAATGTGTCCTCTGATACAACTTTAGAGAACATTGTAGAAAGCTGCAGTACTCCCAGTAACCTTTGGGAGAAGTACCTCTAACTCATTTGTCAGAAGGTGGCTGTGAGTCATTGTGCATTAAAAGTCAACTGGGCCTCAGTGTGACTGAACAGTTGATAGCAAACATGAAGGTTACAAATATGATTGAGTAACAATAGGAATTTCAAATCTGCAGACACACACAATTCAGCTTCACCTCTTACAGTGATTCGTCCATGCTGTAAACCATCCACGATGACGAGGCGCACTGCAGTGATGTCATCGTTGTCCACAATTTGAAACTGCTCCCATGTGATAGGCCGGGACTGGCCTTCAAGGAGATCTAAGCCTATAGAGAAAATGCAACTAATATTACTATCAATATACAGATGAGATAACAAGTAGCTGTACGAGCAACAAGCAATTAAAACAACATAGTTGTGGTCACAAAATCACAGGGTTTGCGACCACAAAAACATGTCTTAAGATGTACAAAACATGTGTTCGCTCAGGAAAAGCCTTTCTAACTCACAAAGGTGGTCGTGTGACTTATTCCAAAATGCAAGTTGGTGGGGGAGTGAAAGGAATGTCTGCTCCTAATTGCGAGTCACAATGACATTTATAAAAGGTTTGTGGTCACTATTGCGGCTGCAAACCATTAATCGGATACTGACACCTCAGTTGTGCTGGTATCTGATTCACAAAGAGGATGCTGCCCTTTAGTTTAAGCTTGACCTTTAGGTATTGGGTGGGGCAACCCTGGGGAGCAGACAGTAGTCCACTGTGTGCTCCCCCTAATGTTTTCCCAAATGGAAACCTTTTTTAAATCAGCAACTGTGTCTTTAATGGACACGACCTGCTTAAATAAACAGAGGTCAGCCGTCCCTTGCAGGCCACCATCCCTGTTTTCATAGACAATCACAAAAGGTTACAAATTGTGAACTGCCTAAAGAATATTTAGGCAGGTCATTTTATAACCTTTTGTGAATGTACAATTTGTGAAGCAACCTCTTACTGTACATAGAGCCCGATTCACAAAAGTAATCTGAGACAAAATCCTAACTTTACAACTTTCGGTATTTAGGAGTAGTAAAGTTAGGCTTTTGTCTTAAGTTTCTCTTAAGTTTTGGTCTTAAGACACAATCCTAACATAATCGCAATTTAGGTTTGCAAATCAGTATTTGGAAGGGCGTGTTTAGGGCGTCCATTCCAAATTCCGATTCTCATTGGCATGTACGAATGTTTTGCGACTGAAATGCGGTTGAGAAAAATGCGCACTTTACAGCCAATTAAAAGTTGGTGGTAACTCATTCACAAATGGGAAAATAGTTTTTTACAATTTTTTAAGATCAGGCAGTGGTCAAAAACACCACTGCCTGCTCTTAAAACATGAAACTGAAATGTTTCATTCTTTTCTTTTTAAACGCATACCATTTTCCTTTAGGGAAAATAGGCTGCATTTAAAAAAAAGAGTGGTTTATTTAAAAGCAATCACAGACATGGTTGTCTGCTGTACCCAGCAGGCTACCATCCCTGTGATGGCAGCGAATAGCAGCGGGTCACATATTACGACTTAAACTCATTAATATTCATGAGGTAGGTCTATTTGCGACACACTACGAATCACTATTTAATGATTAAGGGCTAAATAACCCCTTGTACATTAGTAATAGTGATTACCAAATAGTGAACTGCAAAAAAACACTAATTGGTAATTGCTAATAGTATTATTTGAACATCGAGCGCTAAATAACTACGTTCACTACATCACTTCCTTACAAATTTAATGGCGAACTTGATCGCAAATAAGTGTTGAAAATAAAATGCAGTTGAATAGTGAATTATGAAATATCAGAAAAGGTTGTCCATATAATTGATTCCTGTACAAATAGGAATAATAAAAAGTATCCACAAGATACAAAGAAATGTGAAAAATTACATTGCAAAATCACCTCACATCAAGCTCACACACAAACACAATAAAATTAAGACCTAATCTGATTTAAATTAACTTACTGATATCAAATCTAGGTAGGCTAGAATCCAACAGAATTAACATGGTAAAATTCATCGACATTATTTATTAGTTAATTTGAGAAAAACATGAGTTATTTTTGCGACTATGTTGCAATCTTTAAAGCTATGGAAATGAGGTTTGGATAGGAAAGGGCCCAACGTCTTGCTGCATAATAAGGGATAGTTAAGGAAAGGACTGTAATGAATACCGAATTAAAATGATGACCATGAATTCCTGGATGGCATTTAGAATTTTTTTATATTTGGATAGGTGGATGGTTAATTCACTTTGAATGTTTATTTTCAAGTATAACTAAATAATGTTCGGCGAATTTACTACAAACAACTTTGAGATACTTTGGAGATATTCTCAGAATTGAGGGACAGTCAAAATCCCAGATGCACCCTTTTTGACTAAACTGGTGAACTCGAATGTATTGAAGATTCCTAAGAGGTTCTTTAAAAAACATGTATTTTCTGTATATCTTCTATATATATTGTAACAAAGTTTAAAGTTGTAAATTAGTACCTGGTACACACATTAATATGCTTTGGAGATGTGACAAATTATTGTTGCTTTGAAGCAGGTGCCTAATCAAATGGAACTGTGGGCTACATGTACAAAGGTAATCGTTTGTGATTACCAAATAGTGAATTTTTGCGATTCGCTATTTGGTAATTGCAAACACCAATGTACAAATGTTTATTTGACACATTTTGCTATTCCCAGTGGGTTGGAAATAGACCTATCTCATCACTATTAATGAGGTAGGTCTCGATTTGTGACCCATTGGAAATCGATAAAATCACAGGGATGGTGATGGTGGCCGGCTGAGGTCAGCAGACCACCATTTCTATGATTGCTTTTAACTGAAGCAATCTTTTTTATTTTTTTTATTTAATGGAGCCAATTCTCCTTAAAGGAAACCGGAATGGGTTTTAATAGAATACAAAAAAAGTTTTCTTTTCATTTATTTAGGAGTAGGCAGGGATCCGTGGGACCACTGTCTGCTCTTACATTTTTTTTACAAACATTCACAAAGAGAAAGGGGACCTTTAGGGACCCCTTCCCATGTGCGAATGGGTTACCACCTACTAGAAGTAGGTGGTACAATGCAAATCATTTGCAACCACATTTCGATTGCAAAACATTCACACATACCACTGCGATTAGGTATTAGGAAGGAACGCCCTAAATACGCCCCTTCCTAACACAGAATCGCAAATACAATTTGTGGTTCGGTAATAAATTACAGGAATCACAAATTGGGTTTTGTTCATATGAAAAAGCCTTTTTGCATTGCAAATGGGCTGATTCTGTTGATTTGCCCACTTGTGACCACAAAAGACTTTATATATCTGGCCTTAATTTTGGGAGCCATAATTAATAGGTCTCCTTTGACTACATTACTGAGTTATGTCCTTCCTTTAAATTTCATCACCTGCAATGCATAATTTAGTCTCTGACTACAGCAATAAAACAAAAATCTAAAGGTATGGAAATCCTCTATTCTTCCCTCTGCTGAAGAGTGTATTTTAAATTAATCTCAAATTCCTAAATCTAGAAAAAAATCTAAAACACTCTGGATATGCTTAAAGCCTGGCTTTTCATCAGACATATCCCACAAAAGGAAAATATATTTTTATAAGATGGCATGTGTAGAAAAACGTAAACATGATCCTGGAATGTGTAACTCCCACAGTGACATTAGTTGAAGCACTGTAAAATCTGTACTTTGCTATGTGAGTTATATTGATATTGGAATGTACATGAATTATTAAAATACAATGTGTCTCAGGAATGAATTTTGACAGTGCATTTGTGATTTCCAAGACTCCCAGTAACTCACATATTTGTTTATACACTGTGGCACTAGGAACAATAACCCTGCCAGGTGGCAGCCTTTATTTGATCAATGCAGTTTAGCTGGGAAATTAATTTATGAAGGACGCTATTTGGGGCCAGATGTACAAAGGCCTTTTCGATTTCGTAAAACGGCAGAATCGCAATTTTGGCCCATTACGAAATGCTAAACAGGATTTTCCTATGTACAAAGGCCTTGAGGGAATCGGAAAAAGCGATTTCTACCCACCAGGGATTTCCTATTTACGATTTCTTAACACAAGTGCAAGGCGTTTCCTAAATGCAAATTGAAAATGCAATTAACATCAACTCAAAGTCCATGGTAACCATGCGCAATTTTATAAAAGTGCGCCAAGACGCTTTTTTGATGTGCAATACAGTCCACACATGCTGTGGTGACTCGCACAGGTAAGCGCGGTGGGGCAGGGCGAGGTGGGGCATAGTGGAATTCAACATACGACGAGATAGTGAAAAGTAAATAAATAAAACCACTTATCTTGTGCTTGCCGCACCGCCGAGCCAGCCATGCTACGAGTGCAAGGTATATGGTTTTATTTATTTACTTTTCATTACCCCGTCGTATGTCGGCTTGCACCCCCCACCCCTGTCCTGCCCAGCCTCACCACCCCTCTGTGCTTACCTGTGCGAGCCGCGACTGCACACATGCTCCTAGGGCATATGTGTGCTCTATATGTCCACCACTAGTTTTGGGGTGCATTACGAGGGGCCTTATGCTGATAGCCATCCTTGGTTTAGCATTTTCTAAAAACTATTTCCTAATTGGAAATCGGTATTTGGGAAATGCAAAATCAACACTTTGGTACGAAAGGCATGGGATTTCCGAATTGCGATTTTGTAATAGAGATTCCTACTCAGCAGGAATTACTAATAGGAAATCAGTAATTTCATAAACATCATTTTTCATTTCTTATATAGCTATTGATATGAGGTCGCTATTTAGGAAAAGCAAAATAAAAATTTCGTACATCTGGCCCTTGTTCTCTTGCATCTATCCACTTCGTTCCATACCAGCATGAGTTTCCGTAACTTTTCTG
Organism: Lissotriton helveticus; assembly: GCF_964261635.1. Lineage (NCBI taxonomy): Eukaryota > Metazoa > Chordata > Amphibia > Caudata > Salamandridae > Lissotriton > Lissotriton helveticus. The sequence goes on from NC_136059.1 coordinate 1,098,270,487, forward strand.
TTGGTCTTACCTTCGTAATGATAACCACAGTATACTCAGTCTGTGTAAACAAATCAAAAATGTGCAAATGTGCCGATTTCTTATACCGTATTTTCCCATTGTCATCTCTAATCTCTTGCTACCAACTGTGAAATGCACAAACATAGCAAATGTAAACTATTAAAAGGTCCATAGTTTAATTACTGAAAATCTGTAACTAGTAACTGATCTGCATCATCTCTGATGTTGCTCCCATGGGATCTCAACTGTGACGAGTATTTTTACTTTTTATTGGATTTTTAGGTCGAGCCTAACGTTGCAGAACATGCGCTGCTCGCTCTGCGAGGAATGCTGATGTAGGGTATGTTGTGGAAGTGCTGTGGAAGCCCTGCCGATGTTTTTCATTGGCTGGTGTCATTGTCTTTGGTAAATGCTGGCTTCTGATTGATAATGGGGCTTCTTACTCCCTCCTTGTTACCGCAATGTCTCCTTTTGTGACTGCCCACCAGGACAGGATCTTTTACTTGCGGCGTTACACGGTCTCCTCCATTAGTAGGAAAGCACTATTTTCTTTCAGTCGGCTTTGGCAATGGCGGCCGTGGGTTTATTTTTGCATTGTGCTTTCAATTTAACAATAGCTGCTGCCCCACCCCGCGAGTGCTGTGTGGAGCGGCAGCTATTATAAAGTGAAAGCACTATGCAAATCGAAACAAGTGGTTGCCTTTGTGCAATGGGAACAGCTTGTTTGGAAGGTTTTGAGTCACAAAAGCAGGAGAGAAATGGCTAGGTTGCCACCCGGCGTAAATCGCTTCAACGCCTCCTCGTGTGTAGTAATAAGAGCAATATAATTACAATTAGTTCACCTCCCTGGGGCTTCACTAACAGATCGATCCCCTAGCCCCCCACTACAAGTGCCCAGGCAATCCTGATGGAGCACCTAACTGGCACCATTGGAATGGCGAGGCTGCGTGCCACCCTCACCTTCCCACAGCCCGCATGCCGGCGCAGTCTCATTCATGCATTAACTGCATACGCACAAAGATAATGAACACATTTCTGTGTCTTTTCACCCCCATTTTTTTGCAACTCTATTTAAAGCATTATCGAAGAGGTGCAGCTCACACGTCACTGGCACGTGGCAATCTCACCATATATTTTTATCTTCCTAGTCCTGAAAGATTCTCCCACCTCAACATGGTTTATTCCAAAACATATTTTTTTCATGGAAAGCACGCACTTTCAAGCGTCCATAACTCATCCTTTACTCACAGCTGCTTGGGCACTTGGTATTCACTGCTGTTTTTTCCTTGTCTTGCATTTTTCAATGCCAACAATAGGGAAGACCCCGGCGGGGTCATCCCCCTCATATTAAAATTCACATCGGCTCCAGCCGCCGGGCCCAAGGTTTCCTACAATCACGCTGCACCTTCTCTTTTGGTTCATGGTCTGACTCCTGTGTTGCTGTTGCTTGAGGAGCTGGAGTTCTGATCTTGGAGGCCAATCGAGAAGCGGTCTTTGTGTCGGGCGCTTTAAAGGTGACTTGCTTGAAGTGGGCAGACTTCAGAACTTGACAAAATAATACTGTGGTTCTGTGCAAGTCACTTATATTGCTGTGCTTTAAAATGTAATTTCGTGAAGTGTTAATTTATAAAAACTGCCTGTAATGTCCCAATATAACATGCCCATCCCCTCTCTCACTGCAATTTAATTTATTTTATCTGGTCTCAGCTGGGCCTCCCACAAATACGCTGTGCTGTTATTTATATGTAAGCTGGCAGCATGGTTTAGCTTGTCGCTGATGTGTGCTGTCACGTACAGATCCTGGGTCTGAATTCAACAGGACGAACGCAGCCTTTTATCCTTGTGATGCTGATAACTATATAGAATACCAGCAACACCTTTCATGTACAGTGTTTAACGATTGCAACAAACGTGGGACTAAGTGCTATAAATAGTTATTATGCACTGAATCCCAAGGGTGAGGTGCTAATGATGCTGATTTAAAAGTGATTTCTGTAAATCTTTATTTTTCTCTGGAGCCGGAACTACCCATCTTAAATAAAACAAGCATTTGGAATGCAATAGGTCTCGCATTTGGGAGAGTTTAAGCCATTGGCTTTGTAAATGACGATGCCTTTTATTTATATTTAAAAAACCAATACGTAAATAACAGGCATTGTCATTTACAATGTCAATTGCTCAAATTCTCGTAAAGGCAAAACCTATTGCATTGCAAATGCTTGTTGTTGAAAATGGATGGGTAGGTCTCTAAAGCCCATCATCTGTGATTGACCAAGTGGACTACAGTGAACGGGAACGAAAAAGGCTTACTATCCCATTATGACCTCCTCTGTTTTGCAGCAGTGGTATAATTGTCAGCTTCCGAATACAGTTAAGCCAAGATCCCTACGTTAAGCGTATACACGAGGGATTGGTAACAGTGAGGCTTCTGTGCTACATACTTGAGCCCCTTGTCTGTGCATCTCACGTAACTAAATGTGAGACTTAAACTGTTTTTTTATTTGCACCCATCTGTCCAGCGCACGTTCTCGATTAATAGAAAACGTGTGCTCAAGTGCTCGGATAAATCAGCTTACTGCTTACATGTGAACTAGAAGAGATGACGTTTGACACTAAAGAAAATAAACCTGTTTTTTTCTCGACGTGTTTTATTACTGTTTTAATATGAGCGTGAGAAAAGATCTATCATCCTTTACTAGAATCATAAAAATATGTGAAACTGATCTAATGTATTAAATGATCAGTTCACACAGTACATTTATGAATGAGATAGCTGTACACTTTGAGCAGGCTGTCTGGTACAATAAACATTGTATTTATATATATAATCGTTTATTTCGGGCACAGACCATAAAACACATCAAGTTGCATTGCTATAAAAATGATAAAAACATTGGATTCAGATAAAAGAGTAAAAAGACGGAAACAGATTGTGGACCTGACGTAGCAACCAATTATACATCTAGGAGGGGAGTGTCCCAGTCAATCATAAGATAGTCAGAGAGCCCCGCAGGGATGCTGTGCAAAATAGCAGACCTGGGTGCAATGTGGTTTAGAGAAATTAGCAGTGTAAGTATGTGCAACAAATTATGAACACTTGATAGAGAAAGATGAGAATATCACAATTCTCTATCGGGATTCAGATTTGTGAATGGCCTTCTTTCTCAAAGCCCAAGCGATATAGAAATACTTAGAGACTGCGAAGGCTAAGGGTTCGCTGGTGTCACTTTTAAAAAGTTTCTCCGCTTCCCAATAGTGTCCCACACCCACATCCGAGGATGCAGTCAAGGGACGTGGGGGCGCCAAAAGTGATTGTTGCACCGGGCGCCACCAGCTCTAAAGCCGGCCCTGCACACCCATATTATTACAAACAGCAACAAGCCATTTTTTACGGATCTTCCTATATTAAGGACAGAATAGCATGAAATCAGACTCTTTTTCAACTATGCTCGGGCAGTTTGGGCAGCAGTCTGCCTGGCCGGTGGCATTGACCCATTTGGAGGTGTGTGATCTCAAGGGGAGAACCCCACACCTGTATTGTCATTAGAGGCATTTTAATGGATGTGGGTGCATTCTATTCAGGTAGGGTTCTGGCCTGGGCAGGCTTTTGTGGTTTAGAAATTTGCCTGTAATAGAATTAGACTGGTAAATTTCCCCCGTTTGGAATTGGACTGCCTCCCAGTAGGACTGTTTTATTTTTGGGACATTGCCCTTTACTATTGCCTCCGGGGCAGCCCACAGCTCACTCATTCCTATTCTGTACTTTAGTTCGTTTATGTGTTTCAGCCATGGTGTTCTCTGGTTTCTGTCAAGAGCCATAAGTTCTTTAACACACTCCCTGTAGGTTGCTAATTCATTAGTTGATCATAATCTCACCAAGTATAATAGGGGTTTCAATACCACTATTAGATGAATAGTATTGAGAGCCAAGTCAAAGCATACTGGTGTGGTGGAAAAGCTTACGGGAAGCCTAAAAAGTGATTTAATAAACCTGTTTTCAATTTTTGTTAAACCCTTGGCATTGGCGTAGCCCCAGATCTCGGCGCCATATATCGTTGATGCTACAGCCGAGGAGTTATATACAGTGATGACCAGAGAAACTGCCCCACTAGATGCTATTTGTAATGCCTCGCTATTGCAAAGGCTTTCTGATTGAGGGAGGTTTTACTTTTTTCCATCTGAAGGCCCCATGCTTGGGTATCACTTAGCCTCACGCCAAGGTAGTTGAAGTAGTGGACTAGCTCTAGCAGAAGCCCCTCAGCAATCACACTACCTCTACATCCTTTGTGTGGGTTTATTGTCATGACTTTTGATTTTGATGCGTTTACTCTAGGCCCCTTTCTCCACAAAAGGTAACAAAAGCATTTAGTTCGGATTGGAGGCCCATAGGGGTTCGGGAGATCAGCAGGGTATCGACAGTAAACATTAATATAGGGTTGGTGTTCCAGCCACTCTCGGGCGTTGTGTTTGCATTCCATCAACATCTTCATGCTCCATTGATGTATAGACTGAACAGTGTTGGGACGTGGACGCACCCCTGTCTGACCCCCTTCAAGATCTCTATCTTGTCGGTCATATCCCCTAGGGAGTTCCATCTGACCCTCGCATAAGTGTTATCATGTAGCAGCCTAAGTATTCGTAATAGGTCTGAGGGGGTGTCATACCCAGCTAATACCCCCAAAGAGTGTTTCGCGGGACCAGGTCAAACGCCACTCTTATATCAATAAAAGCGACCTATAGGTGTTCACGCAACAAGGTGATATATTTCCAGGTTATCACCATGAAGCAGAGGACCTGGTCCAGTGTGCTGACCTTTAATCTAAAGCCTGCTTGAGACTCTTCCAAGACATTATTCTGGAGTATCTACTCATTTAGTTTGAATAAGACCTGTGTATAGTAGGTTTGTGAGTTATCGAGTAGACTTATAGATCTGTAGTTTGAGGGAATGGTTCTGTCCCCTATTTTAAAATTCGGTATGATGACGGCTTCTTGCCATGAGAGGGGATCCTCATTCCCTTTATTATACTGTTTGATAATACGTTCAGCTAGGGGGCCCAGAAACATTGTAAATTATGACATGCAAATGGTAATGGAAGCCATTTTATTAAATTGGTTGCCAAAGAAAAAGCACCATAGTCTAGAATACCAGAATAAATGTTGGAGAAAATAAATTGGCCAGAGCAAAGGCTGGATCAATCCTAAGCAAATATGAGCATTTTTAACTTGAATTCTGCACTATCAATTTGATTAAACATGCTCTCTTTATTTAAACTTATGTAGTTGGATTTATTCCAACATAAATCATGTAGCCCTGCTAGATTTAATTGATAACCGCTATTCACTATCTCCTTTATAACAAGTACTTCGCTGAAAAAGCTGGCTTGGCTCTGACCTTCTTGAACCAATGTTTTACAACTCTGATCGATCTAATTCCTAGTGACTAATGGTGAACAAAGACAGACTTTACTCAGACCAAATTTTCTATCATTCTTAATGAGTCAAACCGCCGAAAATTTTAAAATTGGCAATAGCTTTATTGTTGCTGTTGTTCAGAAAAAAATAATTACTTTGATTGTTAAAAAAAGAATCTCAAGATAGCGATCACACACTTTACTTCTTAGCTGCTTCTTTGGGTTTTTTTCTCTTCTTTCTGGATTCTTTGTTTTTCTGTTGTCTTTTCTTGTTATGTTATGAGATAGGTGTGCAAACCAAAGCGCCGGGACACTCTCTGAGTAGCCGTGCGCTATACAAAACCAAGTATAACATAACATAACATAACACAGAGACTTGCTGGGCAGGCATCTGATGTCACGAATGAGAGGACAGGGCATCAAATGGTAACAGGCATTGATGCCCAACAAAAAATAGAAAAGAGGGAAACAGAGGACTAAGGAGAGAGTTCTGGACCCAAACACTAGATTGCTGAATAATGCACAGCAGGTAAATCCAGAAAAGAATGAGGCTGCAAAAGTCTATCTCCACATTTTTACATGTTAAACTTGAAACAGCCTCAACATTTATGAACAAAAAATGTATTATATATAACACTCTGTTAATGTAAAATAAATCAATTACTTTTAATATCAATGTATACATGTTCAAGAAAAATATAACAATAGCAATTTTAAAATTAATTGAATTAAAAATGTAAAATGGTTCAACAAGTATGTAAAACAATAATTTGAAAAGTAGTTAGGTGATCCTCTCACATACATAGCACATTCATGGTTGCACCTTTGACTTCAAATTTCGAAGTCTATGGTATCTGCTCCTCAAAAAAGGAGAACATATGATACAGTAAAGAACCTTACAAGAACACATGATTTCCTTCAGCAGATGTCAGCTGAAGTGCTATAGCATGTTTGGACTCATTAGGTTGATCCATTAACAGGCACCACAACATGCAGCATTCTTTCCTGGATCTCACAGGGCACAATCTCTTTTAGAACATGTCTCATTACATGCGTGGCCTCTCACCCATGTTCCATGAAACGCGAGGAGCGTTAGTGTCTGCTGTCCGGATGGATATGTGAATCGTAATCGGAGAACTCCTTTCAAAGAAGAAATCATGCACTTCAAACTCCACCTGGCAACATAACAGAAACCGGTTGATATCACAAGCAATAAAAAATACATAGCGAACCTAGTTCAATATAACTCAGACGTTATGTTCTACTTATGCAAATTCAGAAATTCTGTGTGCTTGTACATTAAAGTTTTACCTAAAAACAAATTAATAGAAACATAATTGTCAATTTAAAAGACTATAGAAGAAAATTATGATGGGCCCAAGGGTATTATTGGGTATCACAGTTATTTTGCGTACTGCTACCATGACACACATATAAATCTGTGTACTATGCAAGACGTATCAAGTTGGTAAAGTGTAAAAGTGCCACTCGCAAGAACTCGCACAAACTTTTCCTCATTAGGGCTAGATGTTCAAAGCCATTTTACAGTCGCAAAACCTAAGATTCACTAAATCACAGAGTTTGTAAGCACAGGTTGGCTTTTTTGTTTGATTGATGGGATGGCTTTTTTAATGTACTCAACCCATTTTACTAATCTGTAACATGTTGCCGAATCACAAAATGGGTTTAGAAAGGCACAACAAATTGCTATTTGAAAGGCGCATTTTCAGGGCTTTCCTTCCGAAATGTGATTCATGATTTGCATGTTTCAATGCTTTTGAAATGTTACAGACTCCTGAGCTAGGGGAGTAATGCACTCACAAAAGTGGAGGGGTCCCATTAAGATCCTTTATCTTTTGTGAAAGCAAAAAAAGTTTTGGAGGAGAATACGTAGTGGTCTGTGGGATCACTGCCAACACTAAGACAAGCTTAACAAAAAGAAATACACTTATTTTTTTTAATGCAGCTCCATTTCATTTAAAGAAAATAAGTTGCATTAAAAAAAGTGTACTGTAATTAAATGCAATCACAGTCTTGGTGGTCTGCTCAAACCAGCAAGCCAACATCCATGAAATGGCAGCCAATTACAGTGAGTGGCAATTTGTGACCTACCTTATGAGGATGGATGAGCTATGCCAAATTATAGGCCATTACGGTTCGGAGTTTTGGGAACCACCCTGTTAGTGCACAGGTCTGTTCGCAATATTCTTTTCCATTCACAAAATGTCAGTGAGCAATTTGCAACCACTTTTTGTGCATGGAAATTTTGGTCATCTGGCCTTAAAATTCATGAGGCAGGATGCATTGTTGGACTGGGGGTGGACAGCTGAAAATTCTGAGATCGAGGCCTACAAGGGAGATCAGACCTCCATCTCTGCATTAGAATTATCCTAATGCAAGTACTGTATTTAAGCACTTTAATCAAACTTTTCTGTTGGCAAACTGGGCCAGCATGCAGTAGTCCAGCCAGTGCTTAATTTGAGCCAGTGGTTTCCGTTGCTCAGCACCGTCACTTAATTGGTCAGCGCCAGGATACCTGTGGGGTGATAGCGCGCTTTATAAGTCCATATTACATTACATTAAATTACATTACTTTCTGGTGCTCAGTATTGGCACTTAATTGTCAATACTGCACTTATGACCACATGGTGGCGCTGCTCCTCTAATTTAGAAATGAGCAGAACATCGGTTGTCTCTGAATACAACATACATAAAAAATTACTAATACCTGCCTCCTGAGCCATTCCATTAGGTTTGGAGACCTGGAATAATCTGACTGGTCTTACTTACAGGCAAGAGAGATGGTTACTAGTTGTTTTGGCAGTGATGACAGGGGCGATGGGTGGTGCAAGTTGCAGTGGCCTCCTGGTCAGGGCCCTGGCACTTATTATTTTACAAACTAAGCACTGGTTCCAGCACTTGCACATAGGAGACCATCTCCTGGACATCTTCCACTTTGTGTATCTTTGATGACTAATAAGAGCAGCCATATATTTTTAAGGGTTTTGTGTCTGCATGGAAGTGCCCCTCAGCCCCTCTCTTTTCCTGCAATATGCAAAGAATCACAACTTTGACATTGTTAGTTGTGATTACATTAGTGACTTGCAATACACTTTTATGTATTGCATTTTTCATTATCACAAATCCTTCCAACTTTGCGCGGAACAGATTTTGTGACGGTGAAAAAGGCCCCATATTTCTTTAGGCACTTGAGTACATCTCCACAGCCTTACAGCCTCCCAGGTTGCTTAAGGCTGCATTTATTGTTGGTAAAATAGACGGTAGCCAACACGCTTCTAGCCTGCAGCAATACCTTTGTCTTATACTCACACATTGCAAAGTATTCCGCTTCTTAGGGATTAGGTTCAGAAGTGTTGGATTAAGTTGAATTCTTAAAATTGAGGGCATCATTGACAAAAACTAAAAACTGATGGGTGGCATGCTGGAACTAACTTCAACCACTGGTAATCACTGGTTTCAGGCTCACTGGTCCTCATCACTAAGGTCCATCTACCTTTCAGTTTTTTTTTAAGAACACTGATGGGTGAATGTCTAAATTCTCCATTACCTCATAGTTTCTCCTCTCTGTGTGGCTGCAGTTTGGAGGCTGGTAGGCAATGAGCATCTCGTTCAAGTCCTTCCATGTGAAGGAGGACACAGGCTTTGTTTGATCAGATAGATGTGTAATGTAACCGTGGAGTGGTGGTTCGGTGATGTTGAAAACAAGAAGAGACTTTGGCGTTTCACCATCCTCTGCGTCCAATGCTGCTGTCGTCAGGGGTGTCAAAATGAACTGATCAACCTCCAAAATGAATGTGGCCATGAATGCGGCACGCGGGATCTGATTTGGAATAGCCCCCATGATCTGCACTGGGATCCAGGCGTGTTCTGACTAAAAAATAAAATAAACAATGAGTGAATTAAAAAAACACCTTTTGAATGTGAGAAGTGGATTGAAACTTATAACTAAATAAAGGATCGTGAAAATACATAAGGTTTAATTTGACCAACCAGGAGAATACCTTCTGTAATGTTAAGGAGTTTATACAAGCACACCAAGGACAAACAGTAAATAATTAAAGGCAAGGTTGTTGATATCAAGGTCAAACGTAAATTCACACATTCACACACACTCACACACACACACTCTCATAATCAGAAAACACATTTCTACAGCAAATATGTGCTTTTCAGGTGTCACCAAGAGTCTTGACATTTTAAATTCCTGAACATCCTTGAGAGGAAATGTAGCAGATTTCCAACGTTTGCATCCAGTGTTTTGCCAATACTTAGTATAACTATAAAGTTGTAGGGTATCTTTCAAGTAGGAATCATTTTATTTCATATTAGCTCTTACTCCTACATTTAGCCGTATCCGACATATTAATTGTAAATTCTAGCAATATAAGTTCGTAAGGGGTCAGTGGGTCTGAACAGACATTCTTTTTCTTATTTAAAGGCGGGACTTTGAGATTGACAAGACTAAAGCTTAGCTCAAGAAGGGCCTTGTCACCTGATATTTTTTTTTGTTGAAATCCTTGTCGGCAGGTCTTAATGCTTAAATACCACCTTATTCTGTAAAATGTACTGCTTTTTGGTAACTATTTATCCACATTGTGACAGAGAGTGCACTGTTTGTTGCAATTTGCTCTTTTATTTCTATCTCTAACCTTCAATTTCTGAATGAAAACGTAAGATATTGCCCTGTCTGGAGCAATAATGGACACTTTACTTGGTGCTAAAACTTCCAACCTACAGTGGTATTTGCAGGGGTCACCCATACCGGCATTACAGAAGGGCAGGAACTGATCATGTGCCTGTGCTGTTCCAATGTGGGGTTGTTGCCCCTCTAAAGCCAGGGGGCTTGGCAGTGCAGGAGAGTCTACAGAGATGAGAGCACCTACAAATTGATGATGAGGGCTACCATGCACCCAGAAAGGGAAGCTTAGCCCCTCGTCAGAGGCACTCTATGCCACTAAACTCTACCCCACTGCACTTTACGACACTCTACTCTGTAAGACTGCACTGTCCACTACCGAACTTAATGCCACTCTACTCTGCACCACTCAACTCTATGCCACTCTAGTGCACTCAATGCCAAGGCACTCTATGCCACTACACTCTAAATCACTCTATGCCACTTCACTCTACTCTAGAGCAATCTACACTATGCTGCTGCACTCTACACCACTGTGCTCTACGCCAATCTTCTCCACTCTGTGCCACTCAACTCTATGCCGTTGAACTCTGCATCACTGCAATCTACTCTACGTCACTGCACTGTGCACCAACACAGTCTAAACCACTTTACTCAAAACCAATGTACTCTATGCCACTGCACTCTACGACAATCTACTCTGTACCACTGTACTTTACGCCACTTCACTCTAGGCCACTCTACTCCTATTTACAACACTACACTCTGTGGTGCTGGACTCCATTAATCTCTACTCCAATATATGCACTCCACTCTACATCAGTCTACTCCACTCTTTGCTACTCTATGACACTACTCCACTCTACAGCACTCTACGCAACTCCCTCTATGCCACTTTACTCCACTCTTATCTATGACACACTACTCCAATCTACTATCCCCACTCTATGTCACTCCATTCTATGGCACTCTATGCCACTCCACTCTATGCCACACAACTCTAAGTTGGGTAATAGCAACAACTGAAATGTACAGCACTTCGGGTTGTAGAGTACTATAAAGACACTTCTAAGAATTGACCAACCCATATGCATTTACAACATGATCTGGTTATGGATTGCAAATCAATTTTTTCCCCTATGTTTTTCCTGAAATTAGTGCTACTGGATTCTGTTTTTGTCCCTAAGGCTGCTTATCTCTCTTTCCATTCACTTAATTAATTAATTAACTTCCTTTGGGTCCTTCGCTCAAATACATTTCTGATGTATGCACATTTACAAGTTAAATTCATTCATTACGTCAGTAATTTCAAGTGGCATTTCTCTTTCGTTCCGATATAATTATGAACCGTGGTTAAATTTACATGGTGTAAGAGAAATACACTCAGTGTTACCTTGTGTATTGTCTTGCTCCTGATGTCAGTAAAGTCCAGCCTGATGGAAATGTAATCAATGTCAGGTGAGGGAGGATCAAGGTGCTCATATCGTAATCCACTGAGCAGAAACTCTTCACAGCTGACCTTAAGAGAAGTCTGAATCTTCCGCAGACCGGTGTAACATGATCCTTTTTTACACTTTTCGTTGGTTGTGTGCACTGCAATGCAACAGAAAATAATCACACTGAAAACAACAAAAAACTAACACAAGATAAGCACAATTCAGACTCACTACTCTCAACACATGTAAGTTAAGTTAATGTACAAAAGTTTATCTACATTAAATGTACAGTTTGTTACTCAGAAAGAAATTTTAAATTTGTCAATTCTATCTAAATCTTAAACAGCAATTCTAAAGTTGCTCTCTGGAAAAAATGATTTGAGATTGTTTGGGAGAGCTGGCAGCAAGCTACCTTTAGTTTTTGGCAATGGGTTCCTTGAAGGAGAGATTGGTGTATAGGGTGAATCCGAGTGAGTTGTTATTAAGTGACTGTTGGGGTTTGAAGTCATCAAGATTCATGAAATTGAGCCAATTTTGAACTGCATTGGTGTTGTTCTTGGCAAGTATTAGGAACTATGTCTTGGCTGGCCGGCCAAGGTCGCAAACATTTCATTTGACATCACTTCTTCTAGCGACATTATCTCTCTATTTGGCTTCTCCTACCACCTATTTAACAAATAACGTACATTTTGTCTTTTTCTCTTGTCCCCTCTTTTCAGTCACAAATACCTTGGTTCTTCCCTACTGCCCCCGAATGGATGGCCATACACTGCCTAATAATCCCCCTTGGGGGAAAACCAGAAATCATATATATCACTTTCATTACAACACAAAATGTATATTCTGTGCAAAACCATTGCAATGGATACAACCACAGTTATTCCGTAATCCTGCAACTGAGTAGTCCACTTTGTCAGCGAAAAGAAGGTCATCATCCTGACTGTCACTGGCTGTTGCCATAACGTATGCAACACATGAAAGGTTCACCTCCACTTACAAGCTGAAGGAGGCAAATTATTGCCCAATGCACCAGTCATATCGAACGTAAGCATTTTAAAGAAATGATCAATAATTTACAAAAGAAAGGGAAATAGATACATTGTACGGTACAGTATCAATGAGTTAATATAGGCTTATACATACCTTGAGAAGGAAATAGCAACAGAGGAGAAAACAGCAAAAAAATGAATGAGTGCAAACAGCAGGTGAAGAAATAGTATGTATGATTCAAGTTTCCCTATGGCTTCGCCCTTATTTTCTAAGAAGTTTTATTTCCACGTTCCTTAACCCCTTCGATGCTGATGACGGAGCGGTTCCATCATCAGCATCGGTTGGGCTGTGCTGATGACGGAACCGCTCCGTCATCAGTACAGCCCTCGGGGGGAGCGCTGTCGCTCCCCCCCTGGGGCTCCGATCGTGTTTGTTTTTTGGGGGGTGGCAGCGGAAGACTTCGCACTGCTCCCCCCGCACCCCCCCCGCACTTCCTGGTGACGTCAGCGCGCTGTCGCGCATGCCGACGTCATCAGGAAGTGCTGGACGCGCTGGAAGCCATTTCTTTACAAGGTAGGTTTTTGGTCTCCGGTGGGGCGGGGGGGGGCATTTCTTGGTGCCTTGAGGCATCGGGGGGGAGGAAACACTGTTTCCTCTCCCCTGATGTCCCAATGCAGGGCATTCCTGGTTCAGGATCGCGCACAGCGTCGCGATCCTGCACCAGTAATGCCCCCACTAGACACCAGGGATGTTTTTGTCTGAAAAGGAAGCGACCCCTTGGGCAAGGGTCGCTTCCAGGGCTAAATTTTTTAAAGTCAGACTTTTCTGCCCCCCCCCCCTGGGTCGACATCACTCGTTTTAGCGAGCGATCTCGACCCAGGGGGGCAGAAAAGCCCACTAGACACCAGGGATGTTTATTTTCATAAAAGGAAGCGACCCCTTGGGCAAGGGTCGCTTCCTAGGGCCATAATTTTTGTAATTCAGACTTTTCTGCCCCCCCTGGGTCGAGATCGCTCGTTTTAGCGAGCGATCTCGACCCAGGGGGGGCAGAAAAGCCCACTAGACACCAGGGATGTATTTTTTCATAAAAGGAAGCGACCTCTTGGGAAAGGGTCGCTTCCTAGGGCCATCATTTTGTAATTCAGACTTTTCCGCCCCCCTGGGTCGAGATCGCTCGTTTTTGCGAGCGATCTCGACCCAGGGGGGGCAGAAAAGCCCACTAGACACCAGGGATTATTTTTTTGATAAAAGGGTCGCTTCCTGGGGCATTTTTTATTCGTTTAGACTTTTCTGCCCCCCTGGGGGCAGATCAACCGTTTTATTCGGGAATCTGGACCCAGGGGGGGCAGGAAAGCCCACTAGACACCAGGGATTGTGTTTTTATTCGTAAAGGAAGCGACCCCTTGGGCAAGGGTCGCTTTCAGGGCCATCAAAATGTAGTGTAGACTTTTCTGCCCCCCCTGGGGGCAGATCGCGCATGTTAGCGCGTGATCTGGACCCAGGGGGGGCAGAAAAGCCCACTAGACACCAGGGATTTATTTATAATTGTAAAGGAAGCGACCCCTTGGGGAAGGGTCGCTTCCTAGTGGCCCATAATTTTTTTTAGACTTGTCTGCCCCCCCTGGGGGCAGATCAGCCGTTTTTTGGGCCACATCTGGACCCAAGGGGGGTAGAAAAGCCCACTAGACACCAGGGATTTTAGTATATTTATAAATGAAGCGACCCCTTGGGCAAGGGTCGCTTCCAGGGGGCATTATAAATATTGTAGACTATTCTGCCCCCCCCCCCCCCCGGGTGCGGAGTGGCTGTTTTTTTTTACAGTTTCTGGTCCCAGGGGGGGGATAGAAAAGCCCACTATACTCCAGGTTTTTGTTTTTTATAGGGAGCGACCCCTTGTCCAAGGGTTGCTTCCTTGGGCCCATTTGTTTTCTGTATGTTCTGCCGTGTCTTTATTTGGCCTCTCTGCCCTCCGTAGGGTTGCTTCCAGGGGGCCCACGTTTATAATGATTTATAATCTTCCCCCCTTGGGGACAGACACCCCATTTGTGACATACCCTGTGACATAGCCTGTTGTAATGTGTGTTGTTTGTGTTTCTTCTAATGTGTATTGTTTTTTTTTCTCTTTAGATTGTTGCAGTGTGCGCTTCTGTTACTGGTGGTTCTGTTGTTCTGCTGTTTCTGTAGTTGCATGTGTTTGGTAAGAGACCTTTTTTTGTTCAATTGTAATGTAATTGTTTATTTTGCAAAGTGTGTAGTAATACAAGTATGTTTTGTTTCTGTTTGTTGTGATTGTAAAACATGTTTTGCATTTGTTTTTGATGTGTCCTTCTGTAGATGTAAGTTTTTTTTTCTTCTTTCTAGTGGGATATCGTTGCTTATTTGCTGTGTCTTTGCAGAGTAGGTGCTGGTGAGTGTAGTTGTGTCTTGTAAGTGAATTGTATATTTTTTCTAAATATAGTTTTTTGTGAAAAAGTCTTACATTATTTTTTATCTTACTTTGCGCAGTGTTGGGGTTGTTGAGTTGTTTGTGCAGACACCTTTATTTGTAAGGATAATGGCTAGCCGCCGGATTACTGCTCAGCAAGTTGTTGGAATGCTTTTTGATGCTTCCTCTGACCATGGTCCAGAGTCTGACTCTGATTCTGAGCCAGAGGTGGGAGGTGAAGATTCAGGTAGTGAGTTTTCTCTACACATGGCTTCATCTGATGATGAAGACACTTTGAGTGCTGATGAAGCTACTTTTGGTGTGGATGATGTGCCTGTGGTTGGGGAGGACATTGCTGTGGTTACGGTTTGGGAGGACATTGTTGTGCCTGTGGTTGTGGAGGACATTGATGTGCCAATAGTGCGGCAAGAGGCAGCTGGGCGGCGGCCTGTGGCTGCAAGACTTGACGATGAAAGTTCTGACCTCTGGGTTGCACCAGGCATGGTGCAGCCGGCATTGCCTGAATTTACTGGTGTTCCAGGGTGTAGGGTGAACACTGAAAACTTTTTGCCTATTGATTTTTTCAAGTTGTTTATGGATGATGTGTTTTTGGCAGAGATTGTAGAGCAGACTAATTTGTATGCTGAAAATTTTTTGAGGGTGAACAGTGCCAGCCTTAAGCCCCACGCTAGAGCTACCCGGTGGACTCCCACAAATTTGGAGGAGATGAAAAAGTTTTTGGGTTTAACTTTTTTGATGGGCTTGCTTAGGAAACCATCAATGGCTTCATATTGGTCTACTAGTCCCTTGATGGCAACAGCTATATTTCCGGCAGTCATGAGTCGTGATAGGTATTTGCTTCTGCTGCGGATGATGCATTTTGTTGACAATAGTCTTGCTTTGCCACGAGATCACCCTGATTGTGACCGTCTTTTCAAGATTCGGCCTGTCGTTGATCATTTGGTTGATCGATTTTCTGAGATCTTTTATCCTGGGAAAGAAATTGCAGTGGATGAGTCTTTGCTGTTGTTCAAGGGCCGCTTGGTATTTCGGCAATACATTCCTAGTAAGAGGGCACACTATGGAATCAAACTGTATATGCTGTGTGACAGTGAGACTGGATATGTCTCTAATTTCAGGGTGTACACTGGTAAGGAATCCAGGATTAACCCCCCTGGTTGTCCGTCGACTTTTGGAGTGACTGAGAAAATTGTGTGGGAACTTGGTCGTGGATTGTTTAACAAAGGCCATCATTTGTATGTCGATAACTTCTACACTGGTGTGCGGTTGTTCAGGGAATTGGCCAAAGTGGACACTGTTGCTTGTGGCACAATCCGCTCAAACCGTAAAGGTTTCCCAAAAGAACTTGTTTGTCGAAAGCTTGCTCGGGGACAGTGCAGTGCATTGCGTTGTGAGGAGCTTCTAGCTGTGAAGTTTACAGACAGGAGAGATGTCTACATGTTGACTACAATACATGATGAAAGCACTGAACCGCGGACTGTTTGGGGTCAGGTTGCAGAAGTGCACAAACCTGTGTGCATACTGGACTACAATAAGTACATGGGTGGTGTTGACAGAGTTGATCAGAGGTTGGAACCGTATGCTGCTCTTCGTAAGGCTTACATTTGGTACAAGAAGTTGGCTATCCATCTTTTCCACTTGGCAACCTTTAATGCTTTTATTGTGTTCCAGAAATCTTGTCCCCAGTCAAAGTTGTCTTTTGTAAAGTTTCAGGAGTCTGTAATAGGCAGCCTTGTTTTAGTGGAACAGGCAAGTGTTCCTAGAGTTGGAGTGGTGGAGGATGTTGCCAGATTGAAAGATCGCCACTTTCCTGATACAATTCCTCCTACAACCTCAAAAGACTTTCCCAGTCGGAGATGTAGAGTCTGTTGGCGAAGAGGTTTGCGGAAGGAGGTTCGCATGTACTGCCCCGACTGCCCTTCAAACCCCGGGCTGTGTGTACCTGCTTGTTTTAGATAGTACCACACGCAAAAGAATTTGAGTGGTTAAGTGAACTGGTTGGTCTTTATTCTGTAAAACTTATTGTTCAGTTTCAAAGTTTGTATTTGTGTAGTCTTTTTAGATTTAGTTGTCGAGTTAGTAGATTTGTATCAATTTGCAATTTGTTTTTGTTTCTCTTTTATTTAAAAAAAAACCTAAAGTATGATGTTGGTTTGCGTGTAGTGTCCATTGTCTGACTGTGTGCATGGTTTGGCGCTTGGCTGTCGGTGTCTGTGGACTGGTGCTTGTCTGGCGGTGTCTGCGGACTGGTGCTTGACTGGCGGTTTGGACCTTTTCCTGTTGCAGCCACTATGGCTACCCATGCAAGTGAGGTACCGTTTTTATCGGGAGACCTGGGGGCACGCTGGGTGGGAGGTAATTTGTGTGGGCCCAGTGATGCCACGCTTTCCCACACTAAAACGTGTGAAAAAATTGATTTTTTCCAGCTTCAAATGAGGTTTGCAAGGGATTCTGGGTAAAGGAACGTTGGAGGATCCACGCAAGCCATACCTCCTTGGAAGCCCCCGGGTGTCTACTTTTCAGAAATGTGTGGGTTTGGTAGGTTTCCATAGATGGCTGTCTCGCATGGGGCCAGAAACCCAGATAACCCCTCTTGCAAAAGCTGGTGAATTTGACAATGGTGACAATGTCAAGTCCACTAGCTTTTGCAAGAGGGGTTACCTGGGTTTTTGGCCCCGTGCGAGACAGCCATCTAGGGAAACCTACTAAACCCACACATTTCTGAAAAGTAGACACCCGGGGGCTTCCAAGGAGGTATAGCTTGCGTGGATCCTCCAACGTTCCTTTACCCAGAATCCCTTGCAAACCTCATTTTTAGCTGGAAAAAATCAATGTTTTCACACGTTTTAGTGTGGGAAAGCGTGGCATCACTGGGCTCACACAACTTTTCTCCCACCCAGCATTCCCCAAGGTCTCCCGATAAAAATGGTACCTCACTTGCGTGGGTAGGCATAGTGGCTGCTTTAGGAAAAGGCCCAATTCTTACTGTGGAGACCAACAAATTTCCTTTAGCCAAACAATCTTATTTTTTGAGGGGGTCACCTGAGCTTTTGGCCCGGGGCTTGGCGGGCATCTTTGCAAACTACCAAACCCAAACAGTTCTGAGAACTAGACACCCGGGGGAGTCCAGGGAGATATGGCATGCGTGGGTCCCCCAATGTTTTCCTACCCAGAAACCCCTGCAAACCTTAAATTTTGGTTAAAAAACCCACTTTCCGTACTTTTTTGGGTGGGATCTCGCTGCCGGCACAAATGTCCTACCACCCAGCGTTTACCTTGTTCTCCCGAGTAAAATGATACCTCACTTGTGTGGGTGGGCCCAAGGCATGTGACTCAGGCTGGGGGGCTTAATTTGTAAAACTTAAATACTACTAAATATTACTTTTTTCAAAATTCATTTTTGGCGTGTTCTGCTTTGGGGCACCCACACAAGTGAGGTATCCTTTTACTCGGGAGAACAAGGGGAACGCTTGGTGGTAGGACATTTTTACCGGCACGGCGATCCCACGCCAAAAAGTTTGGAAAAGTGCTATTTTTACCTAACTTTAAGGTTTGCAAGGAGTTCTGGGTAGGAAAACATTGGGGGACCCATGCATGCCATACCTCCCTGGACTCCCCCGGGTGTCTAGTTTTCAGAACTGTTTGGGTTTGCGACTTTCCAAAGAATATCACCGAGCCCCGGGCCACAAACTCAGATGCCCCCCCCCCCAAAATCAAGGTAGTTTTGCAATAGGGTAATGTAAATTCACCACCGTACGATTTGAACCATTTCCTGTTGCAGCCACTATGTCTATCCACGCAAGTGAGGTACCATTTTTTTCAGGAGACCTAGGGGAACGCTGGGTGGGTGGAATTTTGTGGATCCACGCAGATTCCAGAACTTTCCACCACAGAAATGTGACGAAAATGTGTTTTTTTGGTAACATTTTTCAGTTTGCAAGGGATTCTGGGTAACAGAACCTGGTGGGAGGCAGTCGAGTCACCCCATCCTGAATTCCCCTGGGTGTCTAGTTTTCAAAAATGTATAGGTCTGCTAGGTTTCCGTAGGTGCTGGCAGAGCTACGGCGCAAAAACAAAAGGTAGTCTTTTTGGCCAAAACGTGCTAGATTTCACTGGGAAATTGAGGTGCAGCCATGTTGCGTATTGCGCTGTTTCATGTCATAGCCACTATGCCTACCCACGCAAGTGAGGTACCATTTTTTTCGGGAGACCTGGGGGAACGCTGGGTGGGTGAAAATTTGTTGATCCACGCAGATTCCAGAACTTTCCACCACAGAAATGTGAAGAAAATGTTTTTGTTTGTCAAATTTTTAGGTTTGCAAGGGATTCTGGGTAACAAAACCTGGGGGTAGGCAGACCAGTCACCCCATCCTGAATTCCCTTGGGTGTCTAGTTTTCAAAAATGTATAGGTTTGCTAGGTTTCCCTAGGTGCTGGCAGAGCTACGGCGCAAAAACAAAAGGTAGTCTTTTTGTCCAAAACGTGCTAAATTTCACTGGGAAATTGAGGTGCGATCATGCTGCGTTTTGCGCTGTTTCATGTCGCAGCCACTATGCCTACCCACGCAAGTGAGGTACCATTTTTTCGGGAGACCTGGGGGCACGCTGGGTGGGTGGAAATTTGTTGATCCACACAGATTCCAGAACTTTCCACCACAGAAATGTGAGGAAAATGTGTTTTTTTTGTCAAATTTGTATGTTTGCAAGGGATTCTGGGTAACAAAACCTGGGGGTAAACAGACGAGTCACCCCATCCTAAATTCCCCTGGGTGTCTAGTTTTCAAAAATGTATAGGTTTGCTAGGTTTCCCTAGGTGCTGGCAGAGCTACGGCGCAAAAACAAAAGGTAGTCTTTTTGTCCAAAACGTGCTAAATTTCACTGGGAAATTGAGGTGCGACCATGCTGCGTTTTGCGCTGTTTCATGTCGCAGCCACGATGCCTACCCACGCAAGTGAGGTACCATTTTTTTTGGGAGACCTGGGGGCACGCTGGGTGGGTGGAAATTTGTTGATCCACACAGATTCCAGAACTTTCCACCACAGAAATGTGAGGAAAATGTGTTTTTTGGTCAAATTTTTATGTTTGCAAGGGATTCTGGGTAACAAAACCTGGGGGTAGGCAGACGAGTCACCCCATCCTAAATTCCCCTGGGTGTCTAGTTTTCAAAAATGTATAGGTTTGCTAGGTTTCCCTAGGTGCTGGCAGAGCTACGGCGCAAAAACAAAAGGTAGTCTTTTTGTCCAAAACGTGCTAAATTTCACTGGGAAATTGAGGTGCGACCATGCTGCATTTTGCGCTGTTTCATGTCGCAGCCACTATGCCTACCCACGCAAGTGAGGTACCATTTTTTTCGGGAGACCTGGGGGCACGCTGGGTGGGTGGAAATTTGTTGATCCACACAGATTCCAAAACTTTCCACCACAGAAATGTGAGGAAAATGTGTTTTTTTTGTCAAATTTTTATGTTTGCAAGGGATTCTGGGTAACAAAACCTGGGGGTAGGCAGAAGAGTCACCCCATCCTAATTTCCCTGGGTGTCTAGTTTCCAAAAATGTATAGGTTTGCTAGGTTTCCCTAGGTGCTGGCAGAGCTACGGCGCAAAAACAAAAGGTAGTCTTTTTGTCCAAAACGTGCTAAATTTCACTGGGAAATTGAGGTGCGACCATGTTGCGTATTGCGCTGTTTCATGTCGCAGCCACTATGCCTACCCATGCAAGTGAGGTACCATTTTTTTCGGGAGACCTGGGGGCACGCTGGGTGCGTGGAAATTTGTTGATCCACGCAGATTCCAGAACTTTCCACCACAGAAATGTGAGGAAAATGTGTTTTTTTTGTCACATTTTTATGTTTGCAAGGGATTCTGGGTAACATAACCTGGGGGTAGGCAGACGAGTCACCCCATCCTAAATTCCCCTGGGTGTCTAGTTTTCAAAAATGTATAGGTTTGCCAGGTTTCCCTAGGTGCTGGCAGAGCTACGGCGCAAAAACAAAAGGTAGTCTTTTTGTCCAAAACGTGCTAAATTTCACTGGGAAATTGAGGTGCGACCATGCTGCATTTTGCGCTGTTTCATGTCGCAGCCACTATGCCTACCCACGCAAGTGAGGTACCATTTTTTTCGGGAGACCTGGGGGCACGCTGGGTGGGTGGAAATTTGTTGATCCACACAGATTCCAAAACTTTCCACCACAGAAATGTGAGGAAAATGTGTTTTTTTTGTCAAATTTTTATGTTTGCAAGGGATTCTGGGTAACAAAACCTGGGGGTAGGCAGAAGAGTCACCCCATCCTAATTTCCCTGGGTGTCTAGTTTCCAAAAATGTATAGGTTTGCTAGGTTTCCCTAGGTGCTGGCAGAGCTACGGCGCAAAAACAAAAGGTAGTCTTTTTGTCCAAAACGTGCTAAATTTCACTGGGAAATTGAGGTGCGACCATGTTGCGTATTGCGCTGTTTCATGTCGCAGCCACTATGCCTACCCATGCAAGTGAGGTACCATTTTTTTCGGGAGACCTGGGGGCACGCTGGGTGGGTGGAAATTTGTTGATCCACGCAGATTCCAGAACTTTCCACCACAGAAATGTGAGGAAAATGTGTTTTTTTTGTCAAATTTTTATGTTTGCAAGGGATTCTGGGTAACAAAACCTGGGGGTAGGCAGACGAGTCACCACATCCTAAATTCCCCTGGGTGTCTAGTTTTCAAAAATGTATAGGTTTGCTAGGTTTCCCTAGGTGCTGGCAGAGCTACGGCGCAAAAACAAAAGGTAGTCTTTTTGTCCAAAACGTGCTAAATTTCACTGGGAAATTGAGGTGCGACCATGTTGCGTATTGCGCTGTTTCATGTCGCAGCCACTATGCCTACCCACGCAAGTGAGGTATCATTTTTTTCGGGAGACCTGGGGGCACGCTGGGTGGGTGAAAATTTGTTGATCCACGCAGATTCCAGAACTTTCCACCACAGAAATGTGAAGAAAATGTTTTTGTTTGTCAAATTTTTAGGTTTGCAAGGGATTCTGGGTAACAAAACCTGGGGGTAGGCAGACCAGTCACCCCATCCTGAATTGCCCTGGTGGTCTAGTTTTCAAAAATGTATAGGTTTGCTAGGTTTCCCTAGGTGCTGGCAGAGCTACGGCGCAAAAACAAAAGGTAGTCTTTTGTCCAAAACGTGCTAAATTTCACTGGGAAATTGAGGTGCGACCATGCTGCATTTTGCGCTGTTTCATGTCGCAGCCACTATGCCTATCCACGCAAGTGAGGTACCATTTTTTTCGGGAGACCTGGGGGCACGCTGGGTGGGTGGAAATTTGTTGATCCACACAGATTCCAGAACTTTCCACCACAGAAATGTGAGGAAAATGTGTTTTTTTGTCAAATCTTTATGTTTGCAAGGGATTCTGGGTGACAAAACCTGGGGATAAACAGACGAGTCACCCCATCCTAAATTCCCCTGGGTGTCTAGTTTTCAAAAATGTATAGGTTTACTAGGTTTCCCTAGGTGCTGGCAGAGCTACGGCGCAAAAACAAAAGGTAGTCTTTTTGTCCAAAACGTGCTAAATTTCACTGGGAAATTGAGGTGCGACCATGCTGCGTTTTGCGCTGTTTCATGTCGCAGCCACTATGCCTACCCACGCAAGTGAGGTACCATTTTTTTCGGGAGACCTGGGGGCACGCTGGGTGGGTGGAAATTTGTTGATGCACACAGATTCCAGAACTTTCCACCACAGAAATGTGAGGAAAATGTGTTTTTTTTGTCAAATTTTTATGTTTGCAAGGGATTCTGGGTAACAAAACCTGGGGGTAGGCAGACGAGTCACCCCATCCTAAATTCCCCTGGGTGTCTAGTTTCCATAAATGTATAGGTTTGCTAGGTTTCCCTAGGTGCTGGCAGAGCTACAGCGCAAAAACAAAAGATAGTCTTTTTGTCCAAAACGTGCTAAATTTCACTGGGAAATTGAGGTGCGACCATGTTGCGTATTGCGCTGTTTCATGTCGCAGCCACTATGCCTACCCACGCAAGTGAGGTACCATTTTTTTCGGGAGACCTGGGGGCACGCTGGGTGGGTGGAAATTTGTTGATCCACACAGATTCCAGAACTTTCCACCACAGAAATGTGAGGAAAATGTGTTTTTTTTGTCACATTTTTATGTTTGCAAGGGATTCTGGGTAACAAAACCTGAGGGTAGGCAGACGAGTCACCCCATCCTAAATTCCCCTGGGTGTCTAGTTTCCAAAAATGTATAGGTTTGCTAGGTTTCCCTAGGTGCTGGCAGAGCTACGGCGCAAAAACAAAAGGTAGTCTTTTTGTCCAAAACGTGCTAAATTTCACTGGGAAATTGAGGTGCGACCATGTTGCGTATTGCGCTGTTTCATGTCGCAGCCACTATGCCTACCCACGCAAGTGAGGTACCATTTTTTTCGGGAGACCTGGGGGCACGCTGGGAGGGTGGAAATTTGTTGATCCACACAGATTCCAGAACTTTCCACCACAGAAATGTGAGGAAAATGTGTTTTTTTGTGTCAAATTTTTATGTTTGCAAGGGATTCTGGGTAACAAAACCTGGGGGTAGGCAGACGAGTCACCCCATCCTAAATTCCCCTGGGTGTCTAGTTTCCAAAAATGTATAGGTTTGCTAGGTTTCCCTAGGTGCTGGCAGAGCTACGGCGCAAAAACAAAAGGTAGTCTTTTTGTCCAAAACGTGCTAAATTTCACTGGGAAATTGAGGTGCGACCATGTTGTGTATTGCGCTGTTTCATGTCGCAGCCACTATGCCTACCCACGCAAGTGAGGTACCATTTTTTTCGGGAGACCTGGGGGCACGCTGGGTGGGTGGAAATTTGTTGATCCACGCAGATTCCAGAACTTTCCACCACAGAAATGTGAGGAAAATGTGTTATTTTGGTCAAATTTTTATGTTTGCAAGGGATTCTGGGTAACAAAACCTGGGGGTAGGCAGACGAGTCACCCCATCCTAAATTCCCCTGGGTGTCTAGTTTTAAAAAATGTATAGGTTTGCTAGGTGTCCCTAGGTGCTGGCAGAGCTACGGCGCAAAAACAAAAGGTAGTCTTTTTGTCCAAAACTTGCTAAATTTCACTGGGAAATTGAGGTGCGACCATGCT
The DNA here is from genome assembly GCF_964261635.1 of Lissotriton helveticus. Lineage (NCBI taxonomy): Eukaryota > Metazoa > Chordata > Amphibia > Caudata > Salamandridae > Lissotriton > Lissotriton helveticus. The sequence goes on from NC_136059.1 coordinate 1,098,294,537, forward strand.
ACGTTTTGCGCTGTTTCATGTCGCAGCCACTATGCCTACCCACGCAAGTGAGGTACCATTTTTTTCGGGAGACCTGGGGGCACGCTGGGTAGGTGGAAATTTGTTGATCCACGCAGATTCTAGAACTTTCCACCACAGAAATGTGAGGAAAATGTGTTTTTTTTGTCAAATGTTTATGTTTGCAAGGGATTCTGGGTAACAAACCTGGGGGTAGGCAGACGAGTCACCCCATCCTACATTCCCCTGGGTGTCTAGTTTTCAAAAATGTATAGGGTTGCTAGGTTTCCCTAGGTGCTGGCAGAGCTACGGCGCAAAAACAAAAGGTAGTCTTTTTGTCCAAAACGTGCTAAATTTCACTGGGAAATTGAGGTGCGACCATGTTGCGTATTGCGCTGTTTCATGTCGCAGCCACTATGCCTACCCACGCAAGTGAGGTACCATTGTTTTCGGGAGACCTGGGGGCACGCTGGGTGGGTGGAAATTTGTTGATCCACACAGATTCCAGAACTTTCCACCACAGAAATGTGAGAAAAATGTGTTTTTTTGTCAAATTTTTATGTTTGCAAGGGATTCTGGGTAACAAAACCTGGGGGTAGGCAGACGAGTCACCCCATCCTAAATTCCCCTGGGTTTCTAGTTTCCAAAAATGTATAGGTTTGCTAGGTTTCCCTAGGTGCTGGCAGAGCTACGGCGCAAAAACAAAAGGAAGTCTTTTTGTCCAAAACGTGCTAAATTTCACTGGGAAATTGAGGTGCGACCATGCTGCGTTTTGCGCTGTTTCATGTCGCAGCCACTATGCCTACCCACGCAAGTGAGGTACCATTTTTTTCGGGAGACCTGGGGGCACGCTGGGTGGGTGGAAATTTGTTGATCCACGCAGATTCCAGAACTTTCCACCACAGAAATGTGAGGAAAATGTGTTTTTTTTGTCAAATTTTTATGTTTGCAAGGGATTCTGGGTAACAAAACCTGGGGGTAGGCAGACGAGTCACCCCATTCTAAATTCCCCTGGGTGTCTAGTTTTCAAAAATGTATAGGTTTGCTAGGTTTCCCTAGGTGCTGGCAGAGCTACGGCGCAAAAACAAAAGGTAGTCTTTTTGTCCAAAACGTGCTAAATTTCACTGGGAAATTGAGGTGCGACCATGTTGCGTATTGCGCTGTTTCATGTCGCAGCCACTATGCCTACCCACGCAAGTGAGGTACCATTTTTTTCGGGAGACCTGGGGTCACGCTGGGTGGGTGGAAATTTGTTGATCCACACAGATTCCAGAACTTTCCACCACAGAAATGTGAGAAAAATGTGTTTTTTTGTCAAATGTTTATGTTTGCAAGGGATTCTGGGTAACAAAACCTGGGGATAGACAGACGAGTCACCCCATCCTAAATTCCCCTGGGTGTCTAGTTTTAAAAAATGTATAGGTTTGCTAGGTTTCCCTAGGTGCTGGCAGAGCTACGGCGCAAAAACAAAAGGTAGTCTTTTTGTCCAAAACGTGCTAAATTTCACTGGGAAATTAAGGTGCGACCATGCTGCGTTTTGCGCTATTTCATGTCTCAGCCACTATGCCTACCCACGCAAGTGAGGTACTATTTTTTTCGGGAGACCTGGGGGCACGCTGGGTGGGTGGAAATTTGTTGATCCACGCAGATTCCAGAACTTTCCACCACAGAAATGTGAGGAAAATGTGTTTTTTTTGTCAAATTTTAATGTTTGCAAGGGATTCTGGGTAACAAAACCTGGGGGTAGGCAGACGAGTCACCCCATCCTAAATTCCCCTGGGTGTCTAGTTTTCAAAAATGTATAGGTTTGCTAGGTTTCCCTAGGTGCTGGCATAGCTACGGCGCAAAAACAAAAGGTAGTCTTTTTGTCCAAAACGTGCTAAATTTCACTGGGAAATTGAGGTGCGACCATGCTGCGGTTTGCGCTGTTTCATGTCGCAGCCACTATGCCTACCCACGCAAGTGAGGTACCATTTTTTTCGGGAGACCTGGGGGCACGCTGGGTGGGTGGAAATTCGTTGATCCACGCAGATTCCAGAACTTTCCACCACAGAAATGTGAGGAAAATTTGTTTTTTTGGTCAAATTTTTATGTTTGCAAGGGATTCTGGGTAACAAAACCTGGGGGTAAACAGACGAGTCACCCCATCCTAAATTCCCCTGGGTGTCTAGTTTTCAAAAATGTATAGGTTTGCTAGGTTTCCCTAGGTGCTGGCAGAGCTACGGCGCAAAAACAAAAGGTAGTCTTTTTGTCCAAAATGTGCTAAATTTCACTGGGAAATTGAGGTGCGACCATGCTGCGTTTTGCGCTGTTTCATGTCGTAGCCACTATGCCTACCCACGCAAGTGAGGTACCATTTTTTTCGGGAGACCTAGGGGCACGCTGGGTGGGTGGAAATTCGTTGATCCACGCAGATTCCAGAACTTCCCACCACAGAAATGTGAGGAAAATGTGTTTTTTTGGGTCAAATTTTTATGTTTGCAAGGGATTCTGGGTAACAAAACCTGGGGGTAGGCAGACGAGTCACCCCATCCTGAATTCCCCTAGGTGTCTAGTTTTCAAAAATGTATAGGTTTGCTAGGTTTCCCTAGGTGCTGGCAGAGCTACGGCGCAAAAACAAAAGGTAGTCTTTTTGTCCAAAACGTGCTAAATTTCACTGGGAAATTGAGGTGCGACCATGTTGCGTTTTGCGCTGTTTCATGTCGCAGCCACTATGCCTACCCACGCAAGTGAGGTACCATTTTTTTTGGGAAACCTGGGGGCACGCTGGGTGGGTGGAAATTTGTTGATCCACGCAGATTCCAGAACTTTCCACCACAGAAATGTGAGGAAAATGTGTTTTTTTGTCAAATATTTATGTTTGCAAGGGATTCTGGGTAACAAAACCTGGGGGTAGGCAGACGAGTCACCCCATCCTGAATTCCCCTGGGTGTCTAGTTTTCAAAAATGTATAGGTTTGCTAGGTTTCCCTAGGTGCTGGCAGAGCTACGGCGCAAAAACAAAAGGTAGTCTTTTTGTCCAAAACGTGCTAAATTTCACTGGGAAATTGAGGTGCGACCATGTTGCGTTTTGCGCTGTTTCGTGACGCAGCCACTGTGCCTACCCACGCAAGTGAGGTACCATTTTTATTGAGAGACCTGGGGGAACGATGGGTGGGTGGAAATTTGTTGATCCACGCAGATTCCAGAACTTTCCACCACAGAAATGTGAGGAAAATGTGTTTTTTTTGTCAAATTCTTAGCTTTGCAAGGGATTCTGGGTAACAAAACCTGGTGATAGGCAGTCGAGTCACCCCATCCTGAATTTCCCTGTGTGTCTACTTTTCAAAAACATATAGGTTTGCTAGGTTTCCCTAGGTGCCGGCTGAGCTAGGGCTCAAAAACAAAAGGTAGTCTCTTTGTCCAAAGAGCGCAAGATTTCACTGGGAAATTGAGGTGCGACCACGTTGCATTTTGTGCCGTTTCCTGTCGTAGGCACAAGGTCGACCCACACAAGTGAGGTACCATTTTTATCAGGAGACCTGGGGGAACGCTGGGTGGGTGGAAATTTGTTGATCCACGCAGATTCCAGAACTTTCCACCACAGAAATGTGAGGAAAATGTTTTTTTTTTGTCAAAATCTTAGCTTTGCAAGGGATTCTGGGTAACAAAACCTGGTGGTAGGCAGTCGAGTCACCCCATCCAGAATTCCCCTGGGTGTCTACTTTTCAAAAATGTATATGTTTGCTAGGTTTCCCTAGGTGCCGGCAGAGCTAGGGTGCAAAAACTACAGGTAGGCACTTTGCCAAAAAAGGGTCAATTTGTAACTGCAAAATTTAGGTGTGACCACGTTGCATTTTGCGCCGTTTCCTGTCGCAGGCACAAGGCCGACCCACACAAGTGAGGTACCGTTTTTATCGGGACACTTGGGGTAATTCAGATTTGTAAATCAACTGTTATTACCAATTGAGCTTTCATGCATTTCTCCCTTTCAATGAAAGACATTGTGTAAAAAAATATATTTTTGAAAAATGACCAATAATTCTCATGCTAGTATGAGTATTCCCAATTTTGAAAATGTGCAATTATATACTGTTTCTGAACTCTATAATTTGTACCCAATTCAGAAATACATAGGTGTCTTTCATACAGATTATTCCATGTATACATTTTCCAAGACAAAGTGCTCTATACCCAGTAAATGAAAAAATACCATTGCAAGTTGCTGCTCAGTTTTTGGATCTGGGTTTGTCGGGTTCTTGGTGAAACTACAAGTCCTATATATCCCCACAACCAGGAAGGTCTAACGGATGTAACGGTATATTGCTTTCCATGAGCTGTCAAAATTAGAAAAAGTTATAGGTGAAAACGTTGAGACAAAAGGCTGGTTCTTTCAACAAATTTTCAATTATTCCAATATCTAACTGTTAGTTTCTATAACGAAACCTTCATGGATTTAGACAAATGACCCCTTTCTGAATTCAGAATTTTGTCTACTTTTCGAAAATGTAAAGCTTTCCAGGATCCATTATTGCTTTCAAACTCATTTCTACCATTAACTAGAAGGAGGTGGAAAGCTCTAAAAATAGCAAAAATAGGCTATGTCCCAGAAAAATGCCAAAACTGAGTGAAAAATTTCGGTTCTCTGACAAAAGACTGTCATTCCCTAAAAGCTGAGAAAATGGAGATTTCAGTCCAACAAACCCTTTTTTGATACCATTTTCAGGGAAAACCCCAGAGGCCTTCATTTGCAGCCCGTTTTTCCCATTTTTCTGAAAAAAACAAAAAAATCACTATATTTTGGTTAATTTCTGGGACCCCTCCAAGGGAATCCACAAACCCTGGGCGCCTTTAGAATCCACATGATGTTGGAAGAAAAGGACGCAAATTTGGCATGGATACCTTATGTGGTCAAAAAGGTACAAGGGCCTAAGCGCGCACTACTCCAAAACGCCAAAAAAAGCCTTAGCACAGGAGGGGAAAAGGCCTAGCAGCGAAGGGGTTAATCCACCCTTCCAATCAGGGTTTGTGCAATGATTCTTGATACCCTAGACTTTAACATCATTCTTACCCATTTTTTGGAAATTAAGCCTCATTATATGCCTCTAGAGGCAAACAGAAGCCCTTAAATTGGTGGTGATTGCCTAGCCTTAATGTAGCACAGGCCCTGCCTCTAAATCCTATCTCGCCACTGCCTCAGCATTTCCATAACCCATCTGTACCATCTGTGATCCAACCCTTAACTCTGCTGCTACTACTCCATTTGAATGCCATGCCCTCATCCTGATGTCCTCTATGTAACTCCCCGATCTGTCCTCTACCTCACTTTAATACCGGCTCCTTTGAGACTGATCTAAAAAAAACATATCTCCACACAGACAGAAGTGGCCCTCAGCCTCCCCTCCTTACCAAGGCCCTCAAGATTCTGTCATTTACTCAGCATTAAACATACCCCAATAAAGGGTCTGAAAATGTGTGTCTCTGTGGCCTGCTCCATTACATTAAATTGGGCAGTAATTGTAATCGTGTCACCCTTAGTTATGCATATGTGCTATGCTGTGCTGTGAAAGCAATGTACAGTGTGATTCAGTCATGATTCACAAAGAGCCAAACACATTACAAAATTCACACTTTGGCATTTAAAAACGTTCTCTCTGGGAATTAAAGTTAATTTATGTCTCAAATGGTTTTTATGGATTCATCTTAAAAAGTGCTACCTCTAGTCATGTTTTTTAGACATGCAATACTGGTATGTATTGTGCTTTTGCGTATCTATGTTCTTATTCTTTAAGGTCGCATTTCTAAGACTGTATTACGCAATATATGCACATGCTTGAAAATGAATGCATTGATCAAGTTTTTTATAGGCAGTATTCGCTTTCCTTCTGCCTTATAGTGCCCACTGCCTTCTTTCAGAGGCTGGGAATAAGTGATTTGCTCGAGCTGGTTGGTCTAATGTATAAAGTGCTTTTTCGGATCTTGTATATTGACATGTAATGTTCACATATTTTCCATTGTGCTGTGAATGATGCCATTTCCATAGGTTGCATGTATATGATTCTAGTATGTCATACTCGCATATCTTCTGCGGTGCTATGCCCTTCGTAACTTTATAAGGGACAGTACATGATACCTCTAAGTGATTTATGTATTAGATTGGAGGTTTTACACGTTTTATTGCTGATTGCATTATGTACTACTATTTTACTATTATCACATGTTATGTGGACCTCCGTTGGAGTTCTGTATCATAATAAATTATCCGCTGTGTTGTTTCAACACTGCAGATCTCTCTGGACATTTAATACTTCATTTGTTTTTATGGAATAATATATGTGTTTTATCTCTTGGAGCTGCTTTCATATCATAGATTGAAAGTGCGCTTTATAATGAAATTGGGAGATTGCTCAGTAGAGTGGACTCTTTATAAGCAAGACATATAGAACTATATATACATTGACTATCAAACTTTCTAGGGTACCTTCATAGATATTATTCCATGTCATGCTATGCGCCAGGCTATCAGTTACTCTTGCCATACATACACATGCCAAAAACGTGTTTACATCACATTGCATTAATGTTCCAGTTGTATATCCAGACAGCCTGGTCTCCATTTTGATTGTGCTGATTGCAACATTTTGAACAAAGTTTTAATACTCAGAATAGTAGTAAACCATGTCTTACTGGATGCAGGATAAAAACTGTGAGGTTGATCGCCACGTGGCACCTGTTTCTCCGGCTCTCCGATGACCACGTGACCATGAGCAGGCACTGATGTTTCCAAGGAGGTCAGTCTGATGGTGCACTCCAGATTTTGAGTCTTGTCATAGTGAATACGCAGCACATTTTTGTCAATCACATTAGAAAGGCCATAGAAGTCAGGAACCTCAAGTGGCTTTGAGCCCAGTGTTATGATGTTGCAGTCAGGTTCCAGTAGCTTTACTCTTAGAAGAAAGGTTTCTGTGAATGTCTCTGTCTCTGTAAACCTGGAAACAGAAAATAGACGTCCCTGATAACATTACATTATATTTAAAGGAACATATTGTTTAAGATGTTTTACACTTGTGAATATTATTTGCAACAATATATTTTTTTGTAAATGTTATTTTCGGATGCAAAGATCCATAAACACAATACAGCAAGTAACAAAATTTGAAAATAAATAACATCAGTATATACGACATTTCATAAAACACCATTCTTATAAAACCTGGTCCCACAATAAGATCAGGGAAGAGATAAATAAATAAGAAGTGCAATGGTGTGTATACGGGTAATTTCAAAGGAGAGGGAGCTGCATCTAGAGTATAAAAATGCAAGTTTTAGTGTACATCTCTTAATATGAGAGGACCTACTTATTTTATGATTGAGGCAAACCCCCAAATACACAAAATCTTGCACTTTTTCTAGAGCAATGCCCTGCACCCGAATACTTGCTCCAACAGATTTATATGGATTAAAAGCCATACATTTCATTTTGTTGACGTTTAGTTCAAGACCACACACACTACAGAAAAATTAACAAGCAGTCCAGTAGTGCCTGCAGACCACATGTAGTTTTGGAAATTAAGAGCATGTCATCTGCAAAAAGCAGTGTCACAATTTCATGGGGCCTGAGTTTGGGTGCATCATTTTTAGGGAAATCAAGTGTGTGCACTAAGTTGTTTATATAAAGAGTAAACAAGGTCAGGCCTGCACACAGCCCTGTGAAACACCAGTTTTAATCTTAAAAGGGGTCTGTGAGCTCACCGCAGTTGCCATACCTGACTCTGGCAGTATTGAGTGCATGCAGCCTGATAAGAACAGAAAGGATGTTTGGGGGTCACCATCTTTTCCAGAACATCCCAGAACTTGGCCCTGGGTATAGAATCGAAAACTGTCTTCAGGTCGACAAAGACCACATAAAGATGGCCCTTATCAAGAGACTGTGTTCCAATATAAAACAGAGAAATGGAGCATTTGATCCACCGTACTGATCCTCTTTCTGAAGCCTGCCTGGAGCTTTCAAAAACAGAGCTGTTGTTCGCCCAATCAAGCAATCAGTCCAATATGAGCCCGCAAAATAGTTTCTGTGAGGTGTTGATAAGGCTAATAGGCCTATATTTATTTATTTATTTATTTATTTATTTATTATAGTTCCCAAGGTCTTCTTTTAGCCCTTTTTTGTAAATCGGGACAATATCTGCAGTAAGCCAGGAACTGGGGATTGGGCCACCTGCAAGTATAGAATGGAACAGTGCCTGGAAGTATGTGTATCAGATCAAAGGTACTGAACTGAAGAGGTACCCGGGGAGGGAATCTGGGCCCGGAGCTTTATGTGCTGGAAGTGACTTTATTGCCGTCATAACATCCTCAGCATTAGAAAGATAAAGGGAGACCTTTATCTAGGGGCAGACCTAGAACATTTCTTGAGTAGGCACACTCCGGGTTGGGCTTGGCTACATACATTTTTTGGAAATGATCCACTCAGGTCTGGGGCTGTAAATTATAATCAGCACTGGTAGTGGCATTTTGCCTACCATGATCCACAGTTGCCCAGAAAGCTTTACCATTACCTGCCTTGACTGCTGCTACTAGGTCCTCCCACATCTCTTCTTCTAAATTAATTTTGGCCTGGGTGAATACTGCTTTATATTCCTTCCAAGCGTAATTTATGCCTATTTCCGTTTTTCAACTTTGTATAAAGTTACCTCTAGAATTCCAGCAAATGGAATTGAACCAGCTACAGCGAGATTGGACCTTTTGGGTTTTGCGGACATCTTTCCTAATTATAGCTTTAATGAAGCAAAAAAACGTTCATGCTATATAGCAATAAAATTATGAACTATACTAGATGGCTCCATGATGTTCAATGCATGAAGGGTATCAGCCACCCATTCGTATATCTGGACCATCCTTTTTGTGTCCTTACAAACAGACCCCATGTTAGAGCCCTCTTGTTCATTAAAATTGACAGAGCAACACCAGAGTCCGAGGCAGCACATTGATCAGCAATAGATTTTTCCTCAATTAGGGATAGGTGGAGAGCATTATGGTCACAGTCATAGCGCTCAAAAACTATCATGTCTATGAGGGATGGCCAGAGCGGGAGGGACAGGAATATGTCATCAATACGGCTCTTCTGCAAAGAACGGTTAACGGTGTAGGCACCACTAGGGTCTGAACGGGACCTACCGTTACAAGCCCTAAGACCAATGTGAAGGGTTGGGCTCATCAATCGATCAGCAATGGGAGAGCATCTTGTGGAGGGCCTAGGTCTAGCTGAGCGACCCCCCAAGCTGCATCTTCGTCTTCAGTAAATTTAGAGGGCTCAGGGCTGAAGGGTTCAAAGGTAACATTGAAGCCACCGGCAATGATTACCCTATCATTTTGTGGGAGGGAATTTTTATAGGATGCCCAGAGTATTAACAATATCTATTGAAACTAACAGCCTGATTCATCAAGCTAAATTGCACTCGCAAAGGGCAAGATTCTCAGAATCATGCCTTTTGCGAGTGCAATTTTTGCATTTGGGATTCATCATCCCAAATGCAAAATTCGCTATTTAAGAATTCGCACATTTGCGAAGAATTGTATTTAAGGAATCTCTATTTGAGATTCCTTAAATGCAATTCATGAAGCATTTTAAAATTGCGAAAATGCAATTTTGGGCCGCTATTTACCGAGAGGTCAGACATCTCGGTAAATAGCAAAAACTTAGAAAAATGCATTTAAATGCATTTTTCTAAGTTGCATGTTACACACACACATGTCCTTTGGACATGTGTGTGCGCAACACCAATGTAGATTAAATTTCAGGGGTGCTACAGGGTGTCCTTTGGACACCCCTGCACCCTTGAAATCGCATCCTTATTTGCAATTAGCTAATTGCTAATCGCAAATAAGGAATAACTCCCCATTCATTCCTATGGGCCTAAAGGCCCATAGGAATGCATGGGGAGCTATTCCTTATTTGCGATTAGCAATTTGCTAATCGCAAATAAGGAACATGTAGGAATCGCAATATTTTTTCCAATTCCTACATGAATCCCGTTTTGCAAGTCCTTAATAGCGATTCCTTATGAATCGCTATTAGGGGCTCGCAAAACGGGAGAATGATGAATCAGGCTGTAAGACCCACATCTCTGCAGCTTGTGGTGTAATAATGAATGCTCCACCAGCCAGTCATTACTCACTGTTTTTTCTACTACTACTGCCTTACTCACCTCGTCTGTTAACCAGCATACTTAGCTAGTAGGAAAAGGCCCAAAATTAACACTAGAATTTTTCTGATGTTAAGACCTAAGATACATTTTGTAGGGAAATGCCAGTAGCTCTAACAAAAATTTAAAAGGTCCTTATCACTTAGATAAATGGTTTACATCCTGTACATGCTCCCTTTCTTTCGACTTAGGAGGACATACGCCCTCCAGAATGTTCCTTAACTCCAAATCCATTTGAGGTGTTTCCTATAATATGTCACCAGCAGCAAGACTGTGTTTACCAGTAATCCTTTTAGCAAAAATGTGCATTGCATACAATATATATGTATTTTAGTCACTGTAAAGTACAGTTGTCGCTAAATGGGAATTGTGAATATCTTTTATGATAAAAAAGAATATCTAATTAAAAAGTTGAATCTTCTAGTGTTGAACCTTTTAATAACATAGTGAGAAGAGAGGTTAGAACAATAAAGGAACAAAGTCAAGAGTTTGGAGGATATCTACATTAAATATAAAGGAACACTCCACAAACACATTTAGAATGATGTATACTATCCAATAATGTTAACCAATATAATAAAAAGAAAATTGAAAGAGAATTGTTTGTGCAGTGAGATAAAATCACCTTTAAACTAACCACTGAGAATTTCCTCTCAAACTCCACATATGGCCACAAAAGCCTTTTCTGCCTCTGCCAACCGTATTTAGGGATTGGAAGCTCTATATAAATGCAGCTGCAATGCAGTACAATACAGTACAATGCATTAACTACCCTGGACAGGTGTACATTTGCAGGCGTTGTATAAGATTGGAAAGTATATGTAAGTGGTATGCAAATACCCAATAACCACAAAAGTATCTGCAAGTGGTATGCAAATACTCAATGTCCACAAAATTGCAAGTGTGGCGTGTCATCTACCTTTACTGGTATGACTAACTACATTTTGGATTGTGGAAATTTCACCACAGAGGTGAGATTCCGTGTTTTCAAATCACATTTGGAACAGGAAACGCCTGCCAATTATAAACCTCCGAATTAGGGTTCTGGTTCTGTCTACTGAATTTATGTGTGAAAACATCTTGGGCACTTTAATGGCATATGTATTTCAATACCCACTACTAAGCACACTTCCGGTAAACCACAGGCGTCCACTTATGTATCAGTGACATTAGTGTGGTATATAATTTCAGGTATTGTATATATTCTAAATATTACGTATTTGGCCATGATTCACCTCATGAGTCTGATGCACAAAGCTATTTGCACAAATGTAGCATAAATTATGAGTTCAAAATAAACTTGATCATTTACAAAATATGGGTTTGTACACACAAACAGGTTTACTCAAAAGCGAAATTACAGCAGTATGATGAAATGTTACTTGTAGGTAAATTTCCTCACAGGAGTTGCCAGCGTTCCATGATGGGGACTGCTGCTCAAGTTGTTGAACACCCACACGTGGTGGGGATTCTCGAAAACTGTGCAGCTACCTCCTCAGCAAGAGAATTGTTGGAGAACAACTTCTATCAATGTTAGTGGAACACCCAAGGTCAGGGGGACATCCATTTTCAATATAGCAAAGGAAAGAAAACATCCCCAAAACTGACTGGGGTGTAAACGAAGATGTTTTAACCGCTTGGAAAAATGCACGTACTACATTTCTGAATGTGTAAATGTTTGTAAACATGAGTGCTTCTAGAAGCCTGTGGCACTTGCAGCTTCCCAGAAGTGCTCCTGGATTTACTTGTGAGTTCCATGAAAGCTGTAAGTTTTCCTAAGGAAGCCATTTATTTTTTGTGAATTGGGACCACAAACCAGACAGTTGTATATGTTTGTTTTAGGTTAGATCATTCGAAACATTTGTCTTTTTTTAATGTTTTTTCTTTTATGATCTGTTAAAATATTAGTCTTTGAAGTGCTTCTTCCTGTTGTCAAAAACTGACGTCATAGGCGATTAATCCCACACTTTCAGCTGCATCTACGCCTCAATCACTAAAGCTTGTATGTGCTGTAAGGAGCGGGAAAAGCGTTTTCACTTGTTACCACTAAGTTACATCTGAATGGATGTTCATCAAGAATTATGATACACATGCATGCACACAGACACACAATTGAGTATACTATGCACTCATAACTCATAGACACGGGCGTAGCTTCGGTTGGGGGCCGTGTTTGGGGTGTGACCCTCCCAAATGAATCCTTTCTTGTTAGGTCTCACCTACGCAGCGCACAAGCGATGCATAGGAGGGACCTCTTGAAATCGCTCCGGGCTTTCGTGGAAACTCGTGCATGTTCTGCATTGATTCCAATAGGCCCGCGTGCAAGTACGGCATTTGGCTTGCGGGAGCGAGCAGCAGCCCCATCTGTCAGCAATTATTGCGCCCGTAAGGTAAACGCTTGGCTTTCAGCGCTTGTTGTTGATGTTATCTGAGGGAGCGTGCCTGGTGTCTTCAACCAGCGCTTGTTTAGGACTTGTGCCCTGCGCCCAGGTATATGTCGGGCAGGGCTTCAGGGTCGATTTCCAGCTGCTAAGAAAGAAGACCCACAATTTTGCGTTGTGAAGATCCCTACTCGTCATTTCAGCAAAAGAGATTCCAAGTCTAGTCCGTATTATGGTTATTACTGGCCTACTCGGCTTACTGTTCGGCTATGCAGTCCATAGATGGCGCTGTCGCGAACACATTCGAAGTTGCTGTTTGAGGAAGTGAAGTTGACGTGGATGTGTGAGCGAGGATGAGATAAGCGTTTGTTTCCCCTGTACCACCCATCCAAGGATAGGTGTAATGTCGTGATCCGCTGGAGAGGTCAGCAAGGGGACGTCAAACGGCTCTTAGGGGCTAGATCAAGATTTGTTCTCAATTGGCTGCACATGATATGTTTGTGTTCGTCTTCTCGTTTCTTTATTTGCTGCTGCGATCACACTGTTATAGCGTTTCACTGGTTGTGCTTCACTGTGTTGTGTCTGTCTCTGGTACCCAAAATACTGCGTGCCTGAGACGTGAGTCTGTGGTTGTCCTCTGAAGCCACCCTGAATGTAGACTGTCAGTCTCTGTCGGAGACGGCGTCAGGGTGCGAGCAGCAGTGGTCCAGTGCTGTGTGATTGCTTTTGTTTTTGACAGACACCAAACCGTCCGAACCTTTCTTTGAGTCTGCTTTGTTTCAGTTCCACATACTTGCTGCTGGGCTGTGCATCCCTTCTGGGATAACTCTGGATTCCTCAGATAGGGCCAGTCAACAGCACACGATGGACTGGAGCAGGTAAGCTATGCTCTGGGCAAGCTGGACGGGTGGCTGGCTGAATGGAAGACATGGATGAATCGATAAATGAAACAAATGGTGGAATGAGTTCATAGACCAATTAGCAGGCAGATTTCATTTATTGAACTGGGTGCCTGAGGTGAACAAGGGAGCTGTCACGTTCAGGATTCTTGTTGCTTTGGAGGTTAGTGAGGCTGTGGTGGCTGAAACCTGGCAATGACATCACTTGAGAGGACCACATTACTATCCACAACACACGTGTTCACAGTATGACTTAAAAGTTGGATTGTTTTGATTTCAACTTGTGATTTTCGTAATTAACATGGGATAATTTTGTCCATCAAAACGTTCCTGTGATTATGTTTGACACCGGGTTCGCATCAATAGTGACTTTAGGTGGTTCAACCTGTCTGGGTCCATCAGATGCTTTTCATGCCTGACTATGCCACCCTGTCAACACTGCGACCTGTCTGATTGAGTATTGTTTCAATACCTACCCCTGACTCTTCAGTGCCTCGTAACCCTGCCACGTCCCAAGCTAACTTTGACCAGACATAATTTTATGTTGCCACTTTTTTTAACCTACATCTGTGCACTTTTGTTTTGATTTACGCATTACTGATGCGCTGCAGCTGTGACAGATTATGACCATTGTACTGCTTTGCTACGCTCATCTACTGTAAACTGTCTAGCCCTGCTTAATACTGTTCCCTAATTACCTCTTCCTACTCCTGAAGTTACCTGTACACTTGCTGACATTGTAACTTAGAAATACACTTTTTAGAATTCTGAACAGACTTTCTCATATTTTCATTAAATAGCACTGAACCCTATCCTTGTGTGTGGCCATTCACCAGTGGCATATGAAGTAACAGTGGATGTTGTAGCACCCAGGATAACGTGCTGCATGGTTAATTGCTTAAAAGGTCCCAAAAGGCGAGACCTATTGGCTATGCCAATGCTTGTTTTTCTAGTTGAATTCTGTGGACTTTGAGTCAGGTCTGCTATGTGTTGGTTTTTCGAGGTTTAAAATTCTTCATTTGTTTGGATCAGAAACTTAAATATATATTACGAGTGGCTTACCAAAAAAGTAGTAAATACGCACCCATAGGAGTGTTAATTGAATGGGTGCAAATTTACAACTTTTCAGAATTCAAAAACGTTTGCAAAAGCAGCCTTGGAAATCTGTGCCGTTCTCAGTTTTCCTGGCATACTATTGGCATTTAGATGCCCAAAATGTGCTGGAGCGAATGGTTGGAAGTCATCTGACCACTGGCAATCACCTAGGGTAGTATTCTAAATGGGCCTGGCTGAAATTTAAATTACACTGGCGTGATTTGGGGAATTTCTTGCTACTATTATTACGTGAAATTCTCAAAATGGCGCTATTATGCCACATTGTGTAAATATGCAGCATTTGCAGCAAATATCTACAGCGAATGGTGCAATTTGCAGTAAAACTTTACAACAAACACACAGGAACAGCAAAATACGAGTGGTTGTTGTTCAAGGTGCTCTTGTTTAAATGCATCCTGGTGCCAACAATTGATGTGAGGAGAAAGTATCAATAACTTTTAAGACAAAAAAAGATGAAATAAGTTACATTAGTAGTTCAAAACAGAAATAATGGAAAACTGTACGCAACAACTGCAATTTGGTGCCAGTGGCAAAAGTCCTTGCATCCGGCCTTCACACACTACTTGCAATAAAATCCGCCACACACACAAATGGATGTTCATATCACATGCAACAAGTTGACAACTTGGGAATGTGAAATGCTTTTTCAAGGTTATATGCCAAGTTTCAACTATACAGTTTTTAGCCACCAAGTCCCTGGCTTCCCAACTCCCACCATCCCCGCTTAAGTTGCAGAAAAGCTCACGATCTCTGATTGCTCTTAGCACACCTGCAGCCTGGTCACGATCAGGCTGGAAGCTAAGAAGTGTAAGAAAAGAAAAAACAAGAAAGCAGCCCTTTTCCATATATGCACCAAGGATCTGGAACAACATCTTTATATCCCTGCCTCCGAACATCCCCGCTTGACTTGCAGACAAGCTCACCATCCCTGATGGCTCTCAGCACACCTACAGCCAGGCCACCATCCGAATGGAGACTAAGAAGCATAAACAAGAGAAAACAAGGCAGCAGAACGTTTCTATCAATGCACCAAGGATCAGGAACAACATCTTGGTATTCACAACAGCACCTTAACGCTGCTCCATTTCAGAAGAGAGTTGAAGACCCACCTCTTTAAGGAACTCTACATCTCAATGCAACACAAAAAGCAGTGACCTCTCCCATTATTCGTATGCATGCCTTTGACCATGTACAGCACCCTGCTGCCTTTTCTGCTAGGATTGTGCTTTACAAATACCACAAACATACATACAACCCCTACTTAATCGGCATCAATGGAACTCTATCGTGCCTTGATTCTTGAAACAAAAGATCTCATGAAAGTCAGGCAGTTGTGACGATTGTGAGTGGTACCAAGTGTCTTACCCAGAGGGTTATGCAAATGTCAAAATATTATTAACCAATACGATCTCCACACATTTATGTGCTGAACAGCACTGAATTTGTAGCCAATGGTAAATTCATACTATCCTACATCTCCATATGTCTCCCTTTAAAAATTAGGTTGATAGAAATGCTAAATGGCACAAGGACTATTCATACACCAAGGGCCACATGTGTAATTCACTGTTAATTTAGTAACCAGTACATTTTTATGAACCAGCATATGCATCATTATGTCGGTTCAGGAATTAAAAAGATTAGTTTAGTCATAAACTAATGCTTATTGCCAAATTTACCTTTGTGAATGCGGCCACGTTTTCAGACTGGTTATGTGTGACATTCCCACGTTCGCAGTGACATTTCCATTACTTGAGTGAGACATTTTAAGTGACACAATTTTGAGAGCAGAACTAATCAGTAATGTTTGTTTAAGTAGATTAATTTCTGAAGTTATGTAATGAAGTGCAATGTAAAGGCCTTCTAAAATGCTGGAGCTCTTTCTTGTGCTGAGGCTCCCCTTTCGGAATAAAAAAGAAAATTATGGGGCATATGTACAAGCCCCTTTAGCCATCACAACGTCACTTAATGTGGCTTAAAGCTTCCATGTACATAAGGACCCCTTTCGCGCTATGGTTAGCGTGAAAGGGGTGGGCAGTGGGTCTTGCGGTGGGCTTTCCATTCATTTTGATGCTACCCCTATGTACAAGGGTGGCATACATAGGAGGCAGCGCCAAAATTAAGACCAGGTCAATCCTGGCCAAACGAGGAGAAATGCATTAGTTCTCTTTTTTTTGCTTTTTCCATGTGTGCTGCCATGTGCATCACACATGGAAAAAGCAAAATGCTGTGGTTTATTTATGTACAGGAAGGTGTCCCTTCCTGTACATAAACAAACCTTTAAAAAAATGCCATTTGGTCACTTTCATGTGTGCTGCATGAAGCAGCGTACATGAAAGTGACAGAATGGAATTTTAGGATTGTTTATGTGCAGGAAGGGATATCTTCCTACACATAAACAATCCTCCCCTGCACACAAACATCTTTGCACTATGGTGCAAGTGTGCGTGCGTTGGCGCAAAGCTGCTAAACTTAGCGCCATCGCAGAGGGAAACACAAGGCTGCACCACATTCTTGCGAATATGTTGCAGCCTTGCGTTTCAGAAGTGGCGGAGCATGGCGTTAAGCCAAGGAGGCTAACGCTGCGCTCCGCCACTTCCTTGTACATATCCCCCTATGTTTTGTATAATGCACGTTTGGCTATTTTAAACAGCACCCCAAAATTCCTTAGGGATCTCATGAGCAATGGCAGATTCGTGGATATTAATCTTACAAACACAAGTATGATTGCTTACAAAGATCCAAATTATGTTATGTTGTGTTATGTACCAGAATTAAACAATTCATGTTATTAATGAGTGCTGATGGGTCCATTTTAGTGGGAGACACAATTATATTAGAACAACCCACTCAAAAGGAGTACTATGCTTTTGAATTTACTTCAAAGTGCATCTTTTTGCATTTATTTTCAAACATCTCTCTGGAGTGCCAAATACCACGGGTTTCAATAACGTGCATCCTGTTCTGACTTCCATGAGTTGTCCCACGTCTTTTCCGCAGGTATTATTGGATGTAGTTTACATAAACCCTTCCTTGACACACACAAAAATTAAAGAGAACATTTAATTAAAAAAAAAAAAACTCTTCTTTACCCACGCTTTTCCCATTAATTTCCCCCACTAATTATAAGCTTTGAGAAACAGAAATAATCGAAATGTTTAACCACCATTTAAAAAATATCAAATAATTGTGAACACTTATAGGTTTTTTTCATCCAATATGTCATCGCTCAGAAAATGACTGCCTTGGTATAGCAAATTCTTTGCTTGTGCCATTTTTAGAAAAACATGTATGAACATCTTTCTTGCACAAGCCCCTTATGCCATTTTTGGGCTACAAAATGTCATATTTTACGATTTTGCTTGGACATAGTCACAATCTAAGATAGGGAAAAGGGTGTACTTGGGGCCTCGATATTATTTTAGATGTGTTTATTATGGATTAAGACCCACATTTATTAGAGCTTCCACTGGTGCGCTGTACAAGGGGGTGTTAAAAAATGTAAGTACACTGATGCTATCTTTTGTTTCATGCTTACGCAAAACTTTAATACATGAGCACCAGAGTATAGACTAAGTCGCAATTCAAACAGTGGTTTAGGCGAGTTGGGGGACATCAGCATCTGCTTGCAGGGCCAGACTGGGAACCCAAAGTAGCCCTGGCAATTTTTTCGGACCAGCCCTTTGGGAAGCACTGCCTGCCTCAGGAGACTGGAAACGCTTGCTTGCTGCTTTTGTTACTGGGGTCCAATACTGCAGCACCACTTCAAAACTGCCCCCCAATAATGAAATCGATCAATCAAACAGCATTTGTAAACCCCAACACTGTCACCCCAAGGTGTATCTGGGTGCTTCAGCACTTTCAAAATCATCTCCAGCCTCCCGGGAAAACGCTAGATTCCCGGTAGGGAGAGACCGGCCCTGCCTTCTTGCCACCAATGGATGACTCTTATTGGCTCCACTTACAGCATGATTCAGTGGCCACAAAAATGTCATTCTTTCCTTTTCCCTGGTACTGGAAATAGACCCAAATTGATGAGTTACCAAAAGGAGAATTTTGCTACGTTACCGAAGTCAACTATGAAGGTAATAGAGAACCATTGCACATCAGAAGACGTTTAAAGGCAGTTTTTTAATATGTTCGTTCATTCATGTGGAGATGTTTAAAGCCTGATTGTGAACACTTTAGTTGTGTTAGTTAGTGTTTTCAAAGGGAGAAGTTTAAGGGCTGATTAAACAGCACCTTAAACATGTTGGGGCCAATTCAGAAAGGCATTTAGGAGTTCTTAAAGTAGTTCTCCTGTAGTACTTCAAGTCGTACTCTTGCACTACTACTTAAAGTACTCAAAAATGCTTTTGTGAACACCTCTCCCCTTAGAGTTTGGAGCAATATACTGGTTTTGTAAGCAACAACAAAGACATATGCATATGAATTATTTTGCAACATGCCTCACAGCTATTATACTGGGGTATTTAGACTAAAAGAAGTCACATCATGCATTATATTGAGTTAAAAATGTAAGTATCACTTGCTGTGATTTTCCTTCAGGGCCCCTTTTGGTTCTCCCTTAATTCTGCATTTTAGACATTTTAGGCTGCCTCTGCTTGCTCTACATAGCTACATATAACACATTTGTTTTTGTGACATTATTTTGAGAATAGGCTGTATATGTTGTTTGTTATTCAGGGACTCTTATTGGGATTTCGCCTACACATTTTGTACAAGGTTGCTGGAAATACATAATAACATGGTGTACTGTTTTCTTTGCTCGTTTAGCAACAGTTTCTAATGTTTAGACATAACAAGCTTGTACAGCTGCATTTCCAGCACAATAGTTTTTTCATATAAACTGTGTCCACCCCCTTGGGGGCCAGAGAGGAGAATTCGGGCAGAGACGACTGTTCTGGAACGACAGCAGTGCACAACATGCAGCTCTGCATAAGCGAAGTTTACACTCATGATGTTGTTGTTTAGCATTTTAGGACCCTAGTGTAATTTTCCCGAATGCAAAAAACTCAATCTCTAGGAGACTGTACAGCTCAGGGAGCTGAACTACAGGCTTTCAAGATGGCGCTGGAAAATACCGGTCACAAATTCCCCACACTCATAGTGTGCGATTCGTATTACTGCGTCCAATCTTACAATGACTACTTGCAAAATTGGGTTCAAAACGGTTTCAAAGACGCAAAAGGTGGCACAATCAAGCATAAATTGCTTTGGGAACAAGTAGTTCTATTACAGAAAGAACTACAAAAGACTCACGTGATCCGTACACTGAGTCATCAACGTGATGGCGTTCTTGTTGAAGGGAATTCATTGACTGATGAAGCCGCGAAGGCAGCTGTGCAAACGGCTTCCGTAGCTGCAATCACTTGTTCAAAAACAAAAATAGACGGCGAAACAATGCTAGCGGTCAATGCCACAAGCAAAGGCAGCGGAGCAGCGTTACCTCTAAACTATCCACTTGAATATACATAATAATTGATGCAAACTCCGTTCCTTTTGCTCGAATCCCTGGAGTGGGGGATAAAGTAATCCCAAACAGGAATCAGAGAGGTGCTTTGATTCAAGAAGCACATATGGGAGAGGGTCTGATACATCAAGGGATCTCTAAATCTCTATTAGAATTGCAAGAGATGTACTGGTGGCCAGGAATGAGCGCCCACATTTACGAATGTGGAATTAATTGCGATGTCTGCTATAGAGATCACAGCTTAGAGGGCCACCAGATTCCTTACTACAGTGTAGCCAGCCCAGGACAGACACCATTGTTAGATAGCATTAGACTATCCACGCTCAGACGTCCCCATGGACAAAAGCGGTCCCACAAATACTAGGACAAGATTCATTTGGATGTGGCCTCAGCCCTCGGCTGATGCCCGAACTGTTATAAAAGATTTGCGAGTCTTTATTGGCACATACGCAATCGGCACGCTACATTCTGACCAGGGTCCTGCGTTTAGCTCCAAAGCTTACAAGGAGGCCATGGCCAATCTGGGAGTTGCATTGCGATTTTCGAGTCCATTCCATCCTGAGGGAAATTCGGTTGTGGAAAGAAAAAAACGTTACATAAAGCAATCTATAACAGCTAGGGTATTAGGCTTGGGTGACGGGTGGGTCAAACATCTAATAAGTGTCCAACGTAGCCTTAATAACCTTCCATGAAATTCTCTGGGTGGAATCACTCCATATGAAATCCTTTTTGGTACTAGAATGCTTTTCCAGGATCTTGATTGTCATACTTCAGTGGTAGAACAAAAACCCTTTGATATCAAAGACCGTTTGGCTGTTTTGCAGGACTTAAATGAAACAAGAAGAAGTCTAAGCAACACAATACAAAAGCCAACGACCACTGAAGAAAAACCTGTCCCAGCAAGACCTGTCTAGATTCCAAAGATTGGGGATCTAGTCAGGGAGAAAATATCGGATAAGAAGGAATTTGGGACTTCCTACAGAAAACCAGTACCTGTACTAGCAGTCCACGGATCAAGAACAGTGGTACTGCCGCCCCTTGCTGGAAGAAAGGAGAACCGGTCCGTATCAATTGACCTGGTCAAACCACATCATGTGGTCAATAATTAGTAGTAGGCCCAGTGGACTCCAAAGATGTAGCAGACGACCAAATCTTGCTACTATCGAAGAGGTTCAAACTTAAAGATTCATCACATTTGAAGAACATGCAGTCGGAAAAGAAGGACTATGCAACAAAGCAATGGAGCTTGTGCCTCATGAAAACCAAATAACAGTTCATCAAGACACTCCTGTCTACAATGATGTAGCATCTGACTATACCAATATGTCATGGAAATAAGCAGCTCCAGCGATTTCAAACAAACAATCCGGATGCAATACCAACAATTGACAGAACTGCCTCTGGCTATTTCATCAACTTTGATAACTTTTCTGAGGATCCCAGTGAGCCCGAAACAACGCCAGCAAATAAACCTTTCAAGAAACAATTAACAGAACTTTGTCACCAGCTTGCAAATACATATCTGGTTTCACCATGGCTGAATTTTGGATTGTGTTAGGTGTACTTTTTCTCCTACTATGGCTGATTCTCGTTTTAAGTTTGGGAAAGCTGATAGATGGAAAATACAGTAAAATGGACAGAGCAAGTAAGAACATCAACTTGCTCCTGAAGCCACACAAATCATCTCATCGTGAACAAAGAGATCTGTCATCAGTGAACATCACAGCCATTCCTCTACCTGGTGGTATAGCATGGGACAGAACTGATTCTGACATTTATGGTCCAGTTGAGCTGTTGAAGATTCCACACCAATTTAAGGTTTCATTGAGTGATTTTGTTTCACCAAGCACATTTTCTGATGATTGGGACTTTGAGACTGTTAGTAACATGATGGCAGACTTAGAAATCTCAGCAAAATTTGCAAAACATGAATACTTAGAAGATTCATCAGATTATGAACAAATGTATTGTTTTAATCACTTTGGTCACCATTATTTGCACGAATCTGCAAATCCTAGAAATGTTTTAACTTATAATCAATGGCAACATTGTCCAACGCCACCAAAGGGTAGCTCTAAAACATTTTATGAAAAATGTCCATACTTATCAGGTTTCAATACCACAAATCCAGAAACATTTTACTTTAGAAATGTTAATAAGACAGGAATGAAAAATATGATGATTAATACTAAACAAATTTATTCTGTGGCCTTTTATGCTCAGTTGTCCACATTAGGGTTTGACTCTTGGAAAGACAACATTGAGACAAAAACTGTCTGGGGCACAAAAGAATGGCAGGTGCAAGGATTAGAAGCCTTATTTAGAGCCTGCATCATCCCAGAACAAATACTTTTTTTAAATGAAACTGTTCAACAGACATCTTGTCTTGGCCTGGCTAAGATAAAAGATTTAAACACACCGTCCATACCAAAGCCCACACCTGATAGTAACACCACTACAGATGAGGAGGTAGACGAAAACCACATCTTAAAACAGAACAGAACTAATACTGATTGGAAAAAATGGTTAATCTGGCCCACAGACATGAATAACTATCAAGATAGATTCCTGAACAAGACACAAGGGTTTACAGTAACTAGACCAGATCCAAGATATGTCCAGAGACAACATCCAGGGATAATGACAACTTACAGTGTAGGAAAACTGTGCCTTGAGTGGCTACAAAAGTCTTCACTCCCGGAAATAAAACAACAATTAACTTTACTTAAAGATGTCGTTGATTTGAGAGACTTCTTACAAGGGCCTCATAAACCACGTCATAAATGTTTCATATACGCCGGTATTTACGCTGCTTACAATGAAGCATGTAAAATCACGCAAACGGAAACTGCGGAACGAATACGAGAAATTGTTTGTATTAATTTAGAGAAAGCACTCTTTGTAGTTGACAATGGATTAACAACTCTGTCATCCAGAATTTATTTTTTGGACAGCATTATATCTTCCGCCATAGACATAATGAAACAGGGCTTGCTAATGTTACAATATGGCCAGTCTCAATTGCATTCTATAATGCTGCTAGGCTGGACGTTACAAAACCTTCGTTCTGGCTATGTGCCTTGGCGTCTAATCAACACCACGTCATTTTTACTGGGTTTATCCTTACAGATAAACAAATTTCTTTGGCACAGAGGGGAGCAGACTATATGGCGCTAAGCATAGAAAAACTGGAGAGATTACCATTGACCGTTTCTGAGAAGCCAGCCGATGAATGGATAATACATGACACCATCACGATACCAGTGACAATTTTCCAGTTTCAGTATTGCATTAAAACACATACCAGCAGGTCTGTATGAAAGGTTGGGTAAAGAGTACATAAAGTCGACCTGGGACTTACCATACACACACAAATGTTGGAGTGGGGGAAAGAAGGTGTTTTTTAGTGGTAAAAATTGCAACAACGCACTAACTCTTCTATGTCAAGGCAATAATTTGCATGGAGCCTGCGATGGTTCTTCAAACAACTTATCATGCCACCTGCAGGGTTCCCCGGCCGCAGTGATAGATCCAATTTTTAGGCAGCTTTCCACTGGAAGCTACATAATGCTGAATGAACACAGCTGTTGTGGAATGATGCCAGGAATAGCCTCGTTAGTGTGTCAGCCAGGGTCACTTGTGTATGCAAGTATTGTTTCCTAAAACTAAGACAGACGGGGAGTCGCCGTTATGGCCTTTACTGAACATCTCTTCTATACGAATTGATACTTTAAGAAGAATGAAAAGCTATTCTTTTACAAAAAACTGTGCCACTGACCTCGTCCAGAGAGACGTATGATCTGCAAGTTGCAAGGACTTCTGCAGAGATACATGCCCTATTATCAACAAACTGCCCAATACATTTTGCAGAAATGTTAGGTTGTATCTTAAACATGTCTGATACCAGTGGTATAGTACATGTATTTAAGAGGATTTTTTCAGGACTGTTAGCACCATTCGAAGCAGTCCTAGGCATTTTCCAAACTTCGTGCACTCTGTGTTCGGTGGCCTTCCGCTCATCGTTGGACTCGTAGCAGGGATACTATTCTTATTCCTCCTGCTCCGATATGGCAAGTCCAGTCACCAGCGATACTCAGATTACCATGGAGAGTGCTCTTTTGGCAAGCAGTATCGTGATCGCATAACACAGAGTCTTGGCTTGGCTCGTTTGAGAGATCTGAATACCACATGGTTCCTATTGTTCAGACCAATCTGGCAAGATTGGATCTTACCTGTTCTATGATGCCTGCTTTGTGGAGACGAATGCGTGTTGGATATCTGTCTAACACTTCCATCAGCACTGCCAACGGATGTTGATGCTTTGCTTGGTTCAATAACGGCTCATGCATTGTGTTGCCCCCAACGCTTACCAATCCTTATGATGGCATTCACTGAGGTCTCACCAGCAATTCCAGCTGAAGGAGAGATACGTGGACCGACAGGCACACAGGTACCATCTACTGTGAACATTGCTAATGCGAGTGACGCTGACGGCGATGCTTCTCATCTGTGTACAATTGATCTACATAATGAAGTGGTTCAACTTTCATCTACTGTGGTAGACGATTTCTTTGCCAGCCTTGGCGACTTAATGTTTTCTACTGACACCGAGAATAACTTTTGAAATTAGCACACAGCGTTCCATGAACTCTGATTTGACCTTCATTTTTTCAAAACAAAACTTTTAACTATGGAACAGTATTTTTCTACGATTATTTGTCTTTTTTCCAAAACTGAACTTTGGCACAAAGTAATCTGCTTAAAGTAGAACTATTCTTAGAGTACAAGAATTCTGTGAATACTTCCTAGAAACAATATTGACCTTATCAGCAAACCAATTCAATTTATATATTCTGCTATTGGATGTAATTTCGTGATTCATTCAGTTAGCATTGTCGATATCACACTATATGCTTACAATGGAATCATTGCTTTTTGATGCGTACTGTACAAATTCTCATTTTATGTGTACAACCATTTTCAAATGCATTTTATGTAATTTTTGGTGGGATTGTAAACACATGCTTTAGATATGTTTTAGTGCCTTGAGGCAGGCATAACAAGCTTAAATGTTTTCATGCATTCTGCAACACACACAAAGAGAAAAATGACTCAAAGCATCGATTTTGTGCAGTAAGGATAGTTTCCTGCACAAAAGCTATGCTGACTACACCGCAGACATCCTTTCACTGTGGTACAAGGGTGCCTACGTGGGTGCATGGCAGTCGCAAGTTCATCAGTGCAGCGAAAGAGCAGAACTGTGTACTTCTAAATAGATATTGTGCAGTCCTGCTCCCTCCGATTCATGCAATGCAGCGCAGTAACTTTACCCGCTACAACTCCATTGTGTAAATTCTTTGTAAATATGCCCCAAGATCTATTAATCTCACATATATCAATAACAGAAAAAGTACTCTCTTTAAACCACAGTGTTGCAGTATTATTATTCCAACAGTTCATTTACTTTGTTGTGACTTAGAAATAATTTGTGTAAATGTTGTGATGTAAATAATGGAATGTAGAAGAAAAGAAATAACACTATCTATGAAGTGTAAAGTGAAGTGGCATAGAGAGTACCAGAAAGGAGTGAAGTAGAGTAGCATGGCATAGAGTGGAGCGGCATAGGGTACAGTGGCATGAAGTGGCATTGTCTGGATTGGAATGCCATAGAGTGCTGTAGAGTGCCATTCTCTGGAGTGGAGTGGCATGGATGGGAGTGGAGTGGTGTAAAGTAGCGGGGCATAGAGAGGATTGGAGTGGCTTGGACTTGAATGGCAAAGAGTGTTGTGGTGTAGAGTGAAGTGGTGTGGCATACACTGCAGTGAAGCAGTGCAGAGTAGAGTAGCGTAGAGTTAAGTGGCAGAGAGTAGAGGGGAGTGGCATAGATATATATATATATATATATATATATGTTTAATACCTTCTGTCGCAGTCAACAAAATAGCTTATATGTAGAACTTCTCTCTCAGCTCACTGGTCAGTTAGACATTTGATCTGACTCACACTAAGTCCATTTTACTCTTGCGTACATTTCTGATCAAAATATTTCTTGCTTGATAAATACATTCGCTCGAAATGAAGGCCAAGCTATTGATAAGTAGCTTGGTGTTTTTTTATATAAGAACAGCAGAATTGCATTGCGTGACCTAATAAACCCAGAGTATTTCGAATCAGCTCACGTGGGCTGTTGTTCGCTGCTGGGCTCCTCCTGGAATGTTCTGTGTTTATTTAAATGCTTCCGGTGCATGTTTGAGCGTTGAAGCAGTCACTACATCGGATCGTGCTTTGATTCTTTGCGGCAAACCGCTCGCTCACTCATTTCTGCCTGAGGCTTCGTATTGACTTGGCCAGCTCAATTAATCACACTGCCGTGTCCACTCAGTAGCGCTTGGCTTCTAATCTCATAATTGCTTTAAAATCAGAGTTTGAAATCACAACCGAAATCAGGTGGTTTGGGGGACAGCAGGACTGTGCAAGTTCTGCAGACTGTGTGTCTGATGTTCTTTAGCAGTAATGCTACCTCATGTTTATAAGAGATGAGGTGCAGGTCAAATTTGCAGGCCTGCAAAATGAAGAAATGTGGAAAACCAAAACTCATTCAGTTTTTGTACTGTCAGCATGATGGAGATATGACCCAAAAACAGCTTGTTTTTGAGCGGTCAACTGGGCCAGAGTCTCTTTCAACCAGTGCGTTTTTTTAACTCTCAGTCATAAAAACAGAAGAAATAGAGGAACAAATTCAGCACTCCCTCAGTGGTGAAATCATTAGGCAAATTAATATCTCTATGAGGAAAAAAAAGACCAATGGCAGCGTTCTCGTAAAAGAAAAAACTATATGTATATCAACAAGGACAAGCATGAACACGAACCCACGTAGACATGATTCTGGGCAATTTGGGCAAATCACCAATCCCGGCAAATCATGTATGTCGCCCGGGCTGTGCCTACCAAAAATGAATGTGTCCTTGTGACTGTACGGTGAAGTTACTGTCTACAACTACCGCTGCAGGGGAAAATAATAAGACTCTTGCTCTTTTCCCTTGCAGCGGCAGTGTGTAGACGCACAGCTGACATGATTATGGAATGGAAAAGTACAACTCGGTCAGGCCATAATTATGGAATGGAAAGGTACAAGCCTAGAAGGCGGCAAATGACAACAGCACCTATTTTATTTGGTAGTAGACTAGTTGGTACTCATGCCACTGTGATCAATCATCACATTCTGGGAGGCCTGAAGTGTCGTCATCAGAGAGAGATGGCAGGGCATTCACCCGGCATTTGGCGAGTCCAAATGCGAAGTTGTGCGTAAGGCGGGTCGGGGGCCTCACAATCAGGCTGCGAGGCTCAGGCGGGCCGTGAGGTCAGTAGGTCTCCTCTCTCTCCACGCTTCTTTCTGTACCGAAGGGGGGGAGGAGGGGAGAGAGGCTAATTCATCTAGGGCAGAATGACCAATCACTGCATGGCTATATAATATAGCCATGCATTGGGTGGTAATTATGCTCCCATGCTGTGGACATGCTGAGTCCAACACCTGCATGTCTGCCTGGCAACTCTAATCTAAAGCAGCCAACCCTGGCGCTGCTAGAAGCAGTGCCAGGATTGGCTAGAGCAGCACAACTCGCCGCTCATTAGGAGGCAGGGGGGCTGTGGCTTCAATCACCGGCTCCCTAATTCTACAGCAAGACTGCACATGACTGCGCATGGTGGGCTGGCAGGAGAAAGGCACCGGCCCAAACCACACATGTGCAGTTGGTTCTTTACTGGTTTAGGCTCTCAGCTGCTGCTCAAAGTCAATCATCCTAACCCCCACCCCACCCCCTCAGCCTGCTGGCTGAAGCACACAGAGAATGAAAACATGCACAGGCAAAGCACAAAGATGATGGGTGGAGTGCTTGCTAAAGTCTCAGCCGCTGGCAGTTGCTCTGGGTTGCAATCCATTTCCTGGTGTACCACCCACTATAGCACTTCAGTCAGTGAGCCTTGGCTCTGCTCCAATATGAACAGTGTAGCCTGAATGGAAGGCTATGTCCCCTCTGAACAAGAACATAAATAATAATAATAATAATAAGGCCATTTCTTAAGCGCCTGGTTACACCAGAGACGGTGTGTCCCCGCGCTGAAAGACTGCTGCTCCCAACTGAAGCTAACACCCAAGATGCAGTAAGTTCTCAACATGTCTGAATACACTTACTTTGGAAAAAGATGAGTTTTTAGATTCTGTCTAAATCTTGTTTCGGAGGGTTCCATCCGAAGGTTCAGGGGGAGGCCATTCCAGTGCTTGCTTGCCAAGAAGCGGAATGAGCTACCTCCCATTCTGGACTTATAGATACGGGGGATTTTGAATAGCATCGCTCCAGCGGATCTAAGATTACGAGAAGGGCGGTGGATGATAAGGAGTCTTTGCAAGTATTTGGGGCCTTTTTCGTGGGCAATGCGGTGAGCCATACATAGTGCCTTAAATTTAATCCGCTCCACGATAGGGAGCCAGTGGAGTTTGCGTAATGCCGTTGTGCCAGATGCCCTACGAGGAAGGTTTAATACTAAACGGGCGGCGGCATTTTGGACACATTGCAGTTGTTGAATGCCTTTTTTACTCAGGCCAAGGAGAAGGGCATTGCCGTAGTCCAGATGCGGCGTGACCAGGGCGTGGGTAAGTTTCTTCCTGACACCAAAGGGGAGCAGGTCGAGAACTTTGCGGAGGGTTTTAAGAATTCCAAAGCATTTACCAGTGATTTTATTGATTTGTTGCTTGAAGGACAACTCCGCATCAATCATAATTCCCAGGTTTCTTACAGCCTCTGCTGGGTGGGGGATAGGCCCTAGTTCCGTCGGCCACCAGACCTGTGACCAGGTAGATGACGATTTACCGATCACTAGTAGCTCAGTTTTTTCGCCATTGAGGCGGAGGCAATTGTTGTTCATCCACCCAGCAACTGCCCGCATGCAGTTGGTAAAATTAATGGCTTCCTCAGGTTGGTTATTGGCAAGTTGAATTATTAGTTGGGTATCGTCAGCGTATGTGACGATATCCACACCATAGGATTCCACAATATGTGCCAAAGGCTCCATATAAATATTGAACAGCGTGGGGCTCAAACTTGAGCCCTGTGGAACCCCATGCCTTAACTTGCGGGGGGATGACTTATAGGGAGGGCAATGTACCTGGAAACTCCTGTTATCCAGGAAGGATCTTACCCATTCCAAGGCTGGACCCTCAATTCCCATATCTAATAGACGTGACAGCAGCGTTGAGTGCAGCACGGTGTCAAATGCTGCACTGAGATCTAATAACACCAACGCTGCTGTCTGCCCTCCGTCAACAAGCTGTCTTAAACGTTCTGTAGAAAACAGAACCGCAGATTCGGTTGAATAACCTGCTCTAAAACCTGACTGGGTTGAGTGGAGGCAGGAGTTCTCTTCAATGAATTGCATAAGTTGCTTATTCACAACCTTCTCCACAACTTTCCCACAATAGGGGAGAAGAGATATCGGACGGAGGTTTTGCAGTTGAGAGATCTGAATATTTGCTTTCTTTTTCAGGGGTATAACCTGAGCGGTTTTCCAGGCATCCAGCACATGGCACTCCTGAAAAGAGAGAGCAATGAGCTGTTCAATCTGCTCGGCCATGCCATCAAGGACTCCCGTGCATCGCTTAGGGGAGATCACATCCAGGGGGGATCCAGAGTGTATTCCCCTCATAATCGAGAGCAAGTCAGATCTCTTAGGGACTGTAAAGGTTGTCAGCTGAGGCTTGGTGTCGGGAACCTTAGTCACGGTTGAGTGGTGGTCATGGGGGCTATTAGAGAAAGTATCGTGTATTAAATCTACCTTTTTCACAAAGAAGTCTGCAATCTCCTCACATAACTCATTAGAGTATGTGTCTCGAGCCTCAAGTCTGGTGGGCACCGTGAGCTCTTTGTATATTGAAAACAATTCCTTAGTGGGATTTTTAGCATTTTAGCATAAAAACACCAAGAAATGTTTCTACCTACTTAAGCCTAGTTAGTGAGGCTTCAGTTCTGTGGCACAGTGAGCACGGGACCCTTGAGTGAACATAACCATTGCATTTAGCACAAAGAACATGAGGGAAAAAGGTAAAGGATAAAATATTGCAAAAGTCTCAGCCACTAGAAAATCCCTATTCAGCATTATAGTGCAAACTTTTTCAAATTTCTATTTCTGACAGCATAATTATACTGCAATAAACCCAGATGCTACTCCATGTGTATTGTAGATACACAAATAGAGTAGGAATTGCTTTAGAGTGATTACATGGAGATGTCCTGTATAAAATGATGTGATTGACTCCTTCCATTCCATTTAGGAATCCCTAACTCCTGTTTTACTTAATGCTTGGCACAACACAGGTGTTCCAAATTTTTGATCCTCGCTTTTAAATATAGGACAGGGTTTTGACATTCAATGTAACTACAGTATATGTACAGTGTTTTGCTATTGACTATTTTTCTATTTAGACACTCTGCTTATGCCAGCTTTACATAATATATGATGTTACATGTAGTTTAAAACTGCATTTTGTAGTATGTGTAGCCGTACTACAATAGTACTACTAAAATAGGACAAATGCTATATACAAACCTACGTGTGCTCATCTCCAGCTAAATCTCTTTTGTCTTTTTTATGGGAGAACCTCCCACATATAATTTCACTACTTAGGGGCCAATTAAGATGTCTGTCAGAAAACATTCCGACTGACTCGGTTTTGGAATGGTTTCAGATCCGACTCAGGTTCGGGGAGTCCGACATACCGATTACGATGTTTCTGAACACCGTTCGGCCTGACTCCCATTGACTTCAATGGGAGCCTGTGTTCCAACCGACAACACAGGCTCCCATTGAAGAAAGGTGTGGTTCCGCAAAACTTTGCACCCTGTTGTAGGCACCCCATGTTGCCTGCCCCACTGTGCATGGTTGGAAAGAGGGGACCCCTGGGTACAACCAGTGGCCCAAACCGGTGGCCTCCGGGTGAAGGGCGGTCTGCTACGGTCCTCCAAAGTTGGATTCCGACAGCCGATTCGTATCGGACATTCCGATTCGGAAAAGCTGTCCAAATCCGACATCATAATCGCTCAGTCGGAAACACGGTCTATAGAGTCGTACAAGTCGGCTCTGACCGACTCGGAGGTTCCGAATGCCGTTTGAACACAATTCAGTACCGAGTCGGACAGTCTGAACGGTTTTCAACCATCGTAGTTAGTCAGTCTGAAATGTTTCCGAGTCGGTAGGAAACAAGGCTTCCGACATGGATTCGGATGAATCGAATACAGTACGGAGCCTTTCCGACGGACATCGTAATCAGTCCCTTAGTAGTAAATGTGGGAGGGATACAGGGAAGAGGGCGGAAAAAGGGGCATACCTACTATCTGAATGTGATACAGATGGTTGATGGGCATTGGTTAATGCCATTATTTAT
Source organism: Lissotriton helveticus (assembly GCF_964261635.1). Taxonomy (NCBI): domain Eukaryota; kingdom Metazoa; phylum Chordata; class Amphibia; order Caudata; family Salamandridae; genus Lissotriton; species Lissotriton helveticus. Next base: position 1,098,326,020 of record NC_136059.1, read on the forward strand.
AATAATCACAGTACCTTGTTTAATATTTATGGCCCAGTTAAGCCTGCTCTAGTTTTTTGGCATAATATCAAAGTAAATCTTTATAATATTGGTAATCCCAATATTATATTGGCAAGTGATTTTAACCAATGGTTGGATCCCTTTACTGATAGGAAGTCCAAATGCAAATTTAATGTAGACAAATCTCACAAGGCATTCTAATCTGCCAGTGCCTCTCGACCATTATTTGATGTTTGGAAAACTTGTAATCCTTATAAATTTTAATTTACTTTTTTCTCCAATGTGCATCATAAAATGTCCAGAATTGATTATATTTTTGTTACAAAATCCTTACTCCTGTCCCTACATTCATCCGAAATATGCTCCATTTTTCTTTCGGACCATGAACCTTTACTGTCCTCCTTTGATTTATCTCATACCGACTCTAAAACTGGCAGATGGAGATTTAATAACACCTTATTATATGATACACATTTTATAACTGAAGCTACTGCTTTTATTCCAGATTATTTTCAAATTAACCAAGGTGCATATAATCAAGAATGGCGATAAAATTATTGCCGCTTTAGCGGCAGGAAACTGCCGCTAAAACGACGCTAATGGGCTTGATAATATGGCCTTGTGAATTCCCATAGCAGCCCAGGTACTGGTGTTAACCTGGGCTGCTATGGGAATTCACAGGGGCATATTATCAAGCCCATTATCGCCGTTTTAGCAGCAGTTTCCTGCCGCTAAGGCAGCGATATGTTTATCACAGCTCTTGATAATATGCCCCCAAGTTTGTGATGAGTTCATTTCTAATGCTTGGGATGCTTTCAATGCCTCCGTTAGAGATAGCTAATTCTGCCAAAAGGGAAAAAAGGGAAACTTTCAATATCTCACTCTACTTCAACAAATCGAAACACTTGAACATACTTACCTTGCCTCCAAGTCTTCCTCTATTTTACATGAATTGATAAAAGCCAAATCTAATCTCAACAAACTTGGTACCATATAACATTTTGCTTAAATCTAAATTCCATGGAGGTCAAAATAAAGCTGGTAAAATCTCGCTAACTATTTAAAAATAAAGACAGAACGTAAAAATATAGGTCTCATTCTTAATGAATCTACTAATTCCACTTTGATTTCTGATTCTGACATTTCCAGCGCCTTCCAATTCTATTTTCAAACACTTTATATACAGAAGATACTATCCCAGCAGGACCTAATATACAACTATTTTTTAATTATCTTCCTAAACCTCCCTCCCTTTCACATTTATTTGAGGACTTAGAGGCTGACATTATGCTCCAAAATGTTTCTTCATTGACGTTACATCAAAATATTACATCTGATTTATATTGGCTACCTGCACTAACTTTCTCTCCTTAAACTCATCAGTACCTTCATTGAATCTTTCTCTCTTCTTCGTCCTTCCCTGCCTCTTTATTTCCCACTCCCTTTTTCTCCGCTTCTTATTCTTTGTACCCTTCTATCTTCTCTTTCTCTTTATATAAAATGATGAAATAATCTTTTTATTACATAGTTTTATCTCTTAACATTGCAATATTTCTTCACAAATGTTATTTCTATTAGTATTGCACTTTGAATTTTCGATAAAAATCATTTAAAAAAAGCAAACATTTTGATTTTTAAAACATAATGTTAGCTTTATAAAATATCATTAAATTGCATTTAATAATTATTAATGCATATTGAAAAATATTTTTTTACGTTAAATGAAAATGTATTTGTCATTAAAACTTCAAAAAATCATTTTCTAATTTAATATATTTAAATAAATTATTATTTTGTTCTACAATCAAAATAAATACATACTATTTATTTACTTTAATATTTAACCCATTCTGTGCATGGGATGGCCGGGAGCCGTCCCATGTCACGGTGGGCGAGCGCGTCGGGCGGCTCCCGGCCGTCCTAGTATCCACCCACGGGGGAAGCGCTGGTGCTCCCCATGTGGGTCGCCCTTCAGGTTGTCCCCATCAGGGAGGGCAGCGGAAGCCCTTCCCCTGCCCCCGCTGCGCCCCCCTCTCAACGTCATCTAATGACATCGCGCACACCGCACGCTGAAGTCATTAGATGCAACCGGACACGCTTGGAAGCCATTTGCTTCCAGCGCATCCAGCAGAGAGGCGGTAAGTTTCTCCTCGGGGTGTGAAAAAAAGATGCATCGGAGAAAAGGAGAATATCCTTTCCTCCAATGTCTCTTTTCAGCATTCCTGCTGCATGATCGCTCCTGGGGTGCGATCGTGCAGCAGGAATGTCCACTAGACACCACAGATCTTTTAAACTATTGTCATGTTTGTGGGGAGCAGCCCATTGGGCACAGGTCGCTCCCCTTTGGGGAGCAATTTCTTTAGCCGTTCCTGCCCCGCTGGGGGGCAAATAGGGCCATTTTTGTAAAATATTGTGTGCCCCACTAAGCCACCAGGGATTTTTTATTTAGGGATATGTTTGCAGGGAGCAGCCCCTTGGGCAAGGGTCACTCCCCTTTGGAGAACATTTAGGGGCCGATATCGATAGCGGATTTCCCGCATCCACTGGGCCGGCGGAAGCCACCGCCGGCCCGGAGGATGCGGGAAATCCGCCGGGGAGCCTTGCAAGACCCACCGCCATATTAGGATGGCTGGTGGGTCTCACTATCTGTCCACCGCTTTTCCGCCGCAGGCATTAACATGGCTGGCGGTGTCTATCAGACACCGCCAGCCATATTAGGATGAGTGCGGAAAGATGCCTTTACACGGCGGCATTTCCGCCGTGTAAAGGCATACGGATTTGTGTTTGGGGGCCCGTTGCGGGCCCCCAGGGGTGAAGGGGGGGTGGGGGGTGCACATGGGGGGTACCTATGGTACCCCCCTGCATTTGCCTGCACAAAGCGGCAGGCACTGTGAGGTGCCTGCCGCTTTGTGCATGCAAATGCACAACTTACTTTCTTATCATTGCGGCGGGTGCTGCTTCAAGCAGCATCCGCCGCAATGATAAAAATACAGGATGTGACCACCAGGGTGGCGGTCACATCCTAATTTGCACGGAGGGACCGCCGCTGCCCCTGTGGACGGTCCCTCCTTCTCTATGGTGGCGGACGGACTCAGGTCCGTCCGCCATCATAATCGGCCCCTTAGTTTGGCTGTTTCTGTCCCCCTGGGGGGCAGATCAGCTGATTTGTTTAAGTTTTTAGTGCCCTAGTAGGCCATTAGGGATTTCAGTTTTTTTTAATGGGGGGCAAGGGTCGCTCTCCTTTATGGGGGTGAATATTTTGGCAGTTTCTGTCACCCTTGGGGGCAGATCAGCATTATGTCTTTAGGCCCATCTGACCCCAAGGGTGGGCAGAAGCCATTAGACAGCAGGAATGTATTTTTTATGTTGTTGGGGAGCGGCCCCTTGGGCAACGGTTGCTCCCCTTTATGTGGTGATTATTGTGGCCCTCAGATCAGCCATATGTTTTCAGGCCCATCTGTCCCCAAGGAGGGCAGAAGCCACTAGACACTAGGTTTTTTATAATGCTGTTGTTGGAGAGCAGTCCTTTGGGCAAGGGTTGCTCCCCTTTCTGGAGTGATTATTGTGGCTGTTTTTGCCCCCTTTGGGGGCAGGCCATCTATATGTTTCTAGGTCCGTCTGTCCCCAAGGGGGGCAGAAGCCACTAGGTACCAGTGTTTTTTAAATATTGGTGTTTGGGAGTGGCCCCTTGGGCAAGGGTCGCTCCCCTTTTACGAGGGTGAATATTTTAGCTGTTTCCGCCCTCCTGGGGGGCAGATAGGCCTTGTGCTTTGAGGCCCCCCCTGTCACCCAGTTTGGCTAGTGAATTGTGTGTGGTCTGGTGCATTATTTGCATATGTGATTGTAATGTTTTATTTCTCCTTTTTATTCTAGTGCAAAGCTTTTGATTCTTGTTTGTGGTTTCAGCAGTGGTTGATCTGCAGTTTGCATAGTTGCATGTTTCTGCTAGGAAAATTTCTTTTGTTGTGTTTACTCCAAATGAGTAGTATTGTCATGCATGAATGAATTTTTTGTAAGTGGTGTCATAATAGCAGCATATTTAGTTTGTGTTTTGAGCGTGAAATTCTTTTTGGATTTGTGCACAACGTGTTTCGCATTGTCTTATGTGTACGTTTCTTTTCTTTCCTTTTTCTTTTTTAGTGGGATATTGTTGGTCCCTGCTGTGTCTGTGCAGAGTAGGTGATCGTGAATCTAGCTGTTTCTGGCAAGTGAGTGGTATCGTTATGGAATATATAGGTCTTTGTGATAAAGCCACATTTTGTTTATTATGGGGCCGATTCACAGAACTAACTTAAGACAAAATCCTAAACTTACTACTTTTGGTATTCACAGAAGTTAGGATTTTGTCCTAAGTTTGACTTAAGACAAACTTAAGACAGACTTAAGACAGACTTAAGTCAAAATCCTAACTTAAGTCTGTCTTAAGTCTGTCTTAAGTTTGTCTTAAGACAAACTTAAGACAAAATCCTAACTTCTGTGAATACCAAAAGTATTATGTTGAGGATTTTGTCTTAAGTTAGGTCTGTGAATCGGGCCCCATGTATTTTACAAAGTGTTTGTTGTTGTTGACCTGTTTGAAAAGTTGCATCTATTAGTAAGGATTATGGCTAGCTGCATAATTACTGTTCAGCAGGTGGTTGGGATGCTTTTGGAATCTTCCTCTGACCATGATTATGAGACTGACAGTGCATCTGAGGGAGAGGAGGAAGTGCAAGATTCTGGCAGTAAGTTTATTGTCCACGAGGAATCATCTGATGATGAAGCTACTCAGTGCAGATGAAGCTACTCTCAGTGCGAATGAGGTGCCTGTTTTAGAGGAGGACCATGATGTGTTGATGGCGCAGCAAGAGGCATCGATTTTGCAGCCTGGGCCTGTCAGGCTTCTCATTGGATGGGCTGGACTGATGGTTGATCCAAACATGGTGCAGTCGGTATTATCCGCCTTTAGTGGTGATGCAGGGTGTAGAGTGAATTATAAAAACAAATTGCCAATACAGTTTTTTCAGTTGTTTATGGATAATGTATTTGTGGCTGAGATTGTTGAGCAGACTTAAGGAATAGTTTGTTTTGAAGAAATATTTGTCTTTTATGTCTTTCTCTGCCAGGGTGTACATTGTCTCGACATTGTCTGTTGATGCGAGAGTTGTGATTTGCTGAGCCCGCAGCTGGTGGTGTGAACGTGTGTGTTAAGTATGATATGTGTGTAAATGGCCTTTAAAGAGGTTTGTACCTTAACATGGCTTTACAGCTCATGAGCTGTGAGTCATTGGTTCAGGTTTGTAGCCTTTTAATTACTAAGAGTGCATTTCCTTTTTGTGAAATTCTTGTTAATAAAATCTGCATTTTGAATCTTTCACTAACACTCATGCCAAATCCAACCAGTATGTGTGTGTACTGAGGAACAGATAAATAGGGAGTCAGGTTTCAGGTTTTAATGTCTTTATTTCGATGATAAAATCATAAAAGACAGTTTTGACAAAACATTTAAAAACAATTTCAAAATCTCCACATTTTACAAAATCTTATAAAAAGTAGTTGTGTCTAAGTGTTAACAACAAATATGCAGTAGATCTAAAATCCACAGTTAAAAAGTTATTAAACCATTGTTGAAGAGAAACAAGACATTAAATATGACAAATCTTAAAAGAAAAAATTAGATTAGCATTTGCTACCGAGCACTATACAGTTTACACATTTTTTTTTTTTTTTTAATCATGTGGCAATTAAATTCCTTCTAGCTCTGATTACCCATGCCCAACCTAAATATTTGGCCAAGCATATCACGGTAAAATCAGATGTGTTTGTTTTTAAAGCCCATATTGCGTCCGAGGATTTTTTACAATGCATGCGTTTGAAGATGGGTTTTAGCCATTTTAAACGAGGTTCACTATATTGGGGACAGGCGAACAAGAAGTGGCCCTCGGTTTCCTTGCATCCGGGGCAACGACTGCAAAAATTAGTAGAGTTATTGCCCCAAGATGAAGTAAAGGAATTAAGGGGTAGTGAGCCCACCCGAAATTGATGGTACAATTTTTTGTCCATTGGCCTGGAGATAAGATCCCAGTATGTCTCACGGGCCGGATCCAATTTAAAGCTTAAAAATCACCCCGAAAGGCGAGTTGAGGCCCAAAATAAACCCTTAAATTCCTTTTTCGAGGGGAAGTTGTTAGTGCCTGGCGAGACCCACAGATGACTCAGGCCCATGTCACACAGGCTCTTTTTCACCGAGCGAAGCCAGGGGATTCGCTCGGAACCCCCAATAGCCTTCACCTCGGTTAGCTCCTTTGCAAAAAGGGCCAAATCCTCCGAGGTCCATAAGCGCCTCCAAGTGGACACTACTCTGTATCTTGCCATGTCCGTTATTGGAAGGCAACCCATGTCATGGCAAAGAGGGATCTGTGGAGTTGATTGGGGCAGCCCCACCAGGTTGCGAAGAAACCTACACTGAATTCTGTACAAACTCGAGAGGTCCATGAAGCCCCATAACTCTGCTCCATAGAGTGTCGCAGCATTAATTTTAACGTCATAGATTTGTAAGGCGGGGGCAACCCTTTTAGTAATGGATTTCTTTTGCTCACGCAAGAGACAACCAGTCAGTTGGGCCAGTTTTAACTGTTGGGTCTCTATTTGTGGTTTCCAGGACAGTCGGCAATCCAGAGTGACCCCCAGGTACGTCATCATGTCAACTTGTTCCAGGTTAACCCTGTTTAGTTGTACACTACTGCGTATTGGTTTTTTCCTGGAGAAAACCATAAACTTAGTTTTCCCCACATTTATCTGAAGGTCATTTTGATTGCAATATTCCTCAAAGTGATTTAAAGCCCTCTGTAGACCACCCCTCGTCTTTGATAAGAGGAGGGTGTCGTCAGCAAAGATCAACATTGGGAATTTAGTCCCCGCCAGGGACGGTGCATCAGTGTTGTTAGACCCAAAGAATTTCACTACCTGATCTATAAAAAGTAGGAATAGGGTGGGAGCGAGAACGCACCCCTGGCGGACTCCTCGTGAAACTGGAAATGAGTCCGTAAATTGCCCTTGTGCCCCCCATCTTACCCTAGCAAAGTTGTCTTCGTGTAATCTAATGATCATTTCCACCAATTCCCCCGGCATTCCCAGGTCCCTTAATACCTGCCATAATTTTCCCCTCGGCACCAAATCAAATGCTGATTTCAGATCTATGAAAGCAGCGAAGATGGTGCCACCGCCAAGTATGACTACCTTCCAAAAGATCATACAGAACCTCAAGACCTGGTCAATGGTACTTGTACCAGATCTAAAGCCCGCCTGTAATGGGGACAGTATTCCTTCGAGTTCCATCCACCCATGAACCCTCGCCAAGATCATACGAGCAAAAACTTTCTGGAAGCAGTCAATTAAGCTAATCGGGCGATAGTTCCCTGGGTTAGATCTATCTCCCTTTTTATGTATGGGGAGGATCTCCGCCCCCTTCCATGTCTTAGGGATGCGGGCGCCTCTCGCTATGGTGTTAGCTATGCTTGTTAAATAGGGTACCCAAAGGCCTATATTGGCTTTGAATAGGTCTGCTGGGATTTGATCCAACCCAGGTGCTTTCCCCCTCTTTGTTAACCCTAATGCAAGCTCCGTTTCTGCTTCAGTAAAAGACATGATCGTATTGCCAGAGGGTATTGTCGGCAGTAGGGTCGATCTGGACATGGGGTCAACAACTACTGGGCAGAATTGGGTGGAATAATGTTTTATCCAATCTTCCGGGGAAACATGGTTGGACGGAGTACGGAACTCACCATCCTTTCCACATTTAACAATATCCCAGAATTTAATCTGGTTATTAGATTTACTAGCGTCCAGAAGGTCTGCCCAAAAATCATCTTCCCATTCCTTCTTTGCCTCCCATTGAACTCTTTTATACCTTTGCCTGGCAGCTTTAACTGCGCTCAAGTCTCTAGATTTAACTTTCTCTATAAGATAGCTATGGGCCTCTCTGCACTCTCTGTTGTACCATTTAGCTCTTGGTGCATTCAGGTGCCCAGTGTTAGACTTACATGGTTTTGATAGGATAATTTTTAGCTCGGAGAAACATTTATCATGTATGCCCATCATTTTATCAAATTCGCCCTGGCCCCTCTCAACAACAACAGACCTCAGATTATTTAAAGCATTCATCACCACGTTTTCAATGTTGGCCTGTATCGTTACATCGTTTGATATAATTGACCATTTCAGTCTCCTCCGGTCATTTGATATGGTTACAACCCCATGCCCCCTCAGATCTGGTTCCCCTAATCTTATCAGGTCATACATTTTGAATTTCAGGGACAAGGGGTTATGGTCACTTTCTGGGCGCATTACAATTTCCATATCATCAATTACACTCCAATATTCTATTTTTATAAAGATGTAGTCAATACGACTCTTCCTCACACCATTGTCAAAAGTGGGGTTGGCTCCAATGTCTGATTTGATGCGACCGTTCACGGCCCTTAATCCCCAAGTGAGGCAAAAAGCTGTCCAATTCAGAGCAGCCTCCGTTGCTTTGACTGGAATTTTATTGGAAAGTTCAGGGATTTTCCACGTGGCATCTTCTTCAAACCCCCAATTATCCTCCGGCAGATACAATGGCTCAATTGTGCAGTTGATGTCACCTGCTAACATAATGAATGTGCCTTTATTCCAGCCCGTTAGTAAAGTGTCTAGGGCACCTATCAACTTGGGGCATCGTCCGCCAGGGAGACCTCTAGAATATATGTTGATAATGAGCATATCCTGCCCCCCTGCTTTGCTCAACCTTATAGCCAGTATATCAGGGTTATCCACATACAATTCAGAAACTGAGAAACACCAGGCCTGTTTTACCCATATGGTTAGTCCTCCTGATGCACGCCCTTTTATACCTTTAATTGCTGGTTTAAAAAAGTTTATAAATCCAGCCATGTAAAACGGAGCTGTAGCCCAAGTTTCCTGCAAAAGCACAACCTCGTATTTGCCTATGAACTCCAACCAGTCCTCAGATACCAAGCGGGTCTTGGCTCCAGCAACATTCCAAGACACCATATGTGAAGTTAATAAATCTATCTCTGCATGGTTGTTGCTGACAGAGAGAGGGGATTGGAGACTCGGTAGGCAGGCATCTGTTAATCTGATTTCGTCTATGTTGGAATTGGCAGCATTTACCCCCCCAAGCCCCCTCTGCATTCTGATTTTATTATGGGGCAAGGACAGCAGTTCCTTTGCTGGATCTGAGGTAGGGGTGAATGAAATGTGCACACCTTCACCTTCCACTATAGCTAAGTTTGGTGACTGGGTCGGTGCACATAGTCAGTCAACCCATTCTAGGTCTGACAGTGCCTCAAAATGGTTATAGAGGGGAGGGTAAAATGGAGAGTGGTGAGTTGTGGGCTCTCGGTGCCTCCCCCCTTTGGCTTTCCATTGGTTTGGGCCCATATGATTATTTGAAAATGTGTGGGGGTAGAAGTAACCAAGGTGTAAGGTCTGGACATCACCCAAGCGAGCAAATCTAGGTTTCCTTTGGATTCTATCCACTACCCAGGGGTCTCTGAATGAAATTAAAATACAGTCCCCTTCCAGATCTTTTTCGCCCTTCCCTACCCAATCCACTCTCCTTACATAGAGGACTTCGGTAGGGGATGACGGAGGGAGTGGGCGATGTTTGTTCAACCAGAATAAGACCTTATTCCGCAAGTCCCCTTGAGATTCTTTAGTACCCTCTCTTAGGGGGGCCACTCCTGTTAGTACGATGGTATATTGTGACGCTTCCGGAGGTAGGTTAACCCTAGGAGGATGTCGTGTATTTCTATTATATGTCCTCTTGTTTCTGTCTGGATAAGGGGTTTTACTATCCCTACCCATTGTAGGTGTATGTGCTGGGGTGTTATTTGGTTGAATTGATACACCATTCGCTAGATGTTTTTTCCCCTGAGCGTTATTAGCTGCCACTAGATGTTTAGCCTTGGGTGTATCTTTAGTATGGACTCGGCTCACAGTAGTCGATGTGGCAGATGTTGTATTTGCCCCTGTTAATGGTTTCTTATTTATATTAGTAGTTGGTGTCCCTGCGGGGATGGTTGTAGTCATCCCCCCTTTTTGGTTAGCTCCCCCTGTGGGATTAGGGCCCCTTGACTTGATGCCGGAGGCTGTTAAATTTTGCAAGAAGTCCATATTAATATTAACCGCTGCTTCCAGGACATCTATTTTAGCGGACATAATCTTGGTACTTTCTAAGACCGGAAGTAATAAGGTTTTAAACATTGCTTCCATCTTTGCCAACAAGACGTCGTCACTGCTAAGACATGTTGGACAAGGGTTAGAAGACCCGGAATGGGCCAATGATGGACAGTACACTATTGGGGGTGCTTGAGTAGTCTGGGGGTGAGAGGAACTGTTACCATGATCTATTTTGAGTTGTTTTTGTACCTTGTCTTCCTGTGGGCTTGAAACATGTTTTCTTTTTCGTGAAACCTGGTTGGTGATTGATGATAGCTGAACGGGAGTACTGGGTATGGTAGGAACGTTTGATTGTGAGGTTCCAAGCGAACTACACTTGTCGTCCTCAATAAGTTGGCTATCCACCTCTATACTAGTCAGGTTATTATCGGAGTTCAGTTCCATGCTTTCATTAGTCGTGGGTGTTATGGCTTCGACCCCATCCACATGGACTATTACATCTGAGTCTGATGTAGAAATACAGTTAAATGCTGCATTGGTTAGGGGGCTTTTAACACGGGCCAAGGCACCTATTGAGGAGCGTTTCCCAGTGACTAAGTCCAGGGACAATCTGTGCTCAACCAGTTCAATTTCTTTTTCTAATATACCTGAGGCTCTGGTGATAAAGGCATCTAGGGGGCCTGAAACAACACCCTCTGAGGTTTTGATATGCACTAGACGCTGTTTGCCAGATCTTAGGGCCATAATTAGGGGCTGGTGTTAGGGCCTCAAGATGTTAATACGTGTGGTATTATGTATGGCAAAATATCAGGATATGAAATGAACCAGGACTCTAGGCCCAACCCAACCTCGTCCGACCCCGGACGGCCACAGACGGTCCCGCCCTTGTCCCGGGCTTCTCCCGGCGCCCTCCCGCGCGCTCCCGCGCAGCGGGGATGATGCTTCCCTTTTATTACTGTGAGATTGGTCGCTGGGGGCGGAGCCGGCAGGGAGAGCAGCCCAGGTGGACACGGGCGCGCGGGGACTCCTGGAGCTTGGAGTCCACCGCTTTCACGCTCGCAGCCCTGCCGGTCGCAGAAGGACAAAACCCCTCCCAAAGTGCAGATGACCGCTACTAGCCGCGAAGCGGGACCCGCGAAGCGGGTCCGGCAAGGCGTAGCGGCAAAAGCAGGCAGGCAACGACAGGCTCCCTCAGCACCCTCCTCGGTGCTATGCTCCGCTGGTCCGTCGATATGTGGCAAATAATGGCAAGGAATCCACTGGTTGCAGGGCAGGACGCCGCTTTAGCCTTCTGGGTGGGGGCGGAGCCGGCAGGGAGAGCAGCCCAGGTGGACACGGGCGCGCGGGGACTCCTGGAGCTTGGAGTCCACCGCTTTCACGCTCGCAGCCCTGCCGGTCGCAGAAGGACAAAACCCCTCCCAAAGTGCAGATGACCGCTACTAGCCGCGAAGCGGGACCCGCGAAGCGGGTCCGGCAAGGCGTAGCGGCAAAAGCAGGCAGGCAACGACAGGCTCCCTCAGCACCCTCCTCGGTGCTATGCTCCGCTGGTCCGTCGATATGTGGCAAATAATGGCAAGGAATCCACTGGTTGCAGGGCAGGACGCCGCTTTAGCCTTCTGGGTGGGGGCGGAGCCGGCAGGGAGAGCAGCCCAGGTGGACACGGGCGCGCGGGGACTCCTGGAGCTTGGAGTCCACCGCTTTCACGCTCGCAGCCCTGCCGGTCGCAGAAGGACAAAACCCCTCCCAAAGTGCAGATGACCGCTACTAGCCGCGAAGCGGCAAAAGCAGGCAGGCAACGACAGGCTCCCTCAGCACCCTCCTCGGTGCTATGCTCCGCTGGTCCGTCGATATGTGGCAAATAATGGCAAGGAATCCACTGGTTGCAGGGCAGGACGCCGCTTTAGCCTTCTGGGTGGGGGCGGAGCCGGCAGGGAGAGCAGCCCAGGTGGACACGGGCGCGCGGGGACTCCTGGAGCTTGGAGTCCACCGCTTTCACGCTCGCAGCCCTGCCGGTCGCAGAAGGACAAAACCCCTCCCAAAGTGCAGATGACCGCTACTAGCCGCGAAGCGGGACCCGCGAAGCGGGTCCGGCAAGGCGTAGCGGCAGAAGCAGGCAGGCAACGACAGGCTCCCTCAGCACCCTCCTCGGTGCTATGCTCCGCTGGTCCGTCGATATGTGGCAAATAATGGCAAGGAATCCACTGGTTGCAGGGCAGGACGCCGCTTTAGCCTTCTGGGTGGGGGCGGAGCCGGCAGGGAGAGCAGCCCAGGTGGACACGGGCGCGCGGGGACTCCTGGAGCTTGGAGTCCACCGTTTTCACGCTCGCAGCCCTGCCGGTCGCAGAAGGACAAAACCCCTCCCAAAGTGCAGATGACCGCTACTAGCCGCGAAGCGGGACCCGCGAAGCGGGTCCGGCAAGGCGTAGCGGCAAAAGCAGGCAGGCAACGACAGGCTCCCTCAGCACCCTCCTCGGTGCTATGCTCCGCTGGTCCGTCGATATGTGGCAAATAATGGCAAGGAATCCACTGGTTGCAGGGCAGGACGCCGCTTTAGCCTTCTGGGTGGGGGCGGAGCCGGCAGGGAGAGCAGCCCAGGTGGACACGGGCGCGCGGGGACTCCTGGAGCTTGGAGTCCACCGCTTTCACGCTCGCAGCCCTGCCGGTCGCAGAAGGACAAAACCCCTCCCAAAGTGCAGATGACCGCTACTAGCCGCGAAGCGGGACCCGCGAAGCGGGTCCGGCAAGGCGTAGCGGCAGAAGCAGGCAGGCAACGACAGGCTCCCTCAGCACCCTCCTCGGTGCTATGCTCCGCTGGTCCGTCGATATGTGGCAAATAATGGCAAGGGAGTCATATTTGTCTTCTCTGTCTTTCTGTGCTAAGGTGTAGTTTGTCTCTAGGGAAAATCTACCAATATTAGATATTTTTGTAAACAAAAAAATGGGGAGTACTGGGTGGTGTGCCTCTCATGGATCCCAACAACTTTTTTTTATTCACAATGCCATGCAAACCTCAAAATGTGGCTATTGTCACACATTTTCCTTGTATTACTGTGTCATAATCTTCTGGTATCAGAAAAAAACACAATTTTTCTACCATCCAGCACTCCCCCCAGTTCTCCCGATACAAATGGTACCTCACTCATGTAGGTAGGCCAAGTACCCGCGACAGGCAAAGGCCCAAAACATATTGTGGAAACATCAAAATTACCCATCACAAAATGACCTGGTTTTGCAAGGGGTCACCTGGGTTTTTTGCCCCGGGCTCTACAGCCATCTAGGGAAACCTACCAAACCCACACATTTCTGAAAACTGGACCCTCGGGGGAATCCAGGGAGGTGTGGCTTGCGTGGACCCCCCCAACTTTTTCCTACCAAGAAATTTGCTGAATGGCCTTGAAAGAGGTCTGTGCCTTGACGTTGCTTTACAGCTCATGAGCTGTGAGTCATTGGTTCAGGTTTTAAGCCTTTTAATTACTGAGAGTGCATATCCTTTTTTGTGAAATTCTTGTTAATAATCTACATTTTGAATCTTTCACTCACGCTCATGTCAAATCCAACCAGTATGTGTGTGTTCTTGAGGAACAGATAAATAGAGGGTCATATTTGTCTTGTCTGTCTTTCTGTGCTAAGGTGTCGTTTGTCTCTAGGGAAAATCTACCAACTTTAGATATTTTTGTAAACCAAAAAAAATGGGGAGTACTGGGTGGTGTGCCTCTCATGGATCCCAACAACTTTTTGTATTCACAATGCCCTGCAAACCTCAAAATGTGGCTATAGTCACACATTTTCCTTGCATTACGGTGTCCTAATCTTCTGATATCAGAAAAAACAAACTTTCTACCATCCAGCGTTCTCCCAGGTCTCCCAATACAAATGTTACCTCACTTGTGTGGGGAAGCCAAGTACCCAAAACGTATTGTGAAGACATCAAAATTACCTATCACAAAACGACCTGGTTTTGCAAGGGGGAGGGGGGGCCTGGGTAAGATGGAATTCATTTTTGCAGAACATAATAATATTTTACTACGGTTCTACTAACCTAAATTAGTATGTTTAATCAAGTCTTCTTTTTTTTAAGACGTCTGCAGTGCGTCTATGACCATTATCTTAATAGATCTCCTCATAGATTTGTTAACATGGTCACCAGGACTGGCATACAAGAGAATGAGAAATAAATGAAGACATCTAATATAGTAAAGGATTTTAAAATGATACCGTATTTTTGCAACAGACTGTATTTATCCACACTACCGCTGAAAAATAATTTATTAAATCAATATTAGGACGGCCTAACAAAAATGAAATTGCTAAGAAATAAATTCCGAATTTTGAAACCTGTTCAGGAAATTAGCCAAAAGTTAACCATAGGAATACTCGATGATAAAACTGACACTGCCAGGCCTTTTGTAGTTGATGACCACGGAGGTGGTTGGGCTGCATTTTATTGGTCAATTCACTGAAACACTGAAATACAGTAGACATTACAGTAGTTCCAGAACATTCAAGAGCCAGCAACAAATATTATATTGCTCCACCAACTATCGAACCTTTTCATTCGTGAAAAGTGCAAAAACATCAGCTGTAAATCACTATGGGGCTGATTTAGTGTTTGGCAGATAGGGTACTCTGTCGGAACGGCAATGGAGTATACTCTCTGCCAAACTCAAGGTGAGCACACCCGATTTAGAGATGGGTGAACATTTTAGTATGTGAACACTAGAGCCTACTCCAGCTCTGTCACTGACATACTCCTCTGACAGCCCAACAGAGTATAGGCTGTCAGAGAGTAGGTATCCACAGACCGCCCACTCTATTTAGAGTGAGCTGTTGGATGTCTTCTAATGACCCCCACACCATGGGTTGAAGGCCATTGGTTTTACTTTTTCCAAAACAAACTTCCACTTTGGGAGTTTGGTTATGTGAAAAATAAAACTTTGTATAAGTTCGACAGACTGCCGTCCTGTTTGACAGAGCAGTCCGTCGAACTTTTAAACTATTGACAGGAACTGCTGTGATAGAGGTTCCTGCAAATGTTTGGAGCTGTTTAAGGGCCTGATGGACAACTTTAAATATGATGGGCCGAGATCCCTTTAGATGGAGGGGGCAACTTTTCTTTGCCAACCCCAAAGGATTAGCTTCTGTCTGCAATACTCTAAATCAGCCTCTAGGTCTCTCTTTACGAGCTTGCTGGAATTTAGTACAAGAATTCCAGGGTTCTGAAATCACTTATACCAACCGCACTCCCAGTACAAGTTCCTAGAATTCCAAATTTTGTCCCTGGAACGGGAAATAACTAAGTGAATTACTGGGTCATTGACCATATGTTTTTCCCTTATACCTGCAGAAAATAATTGAATTTTCTGTCTGCTCAGGGCAGGTGAAAAGGTCAACAGAACAATCAGCCAAGGACTGTGTTTCCTCAGGGAAAAGGGTGTTGGAAGAGTAGTCCCAAGAAGTCGGGTGGGGGCTTTGTCTGTACTGAGCCACAGCCATTTGCCTGGGGCTCTGAATTTGCCCTTGTGCATCCTCTCACCTGACCTTGCTGCTTGAGGGGGATATAGGGTATGATCAAGGAGAGGGGAGGCCTACGCTGCTCCACTTTTGGTGCTGCAGGGGTGAGCAAGGGCTAAGATGTGCTCCTGTATAAAGCTCCTGCCCCTGCCTCGACCCCTGCAGTGGTTTCACCATGTGAACATCTGCAATGGGTGAAGCTAAGTCTGGTGTCTTCAGGAGAGCAATTATTGGTTCTGGAGTTTATAGTTCAATTCCACATTCAGAGACACAAGGACAGAGGGACGCTCAGAATTGAGTGCTGGTGCTGGAATTCCACATGAAGTTAACCACTCCGGACGAGCAGCATTAGTAGACTGGACATATGTATCATTCACTATGTCTTACATAATACACCCTTCTGATCCAGAAATTCTAAAGATATCACTGCCTAACATTTACAGCATACTTGTGTGGCTGAGTAAAGAGGTTAGTTGCAAAACCCAGGTGTGCTAGAGTTATTGTAAAACAAAGCATCTTACTGTGCATAAGACCTAGTCCTCTGCCCATATTTAGACTACACAAATTATAGGTAATTAGTGCACTATGTCTTCCAGCATTGTAATATGGAAACTGATGACAAAAGAGGTAGATTCCTAGAACAGCCTCATATAAATGAACGCCACCTGCTACTGTGAAGGCAACCAAGATATGTGTGTTAAGGCCCCACACCACACACTCCCCATCGCCTCGTGCCCTTGTGTAATGGGCAGTACAGTACAACTTGGCTTTAATTATGACCCAGTATGACTTTACCATGCAACATAAAATGAAGCAAGGCATTTATTTGCAAGTTGCTCTCTGCCATCTCTAGACTTTTGATGCTCTCTAGCAGCATCCCAGTGGTGTCAGTACAATTGTGAAACCAAATTCCTGAGGTTTTAGAGAACCAAGGACTTACTTTGCATTCAGTAGTGCAGAAATGTTTTATACGTGAAGTAAATGTACACTACATCATTGTCAAGAGCTTCTCACAAGAATGTGTGCACTTTTAATTAATGTAACAAATTTAACATAACTTATTCTTCTGTTTAGAAGCACACATTGAGCAAAACTGTTCAGATTAGATTCTACAACTTTAATTAGAACATTCTTTTATAACAAACCAAACTTTTTTGTCTTCAGAAACCATTCTCCTTTCAAGCTTACCTGTACAGCCTTAGCATAACTTCATCTTCATCTAAAATGGGGCAGCCATTATGAATATATTTAACTTCATCAGTAAGAAAGTGACAATCAAACACCTAAGGGAAAAACACAAATTACCAGAGTGAAGTACATGTTTGGCATAATCATTCCAGAGGGCATTCACAAACACACTCTTTATTGTTAGATTTATACTTCTTCAAATGTTAACCTACAGAGATTAAATCAATTGAGTAGCTTAAAAATAAGACACAATGCAAACATGCAAAGTCACGGCAGCTGAGGAAATCAAGCCATTTACTTTTCTTTTAGTTTTTAAAGCAACTACATATGTTCATCTACCAGGTCTCCTCCTAGGATTATGTTGCAGGATAGATCCTACTGATATCATAATCTTTATATTTATCTGGCTTAAACTTGGGAGCACTGGACCCACTAGAGTTTATGTGGTGTCTCTAGATCATGATTATCACTTTGAACCTGTATATATGATTCAAGGATTTTATTTTTTCCATTTCTGTTGCTTGTGGCTGGTGAGTAATGATACATCTTCTTTCAAATATTTCAATACCCCTAGATTCAAAATTGATGTTCCACTTGTCATTTTATATTGATTAGAGCTGGTGAGTTCACTATGTAATAGACCAAGAGGTCTCAAGCCATTTGGAAAGGGCAACCCATTGCCCTTTACTTTCCCATGTCGAACAGTGCAGGGATAAAGTATCTTAATTTTCAAGGCTACTAGTTGTTTATGAATTGATATGCTTTCACCCTCATCAAACAACTCTATCACAGCCTTCACACAACCACAACTTATTGTGGTTGTGTGAAGGCTGTGATATGAGAACCATCTATTTAAAAGCCTCACTCCTTTGCCTTTTGTGACAGATACTTCATTCTGCTTTCCTGCCTTCCTGTTGGGACTGGACCCTTGCTGTTGCTGGTGCGCTGTTGCCATCTTGAGCGCTGTTTCTCCCTGGAGCGCTACTTCTTGCCGGACCCGCTTCGCGGGCCCCGCTTCTCGGCGCTTGCTCTCTGTGGGCGCTGGGGAGAAGGAAACTCTCCAAGACTGCTGTGGGCGCTAGAAAAATCAGGGTTGCGAGCGTTTGGTACTCGGACTCCGTTTCCCAGGAGTCCCTGTTACTGACCTGACCCGAGTCACCTGGGCCGCTCTCCCTGATTGCCACGCCCCCACCAACTACTCTCCCAATAAACAGCACACATCATCTCCGCTGCGCGGGAGCGTCCCGGGAGAAGCCCGGGACAAGGGCGGGACCGTCTGTGGCCGTCAGGGGCCGAAGGTGGCTGGGCTGGGCCCGGTCCCTAACACCTACACTCTGCCGTCTGTCGTACTCAGGTTAGTCGGTCTCTGGGGCACCCAACATACTAAGGATTTCCATAGTCATGTCTAGTTCACTTCCCTCTTGTGTTGGTGTCCCGATCCTTGGGCCTCTTGATAAATATTTTGAGAAGGCTAACAAGGAAATCGACAAAGAACTCCTACTAGCAGAGAAACGTGCTGAGCGACGTCGATCTATAGAACAATTGATAAAAAAAACACCGACCTCCCCGCTAGTTTTAATTACTTCACAAGACTCGGGAGGTATTGGTAGGTTGGATAGAGATGCCGATCTATTCTGTACTGACCATATTCCTAGCATTTTTCGCGACCATAACACATCTGCTATCAACTCTGGTATCAATAGTGAGGATAACTGTACCAGTCCCCCTATTGTTTCTAATAGCCTTATAGACCTTAATATCCCAGCAGCCTTAACCCTAGCCCCACAACTCCATTCAACCTTGTCTAATCACTCAATTGATACTGTAGCACCCACCGAGATAATTCCGACACACACTAAAAGTGGCTCTGGAATTAAGCCGATGAACCTACGTAGGGTTTTTCGCTCTCTGCCAAGGAAGAAAAGGAGAAAGGGTGGGGTTAAAAGAAAAGGTCTTATCCACCAGGGCCCCCCACCTCCATTAGTAACCCCCAAAACTAAAGCAATTGTCCCGTCCGTGAGGGAGGTTTCACCAGGTACCAATATTCATTCCTCTCCACCTCCCCTTGAAGAATCATCACCTATGTCAAAAAAGGAGTCCATAGAACTCTTTGAACGAATTCTAAAATCCTATATGCTCCCACTCATGGAGAGAGTTAGGAGTCTGGGGGACAAAATGGACTGCCTTCTAGCAACTGCTGATCCGATTAAAATCCCCCATTTAACGAACTCTAAGGATCAGTCTCAATCGAAAGGCAAACCTACTGCTACAACTCTGACCCCAAGTATACCATCCAAAACTAATGGAAATTTAACTGTTAATAATACTAATGTTCCCCCAACATCAACCAAACCGACGTTAGTATCTTAGCCAGCTAAAGAGAAGTCCGTGCCGGCTCCCAACAAACTGATCCCTACTACAACCAAGCCAACTATGCTCTCAGGGGTTGATAAAATTAAAACTATAACCCAAAGAACATTCTCAAATCGTAAGAACATAGTGGATCTTCCCCCAGAATCTGCAAACTTTGTGATCCTTTTAACTGGTGTTCCCCCGGTCACAAATGGAAATCCTGAACATAATGCAAACTTGAAAAACAAAGTCATCTTTCGGTTGAAAACAAACAGACCCCTCCCAGCCCACTTAAACGGAGATATTATCTCGGTAAGAAGGTGTAATTGGGTGGGCCTTCGCCCGAA
Source organism: Lissotriton helveticus (assembly GCF_964261635.1). Taxonomy (NCBI): domain Eukaryota; kingdom Metazoa; phylum Chordata; class Amphibia; order Caudata; family Salamandridae; genus Lissotriton; species Lissotriton helveticus. The sequence continues at coordinate 1,098,345,579 of NC_136059.1, forward strand.
AGATATAGATGGAGACATTGTGATCATTAATTTTAAGGACCACAGAGTTGTCTCACACATAAGTGACTGGTACCCAGGAAATAAGGAAGGAGGTGTCTCCACTCGAAATTTGAGTTATTTCTACCCAGAGGCCTTGCTTAGACCTCCTGTTTACCCCAGCTCTAGTAGAAATACTCCCTCCCTGAACATGCCAAACTACACAACCTATTTTTCCCAACCCGCCATTAACTCCAACATCTCCTATCCCCTGCCTCCCCGCCGGCATCTTTCTAGTTACTTCCCCATATCAAGCGACCCTACTAATTTCAACCGTTACAACGAGTACTGGAACATCCCATTGCAAAATCTGTAGGAACCTTATTCGGGGCTGGACTGTAACGATTGACTTGTTTTCCCACTCTTAGAACCTAGATTGTACGGGTATTTCTTCTACCCCAGAAAAGGTTCCACCTTATGGTGCAACATCAAATGACAAGCCAACGCATTGTGTTAATGGGAAGTATGATCTTTCTGGTGGGGCCCGGGGTAGAAAATTGGAAACAGAAGTGGTGGCTCAGGTTGTAGCAACTGTAGAGGCTGATGATAAGGTGATTGGCCGTAACGGGGGGTCGCTAAATAGTTGTGGGGAATCTGTGTTGGTAGTTTTTGGTGTGGCTGAAACTGATAAAAGGAGTGACGATGTACCCCTACAGGACAGACGAAATATTAGGGGCACCTCTGATGATAATGTAGCTCCACTTTCACAGGATGTAGTACCTTCCCTTTCTAAGGCCAGTACTAATGTCTTGGCGGTCTCAAGCGGCACCAAGTTTGGTAGTCTCGAATGTGTAACACGGACTGGGTGGATTTTATTCAACAAGGTGATGTTTGGTCATTCCAGGAAACCTGGGCACTCTCATCGGTGTTCTTTGTTGGATATTTAAATTTTAGTAAACCAGCAATCAAAGGACACAGAGGGCGCGCTATGGGAGGCCTGACTACTTGGGTTCGCCAGTATGAGGGAGTAAGAGTGGAGGAGGTACCAATTGATAGCCCTGACATATTAATGGTTAGAATAAGAACCTCTAAAGGCCTTGACATCTTGTTGATCAATATATATGTTAGGGGTATCCAGGGCGGAAGGGTTGCTCCAACCCTCCGCATTTTGGACGATTTCCTATCAGGTGCACTTGCAAACGGGTTCACGGTTGTAATGGGGGATCTCAATTCCTGTTTTGAACCCCTGAGTGTAGGTGATGGCTTACTTACTGAGGTTGAGGATATGACTTGGGGGATTCCTCAGCTTGAGTTAGCCCCGATTGGGAAATGGACGCAATCTGCTACATTTATTAAAGGGCTGTGCCAGGACCAGGGTTTGCGAGCATTAAATGGTAGAGTGCGATCTGATAGGATAGGTAGACATACCTTTAATAACGGCAGACATAGTAGCCGTATAGACTATATTTTAGTCGATGTAAAGATGTGGGCTGCAGTTGAGGACATGGTGGTCACGATCCGCCCGGAAAGTGATCATGACCCGCTGGTGATGGAATTAAGGGACCACAGTTTTCTTGGGACTGAGAGTTGTAACCTAAATGTCGTTCAGGATGAAGTTGTACTTAGTAACGACATGAGGAGGGTACATTGGCCAAAAGTCTCTGTTAATGTTGAGGCACGCAAGGTGATTAGATCCTTGGTATCTAACTCACTGGAAGAAATTTCTAGTTGTGGGTCACAGGACGATATTAATGCAATAATCACTAATATCCACACTAGTCTATTTTTGGAGTTGAAAAAGCTGTTTGTGAAGACCATCTCCAAGCAGGGTATGAGGGGGAAACTGAAAATTATATCCTGGTTTGATGAGGAGTGTCGTCGAACCCATGGGGAGCTGTTTAAATCAATAAAGCAAAAACATCTTAGCCAAATTAGGTCTTGTAGGAAGGCATATACAGATGCAAAGTACAAAGCCAAGTCCAACTGGGATGAGGAACGGTGGTTACTACTAACCGAAGCATGTAGCTTCCGGAATATGCGACAGTTCTGGCATCTACTAAAATGGGGCAAATCACAGGAAGATCGCCCAAGCCCTGCCTCGGTTGGTCAACAACAGTGGGTATGCTATTTTGAGGAACAATTTAGGAACTGTAGTAGTGCTCAGGTTGACATTCCATGTCTTGTTCCGTTCGCTCCTCTTAAATTCACGAGTTGTGAAGTCAAACATATTCTGCAATCTATTCCAAGGGGCAAGGCACCGGGCCTGGATTGTATTCCAGCTGATTTATTTCAGCAGGATCAGGATCTCTGAGTCCCCTACATAGTCTATCTGGCTAATGCTCTAGCCTCTGGCGCTAAGGTCCCCGAGTCATGGTATGGGGCAGAAATCCTGCCAATTTACAAGAAAGGCGATCGGTCGGTTCCCTCTAACTACCGGCCGATCAGCCTTATAGATGCGGTACAAAAAAATCTCAGCCCGCCTTGTTCTTGGCAGGATCCAGGACTGGATTGGTGAGTTTAACATTCTTACACCACTCCAGGCCGGCTTTCGGTCCCATGTGAGCACTCTAGACCAGGCCTTTCGGTTCATTCTACTCTACTGGAAGACCGTCATCCTAGGTAAAGGTATCCTTTACGCAGCCTTTGTGGACTTAAGGTCTGCATTTGACCTTGTCCCAAGGGCAAAGTTGTGGGACTGTTTAGCAAAGCTGGGTATGCCAGCCCCTCTTATACGCCTCTTGGTGAATCTACACGCCCAAACATTTGCCCAAGTACGTTGGGGTAAACCAGGGGAGGTAACAGATACATTTCCAGTCGCTAAAGGTGTAAGGCAAGGGTGTGTTTTAGCACCTACCCTGTTTTCTTTATATATAAATGGGGTTACAAATTATTTTGCCAATCACCCTACTGATGCCCCGTCCCTGGCTGGAATGAAAATCCCCCTGCTCATGTTCGCAGACGACACCCTTTTAATATCTAAGACCAGACAGGGTCTTCAACAGGCCCTAACAAGGTTTGAATTGTTCTGCTGCGAGCATGAGCTCGAGGTAAATGTGTCAAAAACAAAATTTATGGTACTAAGAGGACACTCTCCGATCACAGCTAGGGTCACTATGGGTGGTACATCCCTGGAACAGACCAAACTGTTTACCTACCTTGGAGTTACGTTTAGCGAGACCCTTAGTTGGTCTCAACAGGTTGACCTATTGGCATTAAAGCATGCGCAGATAGGAGGAGCCTTGCTTAAAGAACACAAAAGCTCCTTTACCAGGCCTATGTCCCCTTTAATGAAGATCTATGGTGCGAAAGTTTTACCATCTGTCTTGTATGGGGCGGAACTCTGGGGCTATAGTAATCTTGATCCCTTGAAAGCTGCCCAAAATAAATTTCTTAGGATGGCCATTGGCCTCCCACAGTCATCACCGCGGATCCCACTTCTGTATGACCTTGGGTGTCAGCCTGTGGAGGACCAGGCCAGATTGCGACCATTAGCATTCTGGCGACGCCTCTGGACAACGCCTGAACTTCAGCTTTATGCAAGAGCATGCATAGAGGTTAGGGATCTTCCTGGCTCACCCAACATTGGTTGGTTTAAAGACTTAAGAACCACCCTGTGTGCCCTAGGGCAAGGAGAACTATGGTTAAACCCCGACACTGCAACCTTTCACTCCAAGAAGGATTTGAAGTTACAGTATTGGGACTGGGTGGTAAATAATAGACATTCGGGATTGACAGATAGTAACCTTACTGGGACATTTGTTGCTATGAAGGACATTCCCTGTTTTGAAAAATACTGGGATGTTATAACTAAGCCCCTGGACCGCAAACTATATCACCAATATAGGTGCGGTTCACTGCCTTTAAGGGAGTTCACTAAAAAGTGGGGTAAGGGAGGCCCTGGGCATTGTCCTAGGTGTTCAGGACAGGGTGAAAGTGTAAACCATTTTCTTTTTGTCTGCCCGTTGTATACTGCCCCTAGACTAAAGTGGTTAAGCCCAGTTTGTAGAAACTTGGGAACACGCTCAGCAGCCAATGCTAGTAGGATATTAAAGACAGACCTGTCACCCATGATTGTAACTGGTGTAGCGAAATTCTTAGGGTGGGCCTGGATCCTAAGAGCAAGATTCATCAATTCGACTTAGGTTCCAGCCTAACACCATAGGCTTTTCATTGACTATGTGTAAATGTGTTCCCACCAAATGTGCCCGGACTACTAAGGTTATTTGACTAAGGATATATTGTAACTTTTAAATGAATCGTCAATAAAGTTTTGCATAAATGATTTAATTTGGTCTTAGATTGTTTTAATACTATTTTATTCCATTTTAGAAACTATACATGTATTTTAGCTATTGTAAATTGTGATGCATGTCTTTTATGATGTAACAATCGAATAAAGACTTCTGATGATGATGATGACAGATACATACCCTTGGGAACTTGCTTCACAATCTGCCATCTATCTGCCATCTATTTGCAGAATATTCTGTAAGTGCATCAAATTTAAACTGGGTTAGATACATAAAGGGAAATACCGGGTGTGCAGTTCTAGCTTCCTTCGATCACTGTGGCTGGTACTCCTCAAGAAACTGCCACTCTGATACTCCTCCTTTTCCTACCAGTTGAAGGCTCCAGTGAAATAATAATTTTATCAGTTAATCTTCTGCTCTCCTAGTCAGAGAGTCATAGTAGTAATGCATTTAAGAGCCACTTTTGTAGCTATTCTTCTGTTTGTGTTTCATTAATCAATATGGCTGCCAGAGTTTAGGGAAATAGCCTTCTTATTCTGTTTCCTTGGTTAAAGGTCCAGGACCAATTTCTGATGGCCCAAAATCACTGGAACACAACTACTTTCTGATCCAAAAACATAGGAAAGGCCTCTTGTAGGCATGCTCATTTCTAAGAGAAAGAGGTGATTCTTCATTCCATTTCAAAGACCCCTGATGTTGGAAAGTTTTATTGTGCCCGAAAGCTGATTTTTCCATCCAAATGCCAAACGTTAATATAACCTGTCCTCACATGGCGAACATTTTAACGTCTTTTGATGTTCCAATCCTACCTTTGCAAGTTCATTTTAGAGCAAAGACTTGATGGACTTTCTGAACTCATTTGGTGTTTTCCTACACACAGTCAAAACCTAAAATATAATTCATTGATTGATCAGGAATCAGTCTAAGCCTACCAGTATTACAGGTATTCCATCTTAATATCCATTAGAAATTATCGTCTGATCATCTAATATTGTGACCAAAAAATGTTGTGGACAAAAATATTAAATATTTTTGTATTGTTTTACTATAGTATTAAAGTTTAAAATCACGTTAATTGATATATCTTTTCATTTTTTTAAATCATGTATAAAATTTTAATATTTGGTTGTGATAGTTATTACACAATAGTGTGGTCAGTTTTTCAAATTAAAAATATGTATAGATATTAGTTCATTAGAGTATTAACCATGCAAAAAACTAATTGGAAATGAATTAAATTGGCTTTTAATTAATCTTAAAATGTAAAACATATTTTTCCTATGTTTTAAAAAAAAAAATGTAATAGGTAGATTAAAAAAATTAACAGTTTATTAGTAATTAAAATTGTAAATATGTAAAATAAACCTTGTCAATGTGATTGCTCTTTTTTATTTAGGATTACTTTAATAGTACTTATTGTTGAATAATTCTGTTTTAATATTTGAATTTCTGAACAATATTTCAGTTTTTTATAATTTAAGATACTTTAATGATTTTTAGTTTTTTTTAAATGTTTAGCTGTAACACAATTTATGCCTTTTCCACAATATTTGTTGGACTGAAGTTAGAACTGTTCATTTGGCCCCCACCTCCAAGTATGCATTTTCCCCATTGTTTGTTAGACTGGAGTTAGAACATTAAATCTGAATCTTCTTCCGCCATACATGTATGAATTTTCCATTATGTCTGGAGTTATAATGGTAAATTTGATCACCACAAATATGTGCACTTTCCCCAATGTTTGTTTGACAGGAGTTAGAATAGTAAATTGGACGCCCAAACTAAATGTATCATTTTTTTCCAATTTCTGTTTGACTGAAGTAAGATTAATTAGTCTGCCCACCCCAGAACCTGTTTTTTCCTGAATGTTTGTTGGACCGGAGTTAAAATAGTCAATCTGATCTCCTCCAATCTATGTACTTTGCCGAGTGTTTGCAGTGTCTGTTAAATTGGAGTTAGAATTATGTAAAGCCGAAATTTCCATTACACAGGAATTATCTTGAGCAATTTCAGTAATTTTGCCTCTGGTGCGCAATTTGTGAAATTAAGCTACTATGCTATGGGGCAAATGTGGCAAAATTACGAGCTGGTAGCAGCACAAATTCAGCACAAGTGCACCAAAACAGCACAAACAACCAGAACACTAGTGGTTGCTGTTATAGCCACTTTGAGATTCATTGATCAATTCTTATAACTGAAGTGTTTCTTCACATCCAAACTGGAAGCGAGGACGCATGTCATAATCAAATATAGAGTCAAATGCTGGTTTTGCATCTCACATAATCATGCACAATTTTTCTGAAATTTTGCCTAACTGCATTAATTTTGCATGCCCTGATCCCCTACTCTGACCTCCATCGACCTATGCTGTTTGCCTAACATTTGTTACACTGGGGATAGAATATTAAATCTGATCCCCCCCCAATGGATGAATGTTTGTTAAATTGGTGTTAGAATGGTAAATCGGGCCCCACACCACGCAGCGTTACTATTTTACCCTATAATTTGGTTAGTGTATTTGAATTGTTTTTCTTGAAATGTTTTAAGATTGAAGTTAGGTTACTATTTTTTTCTTTAATTCTGGATTTTATATACAATATTTTTATGGTATTACATTTGAATCTAACGATTTTTAACAGCTATTTTATTTCTTTAATTACTTTTATTGTGTTTTTTTAAAAATTATTTCTTATATTTTGTTATGCTATTTAGTGTTTAAAAACAATATTAAATACTGTAATTGACCAAGTTCAGTGCCCCACTGCCTTTTGGCTAGGTTTGTACTGTATGTAGAAATACTAAATATATATACATACATACATATATACGTACATACATACATACGTTTTTTCTATATCATTATAAAATTTATTTCTAATGGTTTATTAAAAATTACATCAGTTTTCATTTTTTTTCAAATTATTATTATTGATAAATGTTCATGTGGGCTATTATTTAAAAACAAATTATTAATGGTTTATATATTCTTATACATGATTGATTTTGTAAAATAAACGTATTTTAATTTTCAATGCAATGTTAGGGTTATATAATAATAGTTACATTCATTTAAAGCTACATGTATTTTAAATAATAAATTTTAAGTTAATAAATTATTATAATATATCTTTATTTTAGGTATTGTTCTTATGTTACATATAAAAAAAGTTAACTTTTTAAAAAAATACAATACAAGGTTAATTACATTTAAATACATACACTTAACAAATTATATTCAAATACCTGTACTTGCCAATACAATGCCAGTATTTTGGTTCGTAGTATTTTTTAACACATTATTCTGGTACTTCACATTATATATACGTAAAGTTGATATTTTGGTTGTCAATATTTTGACAAAGATATTTTTGTATAACATTCATATGTTTTTGTCAATCTCTGAGGGAAATGTGTACTATCCCATCCACTTGCAGGTGGGTTGATGATAAATATTGTAATATTTCCTTGAGTCACATACCTGCAGCTTAACATTTACAAGAATAAATGTGAAAGGTTGTAAAATCATCATATAACATAGCATCCATAACTGGGCAATCGAGTCAATTCACCTTTATCTCTAAGGACAAATAGCAATGTGAGCCATTTATCTGTTTTTGAGACTGGCAGCGACGTGTTTTGCTGCCTTAAAAACCTCTAGATTTGAGACTGTAAGGACTAGATGGGAGGGACACTAGCTCTTTTGATGATTCTGTCCCTAACTAAAAACATAACATTTGAGGAGAATTAGAACACATAAATGTAGTCTTATAAGAAACTGATGTTTTTTTAATTAAAAATATGCTTGTTTTAAAACTGAGAGGAATGAACAATAAAAAATGCCTCTGAGAATATGAATGCTTTTCAAAAGATGTTCATTCAGACGTCATGGAGCGCATGCAGACACGTAGCTGTAGGAAAAATGCCAGATCAAGGGAATCCCCCCACTTTGCACGGAAAGCAATTACAGCACCACAAAGAAGGTCAATAGTTATCAAGCAAGGCAAAAATGTACACTAGTGAATAGCTCATGGTTTGGAACTGGTTCACAACGACTGCCTATGATCAAAATCTGATATCACAAGACAGCAGGAGACACTGTACACTTACAATCTCAATAATTTGACAGTTGGGGCACTATTGAGAATGATTTGTGGGTTGTAGAATTTTGCATTCTGGTTTCAGGGTTTTTTAGGTCAGTTACAATGTAATAAGTTTGACACCCAGCAACAAAGTTATACTTGTGAAAAGTGGGCTACTGACACAAAAGGAAAGGTTTTGTGGTGAATAAAAACAAAGTCAATTTTAAAGACCAACGGAGACAAAGGCATACGTACTAAAAGTGGGCTACAGGCAATAAAGGAAAGGTGTTGAAAACCTCATGCATTCCTTTTCTATACAGGATAAACCATGCACATACATTCTATTATTGGAGCACAACAATTCATGTTCCTTTCAATTTTATTGAAACGTGTCATCGCCATGAGGCCAAATCCAGAATCCACCAAACATAAATTTAGTGACTGCGGGACAAAGATTCCTTCCTGGATGACGACTAATTTTTTTCAGCTGAACTCCTGTGAAACAGAATTTTTGTTTTTTGGGAAGGCACACGCAGTCTCATCCAATGAATGGTGGCCGTCTGAATTGCAACCTACTCTGACCCCCAGAATAATTGCCAAAAATGTAGGTGTACTCATAAAAGACCACTAGCCATGTCACTAAAAGAAAGTGACAACACCTGGTTACCAAAGATATGTTTCTAGTATGCCACAAAATCTCCTTAAAAGGCTCGGTTGCAGGACTATAACCCACATTCATGTGCTAATTGGTTTCTTCTGGTCAGCACCTGCAAATGAACTAGAGGTGTCATGCAGAACATATGCCCACCAACTGAATGGAAAGCCTCATTGAAAATCCACACCTCTCCTTTTCTCTCATCCATGCATAGTCTGTATCTCTACCACCAAGTTAGTATGGACCTGAGACCAGTAGCATCATCATATTTTTTATTATATTATATTGGTAAGTAATACTCTAATCAGAGGCCACATTAACTTCCAGCATCCGAACATCTGGATTTGCTGCACGATACAGACATTTGATCCTGTCAGTCTTTCAGAGGACGTGACACCAGATCTACGAACACAGTTCACAGGTGTTGTTATAAATAACTTATGGCTGAACTGCAGGATTTATAACCACCCAGCAGGATCCAAAACCCTAATATTAAAAGCCTTTGAATGCTTCAGTGAGACATTGAAGCACACCCTCAGGCGTTTTTTTGAGGTAAGTAATGAAAAATAACCTGCACGTTTGTAGGTCAAATTCGGGGAAGAACCACAGGATGCAAAAGGGTCTAGTCTACGAGAACTATTCTGGGCATTGCTGTCTGAGAGGTTTCTTTAAGTCATTGAAGCTTCTTAGGGTATGCTCAATATATCTGTTATCTAAGATGATATAGTGGTCAGTTCATGGCGTTGGCCATAAAATACCTTCAGGCTTTTAAGAGCAGACAGAAAATGTTGGATGACCACGACATCAATCATATTCTGTGGCATTGAACAAGAGGCTAGATGCATGGATTAACACTCATAAGGGACCTGCAGTAGCATCGATTAGATGATGTATATCACTTGTTTACATTTTAAATACATTTAATATTCTAAAACAAAAAGCTCAACTTTTTAAAAAAGATGTGAATTTTAATAATGACATTTAAAATTGAATTAGGTCTGTCTATTAAGTCATTATAACATGATTCCATATAGTTTTAACATATAAATCTAAGATTAAAAAACTACATAATTGATGCAACTATTTTAAGAGATTTGCCCAACAGTATTTAAAACATAGAAACTATTTTTTAGCTTCAAGTTTTTATTAGTTGCCATTATTTGAGAAAGAATTATGCATTTCATTTGGAACTTTTAAACAAAGGTCTGCGGCTTGTTTTAGTTCAGAGATTTTACTGCAGTCACAGTACCATGAAACCAGGAATCAGGACCCAAGTGTACTTTACGAAGAAGTTAAAAGCACACAGCAAATATGCTCCCAAAACCACTTTAGGTTATGAGGCTTAAAATCAGTAAGCCATGGGGAGGAGACAAAGGGCATAAAGCTGCAAAGGTATGAAAAGTGTAAATTTCTGAGTGTATCTCTGGGATTGTGAGTACTCAAAAGTAAGCATAAATGTATGATGAATGTAGACTTAAGTCTACTTTGTTGGGGTCCCAATCTCAAAACAATTTGTAAATCTTCGCACACAGGTGTAATACTTCATATGTGTGCTTATTTGCAAATTAGTGAAGTTTATAGATGTTCTAAAGGGTGAAAGATAATATTGAATCCTGGGGACTCCTGGCACAGGGATGATTTGTCAGATAAACAGTTGCTACTCTGGATTGTTGGGCCTGGTTATCTGGAAAGACTGGAACCAATTGAGTACTACTCCATTAATGTCCCCCCTTTCTTTCCGTATAGACAGTAGGAAGTCATGCTTTACAGTCTTAAAAGCAGCCAACATGTCTAGGAGTATGAAGAGACAAGATACCCTATATTCCATTATTTGGAGGATGTCATTGATTATCTTCAAAGTGGCGGTTTCTGTGCTGCACCGAGTTCATAGGTCTCGCTGGAGCTCATCTAGTAGTGTTTCAATAAAGCAGTCTCACAATTTGGCTAAGAGGTGGAGGATTTTGTTTAGGTATAAGGAGATGAGAGCCCTGTGTTTTCAGTAATGGAGTGATATGACCAACTTTGAGCAAGCCAAGGACAGTTCTTGGGATAAAGATAAGTTGATAATGTTCAGCCAAGTAGAGGCTATTAATGCTTTGATTTCTATCTGAAGGGTTAAAAGAACAGGCACCCATGGGTGAGAGGATGCTGTGTTTTTGTTGAAGTTTTAAGGACAAGAAAAACAATTTCTTGAACGGTAACCACATTTTTGTATGCTATGTAATTATAATGTCATTATGTTAAATATGGAAATATTCTACCACCCATTAATATATAACAATTATGAAGTTTTGCCGTAGGACAGCGACGCAGGCCTTCCTGCTGTTCTGCCCTACGGCAAAAAAAAAGGGCAGGAATGCGTCATATCTATCAGATATGACCAATTCCTGTACTTTTCTCCTGCAACTGCGCACAATGGGCTTCCGTGCGCTAATGCAGGCACTTTTGCATCATGATGCAAGGGTGTCTGCGTTAAGGGGATGATTATTTTTGTGCAGGAAGGGAAGCCTTCCTGCACAAAATCAACATAAGAGGTTTTTTCCTCTTTGTATGAGAAAAGCGAAAAATGACGTAAAATGAAGATATTTCTCTTCATTGTGCCGCCCTAACGCCTCCCTTGGGAAGGCATAAGGTTTTGGCACTGCCTCAGATTTACGATTTCTCATAAATCTGGGGCAGTATCAAAAAGCCAGGATTTTGCTGAGAACACCCACATCAACACCCACTGCTGGCCACTTTAACGCTGAAAACTGCATTAAAGGGAACGATATTTACGATGCAGCATTTAGCCAGAAAAGTGGCTTAGTGCTGCCTCGTAAATATGGAGTCGGCTCCTGCAACAATGAACGACACAAAAGTACCGTTCCAGTTGCAAAAGAAGCCTCATAAATGAGGCCCTCTGTTCCTTCTCACCTGGGTTTTGCACTGTGTAAATATCAACATATTTGCACTTGATGATTTTCTCTTATTTTATCCATTGAGAAAATATGTTTAATTGTACTTCAATTTAAAGTACCCATATGAAAAAGGCTTTGCATTTGTACAACTGCACTTTTATATATTTCTTTATCCTTTGGAAAAATATTTTTAACTCTTGGACAATCCTCTTTCCCAACATCTTCAACAATTTATTTGTGTGTTTGAGTGAGTTCTACCCTGGAAAGGGATATACTATTGCTCTCGTCAGGTGTTCAGTGGATCAGAAGAAAGTTTGTGAACACTTGAAAACTCTTTATGAATCTTCGGAGGTTAACAAAAGTTAAGATTTTTTTACGATGTTGATTCAAATAACCTTATTGCTGTCTGGAAAGTAAAAATTTGGAATTCTTTATATAAGAAACAAGGGTGAGAAATGAATTCTGACAGTCAATACCTGAGGACATTTTTGCATTTTTCAAAATGTATAGTTTCCCTGCAAGTTTTTTTCTCAGATACCACAATAAGCTCCGCTGCAGATCCCTTATTGAAATGGGTCAGTTGGACCTTTGTGAAGTACTAGGACTAGTACCTTTCCAGGATCACCAGAAAAATGTGAAAATCCAATGTGAGATGGCAATGATGTACCTTTTTATAGGGCTGGATGGTTGGGTCGCCAAGCAGCCGGGTTGAGAGGCTCTGCCTTATCCGTGGTGACTTCCATGCCACATGTATTGGTCCCTGGCGTACAGGCATAGGTTTTTCACTGAGTGCTTCTGTAGGAGCACATTTGCCAAATTACTCAATTCCAACCTGTCTACTATGCCACAGTAGTAGGACAATCTTGCATTCATTTGTTTTAAAGTCTAACCTACAAATCTCAGGTCTGTTTTTAAATTAAAAAAAGAAAACATTATTTCTCATGGTCTGGGAGTTTTTCCATCACATGTGGGAAATTGATCGTTTGGTTCCACTAGGGACAGCACACAGTGCATGGCGGTCTAGGGCAGTAAAAAAGGGAAATAGAATCATCAGTCCTTGGCCTTATAAAGCGTGTCTTCTTATGCATGGATCCACCAGTTCTGTGTCAGTTGGCTTTCCAGAAGATTTTAAATGGCAGGGCTAGATGAGGCCCCTCTGTCAGAAACGAAGGGGTTTCCTACATCTGAATGAGTTGTGTGCCTGGGACCCCTGTTATACAGATTCAGTGCTACCACCTAAAATGTGTAGCCCCCCTCTGCAGTAAAGGGGGCTGGCCAGTTAGGCTGATCAGAGGACCTTTTTCCCTCTCTTCATTGTGCCTTACCTTCCCTGGGTGTTAATGTATGGGTTTCCCATTGGTTTCATGGTATGCGCATGAGAACCTATTAAAAATATGGATGATATAACAAATTGGTGAATCATACACAGCTTTACGACTATCATCTGTTAATACAGAAAAAAAATGCTTGATGAATATGTAATTAATTGAACGGTTATCAAAGAGATATTTTGCGAATTGGCTGTTTTTCAGAATAGCGTCCTCTACTGACTGTCAGCCTACCTACAGAAATATAATGTTCCTACATACAGATGATCATCAGGGCCACCTGAAAGGGAAGACAATACTGGACATAGTACAAACTCAAGGAACAAACCAAGAAAGCAATAGACAAAGGCACCTACAACAATTGTATGGAGCAAACAGAGTTAATTGGCTTATTGTAGGGTCGCAAGAGTTATGCACCAGTGCAATAAATAATATATAAAACCATGCACCGTGAGAATCCCTGCACTGTGATGCAGAGATTCACAAGGGGGCACCAAAGGTTTCACCTCGGTCCCAAACAGGAGGCCACAGGGTTATGGGGGGCCCTGCTAGGTGCCTCCAATGTTGCTTTCCAACAGGGTTTCCATGTCGGAAAGCCCAACATGGAAAGCCTCTCGGAAACCGACATTGTAATCCCAACGGCGGAAACGCCGACCTTTGGGATTACGTGCTGGTCTCTAACTGCCCGACGGGCGCCTTGAGCCCATCGGAATCTAGCCGGAATGATCGTTCGGTTTCAGTTTCGAAGCCTGCATTGTAAAGCGGCGGTCGTAACTGACTACCGTGATGAGGCTCGGAAAGCTCGAGCCTCATCGCAATCCGAACCGTAAGCGCTCATTTCACATATGTACACAGATCACAAAAAAAACAACAGATGAAAGCACATAGGGCAAGCCAAATGGACAAAGCATGTATGGAACAAAGAGAAAGCCTCCAACCTTGCAGTAAAAAATATATAAGCCCACCATAGGACATCAATTACTCAATCCCTCCCCATCCTGCAGATTTCTGGGACTAAATAGAAGCATAAAGTTCAGAGATCAGAAAGTGCTCAGGAGCCATGTTTATTTCAGAAATAGTCATCAAAAGACAGAGTTTTCGGGACCAAGAAGCAAATTGGAAAGTCTCTGATCTTAAATCTAAATGTCTGTAGGGAATATTTCCTAGGTGGATGGCCATTGACAGTGAGCTTCGATATGTAGATGTGGGATCGCCTGATCCTCCCAGGTTGCAGGGGCTTCAGTAAAGTCTTACTTGCACCAGGGGCGCTAGAGGGCGCACAAGCGAAATGGCTGCTTAGACGAGTAGCTCTCGCGCCTTGGTCAGTTATCCTGTCTTTATCCTTGACCACAGGGTGACAAACTGCCTGTCCTGCCGCTCATCTGCTGCAGGAAGACATCCTCTGTCATCGACCCGAGATTGGGGCCGCTGCAAGACCTAAGGCCGGAATTATCGCCAGCTTAAATTTCACCGGAGCGCGGACGGATAGCCGTGAGTGGAGGGAGCGGGCTGCAGCTGTCTACGCAACACCGGGGTCGGCCACGAGGACTGAGGCCGAGGTCACCGGCGGCTGCCCGGAATCGAGAAAGTGAATTTGCGAGCGCCCGCGGTAAGAGGTGAGGTGCAGCCGTCTCGGCGCTGGTGTTGGTCTCCCTCCCCCGCGGCTCCTGGCTCCCACACCCTAGACTGACGGAGGTCCGTCTTCCTTCGCCGAGGCGGCGACGTGTGGCGGCGTGCCCCCTCCCCTCCCCCGAAGGCGAGCCGCAGCTTTTGACGAAGCGGTGGGTCCCATGGCGTTCCCTGCCTTAATGTCGGCGACTTGTATTGCGCTACTGCTGTGAAGGGCGCTGCCGCTATTGCCGCGTATTGCTGAAACGCCCGACCCTCTCCACGCCGGGACGACAACAGGGCTGTGTGACCGTGGATGCATTGTTCTGGGGGCAGGCGATACTGGACCCCTGGATCCTGATGTGCTGCTTTATTTCCCGCTGGCAGGATGGGGAGCTAGACGATACTCACCGCCACAGTCT
This sequence comes from Lissotriton helveticus, assembly GCF_964261635.1. Classification (NCBI taxonomy): domain Eukaryota; kingdom Metazoa; phylum Chordata; class Amphibia; order Caudata; family Salamandridae; genus Lissotriton; species Lissotriton helveticus. The sequence goes on from NC_136059.1 coordinate 1,098,360,794, forward strand.
GCAGGATCATTCCGAGACGCTGCACTCCAGGGGGCCTTGTGCCGGCGGCCATTACTCCTGTTCTTGAATTATGTGGACATCCCCGTGACTTGCCAGGCCTCCGGGTCGACCGGAGCTGGCTCGCCGCTGCCCCCACCTGGATCCTGTACACTGTCGTCTCTGGTGTGCCTGAGAGCTAAGGGAGCGCGTGGGATCTGTGCCTTGCCCCCAGTGACTGCTACGCCGGGCTGTCGCCATCTTCTGCAGCGGTGGCCGTATTACGACCTGTCACTGCGCATCTGACTTGGATACAGACTCTGTGACCACCTGCTTGACCATTGTCTGGATAGCACTGACAAGGAGGGCAGAGACCGGGCGCTGTGACTCGCTGCCAACATGGGGCGCCTGGATAATCGACAGGCAAAGCTCAGCTTTGACGGCGCCACAAAAGGCGCGAAACCGCCACCTGATGGTTCTGGGCCTAGCGGAGCGGTGCTGAAGGCCGTCGTGCCTCCCGAGACGGGCCTTGACCTTCACAGCCTGTTCCAGGAGATGAGACAGGGATTCGCGACGGTGGTCGAGAAGGTCGACGGCGTCACCGCACGACTGGATGCCTTAGTTCATAAAGTGGATCGCCATGAGGAACGGCTCACGGCTGCGGAGCAGCGAGTGTCTGACAACGCAGATGCCTCCGCGACTCACACAACACAGCTGGCCAGGATGGACAATCTCCTCAGAATCATAGCGGCCAAAAAAGAGGATTTGGAGGCACGCAGTCGCCGAAACAATATACGCGTCACCAATGTGCCAGAATCTACAGACACGGGGAGGATGGAATTATATATCGAGAAGCTGCTTAAAGGATCGATCGGAGAAGACGCTTTTTCCCCCCAGTTTATTGTTGAGCGGGCGCACCGTTCTTTGGCACCTGTGCCTAAACCCGGACTGCCACCCAGGCCCATCATTGCCAAATTGTTGAACTATCGTGATCGTGACACTGCACTAAGGGCAGCCCGGACTAGGCAGACTTTGCAGTATAACGGTGTTACCTTCTCCATATATCCGGACTTCACACCGATGGTGCAGGAAGAACGGCGTAAATTTCTCCAAGTAAAGAAAAAATTGTGGGAAGCCCAGGTGGATTACGCTCTCCTGTATCCAGCAAAGCTGAGGATCACGCATCAGGGACAACAGAGGTTCTTCACGAATCCGCAGAAAGTGGAAGACTTCCTAAAATCTCTGCGGAGGGCGCGGAGGGAGGAACATGATGCTGCAGAGGACCTGAGAGACGGTGGCCCGCCACCGGAGCCGACTGATCACTAAGCTGTCTCGATGGTGCTGGGTGCATCCCCCTGCAATGATTGCATGCTACCCATTGTGCTCGCCTGTGACAACTGAGATGGCCACTTGAAACGGACCTACACAACCTCGGCGCACCTGTGGTAATGTACACCAAGGCCCACTCTTCTGGCCCTAGGCTCCACCGAGGGCGGTACAGACTGGAGCTATAGACCGGAAGGTGGCTGTGCGTGCTCTATGCTATACCCCTACAGGGTGCTCCCCTTAAGACTACTACTGTTTTTGCTGTTATTGCTTGGGTTGATAGTGGCTGGGCGGGGGGAGGGATGTTGGGAGGGGATCAATGGCTACTGGCATGATTGGGATGCTGGGGTGGGAGGGGGGTTGGGATGTTTGGTGAAGAGGCATTTATCGCTTGGACTATATTTGCAGATTGTACGATGGTATGCGCACCTATGTAGGTGGGGTAGGACAAGCTCTGACCCGATACCTGGGTTGGCGTTACTGCTCCTATTGTTGATTTTATTATGGCTACTCTGAATGCTAACGCAAAATGAACTTGTTTGTCATGGAATGTTCGGGGCTTGAACAATGCTAAAAAAATTTGTAGTGTCATTGCCTACCTTGATAGACATCACGTTCAGGTGGCCATGCTGCAGGAAATCCACTTGCCGCCACAGGATAGGATCACCTTTGCATGCAGATGGGCTGGAGACCGCACTTTTTCCTCGTACTCCAATTATGCAAGAGGGGTGGCTATCCTTATAGCACGCACTGTACCGTTTCACAGATATGGGGAGCTAATCGATAGGGAAGGGCGCTATGCATTACTGTGGGGCAGAATAGGCCGGGACACTTACACGTTTGCTGTAGGATACGCACCGAATGTGGACACGCCTGCTTTTTTCACCACACTGTGGGGCAAGATCTTGGCCGCGGGCTCACGCCATGTTATTTGGGGTGTTGATTTCAACCTAGCAATGTTACCTCAGTCAGACAGGGCGGACGGGGTTTGCTCCTATAAACCTAGAGCGCGAGAGGCGCTGGAGGGAGTGCTCGCGGAAGGCGAGTTGCTAGATGACTGGAGACACTTACACCCATGTAGGAGGGAGGGCACACACTTTACCTCACACACGGGAGCGTGGGCACGACTGGACTATTTCCTAATCACCAAGGGGATAGCCTCTGAGCTGGTGGGGGTGGAACACCTGCCGAGAACATACTCTGATCATAGTCCTGTTATGCTTAGATTCCACACACCTGGGTGGGGTAGCCAGAGGCCCCATTGGAGATTACACCCCGAAATACTGTTGGACAATCTGTTTCGTACTGAGTTGGGGTAGGAGATAGCCGCCTTTTTCCCCAGAAATAAGGGCTCGGTGGACTTGGTGGAACACATTTGGGAGGCCTTCAAGGTAACCATCAGGGGCTATTGCATCTCCAAGAGCTGTGGGGATTTGCGGGACAACCTTCGTACTATTAACACACTGGAAAAGGAGCTGAAAGCTCTAGAGATCCGCATGGTGGAGGACACTGGTCCTGAATTGTATGCAACTTTCAGGGAAACATTGTCGAAGTATGAAGAAGAGGCTGCTAGGGAAGCTAAGTTCCGTGGGAAACATTGGATGGCCCGTAAATACTGCGAGGGAGATCGACCTGGGAGGGTACTTGCCGCGCTCACGCAACCTCCGCGAGATCGCAATGTCATCTTTGAACTCACAGACACTAACGGCGACACAATCAGAAATACGGACGAGATTCTCACTGCATTCACAACACACTACCGCTCGCTTTACACTACCAACGCAGGGTCGGACACTTCCTATGCTGACTATCTAAAAGATGTGGCGTTATGTTGGCTCAGCGATGGGGATAGGGCATTCCTAGGGGCACCTTTCGAACTTGACGAGATCCGAGATGCCATCATGTCCCTCCAGAATGGTAAGGCCCCGGGCCTTGATGGCATTCCTGTCGAGTTTTATAAGGCTTACATCGACATAATGGCTCCTGTCCTCCGCGAGGTTTACTCGGAATCCCTTAGCGATGGCGTCCTTCCATGTTCCATGCGTGAAGTGGTAATCACCTCTCTCCTGAAACCTGATAAAGATCCCAGCTCCTGCAATTCTTACCAACCACTTTCCCTTCTAAACTGCGATGTTAAAATACTTGCTAAGGTTCTGGCTACCAGACTATCGCTGCTGATCTACCCGATCAATCGGGATTTGTGGCCGGCCGGTCTACTTCAAACAACCTTCGTACCCTTTTTTCTCTCCTCCGCACTGTTCATCCAGACGTACCAATCGCGGCCATCTTTTTAGATGCAACCAGAGCTTTCGATTCAGTCGAATGGCCATACTTATTTGCTGTGTTAACTGGCATGGGATTCCCTCCCCTGTATATATCATGGGTTTGTCTGCTTTATACTCGACCTCACCTTATTCCCTGGGCCAATACAAAGCCAGAAGTCAGTTCTCCTTAGTCCATGTGCAGCTCCAGATGTGGCCCAGCACTTCTTTTATGAAGCCTGGGCCTTTCCAATAACTTTAGACCATTCAGGGGTTCTCCTGCAGATGAGTTTCACGACCAGAGCAGAACTATCCTTCTCTACTCCTCAGCTCCTGTCATCACTACCTTTGCATGGGTCATGTAAAGGTCTCCCCACACCTCTACTAAATCTTTGTTTCATACTTTCAGTATACTCCTTAGATACCACCATTTGTTCTGCGACTTTCCCAACTTCATTCTCTACTGTTGAGATGCTGTTCTAGATGTTAATTTCATCTGGTGCTTTTAAAAATGTCATTGCTCCCATTTGATCCTACACCCTATTTTTCACTGCAGGGCTCTAAACATTTTTGGTGGGTGCTATGCTTACTGGACTTGAAATTGGACACAATTTTCATTACTTTTAGTGGAAGTTGTATCTCTTACTATGCATCCCACATGGCCATATGGCATTGCCTTGTGACTGTTGTTATCCCTTGTGAGAGCATACGATGAGATAATCCAAAGCCTGAAACTCAAATCTTTACTACTCCTCAGAGTTTCTGTTTCCAAAGTGCAGTCTTTGCAAATGGCTGCATTGAATGTGAGCTGGCCCTTCCTAGACACTGAGCAGCTTTGCTGAATATTTAAACAGCATAAGGGATCTTTGCAGCCTCTTCAAATATGTCTAAAAAATGTGTGAGCTGCTATGTAATACTGCTAAAGACTACTACACCTTGCTCCTGTTCCACAGGTTACTGTGGCCTCAAATGTGCTACGGCTATTTCTCAGATAACCCATATTACTCTAGTGAGCCCTGATGCCCATGATAGGCAGCCCTCACCACAATTTACCAAGCAGGCCCAGTGCCCAGGGCCACTCCGGGTATTTCTAGGTCTTCATTGTGGACTAGGGTCAGACAATTTGCTGTTATCTTGGTGGTTACACTCAGCACACAGCTATGGGGCAGAAGGTGTAGTAGTTGCAGGTTTTGTCAGTTCTAATTGCAGGTTTGGCCACGTGACAGAAGGGAAGCCCCAAGTGGTAAATTGAGGTGAGAGTGTCGAGACCTTAACGATCATGAGATCACAGTATGCCACGATAACTCTAACTTTCGCTGTTGTGTGTAAATACCCACCAATTTTTTGCTTTAGATGACACAGACAATTTAAAGCACTGAAGTGATCCCGACCATCTTCCACGTGACTTTCTTCAAGATTTTGGCTGTGAGGTCTGGGGCAGAAGCAGAGAATACAAGACTGGAGACAAGAAATTTGTAACGCACAGAATCCCATATGACTGACTGTATGGAGGAATGTACAATGAACCAAATCATATGGTGGCCTACACCAGATGCCTTCAAGATAAGGGAGATTTAGGAACAAATTGGGAACATGAATTGCCCATATATTAGGACAGAGGGTGCGAAGGCTGTCTCGATTGCCTTAGGCATCAAACACTTTTGCAACACCCACGGACACACTAAACGGAACAGCCCTAGATATGAAAGCATATGGACTTTTTATGGTTGTATGGCACTGGATAACAGGGCAGAAACAGGACCGGATTCTGGAACTAAAATCAGCACTGGCAAATATGTTCTGCTCCCTTCATCTTCTCGCGTAATATCTCTCTCTTACCATCCATCAATTCTCGCACCCTCTCTCTCCTCTCTCTTTTTGGGTTTCGCCTGCCGAAGGCTGCGCTCTGCGCAGCTTTTTGGCGCAGGCGAAATCCATTGACTCTAATAAGGACTTCAGGAACGTCCCCCGGCTCCCATTGGCTAGCTCCATAAATGGAGGCTAGCCATAGATTCGGGGGCGTTCCCGCGATTTTTTCGCTCTCCACCCACTTCGGAACGTCATTGCGGCGGTGGGTGTGTGTTATTTTTTTTTTCGAGTCGCCATTTTTTCTTCATTTTACATGCGTCTGTTGTTGGAGTTAGCTCAAGATTCGAGTTCCCACGAAGCGATCAGGGATCAGGTAAGGAGTATTTTGTTTATAAATGTGTTTTCACTTTGTAAGTTTAGGTATTTTGTTCTGTGCCGGTTCCCGCCCCCCCCCATCCCGCTGTCCTGTGCCCGTTCCCGCCCCCCTCCCGCTGTCCTTGTGTCCGTTCCGCCCCCCTCCCCGTGTGCCCGTTCCCGCCCCCCCTCCCCTTTCAGTCTCCGTTGCTTGTTGTATTTATTGTGCATATTACCCCCATTTGCATACCACTTATGCTGTCATGTTCAGCTTGTCTATCACATTCCACCCGGGACGGAAGTCCGTCACCGCTGTCGATGACCCTGATCACAACACGCCTCTATTAACACACTTCTGTGTGCTAAGTAAACATTTTGTTACTAGAAAACAACTACGGGTTGGCTCTATTCAGCAAGGCTGAGCCAAGTTATCAAAAAACAAAAATGGGGTGCCAATGCTGATATGGGTAATTTAGACAAACAATATGCTAACCAGAACCTGAACAGAGGATTCAAGGACGGGAATTGCTGTTTAGTAGCTTTTTATTTCAATATTTTAGAAAAAAGATTTCTATTTTTTTAAACGATCAAAGAAACTTATTCACAAGGGAACGACAAGTGCAATTAGAAAAAACTGAATACTTATCTTCAAACATTCATTATTACACCCATATCACAAGCATTCGACAAACTTTCACACCATTCAAGAGAAGAAAAAGAAATATAGAAACACACATTATAGTGATAAAAGTTATATATACATTTGCAATTTCTACTTTACAAAAAGAACATAAAGCCACAAACTGCGAACACAGTGTTACAATAATTAACCAAACGACTTTTCTCATATGTACATTCGTCTCTAATAATTTTTTACACTTTCGAAAGGTTCTTCGTAATGTACAGGCGGGATGGAAACATTGATTAGATGACCAAGCCGTTTTCGCAGTTGTGATGTGGCAAAGGAGCCTACGCGTTTCGAATCCCAATTGTTTTCTTAGGATTCTCTTCAGGGCCACGAGTAGTATCTAAACAGGGCACAACCAAGAATTAGAGCACACAAATTAAAATTAATAACTCAAAACATGCTGAATGACAACAAAAACGGCACAAAAGGGAGATCAGGAATATCCCTTTGGACATATTTTGTCTTTTGACCAACTCTCAGTGAACCTCACCCAGCCGCCCAACCCACACACTGCGTGGCTTACCAATCGGTGGTATACGATTAGAAGGTGGAAAGTGGGCAGGGAAGCCGTATCTACAAGAAAAGGGTACATATATCTCAATTGGATGTATTTCGGGAAACAAGGGCGAACTAAGTGTCCTTCGAGCGTAGGTGATACTTGCCTTAGTAAGCTGTAGTTTTCTTTACAAAAATCAAGGCCAGGACGGCGTGGTGGAAGCAGTCACAGAGCAGCTATCTGTTAGTGGCACAAAAGGGGAAAGAAGTATAAGCTTATCTTTAATGGAATTAGGTAGGAGCTCCCAAACGCGAGAAATATAGTATAAGGAACACGCTATCTACTGTTAACTGCCGGGCTTTTCATTGCCGGTTACTGCGGGGAAGTTAGCATTCACGCTGTTAAACCGGTGCTAAAGTTATTACCTTCCTATAGTCCGGTAAGGACCGCTGCTAGCAGTCCTAGAGTTCAACCATTGATGGAAAGTTGTTAAAGTGTCATCACCTCCTGTCCAAATCATGAACACATCATCAATAAATCGGAGCCAAGCTCCGATATATTGATGGAATGGATTATTTGAATGTATGTAAGCTTCTTCATACATAGACATAAAGAGCACTGCTAGCTCCGGCGCGAAGGGGCAGCCCATCGCCACCCCTTTGATTTGATAGTAAAATTCTCCATTGAAACAAAAATAGTTTCTCTTGAGCGCAAATGATGCAAGTTTTACCAAAAATTCAGTTGGTACTTGTACTGGGCGGGATCTTTGGTCTAAGAAGTGTGACAGGACTGCCACTGCCTCGTCTTGAGGGATCTGTGTGTACAGTGCTGTCACGTCTAAGGTGACTAAAATGTCACTGTCTTCAATGTAGTTAATGTTAGCTAATTTGTTTATGAAATCCGTGGTGTCTTGTAGGTAGGATTTCACCTGACCCATAAATTCTTTTAAGAAACAGTCCACGTATTTGGCAATTGGCTCAAGCAGGGAGCCACATCCTGCCACGATGGGCCTGCCTGGCGGATGGTTCTGATCCTTATGGATTTTGGGCAAAACGTAGAACATCAGGCTTTTGGGATGCTTGATCTTTAAATACTCCAGCTCTTTGGGACCAACAAATCCTTGGTCAAATCCTTCCTGTATTATATTAAATAGTTCATTTTGAAGGTCTATGGTGGGGTCTTTTCCACCATAAACACCATTTATGCCGACACTTCTATAGTAGTATATACGCTAAAAAGTGCCCGCTTTTCTTGTAAATTGTATTTAGTGATCGTCACAGCACCGCCATCAACCGAAAATTGAGCCAGCAAGTCAGACATTTCTATTTACATTTTGGTGAGCATTTTATTTGTAATGAAGAGTGTGGCCACGGCTTCTTACATGCAGCCCCTTCCCATGTTTAAACACCCCTGCATTCCGTTGCAGGACTCCTAAAGATGGCGAGAACCCGGTTAACAATTTAACCCGCCGTGATACGAACAGACCTAGAAAATAGGCGGACGAGTTCCCGCCCGACTGCTAGCAGCGGTCCTTACCGGACTTTAGGAAGGTAATAACTTTAGCACCGGTTTAACAGCGTGAATGCTAACTTCCCCGCAGTAACCGACAATGAAAAGTCCGGCAGTTAACAGTAGATAGCGTGTTCCTTATACTATATTTCTCGCGTTTGGGAGCTCCTACCTAATTCCATTAAAGATAAGCTTATACTTCTTTCCCCTTTTGTGCCACTAACAGATAGCTGCTCTGTGACTGCCTCCACCACGCCGTCCTGGCCTTGATTTTTGTAAAGAAAACTACAGCTTACTAAGGCAAGTATCACCTACGCTCGAAGGACACTTAGTTCGCCCTTGTTTCCCGAAATACATCCAATTGAGATATATGTACCCTTTTCTTGTAGATACGGCTTCCCTGCCCACTTTCCACCTTCTAATCGTATACCACCGATTGGTAAGCCACGCAGTGTGTGGGTTGGGCGGCTGGGTGAGGTTCACTGAGAGTTGGTCAAAAGACAAAATATGTCCAAAGGGATATTCCTGATCTCCCTTTTGTGCCGTTTTTGTTGTCATTCAGCATGTTTTGAGTTATTATTTTAATTTTTGTGCTCTAATTCTTGGTTGTGCCCTGTTTAGATACTACTCGTGGCCCTGAAGAGAATCCTAAGAAAACAATTGGGATTCGAAACGCGTAGGCTCCTTTGCCACATCACAACTGCGAAAACGGCTTGGTCATCTAATCAATGTTTCCATCCCGCCTGTACATTACGAAGAACCTTTCGAAAGTGTAAAAAATTATTAGAGACGAATGTACATATGAGAAAAGTCGTTTGGTTAATTATTGTAACACTGTGTTCGCAGTTTGTGGCTTTATGTTCTTTTTGTAAAGTAGAAATTGCAAATGTATATATAACTTTTATCACTATAATGTGTGTTTCTATATTTCTTTTTCTTCTCTTGAATGGTGTGAAAGTTTGTCGAATGCTTGTGATATGGGTGTAATAATGAATGTTTGAAGATAAGTATTCAGTTTTTTCTAATTGCACTTGTCCTTCCTTTGTGAATAAGTTTCTTTGATCGTTTAAAAAAATAGAAATCTTTTTTCTAAAATATTGAAATAAAAAGCTACTAAACAGCAATTCCCGTCCTTGAATCCTCTGTTCAGGTTCTGGTTAGCATATTGTTTGTCTAAATTACCCATATCAGCATTGGCACCCCATTTTTGTTTTTTGAAGTAAACATTTTGAGCCTCGTTGCGGTCTCCACGCAACCGATTTTGCGGTTTTCGGGTAAGATTTGCCATTTTCAACCATGTACACTTTTACCGTTTCGTTACGCTTTTGGGAATGCATGCGGCACCATTAGATATTACCAGCACACAGCAGTTTCACCAGCCGTGCATGAACACCACTCTGTTTCGAGTGTCTTGTCGAAACGGCCGCCTCAACTAACTACATACGGCTCATTCGCGTTCCCACCACTTTTGTTTGGTTCCATCAACTTCACCATCCGAGTATGCACGTAAATCCGCTCTGAGAGTTTTTTGGGATAGTCGTTTTAATGGATTATACACAGCTCATTCACACTCCCATAATTTTTGTTTGGTCCTTGGTCTGTACCCTTATACTTCATCTTTTTTTTTCACTCGGTCACCGTCACTTATCAGTCATGGCAATTCACTCTTAATGCACCAGTTATTTTATACACATTCCCCAATGTTCATTTTCTAATGACTCTTTCTGTATATGTTTTTTTAGGCTGAGTTCCCATCCTGAATGGTGTGTGTGTGTGTGTGTGACTGCTCCAGTGTGTGTGTGTATGTGACTGATCCCGAGTGTGTGTGTGTGTGACTGCTCCAGTGTGTGTATGTGACTGCTCCAGTGTGTGTATGTGACTGCTCCAGAGTGTGTGTGTGTGTGTGACTGCTCCAGAGTGTGTGTGTGTGACTGCTCCAGTGTGTGTGTGTGTGTGTGTGTGTGTGTGACTGCTCCAGTGTGTGTATGTGTGTGTGTATGTGACTGCTCCAGAATGTGTGCGTGTGTGACTGCTCCAGTGTGTGCGTGCATGTGGCTGCTCCAGTGTGTGCGTGCATGTGACTGCTCCAGAGTGTGTGTGTGAGTGTGTGTGACTGCTCCTGTGTGTGTGTGTGTGTGTGTGTTTGTGTGACTGCTCCTGGGTGTGTGTGTGTGACTGCTCCTGGGTGTGTGTGTGACTGCTCCAGAGTGTGTGTGTGTGTGTATGTGACTGCTCCAGAGTGTGTGTGTGTGTGTGTGTGTGTATGTGACTGCTCCAGAGTGTGTGTGTGTATGTGACTGCTCCAGAGTGTGTGTGTGTGTGTGTATGTGACTACTCCAGAGTGTGTGTGTGTGTATGTGACTGCTCCAGAGTGTGTGTGTGTATGTGACTGCTCCAGAGTGTGTGTGTGTGTATGTGACTGCTCCAGAGTGTGTGTGTGTGTATGTGACTGCTCCAGAGTGTGTGTGTGTGTGTCTGCTCCAGTGTGTGTGTGTGTGTGTGTGTGTGACTGCTCCAGTGGGTGTGTGTGTGACTGCTCCAGTGGGTGTGTGTATGTGACTGCTCTGGTTGTGTGTGGGGGGGGGCTCTGGGTGTGTGTGTGTGTGGCACTGGGTGTGGCTGGCTCTGGGTGTGTGTGGCTGGCTCTGGGTGTGTGTGGCTGGCTCTGGTTTGTTTTCAGACTTTGACCCAGAGCAAGAGAGATAGGAAACACATGCAAGGGGAAGGGAGGAGAAAGAGAAATACGGACAATGACAAAGGGACAAAGCAGTGATGATAAGAACCTGAAAGCGTGAGCTAACGAGGCAGAGTTTCTGGTGGTGGATTAGAGATGCATGAGGTGGAATCAAGACTATGGACCCTTGGTATTCGCCACCCTCAATATTCATTAGCTCTGGCCGCAGAGTTATGAGCAGAAATGTGGAGCTTGGCTCTTAATTCCTTTACAAATAAAGTACTGACCACAGCAGACTTTCAGAAAGTTTTCCTTGAGCACATTCTGTATCCTCTATCTGCTTTACTTTTGACTAGGCACTGTGTGTGTGTTTTTGTTAAGGATCTAACTAGTAGTAATGCACATACTTAGGTTTTAAGGTTCCAAGTGGGTTGATAGTTTGTTTTAGTTGATGGGCACCTAATTTGACAGCCACCACCACTGCTATCCCAAAACATCTATTCCTGTTCAGCTACAATGGCCCCTAGGTCAGCCGCCACCCTCCCAGGGGAAGACTTCTCCTTCGTCAGTCGTACTGTGAAGTTCCTGCTCTTCTTCTTCAATATGCTCTTCTGGGTAAGTGCTATTCATGCTATTAGTCCTGTTATTTGAACAGAGTGTGTATGACATTATGAAATGTCATAGGAAGCAGCCCTTGCTTGTCTTTTCTATACTATATCCATTCAGTCATATGTGAATTTGAAGTGTGTTGTAGTTTGTGAAGTAACATTGATCACGGGGTACAGTAATACTGGACTCAATTGCAGACTAAGTTCATGGCATATTTATTATGTAAACATAGTGCATGTTTTATATTGGTGCAATAATGTATGGTAAACATATTGGTTTCAACTGACGTTAAACAAATTTGGGATAAATGCTTAGATAGGGGACCTCCGCAACTACCTGGGACAGTATACACGTGAGATCTGTATTTCCTGAGTGAGCGATATGTTGGAGGAAGCATTTCAGTGTTAGGCGGGTGCAAGGGGAAGTCTCTAACGGAAGGCGAGTGACAGGGTAAAACCTGCTCGGAAGGGCAGTAAGATATACAAATGGTTGTTTCTGTTTGAGGGCAGAGGAAAGGGGGACCCGAGGGCTCTGGAGTGGAGCAGTGCCTGCCTAACGCATGGGCGCGCTGGTCAGTTGCCCAGGGGCCCACCGGAAGTGTTGCACAACAGCACTCCGGGCGGAGGCTTATTTGAGGCAGATGCTGTGTGTGAGGAACTGCGACATCTTTACTGCATAAAAGCTGCGGCAACTTTTATGTGCTTCTTCGTGGTTATTAGGGAAGGTATTCCTTGTACACTGAGACACTGCTTAGTAACCCCCTGCTGTTTATCAATCTATTCTTTATGTAGCGCCTCCTAGCTCTGTTCGGCGGTTTGTAAGCGCTGTGTAGCCCAGATCCGCCCGGGGAGGCTGTGCACGTGCTGTGTGAGCACTCGCAATGATACTTTCTTTACATTTTCCTCTTAAGTATGATAGAATTTGTTTTGCTCATTTGTGTGCTTCTATGCATGTTCCACTAGCGTGTTGTGCATTGGGCTTGCGTGCGAAGCACCATATCAGTCATTCATTCCAGCGCCTAGATGCCTTTTTTTTAATTACTGCGCTAGGTAAATGTTTTTTTTCTTAAAAATTAATTTACATTGACTGGCGTGTCAGGACAGCGTGTAATGTTTGTGAGCGCTCTTGGCGAGTGAGGTGATCTGTGCGCTCCAAAGGTGGGAGAGATGGTGATGGAAGCGCCTCCTCTTCGCTTGGTGTCAGGGTGAAGTTTGCTCTGGGTGTGGCATAGACGGACGAGGACAGTCTCGGGGGTGTTTCTGCCCTGAGCGTGGGTAGGATGTTAAGGACAGGGGGATACTCTGGAGGACCTCGGATAATCGCAGTTTGGTTTCTTCTGTGCTGCAGTTCTGCAGAAATGTTGTATTTGCTGGGGTTGGTGCTGTGTAGGAGATATGTGTGAACTCACAGAGTGGGTGAGATGCCCAAGGGAGTACTTTTGTTTTTTGTCCATATCTGAGCGAGAAACGCGAGTTCTTGGGGAGTGGAGAGTGGAGAGTGCAGAGGGAGTGGAGAGTGGAGAGTGCAGAGGGAGTGGAGAGTGGAGAGTGCAGAGGGAGTGGAGAGTGCAGAGGGAGTGGAGAGTGGAGAGTGCAGAGTGGAGAGTGCATAAGGAGCGCAGAGTGGAGAGTGCATAGGGAGCGCAGAGTGGGGAGTGCATAGGGAGCGCAGAGTGGAGAGTGCATAGGGAGTGGAGAGTGCATAGGGAGTGGAGAGTGCATAGGGAGTGGAGAGTGCATAGGGAGTGGAGAGTGCATAGGGAGTGGAGAGTGCATAGGGAGTGGAGAGTGCAGGGAGTGGAGAGTGCAGGGAGTGGAGAGTGCATAGGGATTGGAGAGTGCATAGGGAGTGGAGAGTGCATAGGGAGTGCATAGGGAGGGCAGAGTGCATAGGGAGTGCATAGGGAGTGCATAGGGAGTGCAGAGTGCAGAGGGAGTGCAGAGTGCATAGGGAATGCAGAGTGCAGAGTGAGTAGGGAGTGCTAGAGAGTGCAGAGTGAGTAGGGAGTGCTAGAGAGTGCAGAGTGAGTAGGGAGTGCTAGAGAGTGCAGAGTGATTAGGGAGTTCTAGGGAGTGCTAGAGAGTGCAGAGTGATTGCAGAGATTAAGCTAATGGCAATGTAAATGACAATGCCATTTATTTATCTGTTTTCAAAACCAACACAAATACAAATTTTGTCATTTACAATGCCAATAACTCTAACTTTTCCAAAGGCGAAACCATTGCATTGTAAATGCTTGTTTCCCTCTCTGATCTCTTTCTCCCTTTTCCCCCTTCCTTTTTTCTCTCTCTCTTGAAGCCTTCCCAAGCCTGCTGAAATTAACCTCTGGGAGCTGGGGAAAGTGACAGAGGCACCAGGAGCAACCCTGGTCTTTCAAAACCGGACTCCAAGGCCCCCTCCCACCGGGGAAAATGCCTACTAGAATAAAAGGCCGGTCCAGCCCTGTGCATAAAATACATCAGTAGTTGTGGAAAAAGGGAAATTGCATCTGTTTAGTACATGCTATTGCACCTCATTACAACTAAATCCACACCCACTTTGCCGTGTAAAAATGTGCATGGACTTTGCAAAGGAAATTGCAATTTGCAAAGATTCAAAATCATTTTCCTCTTTGGATTGAGGTATAATCATCAGTTGGCTCTTTTTCGGTAGATTAAAATAGCTTTTAGGTACTTTGCCTCCTTTGTCTTTTCCCTAAATGTCTGGAAATTAACAGTTTTCCTTGTGTGGAAAAAAGATGAGTCCTGATAATAAGGCTAATGGCTACCAAAAAGACAGCGCCAACGGTTCACTGCCAGTCCTACATTCACAGTTTTAGGGCTGTATTACACAAAGTACCCTGGTGGCACAACTGGCGTTTGCGCCCGCTTTGTGTGCCCCTTTGGTTTTACAGAAGGGGCTGCATATGCTTGTGCGGCCCCTTCTGTAATAAATAGTGATAGCGCTTGCACCCTTAAAGTGCCAGTGTTGTCTTCAGGGTGCTTCCACATTTGCATGGGGGCGTGTCTTATGCAAATGAGGAAATCCCTTTGCCTATGTCCCCGCGCTGTATTACAGATGCGGGCGCAGAGCCAAAGAAGCTCTCAGGAGGCACACTACAAGTATGCCACCTAGAAGGTGGTGCCCTGTCAGGGTGCACCCCTGAGAGTAGTCCTCTGGAGGGCAGAAAGGAGGTCCTTTGGACCCCCATACGTCCCCTTGCAGGCTGCCTACAAGGTGATCTCTAATCCCCTTTGAAAGTGCAGGCGGCTTGCCACCTGCACTGGGAAAAGACGGAGTGGATTCAAAGCAGCCACTCTGTTTTTCACATGAATGTGCTGCCCCCAGAGCAGAGCGTTCACCATAATATGGCGCATCGTCCTTCATTGCGCTGGGCGCGCCTTTTAGAAAAATGCACCGCATGTAAAACGCAGCCCCACTTCACGTTCTAATACAAGTCAGCATCCCATGCCTTTCTTGCACGTACAAACCTAAGCAAACTCACACGTGCAGGGCAGATTTGGGGGGGTGGTACTTATAAAGCCAATGTTTAACTTTCTTTGTCGAAATTTATTTGAAGCATTCCCTGGTTTCATTATTGTTCAGTTAATGAAACATTTTCATGGACACTTCTCTCTTCTCACATATTGTAATTATACAGTACTTCGAAAAAATGAAAAACCCTTCTGGTAGAGAAAGTGCCCCATCTGTTTGGGATTTCCCAATGTTTGTTCAGACTGTAAGCAACTTTAATAGTAGGTTCATCAACTGTAACGCGAGGGATCTAAATATTTCTCGAATTATTGTCTAGCCATGTTTATCCACTTCAGATTCTTTTTTAATGACATGTTACAACTGATTCGCTTCACATTGTTGAGCAAATGCCCCTAATGACAGTAAATACGATGAAACACAATATGTGTTTTCACAGCAGAAGGTCGCTTCAAAGGGAAGCTGTTTCGCAATAAATTGAAAGTGCTTTGCATTTCCCAGGCCGGTACTCTCTCTAAGAGCATTTTTGAGGTGCTCTTCTTTCCATGGTTAGCAGGCCCTTAAGAACCAGAAAGCAAGAAAAAAGCTCACATCGCATCACATTGATTGATTTAAAAAAGGGAAAAGTATAGGGGCCCACAGTTTTCACAAGAGCCCACCACAGTCTTTGTCGAATGCCAGGTTATCAAATACCAAGGCTATGTAATCTTAATTCCTGTTCATGCGACTTTCTTCCAAGATTCAACACAGTACAATTCCTGTCTCATTTCTCTCTTAGCTCTTCTTTTTTACTGGTTTATTCTCCCTTGGTCACTGTTTTCCTTTATTTTGTTCTGCTTCTTTTTTCTTCTCCTGCCTTTTGTTCTCTTCCTCTGGGTTAAAGTTTGAAGATGAAAAATACGTCCCAGTGCACAGAAATGAGGGCCAGTGGCCACCACGAACAACCTGCATAAATTGAACGCTTTCCTGCCAAACCAAATACACCAATTACCGCCAAATATTGTGGAACTGCATTTAGACAGTTCATCGCAATGTAACTTGTTCTCAATACCTACTGAGTACAGTAGAAAAAATGTTGAAAAACACGTATTTATTTTCAGAAGGTAGATTAAATCACAAAAATAATGGTATTCTGTGTTTAGCGGCGGTAGTTCACCCCCTTATGATCTGGTGAGATGTTCAAAGAACGTGATTCGAATGGAGCCAAGGACCCCATGCGTGGTAGGGTGCTAATTGACAGATGCCCACCCTTGCCCTTACTGCACAATGGTTTAGGCCTTGTGTGACTGCTGTGTCTGGTTGCACGGTGCAATGCAGATACAGTTTTTAGAGGGTGGTGCACGTCCCTGCATACAATCCTGTGGTGTGCCAATGGGGGGGGGGGGGTCTTCCAGTGTCACAATAATCATACCACAGTTTTTCTCTCATTATTGAATTGTATTGCAAAATTTATATGGTGCTCACTTTCCCCATGGGGGCACTGAAGCACTTGCCTACAAAGCCAGCATGCTACACCAGGTTGTTGTTTGGCTGGAAGGGTGTTTTGTTCCTAAGTGGGAAGCGTTTCCATGTCATGAGTGATGGGTGCAGCACTAAGCAGTGTGCTCCTACTTCACGAGATACATGACACTGCATAACCTTGGCGCAGAGTTTCTGAAGCAACAGGCATCAGACTGGGCTTCTCTCTTTTGAGAATTATCTCACATCAGTAGAGATGTCTTTTAAAGCCTGCATGCATGCAGTTTTCGGTTTGATGCACAGGAGTAAACTGAAAAACAACTCTGATAAGACTGACATTCTGTTATTTGGGTCCCATCAAGTCAACTTGAGGGAGCGGGGCTGGCCAGCATTGTTACCAACCCCTTTGCCACCAACGCTAGTGGCTAAAAAGTTTGGAGTCAAGTTTGATAACCAACTCTTGCTCCAGCTGCAGGTTTCTACTGTTGTACATTACTGCTTTGGTTGCTTCACACCCTTAAGAATGTTTTCTTCTTGCTGCCTCTCTATTCTAGGAAGACCGTAGTTCATGTGCTGGTAGATCTAGATTGGACCATGCTAACGCCATTTACCGAAGACCTGTTTTTTTCTCCTTTCTGGAAGCCAAGACTAGAAAACAGCTTCACCTGAAACATTGTTCCTTTGTTTGTTTTTTTATAGACACACCAAACCAACAGTATGAGGCCCCATCCACAAAGAGACCTATTAAGAGAGAACAAGGGGGAAGTCCACCCCGTCACAACCAGTAATAGGTTTGCTTTTTTATCAGGATTGGATGCCAATGACTGACTTGCGCCAATGGACTGGGCAATGGGTAATCCAAAGGACAAGGCGACAGATGCAGGGGACGAGACTGCTGCACTCCTATCATCAGCGTCCTAGGAAGATTGATGGCCCCAAGCAGGGGAAAGATTGATTGATCGTGCTGCAGGCAAAGGCCCCGATTCATTGGGCCACAATGGTACTAGTGCCTAGCAGGCTAAAACCCTCCTCACTGCACCTAGGTGTAACACATTCCTATCCTGGAACATTGCAGGCTTGATGAATAAGTTGGGTTATCCAGAATGGGCTCATTTTATGGTTCAATTTGAAATATGTTCTTTATTTCGAACTGGTTTATCTCCTATGACAGTTCTGCAGTTGCAGGCAGGAGGGGCCCGCCGTCAGGGGGCTTGTTGACATGAATCAGTGTCACACTTGCATGCTCCTCTAGAGTGATTGATCTAGGTTCCACTGATGTTTTACATGTGAACTTAAAGTTTGCCAAGGGGGTTTCTCTGTGGATTGAAGAAATGAAAATCACATGGCTGACCTGGCAGCTATTGACCTAGTTAGTGGCCACCTTGTATCCCTCCCATCTGATACACTTAAAATATTGATGGGGGATTTTAATTGTTGCTTTGAACCTATTGATGCAGGGTCTGGTCTCATTAGTGGCGAAGAGGATGAACTATGGGTGATACCTGCTCTTACTTTACCACCTGTTAGGAGGTGGTAAGCTGCTGTTATGCAGCTGAACGCTTTGTTCTTAGCAGCAGTTTGAGAGCATGTAATGGGAGAACCCCCTCTGCCAAGATGAGAGGGATACATTTAATCGACAGGTGCTTAGAGTCAAATAGATTACATCCTGTTTGATATTAGGCTATGGCCAAAGTTGTTGATATGGAAGTGGTACTGCGGTATGACAGTGACCATAATGCCCTAGACCTTAATCTTGGTTCATTGGGGCTTAATTTCTTCTCTTGTTTCAATTAACCATTTCAGAGGAGGCTGGTCCCCTCAAGTAATTGTCGAATGTTGAGGTGGAGTTTCATTGCCTCATCCGGGTCTATCCAAAAGTGAATTTATGAAGCTCTTGCCGCGGCCCTGGAAGCAGTCTTAATTTTGGTAGGAAACTCCTTGACAGCGGCCGTATGGGGTGACTTTAATATGATTCATAATTGTATGTTTTGTACATTCACACCTTTTTATGGTGGAATCTAGGTCCCTCCCTAGAAAGACTAAGGTGGCGTCATGGTATAATAAAACTTGCAGGGCGGCCCACAAAACACTTTCAGATGCTATTAGAAGTGGTAAGAGGAATTTAGTTAGAGAAGCAAGGGCCTCCTACAAAGCCTCACTAGGTAAGGCTAAAAGCAAGTACGAGGAAGAGAAATGGGAACCCATGCGCAATGCCCTGAAATTTAGAGATCATGGGCTGTTTTGGCCGACAGGACCCCGGATTCAGTTGCTACACTAAACTCTAACATCCCAGCAGTAGACTGGATCAACCTTTTTTCGGGGCAGTACAGTGGGGGAGTGGAGGACAAGGCAAGGACCCATTCTGGTTGTATTGAGGACCCTGCTACTATGCCAGTGGGGCCTGGCAGTGCGCAAAATGAGTTTTAGAGAGAGTTAGTAGCAGGGTGAGTTCTTTAACAGAAATTACCCTTAGTTGGCTTGACCTGCTTTCACAACCCATTTTTAAAGTGCAGTGATTAGAGTGCAGTATGACACAGAGTGTACTCAGTAACTGTCACTTTTAATGTGTTTTGAATGTATCTGGATGTATATGATACTAGAAGCATAGTGGTCCTAGAAATGAGGAATCACTGATGCATCAGTGATATGAGAGTGTGGAGTGAAAATGTTACCTCCCAACCATTTCTACCTGACAGGTGTACATTTGATGGGTGCCATTACAAGAAATAAACTCACTACCTATGATCAATGTCAAATTGTTTTATTACAGTCATCATTATGTGTGCCTCAAAATAGGTCTGATTGCATGTTTGTGTATTTTATGTTGTCTTATGTGTTCTGACTGACAGAGACAGGACAACTAGAATATAACACTGTACTTCACGGGGAATACTTATAAGTTCTGATGAAAGCCCCAGACCCGTAGAGGCCTAGCCAGCAGGGCTGAAACTTCTCAACATCAGCAGGGTGAAGGGAGATGTATTCCTCTTAACCCACTCGCTGCTAGGCCTTCCCCCCTCCCCCCAACCAGTGGTAAGCCTTTTTTGGCAATTTGGGGTAGTTTGCGATTAGGACCGAAAACATTTTGTCCACATAAGGTATCCATGCCAAATGTGCGTCCTTTTTTTCCAATATCCAGAGGTTTCTAAAGGTAGCCAGGGTTTGTGGATTCCACTGGAGGGGATTGAGAAATTAACCAAAATACAGCGACATCTTGTTTTTTTCGGAAAACTGGGAAAACTGTACCTCAGAAGAAAGTGTCTGTTGTTTTTCCTGAAAATTGTATAAATTAAAGGTTTGTGCTGCTAAAATCCCCATCTTAAACAGACACACGCTGCATACACACACACGCACCCCCCCTTAAACAGACACACGCTGCATACACACACGCACCCCCCCTTAAACAGACACACGCACGCACAGACACACTCAAACAGACACACGCGCGTACACCCCCACCCTCAACCCCACTCACCGGGCTCCTCTCCCCTTACGCCTGGGAAGGCACTGTGGAGCTCTGTGGCAGAAGGAGCGCTGTCTGAAATCACCGCCGCCTCCCACAGCGGCATTGTAGGGAAATTAAAAGTTGGCTCCCCGTAAACACCGCCGCAGCCCGGGAACCTCGGGAGCCTCAGAAATCCCGAGCGCAGCTCCTCTGACGTCAGACGAGGAGCCGCGCTGGGATTGGTGCCGGTGGGGCCGTTGCCTAGCAACGGAAGACCCGTCGACGGCGGGCGGGAGGGGCTTCTTCGCTCCTCACCCGGGCAGCGCCTGCTTTTTTACTTCGACTCCACAGCAATATAACACGGCGTTATTTCCGCGCTGTTTTGCTCGCAAACTAGCGGTGGCGCGTCCCTTGTTCCTTTTCATCGTCGTTGCTGGCATGATACCTTTATTAGCAATGAATGGTTCCCTCGTCACCCCTGAATACAAACTGGTTTAATATTCTTAGGTCTCTGCCTGACGTAAGCGGTCCTTACAGATTTCTCTAGACGCCTGCTCAAAATAAAGGAGAGCTTTTCTAGCTTTGTAACAGTTTCACTGATTTGCTCTCCGCCCCTCACTTGAAGGAGTTATTCCACGTCTACCTTAGCTGTCCAAAGCAGTGTCTGTTCTTACTTCTGTAAGCGCCTGTAATACAGAACATGCATTGAGAAATGTCAGTCATTTATAAAGTCCTGCATAATGCTGTACCTCATGGAGCCGTGTGATGAGAGGAGAGTCCCACTCTATTGAACCTCATGGAGCCGTGTGATGAGAGGAGGGTCCCACCCTATTCCTGTCAGTGGTGCCGCCTCCTCACTCTCCCGCTTCTCATCAGACAAACCTGCTGCTTCCGCCCCACGCGGCGCCATTGGCAGTCAAGGTGAGAGGTGACGCCGTGATACGGGTGAGTCCTTAACCAGCATTAGATGTTTATTTAAGCAAGAGCACTTTGCATGCTGGATTTTTAAACTCATGTTTGCAATGAAAACCAAAACAGAACTGCGAGTCCCAGAATGCAAAGCGCTGTTGGCTCAAAAATGTCATGGAGGTGGAAGACGTCACCCAGGGTATTCAGCCGCTCTCCAGGGTCGTGCACGTAAGACCCTCACGCCCTGAATACCAACGGGATCCTAACTAGAATTATTGAGCATTCATTTTTAGGTCACAAAAAAAGATAAACAACTTACCGCCACCCGTAGTCAATAAACCACACACGTCTGTGGACTGCTCTCTCTTTCAAGTGAGGCTCTCACAGAGGGTTCCCTGTTTGAACCAGCATTGAAAATGCAATAGGTCTCGCCTTCTATTAAGTTAAAGCCATTCGCTTTGCTAAACAATACCATTAGCAAAGCAAATGGCTTTAACTTAATCAGAGGCGAGACCTGTTGCATTTCCAATGCTTGTTCATTTTGTACCGGGAATACAGCAATTCACTTGGTAAAATATAAATAGTGAACAATAGGTATCAAGGAAACCTATGTATTTCTGGAAAGGGGACAAGATAAGGAGTTTAGAAACAGTGGATATTTGCGCATCTCTGAACTTGTGGGTACCCATACTAGCATGTGAAATAGAGGGCATTTTTCAAAATGACTTCTTTTTTACACACTGTCTTGCATTTGGAAGGCAGAAATGCATAGAAAGAGAATTGATAATAATGACAATTATGATATTGATGATTGACAATTGATAATCTGTGTTATCCCCAAGTCGCCTGATACAGAAAACTGACCCCTTTTTTGCAATGTGCCTAGCTGAGGAATTTGGGCCGTAGCTTAGCCGGTACCTAGGAAATCCTAGTAAACCTGTACATTTTTAAAAACTAGACGTGTGGAAATCCAATATGGGGTGACTTGTGTAGCTCTCACCAGGTTCTGTTACCCTGAATCCCTTGCAAACCTCAAAATGTGTCTAAAAATGCAAATTTTCCTCACATTTCTGTGATGGAAAGCTCTGGAATCTGAGAGGAGAGGAGCCACAACCTTCCTTCCACCAGCATGCATTCTCCCAAGTTTCCTGATAACATGGTACCTTACTTGTGTGGGTAGGCCAAGTACCGACAACAGGAAAGAGCCCAAACGCAATGTGGAAACCACATTTTTCCACTGAAATCTAACCAGTTTTTTTTGCAATGAGGAAACTGTGGAGTTTGGAAACCAGCTCAGCCGGCACCTGGGCAAACCTAGCAAACTTCTACATTTTTTAAAACTAGACACCCTGGGGAATGTTCTGACTTGTGTGGATCTCACTAGGTTCTGTTAGCCAGAATCCCTTGCAAACCTCAAACTTAGTCAAAAAAATACATTTTCCTCACATTTCTGTGATGAACAGTTCTGGAATCTGAAGGGAGCCAGAAGCTTCCATCCACTCAGCATTTCCCCAAGTCTCTCAATAAAAATGGAACCTCAGTTGTGTGGGTAGGTCTTCTGCCCGCGACAGGAAATGGTCCAAAATGCAACATGGATCAAATTTGCCACTGAAAACAGGTCCTTTTTTGCAATGTGCCTAACTGTGAGTTTTGGGCCCTAGCTCAGCCGACACCTAGGGAAACCTAGCAAACATGTACATTTTTTTAAAACTAAACAACCAGGGGAATCCAGAATGTGGTGACTTGTGTGGCTCTCACCATGGTATGTTACCCAGAAAACCTCGCAAACTTCAAAGTTTGTAAAAAAAAAAAAAGACACATTTACGGCATATTTCTGTGATGGAAAGTTCTGGAATCTGCGGGGAGCCAGAAACTTCCATGAAGCCAGCATTTCCCCAAATCTCCCAATAAAATTGGTACCTCACTTGTGTGGATAGGCCTAGTGCCTGTGACAGGAAACGGCCCAAAACGCAACGTGGACATACCACATTTTTCCACTGAAAACTGACCCTTCTTTTCAATGTGTATTTTGGGCCCTAGCTCAGCCGACACTTAAGGAAACCTAGTAAACTTGTAAATTTTTGAAAACTAGACACAATGGGAACTCCAGGATTGGGTGACTTGTGTGACTCTCACCAGGTTCTGTTACCCAAAATCCCTTGCAAACTAATATTTTGTCCCAAAAAAAACACATTTTCCCCACATTTCTGTGATGGAAAGTTCTAGAATCTGTGGGGAGCCACAAACTTCCACCTACCCAGCATTTCCCCAAGTAACCTGATAAAAATATTACCTCACTTGGGTGGGTAGGTCAGGTGCTTACAACAGGAAACGTTCCAAAATGCAACGTGGACATATTACATTTTTCCACACAAAACTGACCCTTTTGGTGCAATGTGCCTAGCTTGGATTTTGGGTCCTGGCTCAGTCAGCATCTAGGTAGACATACCAAACCTGTACATATTTGGAAACTAGACACCCAGAGGATTTCTGGATGGGGTAGCTTGTGTGGCTCTCACCAGGGTCTGCTACCCAGAATCCCTTGCAAACCTCAAAATGTGTCTAAAAATACATATTTTCCTCACATTTCTGTGATGGAAAGTTATGATATCTGAGGGTAGCCACAAACTTCCTTCCACCCAGCATTCCTCCATGTCTCCCGATAAAAATTATATCTTACTTGTGCTGGTAGGCCTAGTGCCTGTGACAGGAAACAGCACAAAAAGTATTCTGGAGGCATCGCAGTTATTGATCACAAAACTACATGGTTTTGCAAGGGAGTCACTTGGGTTTTTGGTCCTGGGCGCGGTGACCATCAAGGAAAATCTACCAAACCCAGACATTTCTGTAAACTAGACACTCAGGGGAGTCCAGGGAGGAGTGGCTTGCCTGGATTCCCCAGTGTTTTCCAAACCCACATTCCTCTGCAAACTTCAAATTTAGCTAAAAGAGATCAGGTTTTCCTCACATTTTTATGTGGAAAAGTTGTGGGATCACCAGACCGGCACAAATTTCCTACCACCCAGCATTCCTCCAGGTCTCTCAATAAAAATGCTACCTCACTTGTGTGGGTGGGCCAAGTGCCAGCGACAGGGAAGGGCCCAAAACATATTGTGGAGGCATCAAAATTATCGATCACAAAACAACATGGTTTTTCAGGGGGGTCACCTGGATTTTTGGTCCCAGGCTCGGGGGCCATCAAGGGAAACCTACCAAACCCAGATATTTCTAAAACCTAGACACCAAGGGAAGTCTAGGGAGGTGTGACTTGCGTGGCTCCCCCAATATTTCCCTACCCAGATTCCCCTGCAAACCTCATATTTAGATAAAAAATAACCATTTTCCTCACATTTCTGTGTGGGAAAGTTGGGGGATCACCATGCCGGCACAAATTTCCTACAATCCAGAGTTCTCCCAGGTCCCCTGATAAAAATGCTACCATACTTGAATGGGTGGTACAAGTGACCGCGACAGTGAAGGGCCGAAAACATATTGTGGAGGCATCAAAATTATTGATCACAAAACGACCTGGTTTTAAAAGGGGGTCACCTGCATTTTTGGTCCCAGGTTTGTACGCCGTCTAGGGAAACCTACCAAACCCAGACATTTCTGAAAACTAGACATCGAGGGGAGACCAGGGAGGGGTGGCTTGCATGGATCCCCCAATGTTTCTTTACTAGAATCCCTTGCAAACCTCACATTTAGCTAAAGAAAATCAAGTTTTCCTCATATTTCAGTGTGGGAAAGTTGTTAGATCACGTGGCCGGCACACATTTCCTACCACCCAGCATTTCCCCAGGTCTCGCATTAAAAATGCTAACTCACTTGTGTAGGTGGGCCAAGAGCCAAAAGGCTGTGGTTTCCAAGCGGATAACCTAAGTTTTTGGGCCATCTAGGGAAACCTACCAAACCCAGACATTTCCGAACACTAGACACAGAGGAGTCCAGGGAGGTGTGGCTTGCATGGATCCCCCAAAGAATTCTTACCCAGAACCCCCTGCAAAGCTCACATTTAACAAAACAATCTAATTTTTCTGTGTGGGATCACCACGCTGGCACAAATATTCTACCACCCAGCATTGCCCTTGATCTCCCTAGTAAAATGATACCTCACTTGTGTTGTGAAGGAGCCTCCCGACCACCGGCCTCAGAGTGCAATGCCACTCTTGTCATCATTGGACTGCCGTGAGACTGGGTCTGGGGTCTGGTCATCAAGGGCCATCTGGTCGCTGGGTTCTATTGGGTCATTTAGTCGCCTTGCATGCCAAACCAGATGGCCCGGCTGGCTGGGTGACTAGATGGCTGGCCAGCTAGCAGACCGGGCAAACTCCAACTTTTGCCGCCCCGGCTCTGGAAGCACTAGTTGAAGAAAATGGGCTTCCTAGGCTGGCCTGTGGGTAGAGGATGTGGCCTGGGCTTAACCCTCCTTGGGTCAATGGGCTCCAGAAAGGTTGACGGCACTCAACCAAGGCAGCACCCTGAGTCCACGGTATGGTGGTGACAGTCAGTACCCAGGGCCCTGGGAGTACGCTCTTGCTCCCGTACTGGGTTTGGGGTATAGAGCGGAAACCAGCCTTGCAGGAAGGCCCAGCCCCCCGGGGTACCAAGCTGGAACACGAGCCCAGGAGAGCGCCGAGAAGCCCTCAGCAGTTGACTGGGCCCCGTCTCAATTGGCAGCGACTGTCGATGTCCCGCGCTAACCAGGAGGTATTCTCAGCAGGCCAGGCGCAACGCTTAGCATTCCTCTAAGAACGAGCATGACCTGGCAAAGGGGAAGCTACAGGCCCGGTAAGCCCTCCCCCCTCTTTTCTAGCAGGGAGGGAGACTGTTGTTGCACCCTTGATCAGTACTCTGGCAAGGTCCGGGTTCCATGCACCAGCCCTCCGTGCCGCCATGCTGCTGAGCTGCCGGAGAAATGGGCTCTCCGGTCACAGACAGAGGGCCTGCCTGGGGAAGGTCCAGACCGGCCTCTGGTCGATCAGTCATAGTTGGGCCCCTTTGGTAACTGTGAGCTGCTTGGTTTGAAACACCTAACCGTGGCCCTGGTCAGGGCTTCTGAGCCAGAGAGCGGAAATAACAGGGCTCCGCAGGGTCAGGGAGCCAGCAGACTTGAGTCTGCGAGCCTAGCAGGTCCCTGGGTTCTCTTCACGTGGCAAGGTTCAGATGATCTGAATTGGGCCTGGGCCCCCCACTGGGCCATGGAATGGGCTCCCTGGTTCGGGGCTCTGTCCTCTAGCCTGCCGCATTGTAAAAGCCATGGGACTGGGGTCCAGCGGGCCCGGGGAGGCTCCTCCTGCTCGGCTGGGTTCAGAAGCACAGAATGGGGCCAGTGTTATGGCGGGTCCTGGGGCTGGAGCCCCTATCCTGAGGCCCATCGCATGTACAAAAACAAAACCACACAACTCCATTGAGTCCTTTCAACAACTTAACCATAAAAATCCTTAAAGTAATAGTGCTGTGGGGAAGGATATAGGTGAGGGTACGGGGAGGCCCTAGAGACTCGCATAACGTACCGATTGAGGGATGCGTGTGCGTAATTGGTTATCATACTTCCCTTACACAGTGACAAGACCAGTATGAGGGGTCGCTTTTTCCACAACATGGCTCCCGATATAAGCTACGTGACATACCACTAAATATGACTACATGGTCCCTACACACCGACGGTTATAGAGCCCTAGCAGAATCACTCGTACAGTGTCTTATGACACTCCGACCAGGTTGTAGATGGTAAACACGTCCTGGTGAACCAGCATATTAGTCACCTGCACTTGTTTACACACCTGGGTGTAGCTGGTGATATATGGCTCAATAGGTTTTTACACTTTATTAACCAGTCATCCCATTTAGTAGAACAAAAAGCAATGTAACTCATCACAAATGATGACACCCGCAATGGAATTTTGAGTTAATGTTTAGAAATGAGGACCACGGTTGCCTCTTCCTTTTATGTCTTATGAAGGTGTCCCTCACTGTGATCAGGACCCTCCATTACGCCAAAGGAGCACTACCAAGCCTCATTTGAGGTAAGTCACTATCATACCAAAAACGCTGCACCCTCTACGTCAAGTGAATAAAGCCAGCGTACTCAATGCTACATTTTGATGTACTCTCCTACTTCTTGCGCATAAACATTTTAAACTAATGTATGTTGATCTCTGCATTATGAGGATTATTAACCTCACTGGAAAACAACCCAGATACATGTTACTACTTTCGATAGGACTTGTATATACACAATTGCACCCTTTTTACTGATAATTGAATTAACTTGGTACACCTCATCAAAAAATGTGTGTCACTGGTTCCTTCCACCTTATGTCTCATTTTCCCAGGTGGAATCACTGACTGGCACCCACATCGGGCATACTGGCAAAACACTAAGAGGTCTCTCTCTACTCTAGAGGAGACCGTCAGCCCCAGATAGGGGATTAACTGACTTTTGGTCCTGACAAAGTGCCACCCGAAGACTGGGCACCAATGACACGAAACATGTTGACCACACCATACTAGTGACCATTTTTTGTCTAGCAGCTATCCTGGTACCTGAAGACCATAAGCTAGCACCACTGATTTTACTTAGTCATGCTACCTTGTTTTCATAAAACCTTTTTTAAGGTTACCAGAGCCTATTTTAGGCACTCACAACTCACATAACTCACTTAAGTCTCTCACCTGCATTCATCTTTACGGCATCTCCAGATCAAAAGATCTCCGATAAATAAGCCCTCAGGCCCGTCAGGCATTGCAGCGCTGGCTATACGAGGAGCACCCAATGATGAAGCATGACACCCTAACAGGTGTGTGAGGGCACCAAGCTCTGATTTTCAGTTCTTCCAGCGACACATAACTTTGTGCTTTCCGGGTGGAACTTGGGTGTAGGGCCTCAATAAATATCTTGCTCTTCCTTCCCCCATTGATTTAGAGATATGATTTTTTTCAGTAATTAGTTTATGTGTGCATAATGTGGTTGTGTTTGACTAAGTTGTAAGGGTTTCTCTGCATAGTTCTTCCTGTTTATGTAGAAGGTTCCATTGCTTTCCACTACAAAAACCCTAATTTCATTGGTGTTCTCTATTGAAGATTAGTTTCTTGGCAGTTGGTCTGAAGAGAAGAGTTTGCAAAATGTGTTATGCTTAACTCTTCGTTAAAGTTACTTCTCCTTATTGCAGGTTTTGACACAGTGATTCCAGAAAGTGCTACATTCAACTTTCAAAGTAATAACTGGGCTCAATTCTAAAATCGTATGTCAAGTTGAAGGAAAACCTTTGTGAAACACAGCCTTGTCACATATAGTATTAAAGTTGTTCTGATGTATCAGGAGTGGCTGCTTCACAGAGTCTGAAGAGCACCTTTACCTTTAGTTCATGCAAAGCAATCCAACAAGGCAATTTGCTGCTCAGTGTTGTGTTGTGTGAAAGATAGGGAAGAGAAATGCTTCATATTTAAAAAAAATATGGAGCATTTCAGCTCTTTCCTTGCACTTGCAGAGTGGGCTTCCTAGTGCCAATGCAGTCACCCTTGTACCATAGTGGAAAGGTGTCTGTGCTGTGGCAGGATTGTTTTTGTGCAGGAAGGGGCACTATCCTGCACAAAAACAATCCTTAGAGGCATATTTCTTTTTACATCTGTGCTGTGGAATTCAGCCGACATGTAAGGCGGAATTAATGGGAAGAAATAAATATATTTCTCCTCATGACGCCTCTGTACGGTAAGGGTACCATTTTGGTGCAAACACAGTTTGACAAGTCTTTATAAATCTGGATTTGCATCAAAATACATGGATGGATGCATGGGAACTCTCATGCTCTAACCATGTAACACGTAGCAGCGATGGCCCTGTGTTGTGTTACTTTATATTCACTGTACCACGCAAAGCCACACTTGTCGTAGTTTAGTAAATCCCAGCTATGGACTTGCGTTACCCTACAACGACCTTCTTCATGCAAAGACAAGTCCTTAGTAAATCTGCCCCTCTGTGTTTTACTACAGATACTGCACTCATATTTCAGTCCTTATTTACTCACAATTTGTGTTGTGGTTGCACCACTTTCTTGGCACAGTCATTATGCAAAATGGTAGTTGAGTTTTACAGAGCCATGCAATGGCCGATTTGCATTGCCTTGCATGGCTTTATAACAAAAAGCAATGCAGAGCAGCACCTCGTGTGTTGCGTTTCAATGCATCAGGGAGGTTTGCAATGGGTGAGCATGGGTTTTCCAAAGCATCCACTGATGTATTTTAATGCAAACCTGGATTTACTATAGACAGGAAACCTGGTTTTGCGCCAAAATGGTGCGCCAACCCGAGACAGGTGTATCAATTACACAAATTAATTTATCCTTGTTACTTTCTCTTTGCATGTGTGCTGCATTATGCAGCCCACATTCAAAGAGCAATAAGCCTCTATGGATTCTTTTAGTGTCGGAAGGTATTCCTTCATTCACAATAATATTCCTGCCTGTAGCACTGGCACCTTTGTACCATCGCGAAAGGGTGCCTGAGTTGGCGCTAGGATACTGGAAGTGTGCCAGAGCAAAGAGAGAGCGGAAGTGTGTCATATCTTAGTAGATATAACTCGTTTTACTCTCTCCCTTTCTCGCTAAGCGGTGCAACAAGTTTGCTTGCTGCGTTGGATTGCGTGAAAGATTAGTAAATCCGGGCCTTAGCTACCAAGGGAGTGATCCTTGTTGAACTGGTGAGTCATACAAGTGATAATTACGTTGTGGTGTTTTATCTATAATTTTATCTGAAAAGCACAATCCCACTTCATTCATGCAGCATAACATGGATCTGCCAAAGGGTGAATAGTTCTGCAAAGTGTTTGTTATGAGTTTCCCCCTCTTATCATGTGATATTTCTTATGGTTCTCCTTTCATGAACTGGTGAAACGGCTTGACTATGTGTCTGCAAGCCTCTCTGCCTTTCTGTTTCCTGCCCATGTATGTGCCTGCTTGTCTCTCATTTAACAACAGATGAGGAGCAAGAAATCTTTAGGTGGATTTGTTATTACCTGCAAATAGAAAGGTCATGACAACATTTTGCACGGATCAGCGAGGACCCAATATCTCAGGTGGACTGGCTCAAAATACATGCGGGTGTGAAAAGAGTGACGATGTGTGCCCGTCTGGACGCCGCGCTTCGCGCACTTACTGCTGACTTCCTTGACCCAGCCTCTCTGAAGCCTCCACGCCTCGCCGGACCCGCTCCGCGGGTCCCGCTTCGTGGCCTGAGGCTTGTGCACATCTTGGGGTAATTCTACATCTACACCGACACCGGCAGGGCTGCGAGGGCAGAGCGGAGGACTCCATTGTCCAGGAGTCTCCGCGCGCCCGTCACCAGCTGGGCTCCTCTCCCTGCCGGCCGCGCCCCCAACGCAGAAGGATTTAACAAGCTCTGAAAGGCTTGCTTAGTGGATTCCTCGTCTGGACGCCGCGCTTCGCGCACTTACTGCTGACTTCCTTGACCCAGCCTCTCTGAAGCCTCCACGCCTCGCCGGACCCGCTCCGCGGGTCCCGCTTCGTGGCCTGAGGCTTGTGCACATCTTGGGGTAATTCTACATCTACACCGACACCGGCAGGGCTGCGAGGGCAGAGCGGAGGACTCCATTGTCCAGGAGTCTCCGCGCGCCCGTCACCAGCTGGGCTCCTCTCCCTGCCGGCCGCGCCCCCAACGCAGAAGGATTTAACAAGCTCTGAAAGGCTTGCTTAGTGGATTCCTCGTCTGGACGCCGCGCTTCGCGCACTTACTGCTGACTTCCTTGACCCAGCCTCTCTGAAGCCTCCACGCCTCGCCGGACCCGCTCCGCGGGTCCCGCTTCGTGGCCTGAGGCTTGTGCACATCTTGGGGTAATTCTACATCTACACCGACACCGGCAGGGCTGCGAGGGCAGAGCGGAGGACTCCATTGTCCAGGAGTCTCCGCGCGCCCGTCACCAGCTGGGCTCCTCTCCCTGCCGGCCGCGCCCCCAACGCAGAAGGATTTAACAAGCTCTGAAAGGCTTGCTTAGTGGATTCCTCGTCTGGACGCCGCGCTTCGCGCACTTACTGCTGACTTCCTTGACCCAGCCTCTCTGAAGCCTCCACGCCTCGCCGGACCCGCTCCGCGGGTCCCGCTTCGTGGCCTGAGGCTTGTGCACATCTTGGGGTAATTCTACATCTACACCGACACCGGCAGGGCTGCGAGGGCAGAGCGGAGGACTCCATTGTCCAGGAGTCTCCGCGCGCCCGTCACCAGCTGGGCTCCTCTCCCTGCCGGCCGCGCCCCCAACGCAGAAGGATTTAACAAGCTCTGAAAGGCTTGCTTAGTGGATTCCTCGTCTGGACGCCGCGCTTCGCGCACTTACTGCTGACTTCCTTGACCCAGCCTTTCTGAAGCCTCCACGCCTCGCCGGACCCGCTCCGCGGGTCCCGCTTCGTGGCCTGAGGCTTGTGCACATCTTGGGGTAATTCTACATCTACACCGACACCGGCAGGGCTGCGAGGGCAGAGCGGAGGACTCCATTGTCCAGGAGTCTCCGCGCGCCCGTCACCAGCTGGGCTCCTCTCCCTGCCGGCCACGCCCCCTCGGTGCAACCCTTAAAAAGGAACTACTACTCCCGCGGCGCGGGAGCGCGCGGGAGGGCGCCGGGAGAAGCCCGGGACAAGGGCGGGACCGTCTGTGGCCGTCCGGGGCCGCAGGAGGCCGGGCTGGGCCCATCCCTTAACATTTATAGTTAATATTTGATGTCCGGGCACAGGCAAGGCCCGTGAGTAACGGATTGACATAATTTTACCTGATTGCTGAAATCTTTTAGATCTTATTAATTTTTTATCTTAACAGTGTACCTTGAGATCTCTTGTCTTGTTAATAATGTCTAAAAAAACTGTTGCCTCAGTTGCCCCTGCTGCATTGAAAACTCTTGATTCCTTTCTCGTACATGTGGTTAAAAAAATCAATAACGATAGAAGGGAATCTTTGGGCTTAAGTCAATCCCCAATTATGCCCCCACTAAGCCCTGACCGAAGTACACCCACCGTTGATACCCCATTGCCTGACCTCACTACCGCTACCTCTGTTGCTGACTTAATCAATCTGGAAGCTGATGCTGAAAATTCTGTTTTGTTAGCTGACCAGTCATTGAATAATGTGCCAGAATCAGAGCAGCAGCAAAATACTGTTGTGGAGATTCCCTCATCTTCTCCCCCTTTTATACGTCCCGTGAGAAATTGCAGGAAAGCCCAAGCTAAAAGGGGGGGAAAACAGGCAGGAAAGAAGAAGGTTAATTTACCCCCTGCCCCCAAAGGGATTGATGTGGAGTGCGATGACGAGGATGAGCATAGACATACTATTGATGATGATCTATTTAATAGACTTGCAGACATGATAGATATAAAAATTCAAACCATCATCAAACCTCTTATAGGGAAGATCGACAGATTGACAACTGAAATAAAAAAGATGGGAGGGTTGCAAAGTAAGTTGGCAGACGATCTAGAGAACTTTGTTAATGAAATCTGTAAACCCTTGGTAGCCACAGAGGAAGATCCGGGTGCCGTCTCTGGCACTATGGATTTACAACAACAGCCCATCTTGGATGGCCATCTGCCACCATCTGTGCCTACCATTGATGTACTAAATGAGGTCCCTATGTCCCAAACTATGGCTCAACCTATGGCACCCGCCTCGTTATACCCAGGGGATGACTCATCTCAATTTATCCTGGAAGCCTCCCCATTAGTCCTAGTTTTGGCGAATGTACCTGCTCTATCCCAGGATCAAAGGGAATCTGCCCAAGGCCTTAAGGATAAAGCCTTACACTGGCTTACTAACAACATGCGTATGGCAGACCAGGGGGCAGATCAGTTAGCCGGCGATATTGTCACGGCAAGGAGGGTCCCATGGATTGGGAGCAAGATTAAGAAATTTAATGGGGATTGCGTTATATTAAATTTCGCTAGCGCTGAAGTACTCCCTAATATTCTTGCACACATTCTTCCACCGCAACGCAGAACCGGCTCTATTGTCCCTCTTACCCTGAAATTCTTTTATACTGAGACTCAGTTGGCGACCTTCACTAATATTCCTAGGCCTAGAAGGAATGATAGAACTGCTTATTGGGGCGGGGAAACTAGGCCCCGATTTAATAATATTCATTCCCGTCCCCTGAGTAGTCGTGGGTTAGGGCGAACCAACCTCCTGCATGGGCCAATGGCCAGAACACCTGGGCCACTTTGGCACAACACAAATAGGTGGGGTCCACATACCCCTGGTTATGCTAATAGAGGCCAGGGCAGTGGGTTCATGCCGAGAAATGGGAATGATTATCCGCTAATGCGACCAAATACCCCCCAGTACATTCGGAACTCAGTAGTGAATGGATGGGGTCAGGCGCCCACCCCCTCTGATTGGGGCCTGGCAATGGGTAATAGATATGGGGTCCTGTCAGGATTAAACGACTGCGACTGACTTATAGAGGCTACAAGCCAGGGCAAAGAGGATATGGTTCAACAACTGGATGCTTTGCCGGCCTTAGGCCCAGTCGCTGCGACGCCTAGAGAATCGTGTAGGCTAGTAAGCTGGAATATTGCAGGGCTAAATGGTAAACGTGAGGACAAATCCTGGTCAAGCTTTGTATTGGGCCATCATATCATAGCCCTACAAGAAACGTGGGATACCTCAGATAGCTTGTGCTGGGATGGTTTCATCAGTTTTACCAAAGCCGCGGTCCACAGCCGTGTGGGAAGGGCCAAAGGTGGTCTTTTATTTTTGTTCTCACTAGACTTGAAGGGCAGATGGAGGCAAATTGATACTGATTCCCCTAATATTCTGTTGGTCGAAAGAACGATTAAAAGCACTAGCAGGACTATTTTTATCAATTTTTATAATTCAGGCAATAGTGAGCATAGAGGCCATAACATCAAGGATTTGGCTAGGATTTTAACTACGGTCAGTCAGAACAAATCGTTTGATACAGATTATATTTTATTAGGTGATTTTAACATTCATCCGTGTAACCAAAATTGTAGGAGAAGTAGCCCTGACGGGGATGATGGGCCCGAGGAAACTCATTTTGAACATTCCCCTGAGGGAGAGGAATTAGAGGATTTTTTAGCCAATTTCGACTTGTATGAACCAGATGGTGGAATTAGAGAGCCAACTTTTATTGGCACCTCACAGGGGACCATTATAGACTATATATTTGTATCCCTAAGCACTCTTACACAGGTTATGGTCTACTCCACCATACAATCACACCATAGTGATCATAATCCTGTAGCGTTAAAAGTGGCGTGGGGAGGCAATTTTGGACCATCCCCACTGGAAACCATCTCTCATCCATTAAGGACTACCAGGCAAGGAAGATGTCTGAAATGGGCTAAAGTGGTCCCAGAGAAATTTTATGCTAAAAACTTTCCAAAGATTAGGGGTAGGGTCGAGGTTTGCCTAAATCCCGGTGTACAGGGCCCAGAAATTCTAGAGGCTTTTGAGGATATCTGCATGCAGGTATCACAGGATCTTTTGGTACAGACCAAAACCGCAACTATAGGTAACAAGCGCTGGTTCGACTCAGCTTGCTCCAAAGCACACAGATTATTAATGACAGCTTTAAAAAATACCCCAAGGCATAATAATGAGATTACTAGACTCAGGAAAGCCTACAAACTAGCATTAAAAAAAAGAAAGGATATCACTAAACATGAAGCCTGGGAAGATCTCCTTTCGGCGGCAGTCCTGAAGAATAGTAAAAAATTTTGGGAGATCATTAGACAGCCTTATTTCTCGGATGACGACAACGATATTATGGATTGTGTTATCCCTGATGAAAAATGGTTATCTCATTTTAAAAATGTCTATGGGGATACTGCTGATGTAATTACTGACGTTCCGCCGACAAGATCAGCTACCTGTTCTATTATTTTTAGCCGAGATGAGGTGGAGAAAGCTATCAAGTCCACTACAAAGCATAAGGCACCTGGCCCTGACGGTGTGCCCGCTGACTTTTTTATGCACTCCCCGAGACTGTGGGCTGAAGTTCTAACGAATGTGTTTAATGCAGTGAATGGAAATCCTGTACCTGCCCCATGGAACATTTCCACAATTGTCCCAATTTTCAAAAAAGGTCAACGAGATAACCCAGGCTGTTATAGGCCCATATCCCTTTTAGCTTCGTCTGTTAAAATCTTAGGCAGAGTCCTCCTATCTAGGCTAAGGGCGAATGTTGCGGACCGTGGTGGACTGTCCGAAATCCAGTATGGATTTAGAGAAAAAAAGGGCACTATCGAACAGTGCATTAATTTACATCTGTTAATCTCTAAATACACTATAGCCAAGGAGGGGACTTTATATCTCGCATTTATGGACCTCTCCTCGGCCTTCGACTTGGTCAATAGGACTAAGTTGTGGTCAATCTTGCTGAAGATCGGCATAGACGAGGCTTTAGTCACCTTTATGTCCTCCTTGCACCAAGAACTGTTCTCGAGTGTAAGAGTGACCAACGAAGGTAGGTGTACCGCTCTCTTTAGATCCCTAAGGGGTGTGAGGCAGGGCTGTATCCTGGCCCCTTTGCTGTTCACCATTTACATTAATGGCCTGGGGGCATATCTGGAGGGGCAGGAAGCTGACGTCCCGCGTGCAGGAGTTGCCAAGATCCCGGCGCTCCTGTACGCGGATGACGCAGTGCTGATTGCACGTACGGGAGTCGGTCTCCAGCGCCTATTAAATGCTTTTGGCACGTTTATGGATCAATTAGACCTTAAAATAAACGTAGCCAAGTCACATACTATGGTGGTGGGTGTTGAGAGCCGCAGGAAGAAAACTAAAACATTTACTTGTAGGGGGGACATGGTTTCTAGGGTAACTACATTTCCCTATTTAGGTATCTTGTTTGACCAGCATGGGACTTGGGGACCACAGGTTAGAGCGAAGAAGCTGGCTGTTACTCGGTCATCTCTAGCAATCTTGAGTTTCGCTGCTAGGCTAGGAGCTAGGCCTATGGAAGCAATTATAAAAATTTACAATAGCAAATCCGTGGCAATCGCTCTCTATGGCTCGGCATTATGGGGATACGTAAATGTGGAGTCAATACAGAGAGCGGAGAACGGCTTTATTAGAGCCTTGCTATCTGTACCCCAGTCCACTCCGACGTATTCCATTCATAAAGAAGTCGGCCTTCAGTTCCTTTCGGATAAATTGCGTCTGGCCCCTCTGATTCTATGGTTAAAACTATGGATGAACGAGGAACTCCCACTAAATCAAAAGATTTTGGCTGATGTCCTGTCCCTTGACAGATCTAATAAAATCCCTTGGCTGGCGTATCTTGCAAAGGCCTTTGCCGATATAGGTCGTCCGGAGCTTTTTACTTCCCCGGAGTCCATTAGGAACCAAGATCTTGAACTGGTTAAAAAGTCTTTTTTAGAAAGGATGGAGATGTGTCGTGAAGAGTGCGAGTTAGCCAAACCGGCAGTGAGGGACCATTGTTTGCTGCTTATATCACCCTCACTTGAACCCTATCTTGGGTATGTTACACGTCCTTTTCATAGGTTTCTTTTAACAAAATTTAGATTTAATTTGTTGCATTATCATTTAGGCACTTACCAACATTGGCAGAAACCAGAATCAGCAGCGCCCTGCAGTTGTGATAATTTCTCAGTGCAGGACACAATGCACTTCGTCATGTTTTGTGGTCTATAAATAGAGCCCAGGAAGAAATTCTTGATACCAATTCTCAAGGAGGCTGGCTTCACACAGGTGAGGCCGGCTTTGCTCTATTTACAGCTATTGTCTAACCCTAACATTACTTATCGCGTTGCTAAATTTTTGGTAGCTGCCTCAGGGGCAAAAACTGCATGTCATGACTTGCCCTAAATGTTATAATTGTTAAGCATATTTTTCTTTTTAAAATGTTTTTTTTTTCTTGTAAATTTTAATATGTTATTGGATATCTGTATCATGTATTATATGATGAATTTTGTATGGAATGTATTTTAATGTTCAATTCTTTGTATGGTTTTAAAAAAACCGAATAAAGATAAATTGACTGACTGACAGATACAACATCATTTCATACACACTACCAATCTTTCCCCCAAACGCCTGCACAATATATACCCCTCTAGGGACCAAAGATTCCCGAGATGCCATGCGGAGATGGCCGACTTTATGCATATGATTTGGCACTGGGCTTTTGGTCAGAAGTCTTGGTTCAGTTGCAGGGGGGCCACGGGTTGGAGGATCCCGCAGACATAAGAACATGTCTGCTGGGTCGTCTTCCAGAGAACTCAAAATAGAAACTTAGTAGACAGTACACCATTCAAGGCCTCATTATAGCAAAAAGGCATATTGCAATTCACTGGATAAGTCCTCGGGTGCCAACAAGGGAAGCTTGGGAGGCAGGTGTAGTGGAACCGGTGGGAGCAGAAGAGGTACATATGAGAAGGACGGGAAGGGATACCAAATCACAGAATGCCCTTGTGACCTGGGCTGAAATGGCTCAGGCCCTGCTTGCACATACACGTACACAATGGGAAGGCACACAAGAGCAGCATGGGGAGAATGTATAACAGCCTTGGGATGTAGTGGGAGATTGTCCCTGCTAATCAAATGCCGAGCTATTAGGGACTCTATGATTAGAATTACTCTGTTATCACGAACAATACACAATGAAAGACAATGTACCAATCCTGGAAGCTCAGTGGTAGAAGTTGAGGGGGTGGGGGGTGGAGTTGGGGGGTTAGGGGCCAGTATTAGTTTTATTTTCTACAAGCTGATCTGAATACTTCTAGGTCTGCTTACTTTCGTTGTATATGTTGGATACATCGGACTGCACATTCCTGCATGTGTGTATCCTGCTCTATTGACTAATACAATGAAAATAAAGATGTAGAAACATTTTGCACGGATTTTATAAAAAAAAAAGATATATGGTTCATTTCATAAATTGTAGCCGCACAGTGGCTAGTAACATGCAGAGCTGGGCTTCCATTTGGATGGTGTAAACACAAATCATTTGTTTATTCACCACGAAAGTCTTAGTAACCTTCTGTCGGTCACTGGCAGTGGTGAACGAGCTTCTTCACTTCACTAAAAACAAACAGCAGTTCAGCAGAGGAGAGGGCAGCACCGCACCGCACTGGTAGGCTTCCAACCTTTCTACTAATGGCAGGCAGCCATCATTCCACCAAAAGCTAAAGCCCAGATAATTTTACCATCAATCAGTACACTCATCCAACTGTTCATCAGTTACACTCCATGGTGGCAGGAGAGCTGCAGCCTTCGTGAAACTAGAAAGATGTTTTGGCTGATTTTTGACTCATTGGCGTCACTAATGTGCAGTGAAATCTAGAGGATTTCTGGGGTCATGGCAAGACATATTTTGGGGCCCCCTGTTGAGAATAACTTTACATTTATTACTAATTTTCAGCTCAATCAAGCACTCATGCGTGATGAGTTTGAGAGAGTTAAGGTACAAGGAGGGGGTAGAGAGTAAGATGGGGTTCTACTGATTTGTGAAGTCGAGTGAGATGAGATAAAAAAACAATTTAGAAGTAGACAGAAGAGGTAGAGAAAGGTGAGGCACAAAAAGAAAAGGGGGAACCACAGAACACAGCAGGAGGTAAGAGTAATATTCAGGAAAATAGGAAGATAAAGAGAATGAAAAACATATTGAGAGAGAAATGGTGGAGCCTCAGATAAGTGAGGTACAGTGAGAGGAAGAAAGATTTTGTGTTGTGAGTTAGGGATAGGTAGAGAGGCAAGGGTAGCAGAGGGAGGTAGAGATAGAGAACTAGACAAAAGAGTGAGAGTGACAAAGAGAAGGAGAAGAAGAGAGGGTCTTGTGAACATCCCATTCATTTTACCAGAGGAACTCCGGTAAAGTGTGGGCCTTGTGCAGTTGCCCACCTTGCTCATTTAAAATGCCTCTGCTAATGTTTAAACAATTATCTTGAAGTTTCGAAAAGAAAGAGCTCTAGGCACAGAAAAGTCTCCTCCCGCCATTTCCTGTCTGCTGCTGCATTCTGCTGCATTTGTCTTGCTGTGCACGTATGTCGCAGGGCCTGATGGTGTAGGCATCAACCTGTGCGCGTTTTAGACGCACAGGCAAAGAGACCCCACAATAAAACTGCCCCGCCTCACCACAAAAAGACTCAAGCACGCCAAAATACTAGCTACACACATGGTGATCATCAGCACTTTATAAAAATCCTCAAGTAAATAAATACATAGTGCATATTGTTTTTAAAATGCTGCACATTTGGGGGCACGTTGGCGGGTCTGCTCAGGGATTTTCAATAAATAGACAAAAAGCAAACATAACTAGAACGAAGCACGAGGACGACCGGGGTGCTACGGAATACATTTCACGTTTTTTTGGGCTGCATAATTGGTTAACTATAAAATTATCAAGACTTTGCCCGCGAGCTTTAATCATAGAAAAACCTGCTTAAGGGGTAGTTTTACTCGAATTATATTCTAGAGGGAAGGCCGTATCTAAGCTCTTTCGGTTTATATTTAAAGCAATAAATGATGCACGATGGTCAACCAATATGCTTCTGAAAAAATGTTAGAAAAGAGCTGAGAAAGTGTAATGTTGAGGTACTTTCAAGAATAAACATAGAATGTTGAACTGTAATCTTTTTAGTCACTACACACACGAAGCTATTTGTTGAACCATTGCATCCTATGTCACACTGACATTTTAAAGCGGATTGAAGCTTGAACTATTAAGCTGATGAGCTGATATGCAGCCAAGTTGCCAAGACAGGACAGTTTATGCACTATCACTCTGACTGGAAAACGCTAAGGGGGAGATTTACTAAGATTTTCGCAGTGTTTAAGTCACAAAAGTGACGCAATTCGGCATAAAATCTTTTTTCTGATTAATTTTCCAGCGCTGAACTTGTTTCGAGCTGGAAATAATGTGAAAGTAACGCGAAGGAGCGATATTTGCATTACTTAGCGCCAAGGTGGTATACCCTGGGTGGTACACGGCAATTCACATGCAACCACCCGTGTATTCTGACGCTAATCCTTATTTACTAAATAAAGTAGATAGGGTTTAGCGTCAGAAAACTGCGTCCTTTTGAACAGGTGCAACAAAGAAAAAATGCTTAATTTCCCCATTCCTTTTTGTGATTTTAAGTGTGTGGGCTGGACTGTACAGCAAACATACAAGGTGGGGAAAGTTTTAACCTCATCGATGCTGGTGACGGAACCACTCTGTCACCAGCCACGGACGCGCTGTGCTGGTGACTGAGTGGGTCCGTCACGGCCCGGCCGCCGCGCCTGCGCAGCACTGATTTCGCGCCTGCGGGGCACGTTCTATTGAGCAGGCCGGGCCGTGACGGAACCACTCCGTCACAAGCACAGCGCGCCCGAGGCTCGTGATGGAGTGGTTCCGTCACGAGCATGGCGGCGCCGCGTGGCCCCCCTCCCCCCTAGCGCTGCGGCGGAATTACCGCCACAGCCCAGGGGTTAAAGTTAGTCTGAGCATAGTATTTTGTACTGGAAGGGTATCCCTCAGTACGAATCCATGCTAGACTCATGGAGACGCCCTGGCACTGTGGTGCAAAGGTGTCTCGTGGCACCCGGCAGCTGATTTCATCTCCGGCGCTAGTGATATGGGAGGAGAAAGTCATATTTCTGTAAATAAGGTGCTCACCTCCTCTCTCCTTTTCACGCAGCACAGCATTTGCGGCTACTGCACTGCAGTGTGTGAATAAGTGGTAAATCTAGCCCTACATACACCAGGGTCATAGCAAGTGCAAACAGGTGCAACAACCCATTGCGCCTCACAGGCATTTAAGTTATGCATGCCACATTCTGCATATGAGGAAACGCAACACATTTCTACCGCCCTTACTGTAAATATGCCGTTTGTTAGTGAAGATTTTTTAAACAATTCTATTATACAAAAGCCACAACTACAGTCTTTATCAAACCATGTCCCTTTCCATAAGTTAAATGATTACACGACTGGAAAACGTGAGGCAAAGAAACCTGGAGTCATTGGCAGGGCATATTAACAAAATATCACGAAAGACCTAGAAGGCCATCCTCAAAAGACCCACATAGTGCTGATATTGACAGAAATGTGCCTTACCTGTGGTGACAGTTTCCCGACTCTCTGCGTTATCGGTTCATTCATCACAACCTCCACTTTGCATGCATCCTTCTCGCGTGGAATAGAAAACTCCAGATCTTCACGGGACAGGAACGCCGACTGTCCCTTCGCCACCCTGATCCCGCGGTTAACTTTAACAAACGATTGGTTAGAGTGCGGCAGCACAAGAAAACAACACAACAAAAGCAGCAGCAGCTGCACGTTCCCAAAGGGCTTCATATTTTTCAGGCAATCCAGTGGTTTCTCCCAAGTGGGACACATCATTTCAGAAGAGCGCGTCTTTCTTTCCTTCTCTCCCTTGAACTGCGTCAACACATCATCCAATGGCGGCCACTGGTCCGTCACAGGCTGCGTGGGTTCAGGTAGAGGCACGCGCCCCTTTCCTTGGAACTTGAATAAGGGGCCCTTTCAGAGAGACGTGCTGCGTTAATAAAACTCGTTGATCAGTCCTGACAACGCCATATGTAATAACGTGCTTCAGAGTCCTTCACAAAATTTCTTGGAATGCTGAAAAAACAGAAGCACACAGAACCAGCCATCATTAGAGAAATTAGAGTGGAGAGAGCAATCTTTCAACCATCGCACAATGTCAACGAACTGAACTCAAAGTCATATGACCGATCATATAAATGCAACATGTACATAATTTATTTCTGTTTTGTACAAAAACATTAAACGATTTAACTCATACACCCGTCATCAAAAGTAACTAACAATGTATTTCCATGCAAAGGGATATATTTTCCTCTGTGACTATCAAAGTGTTGCATACAGGTCTAGGTGAAGGAAGAGAGAGCCTGGTGCACACATGTCAAATCTGCAAAAATAATTTAATGCAAAACGTACTAGTAGGTTAAGCAACCCCTTTCGTAAATCCTTTGTACTGTTATAGGTATTGTATCTTCTTTAAATCAGTTAAGGCTGTCGACATTTTGTGGACACTTGAAGAAGTTCAGCTTTGTCACAAAGTCAGAAGACAGACAGCACAGCCATATTTCCTGTGCATATGTCTACACATAATGGCCTACATGAATAGTAATGTTATGATATTTTATTACAGGGGGTCCTGTTATTAATGTATGCCCCAGCAGCACCCCCCACTATAAGTATGCTCTTGTTAAAGTGACATTAGCACCCTTTAATTCAATCACTGGAAGAAGGAAATTGTTCACAGCTGGTTCCAGTTTCCTTGTTCAATAGGCCACAAGTAATGGAGACTTTGTCGTCTGTAGAATGGCCGTAAACACTTGATGTTTCAAGTCAACTCACCCAGGTGATTCGATTTCACCTTGCCATCACTTTCTTTATATCCTGTGAGTATCCTTCCGGAGACTCACATTCCAAATGTACATATTAGTCTCAAAGTACTATCACTTTGTTTCTTTACAAAAAGCCAGTTTTCACTTAGGTTTTCGGTGTGCCTTCAACTAGTTTAATTTCTTTTGGTATCCAATAGTTATTTGCATTTTTCTAGTTTTTGCATCCTATACGTATACAACTGTACATCTCTCCACATTTTGAGTTCTTTCCTTATTTCCTCAACAGCATTAAATAGACAGTGAAGACTTTGACAGTAAGCGTAGAGGAAGAAATGATCTGTGGGACATTATTAGAAAACAGATGGGGCAAGATCCGAAATCATTGTTCAGACAACAAAACATTTTTGACTGCCACTATTTTTTGTTCTCAGTAGTAAATTATAGCTTTAAGCACCATATTACGAAAACAGGATCCTGAACTGAGTTACAATATCGGCTGCTGTCAACGGTAGTTTTTGTGCCCAATTGGATTTTCTGCTGCCTGCTTGCCCACTCCTCGCGGCCCCCGCTTCGCGGGAGCCGCTCGAGGTAATTACCTAGCCGGACTCCCTGATCTTGGAGAGGAGCCGTCGAGGGACGCCAACACCTTCTCGGGACTGCGAGGACCAGCGGGCGCTGCGTTCTGAGACTCGCCGCAGCTGGTCCTCTTCCCGCCCCCTCACGCCTGGACTATAAGAACAGAGGGCTGGCTCTGCCCTGTGCTGCTGTCAGCGGTAGTTTTTGTGCCCAAAGGGATTTTCTGCTGCCTGCTTGCCCACTCCTCGCGGCCCCCGCTTCGCGGGAGCCGCTCGAGGTAATTACCTAGCCGGACTCCCTGATCTTGGAGAGGAGCCGTCGAGGGACGCCAACACCTTCTCGGGACTGCGAGGACCAGCGGGCGCTGCGTTCTGAGACTCGCCGCAGCTGGTCCTCTTCCCGCTCCCTCACGCCTGGACTATAAGAACAGAGGGCTGGCTCTGCCCTGTGCTGCTGTCAACGGTAGTTTTTGTGCCCAATTGGATTTTCTGCTGCCTGCTTGCCCACTCCTCGCGGCCCCCGCTTCGCGGGAGCCGCTCGAGGTAATTACCTGGCCGGACTCCCTGATCTTGGAGAGGAGCCGTCGAGGGACGCCAACACCTTCTCGGGACTGCGAGGATCAGCGGGCGCTGCGTTCTGAGACTCGCCGCAGCTGGTCCTCTTCCCGCCCTCTCACGCTATTTAGAGACAGCCCTAGACGCGCTAGCGGGACGCGCGCGGAGCGAAGCCCGGGCAAAGGGCGGGCCCTCTTAGGCCCTCAGAGGCCTGAGGAGACTGGACTGGGCACTAGACGCTGGTACTTTTTGGACATTTTATAGACAGGTACTGCATGTGAACTCCTGTTATACACATTTGGGTGTAGGTTTTGAGCGTTGAAGCTCTATTGTCTTGTTATTATTATCTATTTTAACTATTTTACTTATTCTTTCAGAATCTGTATGAATTTAAGCTAGTATGATGTCT
The DNA here is from genome assembly GCF_964261635.1 of Lissotriton helveticus. Classification (NCBI taxonomy): domain Eukaryota; kingdom Metazoa; phylum Chordata; class Amphibia; order Caudata; family Salamandridae; genus Lissotriton; species Lissotriton helveticus. The sequence goes on from NC_136059.1 coordinate 1,098,404,678, forward strand.
AAGGAGAAATTAGACAAAGGGCCTATGGATAATTACTTAATTCAGGAAATTACTCAGATTAATTCTAATAGACGGGCCTCTCTAGGTCAGGTGAATCTATCCGCGACTCAGGATGAGGCACAGTTAATTGATATATCTACGCCTAAAAATCCCCCTATTGCCTGTGGAAAAGTGGTCACTGCGATAGCACAGGTGCATGCTATAAAACTTGCCGATCACTTAGATATCGTGGAAAAACAACATCTCACACCTCCAGTAAGAATATTTCAAAAGGCAAAATCAAGAAAAAGAAGGGGGAAGCAAAATTACAAAGTACAAATAGCTAAAAAGAGCACACAAGTGGTTAATATAATACATAAAAGTACTTTTGCGGATCATATAGGGACGGCCCCATCAATAACCCATATACATAGCAGTATGGAAGAAAATAGGTCACTTAATTTAGGAGACAGGGGGGATAAATATGAAGTATCAGATTATTCTACCACTGAGATCTCCATTTTAAGTACTCCTGTTAGTTTGCAACCTCCACACACGAGTTTGTGTAGTACTTATGTGGATGAAGGGTTATCAAACTCCCCTAGATTTTCTCCAGCATCATCGCCAAATACAACCCAGGTGTCACCGCCTAAAACAAATACTAACATCACTAAAAAAAGAGGGGGTTGTCCAATGAAGACTAGGGAAGCTAAACTACAAAAGAGGAGTCCAATTCCAGTAGTGACTGATGTGGCTACTTTACCATCCCTTCCGACCTTACCTCAAATGATAACCCACCCTTGTTCTCTTAGTGAGACCGGTATATTAGTAAAACTAGAAAGCCTGTTCAAAGTATTAATTCAGCCCCTGCTAGAAAAAATAAATTTGTGTAATACTAGACTTGACCAGCTAGATGGTAAAGTAGGGAAAAATACCTTATTACTAGCTGATCTGGTACAGGGGATGAACCTTATAAAATCCAGTGGTCCATCCGTCTCAATGACGATTGCTCCTAAACAACCCCCACCTTGTCTGCCCCCCCTACAAAAACTGCTCAAATTGGGGTTAAATCAACTGGGCCGACACTAGAAAATGCTCCAATTACATCTTTGTCAAAAAAGAAGCCCGACCCTGAAATTAAAACTGTAAGTATAGTAGGTGGCCAAGGCGGGGAAAACATGACTGTGGAAGAAAGGCCACAGATATTGCAAACTAAGGCCACAAAGGAGAATGGTACAGCTAACTCTAATAATAGAAAATGGCACCCACAGAGAATTGTTGACCTACCACCTGAAGCTGCTCCTTACACAATAGTCATGGCGGGTGTCCCCGAGTTACTTATGGATATTAGGGAAGATCATAGAGCCCTAAGAAACAAAGTGGCACATTGGCTACATAATAATAGACCCCTGCCTGCGCATATTAATGGAGAAATTCTCAATGTGAGGTGATCAGTCTGGGTGGGCTCTAGACCCAAAGACAAGAAAGGGGATGTTATTATTGTAAATTTCAAAGATCATAGAGCGGTCCGCCATATAGGAGATTGGTATGAGTCAAGAAGTAGTGACTCTATTACCACCCACTATCTCAGCTACTTTTATCCTTATTGTCCAGGGCAAAACCCTGGAGATAGGGATAAAGTAAGGTATCCTGCAGATTGGATTAGTTCAAATCAACGTGGATACGGCCCGATTCCTCTATTCCAAACCCGGAGACAGCCTAATTTTAATCAAAGGCAATTTCCTTCAACAATGTCTGGCTTAGATTATGGAAATAATAATTGTTTTTGGGAGAATAGAGATTTCCCTCTTTCAGCTTATAATCTACCAATTTATAACAGATTTGATGTTTTATCGGGCCTTGATTATGTCGATTGACAAAAAAAGGATGCCGACCAGAAAATTACTCTGGGTACAGGAAATCTGACCGACTCCAAAAAGAACCATAAAATGTCGGCCATGGGGGAGGGTTGTAAATCTACCTTATCTTCAGAATTATCCCTAAATATAAATTATGGTGGTAGTGAAGAGCCTCCCCGAAACATTCTGAATACCCAGGAAGTAGAGGTGAGGGATAATAGTGGGGGAGTAAGCCCTCCATGTAAGGAGACATCCTGTGATACCCCCACGGTAGAAGTTGAAGAGCCTCCCTGTAACATCTTGAACACCCAGGAGGCAGAGGTGGGGGATACTAGTGGAGGAGTAAGCCCTCCATGTAAGGAGACATTCTGTGATACCCCCTCGGTAGATTTGGAATTAAATAATAAAAAAGGGAACTCCTGCACATTTCTATCCTGGAATGTAGCAGGACTAAAGAACAAGATAAACAATCCATCCTGGGAGAAAATCCTAAATGGGCGGGATGTCGTGGCTCTTCAAGAAACTTGGACCACGGACCCGGTGTTTATAAGTGGGTATAGAACCTTCTTTACCTCGGCCGAGGGGGGCCAATACGGACGTGCGAAGGGAGGTCTAATAACACTTCTTTCTAACAAGCTTAAATATGAGAAAGTACGTTTTAAGTCTAATTCTAGTTACTACCAAGTAATAACCCTAAATTTAAAAAAGGGAGTTAATGTAGTCTTGATAAATTTCTACAATAACATTTTGAAAGATGAAATCCCGAAAACCTTAAAAACACTGAGGGAAGATATACAACATGAAATAGACAAATCAAATAAGGAAATGGTAATTTTATTGGGGGGGGGGGTAACTGTCCACTCTGTACAAAGGGATGAAAGGGGATCTGTGGCTTAATGTTAGAACAAGATATAAATCTAACACACTTTGATCATTCCCTGATTGGGGATCTACTCAATGAATTAGTATTTATGTATGATCTGGGCTTTGCAAACGAAATAGCTCAGAACCCTACTTCTTTTGGACCTACATTCATTGGCAGAGGAGCTATGTCCACTATTGATTTTATTCTTGTATCAAATAGCTATAGCCATAGGATCAATAGCTTAGAGATTTTAGATCGACCCCTAAGTGATCATTTGCCCCTATCATTAGAGGTTGAGAACCCTTTCTATGATCATTCTGAACATATTCTTACCTCATATATCGCCTCTGATGTGAGTTTGGAAAGGCAAAATGGGTACACACTAAAATGGGGCAAAGTGATGCCAGAAATGTTTCTTGCAATGCTGTTAAATGCCTGTTCAGATAGTTTTTCTATTTGTCTTGGGGAGACGTCTCAGCCCAACCAGATTTTAGAGCATTTTGATAGAATAGCTCTCGAAATTAAGAAAAGTCTGTGGGTGGAGGTAAAAAATAGGACTAGGCGTACTAAAAGCTGGTTTGATACCGCTTGTACCAGGGCACTAAGTGATTTTAAACATGCTATCCACAGGTCTCCCGGGATCTTTTAGGAATAAGAGGGTTGAGGAAAACCTATAATAAGGCCCTGAAAAATAGAAAAAACGCTATAAAAAAGGAGGCCCTAGAAGCCCTCTGCGAGGCTGCACAGTCAAAGGATGCATCTGCTTTTTGGAGGGCTGTTAACACTCCCTTCCTCTTCGATAGTCATAAGGCCCGCATAGAGACGGCGATTACCGAAGACGAATGGGTGGAACATTTCTCAACTTTATATAGCTCGCAGGATGCTCCCTACACTACAAATGTTCTTAAACTGGTGAATGGTGGAATGGGTGATGAGAATCTGGTGATATCCCTGGAGGAAGTTTTAACAGGGTTGAAGGCAACGAAGGGTGGAAAGGCTGCTGGACCTGACGGGATCCCCGCAGACTTATATAAAGCAAACAAAGAGATCTGGGGTCCCGTGTTGGTACAGCTTTTTAATGCCGCACTTGCCAATGGTTTAAATTTCATCCTGGTTTACTTCGATAATTGTGCCGATTTACAAGAAGGGGGATAGACAAAATTGTGCCTGTTATAGGCCAATCTCCCTTCTTGATTCATCAGTAAAAATTCTTGGTAGAATTATCTTGGGAAGACTCCAGAACTGGGCGGAGGAAAATTAAATAATGAGCGATCTGCAGTATGGTTTCCAGAAAGGTATGGGAACTGTCGAACAATGTTTAAATATAATGATTATCCAACAAAAATATACAAGGGTTAAAGGTGAACGGTTATATCTTATGTTCGTTGACTTGTCCTCGGCATTTGATTGCGTATCACACACTAAATTGTGGGATATTCTGAAAGGGCTAGGCGTAGAAGCTTCCATAATCTGTTTCCTGAGAGATTTATACTCAGGAGCCACAGCCTCAGTCCGATTCGGCCGTGGGGGAGAATGTACTAGAAGATTTGGAGTGGGACGCGGAGTACGCCAGGGGTGTGTTCTGGCCCCCGCCCCCTTTTCTTCTTTACATTAATGGACTTGAACATCGTCACCTCCAGGAGTGCAGGGATGTGCCCAGGGTGGGGAAGAGGTTGATCCCTGCGCTCATGTACGCGGACGATGCCGTCCTAATGGCTCGTACCCCCTTGGCCTTACAAAAATTGTTATTATCATTTGAAAAGTTCATGTTGAGCTTAGACTTGAAAATTAATTGTGGTAAAACATACTCCATGAACTGTGGTACAAAATCTGGGAAAAAACTGAAAAGTATGTTTATAAAAAATGTTCCCTTGGAAAATATTCCTTCTTTCCCCTATTTGGGTATTTTGTTCCATGAACTGGGGGGATGGATAAGTGCTATAAAGGCCAGAACTCTTTTGTTCCAAAAAACTATAATGGCCATCAAGTCTTTTTTTTAAAAAGCTGGGTAATAAACCTATAAAAGAAATCCTGACTATATACAATGCTACATGTACATCCGTAGCCCTTTATGGTGCGGGACTTTGGGTTTTTTCTAACATTGAACCATTACAAATTGTTGAAAACAAATTCCTGCGGGATGTTTTAGCTGTACCGCAGAGTGTTTCAACTTATATTTGTCATATGGAACTGGGTCAACCCCACATATCAGACTTAATTAGAATACAGCCCATTCTTTTGTGGCACAGGGTATGGACCACTAACAAATGTGTAGTTAATCGGGCTGTGATTCAGGATATATTGAACTTGGAAAATATGGGTTCCGTTGACTGGCTAGCATATATTAAACATTTTATGATTAATATTGGACACCGCGAATACTATGAGGACCCACCCTCGATGGGAAACATATCCAGAAAATTTCTGAAAAAACGGAGTCTGGAATACCTTGAGGACAAAAGAAGGCGAGCGGAAGCCAGTAAAAAGACAGTCGCCTCGCACAACTTAATATTGACTGGTGTAAAAGTACAGCCCTATTTGACCCTGTCGATGTCAAATTATGATCGATTTCTTTTAACCCGCTTTAGACTAAATCTTGTTTTTAGACTCCTGTCCTTCCCAGAAATGAATTTATGGTCGCGACATTTACCCACCTGCCCTTGTGATGATTCCTCAACCCAATCCGATATTCACATTTTATTTTTCTGTAAATTTTATATTATACCTCGCAGAAAAGTTTTAATCCCCTTTCTTAAATACATGAACCTAAACAGATGTCGTTTAGCCTTTTTAGAATGTCAGAGAATGGATACAGTCTTAACTGTTGTTGTACTTTTAAGTTATTTTAAACATGTGCTTAAATTACGGAAAACTATTGGTGTAAATGAACTACAATGATTTTGTGTGTTTTCTAATCATAGTCGTATAAAGTGTAATTTTCATGTTGTTATTTTTATGGTTAATGATTTTATTCGAATAAAGTACTTTCTGATTCTGATTCTGAGTTACAATATCGTTTGTGCTCATATGTTATGTTGCACTTTGCTGGGGTGTTGATGTGTTTTGTACTTTTTATGCTGATGTGATTGTGCTTAATTATTGCAATGTGACTTTATTGTGTTGTACTTTGGTTGTTGTGTCGGATTTTGCTTTTAATTTTGATGTGTTGTTAGTTGTGATGTGCACTGTTATGTTTAATGTTATTGTTCTACGTCTGTTATTATGTTATATTCAGTTGCTTACTTTAAATATATCAACAAATGATGCTATATTTCCAGACAAAAGCAGCACATTTCTTGGAGGTTGTGACAGCAACCATTTACCACTGTCTAAGGTGGTAAAATGGTGCTGCTCCGACTCCTCAACTAAGACACCAATCAGTACAAAACATTGGCAGTAACTGCATCTAAATTTAGGCCCCAATGCTCAATTGATAGATACATATTCACTGCTACATGAAATGATCTAAACATTTCTGGTGTAATCAGTGAAACACCATTTGAAAAAGAAGAAGTATTAGACATTTGAATGCTGAAATTAAAGAATTGTGAAATTAAGAAGTCAAGGTCAATTAATGCAAATAGATATAGAATTAATATTAAATAATTTCAAAATTGTAGCTCACAATTTAGCAGTTTTTTTATTTTGTATTTTTTGTCTCATTATTTGTATGATTACAATCAGCATTTCCCCCTTCAATCAGTAGTACAAAAGTTGATATTCTTTCTTGTTGTTTGTTTTGTATATTTCACTGTCAGACTTCTAAAATGAATCAGACATTTTAAGGAATGTTTCACTTTTTAATATTCAAGTCTAAAAATGTCAAAACTCAAGGTGGATATATGTCGGAACTTCACAGGCATTTATCCACATCCCTTTACAACATGGTCTGAACCACCAACACGTCTTTTCAACGCGTTGCTTTACCACGCAAGTCATTAAAATAACTCATTTTAGGGAAAGCACTTGAGCTGTATAATTTACTATTCCAACTTCAGTCTGTGCAACAGTAGGAAAGTGTTGGACTTAAAAGTCCAACAGCAATCCAACAACGCTTCCCTTAAGGCAAGTCATTGTAACGATGTGTGGGGTAAAGGAACGTGTTGTAAAGAAGCGTTCATGGTTCAGACCCCTGCTGTTGTAAAGGCACAGTGAGGTTCGAGCTGTGGTGTAAAGGTTGTTTCAAATCCGGGTTCTTATCTTTTTCATTTTATTAGCCAAAAAGATGCACTTTTCAGCATTCAGTAGACCAAGCCTGGTTGTTTGAACATTCTACATTATGCCATCTAAGCATTCAAGTTAATTCCAAGTAAACAAATGAGAATCCAAATGTTTTATACATTGTTACTAATTTTCAGCAGATTTCAAATGCATGCAACTGTAATCCATTGGTTTAGTCCAATAAATGGCTAAATATCAGTTCAAGACTATCAACAATTATCAAGAACTCAGAAAAGCCAAAGGACCTGGCATTTACCAAAAGCATAATCCAAATAACACTCAGACTAGCACCCTGATTGGCTGTGGCATGCAGCCTGAGAACCTATCCTCACATCTTTTTAGCTCACCACCCCATGAGTGGAAATGCACCAAGTCTGGAGCACACATTTCAGTCCTCACACATGGCACCAAAACTCAACATTAATATATAAGATTTCAACCTATAAGCATCCCCATCCATATACTAAAGATGTGGTAGATATTCATATGTCTTACTGGAAAATGCTTTGTTTCCTCAACCATAGATAAAACAGTGCTATAAGATGCTGCACAGTTGTTGATAGGCCCATCTCGTCTGGAAGCATGCTTCACATATTTTGCTATAAGACTCTAAGGTCTGTGAGGGTGATTCAAAAAAATGTCTAAAACTGTGCTTTCCTAAATTCTTTTGAGTGAGGCATGTTACCATGTTGAAGAAAATGTTGCCAATAATCACATTTTCTACAGTAGAGGGGACTGGGGACACCCTAATGTGAGGTGCCTGAATTGCCCTTCATGCACTCTTGAGTTGTGTAGGCCAAAATGATACGCTTGGTGAGCCATCGGAGGAAAAGTATTTTGCGATCGACAATCATTTTTAACAGGACTTCATTGGTTTTTGCATTGCCATCTCGTGGCAAACACTTTCACAGGACCCACCTGGTTGTTTTTTCTGATGTACGAGGAAAATTCTATCAGCACGACAAAAATCCATTTTTGCAGGCCTGCATTTCTGCCCAGGAACTGTCACCCGCCCAACCCCCTGTTCTCTGCAGTTCATCAGAAAGCCACATGGCCCTCACCCCGAGAGAATGATTCATTTTTCCTCTCCTGCTCCCAGCCTGATAAAACATCCTTGACACCATGATCAGGTTATCTGGAAAATGGTCTGACTGCTGAACTTTTATCCAGACAATCGGAGAATGGCTCGTAAAGCCGGGGCTTTTGATCAAGGCAACTGGGCAAAGAAACCTGAGGAAAACAAGCCCTGATCAAAGCAGAACTAACATTTGACTGTGTACCTTGCCTTGACCAGGTCACTAACTGCAAACACCACCTGGATCCGGCTAATCAACAACAAACACTGCCCTGATTGAACAATGATCTGGCAGCCAGAAGGCTGGAATAAGAAATGTATAAAACGGCTTGTTAGCTACGGATTTAAGTAGCAGCCTCCTCTGTCTTGTCTTTGACTTGCTTGGGACTCTGTTCCATAGCCAGGGCTATTGAAATAAATCGGGTTCCTCCTGCAGACGAAGGCTCCTTTGTCTCCTTTTACTACGTATGAAGGGTATGGAAGATTTGGGCGGTTCCCCCGCCGCCGAGACCCTGTAAGTGGGTTAATCTGGTTCTTCACATCTAAACCCAGAAAACTCCACCTCCCAGCCCAAAGTACATAGTTAGTATTTTCCTGGATGGCTCTTCCTACACTCCAGGTGGTTTTAGACACCACTTGGCCGGTCTGCAGAAATCATGCACCCTGTTTGGTAACAACTGGGTATTATCGCTGTCTGTTTGGGTATATTATGAACTCTAAGGTAGTATTACCCTTTAAATGGCTACAGTCACAGTCTGACAACCCCATTGTGCCCCAGGCTAAGAGCTAGAGGGATATGAAAGAAGGGGGAAAGCAGATATCAAAAAGTAACTGGGTGATTCAACTATACATTTTGTTTGCAATATAGAACATTGACCTGCTTCTCACAAATCCTCCTCTGAAATATATTCCAGCACATTCTAGACAGGTTTTCCACTTGATCCACCTAGAGAGATTTAAGGTGAGAAGGACATTGCGGGGCCTATTCACGAAGGGAAATTTACACATGAGTAAACCTACACATAATAAATTAACTTTTGCGCTTTGCGGTAAATGCACTACTGTGCCCAATTCACCATTTGAGGGTGTAAATTTACTCCAAAATGTAGACTTACATGTCTCCATCCCCTGAAAAAGGGGTCCAGAGTCAAATCCAAATTTACGAGTGTAAAGTTACTACTTGTAAGTTTTCACACATACAGAGAAATCGCTACCACCTTGTTCGAGATATCTGCCACCATGATGATCTCTGTCACTGTGCTGTAGATCTCCCAAAGGTAGATGTGGAGATCTCTTTCTTCTATTGTAGAACTTGGTGATGTAATAGAATGACATCACAGAGTAGTTTTAGGAAAGAGAGTCAGTTGAAGAAGCTGGAGGTCGCTGTACAACTTTGAAGATGTATTTATCAATAAATACCTTTTACCTACTAACCACTATGAGCGTGGTTACTACAATTTTTGGCGACGAGGTTCTGCGCAGGGGGCAGATTACTGAGTGACCTCCACCCCTGGAAAAGCAGCTCACCGAGGGGTCCTGCTCATGATCTTTAAATATTGAAACCGTGAGTAATTCCATCGTTTTTATATTTACCTTACTGAAGAGGAACCAGTTGTCTTTGGCAAATTCTGGAAGTTTTGGTTACTGGTTTAATGGTACAAGCATTGCTGTGAACCTGCGTTGCTGTGAGCCTTTAAAGAAGAAATTAATCGTTTTGCCACTTGAGACATGTTTGGGGTGGTTTGCAACATTAATTTATCATTAACTTAAACGTGTATTTTAAAGCCAACTTAAGTTTTGTGACTATTAATGTTTTTGAGTTCATGTTTGCTGTCTGCTCAAGCGATGGCATGAGAGACCAGCATTCCATAACAAGAACGTACGAGGCCCAGCGCCTCGTGTGGTTTTTGAGAGAAACACATTTTTTTGTCGAGCAAAAGCACATGACGAGGATAGTATGACTTATGTAGCAACACTGCGTGGTTTGGCAGTAACATGTGAGTTTCACATTTTAATGGAGTCTTTAATTTGTGACCAAATTGTAAGGTGTACCAAAGAGAAAAAGGTCAAAGAAAGACTTTTGTCCTTGGATTCTACATTAGAAGAAGCTGTACAGATTACCAGGAGCTTGGAATATACTGTGGTGTGGATGAAGGAGATTGACATGGGGAACTTATCTGCAAAATCTTTGGAAAAAGAAGTTGTTGCCCTGGATGTACAAGAGCTTGGACTGAAAAATTCTGCTAAAGTTAAAGTTCCATGTGCATCTAATTAAAAAATGTACCTAATGTAGTTGTAAAAAGAAAGATTACATGTTATAGATGTGTAGAAACAATCGCAATGGACCGCACACCGCTAGCCCCTCCTCGGGATCGCCCCTAGGGACTCTGGTACATGGGAGTTCTTGAGTGGTTCACCCCAGTGGGTGCAAGTAGGTACTTGTTGGACTGATGATCTCTAGACCCGATACATGTCCCGGGTTTTTGGATATCGCCCGAGACATGGCTCGGGTTTCGGGATAACTTCCCTCATCAGTAGAGAAAATAGTTTGGGGTGGAAGAGAAGGCCGCCAAGCAACCGTCAAAGGCCTCGATGCTCGAACCGGCACGCAGGTGCGTCATCCAGGAGCTCGTCAGCTCAAAGCTCAAGGGAGCCAATTTGTAGAAACAATCGCAATGGACCGCACACCGCTAGCCCCTCCTCTGGATCGCCCCTAGGGACTCTGGTACATGGAGTTCTTGAGTGGTTCACCCCAGTGGGTGCAAGTAGGTACTTGTTGGACTGATGATCTCTAGACCCGATACATGTCCCGGGTTTTTGGATATCGCCCGAGACATGGCTCGGGTTTCGGGATAACTTCCCTCATCAGTAGAGAAAATAGTTTGGGGTGGAAGAGAAGGCCGCCAAGCAACCGTCAAAGGCCTCGATGCCCGAACCGGCACGCAGGTGCGTCATCCAGGAGCTCGTCAGCTCAAAGCTCAAGGGAGCCAATTTGTAGAAACAATCGCAATGGACCGCACACCGCTAGCCCCTCCTCCGGATCGCCCCTAGGGACTCTGGTACATGGAGTTCTTGAGTGGTTCACCCCAGTGGGTGCAAGTAGGTACTTGTTGGACTGATGATCTCTAGACCCGATACATGTCCCGGGTTTTTGGATATCGCCTGAGACATGGCTCTGGTTTCAGGATAACTTCCCTCATCAGTAGAGAAAATAGTTTGGGGTGGAAGAGAAGGCCGCCAAGCAACCGTCAAAGGCCTCGATGCCCGAACCGGCACGCAGGTGCGTCATCCAGGAGCTCGTCAGCTCAAAGCTCAAGGGAGCCAATTTGTAGAAACAATCGCAATGGACCGTACACCGCTAGCCCCTCCTCCGGATCGCCCCTAGGGACTCTGGTACATGGAGTTCTTGAGTGGTTCACCCCAGTGGGTGCAAGTAGGTACTTGTTGGACTGATGATCTCTAGACCCGATACATGTTATAGATGTGGTTGCCCTGGGCACATTGTCTCTAGTTTTGCGTGTGGGGGTAGAAACATGACATGTAGGTCGGGCGGGAAGAAGGGTCGTTTAGCTAAAATATGCAGATTTAAAGTACAAAGTCCAAGTGTTAAAACAGTAGAAAATCTGGGAGAGGTAAGAGAAGAATTAATGCTATCTGTTTATGAGTGTGGAATGCCTGACCACAATCATAAAATAATTATTAATGAGAATAAGAATATACAAATGGAAAGTATTGAGAAACTTGAGAAACCCCATTGTGGAATCACCTTTGGTAATACTCAAATCAAAGTGTTGGTGGATTCAGGTAGTATATTCACGTTAATATCTAACAATGTTTTTTGAGAAAGAGTTAAAGAAAAAGATGAATGACTTACAGCATCCTGATAAAAAAGCAGTGGGTTACGGTCAGGGCCGGACTGAGACCAGCAACCAGCCCTGGCAGGTTGCTTCTCCACCGGCCCTGGTAATGGGAGGGGAGAGGTTGTTACCCGCTAAGCACTGCTCCCGCTTTTCATACAGAGGGCCGATTTTGCAGCGCTGCTACAAAACCGGCACCCTGTAAGAAAAGTGGCCCCCTACGGCCAGAAAACCGGACCCCACCCCTCCAGTCCACCGGGGAAATGCCCGGTGCCTGCAACAGCCAGTCCGGCCCTGGTTACGGTGGAAAAAGAATTAACATTGTGGGGATGGAATGGATGGATATATTTTTCAACAATAACATTGTACAAGGTAGAGTGTATGTAACAGAAGATGGATCCAATCTTTTAGGGTGGTGTCATCAAAAGGATCTTAACATCATCCTTGACCCTAATGCTAAAGAGCCGGTGATGGTTGTAGAGTCTACGCAAGAATGTAATTTGCCTGTTTTAGAGGATGATTCTGACTGGGGAAAGAAATTGATGGTGTCATTTCCCCATGTCTTTACTGATGAATGTTATCAAAATATTGTAGATGAGGCCCATAATACATAAACAACTGCATAAAAATCTCCTGGATCATAGCTAGTGAGATGGAATTGTTACTTGTAGGCATACACTGGCATAATGTGAGAGAGTGCTAAGTCCTGTGACAAAAACATATCACTCAACAATTCTAGAAAATAAGGAAATTGGTGAACAGAGTAAGTGATGGGGGCCATATGCACATACTTATCAATGAAAGTGCACAATGGAACAATGCATTTAGTGACATAAGGACAGAGAGTTTAGACATGTAAGCTCATCTATCAGAAAATGTCTATAACAAATGCTGAACATGGGGTATATATTATCTTATGGAATAATATCAGGGGAATAACAAAGGCCCCTGCAGCCCCTGCAGAGCTGGGAGCCCTGGCTTACCCAAAGTGTAGGGGGGGCCTCTCAGCCACTACTGATGTGACTGTGAGGGGGTCCTTCTGCATATCTTGCAGGGGGGCCTTTTAACATGTTGTTACGCCACTGAATAATATGTTGCATATCCTGACACATATGCCAAGAAAATTATGGTTGTTCAGATTACAATGGATCTTTTCGAAGATTTACTAGGCTCTCCTATTGATCTGTTGCCTGTGGAAAGTTCATATGTTGATGCACTGCAGAATATGAAGTGGTGGCAGGTGGATGGCACTGTCCTGGTCAGAACACAGAGGCCCAAAGAAGGAAAAGATGATGATGAGATGTGAATGAACAGATAATATAGTCAATTTCAGTTACAATATAAGTATGTGTTAAGTACTTTTTGCCTCAATATCTATACTACTATAACAAAGGAAGAACTTTGAAGCTTTGAGGCGGGTAAACTCAGGAACCACAGCGCCAATCCACACACCCGATACATCGTTGGAATTGTCAGGGTGTGCAGATGGACATAGGCTATATAAAGTAAAAATTAAACGTTATTTAAAAAATTTAACATAAAAAAAAACTAGTCCCCTGGAAGTAGCGCCGGCCGCAACGTAGCGCTGGCCGCGACGTGCGTGCTGACGAGGAGGAGCGGCGGACATGAGCGCGGGGTGGAGTGGCGGACAGGCGGGGAGGAGAGGAGGACAGGTGGGGAGAAGCGGTGACGAGCGGCGAGGAGCGGCGGTGAAGTCAGGAGCACGGGGAGGAGCGGCGGCTCAGGTAAGGCTCTGGGACATGGACAATGTCGGGGCGGGAGGGGGCCGGGGCGGGCGGTTGGCCCTAAAGAACGGGGGCTGAGGTAAGGCTCCGGCTCTGGGACACGGACAATGTCGGGGCGGGCGGGGGCCGGAGCGGGCGGTTGGCCCTAAAGCCTCATTGCCCCCGGACGACGTCGGGGCGGGCTGCTAGTATAAAATAAAGATTACTTAATGTCAATGTTAAGACAAAGACATATACGAATCTCTTTACTGTGCTAGTGACTTTAATATAATTGTGGCCTACCTGTGTGATTAGTAGGGATGCATTCCGAAATGTGGCCTGGTTTTCGGCCTTCTACATTAGAGGTTACTCCTATTGCAGCTTCATCTACCAATGCACTAAATATGGAGACTGCATAAACATTGAGTATAACAAATTTATACTCTTAGGAATGGGTAAATATGTGTATGAGTGATATCTGTGTGATATGAATGGAGAGGTAAACAAATTGTTATATGCAAAGCTAGAGGCGATGTTATTACCTGGCCTGGTGTTGTGATTCCCAAGAACAGGTAGGCAGATCATAAAGATGGGGGAGATATCCAAGAAGACAATAACCATCATGGACTAAGATATGGTAACCCAAAAGGGGGGGAAGACACAGGGAAGAATGAAAATAACGATTCTGACGAAAAAATAAATGATAGCTTGGTGGAATACGTATGTGCAGAAAATATTTGTCAGAATGACACGGCAACACAAAATACCGCTGTAAAAAATAACTGCCAAAATGACAAGACAACACAAAATAACCAATTTGGAATAAAACAACAAAATATTGGGACAAATTGGGATATTTTCTACCAAACGTCGACTCTCACTTTGGAAGCATTACAATATCAATCCAGTAAAATGGATATACAAATTGAACTGTTAAAAATGAGGGCAAACTCAGTTGCGGGGATTGATAACAAACTTGCTCAGCTAAATGGATTGATAATTAGAGCTCAGAAAGATAATGAAAAAACATCCACTGAATGTATCTATTCACCAATTATAGACAAACTAGCAACAATACCAGAGGTTTTGAACAGTATAACAGAAGACACTAAACGCAACATTCAAATAAAAAATGGAAACAACTATGAAAAAAGAAAGACAATACTCAATATATCAAAACAATCGATAAGTTAGATAATGAACCTATCAGCCTCACAGAAAATCTTGAGGGCCCAGAAGTTATATCAGTAAGAAACTCACAGACAAAAACTATAGTACAAGGCGAAAAATCTCCAACACTAAACGTACAGTCATTGGATCAAACAAGGGATGATACTACTAATACTGAAATAAGGGCAGAACAGGAATGTAAGGAACATGATACTGATGGCTTCACTATGTTGTCAAAACGTCAAAGGAAAAAATTACGTGAAGCAAGAAAAAATGTAAAAACAAATAACTGTGCTACAATACAATTAGAGGAAAATCAGATTACAACTATAGACGTGAATGGACATGAGATAGGGAAAGGTAGTGCTGTAATGAAACCAGACCAAGAACAGAAAAAACCTTAGATTTGAACAGGCATGATATAGATTTACCAAAAGAAGGTAAAAAGGTTGCATTACTTAATATGATTGGAAATAGCAAATACTTCCCATTATTTGAACAAAAACGAACAAAGGGAAATGTTCCTGCAAAATGCGCTAAAACAACGCAAAAAGGGAAAGAGCAAATTAAGCGGGATGAAAACAGCACTAGGAGGAATTTAGAGTCGAAAGGCGAATTGATGAATATAGATCAAAAAATACAGCCGGAGGAAAGGAGAAGATATGAAGAGAAAGAGGACAGACGGGCCTTAGAGGACGAGCTGCTCCAAGGTGAGGACGAAGAAGATACTGGCCCATTCATCTATAATCCACAAAGAAAGAAGGACAAGACCCCTATAAAAGTAATAATAAAAACCACTAATCAACAATATCAATCCGCTGACGAAAAAGCAGAAATATCCGCTAAATCTAATATGAGTGAGGAAGACAAAAGTAATATAAAAATGACAGATTGGGACCATTTGATTATTGAAAGTTGTGAAGGGGTAAAAAGAATTACCTACAAAACAAAGCAAGCGAAGGATAAGGATCCTCAGCATAGTCAGCCACCAAATAATAAGGTACAACTTATTTTTAAACCAGAACTCGAGTCTAGAGGTAGGCAAGACACATTAAATCGAGGCAATATACTCAGATTATTCAAGTCAATTCCATCCCTCTGTAAAATAGTGAGCGAGGATATCGACTCTATTAAATTTATGTCAGAAAAAAATTGTCTCCAGGCTCCAACGCTAATTACAATAAACTCCCCGGTAATAGTAGAATTGATTCTTACTGAACAACAGGCATTCAAAGCCTGGGGTATATTAATTACTAAACAAATCCCAAAGGTTTATCCAACACCGCTTATTACTGAAGAAAATGCCCAGCAGATAAAAACAGACAGGCAAATAGTTCCAGTACTCAAAAACGCACGGGAAATTTCCCCCAAGAAAGTGGGAGAAACTTTGCCTCAAATGAATATGGGTAAAAACTCAGAAATAAATGAAAAATGGATCACCAAGTCATTACATAGTAATAAGGAACAATGAGCTAATAGTACTAGGTTCCCTTCACCGAAAGTAGATGAGATGGGTCTAGTGCAAATATGTTCATGGAACATAAACAGGTTGGGAACAAAGATTCATAATACACACATAGATTCTATATTGTTCCCGTCTCAGATTATTTTCTTACAGGAAACGTGGGAAACCAAACCATTTGTTCTACATGGATACATAGGACATTTTAAACATGCAAATAAAAACCATAAATGTGGACATCCAAGCGGGGGCTAGCAACATTGATTTTGACTGATCTACAGGTTGAGCACGAACGACTCGATTAAAAAAGTAAGAATATTTTAAGAATCCAATTGAAATATATAACAACTAAACAGAAACCAAAGTCCTTATATCTGATTAATGTAGATATACAGCCAACACGCACGAGTAGGGAGTCAACTTGTGGAATACTTAATAACCTTTTAGTGGAATTAATGTTGGAAGACCCTTTAGCGGATTATATCATGACTGGGGACTTTAGCCTTAATTTAATGCCATCCTTTATAAGGGATGATATTTGTCAATCACAAGACTATCAATGGTCAATCCCCCCCACAGGACCTAGGAAAAGAAACTAAACTCTTTAGTAATAAAATTAGTAAACCATTTTTTAAAGACATGGAGCGATGGGTCTGCAAATTCTTAACGGTCGATTCAAAGAAGATACGCCACCTGCATATACATATTTCAAGAACAAGGCAAGGACAAGGATTGACTACACAATGACATCACTTAATATTTTCCAGAACATTATCTCATATCAACTAGAGAAAGTTACAGATAGTGATCATTGCCAGCAGATAATAACAATCAATATTATGAATAAGGCAAACCAACCGTATCAAACTGTCCCGGGACACATTGGAACGGTAAACTATAAAAAAAACTTACTTGGACTGTCCAGAATAAGGATGTGACGAATGAACAATTCAGGCGAATACTAGAGATTTGCTTCACTGAAAGAACATTTGAAACCTCGATAGAACAGTGGGTAAAGTTTACTATGATGCTGGTTAAACCCCAATCTCAACATCAAATGCGATGCAAAAAAAGCAATCAAAATGAGGAATGAAAGGAAAAGAAAATATACATAAACCTTCCATATACAAAAACGAAACTAAAAAGATCTCGAAATAGGATGATAAGGCAAATTAAGAAATCTGTCCCTAGTGAGGAAATATCAGGCAAATTAAAAGCTGTAAGTCAAAACTTGAGGAAACTAATATGGAATGAGAAAAATCAGGCAAGACCAGTATTCTGGGCAAAATTATTCCATGCAAGCAAACAGACAAATGCAAGAGAGTTCTGGAAAATCATAAATGGTCTGGTTAGACCAAATAAAAGGGTTGTTTCCTCTGTTCTAACTGAGCAAGAATGGGTGACATCCCTTAGAAAACATTTAAACCAGAATGGTATAACAATAACAAATATTGAAATACAATCCACAGATAGCTATGACTGTGATATGGAAACACCAATCGTAATAACAAAAGATCAACTAAAAAAAATTATTAAAAAACAGAAAGATGGGGCGCCAGGACCGAATGGTATTCCTTTTGCTCTATTTAAAGAGAATCCAGATTTATGGGCAGCATACTTAGAAAAGGTATTCAAAGAAGTTATCCAGAAAGGCGTCTTCCCGGAGTCATGGCAAGGGTCATTAATTACTCCAATTTACAAAAAAGGGAACTGGGCGCTTCCGTAAAATTATAGGCTCATTACCCTACAAGACACAGATGCCAAGTTGTTTGCGAGGATTCTGCTTACTGAGTTGAATGAATGGTCAATAGAAAATAAGATTCTGCCACTGAACTAAACTGGCTTCGTCAAAGGCTTGGGGACATCTACAAACATCCTGGCATTATCACTTCTAATGGACAAGTCAATTAGACTCAAACAGCCCTTGTATCTATGTTTTGTAGACTTTAAATCTGCCTTTGATTGTGTCCAAAGAAACTTATTGTAGAAAAAGCTCAGAGAAAAAAATATTCCAATGGTCCTGCTGAAAATGATCCAGCTTTTGTATAGCAAAACCTGGGTTAGGGTGAGGATGGGGGATGGCCAAACGCTATCGAAGGAAATCCCAGCAATCGAAGGCCTAAAACAAGGTTGCGTACTGGCCCCACTTCTTTTCAATTTGATTTTGGCAGATTTAACAGGGAACCTGGATGAATTAAACGCACACCCTCCGAAATTAGCTGATAAACATATCTCTAATTTGCTGTATGTCGATGATGCCATCCTTTTCAGCAAGAAAAAAATTGGGCTACAGCGACTAATCAATGGAACATGTATCTACGCAAAGGAAAATGGGATGGTGATAAATGAAACCAAAACAAAGATCATGGTAGTCTCCAGGAACAAAAAATTAAGACAAAAACATAAATGGTGCATGGAGAACACCCAACTAGAGCAAGTAGAAGTATACAAGTATTTGGGTGTACTGTTTGATGAGAAGGGTAATTATCAGCCGCAAAAAAGAGATATTCAAAGGAAGACCAACTCTCTGACTGCAGCATTTAGAATCTTGCAGAAATCATTGAGCAACCTTACATATGGGCCTCTCTTAAAGGTTATAGGGGCAAGACTGCTACCAACAATTACATATGGCAGTGAATCATTAATGGGAAAGGATACTGAAACAATAAATAATGCTGTATCTAAAACATATAAATCACTATTACACCTCCCAATTAATGCCTCGCCAGCGCAAATTAGACTGGAGTTCGGTTTAACCAACCAATATTATGCGAGGAAGGGCCATTTTATTAAAACCTGGAATCGGATTAAAAATTATCATGATAACCAGATATCGCAGTTATTATGGAAAGAGATAAATAATAACGCAAAGTCAACAGCATGGAACTATCTTAAAGAAGCGATAGAAGAGTTTGCGGTTACCTCAATTTGGAACAACACTATAACTAATGCATCGTTCAAAAAAATAATCAATAGAACTACAAACCATCTATCACTCGTAAAGGACAAAGATAGTCTGACAAAAAGAAAACATGCTTGGACAATAATAAATGAATACAAAAAAAGAAGGTACAAGACTATTTGGAAACCCTGTGGTCAGAAAAAAAAAAAAATCCTTCTCAAAGCAAGATTTCTCCCGGGAACTTGCCACCTTCCCCCCGTGGAAAACCACTGAATGGTGTACTCTATGTAGACTATGTAAAAGTGGAGAGGAGAACATTGTGCACCTGCTATGTATTTGTCCTGGACTCCAAAATGAAAGGAAATCTTTACTGAAACTCCCTTTTAATGTACGTGGAATACGGACATGTAGGCAAGCCCTAAAATGTTGTCTCCAATCGAATGACATAGGTATGAACGCAACCTTTGTAAGGTTCCTATTAATAGTAAAAACAAAATTAGGAGACTAAGTCTTAATTGAAGTAACTTAATGAACTTTAATGAATTTTATGAAGAAATTGCTTTTATTGGTTTTAGATACTAAAAGTATATATTTTAGTAATTGTAATATTGTAAGATTTTAAATAATTAAACAATAAAGATTTACTCACTAGGTAGGCAGTATAGCAAGTCAGTTTGCATCCCTCCTCTGCAAACTCCAGACAATACAGAACACTGCCGCCAGACTCGTCCTTGGCATTCCCCGACACAAACACATCAGTCAACACCTACTTAGTCTCCACAGGCTCCCCGTGGTGAAAAGAGTCACTTTCAAAATCCTCACTCACGCCTACAAATGCCTATACAACAACTGATCCGAATCCTCAACGACAGAATCAACTTCCACGTACCCAAAAGAAATGTCCAATCTTCCAACCATGCAATGGCCGAAACCCAGCGTATCCACAGAGCCTGAGCAAGCGGAAAATCCTTCTCTCACTTTGCAGTCAAGACCTGGAAGGAGCTACCGGCAGACAACAGACGTGCCCACTCCCTGAACACCTTCAGGACAACTCTTAAGACCTGGCTCTTCGGCTAAACAAATCTGCGGACCCCCCTCCCTCCCCCCTTCCATCAGTGCCTTGAGACCCTCATGGGTGAGTAGAATGTTTTCAATTCCCTGATTGATTGATTGATTGATTGATACATTGATCCAGAGGGGTGAGGCAGAGATGTGTTACAGGTACACCTCTAAGAAGAGCCTTTGATACCTGTATTTTGGAAAACATCGTCTTCATCCGACTACCTCACAAGGTATGCCTTCCCCAGCAATGCATTGCGAGAGTCTGTCAGGTTCTACCACATGGCTGCCTTCTCTCTTCTACTGAGGGTGGTTTGGGGCAGGATATTTAGTTCCATGTAGTGATCAACAACACAGGTAACTACAATGGTCTGTCTCCTCCTCTGTGAAGTCCCTTTTTCTTTAGAATCAGGAAGGCTCCATCATGGAGGTTCTGATTGCAAAGGTAATGCTGATTAGTTGTGTGTGATTTATGTTAGGTGAACATTGTTTCCTTAAATGTTTCCGGTTTGAGATTTACAAAGTAGTGGTAAAGAGTTCTACCTTCATTGCAGAGATCTCTGCCTACAGGCAAACATCTAAAATCGGCTCATACAGTTACTAGTATTCAGCCTACAACTGTAATTTTAGCCACAAGAATCTGTACCCACTCATGGAAGGGGACGGAGACTAGTAAATGCTTGCACCATGGCTGGATATTTCCACTAGGAAAAGATGAATACCATCAGAGTGGAGATGTTGACACAGAAGATGCCAGAAATCTGTGAGTATGGAGATATCCACATATATGTCTCTGTATGAATAGAAAACGTGCCAGACTTAATTATACTGCAATAGAACACTAAACATGATGATTAGCAAAGCACACCAGAAGGTCCTGGCAATCAACAGTGAAAAGATAAAACCTCAAATGTTATTATACCAATCTCAACTTCAGGTGCTGCCAATCAAATAACATTGAGCCCTCCTGCAATTATTACAAATACAAATATTTCTCCTTGCAATGCCTCTCTGGGAAAGCGTATCTTTTTGGTACATTTCCAGGTTTACCAGTTCTGGTCAATCTGGCAATGCGTAAAAAAAAATGGGAGTTGAGTGGGGACACCCATGCAACGCCCATGGCACGCCTCCCTAGCTCAGAGTAAGGCAACAAAACTATTTGCGCTGCACTGCTTTACTCCAGATTTATGGACCCACTCAGGGCTACTCCAAGTGGCCTTGCGTGGCCTCATTAATCGCATTTAATTAAGGTTTACATCACACATGTACAATGTTGCGTGGTGCAAAAGTGAAGAAAACCGGCTCATATTATGCCCTTGACTTCAATGAGGTATTTCTAAAACAGTGTCTCTTTGAGTTCTTAGCCAAATCATATTTAGACAACTCAGCAGCTATAGTCGATTCTTCAGAGGTTGGCATTTTAGAAAACCCTAAAACAAGCAATAATCCAACCACCCAAAGGAATCACCGGAACAATTGTTATCATGGTTGCCAGGGGCCTATGGAGATGTAGGGCATAAGTAATCTTACGCGAAAGGTAACGATAAAATATAGTCAATATGGATAGATGTTAATCAAGATATTAGGGTACATGCCACTCCAGGGATATACCACAACAACTAGCAACCACTGAGAACTGGGATATTGATAACTGCAAGGCCAGACTGGGATTTGGAGGGAAGCTGGGAAAATGGAATTTATCAATGCACTATACTGTGTGTCAATAACAGTGGTGAAACTAGTGGTCCTGAAACACGCATTATTGAAACCACACAATGAAGAGCACTCTAAGAGGCTAAAGTGAAAAAGTGTCTGCCTGTTTAGCTTCTATGGAAGATGTGCAAGTGGTAATGGGACCCAACATTAGGATAGATGTCCTCCACATAGTTTGGAATAGCTGTACATCCTGCTATCTCCTTTTTGACCTGCTCTATAATTTTGCCACAGGAGACCCATCACCCTGTGAGCACCCCAGGAATGCTCTCCCTTTTAACAGCTTACAGCTACAGTAGAGCTTTGCTATGCTGACAAGAGATACACTTGAAGGGAATCTCCAACCACAATTGAAGGTTGCCACAGCAACATTATATGAGACTCTGATGTGATTTATAGTAGAGCAGATGATAGTTTATGTGCTGGCTTTTCTATCTGCACATTTGGGGGACATAGGGGTGGGAGTGTTCACTAGCCCTCCCCAGTAAAGGTCTGTCCAGTAGTTCAAAACTGTGATTCTTGCCTTTCTTCATCTATATTCAGTGTGGTGTAAGAGTTCTGCATGTGTGTGTTTAATGGCACGTGGATAGGCACAGGTGTCCATTGGGACACCTGTCTTCAGTTATAGAAAATTGTGGTTTCTTCAGGCACTTATTGTCTAAGGTGATTTTTTTTTCGTTTGTTCAGTGCCACCTTCTCTAAACTGGAGCTGTGTTGTGGGTCTGAGGAAGAATTATCATTCCCTTTGTTGCAGAAAATGGCCTGCTGCTTGCCTACTCGCTACAACCTTCACTGTGGTATGGCAGCTACACCCTGATGAACACAGCATTATGGCTTGACATACTTTACACTACTACATTGACTACTTTGACCAATTTGCACCAATCTAACCTTTACTGGCTACGTGGAAAACCTCACTGAAGCCAGGAAAAGACAAAGGATGCACTTGTGCCTGGTTGGGGTATGTTTTCGATCGTATGCAGAACTTTAATTAAGGCTATAACAGATATTCCACCTTTACTTTCCACTCAGATAATTATTGAACCACTCTAGTGAGTATCATGTACTTTATTGTTTTTCCAGAAGCATCTTCACACCAGTGCTGGAGCTGTGTTTGCCAGAGAAAGGACCTTTACGGCTGAAGACAAACTATTATCTTTAGCTTACGCTTGCTACAGTAAGCTGTGTAGAGTCTTGCGAGTTAGAGATGACAGGGCCCTTTTGATACCTGACAGACTCCGTAGAACAATGATGTAAGTATGTGGGTATGGGTGATAGTATTCATAATGTAGAATGTTCAGTTAGCGGTTACACGCTGAGGAATATAGACGTGCAATACCAAGCTCCATGTGTGGTGTTGTATGATACCGCTTCACTGTACACTGTACTAAAATAAAGTACACTAAGTAGTGAGTACGAGATATCTCCAGAGGTAGATAGAGGCAGCAAGAAGATACTACTAACTCTCTTTTTGTGGTAGTGTGGGCGAGCAGTTCAGCTTATAGATGACAATGTTAAGCATTTGTTGTACTCACAGAGGCAATAAATGAGATTCACAATCAAAAATATATTCGAGTTCAATTTTGTATAAAAATAACACATTTCTTTATATATGTTTTGAGAAAGAAGACTTCAAATCGGAGCAATACTTTGTACAGTTTTAAAATACTTTGTAGACTGTGGTATTCAGAATAAAAGGCAATGCAGTTCAAAGTATGCAGTACTTTCAGTATCTAGGCACATGGGGGCTGATACCATCAAATATTTACCATCACGGTCAGCGGAGGAAGCCTGAAATGAGTATAGCTTTAGTGGGGTTCAGTGGACTACCAACACAGTTACCGTTGCAGTCGCCGACAGCTGATCACTGCAGCTCTAGGGAGGCACAGCCGAACCCGGGCGGCCCTGGTTGCTGGGATAAAGGTGTAGTCTTGGTTGGTGGAGTACCGCTGATGCAGGTACCCTGGTGGTTGCAGGAAGGAGGACTCCACTGAGGAGTTTTGGAGGACCACGCTATCTGGGACGGTCGGAGGTATTCTTCACCGGCTGGATGTTGGAGCTTACTGGCAACAGTTGGGCCACAAGTGGGTTTCAGGGCGGACTGTCACAGAGGAGAGGCAGTTGTGCCAGCATTGCTGCTTCCACCGTCGGAGCCACAAGCAGGAGCGTGCAAGCTCTCAGGAGTCGGGCTGTTTCCAGCATCGGTCGCTGTGCTGAGAGGATCCCTAAAGGTGATGAAAGCGTGTTGCAAAGTTTCTTTGTACTGGGGAGTCGCAGCGGCACAAGTGCCGGTCCTCAACCATCACGGTTCTTTACTGGAAGGCACCGGGAACTAGAGCCTCTAGCCCATAGAGAGGTTCTTGGTAATTTGTAGAAGGCTGAAGGGCTCCAGGGTTTCTTGGAGGCCTCACAGTTGTCAGGAAGGACAGCAGATTGCAAAGGTTGAGTCTTTAGCAGCGCAGGGGTTTGCGCCAGTTTCTGATGCATTGGAGCCACCTAAATACTGAATTTAGTTTTTTTTTAGGGGGCTTGGTGGTAGCCAATGGGCCCACATGTGGCTGGGCATACTCTGACTCATAATAGTCTACTACACCCATCCTCAAGATGGTGAATAGTGAAAAGTGAGGTCTACCTCGCCTGCCCCACCTGAGGGGTAGTCCAGAGTGAAGGTAGACCTACCTCCAATTTTACCAAATTTTAACACCAGTCCTCCCACCAAAAGAGGAGCAGGAATGGGGGGTCACTATCTGCTTCTAACAGCAGAGGGCTGGGGGCAGGGTTCAAAGGTGACATGTCCATTGAAGCTTACGCTTCTGCTGAGGCAGCTTCTGCAGGGGGGAAGGTGTGATCACCTCCGCTCAGAGCAAGCATTGCCGCTGGATCTGGAGAGCTCTGGCTCTCTACCCAGGGGTCCATAAACATATCTGGTGATGGCAGGCTGGCTAAAACTAGACAGGGACAACACCAGCGGTAGGTAGGTTTCAGGGAACCCTTTAGCAGCCAGGTCTCCTGTGTGAATTTATCAATAAAATTAACATATTGGCATCAGCAAGATTTTATTAAAGCAAGATGTTTGGTACCAAACATCTTAGAAATCAGGTAACCCCTTCGATGCCCATGACGGAACGGTTCCGTCATGAGCGTCGGTTGAGCTGTGCTCATGACGGAACCGTTCCGTCATGAGCCCATAGGCTCAATAGAACGTTCAGCACAGCGCAGGAATCTGCCCCGCGCTGAAGCGGTTAAGCCATCATGGAGCTAGGAAACTTGTGCTGACAAGTATTCAGCCCATGTGCTCTTTATGATTCTCTGTTCACTTTCAACACCCAAAATAGACTGGACAATGTAGTGGCATATCGTCATGCTTCATGCTGATATGCCTTCGTATAGAATATAGTGCACACTGCCTTAGGGCGGAAGGCCTGCCTTTGGGGTGACTTGCCTATATAATATGCAGTGTAAGGGCAGCATGGCCTACAGGGCCATGTGCCATGTCAACTCCTTGGTCAGTCCTGCACCTGGACACGCAGCCAGCAATAGCAGTACTGCCTGGTCAGGCTGTGGGACTGTTTTCTGTTCCCATGCCCTGGGTACCAAGGGTACCATTTACTGGGGCTTACAGGGGAAACAGGAGTTGTGCCAATTGTGGTATAGTGTTTGGGAACGGAGATCTGGTACTGGGAACCTGGTTAACAGGGGCCTAGAGCACTTACAGTTCAGAATTACATCAGACATCAGGCAAAAAGTGGGGGGCTAGCCAAGTCAAAAGAGGCACGTTCCTATAGGTGTAATCATTTACATATACCCAGGCTGGGGGGGATGCTACAAGTGGTGACGAGATAGGAAATTATGTAAACCATATGACCACAAGAACCGAGTGTGCTCTCCCGGAGAGTTTCCCATCATCCAGCAAACTGCTTGTGTGTACCACGTGTGCCTTAGTCAAAGTGAAAATCGACAGTGGGGGTATATGAATTCAAAGCGCAACTCCAGCCAGTGCAAAACCTGTGACGAAAGTGAAGGCCTTATGGAAAGTTAGTTTCTTGTCAGTTAGAAATTTGCTAGTAAAGTCAAGGCTAGAGGTACTGTGCCCAAACGTGTGACATAACCATCATTCACACGGTACGGCAATGCCAAAAATAGCGACAACCAGGTTCAGAGAAGCAATAAAGGGCACTGATAGCTGAGTGAAAGAAAGCACTAAAAGCTAAAACATTTCTGATGCAAAGAAACATTAAAGGTATTAGAAATCTGATACAATGCAAGAAACAAAGCTACTATTCACCGCCAAAGAAGAAGATAGCGCCTCACAACCAGAGAGCGAGCACTACGACCCAAATTTCTGCATGTGGCTAGTGCATGACGGAGCTGCCAATACAAGTGGGCAGCAGACGATGGCGGAGCGAGCTCCACTCCTGACAGCAGAAAGTTCCACAGGTTATGATGCTTCCCCATTTCGAAACCCACCGCCTCCCTTTGATACCACCAAAAAACAGAATGTGGTGACAGATGGAATGCATGGATTGAAACCTTTGATGATTTCATTGATGTGCTGGATGAAGAAAGTGACAAAAAAAAATCATTAAATATCTAAATAATTTAGTGGGTGAAGAAGTAGAAGAAGTGATAAAGAAATACCACAAGGTGATGAAACCACATACCATCAGATCAAAGAAGCTTACAAACCAAGTTCAATCCAATGCCAAATGTCGACTATGAAAGGTACAATTTCAGTCAGGAAAGCCAGTGAGCTGGTGAAATGATGGCTGAGTTTGTAGGAAGGCTTGATTTACTCATAAAGCATTGCAAGTCCAATGAGTTCCACAATGAAGAGGCCATGCATCTCAGAGTAATATATGGTTGCCGTTCCGATTCCTTCAGATGAAGAATGCTGAAAGAGACACTCAGCTTGGAGCAAGTACTCAAGGCTGCCAAAGCGGAAGAAAGAGCTGACAGACAAGCAGCTAACATGGAAGCCAGAACTGCCCAAAATGAATCAGCGATAAGTGTGAATAGCAAGGCGAAACAAAAGGCAGAAGGCCTTTGAGGTAACTGGTTTTTAGGAACCCGTTTGGTGCCAGGGGATAACACCCGAAGACCTCTGAGTTCTCCCTGTTCCGGACCACAGAAACACAGAGTCTTCTAGTCGAGTCAGAGATCAAGTTTTATTGGCAGCTACCAAGTAACAGGTGTCCTAGAAGCACGACAAGCACGGGTCATGTGTTCTCAGGAGACTGTTAGTTTTTACAGAACCAGCCTTCTCCTTATATACAGAAATAATAGCTGCAAGCAAGAATTCTTGAGTTTATGATATGGCTATACACATATTTCTACAATAATACAAAAGAGCGAAGTCATGTAGGCAAGCCCGTATTTTAGATGTCCAATTCGTGATAGATTACCTAGCCAGGCCCGGAACTCCCATCAGATATCGGTGAAGCCCCAATAAAAGAAGGCACCTCCTAGTCATAAAACTGGCCATAAACAGGGAGCGTGGACAGGTGTGTATGTGTGTAGAAAACATGATCTGTACGCGGTGAATGGTTTGTGGTATGTTGTGCATTGATGCTATCGTGTTTGGCCACTGGGCGAGGAGCTGCCCAAACAGGTTTGGCTGGAGGCAAGGGAGTCAGTTGGGACAGGTCAGGGGGAAGTCAGGGAAGGTGGACGTGTCCTTTTAGATCAAGCTCGACCTTTAATTGACTTATCATGAGGGCAAGACACAAGATGGATACCGTTTACAAAATGGAGTCTGAGGGGTCGGGACGGAAACTACGATTCAGGGGTGTTAGCATACCTCGATCATGACGCAAATGCATAGGAATGATGTCCTAATCATTATCGGTTCGTCGACACCAAATTCGTCATGGTACGTTGATGTTTCGGGAAACGGGTATCGGACCTCGATACCAGGACAACAGTAGGGTCCAGAATTTCAGAACCACAGACCCTCCTTTTGCCCTCATATAAGGCAATAATTCATGTTAATCCGAGTCTCAGTCTGTATGAAGGAATTCGTGGAGATGCTGCTGTAGCATCATTCTGTTCCTCAGTTCGTCCCTTGACACAGGCTTCCGTACACATGAGGTAGCACAAAGGCCACATAGTGCAGGAGCGCACTGTACACACAGACAGAACATAAACAGAAGTGCTAAGATCATCCCAATGAAGATCAGTGTTTTCCATCCCCAGGTAGCGATCAGTTCCCAGAACCACCCTAGTAAGGACCAGTCCCCTTTTTCTACGTGAAGGGAACCAGATATCTCGTGTAGCTTAGAGATGGCCTGGTACACTGTCGGTGCGTATTCAGGGATGAAAATGCAACAACTGGATTGGATCACTCTACACACACCACCACGATCGGCGAGTATGATATCTAGGGCAACTCGGTTCTGAAGGGTCATAAGTCGATCCGACTGAAGTTCGGTCGTCAAATTGCCAAGGGCTCCGGCCATTGTAATCACGGCGGATTCAACTATCCTCGATAACTGGCAAATATTCCTGCTGTTCACCATAGGCCCCCAAAATGGCAGAAAACCTTTTGCGAAGTCAGCGAATTCCTGACCCGCGGTGTCGTCTTTACTCACGACACCTCTAGCTGTCCTTGTCCGATGGTAATCTGCTCTGGCCGTGTAGGTGGGAGGCAGCAGAAATGAGATAAAACATGTACCTGAGAAGTCAGGGGGCAACCAGGTGTAGGCTTGGTCATGGCAGACGAAATACGTGCCTTTGGCTGCGAATAGTATAGGGGAAGTTCGGGAAGCGAACACATAGGTTTCCGTGCATATACTCTTTCCTAATTGTGCTTTGGGATCCCTGCCGATACCTTGTAAACATAAGTGACCTCGGTTGGGTACTATCCAAACTGGGCGGGATTTCTTTGCTGTCTGGCTCTTACTCAGGTAAACCCCATATTTAGTTACGTTCCAACGAGTGTACGGAGTGAGTTCATCTTTGGGAATCGTAAGATAGGTGTCGAACTCTCTACTCATATTTCTTATCCCTGCTACTAGTGCCTTGTTACTGGAATCACTCTCAGTAGAACGGGTCGGGTATGGTTCTAGGGCGAATAGGAACATGGTCTGGAAAGCCCACAGAGAACCATAATAACTGAATGGCAGGATGAAGTATGGGATACCCTTATCCGTCGTGTGCGGCATGAGTCCGCATACCCAACAGTTCGATGTGTTCATTATGGACTGGTGTTGGTGTAGAAGTTGAATGAATGAGTTATTTACAAATTCGAGTCTTCTGGCAGACTCGTGTTCAGGTAGAGGGTGAAAGTAGTGTGGAGAGATAGTAGGAGGAGTTGGTGGCCAGGTGTCATTTGAAAAAGTAACTTGGAATACGAATAGAGTATAACCAGTCAAAAACATCGTTATGCTACACAACATTAAAATACATGTTATCAAAAACCTTCTTTTGGCCAGTACAGTGCATAATTGTCTTTCAAAGTTCGTGAGTCTGGTAGGTCTCTTTACCCTAGGAAACTCCATCCTCTAGTTGCTGCCCGCGGTGGTAGGTTGGTTCTGCCAGGGAGTGCGCTCTGTTCAGTCCGGGGTAACTCCCTTGGACCAACCAGAACCGTTGACCTAAACGTCCCCAGTTGCACTCCCCAGACTTCAACCGCGACCCTAGCAGCAGAACCGGATGGCGGTTCGAAAATCAAAAATGAGCAAGTTTCCTGAGAGTGAGAGAGCTGAAAAAATCAAAAATGGTTCTTGGGGGAAGGGAAATCACATTGGTTTGCTTTTTATTTGTCTCTTTGTCTTGACCTTAGATTATATTGTTGTTTCCCAGGTACGGTGTGGTCTTCAAACAATGTCTCAGGTTCGGTAGTGTCCAACTGCATGGACGGTGGCACAAGTCCTTGTAAAATATGATCACTCTCCTTTTCGGTACCAGTTTCTTTTAAACGTGCATCACTGAAAGGGATGAAGCGAGGTATGGATTCTGTCTCGGAGTCGGCAATTCCTTCGTTGACCCACCGGTCGTATGGAAGGGGCAGAGGGACCCGTTTACAATGGGTCCCGTGCACCCAGTTCTTTTTGCCTTCCACCCGAACAGCTGATCTCGTGGAAAGAAGTACCAGGTATGGTCCGGTCCACCTCGGCTGTCCGTTGTTTGTGCGCTGTAAATTCCGCACCAAGACCCATGTGCCGGGTGCGATGGAGTGACCTGGATCGTCAGAGGCTGGCGGAGAGGAACTGTGAACCTGTTGGTGTAAAACACGCAATTTAGTTGTTAATTCGCACAAATAGTCAAGCAGTACGGGGTGCTCTATTTCGCTGAGTTTCTTTGGCCTTGGCACGCCCCAGACGTTGGCTGGGCGGCCAAACACTATCTCATGGGGGCTAAGCCCTAACCTGGAATGGACTGTCATTCTGGTTGACAAGAGTGCTAGGGGCAAGGCGTCAGGCCATTTAAGACCTGTACAGGCTTGGATCTTGGCTAATTTGAGCTTTAAAGTGCCATTGTAGCACTCTACTAATCCAGCTGATTGGGGGTGATTCGCCGAGTGGAACTTTTGTTGTATGCCTAAACATTCACACACTCTCTTCATCACGCGTCCTACGAATTCACTTCCATTATCACTCCAGACGATTCTAGGCATGCCGAATCTCGGGAAGAACTCTTTGACAAGAGCTTTGGCAGTTGACAAGGCAGTATTGTCCTTAAGGGGGTATGCTTCCACCCACCTGGAGAAAGCGCAAACAACAACGAGCACATACTTCAGATTGTTGCATCTCTCCATGTGAATGAAATCGAGCTGCAAAACCTCGAACGGATACGTTGGAGGCGCAAAATGACCAGCTGGAGTTGGGGTTCCCCTACCGGGATTGTACTTCAAACACACCATACAGTTTCTGACCACATTCTCTGCATATTTCGGGATATTGCTATTTTGCCATACTGGGGCCAATACCTTACAGATTCCTTTCGAACTGATGTGCGCAAATCCATGAGCCATTGTTACTACTGCAAGTACATAGGCGTTAGGTAATAGCCATCGCTGGTGTTCTGACAATTCGACCCAACAACCATTCGCATCTAACCTACCCTTACTTTCTCTCCATTCATTCACCTCTTTCTCAGTTGCCTCGGCTTGTATAGATTTCACGCTTTCGATGGTGTCCTCACACATTCCCACATCAGTAATCCATCTAGCGGGACCTACAACATACATCCGACTCATTGTGTTCCTTGCAGTCTCTTTCGCAACCTCGTCTGCAAATGCATTCCCGTGGCCAACATCATCCTGAATCTTTTTGTGTGCACTGCATTTTACAATGGCAACTTGTAGTGGCAAGGTCAGTGACTCGAGGAGTTCATTAACTAACTGACCATGTTGTATCTTTGCTCCATGTGACGTAAGAAACCCACGTTCACGCCACAATCTCCCAAAACTGTGAGCCACACCAAAGGCGTATTGGCTGTCAGTGTACACATTCACTCGCTTTCCTTTCGCCAACACACATGCTCTGGTAAGCGCAATTAGCTCTGCAGCTTGTGCAGAATTATGGGAAATGCGCGCGGTCTCTATAATGGTGTGTAATGTCGTTACGGCATATGCTGCAGTCGTATCACCATTCGGCAGCTTGAAACATGAACCATCAACCCATAAAGTATCGTTGCATTCAGGAAGGGGAGTGTCCTGTAAGTCTACTCTCCCTTTTGTCTCTTCTTCTGTCCTAAAACAGCAGTCATGGTTTTCAATCTTGTCTGTTTCTGTCGGAATGGGTAATAACATTGCGGGATTCAGTGTATCACACCTCTTTATGTGGATGTGACTTGCTAGCAGTGTAAGTTCGTAACTGGATAGTCGAGCGCTAGTAAGGTGTTGTGTCTTCGTCCTGTTTAGTAAAATGTCTACTGCATGCGGAACCATAACGATCAGAGTATTGTTCATGACTAATCCAGCGGATTGTCGGATGCAGACAGCTGCTGCGGCGGTAGCCCTCAGACAACTTGGTAGGGCTTTAGCCACAGGGTCTCGAGTTGCCGAAAAATACGCGCATGGGCGCTGTCTGTCCCCAAAATGTTGTGTTAAAACTGATAATGCACAACCTTCCTTCTCATGGACATATAATGTAAAAGGCTTACTGTAGTTGGGGTTTTCCAACACAGGAGCCGAACATAATGCATCACGCAACTCGTGGAAACTCGTCTGGCAATCTTCAGACCAAGGCATAGGATTTGGCGTGTCTTTGCAGAGTAGTGCCAGCAAGGGTTTAGCTAGTAGTGAGAAATTCGGTATCCATTGTCTACAGTACGATGTAATGCCCAAGAAGGCTCGAACCTCTCTCTGTGTCCTTGGGGCACTCAGTTCTGCAATTGCCTGTATTCTTTCTGGTGTCAGTCTCCTTCCCTCCTTCGACAAGATGTGACCTAAGTAGGTTACTTCTTGTCGGCAAAATTGTAGTTTGGAAAGAGAGACTTTGTGCTTCATGTTACATAAGTGATGCAATAATGACAGCGTAGCTCGTTTGCAAATTTCTTCAGTGTCTGCAGCGATCAGCAGATCGTCTACGTACTGAATCAGAGTTGAACCATTCGGTAGAACAATCGTGTCTAGTTGTGTTTTCAGGGCCTGACTGAATATTGATGGGCTTTCGCAGTAGCCTTGAGGAGCGCACTTGAAGCGGAAGCTTCGTCCTCCTAAATGGAATCCAAAAATATCTCTACTCTCCTCGGCAATCGGGATGCTGAAGAAAGCGTTCTTCAGGTCGATCACCGAGAACCAATTTGCTGAAGCTGGAACCATCGTCAATAAAGCAGTAATGTCGGGGACAACTGGAAACTGTGGGATAACTATCTTGTTTACTTCTCTGAGGTCGATCACGAACCTGTACACAGGCTACCGCTGATCTGGGTGCCCTGCAGTGACCCCTGTTGATGCGGCCGTTGCCTCCATACTTTAATTGCCAGCTGCTGCTCTCCGTCCTGGTGCCTCTGCAGCGTTGTATTAACTCGGTCACGAACTCGTTCTGCATTGTTTATTGGGCTGACTCGGGCGCGATGCTCCCGCTGCTCCCTACCTATGGGACCTCATCTGAGCCAAGGGCGGTGGTGAGACCCCCTCGACGCTGCCTCTGATCTGGGTGCCCTGCCGTGACTCCCTTGATGCAGCCGCTGTCTCCGTACTTTATTCGCCAGCCTCCGCTCTGCGTCCTGGTGCCTCTGTAGAGCGGGCCCCCTGAGGCTTGATCGGCGTCGTCTTGGAGGACTGATCCGAGCGTGTTGTTCCTGATACTCCCTTCCTGGGAGACCTCCGGGGCTAGGGGCTGTGATCGTCGGTGACGGAGACCGGGAGGAAGTCTGTTACCCCCCCCCCCTGCTCTTTCGTTTTTGATGCTGCAGTCTACCGGTCTGCCTGCAGACACACAGCTTGGAGGCTGCAGGTAGGCCGAGACACCCCTGCCGCATGACGCTGTTCAATACCCAGCCCGCCCCTGATACACAGTGTAGGCAGCTTCGCTCCTGATGTCCTGGACTACCTCATTGATACAGGTAGGATCAGTGGGGCTCGGCTACTCCAGTGTATTTTCCTGCAAACGGTCCCTACAGGGAACAGATCATGGCTTTGGGCTGATGCCCTGGGCAACCACATTGCTGCCGATTTGAACAGTGGGGGCACTGATGTTCAACGCCAACCCACGCAGGACACATGCAAATCGTGAGCTGTAAGGATGCAGCCCTCATCACTCCCATACGGGCAAAATCACTCATTGCCCT
The DNA here is from genome assembly GCF_964261635.1 of Lissotriton helveticus. Lineage (NCBI taxonomy): Eukaryota > Metazoa > Chordata > Amphibia > Caudata > Salamandridae > Lissotriton > Lissotriton helveticus. The sequence continues at coordinate 1,098,438,300 of NC_136059.1, forward strand.
GGTTCATTTTGTTTTCCTCAGTCATTAACTAGCTAATCTGTCCTCCATTTTGACGATCTCTACCCACTCAATAATATACTCCTCCTCCCTATTGATGACATAGACACTAAGAAAGGACTGCTTTCTCTTATTTGTAACATTGACACTAAAAAAGGACTGCTTTCTCCTCTACAAACCTGGCGACCATCTTTGAAGACTGCCCTGATCTTTAATCACAATTATAAGCCTATGCCCACTATCTCTGCTCTTTATCCCATTTACTGTCATCTCACAACCAGCTCCCTTATATCTCCTCCTGTCATTTTCCTCCTTTTCACCCCATTTTCTTTTCTTTTCTTTTCTTTAACCTCACTATACCCCCCTTAAACCAGTTATCCTCACTATATGCTATTTCATACTATTTTATTCTCACTTAGCTTACTTCTTCTCTACCTCCTTTATGCCTGCACTTTATAACTTTCTAATAATATACATTTTTTTTTTTTTTTTTAATCTAATTTTATTTATTCTGATTTGTGATTTCTTTACTGTACATTCCAACTGGCTTTGTATACTTTCCATTTGTAATTTCTTTATCTACTGATTGTGTATTAAGTTATGTCCCTCTTCCTCATGGCATTTTATTTTCTTCATATAGTTGTTATCTATTTGTCATACATTTCAACTTTAATTTTAATTCTTCTAGTTTAGACTGCCTATGTCATTGTGCCATCCTTCACTTTGCACTTTATCCTTATGTATAATCTGTTGTTATATATTCTGCTTTAGTGTATATTTGATGTTCCTTTTACATTTTGTTACATTGTTTATTTTGAAGCTCCTCCGTTTAACTCACCCTCATGTCATATCACTGTATTCTGCTTCAAGTTCTCGTTTGAATTAATCTCTATGATTTATTTCCACCTCCCGTCTGCGCTTCTTTGACCAGTACGATCCAATCTGCTATCCATCCCCTTTCTCCCCCTCTTCTCCAAACAGTGCCTCCACTCTCTCTTCCACCCTCAATTTCAACCCCTCCCATCTCTAAACTCGGCCCAAACTCTTGGTCCATCATCTACCCCCCGCCCCATCTCTCCAAACATGGTAAGAAGAATTTCAAACATAAAATGCTCTGTCTACACCCAGAAACCTTATTTGCAGATCACCATAACAACCTTAATTCCTCACATCTGTACTCCTGAGGCTCAGCCGGGAGGTTTTACTGTATTTTCTTAAAAATTGTGTGTGATTTTAAAACTGCGCACTTCCCCTCACCTGCATAGCAGTTTGGGCACTTACTCTTACCTCTTGACTCCCAGGCAGTCGATTTCAACACCGCCACGGGATAGAAAAACGCCATTCCCGACAGCAGCGAGCGAGCCTGCAATCAGGCCACGCCCACTTCTTGAGGCCACACCCAATCTGTGCTTAAATATGTGCAACACCCGTACGCGCAGCGGACGGGCGCAGCGGGCGCGCCGTCAGCGCGCCGAAGGCGCGCCAAAGGCAAGCCCGTCTGGGCCCGTCTGGGCCCAGACGGACCCAGGCCCAGAAATGCTGCCGGAAACCCCACTCGCGCGCATGGTATACACTGGAGACATGCTCCGCGCACTTCAACCGAGAACAATCTTGGCCTGTCACCATACGCATACCGAAGGTAAACCTTTCTACTACTGTATGCGCTGCGCTCCACCCCCTACCGCATCTACAAAACCCGGACTTAAGATTGGCCTTCTTAACTGCCGTTCCCTCCCCAAACATGCAATTGAAACAAACTTGCTAATTCTAGACCATGACTTTGATTTGCTCTTTCTTACGGAAACGTGGCTATCAGACAGCACCGACTCGGACATCGTCGTGGCCCTGCCTCCAGGGTACTTCTGTCAAGCACTTCATAGACCCAAAGGGAGGGGAGGGGGGGTAGCCATAATTTTTAAGGATCATCTCACCTGTAGAACCACTGATGCTCAAATCGAGGACTGCGAAAGCTGCCAATTCTCCATTCAATTCTCCCCAGCCCACTCCCTGTCGGGCTTACTGATCTACCGCCCCCCGGGCCCCCCGGGAAAATTCCTTAACGCCCTTATTGAATCAGTCGCAAAACTAGCATCCACTGTCAGCAATGTTCTCATTTTAGGCGATCTTAACTTACATTTGAAAGACCCTACAGATCGGATAGCCGTTGACCTTCTCCAAGACCTGTCGTCACTCAATATCCGACTGGTAAACAATGAACCCACCCATGAGAAGGGACACTTATTGGATCCCGTCCTCACCAATGCCACAGCCATCACTACTAAGCCTCCCCTGATCCTCCCTTGGACAGACCACTTTCTTGTCCCAATCTCTTGGGAAACACCCCTCACCAACCCTCAAACCCCTAAAATTCAGACCACTGACAGACGGTGGCACAAACTTGCACCTGAGGAATGGGCCGCCGTTCTAGCAGAGTCCACTCCCGAGCTCTCCAGCGATCCAGCTATGGCTGACGAGCAGGTCACTGAATGGATCACCTCCTCTCTTGATGCACTCATCCCTAAAACCTCCTCTCTCAAACACCCCAAAAGAGTAGCCTCGGCTCCATGGTACACACCAGAGCTTAAAGCCCTGCGTCAAGAGTGTAAGAGAACGGAACGATCCTGGAGGAAAGTCAAATCAGAAACAAATAAAGAGATCTATTCTGCTTCTCTCCTTAATTACAAAACCACCATCCGTAAAACCAAAATCGTGTTTTTTCAGGAGCGAATAGAGAAAGCAGTATGCTCCAGCAAGGAATCCTATGCTATCCTAAAAGACCTTCTGAAAACCCCAGCACCCGGACCTAAACATCCCACTGACCCTACAACTGACCAGACCAAATGCCAACAATTGGCGGATTTCTTTCACGGGAAAATCCTAAAAATCCTCGAGGCTATTCCCTCCGCAATTCTGGGTGAGGAACACGATCTCCCGCAACCGTCAACACCCTGCCGTCTTTCTTCATGGGGCCAAGTCACGACTGAAGAAGTAGAAGACACGTTAACATCCATAAAAAGCGGCTCTCCTAAGGATCCCGCCCCACTCCGAATTCTCAAAAAGGTAGCCTCCACGATCATCCCCCCCGTGACTCACCTGATTAACACCTCACTCCAAAAGGGAGTCGTACCCCCAAGCTGGAAGGCGGCGGTCGTGAAAGCTTTGTTAAAAAAACCCTCCCTCGACCCCGAAAACCTGGCAAACTATAGGCCCATCTCCCTACTCCCAGGAATCAGCAAGATTGCTGAAAAACTGGTGAATAGAAAACTTTCCCAGTTCCTGGAGGGCAATAACATACTAAAAAGCTCCCAGACGGGCTTTCGCCCAGGGCAGGGCACAGACATCGCCCTCCTAGCAGCGGTTGAAGAGGCCAGAACGCTATTGGACGGAGGAGGATCAGTGGCAGTGATCCTCCTCGACCTAAGCGCGGCCTTCGACACCGTCGACCACCGACTCCTTATCAAAAGACTCAAGGGAGCCGGTGTAGAGGGCTCCGCCTTAGCCTGGCTTACATCTTTCCTGGCTCAAAGGACCTACCAAATCTGGGAGAACAACGCCCGCTCCTCCGAAATTCCCCTCCAATGTGGCGTGCCTCAGGGCTCCTCCCTGAGCCCCACTTTATTTAATATCTATATGTCCACATTGGAGGAGGTCATCATTCCATTCGGAGTGAGTGTCGTCAGTTATGCTGACGACACACAACTGGTTGTGTCACTATCCCACCCCAAACAACAACCAGCAGATCTATTTAATTGCCTTGTGGAGGTCCATCACTGGATGAACACCTCTGCCCTAAAATTAAATGGGTCAAAAACGGAGGTTCTGCTCCTGGGCCCAAAAGGACTCACACTGTCCCCAAACATCTGGCCAGCCTGTCTGGGCCCTCCTCCAGAACCCAGAGAGGAAGTAAAGAGCCTGGGAGTGTGGCTTGACACCGACCTCTCGTTCAACGTGCAGGCAAAGAAAGTGGCCGGGACCTGCTTTGGTCTTTTGAAGTCATTGAGGAAAGTCCTGCCCATCCTGCCCCCCAACTCCCAAAAGTTGCTTATTCAAGGCCTAATAATCTCGAGGCTTGACTATAGCAACGTGATATACCTGGGCGCCCCAGAGATGACCCTGAATAAACTTCAAAGAATTCAGAATACCGCGGCCCGTATCCTCACGAATACCCCTGCCAGAGCGTCGGCCAAACCGGCCTTAAAACTCCTCCACTGGCTCCCCATAAGAGAGCGGGTCAAATTCAAGGCCCTGTGTCTGGCCCACAAACTACGACGAAATCAAGGCCCCCCTGCTCTCAAGAAATTCATCGCCCCTTACAAATCCTCAAGACCTCTCCGTTCTGACACCGAAAACCTCATTGTTGCCCCCAAATTCAAGAGAGCTCGATCGGGAGGAAGGCGTTTCTCAGTCCAGACTGCACGACTTTGGAACGCTCTCCCCCGAGCCCTGCGTCTCGAACCTCAATACCTCCGGTTTAGGAAACAGCTCAAAACCCACCTCTTCCCACAGTGAATCACTCCTGGCCCTTATCTTGTTCCTTGTTCCGCCCTCCCCGTCCTCTTCCTTGTCCCTCCTTCCCTCTCCCCCTCCCTTGGTCCACTGTACTCAGGAGATAAGATTTTTTAGCGCTGGGATACCTCCGGGTGACTACGCGCTCTACAAAATAAATAAATAAATAAATAAACAGGCGGTTGTAAAGGATCAGTACGCTTTAAGACGGGCAGAACTGGACTGTTACAAACATTTCCTGTTGTTTCTTCGATGACGTTTTTATCAATCAGGTCATAAACAATCGTCAATAATGCCTTTTCACATTCGCTAGATATTTTGTATTGGGGAATACGTGGCAACCTAACGTTGGCTTTCAATGTTATGACATACGGTGCTATCTCCAAACGACCTACATCATTAGAGCCATTAGCCCGAAGTATATCAGGAAGTGATGACAATTCAGTCGGAATATTGTCCTTTGACAAATACATTGGAGAAATGACTTTCTTACCTAAAGTAAGTTGTACTCCTAAGGGGGAACAGTACAAAGTCGCATATAACCTTTTTAGCAAATCCAAACCTAACAAATTTTCACCGCAACCTGTTGTAAGAATGAGGGGTGCTTCTAATTCGCACGGGCCAATAGAAAGAGATATAGGACTGGAGATCGGGTTTCTAACAGGGGCGCCAGAGAAACCTACTGAAACATTAATTTCGCCAGACAAAGGTGCGCCAGGAAGTTTCAAGTGCATGATAGAACTTTTTGTAGCACCAGTATCCAGCAGAAATGGCTCTGACACTCCTGAGGTAATTACCTTGACATAAGGTCCATTCTGATCTACTGGAACTGAAACAACTCCCTCTCTTTGTCCATGGCTGTCCTAGCAATCGTTACCCTCATTTTCGTGTTCGGTGTAATAGTCGTCAGCATAGTACTGAGCTGACCTGGACGACGCATTATTCTGTTGGTCAAAGCTGTTCATCGAATTCTGAGGCGGAAAAGAAGTTGTATTCTGGGTGAAATTTCCACGGCCCCTACCTCTAGGGGCATGTTGAACACCTCTTCCCCTTACACCTGAAGCACCGCTCAAACGTCGCGCAAGAGCCGCACAATTACCTTTAAAGTGACCCTCTTCTTTGCAATACACACATTGATTCGGGCCATAAGCAATACGCTGATGGGAAAACTCGTTTCCTTGCGCGTTTCTCGAATACTGCTGTTGTTGTTGGTAATTGGGCTGACTAGTCGTACGAGGCGGATAGGCTTGCTGGAGAAGAACTTTAGTTTTTAAATCTTTTGTCTTTTTGTTGACTTTATCTAGCTCGTCTTTGCGCCTATTTTCGTAGTACTGGGCTGTAGCTAAAATTTGCGCTGACGTAGAGACAGCCCAAGCACTCTCTGAATCTTTCAGTTTATTACACAGTTCAGGGATTAAATTATGTACGAATTTGTCTACAAACAATCTTTGACCACCCTCTGTAGCCATATCCTGACCACTATGATCGGTGAAAGTCTCCTCAAATCTTGTGAAAAAGTCAGACACATTCTCATCTTTCTTCTGCTTGCACGCAGATAGCTTGTCCCAGTTTATGCGTACTTCAGGCATTATCGTTTTCATGTACGCGATAATTCTACCGGGAAGTTCAGCTATTAACGGCTCAGGTTTAGAACCACCAATTTGTCTAGCATCTATAGCGGCAATGTTCGCCCATGAGTCACCTAGTTCTTGGTCATGGTTCGTATGACGTATTTTGCTCCATAGAGGATGTGGAACAACGTTCCCAAACAACATGTCGATATCCGCTAAATTCATTATACATGAGCTTGCAGTTTGTGATAACTCCTTATAATACCCAGTCGGGTTTTTACGAGGATCAGGCAGTGTCTGCTTGAGTGCTAAGACATCGGATCTTTTCCAGGGGACATGTACCCATACACGCTGGAAATGAGGCAGAATTGGTGGATTCGCATTCGCATCACCTTCCCTCCAAACCGGAGGAACCTCTCTCATGGGGTACTGTCTCGCTCTTTTCCCGTCTGGTGCATCGTCTTCGTGACATGATCTAGAGACGTTTCCCTTACTCCTATAAGAGAGCAATAACTCTATCGCTTTCTCAACATCTGCACCTATAATCATACCTTCATAGAACTTGAAGCGTGTACGCCATAGTTCGTTCATTGTGTATTTGGGATCATTTGTCTTCACATCTTCGCCCAGATATACACACATTTCTTCGAATACGTATCTCTGAGTGGGTGCGTTTCATTGACGGAAAACTTCCATAACAGACTGAACATCATATCTAACAGTATCCGTAATCCATTTACGGGCTAGTTCATTCAGCACTTTTCTTTCCTCGTAATCAGGCAGTTGACTACGGGACTGTCTATGTTCTGTTTCAGGGGTCGTTTTTAGGCGACCCGAAGAAAGGTGAAAGCAGACCAGTGACGGTACCTGTCACTCTTTGTCTAATAGAAGGAGAACCTTGCGGAGGAGCAAATGCATCGGAAAAAACAGGCTGAGGCAGAGAAGAAGTAGAGGCAATAGCACAGGAAGTTGAAGTAGGAGCAGACGTAGTATCATAGACAATAGCTGGAGCTGTAGGCAAAGTCGTAGAAGTAGATGGAGTAGGTAGCAAAGATGGCGGCCCTTGAGAAGGCTGCGCCGGAGAAGTAGAAACCAGCTGAAGAGGAGCTGGCGTTCGTGCAAGAGCTGGGTTACGTGCGCCGGGGCGCGGTATAGTAAAATGCTTTGGCGTTGTAGTAGCGTCTAACGCATACGGTGGAGGTGAGCTTAATAAGTGGGACATTAATGGATCTTTCTCGGATCTCTCCTCTTGACCTTGTCCCTTATTTGGTAACATCGGGTAGCATTTATCTACTGCTAGTTTCTTGCTCCTAAGTATTTGTTCGTTTTCCTGCTCTTCCTCGTTATCCCTGTATGCAACGGCAGCTTGCACCATTGACATACCTCTTTTATTCCTTTTTGCTAATTTTATTTCTTTCTGTTTGGCTTCTTTGCGCCATAAGCGGAAAGAGTCAAACATCGCCGGCCGGGCTTTTCTCTTAAATAATTTGACCTCTAGGTTATCTAATATTTCTGAGTCGAAACTACCATATTGGGGCCATTTTAAAACACCCTCCTTGCGGGTGTATTTTATCCACACTTCATTATATGTGATAGGACCTACGCCGTGCTTTACATAGAGCTCATATGTTGGAGTTCCAATCGGAGGAACCGGACAGGAATCCTCTAATCGGGAGTCCTTACTATAACCAAGACAAAACAAGTTTCCAAGTCTGCTAAAACCAGGCATCTTTGCTCACTAGTCTAGCTTCAAACTTCAAAGGATTATCTGTTACGATATTTCTCGTGAATACACAAGTCCTTCGGCTTTGGGGCTTGCAAGTACCAAATCAAAGCGTATCTCAAGGATACCAAAAACTAAGGACAAACTAAAGACTGGGAGACGCTCCACTCATACTTAACTGAAGTATTTGAAGATCGGTGACGTCGCTAGAAGACTCGTCTATCGTTTCGCTCTACCAAGGATCACTGGGTCCAAAACAAGGCGATAGTCAGGGCAGCAGTCCTTCGTAGCCGTCGGGACGCGGGGAACCTCGCAGCAAAGACCTTCGGAACCACGTCGACATACAGGGGTCGCTGAAGTGGCTGGCCGTCCTCTGCAATTTTCACACGAAGCTCCTCACGAACATCTGGCTTGGACCGTCGCCGCTTGATACCGCCCCGAGTTGGGCGCCAACTGAGGTAACGGGTTTTTAGGAACCCGTTTGGTGCCAGGGGATAACACCCGAAGACCTCTGAGTTCTCCCTGTTCCGGACCACAGAAACACGGAGTCTTCTAGTCGAGTCAGAGATCAAGTTTTATTGGCAGCTACCAAGTAACAGGTGTCCTAGAAGCACGACAAGCACGGGTCATGTGTTCTCAGGAGACTGTTCGTTTTTACAGAACCAGCCTTCTCCTTATATACAGAAATAATAGCTGCAAGCAAGAATTCTTGAGTTTATGATATGGCTATACACATATTTCTACAATAATACAAAAAAGCGAAGTCATGTAGGCAAGCCCGTATTTTAGATGTCCAATTCGTGATAGATTACCTAGCCAGGCCCGGAACTCCCATCAGATATCGGTGAAGCCCCAATAAAAGAAGGCACCTCCTAGTCATAAAACTGGCCATAAACAGGGAGCGTGGACAGGTGTGTATGTGTGTAGAAAACATGATCTGTACGTGGTGAATGGTTTGTGGTATGTTGTGCATTGATGCTATCGTGTTTGGCCACTGGGCGAGGAGCTGCCCAAACAGGTTTGGCTGGAGGCAAGGGAGTCAGTTGGGACAGGTCAGGGGGAAGTCAGGGAAGGTGGACGTGTCCTTTTAGATCAAGCTCGACCTTTAATTGACTTATCATGAGGGCAAGACACAAGATGGATACCGTTTACAAAATGGAGTCTGAGGGGTCGGGACGGAAACTACGATTCAGGGGTGTTAGCATACCTCGATCATGACGCAAATGCATAGGAATGATGTCCTAATCATTATCGGTTCGTCGACACCAAATTCCTCATGGTACGTTGATGTTTCAGGAAACGGGTATCGGACCTCGATACCGGGACAACAGTAGGGTCCAGAATTTCAGAACCACACCTTAAAGTAATGTCTTTAAAAAAAGTTGTATTTTCGATGTGGATTTGCCTTACCACATGAAGGTAAATGTCCCACCATTGGACAGATATGCAAAGGCTGTGGGAAAGAGAACCATTTTGTAACATTTGCAAAGCAAGGGTGAGATACAGTGCGTCATGTCAAGAAAACAAAATGGAGGAAAATAAATTCAAGTGCCTCACGAAAGAACAAAATAGATGCCAGAACGTTCCAGACAAGACGCTCTATGCATTCCCACAAGGCCCAGCGACCACATAAATTGAGGCAAGTGGAAACTGAACGACATCTATTATAATCACATTCCTAATCTAAAAGTTCATCACTGTCATTGTCAAGCGTCAGTGAGGAAGATGGGGTGCGATGTCCATGTTGACTAGTGGACAACGTGCACATGTAGGATTAGCTTAGTGCAAGAAAGAATGTCGGTTGAAGCTAGGTCGACAAGTGAAAGTGCAAAATTCATTTGGACACTGTTCCAAAATTACACTGAAAGTGTATGGGTGCTCCATACTTTTCATCACAGATAGTGGCGTGTCGATAAACATTATGCAAGTGTCAGAGTACAATAAACTGTCTCTAGCATCCCGTTTAACTCCTTCGAAAACCAAAGTGTAGATATGGTCTGCTTTGATGCCACTGCAAAGTCACAGTTCACTCATAGCAACTATGAAGCATAAAAAGACAAAAGTACAAGCACCAATTCATGTCTTACCAGGCACTTCTTCGAGTGCATGTTTACTCAGTTTCAGTTCTGCTGCTGGCATAGGGCTGATTTCTGTAAACTACAATGGCAATGCCTATCATGATAGAGTAGATCAGTTTTCATCTTTGTTTCATGGACTAGGAAGACTTAAGAACATGAAAGTGCAACTTCACATCAATGAGGACATCCACCCTGTCACTCAAAGACATAATCGAATTGCATTTCATTCATAAGAGGCTTGAGATACTATTAAGGCATGACTTTTTGAGCGATTCACTGGTCCAACACCATAGGTACCCCCCACAGTGGTAGTGCCGAAAAAGGATAGTGGAAGAGTCGTGCGCATCTGCGTGGACATGTGCCAAGCGAACAAGGAGATTGAAAGAGAACGACATCCAGGTCTGCACATTGTTGATTTGAATACTCAGCTAAAGTCTTTTATCACCTTGATTTGAGCAAAGGATATCAACATCTCGAACTGGATCAGAATTACAGGTAGATTGTCACCTTTTTGACTAGTTTTTGTTTATTTAGATACAAAAGGGTAGGTTTTGGAGTGTCGCCAGCTGCAGAACTTTTTCAGGATGTCATTCATCGAATAATACAGCCAGTCACAAATGCTTTAAATTATATTGAAGGCATACTAGTTTATGAGGCCACACGATAGGAATATGATAAAACACTTACACAAGTGTGTTGTATACTTGCCGATGCAAGGCTCATTTTGAACACAAAAAAGCGTGACTTTCATCAAACCAAACTCAAGTTCTTTGGTCATATCTTTTCTGATGGGGAATGAAACCAGATTTAAATAAAGTACAAACCATGTCAACAACATCTACCCCAAAAGTTTCAACTATGCTGAGATCCTTCCTTGGTATGGTCAGTTACTGTCAAAGGTTTATACGTGAGTTTGCCCCATTGAGAGACTTAACAAAACAAAATGTCCCATTTCAATGTTTAAGTGAATGTAAACAAAGTTTCAAGAAAATCAAGCATGGAATTGAGAAGGCCACTGAAATGGCATACTTTGATCCGAAATTGCAGATGGAGGTTGTTGTTGATGCAAAACCAGTGAGGATGGGTGCCATCCTTACCCAGCACAATGAAAATCCCAATGCTCCAAGAAACATTGTGGCTTACGCTAGACAAAGTTTGTCATTGAAAGAATGTACCTATTGACAACCTGGAAAAGAAAAACTTGATGCGGTGTGAGCTTGTGAAAATTGTTCATGTATTCCTTATGGACAGCATTTCAGAGTTGTCACTGATCACCAAGCACTGCTCACCATTTTCAGCAATCCTAAAGCCAAGATGCCCCTTTGCATTGGGAGGTGGGGATTGCGAATGCTGGAGTATGATTACACGATTGTGCATCATCCAGGAAAACATCAATACCCTGCTGACTACTTCTCACGTGTGCCAATACAGTATCATGGCACTTCTTATAAAGTTGCTGATGCTTACATTAACTTCACTGAGTAGTCCAGTATCCTTGTTGCCATGTCAGTAGAACAAACCATTGCTGCCACGAGTACTGACAGGGGTTTGCTAATCCTCAAAGACATTATTATACACAAATCTGTAAACAGGACACCATACTATTCGGAATTGGAAGTCTTTATTTATTGTAAGCTCCAACACGCACAAGAGGAATGGTGAAGAACACCTTGTGTTGACCTCCTCTCTTGTCAGTCCCCGCATATGTTATGTCAGCATTACAGAACATCAAGGCAGTGACAGCAGCATACAGTTGATGACACCTAATAAGGTGCCCCACAAAGTACACAAGTAAGTATCCATTATCATAACACAATCATGGCGACAACATAATCAACCTCTTCATGATGACCTTGAATACCAGAAACTAAAAAAAGTGCAGGAAGAACTTTCAGCTACCCCAGAAGCATCATCTTACGAGGGTCGAGAATTGTCATACCTGAGAGTCTGAGACTACAAGTTATTGAACTGGCTCATGAGGGACACCATCAGTGCTTAATTTGAGACTGTGGTTTCTGGTGCTCCAGACCAGCACTTAATTGACAACACTGGGACTTTTGACAGTCTGCCACATAGTGGTGATGTATATCTAACTTAGAGATGAGGACAACAACAGTTGCTTATTCATTCAATATACTTAAAAAATGACTAATTTCTGCCTCTCAAGCCATTCTTTTAGCATTGTGGGCATGGAATAATCCAAATTATCGCACTTGTAGGAGTGTGATGGCTAATAGTTATGTTGGTGGTCAGCTGCGCCCTATATGGGGCTGAGCTATGGGGGTACGAGAATCTCTCCAAGTTAACTGCAGCAGAAAATAGTTTCCTATGTAAGTTTACCAACCTCCCGTAAAGCACCTTAGTGCGCCCACTGCTCTATGACCTAGGCAGAAAGGCACTGGCTGACATAGCCAGACTGTGTCCTTTACTTCATTGGCGGAGAATCTGGAGTACACCAGAACTGGTAACCTATGCTCCAGGCCTCAAGGACCTAATCAGGGCAGAACGCTTCAACAAAATAAAATGATTGCAGGAGGTCAGAGCCTCCCTAATAAGTATTTGCATGGCATCACTATGGGAGAATCAAGCAGGTACCCCGTGCCCCCCCCAAGGCTATCCTACAAGTAAAGTATTGGGAATGGGTGCCCCAAAATGCTTATAGGAATAGTGACACCTCTTCACTCATGGGACGATTCCTAGAAGTTAAATCAGTCCCAGGTTTAGAATAGTACTGGGATACAATAACTAAGCCGCATGATTGGAAGTTATACTTCCAATTCAGGGTAGGCTCACTACCAGTAAGAACCTTTACAGCAAGATGGGGTAACTTAGGTGACAAGTCCTGCCCCATTTGTCATGCTCAATCGGAGTCATTAGCCCATCCGCTGTTTGTCTGCCCTGACTATGCTGCCCTCGCCGAGCACGTTTGACATCAATTTGCAGATCATAGGACACCAGAAGGAATGGTGTTGCGCTAAGATCAATGTGCTCGGAAACATCAACCCCCCATTGTCATTTCATTGGCAAAGTTTCTGGAAAGGACATGGGCCATCAGATCACAGGCCCTATCCGCATACTAAAGACCTGTATTTGTTACTGTTCTACTGTCTATGAGTATATTGAGTTGGCCACTTGCATACTAGGTACTGTAGTACTGTTCTGGTATGTTCGGGCATGTGCTAACTGTTAGTGATGTAATTTGTGTGACCCTGTATCATGTAACACTATGAATTGTAAAATGCTTGAAAGGTTTTATAAGTATCAATATGCCCAGTTATTTTAAACTGTATTAATTGTATTTTACCATTTTAGAGGACAGATTTTAAATGTTTTAAAAAAACAGAAAGGGGCTTTAACAGTGTTTATACATGTGATTAATTAAATATTTTATTTATGTATCATGCTTTGATGACATATCTGTTGAATAAAGCTTTCTTGGATTGGATTGATTGGTTATGTTGGTACTGTATTTGGCAGTGCTGGTAGGGGCAATAGGTGTCACAAGCTACAGCTGTCCCCTGACAATGGCACTGGCACTTATTCTCTTACAAATTATGCTCTGGACACTGTGGCTATGAACCGAGCCCTAAGGGACCGATTGTGGTTCCCTTGTCTTGATGAAAGAGTTGAAAAAGAGTTAAAGCAATGTCATTTGTGCAACTGCTTGTCATCCAAGACAATTCTACATATGTTAAACATGTCTGATCTTCCCAAGCATGCATGGGAAAGGGTTGCAATTGATTTATTTGGGCCCCTTGACAATGAACATCATCTACTAGCAATTGTTGATGAATATTCCTGTTTTCCCCGTTATGGAAGGTCTGTTGTCAACTACCTATGACAGAGTCATTGAGAGATTAGAAAGTATCTTTGCAACATAGGTGTTCCTTCGATTTTGATATCTGACGCTGGCCCACTTTTCAATAGCCGAGAATTTAAAGATTTTCTCACTCATCTAAATATCAAATAGCAGAAAAGCATACCTCTCTGGGCACAGGTGAATGGTGTAGTTGATAGATTTATGAGCACTCTCAAGAAGACTTTTCAGCATGCTGCGCTGGAAAAACTCAAATCAGTTATCCAGTCTACTCTTCATGCATACAGGTCAGCTCCACATTCCACCACAGGTAAAAACCCTTCTACCTTAGTGTTTGAGACAGCCATGGAAACCAAATTGTAACAGCAGACCAATGAGAGATCTATTGACATTGATAAACTTTGCACTACTTGCTCGTCAAACGTAAAATGAAGACCTATGTGGATAAAAGTTGCTGTGCTCGGAGCACTGTATTCAACAGAATAGACCAAGTTATCGTCAGGCAGCACAGAAACACAAGTCTAACGCTATGACCGATGCTAACCCAGTGAGGGTTGTGACTAGTAAAGGACATGTGGTGACTGCTCACCTTCCTGGAAAGTCAGTTGTGTGAGATTCTTTGCATTTCTCACCAGCTCCAGATGTCAGAAGTGAGATTTGCCCACCTGAGCATCCGGAGAGCCCAATGACTGTACCTGTGTCTCTGTCACCAGTGCCAGTAATGGATACTTCTCCTGTAACTCCGCAACTTCACATGACCAAATCTGGGCGATTGATTCGAGCACCAAAATGACCTATTGAAGAGTTGTCATGTATATATGTATTATTGGTACTTTTTATTTAACAAAGGGGGCGATGTAGTGTCTTGTGAGTTAGAGATGACGGGACCCTTTTAGTTCCTGACGGATTCCACAGTACAGTAACGTAAGTGCGTGTGTATGGGTGACAGAATTCAAGATGTAGAATGTTCAGTTAATTGTTACATGTTGAGGAATTAAATCCATGAATGGCATGATCATTTGCATGTACCCTGACTAGGGAGGACACTACAAGCTGAGCAGACGAAGGGCAGCTGAATTGCCCAGCAAAAAGAAGAGCTGCCTGCTGACTGCCAGGAAGATATGACAAGCCCCAGCTGACTGATGATCAGCATTAATGCCGCCACAACATTCTATGCCATCCATGAGCCATAGGATTTCTGCATCCCAGTTGACCAGAATCACAGACCAAGGGCAAGGCATCACCTGAAGTTGAGAAGCTGCTTCTACCATTTTCATTATGATATCTGCAGTGAGTCTGCAGCATCCCTGACCTCCCCAGTACATTTGGACGCCCATATGCTGACATTGTGCTGCAGTAGAACCATTTAACCAGACAGAATCTAAAACTTTTTGATCTATCTCTTAACCCGCTATGGTTCCAGAATTATCATGACTTAAAGTAAAAGATAGATCCCAGCCCTAAATTCCATTTTTCAATTGGAACTGGTTGAATATTTAGGTCTAGAGGGGGTAGCAAATTTCATGCGTGTCCCTACTAGAAGAACAGTGAACATGAACTTGAAACTAACAGAGAACACCAAACAGTGTCACATTAGTTTCATAAGACTCAATATTATTTGAAAATCTGGCATAGGCAATAGCAACATATATTTTTGAAAATGGTAAGTTTCACTTCCCTATTTAATTCATTGTTAATAATACTTTGTGTCTTGTGCATTATTTAATGGTTCATCTCACTTTAACTCATGTGGCCGTTGTTCGCTGCACTTAACTCCTCGAGAACCAAATTCCTAAAATATGGAACAGATATCTAATAGGTGTTCAACAGCATTTATGGCCTGGGAACACATGCCATAAATGAGAAAATGCATTTAGAATACAGTCTATTATTGACTGCCCCAGTGGCCCAAGACATAGCCACATGGAAGGCTTTCCCTTTGCCAGGGGGAGATGTAGTAGAGATTCAAGATGGAATCTTGTTTCTTCCAATTCATGCTCTTACACCACCAAGACACGACTTCAGCTTGCCAAATGCCAGAAAAAGCGAGGCAGATATTTCGGTGAACACGTCACATAGAATGCAAGGCCCCAGATTTACCCTGTATCTGCCACCTGCTGCTGTGGGCTCCTCTGTAAGCCTCAGTTCTTACCTCTCCTGTTAGTGTTCTTGCTTCTGAATTTGACTTGACAGCTGGGTTGGCTATCATTTAATTTTAAGAAAGGTATTGCTCCTTGAGCAGGTGCTCACAGTAGATATTAGTCAACTAGGCTCTGAGCATTGTTTACTAATTGTTCACATCTCATATTTTTGAAGCATATTGGATGTGGCCATGTCCCTTACTGCAGCTTCTTGCTTTTTTCTTCTTCTGTGTTTCTTTTTCTTGTGTTGGTGGAGTCCATATATCATTCTGCCCTATCAAACAATGCAGTATAAAGCCCATGTATGATCCAGGAACAAGAAAATATGTCCAGATCTAGCTCCAAGGCCTCGTAACGGCTCAACCCAAGAGGAAAGACAGAGAACTGGACATCGAACCTAATTGGCTAATGGAAAAACTTTAAACATAGCAAAAAACGTGGTTATAGCAGGATGAGAGCCACTACAAGCCCAATCCAAAAATAAACTGAACACTTGAACAATTTATTTGAAGACTTTCCTTGTCCTGACATGCATGAACCTCAGTAGTTTTCTGAACTTAAAAATTGTCTGATATTCCCCTCAAACTGGAACCAAGACTGAAGGTGTCTACCTTTGGTCCTGCTGGCATTCCTACCAGCCAGCAGGACTGTCAGTGAAAAGCTCACATGCAGTGACAAGAGCTGTTGAGTAAATAATGGTGACATTTGCAGGCATTTTCCAGAGGTGGTAAGAAAGCTGGCAGGGTAAGTCTGATGGTGGGTGTGACAGGTATAGTATCAATAGCATCTTATTTTAAATGTTATCCTTTCCTTGATGGGGAACCAGTTGTGTTTTTGAAAAATGAGGATGAAGCGATCAGATTTTGTGGTGGAGACCAGAGAGCTTTAGAGTAAATACTGCCTCATGGGGTCTAGAGTGGTTTCAAGCTTCTAGTAGTATGGTGTCTCCCCCAGTCCAAACAGGTTTGGATTAGTGCATGTGTGCAGCTGGCAGTGCAGCTGATGCAAGACCTGTTTTGAGTTTCTTGGGATGACAGGATTGGTTGATCTGCAATTTAGTTTACATGAGGGATCCAGGCAGTGCTTAATTTGAGCCAGTGGTTTCCGGTGCTTGGCACAGGCACTTTATTGTCAACACTGGCACTTGTGACTGCTGCCACATGGTGGTGCCGTTTGTGTAATTGAAAGATGAGCAAAACACCAGTTGATAATTATTTCAATATGCATTTAAAACAACTAATACCTGCTGCCAAGCTATTCCTATTTCTTTGGAGGCCTTGAACAGTCTGAACTGTCACACTTGTAGCAATCAAGGCCGGACTGGGAACCAAAACCGTCCCTGGCAAAGTGCTTGGCTGCCCCCCCCCCGATTCCCCCACTGGGGGGTTGGGGGTGCCGCCGAGCCCTTTGCCAGGGCCGGTTTTCTGCCGATTTTTGTTACAGGGCCGATTTTGCAGCCCTGCAACAAAAACGGCCCCCAAGGGGCCCAAAACTGGCCCCTACCCATGCAGCCCACCGGGGATTGCCCAGTGCCCACTACGGCCGGTCCGGCCCTGGTAGCAATGGCTAGTAGTTGTGTAGGTACTGGCATTGACAGCGCTGACAGTGGTGCAAGCTGCAGTGGCCTCCTACGGAGGGCCCTGGCACTTATCTTTTTTCCAAATTAGGCACTGGATCCAGGGTGAAGGCCTGTGATTTAACAGAAGTGGCTGAGGGTGGGTTGAAGCCCTCTTCTTTGATTTTGTCAAGTAAATAGCACACAAATTGTTGTATGTCTCTGCCGTTGAGTAGGATTCGTTTTGGATGAATTCAAATGCAGGAAACAAACATCCAGGGCTTGAGTTTGGTATGGTTGAGGATGTCATGTCTGGATGTGGTTTCAATGTACAGTTGTGTATTATACACATGTTCTTTAAAGGGTATAACTGACCCCTTTAACACCAGACTCAGAGTTCTAGATACACATTGAAGCAGATAGGAGCCAGTATCGAACCCTCGGAAACATCTCAGGGCATCGGTGTCCACCATGGATGTCTTCACTGGCTGCCACGGTTTGTTAGAAATTAGCCAAATCAGCTTTGGGCATGGCTGAAGAACCCACGCTGTCCCCCAAAGTGTGCAGAAGCCTACCTAGGCCAGTTGTGTCAAAGGTCGCCAGAAGCTCGAGGAGATCGAGATTACAAGCACCTCTACCATCCAGATGGCCCATGCGCTGTGTAGAGGGTCACGGGGAGACTGACAATCAATACGTTTACATATACATTGAAACATAATATAAGATAAATTGGAAAATTGCTCCTTGTCGATGTAAGGTATAGTCTCTCTTCTAGTTTTACTTTTTCATGATGCCATTGTCTCGCAGTGTGTTCTAAATGATGCACGTTCTGTTTCTGGCATCCTCGCAGAGAGTGTACTTTCAAACATGTTTGTGTTTGAAGGTGCATCTCTCGAGGATACCCTTTCAGTTTAGATCTACAGCTGTTGTCACATTTATTAAGCTGTTACATTACCTGAGAGCCGGTGGCGCTCCCGTGAAGTGCTGGATTTACTTGGAATAAATCTTAAATGGAT
Organism: Lissotriton helveticus; assembly: GCF_964261635.1. Lineage (NCBI taxonomy): Eukaryota > Metazoa > Chordata > Amphibia > Caudata > Salamandridae > Lissotriton > Lissotriton helveticus. The sequence continues at coordinate 1,098,456,704 of NC_136059.1, forward strand.
TCTCACCTGGATTTGTATATCATCTTTATTGGATAACATTAATCATCTTTACATTTGGCGACAGGATTTGGGAAGATTCAAGTATTTTCGGCATTTTCACTAATTTCTTGGAAAATTACACTGCTTCATCCCAAAAAAAAAATTTTGTTCCACTGTGCTCATTTTATAAAGAAACGTGTGCGTTTCACCTTCCTTTTTAAACAGATCTCAAAAGTGGAGATTTCAGCCTGTTTTTCATTTTAAGGTGAATCCGTGATTTGAAACGGAGTTCAAGAGACTTAAACCACACGAGAAGAGTCCTTGATGACGTCATCGTGCAACAAAGGTATTTTGTTTCTGAAACCGATTTCTTGAGGAAAACGCTACACGCACGACTGATTTTGCTTTAAGGTAACATTTCATATGAAAGTCGTTGCGCAAGCGTTCAGTTAAACGAAAATCTTTTAAGAGCTTCATTTCTTGTAAAGATCTTCACGATGGTACGTACAAGTTTGTAATTGACATTTCACGAGTGATTTTAGAATATTATTTTCAGCATTTTAAAGACTGGAGTTTTAAAAGACTGCTTGTACTTAAACTTGAAGAAACAGAAAGAGTACAAAAGTGAAATACATTTATGGAAAGGAGGCTATAAATAGCTCCTTTGGCTCCTGCAAAAACATTGTGAAGCACTTTGTTGTTAAGGAGATTAGAAACATCTTCTTGAGCATTTTAAAAGGCATTCAGCAATTTAAAGACATTTAACATTTTAAAGACATTCAGCATTTTAAAGTCATTCAGCATTTTAAAGACATTCAGCAATTTAAAGACATTTAACAATTTTAAAGACTGAAAAACTAAGACGTTTACCATTTTAAAAACATTCAGCATTTTAAAGACATTCAGCATTTTAAACACATTCAGCATTTTAAAGACATTCACCATTTTAAAGACATTCAGCATTTTAAATACATTCAGCAATTTTAAATACATTTAACATTTTCAAATCTGCAGTTAAAAACTAAAAGGAAGAGTACAAAAGTTATTTAAATTTTCTGGATAGTATATTTAAGCATATTTACAAATTATCTTATTGTCAAGCTTATTTACTTATTTAATATTTTTTTTTTAAAATGGCTAATAATCAACAGGTGATTATTCTGAACAAATTTTTACCTGTTAATGGAAAACCTGTGGAACCGTGGAAAACTTGGTTTAGAAGCTTCGAGAATTATTTAGTGGCAATTGATGCAGAGGATTATGCCCCTAAAAGGAAGCTTGCTATTCTTTATAGTCACTTGGGGAGAGCTGGTAGAGAAGTTTACGATAACTTACCCCTTTCAATTCCACCTTCATGAAGAGGCGAGGGCTGGAATGTTTATAGAGATGCAATTCAAAGACTTAATAGGAAATTTTTGGAACTTCCGAATGTCATTCTGGAGCGTTTTAATTTTAGAAAGAGAAAGCAAAACCTGGACGAAAGCGTAGAAGACTTCATTTCAGTTTTGAGGAACATGTCAGCTGATTGCAACTTTGGGGCTGATCTAGACATTTACATCAGGGATCAATTTGTTTATGGTTGTTGCCATAAAAAAATTCAAGAAAGAATCTTGAGTTGCAGGGATCCAACATTGGCTGAGGTGGTTGATATGGCTAAAAGTATTGAAAGGAGCATTGTTTCTTCAAAAAGTATTATGCTTGAAAATGTTTCCCCTTTTAACCTTGTACAGAATGATGTTTCTGTTAATGCTGTGTCATTTAATAATAGTATTAGTAAACCTCAGCAGAGAGGTAATAACACATTTTGTTTCAGGTGTGGATCAAGAACACATCTAAGTAACAGTCCCATGTGCAATGCTCTAGGGAAAAAGTGTACAAACTGTCAGAAGTTTGGTCATTTTAGTAATGTATGCAGATCTAGGCCCACTGTACATGTTAGGTCAGTATCAACACTTAAGAATGCTAATCAACATGATCAACAAGATTTTTTGTCAGGGTTTGATGTGGTTCCCTTAGAATCTGATATGCAACATGTTAATATTAACACCTTAGATTACCTTCAGTTTCAAATGAGTCTCTACAGAGAGAAATTGTTCAACTATAAAAACATTAGAAACCTAAGGTTTTATATGGAACACACACTTTGTCTTATTGAGTGTCCACAAAATTTATGCCAAAGGTTTTCCAAGAACCTTTCATTGTAAGTAATATTTTGATATATGGTTTCCCGCATGGCATCAGTAGAATGTGTACATGGAGTTTACTTGGGATTTGTTAAGCTTAAAGCGTATTATTTCAAAAACTTACAAAATAAGTATTTTGATGTTTCTTCTAATTCTTTTCAATTTTCTATGAAGGACCCTAAAGACTTCAAAATGTCTGGTTTTTATTGAAAAGAAGGGGTAGTGGTGTAATAGGGGCTTTTGTGAATATTTTCATGGTTCAAGCATTTTCATGGTTATAGCTAAAAGAACGCTTTGTTACAAATCTGATTCCCCCTATGATGTATGTTCACATTTTTCTTTAGGTACACTTTCTGATCATCCTCATAACTTTCTTTCTTTTCCTGTTTTACCTCCCACTTCGTCAGCAAGTATGGATTTACATTTTACACCAATGCTTTCTCAAATGTCTTCTAATACAAGTGAAATGTATGAACCTGTTAGGCCAATTCATATTTGTTTCATTCCAACAAGATTTAAGAATTTTTATATGTCTTAGTTCATTTGTTTTGTTTTGCAATTTTGTGTTATAATAAGAAGGGAGATGATGTAAGGTATAGTCTCTCTTCTAGTTTTACTTTTTCATGATGCCATTGTCTCGCAGTGTGTTCTAAATGATGCACGTTCTGTTTCTGGCATCCTCGCAGAGAGTGTACTTTCAAACATGTTTGTGTTTGAAGGTGCATCTCTCGAGGATACCCTTTCAGTTTAGATCTACAGCTGTTGTCACATTTATTAAGCTGTTACATTACCTGAGAGCCGGTGGCGCTCCCGTGAAGTGCTGGATTTACTTGGAATAAATCTTAAATGGATTCTCACCTGGATTTGTATATCATCTTTATTGGATAACATTAATTATCTTTACATTCGACTGTGCTGGCTTTCTGACTACCAATTCTTCTAAAAGTGTATCTGAATTATTTACATTGTTTATTATATAAACCTTGACAGGAAGACCAGAAATACCACTGGAAGTACACTACGTATTTAGACATTTCCTTTTATTTATGTAAGCTTTGTATTTCCACATCCTAACACAAATAAACCCAGATGACGAGTAGGAAAATAAGGTCGGGTGAGGACATAACTGATTAATAAACATGGTATGTTAGGACTGCTCACTGTGTTGCCTATAGCAAAGTTTGATATCCTTATGTGAGTTTTTGAGAATTTTGTTTTTAATATACCACCTACTATCTGACAGCTGGAAGTAATTCTGGTTGCCCTGCCTGACGTGATTTTTAAGAAGGAGGCTGTGCGTTTTATGCTTTCATCAATATTGTATTGTTAATGTAAATACATATTTGCATCCTTTGCCCTTCTACATTTGAAGCGTGCCCTGACCTGGGCGCCCAAGACTCGTTTCCTGAGGTCTCATTTCCATTTCTGGCGTGTGGTCCTTCCGCTTTCCAGGAAAATAAAGACAATCCTCTGAGACCCAAATACGTTTTCACAGTTAGAATACTGTCTGCACATGTATTGTCTCCTGTTAGACCTAGCAAGGTTACGAAAAGTGTATCAACATCCTCTTCAAAGCCTCCCAACTAAGACAAGAAGTAGAAGAGCAAGAGTAGAGGGGCAGGCAGGCATAAATAAAGCTTTTCAGATAGAATTACACTAGGAAAAAGTAATATTGTATGCATCATGCACAAAGGTCAAATAGTTGTCAAATATATAAGACTTCAGCAACATAATTATTTCGCTTTGGAAGGTTTTTCGAAGGTGACAAACATGGGGCCTCATTTACAAGAAAACGATGCAGCGCCGCGCCGCAAGACATTTTGCTGCACCGAGCTGCGTCATTTTCAGAGCACATGGATGCGTCACATTAACCCCTTGGGCGCGGGCGCGATTCTGCACCTGTGCAGCACATTCCAATTGCGGGTGCGGTCATGACGGCCGGAGCCGTCATCAGCACACGAGCACTGTGTGCCAAGACGGCTCCCGGCCGTCATCAGCATGGAAGGGGTCAACAGCAATACAATGCATCCATGTGCTTTGCCATGCACTGGTGCACAGTTGGTTGGTTGCCTGGCGCCAGTGCGGGCATCCTTATGTCATTTTGCAAGGTTGCCTGCATTGCGGGGCATTTTCTCCTTTCTATGCATGCTGCAGATTGTAGCAGCACACATAGAAAGAGGTAAAAATTAGAAGAAATAAAAGTATTTCTCCTTGTTGCGCCATTCGGATTCTGACGCATTCCCAGTTTTACAAAACGTTGTAAATCTGGGAATGTGGCAGGTTCCATGGATGTGGCGTGGGAACACCCACAGCAACCTCCTTGGAACGCCCCTTTAAAGCAGAGTAATATGTGAAAGGGGCCCATATTTACAAGGTCATGAAAAGTCACGCAGGGGGACTTTAAGTGGCCTTTAAATATGGCAAGCCCATTGTGCCGCCGGTGCATCAAAATAGATGCCCAGATTGTCACCTTCCCAAAAAGTACCTTGTGCTGCAATTTACTTAAAAAAATGGTTGGGAGGACGAATAGATTTTTTTCTTTCACAAAAACACGATTTTGGATGCTATTTCACCCGATATATTTATTTCTAAACTTCCCCAACATGCATGGAGATGTACAAACGTGAAAACCTGTGCGGTTTATTAAGAAGTGAACACTAATATTATTCTCCACTCCTTCTTACCGGCACAGTTACCTGTTCTCCCAGACGCAGTAGGACCCTGAGGGCGATCCAGCCTACTCCTCGCCGCACCCGCTACGCGGGTGCCGCCTCGCGCAGGTGCGCGCAACATACCGTTCACGGGGGCATAGGAGCAGCAAGGCGACAAGGCGGAGGTAATGGGTAGAGGCTCGGCGGGGCTGCGAGCGTGCGGGGACTCCAACATCCAGGAGTCCCTGCGAGACCACGGAGACAGCATCCGGTCCGCTCTCCCCGCTGGCCCGCCCCCCGTCCGCCTGAGGCCGTTAAAGGCGTCCTTCACCTTCACCTGTTGGGACTCTCCACTCCTTCTTACCGGCACAGTTACCTGTTCTCCCAGACGCAGTAGGACCCTGAGGGCGATCCAGCCTACTCCTCGCCGCACCGGCTACGCGGGTGCCGCCTCGCGCAGGTGCGCGCAACATACCGTTCACGGGGGCATAGGAGCAGCAAGGCGACAAGGCGGAGGTAAGGGGTAGAGGCTCGGCGGGGCTGCGAGCGTGCGGGGACTCCAACATCCAGGAGTCCCTGCGAGACCACGGAGACAGCATCCGGTCCACTCTCCCCGCTGGCCCGCCCCCCGTCCACCACGCTCACTATATAACTCAACTGGACTCCCGCAGCGCGGGACGCAGCCCAGGACAAGACCGGGCTAAGAGTGGGCCGTTTGAGGCCGTTCGAGGTCTGAGAGGACTGGACTGGCCCACCCTCTTTCGCCCAGTTTTCATCATTGACTAATTGAGTTTATTGTTCTGTTCTCTCGCATTCTTTAGGAGGCCTCACCCCGGTCCTTGTTCTTGTTTAATTATGTGCACCAGGCTAACTCGTAGCAAGGCCGTTAAGGGAGGCTCATCAATTAGTGGTCCTATGGATGATTTCATCACGCGTACTAATTTTGCGATTGACCAGGAAATTTCCAAATTGCAGACTCGTGTCTCTCTGGAATTGGCTGCCGCAAGAAGATTATCGGAGGTAATTGCAGTTTCAAAGAAATCTTCACTGGGCAACATAGCTACTGCTGTTACCCCGGAGCGACCTGCCAATCCCAGTTCTCTAGTCTTGCAGGCAGAAGTCCACCAGGTCCCGACTTCACAACCTCCCTCTCCAGCCCCAGGGCCAGCTGCCAACGCGGGTGATTTAAATCTCCCTGTGTTATCTTCTATGCAGAATGCCAGTTTCAATTTTTCTACCCCGGTAATTTTAAAATCACACAACGGCAAGCAGGATGCCAGCTCTCACTTTCCCGCCCCAGTAACTTTTAATTCTTCTAGGATCATCACTAGTAAGGGTAATTTACCCAAAAGGAAAAGGATTTCCCGCTACACTTACTATCGCAAGAAGGCAAGAGTTGGGGTGGCTCAGAAACCGAAATCGCCCATTGTACCACTACCCAATACAACAGAAGGGGCTAGCCCTGGGGAACAGTCACGTCGAGAGGGGGTCACCGAGGGGACAGATACTGCTTTTACCACCATCACAGCACAGGATGGGGGCACACATGATGAGGGTCGGGAAGGGAAGGATGGGGAATTTATAGGTATAGTTTGGGAAACACTCAAGAAACTTCTTTCCCCCCTTGCTCTTAGACTCTCATGCATTGAAAACAGCTTGCTGGAGATGGAAAAAAGCATCATTGCTTTGGCCACTCTTGGCTTGAGAAGTCTTGAAAACCAGGGCTTCGGGGTAGAGGATCCAACTCCACAAGCACCATATTTTCCTCCCCCTGTACCAGCGCCTGAACGCCCGGTTCCCAAGCCGCGAACCTTGGGTGTGAACCAAATTACTGCTGCCTCTAAACCTAAGGTTCCCACTCGTCCCTCCCCCCAACCTTCCTTAAAGCCTATTATAGGCCCTTCTCCCAGACCTCCTCCTAGTGAGGCTCGCCTCCAACACTCTTGGGGCCCTTCTGCCAAGAATAATTTTAGAGGGGGCTACATCGACCTTCCCCCAGAGGCCAACGATTATGTGGTTGTTCTGACGGGCGTTTCCCAGATCGAAAACGGCCACTACGAGAACCACTGGTCCTTGAAGAACAAGACAATGCACTGGCTCAATGCGAACCGCCCAATCCCTAATGGTCAGAAGAGCAGAGTTCTGATGGTGCGTCGTGTCCCCTGGGTGGGCCCCACAAAGAAAACCGCGGTTGGGGACTGCATAGTGGTGACCTTCGAGGACCCACATACAGCACATTACATTTGCTCTTGCCCCTCAGGTGAAGGCTCTCGTGTTGTACCCAGACCCTTGTCTTTCTTCTATCCGCCACCTCCCAAAAAGATACGGGATGACGATTGGTCCTTGGTACAGCGTCACGCATGGAGGAGCTACCCCCCCAACTATCAAACTCCCTTTGCGTGCTGGAATGGCCTTTCTACCTCGAATAGGTTTGGCAGCCTCGAGGAGGTGGACTGACTTGCAGGGCAATCCACCATTGATGTAGTGGCAAAGGCCTCTTTATCCCAGACCCTAGGGCTTATTAATAGTCTCTCTGTATTGTCTGATCATAGTCCTACCACCTACCCAATTCTGGCCGAAAGCATACAAGCTCCATCTATAGAGGAGGGATTGTCCACTTCAACTTCCCCAGAATCCTATGTTGCTGTCCACTTGCTGGTCTCACCCCCCATGACCCCCTTGCTATCTACCGAGAAACCGTTCTCAGTCGAGCAACCAACTGATGTTATAGGGGCTCCCAATCAACAGCAGACCAAGCCTCCGCAAAAGTTAAACATACCGGCTGTAGGACCGGCTACCCTTGTATGCACCACGAATGGCGTTGTTAATCCGCCAGGGCTGATTACCCCAGGTGATCCTCTGTTAAAAATTTTAAGTTGGAACGTGGCAGGCCTTGCCCGCAATTTTGACATCCCTGAGTGGAATGTTTTTTTGGACTCTTATAACATCTGCCTTTTACAAGAAACCTGGTGCCTTGAACCCAGGCACAGAGTGGGATATACAACCTACTTTGTTCCAGCTTCCCAACCCGTGGGTTGCATAGGTCGCCCGTCCGGCGGCCTTTTAATATGGGTTAGCATCGCACTTGGTTTAAGCGTAACCCAAAAGTTTACTCATTCCCCAGACCTTCAGAGGATATCTATACGCTGCCAAGGGGGAAGGAAGCTAGAGGTTCTTAATCTCTATCTAAGGGGGGCTAGGGGTGGGGCATCATCGTTACCTGCCACAGGATTAAATGGTGAATTAAGTGCCTGCAGCACTGACTCCTATGTGCTCCTTGCAGGTGATTTTAATTGTTGTTTTGAGCCACTCGCGAGGGAGGACATCCTTGACTCATGGGATGAGGATACAAGGAGAGGCATCCCTATTCTGTCCCTTGATCCAATCCGAAAATGGACCCAGAGTGCGATAGCCATCAACGCACTCTGTATGGAACACGATCTGAGACCATCTAATGGTCGATCCAGATCCGATCCTATAGGTGCCCACACCTATAACAGAATGGGATGCACCTCCAGAATAGACTACACCATGTTGAACTACAACCTGTGGCCATTCCTGCAAGACATGGAAGTCATAGCATCTTGTGATAGTGACCACAACCCTCTATCCCTAACCCTCATCTCGCCCTGGCATGTCAGGAAGCCAGCTAAGTCTGCCCACTTGTGGAAATCATCCCACGAAGTTGTTCCTTCCAACTGTGGCAGGCGTTTGAAATGGGCTAAAGCAGCAATGGACGAGGAAAGGATGGTACAAGCAGGGTCCATAATGACAGCGGTGGGCCTACGCCTCGACGAATCGGGAACTAACACTGCAGCTGTCATATCAATGTTTACAGAAACTACTGCTGCTATAAGCGATTTGTTTTTTATTCCCCGTACCAGTGTGAGGCTCCCAGTGATAGGTTCCTCCAAGTCAAGAGACAAGTGGTATACTACTGAATGTCGGGCTGCTAAGGGGGAACTCATTTCTGCAGTGAAGACCAAGGACACAGCCAGCATTCGATCTGCAAGGCAACTCTATAAGAAATCTGTGGTAAAGGCCAAGGAGGCACATGACTATAATTTTTGGAGGGAGCTATCGGAGGCGAGCTCTATGAAAGACTCTAAGGGGTTTTGGGATTTAATGAGAGCTAGGAACAAGCCCATCGATCTACAAATCACCTGTAACATTCCTGGTGATGTTTGGTTTGTTCACTTTTCCAAGCTTTACTCTGTCCCTTTGGGTGAACCCCAACCAAGGAAGGGTCTCTCGATCAGTCCCCCTGCCACAGCCTTGACCACATATAATGACTGTCCCTTTAGTATTAAGGAAGTTGAATGGGCGATTAAGAGCATTGTTTCCAACAAGGCTGCAGGCCCAGATGGCATCCCGGGCGATTTGTTGAAGTTATACCCACTATTGTGGAGTAGACTAATTTCTTCACTTTTGAATGCAGCTGTTTTGGGAGCCCCTCTCCCTGACTCTTGGCGGGGCGCAGAGGTCGTCCCTATTTTTAAGAAAGGCTGTCGGGACGACCCAGCTAATTATCGCCCAATCAGCCTGCTTGACTCAACCCAAAAAGTTGCGGGCAAAGTGGTATTGGGTAGGATTTTGCAGTGGGTGGAGGAAAATCAGGTCCTGTCAGATTTCCAGGCGGGCTTTAGATCAGGGACAGGCACAATTGAGCAGACATTCCGCTTTTTAATGCTATACTGGAAAGTGGTGGTTCTGGGAGGAGGCAGCTTGTATCTAGTCTTTATAGACCTGCGAACTGCTTTCGACCTGGTCCCGCGGGCCCAATTGTGGAAAGTCCTAGACGGGTTGGGTATACCACCTTATCTATTGGCTCTGCTTATCAAGTTCCATGAAAGCAACTTTGCCCAGATCAGATGGGGTCTCCAGGGGGAAAAAACATCTCGTATCCCTGTAGATAGGGGCGTCCGCCAGGGTTGTGTGCTGGCCCCCACCCTGTTCTCGCTTTATGTGAACGGAGTGGTGGAGCATCTTCTTCAGGAACCATCTGATGCACCTTCCCTGGCTGGCAGAAAGATACCAACGCTCCTATTTGCTGATGATACCCTTCTGATCTCTAAATCTCCATCGGGCATCCAAAAGTTGCTTTCTGGATTCAAGGGGTTCTGTGACAACAGGAGCCTTTCTATAAATGTAAGCAAGACCAAATTCCTTGTCATTAACCCCCCTAGGAAATCTGTCTTCCCCCCTGCCCTGGACTCCGTTCCACTCGATAGAGTCAAAGAGTTCGATTATTTGGGTATACGACTCTGCGACACTATGAGTTGGAAGCCACACCATCACAAGGTATTCCTGACCCATAAGAGGGTTGCAGGGGCTCTGCTCAAAGAACAACGTGCCTCATTTATTAAACCTATTGGGGCTCTGCTGGATATCTACAGGGCAAGGGTGGTGAGTGCAGCCTTGTATGGCGCGGAACTGTGGGGTGTACAGAGAGTTGATTGTTTAACCTGCCTCGAAAATAACTTCCATAAAGATCTTATGAAGTTACCCAACAGTACCCCTACTCTCCCCCTCCTGCTTGATGCAGGCACACACCCTATAGGTGACCAAGCCAGGCTCCGTCCCCTCTTATTGTGGGCAAGGATTTGGAATGTTCCAGAACTGTGCAGTTATGCCGACGAACTACGAGAACTCCTATCCTCTCCAAGCTGGCATAAAGTGACTTGGCTCAGGGAGGTTAAGCGGCTCCTTTATGACTTGGGTCTAGGCGATGCTTGACTTAACAAAACAGCCCCTCCTAAGCAATCGTTGAAGAAGGTTTATTGGTCGTGGGTGGCTAATGTCCGAAGGTGCAACCCAAACCTTTGTAAATCTGCTGTTCAGTTCCTCTTATTTAAGGAGCTCCCACTTAGAGAATCTTACTTGGACCTGATTCATAACCCTGGAGACAGATCTCTGTATTTCAAATTCAGGGTGGGTGTCCTCCCTGTGGGACTGTTTACCTCCACCTGGAAACCACCATTTCAAACCATACCATTCTGCCCCTTCTGTGTCTCAAAGGTAGAGTCCATTGCCCATTTGCTGTTCGAGTGTAAGGCGTATACGGCCCCCAGGTCGAGATGGCTCAAGCCACTTTGTAGGAGCCTGGGTACCAGATCACATTTGGATGCTCTACGCATCCTTTGTTCTGATGCCCGACCATTTTTCGCCTGTTGTATGGCAAAATTCTTGGGTTGGGTTTGGCGAATAAGGTCTGCAAGGATGTTATTAATTCACTAGAGTCCTTATGTATTTGCATAAGTTTTATGATCTGGTTAATAACCTATTTTAGTAAAGCTAGGCTGATCTCTAGGTTTTCTATTTTTGCATTGCCTAATCGATACTGATGCTCGCTTTTTCTTTCTTTTAAATGTAAATGTCAAATGTTTTATTAAATTGTATACTGTAATGCAAAGCTTTTATGATATGTTTTTATATCGAAATAAAGCAATACAACAACAACAATATTATTTATCGGTGGAAGAATTTTTGATGGTGGCAAATTAACTTCAATCATATGTTTTGTGGAAAATATATATATGCTTATTTTTTTCTAAACTCAACCAATGAAGTTTCAGAAGTCTAAAAAAGACTCAACAATTTATTCCAGCATTAGAGGTTTATGTAAGTGTACAATTTGCAACACATGCATTCAGCAGGTAAAGTACATTTGTGTTCAAAAGTGGGAATCCCTGGGTAAGGAGAAGAAGCCAAGGACATGCGATGTACATTATTTTTTTCACACACAATACTAACATTTTGGCCTTTCTTAATAGCCACATCATGCACTCCCAGCACTTGCCATGATCGCACATACCTTATGTTAAGCATGAGCAACCATAATTTCGACTCTACTCATAAAACTACCAGTCAGAATACAACAATTCAGGAACATAGAGAGAACAAACAAAAAAGGAGGTTCAGGAAGTAAAAAAAAGTGGTACAGGGGCAGGCTACATGAGCTAAAATATCGCATGAGGAACTTGAAGATTAAGAAAGGAGATATAGGGCAGCAGGTTGATAAACCCACATTACTAACCTTGAGATCATAAAAAATGCTTGGTAGCAAAAAGAAGTTACAAGAGGAAATGTGGAACAAGCTCTTATGGAACACAAGCAGCAAAATAGCAAAGAATTTTGGGAAGTGGTAGGTGGGTTGCTATCTGAAAAGGAAGGCCAGACATCAAAACGCAGGGATAGAAGCAGAATACTGGGAAGCTTATATTCAAGAAACGTATGCAAAGCCAGTTATTGACGGAGATGGGGGAGGTCATTCTCCCAGAGTCAAAAGAAACCTGGAAGTGCCAAAAGGTACAGCCAGTTCCCGCAACTCATGGTGACCAGGTGAACCCTGGCCAGACTGGGAATTCACAAGAAACCACCAGAGCAACGTGGCTTCAGTTGTGGACAGAGAACAATTAGTAAACATATTGAAGAAACTGAAACCTGAAGGGGCTCCAGGCCCAAGCAGACTCCCCAATGCCCTCTTTACATGTGATATAACTCATTGGGTCTACTATCTAGCACCTTTATTCATCTACATCTTTAGCATCAATATTATTTCAGACTCATGGAAAGGTAACATATTTGAACCCATCTATAAGATCAGAATCCGAGCCTTACCAAACAACTACTGCCTTATTGATAGAATTGACTTAGAAGCAAAACTATAAGTGCCATGCTTAGTCCATCACTTACAAGCATTGGTCAATGAAAGAAATCTGATACAAACTGGGTTTAGACCAGTCATGGGAAAACCAATGAACTTAATGGCCCTAAGCATCTTAATAGAAAAGGCCAACGGAAAGAAATTCATCTGTTTGCATGTTTGTTGACCTCAAGTCTGTCTTTGACAGGGTTCCCCAGGGTTGTATCCGGGCGAAACTGGAAGAATGGGAGATCCCAAAATATTTGCTGAGAGCAATTACAGCTCTGTACTCAGAAACCTGGGTGGAACTTAAAATAGGAGATGGTAGCCGAGTCACAAACAAAATCGCCACAATGAACAGCCTCAAACAGGGATGCGTACTTGCCACAAGCCTGTTTAACTTATATCTAGCAGACCTCACACAAGCCCTTCCACAATACAACAGTCTCCCCCCTGTTCTGTCTACAGAGAAATTAGGATCCTGCAGTATGTGAATGATATATTTCTCTGGAATCAACCGCCAATAGGCCTGCAACCTAGCATGATTGCCCTGAAAAGCTACATGGACCATCAAGGTTTAGAGTTAAACTTAAATAAAAAACAAAGTGGTTCATCTGGTCAATATAAAATTCAAGCCATTTAGCTGGTTTATAGAAGACAAAAAAGTTGAGGTCACCACCACATGCAAACATTTAGGGATCAACATGGAGCATCAAATGACCTTTAAACATAAATGCACAGTTGTTAATTTTTGGGTTCAAATTGCTGAAAAAGAAACTCAGCTGTCTGTCATTTAGTCATTTCCTCACTGTAACGTCAGCACAGCTAATGCCAACAGTGGCTTATGGTATGGGAATCAAGAACAGATGGGAAATAGTTACACTCAACAAGCTCCAAACAAAAGTGTATAAAACTGTGTTTTCTATATTAAACATAGCATCACAGGCCCAGGTACATCTAGAGTTTGGCTTATAGAATCAACTTTTTTTTTTTTTAAATGGGCACTTTTGTCAAGCAGTGCTGTAGATTGCATGCTTCAGTGAGTGGCTCCAGTAAAAATCTATGTTGGATTGAAATCAAGGAACAACAGAGCAGCAACCAAAAAGGCTCATGGAGAGAATCCTTAGACCAGACCATCAAGGATTTAAGCGTTCAAGATGTTTGGGCCTCCAGCATGGGAAAAGCCACTTTTAACAAGCAACTAACTCCTCAACCAGGGCTCATACCCCAGTCAACCAACAACCCAATTTCTCACACACTGCAACTTCATCATAATGGACCTAAACTCACACTCAATGGAATGTATGCACTTTCAGGGATTCGTTGCTTTGGAGCTATACTCACTTGCTTCCAGTGACGATCACACAATCCCTTTCAGAATTCTACATCCTTGGTAGCACAACTACTTCCCTGTATTTTGAAGAGGCTGACCATACCAGTATTACAGACTCTATCTGCACACAAGACAAGACTGCATTTTAATCTACTGAACTCTTTACATGTAACCAGAGTTCCTTGTAAAATGTTCCTAATTTATCAGAAATGCAAATCGAGCAAAGGATTTACTGACAAGCCTGCTCCTCTCAAGATGTTAAATCTGCCTGTTGAGGACAAATGCAGGAATTGATATGATCCCACAAACATTGCTGTCTGCAAAGAGTCAGAACTTGTGTAGCAGTCTAATTGACTATCTGGTCAATGGTTTCAGTAATCCTAGCATGTGTTTTTTTTACAGCAGTTTGCCTCTACCAAGCAACTTTTATGTCGTATTTACTGGCCACTTCGGAAAGCTCAAGCCCTACGTACTACCTCACTTAAATAATGTCCAAACTTGACACTTGTCATCAACCTTCCTCAATCCAGCTTCCACACCCTAGAGGATCCTATCTCAAAAGCCTTTGCTTTGCTTTCTCAGGTGGAGTATGATGAACATCCACCTGATAGTCTGGACCTCTAGCTAATTGCTACCCATTCACCTTTTGTAAGGCAATTCTATGTTTCTGATCAGCATCTACCTGCATGAATATTATTGTCAATGCATCCTTCAAAACTGGAACATTCCATGCCAACCTGCCACTGTCATGCATCAAGCTCCTGTTGAAGGAACCTAGGGTCTAATGTACAAAACACTTGTCACTGAATATTGGTCACAAATTACAACCATAATTTTTGCGAGCAGTTTTAAATTTTATGAACATACCTATGTATTAATAGGTAGGTTGCAAAATTCCCATTAAAAATGGGTTGCAATCAGACCTGCCTCATGAATATTAATGAGGTAGGTAACAAATTGCGAATTACTCTGACAGAATGCCAGTAAAGTGATGGTATCTGAGGGTCAGCAGACCACTATGTCTGTAACTGCACCTATATAAATAAAACTTAGATGCAGCCCATCTACAGGGATATGAAAAAAAGTTTACTTTATTTATAAATTTAGTTTGAGAGTTGGCAGTGGTCCCCTGAATCAATGTCTACTCCCCAACACACTTTTTGTTTACATTCACAAAGGAATCCTGCGAGGAACTCTTTCCTTTTACAAATTGATTGTCGTCACACCTTAGGAGTCGGTAACTTTTCAATGTTTTACAAATGGACTACATTTGGAAAACATTGATACATCGTATACAGATTTACAATTTGCAGATTTCCCATCTTTCAAATTGGTATCAATTCACAATCCCATTTAAGGATTTGGTAAAAGTTTACCAACTTCCAAAATGGTATTAGCTTATAGTAAAAACCTATTTTGCTTTCACAAAAACACCTATTTTGCCATTGCGTTTTCAACCACAAAATAGTTATGTACATCTGACTCAGCGTCAAAAGCTCACAGAACAATAGACACATTGCAAATATGTACTTGCTATCAAATCTTTTTCAAATTGGCAGCTCATTCCTGGGACCTTACTGCACCTTTAGAATGCATAAATAGCCTTAGAATAATCTTGATGGCAGAAGTGAATTGAACTGTAAAGTTCTTTACCGCATCCATCCAACAACTGATGTGTAAAGCAAAAGCGAAATTCAAGAGAAACAAGGTCTAAGAATAAATTTGTTTTTAAATTTTAGGCCAAAGCAGAGATCTCTGAATGTCAATCTTAGGAAGACTGATGATTGAATTAGAGTGGGAAATGGGAATTCCCACTGAGGGTGGATTTGTAAAAGAGATTCCCCAAAAGTGTGAGAAAAACAGCAGAGGTAGGATGAAGTGACAAGCCACCAACTAGTGGAAGTAAATAGGAGGGTAGATTTCCTCCATTTAAGATTGTTGGTATTCTTACAATATTTGTGCAATGAAGGGGAGTCGTCTATACTAAGGGTGCAGGGGCATGGTATCATCCTCTATTAGGGGTTGTATCATTCTGAGGAGACACGAAAGAGTGATATCTACAGAGGTGAGAGAGTGGAGGGGAATTCACCAATACAAAGAATGAAGAAGTGGATTCCATGAGATAACTGAATGGGGATTCAACCATGGAGGGAGCAAAGAGAGATCTGTGGCATTTGGTTGAAATACACTTGTTGCTATAATGGAATCAGTCAATGGGTTTTATGCATTCTTTTTTCACAACTTATTTTATGACCAAATGATATCCCTTTTGATGTGCTAGACAAGAATACAAAATTATTAGGAAGCAAAGGAAACTGAATGCTTGTTTGAAGAATATTATATCGATGGGTATATGATGCACATAGATATTTTGATACATGTATATTGAAGAAAGTTGTTGACCGCCAGGCTCGTTAAAGCCATACATTTTCCTGAATACTGCAACATGGAAGACATTTATTTATTTATTTATTTATTTATTTTGAACGGTTTTATCTAGCGCGAACAAGGCCCTCAAAACCTGTCTTTGCCCTCACTTGTTTCTTTACACACTAACACAACATACAACCTGATGAAGTTGGTAAAACGATTTATCTGATGCAGCTACACTAAAAAAGGAGATCCAGAAAAAATAGATACAGTTGATATCTCATCATGAATGATCCCTAAAAAGAAGCAGGTCCGGCATATGCATTAATAATGAATTCAGATATTTCAAAAGGAAATGATTATGCAGTACTCAAAATATTGCTATTTAACCTTTGAGTACTCTGAAATATGCATATCATAGCCTCTTTGATACTTCAAAAAATGCCAAACATCGATGCCTTCTCTACATAAAAGTGAAGAAACTATTGGGGGATATGCTGAGTTTGTCTTATTTCAGGTGGTGTGTACATGCTAACAAAATCTCTCTGACATGGATGTATTATTTCCTGGAGGCCTCCCTCAAACACCAGGGTCTAGGTTCTTGATGTTCCCTAGGTTGATGCAGTATTGGATTTTATTGGTACCAATATTGCCAGGTGATATGTATACAGTCACATCACCACTGCATGGGAACTTGCATGCCCCTTCATGACCGCTTGCATGATCACAACACAAGTGCACCCACAATCACCTTAAAAGCCACTTAATGACAGATTGCATACCCTCTTCAGGTCATACAGAATGACAATTTGCAATGTCTTTATACAACAGATTGCATGACAAATTTCAACAATTAAGTGCTAAATACCATGATCATTTTTAACTCAGAGTATATCACAAATGTTTCCGATGGTATACGTATACCATGGAGTAGCTTGCTATCCATCATGCTACCCATCATCAAAGAACTTCAGCACCTTATTTGTGATATAAAGTGATACAGAAATGCCAGTCCAATACAATTGAATACAATGCATCCACCTAAACCAAGTCACTCAACATCAAGGAGTAAAGGCAGCCAATGGATGAAGAGATCTGCCAAATATGACTGGCATCTCTTGCTCCCTGCCAGATTCAAATCTGATCAACCTAAAGCATTTAAAGGTTATTGGAGAACAAAATAACTTACAAAAGGGATAACTGTGATGCAGACCACCAAGGTAGATCTGTGTCTTTCCCCCCCTGTCTAGACCTGCAAAATGTACAGAGTAGATGCCCTCATTGCTGTATCAAGTACAGGAAGATTGGAAGCTGTTGGAAATAACCATAAACTCAACACAGGACATGTAGAGTACGCTAAGGTAATGTGGATGTGTACTATCTCTCACTCATACTTTCTCCATCACACTGGAAAGTGCTGTCAAAAGAAGATAAGAGCTCCGCTTGGGTGAAATTTGAATTACACTGGTGCAATTCATGTAATTTCAGGGATTTTGCATTCTGCATGTTACTTGAAATCCCCAAAATTATGCCATTACCCCACCTGATTCAAAAAAGGGGGTGGTGATGAACAGAGTGTCTGAATTAAGCAGACCACTCTTACCCAGTCCAAAGATCAGGGCTTGATCCATCACCGTTATTTAGCTCACTGCCCCATCCCAGCTCAGAACCTGGCTATATGCAAATTAGTCTGTCCCTGGCCCAGTGCATCATGGGAACAGGGCAGACCAAACTACCAAGCCAATTCTTCACCAGAAAGGAGACAAGCTTCCGGGGACCGGTTTCTGCCACATTTCAGTGAGCTTCTGTTTTTGTGTGTGCATGTGTACTCATACATCACTTCAAGGCATCTACAGGGGGAATCAAAGCTTAGAGTCTACGGTCCTTGTGGCAAAACCGTCAACAAACTTGCATTATGAAGAAAATAACCAGATCAATCAAAACAAATGAACAAATTATTTCTTCTGACATATCCTCTACTAAATCAATCAATCAATCAATCAATCAGGGATTTATAGAGCGCGCTACTCACCCTTAATGTGTCGAAAGGCACTGGGGTAGGGGTGTTCGGGCAGCTCTGAGGTCATTTGAAGAGCCAGGTATTGAGGTATTTTCTGAAGGCTTGCAGTCTAAGGCTCCGTCTAATGCTGAGGGGGAGCTCATTCCAGGTCTTGGCCATAATGTAGAAGAAGGATCTGACCCCCGTTCTGGCTCTGAGGATGCGTGGGATTTCGGCAAAGGCTAGGTTGGTGGAGCAGAGGCTTCTCTTGGGGGCGTGGAAGGAGATTCTTTTGTTAAGGTATTGGAGTCCGATGTTGTGGAGGGCTTTGTAGGTGTGATTGAGCAGCTTGAAGATAACACTCTTTATGACGGGGAGCCAGTGGAGGTCGTTGAGGTGCTGGGTGATGTGGTTGTGCTGTGGGATGCTGAGGATGAGTCTGGCTGCAGCGTTCTGGACGGTCTGGAGTTTTAAAAGGAGTTATTTGTTGATTCCGGCATAGAGAGCGTTTCCATAGTCCAGCCTGCTGCTGATGAGTGCATGGGTGACAGTCTTCCTGGAGTGTAATTTCAGCACCTCAAGAGCTCTGCTGTTATTTATTTTGTAGAAATATCCCATTTCACTCCCTCATCTCTAGTTACCCCAATACCAGTCAGAGCACTATTAGCAATAAAGGTATGCTAATGTCGACAAAGCCTTTAGGCATAATGTGAGTGATAAGCTACTAACTTTGCCAATGCTTGTATTAAAACACAAACAATACTGTGGAAAAGCAAGCAGGCATTTTACGGACTAGCAAACCTGAACTTTAAATGTAATATTTTCAATCTTTATAAATGGTGTGGTTTATTTCTCACATATCAGGCAGGAAACTCTGAACAAACTTTTAAAAAGAATACTCATGCATCAGTTTAAAAAAGCTGAGTAGTAGCTGCATGTTGTTAAAGGAACATACCTACTGTCTGAGGAAATATCATAATGTATATGGTGATCTGTAGTAGCCTAAGGAGCAGATTTATGGGCCGCCAGGAGAAAAGACATCTTTCCAATTATTTTAAGTACGCCTTCTGCCTCAAAGGCAGGGTGGGAGAGTCCAGAACCTGCCCCTCAACAATCATCATAAATGGTTTCTTTTTTGGGTAAAGACCTTAGCTTTCAAGCAACATTTGGAGGACAATAGATAAAAGAAAATTAACCCGCTAAAGTATGCTTTTTAGTCAAACCTGGCAAAAAATATACCTGTTGCTGTGTTTTTACAGAGAAGCTGGGAGAGGTTTGGGCTACATGGAGAGTATGGAGAGGTAGGCATATGAAGGGTGAAACAGAAAATGTGGGAGAGAGCATAAAGAAACATGCCCTTCCATGGAGAGATAAAAGAAAAGGCATTTCTTGGTGTGCACCAGGGAAGGCTAAAAGGTATCCAATCAAAAGGATGATAAAGAAGCAATGCTACAGGGGACAAACAAACACAATTAGAGGAAGGAAGGAAATCTGCTGAATAAGAAGCAAGCAAATTAGATTTTCAAGAAAGCCAAGAAATGATAATAAATTGGCTGACTAAATCCTACTTTAAGAATTAGTTTTGTACACAATGGGTCTTCGACTACAGACAGCTAAAAGCTGTCTGTTGGCAAGACCTAACAAGGAAGTGTGCAAGAGTGGCTCAGCGCCTTCATCTGTGGGGAGGGTGGTCAAGGGGCTAAAAGGTGGCTGCAGGTGAAAGTTCCAGCTGTTGCACTATGGTGCAAGCCAAGTGTGCAACCGTGATCGCAGATGTGAGCTTCATTGATTGTACATGATCATTGAAAATGGTGAGGAACCTGAGATTGAATTTATTCATGGGACCATGTTTACTGACTATGAGTATGACTGCGCTACAGGGAGATCATCCAAATATATTTAATGAACCCAGATCCTGCCCAGAATGAGGTTCCGTGAATTCTGAACCCGTTTCTTAAAGGTCATGGTTTCATTACGAATTTGATATTAGCGAACCGTAACTAGTTAGTGCGGCAAGTAAGAGTGTTTTCATCATGTTAGACCGATGGATTCACTACGTATTTAGGGATTTCGTTCTGACCCCTTGGGTTCCATTTTGTGTATGGCAGCCATTTTGTGGTTGCCCTCACATAGGCCGATGACTGTGGCTGAACTAGTCTTTTTAAGGACATGTACACCTTGGCTCGAGTTTGTGCTGACTCCTGTTTGACCTGAGTGAACTGACCCTGTTGCCTGAAGCTGACCTTGTAAAACCAGTTCCTGCCCTTTAGCTGATCAAGATTAAGGATCAGAGCACAGGACGTCATAAAGTTTTACTGCACACAAATATGCCTTATCCTACTCTCACCTGTTTCTACTCCTTTCTTTATGGTCTATTTACGATTGGGTTGTGCCCTTTTTTATTATGGGTTCGTTCGACCTGTCTAAAGAAGAATGTTGGGTTTGACCGATGATTGATCATGGGCTGGGCAACTGAAAAGTGGGTTTTACTGTCATGCGATACCTCTGGTGTAGATACATGTGATTGGACAGTTTGTAAATGTTAGGTATTTGTCTGGAATGTGATTTTTGGCATAAAAAGGGATGACTTGCTTTGTAAAATTGAGCAGTCTCCTGAGAACTCATACCGTGATGATTTCTAGGACTTCTTTTACTGGCTGCAGCCAATAAATTTGATCTTTGACGCCACCACGAAGAGTCCCGTGTCTCTGTATTCTAGGACAGGTGAACGCGAAGACTTTGGGCGTGCCCCTGGCGCCGCTGGGTCTTAAATAACCCGGTCCTTCAGTTGGCGCTTCCAACGTGGGGCGACTTCAGCGGTACCGGTCCAAGCCTGAAGATCGTGAGGAGCTTCGTGAGGAAATTCTGGAGGACGGCCACCACTTCATCGACCCCGGCATGTCGAATGTGGACTGAAGATCTTTTCTGCGAGGCTTCTTGCTTTCCTGACGGCTACTAAGGACTGCTCCCATGACTGTCGCACTGTCTTGGACCCATTTGTGATGCTTTGTAAGGCGAGACGATAGACGGGTCTTCTGGTGGCGTGACTGATACCTCAGTTAAGTATAAGTGGGTCGCTCCCAGTCCTTAGTTTTTGGTTCTTAGTTTGTTTGGTCCTTAGTTTTGATGTGAAAATTGCAATTTCCAAAGCCGAGGGACTCGTATATTTGCGAGACTATCGTTGTAGTTTGAAGCTAGATTAGTGAGCGAAGATGCCTGGTCTTAGCAAAATTGGGAGAATATTCTGTTGTGGTTGTAACAGGGATTCCCGATTGGAGGATTCGTGTCCGATACCTCCGGTTGGAATTCCGACTTATGAGCTCTATTCTAAACACGGCGTGGGCCCCATTACGTTCAATGAAGTATGGGTCCACTACACTAGAAAAGATGGTGTCTTACAATGGCCCCAACATGGTAGCTTTAATAGAGAGATTTTAGATAATTCCGAAACGAAATTATTTAGGAAGAAAGCAAGGCCGGCAATGTTTGACTCCTTTCGCCTTTGGCGTAAAGAAGCCAGACAACGAGAAATTAAACAAGCTAAGAAAGATAAAAGAGAAAACGATGTATCAATAATGCAAGCTGCTAGGCAGTTTAAAGAAAACGAAGAAGATAAAGCAATTGAGGTGTCAGATAGGCAACGTTGCATGGCCATAGATAAATGTTATCCGGCCTTGCCGTCTCCTCCTCCAAAAGCGACTGAAGATCTTGAAAAAGATCCCTTGATGTCAATCAATCAATCAATCAATCAATCAATCAAAGCATTTATATAGCGCGCTACTCACCCGGAGGGTCTCAAGGCGCTGGGGGGGGGGGTCCGCTACTGCTCGAACAGCCAGGTCTTGAGCTGAAATTTACTGAAATTACCACCTCCTTATGTGCAGGGTGCTACTGCACCTCTATTACCTCCGGTTGTTCCACCCTTTGTGGTTCAACCTCCTGCTGTTGTTCAGCCACTTGGTACTCCACAGATGGCTTTTCCTCCTCCTGCGCAACCCGCTCTAGGGTCGCAAGCTTCTCTACCAGCTTTGCCTCAAACTCCTTTGCCTTCCGCTTCTGCATCTGAGACTCCTACTGTTCTTATTCCTACACCTTCTTTGCCTCAAAATACTTATTCTCCTGTTCTTATGTCTGCTTCTTCTCCTTCTGTTCGAAAACGAATGACAGAGACTGTTACTAGTTTATTGTCTCCATTGTTTGGGTCATTGAATATGACCCCTGTTTGGGAACATAGGCAGAGTCGTAGTCAGCTTCCTGGTTCCGAGGAAAGGACAGTGTTGGATTTGTTGGCTCGTAGATGGATTTTGAATGCTTCAAGGTATAATTTGCCAGCGGTTATGGATGTTTTCTTTCAGTGGGAACCGCCTAAGCAAAGGTATGTTTTCGATGTGATGTGTACTTTCCTGCGTCAGGAATGGGAAGATAATGAGTTGGGTCCGATTCCGCAGGATGTGCTTGATGTTCAGTCAGATTTTGCTAAAGGGATGATAGTGGACACTGATGTTACAGATGCTGTAGAGACGATATTGGCTTTTAGATCTAGACTTCCGTCTCAGACGTTGTATGAACCTGATCCCTCTGTTAGGAGGAAAGTGAGACAGTATCCAATGAGAGAGGTTCCTCCACTTTGGAAAGAAGGAGACGCAACTGCTAATCCGCCTGTTTTGCCTCATTTTCAGCTAATATGGGTACATGTCCCTTGGAAGAGAGCAGAGGTCTTGGCTCTTAAGCAGACCTTACCTGATCCTCGTAAGAATCCTGCTGGTTACTACAAAGAGTTGTCTCAGACAGTAGATGCGTGTATAATGAATTTAGCCGACGTTGACATGTTGATGGGTAATGTAGTTCCGCAACCTTTGTGGACGAAGATTCGTCATGAGAATCATGCAGCAGAGTTAGGTGATACTTGGGCGAATATTGTTGCTGTAGATGGTAGACAAGTAGGAGGGGCTAAACCTAAACCCTTAGTTGCAGAATTACCTGGTAGAATTATTACTTTGATGAAGACGATGATGCCTGCTTTACGAGTGAATTGGGATAAGTTAGCAGCATGTAAGCAGAAGAAAGATGAGGGTGTGTCTGACTTCTTCACTAGGTTTGAAGAGACGTTTATTGATCACAGTGGTCAGGATATGAGTACGGAAGGTGGTCAAAGGTTGTTTGTGGATAAATTTGTCTTTAATTTGCTTCCCGAAATTTCTAATAAGTTGAAGGACTCTGAGAGTTCATGGGCCGTTTCTTCGTCAGCCCAGATATTGGCTACTGTTCAATATTACGAGAATAGGGATAAAGATGAGAAGGATAAAGTAGAGAAGAAAACGAAGGATTTAAAGACGAAAGTTCTTTTGCAGCAAGCTTATCAGCCTCGTCAGAATCAGCCTCAGTTTCAGCAACCTCCACAATTTCAGAGATTGTTACAGAAGCCTGAGCCTTATGTACAGCGATTCTTTCCTGGCCCGAATCAGTGTGCTTACTGTAGAGAGGAAGGTCATTACAAGAATAATTGTTCGACTTTGTTACAGCGTGCGAATGGTGCACCTGGTCATAGAGGTCGTGGTGGTTTTCAGCAAACGCCTAGAGGAAGAGGTCGTGGTGTGATACCCCAGAATGAGCGTTCCTCTTCCCTACAGAATTCTGCGAATTATTTTGATAGACAGAGTGTTCCGAGTGGTCAGTCTCCTCAGTACTATGTTGAGGATTACTATGTTGAAGGTGCGAGTGTTGGTTATAATGATAACTAGGACAGCCATGGACAAAGTAAGGGAGTAGTGTCTGTTCCAGTACATCAGAGCGGACCGTATGTTGAAGTGATTACATCAGGTGTAGTAGAACCTTTTCTTTTGGATACTGGTGCGACAAAGAGTTCTATTATGCATTCTAAACTCCCTGGCGCACCTTTGTCTGGCTTGACCAATGTTTCCGTAGGATTTTCAGGCGCCCCAGTTCATAATCCGGTTTCTAGTCCTTTGTCCCTTTCTATTGGCCCTTGTGAATTGGAAGCTCCACTTATTCTAACGACTGGTTGTGGTGAGAATTTGTTGGGATTGGACTTGCTGAAAAGATTGTATGCGACATTGCATTGTTCTCCTTCGGGAGTACAACTTACTCTTGGTAAGAAAGGGATTTCTCCAATGTATTTGTCTAAAGATTGTTTGCCACTGGAATTGCGTTCGCTTCCTGAAACGCTTTGGGCTACAGGTCCAAATGATGTTGGCCTTTTGCAGATTCCACCGTATGCTGTTACGTTAAAGTCGAATGTTAAGTTGCCTCGTATACCACAATACAAGATCTCGAGTGATGGTGAGAGACCTGATATTACTGCATTATTGACTCTGATTCCTGCTTCGGCAGTTTGGTTTTCTGTCATCGACTTGAAGAATGGTTTCTTCAGTATTCCTATTGCTGAGGAGAGTAGGGATATTTTTGGCTTCTCATTAGGAGAGCTCCCCAAGGTTATTGCGAAAGTCCCTCAATTTATAGTCAAGCGTTGAAAACTCAGCTTGACGGGTTTGTGTTACCAGTTGGTTCTACTCTTATTCAGTATGTCGATGATTTGTTGATTACTGCTGATGACGAAGAGATTTGTAAAGAGGCTACTCTTTCTTTGTTGCGACATTTGTCGGACTTGCATCATAAAGTGTCACCTTCTAAGTTGCAGTATTGTTGCCAAGAAGTGACCTACTTAGGTCATCTCTTGTCAAAGGAGGGAAGAAGGTTGACCCCAGAACGAATTCAAGCGATTGCTCGAATGACTGTGCCAAGTACACAGAGAGAAGTGCGTGCTTTCTTGGGTATCACGTCGTATTGTAGACAGTGGATTCCGAACTTATCTTTATTGGCAAAACCTCTATTGGCATTGACTTGTAAGGATACACTGAATCCTCTTCCTTGGTCTGACGATTGTCAGAAAAGTTTTTCTGAGTTGCGTGATGCATTGTGTTCTGCTCCTGTGTTGGGTACTCCCGACTACAGTAAGCCTTTTACACTGTACGTCCATGAGAGAGAGGGTTGTGCATTGTCAGTTTTGACTCAACGATTCGGTGATAAGCAACGTCCATGTGCGTATTTCTCGTCGACTTTAGATCCGGTAGCTAGAGCGTTGCCAAGTTGCTTAAGAGCTACAGCGGCAGCGGCTGTTTCTATCCGACAGTCTGCTGGGCTGGTGATGGATAATACGTTGGTCGTGATGGTTCCACATGCAGTGGATACTCTGTTAAATAGAACAAAGACTCAGCACCTTACTAGTGCGAGATTGTCGGGTTATGAGTTGACGCTTTTGGCTAGTCATGTGCACATCAAGCGGTGTAATGTGTTGAATCCAGCGACATTATTGCCGATTTCTGTGGACACAGATAGTCAGGAACAGCATGATTGTTTTTTGAGGACGGAGGAGGAAACGAAGGGGAGAATCGATCTGAAAGATACTCCTCTTTCGGATCCTGATGGTACGCTATGGGTTGATGGGTCATGCTACAAGCTCCCGAATGGTGATACGACTGCAGCATATGCTGTGACGACATTGTGTACGATCGTTGAAGCTGCACGTATCCCACAAAATTCAGCCCAAGCAGCAGAGTTGATTGCACTGACGAGAGCGTGTGTGTTGTCGAAAGGAAAGAGAGTGACTGTGTATACCGATAGCCAGTATGCGTTTGGTGTTGCTCATAGTTTTGGGCGTTTGTGGAAAGAACGTGGATTTCTTACTTCGCATGGTACGAAGATTCAGCATGGTCAGTTGGTGAATGAGCTTCTCGAGTCACTTACGTTGCCGATGCAAGTTGCGATCGTGAAATGCAGTGCACATAAGAAGGTTACCGATGATGTTTTGCGTGGTAATGCGTTTGCGGATGAAGTTGCGAAAGAAGCGGTGAAAGATGTGACGAGTCGAATGTATGTTGCGGGTCCAGCAAGATGGGTTCTGGATAGAGGAATGTGTGAAGATACGATAAAGAGTGTGAAGTCAATTCAGGCTGAAGCTACGGAGAAAGAATTGAGTGTGTGGAGAGAGAGTAAGGGAAAATTGGATTCGACTGGTTGTTGGACTGAGTTCTCAGAACATCAGCGATGGTTGTTACCTGATGCGTATGTGCTTGCAGTGGTTACGATGGCGCATGGAATGGCTCACATTAGTGCGGAAGGGATTTGTAAGTTGTTGGCTCCAGTATGGCAGAATGCTGGAATTCCTAAGTGTGCGGAGAATCTGGTCAAGAACTGCATGGTTTGTCTGATGTATAATCCTGGCAAGGGAACTCCAACTCCAGCTGGTCACTTTGCGGCTCCGACGTATCCGTTCGAGGTGCTACAATTGGATTTCATACACATGGAAAGGTGTAATCATCTAAAATACGTCCTTGTAGTTGCTTGTGCCTTTTCGAGATGGGTAGAGGCATACCCCCTAAAAGATAACACTGCCTTGTCCACAGCTAAAGTCTTGCTCAAAGAATATTTCCCTAGGTTTGGATTGCCAAGGATGGTGTGGAGGGATTTTGTGGGCCAGATCATGAAGAAAGTGTGTGAGGGTTTGGGCATCCGTCAGAAATGTCATGCTGCAAATCACCCCCAATCAGCTGGCCTAGTCGAGTGCTATAATGGCACTCTGAAGCTGAAACTAGCCAAGATTCAGGCGAGCTCTGGTCTTCAATGGCCCGATGCGTTGCCGTTGGCACTTTTGTCAACAAGGACTACAGTGCATTCCCGAATTGGTCTTAGTCCCTATGAGATCGTGTTTGGCCGCCCGGCAAATGTATGGGGAGTGCCGAGGCCAATAAAGTTTAGCGAGATTGAACATCCTGTGTTGGTTGACTACTTGTATGATTTGACTGCTAAATTACGTGTTCTCCACCAACAGGTCTATGACAGTTTGCCGACAGCTACTACAGATCCAGGCCACGTACTTGAACCTGGACAGTACGTTCTAGTGAAGAATTTTCAGCGTACCAAGAACTTGCAACCTAGATGGACCAGCCCCTATCTGATTTTGTTGGTTACTAGAACCGCTGTTAGAGTAGCAGGCAAAAAGAACTGGGTGCATGCCACCCACTGTAAAAAAGTTCCTTTGCCTTTACCATAGGATCAGTGGGTATGGGATGGTATCGCCGATTCTGATTGTGAGAAGGTCCCTAGATTCGTTCCATTTAGTGATGCTCATTTGACATGGACACGGTCTGAACGTGAGGATGATGATGTTCTACAAGCTGCTGTGCCTCCTCATCTGAAGATTGACACCACCAATTCGGATCTTCTATTCGAAGATCAGACTGTGCCTGACAAAGAACGCTACGATTTGAGACCAAGAAAGATTGTACATATGGACAAATAAATATTTTCCTTTTTTATGTAGTGAATTTACACTTTGGCAGATCAAGAAACTTTTTTGTCTTTTTCTTTTTCGAACCACCATCCGGGTTCAGCTGTAGGGTCGTGGTATAAAGACTTGGGATTGCAAGCCGTGTAGACACAAGGTCGACGGTTCAAGTTCAAGTTCAGAAATTTGTATAGCGCTTGAGGGCGGGGGGGTGTTATATCCAAGTTTTTAGTTGCTTTCTGAAGGAGAGGTTGTTTTGTGTAAGGCGGAGGTGGGTGGGGAGAGAATTCCAGGTTTTGGCCGCTAAGTAGGAGAAGGATCTGCCCCCCCATGGAGGATTTATGGAAACGCTGAATATCGGCAAGGGCTTGATTGGACGATCGTAGATGGCGGGTGGGGGTGTAAAAGGATAGTCGCGTGTTGAGGCATTCGGGTCCTAGGTCGTAGAGGGCTTTGTGTGCATGGGTAAGGAGACGGAACGTTATTCTCTTGTTGACGGGGAGCCAGTGGAGGTCTTTCGGGTGACCGGAAATGTGAGCCTGACGGGGGATGTCCAGTATGAGTCTGGCTGAGGCGTTTTGGATGCGTTGGAGTTTTTTCTGTAGTTTGGCTGTGGTTCCGGCGTAAAAGGTATTTCCGTAATCCAGGCGGCTTGTGACCAGTGCGTGGGTGACCGTCTTTCTTGTTTCAGTGGGGATCCAGCGGAAGATTTTTTTGAGCATGCGTAGGATGTTGAAACATGATGATGAAACGGCGTTGACTTGTCTGGTCATCGAGAGGGAGGAGTCCAGGATGAAGCCCAGGTTGCGTGCGTGATCCGTAGATATGGGTGCGGTTCCCAGGGCCGGTGGCCACCATGAGTCGTCCCAGGCAGTGGGGGATGAACCTAGGATGAGGACTTCCGTTTTGTCCGAGTTTAGTTTTAAACGGCTGTTTTTCATCCACTCGGCTACTTCTTTCATTCCTTCGTGTAAGTTGGTTTTGGCTGTGTTTGGGTCTTTGGTGAGTGAGAGGATCAGCTGGGTGTCGTCTGCGTAGGAGATGATGTTGAGGTTGTGTTGGCGCGCGATGGATGCGAGGGGACTCATGTATACGTTGAAGAGGGTGGGACTGAGTGATGATCCTTGTGGTATGCCGCAGATGACTTCGGTGGCCTCTGATTTGAAAGGGGGGAGGCGGACTCTTTGTGTTCTTCTGGCGAGGAACGAGATGATCCAGTCTAATGCTTTTCCTTGTATTCCGATGTTGTTGAGGCGTTGTATGAGGGTGCTATGACAGACTGTGTCAAAGGCTGCGGAGAGGTCAAGTAGGATGAGGGCGGCAGTTTCTCCGTTGTCCAGTAGAGTTCGAATGTCGTCTGTTGCTGCGATGAGGGCGGTCTCAGTGCTGTGTTTGGCTCGGAGCCGGACTGTGAGGGGTCGAGGGATTTGTTGGATTCAAGGAAGGCGGCGAGCTGATTGTTGACGGCTTTCTTAATGACTTTGGCAGGAAATGGGAGGAGCGAGATGGGGCGGTAGTTCTTAAGTTCAGTGGGGTCTGCTGTGGGTTTCTTCAGAAGGGCGCTGTGTTCGGCATGTTTCCAGCTTTCCGGGAAGGTGGCGGAGTTGAAGGAGCAGTTGATGACGTCGCGGAGATGGGGTGCGATAATGGAATCTGCTTTGTTGAAAATGTGGTGGGGACATGGGTCGGTTGGCGATCCTGAATGGATGGAGTTCATCAGGCGGATGGTGTCTTCAGTGGTGATTGGGTTCCAGGCGCTAAGGTTGTTAGAGTGCGGTTTTGGTTCGGAGGTGGGTGGAGTGGGCTGGTCTTCGGACTGGTTTTCAAAGCTGTTATGTATGTCGACGATTTTGTTGTGGAAGAATGAGGACAGAGAGTCGCAGAGGTGTTGGGAGGGAGTGATGTCGTTGGTGCCGGCGGTGGGGTTGGTAAATTCTTTGACGATGTTGAATAGTTCCTTACTGTTTTGGGCGTTGTTATCAAGTCGATCCTTTAATGCTAATTTCTTGGTGGATCGGATCAGTTGGTTATGTTTGCGGGTGGCGTTCTTGAAAGTGGCCAGGTTGTCCGTGGTTGGGTTTTTTCTCCAGGCTTTTTCGAGGGTACGACAGAACTTCTTGGATTTCTTAAGGTCATCGTTGAACCAGGGGGCTTTTTTGCTACCTTGCTTGATTTGATGGTTTTTCAAGGGTGCTAGTTCGTCGGCGCTGTGGGTGATCCATTGTGTGAGGTTGGTGGCTGCTTGGTTTGGGTCCGATGATTTGGCAGGAGGGTTTTGGTGAAGCGATGTGAAGAGGTGGTCGGTGGTAATTTTGTTCCAGTTTCTTCGGGGAATAGGTTGTGGGGGGTTGTGGGTCGTGGTTTTTTTGTAGTTGAAGTGAACACAGCTGTGGTCCGTCCAATGGAGAGCTGTGGTGTGATCGAAGGAGATGTGCTTACTGGAGGTGAAGATTGAGTCGAGCGTGTGTCCGGCATAATGGGTGGGGGTATTGACAAGTTGTTCGAGTCCGAGGTTGTCCAGGTTGTCCAGAAGGGTGGTGGTGTTGCTGTCGTTTTTCTTTTCCAGGTGGAAGTTGAGGTCTCCCAGTAGAATGTAGTTCTCTGAGGGGAGGGCATGTGGGCTGATGAAGTCTGTGATGTCTTCGCTGAATTGTGTGCGGGATCCTGGTGGTCTGTAGATGACGGTTCTGGTTGGTCCAAGGGCATTCCCTAGACTGACAGGCGCATTCCTTAGCGGAAGAGAACTAACTGCAGCGAACAGCACGGTTAGAGGATGGAGTTTTTTGACGCTGCCAAGAATGTTAGGAAAATGGACTCTAAAGTCCGAATATGTATATTGGTTCGTAGCAAATGTTTTTTAATAATGTGTTTTTTAATGCTTTTAAATATTGCATTAGCTTGTATGGGTTTGGTTTTCTATGCCACACAACAGCCGTTTGCACCTACTTCCCAACCTATGTCTTTTCCTACTACTGTTTCTTTACATTCTTTTCATATTTTACCTGAACACGAGCAAATTAGAAGGTCGGAATTTGTGAATAATTCCTTTGTGCAACTTCTCCATCAACACCAGTTAGTAGTGAACACCACTAATTGTTGGGTGTGTGGTCTTATGCCACATACTATGGATAGAGGTATTCCTTATCTGGTTCTGTCATTCAGTTACAATGGGTCCGTATGGGTATATCAGACGATGTTTATTTTTGCCATCAAAATCTATCCCCTGCGTTCCATGAGAAATAACTCAAGTAGTTAAGCCTTGATGAAGGGAATTACAGATATGAGTAGAGATATCGAAACGTATAAGACTATTCCCAAGGATGAGTTACTAGCATATGTTGGCTGGAATACAACCGGATATAGTATTAGTCTGGGTGAGAATCAGAGACAAAAAAGGTCACCTCCGATTTGGATTGTACCCCATCGTGGTCATTTTTGTCTGCAGGGGAAAGGCAAGAATCCGGGAGCTCAGTTAGGGAAGAGTGTTTGTACTGAGACGTATGTCTTTGCGTCCCAAAATTCCCCCCCGTTTTTAGCAGCTAAGGGCACGTATTTTGTCTGCTATGATAGAGCCTATACCTGGTTGCCCCCTGATTTTTCGGGAACATGTTATGTGGCATATTTGTTGCCTCCTACGTATACTGCTGCTGTAGATTACCACAGAACGAGAGTTGTTAGGGGTGTCTTCGATCAGGAAGATACCGCTGGACAAGAAGTGGGAGACTTTTTCAAGGGTTTCCTACCATTTTGGGGACCTATGGCAAACAGTAGAAACCTACGCCAATTGACGAGAGTGGTCGAATCCACCATAAATGAAACTGCCGGTGCCCTTAGTAATCTGACAGCTGAGTTTCAAGCGGATCGCCTTATGACGTTGCAGAATCGAGTTGCGTTAGACGTCATACTTGCAGACAGAGGTGGGGAATGTAAAGTGATCCAATCGAGTTGCTGCGTTTTTATTCCAGACAATGCTCCTACAGTGTACCAGGCCATTTCTAAGTTACATAAGATCTCCGAGTCTATACATGTGGACGAAGGAGATTGGTCGTTGATGGGATGGTTTTGGGGATTGTTATCCACTTGGGGATGGAAGATTCTGATGATCATTGGGATGGCTTTAGCGATTCTTTTCCTGTTCTGTCTTTGTGTGCAGTGCGCTCCTGCTATATGTGGCCTCTGTGCTACTACGTGTGCAAGGAGACCTGTCCCAAGAGAGGTACTAAGTAATAGGATTATGCTCCAGCAACATCTTGATGATCTGATGAATATAGACCTGGACTCAGATTGATGTGAGTTTAGGTTATTGCCTATGTAAGGGCAAAAGGAGGGTCTGAGGTTCCGTGAATTCTGAACCCGTTTCATAAAGGTCATAGTTTCATTACAAATTTGATATTAGCGAACCGTAACTAGTTAGTGCGGCAAGTATGAGTGTTTTCGTCATGTTAGACCGATGGATTCACTACGTATTTAGGGATTTCATTCTGAACCCTTGGGTTCCATTTTGTGTATGGCAGCCATTTTGGGGTTGCCCTCACATAGGACGATGACTGTGGCTGAACTAGTCTTTTTAAGGACATGTACACCTTAGCTCGAGTTTGTGCTGACTCCTGTTTGACCTGAGTGAACTGACCCTGTTGCCTGAAGCTGACCTTGTAAAACCAGTTCCTGCCCTTTAGCTGATCAAGATTAAGGATCAGAGCACAGGACGTCATAAAGTTTTACTGCAAACAAATATGCCTTATCCTACTCTCACCTGTTTCTGCTCCTTTCTTTATGGTCTATTTACGATTGGGTTGTGCCCTTTTTTATTATGGGTTCGTTCGACCTGTCTAAAGAAGAATAATGGGTGTGACCGATGATTGATCATGGGCTGGGCAACTGAAAAGTGGGTTTTACTGTCATGCGATACCTCTGCATATGATTGGACAGTTTGTAAATGTTAGGTATTTGTCTGGAATGTGATTTTTGGCATAAAAAGGGATGTCTTGCTTTGTAAAATTGAGCAGTCTCCTGAGAACTCATACCGTGATGATTTCTAGGACTTCTGTTACTGGCTGCAGCCAATAAATTTGATCTTGGATGCCACCACGAAGAGTCCCGTGTCTCTGTATTCTGAGACAGGTGAACCCAAAGACTTTGGGCGTGCCCCTGGCGCTGCTGGGTCTTAAATAACCCGGTTCTTCTAGAAGAGAAAACATATGGATTGTGGAAGAATGAGATAATACACTCTTATGGGCTTTTGATTCCCATGTTCTTGAGGATTGTTTCCTTTAATTTGTTTGTTCTATCACAGCATCTTTAAGTTGGAATGTCAGTCTTTAGCTTGTTAAGGAGCAGAGTCGGGCCCGACTGCTGAAGGGATGTTGTGTGCTGTTTTTTGCTTTTATAAAAATAAATTAACCTGTCACCTGGTTGCATCACAACATATATTGGTAAGAATTGATTTGGGATCTGTAGATATGAGTGGAAGAAGCTGCACAGCAAACAATCATCTGCTTTGAAGTGATCATTACACCAGTCAGCCCCTGTCTGTTAGGCTCCCCCATAAGTCCTCCTCGTCACCAGTCAGTCCTGGATGCAAAGTACAGAAGGCACCAGAAGGTTATCAAGAGATGTACCCTCTCACTAGCTGTTGGTGTGACATAAGGGACAGGGAAGTTGAAGTAAGGTAGAGTGCAACATCGCCTAATGCTGAGGAGACTCACATGCATGCGTATGAGTGTGGTGGCAGGAAGAAGGGACTTGCAACAAAGTGAGGACAGAAGGAAGTCATATACTGCTATTAGCACGCTATGCTTAAACAAATTAGCTATAGAAACGTGTGGAATTGTCTCGTCTCCCTTTCACATGATTGAAGGATGAAAGAAAATCGCTGGACTGGTAATTCAGACTGGTTATAATGCTCTTATTGGTCTCACACTTACAGATGTGTTATTTATGGATAGCTGAGAAGTTTTCATTTGAAGAACATATACACTTTAGTGAGATTCATCTATTAGATTTTCACAGCTTTCACAACTAACAGCTAAATTGTTAAGGACTCCACAGAAGACAGACCAGTTTCAAGCAACTAGCTGGAAATAAGTTCTGCATGTTTTTAAAATACAGATTGTAAATTTATGAAAATCCTTTTTTCCAGAACTGGTGGCTCCAATAATGAAATGGAACTGGTGGTATAGGGCTTTTGTCAGCAATTTAATAGCTTTAGATGGCATCAAGTTTGAAACAGGTTTGAACACATTAGGATGAAAGAAATGTTGTAATTGCTTAAGCACCAAAGGCAGACAAAATTTTACCATCTCCCTGAGATGGTTCCAACTCTTCCAGTCAAGTGAGATGTATTCACAGAAGCAGTGAAGAGACTTGAAAATCATTCCAAGGAGGGTCTCAGCATCATTGTAGAAATCCACAGATTTTTTAACCTGTAAACAACAATGCCATGAAACGTCTGTATGTAAATTTATTGGAACAAGGTTGAGAGAAGATCTGGGGGTCAACCGTTTTGAGGGCAATACACAAGAAATCAATCAATCATAACATTTGTATAGCGCGCTACTCACCCGGAAGGGTCTCAAGGCGCTTGGGGGAAGGGGTCCGCTACTGCTCAAACAGCCAGGTCTTGAGTTGTCTCCTGAAGGCGAGGTGGTCCTGGGTCAGCCGAAGGTGGATGGGGAGGGAGTTCCATGTCTTGGCCGCCAGGTAGGAGAAGGATCTGCCTCCGGCGGTGGCTCTTCGGATGCGTGGTACGGTGGCGAGGGCGAGGCTGGTAGACCGTAGCTGGCGGGTGGGCGTGTAGAAGGTCAAGCTTTCATTGAGGTACTTGGGGCCCAGGTCGTGGAGGGACTTGTGTGCGTGGGTGAAGAGCCTGAATGTGATCCTCTTGTCGACGGGAGCCAGTGTAGGTCCCTCAGGTGGCCGGAGATGTGGCTGCGACGGGGGATGTCCAGAATGAGTCGGGCGGAGGCATTCTGGATGCGTCGGAGTCTTTTCTGTAGCTTGGCTGTGGTTCCGGCGTAGAGGGTGTTTCCGTAGTCCAGTCGGCTGGTGACGAGGGCCTGGGTGACCGTCTTCCTGGTTTTGGTCGGGATCCATCGGAAGATCTTGCGAAGCATGCGAAGGGTGTGGAAGCATGATGAGGATACGGCGTTGACTTGTCTGGTCATCGAGAGTGAGGAGTCCAGGATGAAGCCCAGGTTGCGTGCATGGTCTGTTGGCTTGGGGGCGGTGCCCAGGGCTGGGGGCCACCAGGAATCGTCCCAGGCGGAGGGTGATGGTCCCAGGATGAGGACTTCCGTCTTGTCTGAGTTTAGTTTCAGGCGGCTGTTCTTCATCCACTCGGCGACGTCTTTCATCCCTTCGTGTAGGCTGGTTCTGGCGGTGTCGGGGTCTCTGGTGAGGGAGAGGATCAGCTGGGTGTCGTCGGCGTAGGAGATGTGATGTTGAGGTTGTGTTGGCGTGCGATGGCAGCAAGAGGTCTCATGTAGACGTTGAAGAGGGTGGGGCTGAGTGATGATCCTTGCGGGACACCACAGATGACTTCGGTGGCCTTGGATCGAAACGGGGGGAGGCGGACTCTCTGTGTTCTTCCGGCGAGGAATGAGTTGATCCACTTCAGGGCCTTCTCTTGGATGCCGGTGTTGCAGAGGCGTTCGACTAGGGTGCAGTGGCAGACCGTGTCGAATGCCGCGGAGAGGTCCAGGAGGATGAGTGCCGCTGTTTCCCCGTTATCGAGCAGGGCTCGGATGTCGTCGGTGGCTGCGATGAGCGCGGTCTCGGTGCTGTGGTTGGCTCTGAAACCGGACTGCGAGGGGTCGAGGGATCCGTTCGTCTCGAGGAAGGCGGCAAGCTGTTTGTTGACGATCTTCTCGATGACTTTGGCAGGAAAAGGGAGGAGCGAGATGGGGCGGAAGTTTTTGAGGTCGGTGGGGTCCGCTGTTGGTTTCTTCAGTAGGGCGCTGAGTTCGGCATGCTCCAGCTCTCCGGGAAGGTGGCAGTGTTGAAGGAGGTGTTGATGACGGCCCGGAGTTGGGGTGCGATGGTGGAGTCGACCTTGTTGAAGACGTGGTGGGGGCAGGGGTCGGTTGGAGAGCCGGAGTGGATGGTGTTCATCGTGCGGGCTGTGTCTTCGGTGGTCACCGTGGTCCAGGTGCGGAGGGTGGCGGTAGGGTTCGTTGGTTCGGTGGTTGGGTGCGTGGAAAGAGTATTATGTTGTAGAAACCTGATTCTTGAGGACACTATAGAGATCACCATGACATCAAAAGGTCTGTGATGGCCTCACAGGAATTGGCAAAATCAAAGCACATTGGACAGATGGAAAGTGTAGGTCCAACCTCTATCAAAACTAAGAACACTATCAAGGCTATTCAGTACGGTAACTTACACCTGTGAGTAATTTACACATGTAGGTTTAGTCTTACGTTTTTTTTTGTTGTTTTTTTTTTAAAGTCTTTATTGATATGAAGGCAAAAGATACATTTACAGTGATATAATCGAATTTCAGCCCTTTACCCATACAGTTAGTCATCTGTAGACTATTATATTTGCTGCGTATCTCAATGTGCGACTAATTCTATCTAAGTAACAACGTGCGTAATTATTCCCAGAAGTAGCTGTAGTCATCTACGGATTACAGAAAAATATCTTTTGCTATGCGTTGTATTACATTCGTTCCTCATTACATAAACTCTAAACAATCTAACATGAGTCATCACATCCAGGTCTGCATTTCCTGTTCTTCTTCACCCATCGGCCCCCTCCCATGTCCTTTGATGTAACACTTAGTAGAGCCACCACACTGTGTCCCTGCTCTCGGACCAATGAAGTAGTCCCCCATCCCCCAGTTTGCTACTCGTCCTCCCCTCCAGAGTCCAGATCTTCTCCTTCCGGCAGTGGTTCGCATATTTCACCCCTATATACATTCCAGGCCGCCCATACCTTGTTCCATTTGCGGGGGCATGCCCGTAGTACATATACCGCCCTTTCCGTCACCATCAGCATGTCCATATTCTTAGCCCATCTAGTGGCCGTAGGCAGTTCTGGGGCACCCCATTTCTGTGCAATATCTCGTTTAGCCACAGTTATGGCCAGCGTAGTCCAAATCAGTTTATACCTATCTAGGTCGTTGGGGTCCCAGATGTTCAACAGGCATTTACGAGGTTCTGGTAAAATGGGGATTTTAAGTGCTTGGGAGACAGTGCGCATAACCTGCTTCCAGAATTCCTGTATCCGCGGACAGTCCCATAGTGTATGGTACAGTGTCCCCTCCTCCCCGCAACCCCTCAAACAGAAGGGATGAGGTGCCTTGTGTATTTTGTGCAACAGAGTTCTAGTGTAGTAGATGCGGTGTAGAATTTTAAGTTGCACCAGCCTGAATTTTGCCGAGATGCCCACTTCCCTCGGGGAGGCTAGTGCCTCATTCCACTCTGATTCATCTGCCTCTCCCAACTCCCTCTCCCATTTCTCTTTAAGTTGCATGGTAGGGTCCTTCAGGTTGTTGACCAGTTTTTTATATGTGAGGGAAGTTGCACTCTGTTGCATAAAATCCGTCAGTAGTCTGTCTTCCAGTGGTGAGGACTCTGGCAAGTCTGTGCCTACTGGAATCGCCCGGAGTAATGCGTGTCGGATCTGCACGTATCTAAACGTTTCAGTGGGACGTAAGTCATATTGTTGCTGAAGCTGTGGGAATTCAATCACCGTGCCCTTGTCCCACAGGTCCCCCACTGTGGAGATTCCTATGCAGTCCCATTGTGTGAAACCTTTACAGGATCTGAGGTTCCCTAATGATTTTACGTCCCACAGCGGTGTCATTTTGGTGATTTTCCCTTTCCAGCCCATTCGCGTCTGTGCTATGTGCCACAGGGCCGCTGTGTGCTGCGTCGGACCTAACAGTTTTAAGTTGCACTTTATTATACAATACTGTGAGCATGCATTCCGTCCCCAGCTGTGACCAGTCCGCCCTGTATGCTGGGTCGTCTCTTGGGGCGTGGATCCATTGATTAATTATTTTAAGCTGGGCCGCCCAGTAGTACAATTGAACATTGGGTAGTGCAATCCCTCCCTCATACCAACCTTTTACCAATTTGTCATAGGCGATACGCGCCGGGCCGTTATTCCAGAGTAGGTTTGTAACTAGTGCTGCCACTCGTTTGAAATATTGTGGTGGGACCAGATATGGGGTGTTTTCTAGCACATATAGAAATCTGGGAAGAGCCATCACCACCCCTTGTTGTAAATATTTTTGTCCACCCTAAGCGTGGAAGGGTATACTCAGATGTGAGTCCCTTGCTCATTGCACCATCAGGATTCAAGCAAGCCGGGCCGAAGACGGCTGAAATGCCAGAAACCGGTCCCCGGAAGCTTGTTTCCTTCCCAGTGTAAGAATTGGCTTTTGTAGTCTGGTCTGCCCTGTTCCCATGATGCACTGGGCCAGGGACAGACTAATTTGCATACAGCCAGGTTCTGAAACTGGGATGGTGCAATGAGCTGAAAAACGGTGTTGGATCTAGCCCTGATCTCTTGACTGGGTGAGAGTATTCTGCTTAATTCAGAGACTCTGTCCATCACCACCCCTTGTTGTAAATATCATTTTAAATAGAGCAGCCCTCCCGAGGAGGGTCAAAGACAGGGACGCCCAATGCTTAACATCTGCGCGGAGGCGGTCCATAGGCGGCTTCAAGTTTTTATCAAAGAAGTCCGTGGCATTGTTCGTAATGATGATGCCAAGGTATTTAAAGGAGGTTGTCGGCAATGCTAGGGGGCAGCTCTCCTGCAACATCGGTTCCGGACCCTTCAGTATGTATATTACCGATTTGGACCAATTCAGGGTATAGCCTGAGAACTTTCCATGTGCATTGCAGAGATCCAATAGGGCTGGGATCCCGTCGTCAGGTTCAACCATATAAATGAGCATATCATCCGCATATAGGGAGATTTTATCCTCCCATCCTTCCTCCCATGTGATTCCACTGAATACGGGCGTTGTTCTGATCAGGATTGCCAAGGGTTCTAGTACTAAGGCAAAAAGTAAGGGCGACAAAGGGCATCCCTGCCTAGTCCCCCGTCCCAGTGGGAACGTTGGCGAGATATGGCCGTTTGCTACCACCTGCGCCACCAGCTTCGTGTAGAGTAGTCGTATCCAGGCTATATATTTCGGTCCAAAGCCCATCCGTGCAAGAACCGAAAATAAGTATTCCCATTCGACTAGATCGAAAGCCATTTTGGCATCAAGGGAAAGGATCACCCCCTTCTCCGAGAGGAGGTGTGCTCGAGCCAACACCCCATGAACCCTCCTGAGATTCAGCGCTGTACTCCTGTGGGGCATAGAGCCCGATTGGTCTGGGTGGATCAATGCTCGCAGGTGAGGCATCAGTCGGCTGGCCAGAAGTTTAGCCAGCACCTTGGCCTCTATATTGAGTAAAGAGATTGGGCGATATGAGGCACACTCCGTTGGGGGTTTTCCCGGTTTTGGTATGGCTACAATTGTGGCTGTACGCTGGTCAAGCGGAAGTTCCGCCTTGTCTAGACTTTCCCTATACATGTCTAGTAGAGGTCTGCTGAGCTCTGAGGCCATCGATTTGTACCATTCCACGGGCAGGCCGTTGGGACCCAGCGCTTTGCCGGACTGAAGCGCCTGAATCGCCAACTGAATTTCATCCTCTGTCAGGTCTACCTCTAGTTCTTGCATAGCGTTGTGTGTTATACTGGGGATGGCAATGGTTTCTAGTGAGAGTGTCGCCGCCTGCGCAGTGATAACGCGGTCTGGGGTATATATCTCCTGAAAATGAGTCGCCAGGGTGCGCACAATTTCTTCTGGATGTGTCCGCAGCTGCCCGTCTTGGGAGTAGAGCCTTTGGATACCCCTCGTGTTTCCTCCCCTCCTGTCCAACCATGCCAGCATCCTCCCCGCCTTGTCGCCCACATCATAAATTCTATGTGCAGTGCTCGCTATGTAGCCTTGAACTTGCGTTTTGAGGTGGGCTTGGTATTGTCGCTGCCTCAACTGCAGTGCGTGTGCTGTTTCCGGGGTGGGATCCGCCATGTGGGTAGTGTTTGCGCTGTGGAGTGCCAGCTCTATCTCTGTGAGGTCTCGCCGGGAGTCCCGTTTGTGCCCCGTTATTGCTGCTATTGCTTCACCCCGCAAGACTGTCTTATATGCTTCCCACAGGACCGAGGGCGAGGCCACCGTTCCCGCGTTCTCAGCAAAGTAATGTGTTGTCACTAATTTAAGTTTCTTCCTGATCTTAGGGATTTTTAAATAATTTGGGTAAATCGGGTAGATTCTGGTGCATTTTTTTCCCCTGGTGGTGAGTGATAGCAAAATTGGGGAGTGGTCCGATACACCTCTAGGCAGGATGTCTATTTTTCCCACAGACCCCAGACCAACCCCCAGTGACAGGAAGTAGTCTATTCTCGATAGGCTATTGTGTGCGGCAGAGTAAAAAGTGTATTGAGTCACTGCTGGGTGCAGGTGTCGCCATATATCTGTTATGCCCATTGCCTCTAAAAAGTCTGGGAGCGTCGTGTTTTGTCTGGGGCGGTCTCTGATGGGAAAGGCATCCAACGTAGGGTCCATTATTGCGTTCAGATCCCCCCCTATTATCATATCTCCTTCAGGGAGATCTAGGAGGAATTTACCCAGGGCAGGCAATGCTACGGAATGGAGTGCTGGAGGGATATACACGGTGATCACGTTGAGTGGTTTCCCCTCCCATTGGCCATGTAGGGCTGCGAAACGACCCTGGTCGTCCGTCTTGTGGTGTTCCACTATAAAGGGTGATGTCTTCTTTACTAATATCCCCGCCCCTCTGGAGCCCGGTGTGAACTCTGCATGTACTGCCATGGTATAGCCGCGTCTATCAAGCGCTTTACACTTCGCCCCTGTGAGGTGCGTCTCTTGGAGTAACACTAGATCTGGGCTCTGGCGTTTAATAGCCTGCAGAACTAAACCCCTCTTTATTTTGTCCCCCAGGCCTCTGACGTTCCATGTAAGCAGGCGCAGGGGAGGTATTTCTGTAGTCGTAGGGGCGCCCTCAGTGGGCGTAGTACGGGGAGTGTGGGTCATTGGAACGTTGGGAGAGCAACACGTGTGACGTGTCGCCAATTTCAGCATAAATGCAGCGTTTCTTGTCGGTGCTTAGGAAGTGGTTGGTATGCAGTGTGTCTACGTATCTTGTGTCGTGAGTGATGACTTCTAACATGAACATGAACATGAACAAGAAAACTTTCCCCCCATCCCCCCTCCCTGCTCCCCTGCTACACGGACAAACCCCCGCCCGTTTCCCCAACATTGCAGAGTGCTTTGACCCTTCCCTAACTATCTTACTTGCTCGTGGGGTTGGTGAGTCCCCTACCGGCACCGGCTTTGCCCACCCTACTCAGCTCCACCAGGCCCAAGGTCCCAATGCGTCGCATTCAGTCCGTTCCATATCAATTCTATCTTCAGACAGGGGCCGGTTGACCAGAGTCAAGGAGATCGTGCTCCACGTTGGCTTCTGCTCCTTCCATGTCGTCTCGAGTCTCCGTCTGCTCGGTCTGCCTGTCCGTGTGTCTTCCGTTGCGCTGGTTCGGTCGATCTCTATGTGGACGGTGCGATTTTCCCACTGGTCTCCAGCCTTCAGGCCAATCCTGCGCCATTTCCGGCTTGTCAAAGAACCATGTCTTCCCATCGGCTACAATCCGTAATTTGGCGGGAAACAGCATGGAGTATTGCAATCCTTTATCTCGTAGCGCCTTTTTCACCTCAGCAAACGATTTCCGGCGTCTGGCCACCTCCGCCGTGTAGTCCGGGAAGAAGGCCAGAGTCGAGTTTTGAAGCTTAACAGGTGGCGAAACTCTTGCCGCTTGTAGGATTGCGTCCCTGTCTCTAAAATTAAAGAGTCTGGCCAACACAGGCCGCGGAGCGGCTCCCGGCTTGGGCGTGCCGCCAGGTACCCTGTGCGCCCTTTTTACTGAGAAGAAGTGAGACAGGCCTTTGGGTTGCAGTTTATTTTTAACGAGATCTTCCACGTAGAGGTCCATCGCTCCCTTCCCCTCCGTCTCCGGAAGACCAAGGATGCGGATATTATTCCTTCGGGAACGCCCTTCTTGGTCGTCTAGCTTGTCGTGCAGAAGCCTGGTGACTTTCTCCATGCGTTCCATAGCTATTTGCAGCTCTGATGTGTCCTCTACAAGAGATTTCGTGACCACCTCTGTCGTGTATTTCTATAGGTTCTGAATCGATCCCCCTATTCCTGACCCTATTCTGGTTAAACTTACTAGCTAGTTAACTAACAGTCAGCCCATGAGGCAAGTAATCCCCCATGATGCAGATACCGTTATCTGACGCAGTCACACTACGGCACAGGAACGTGTTATCTGATTAGGTCATAACGCTTGAGATCTAATTAGACAAGCGACATTCCTCCAGCCCCTGATAAGGCATACGACGTTCTCATAACAAATCAAACCTATGACAACCTGGATAATCCGTGCGGCCATTGTTTTGATTTCACAGAGAACTTTAGTAAAGAATGTGCTAACGAGCAAGTCGTATGACATCTTTATTGACGTACCTATGTCCATCCTTACGTCAATCCCGGCACCTTTAAGGTATAAATATTGCCGACCTTGCCCTATGCAAAACACACGCGTGGTGACAAGACGGAGCAGCCATACTTGCCGAAGCAGAGAGCAGAAGCAGACCCCGCAGGCAGCAGCCCCGCCTTCCTGACGCGCTGAGAGACGCGCTGCTATCTCAAGCCGAGAGACCCAGCACCGGCGCTTCCGGGTAGCCCTCGCAGGCAGCCTGGAATATCGAGAGCAGAGAAAGAGATACCATTCCTCATTCATCCTAAATTCCAGGTACAGAACTGAATAACCCCTCCTAGAGAATTCTTTAGTTATTCACTTGGCAAAAACAAACTTAACTTAAACTGTAACTATCTATTCCCGCCCACGCATTAGACTTAGGTCAGGTACACGGGGTAGGCGTATTTAGAAACACCAGTTGAGTACGTTTAGTCAAATGTATATGTGTATGTAAATATATTTTAATCATTTTAAAACATCATATGGCTCAGAAACCATATCAATGTTTTTACAGTATTATTTTATACTATTGCTTCTAATGTATGCACTTTACTTAACTATAAGTATCGCAATAATATCGATCCATTTCTCTTGTACGAGAAAAGAGACTGATCAATAAATAACATCTTTTATTGAACACGCCCGTCTCTTCCTTTTCTCTACATTCTGATGAGACTAAGAATGCACGTACTG
Source organism: Lissotriton helveticus (assembly GCF_964261635.1). Classification (NCBI taxonomy): domain Eukaryota; kingdom Metazoa; phylum Chordata; class Amphibia; order Caudata; family Salamandridae; genus Lissotriton; species Lissotriton helveticus. The sequence continues at coordinate 1,098,499,426 of NC_136059.1, forward strand.
ACTGAGTAAAATAATTGCCTTGTGCTCACACGACTCTTGAGATTGACTCTTGATTAGGGGAGAGCAAAGTTGTCATGTTCTATGGTTGTCAGAAACTAAATCCCTTCTTGTCTAGTCAGGGAAGTTAATCCTTCCTTGAACATTCGAGAAAGTTTCTAGCGAACTCTGAGCTTAGCTGGCAAACCCAAAAATTAAGTCTAGCATCGACAGTAGTAGACCTAGTTAACGTCTGGCCTAGGCCTTTACTGCTGTAGGTACTATTCCAATGCGCAGAGCCTATTGGGAAAATAGGAGCTACACTACATGGCGCCCAACGCGTTTGGAAAGGGCGATAAAACTAACGTAAGACATTTAGAGTAACTCAGTCGTGCTTTCTCACTCAGACCCCTTTTCCCAAATACTCCAAAGACGTCTGGAGTGGGTGAAAGGTTATATCCTCCAAAACCTCGCAGGAGGGAACTCCTATGTATGGTTTTTGGTCAAGTCAACGTTGAAGGATAAAAACAGTTCCATAAGATTGTGCATCTAATCTCTGCTTCCATAAAGAAACCTGATCTGCAAATAAACATAATACCATCCTGTCTGTAAAATGGGAGACAGTGATGAAGAAAGAGAAGCAATTAGATTAGCTACTGAAATAGCAGATGCTGATGCTACCATGCAAGCAGCAGACGCGGATATAATACTCATTCCGGTCGCCAAAAGGAGATCTATAACCTTAAAACTTATAGAAAATGGACTGACACCTAGAGGTGGCACAGTCATATTCGTAATCGAGGCACACGAATATCGGCAGACAGAGGTATACTATACATGGATACATTTTCCAGCAGCTAATACTATAACAAAGTACTTCCACTATTACAAAGTAGAGGAACCTCCTAATGAGTACACTCCTTTCGAGGAGGTGGAAGTACCACTCAAATTCCAAGAGCATTTGCTCTTATTTGATGGCGCCCTAAAACATAACAATCACATTACAAGGCTCGGTCCTTTAGGAAGACCAGGAGCAACGTGGCCGGTCTTAGCCGGATACACACCACATCCAGACATCGAAAGAATGCCTGCAGCACAGCTGCTAATACAGCTAAAACAACTACTAAAAATTCACAGACAATTAGTTCAGTATGTAATGCGGACTTCAACAATTCAGCCAGCGATTAAACTTCCACAGCTGACCCCTCACCAGGGGAACACAAATAAAATTACACCACAGAACATCCAATCCTGCCTAGGTAAAGTTCCAGCTAAACGGGAACAGATACCATTCTGGTTGGCACAGAAAATTACCCAAATAGAGGCGGTGTTTCCTGACACCACCCCATTGGAAAAACACAGGATTCTGACTATATGTCTCCCAATGGGAATCGCACCACACATTGAGGACTGTGACACTTGGGGTACAGTCTTTGCTTCCATCTACACAAAAACGCACGGTGTTCCATCCATTTCGGTAATACCAGATGTGCTAAAACAAATTCAAGATGAATACGGTCCAGAACCTGCTTTAACTCTTGGTATGAAATTACTAAAAGACTTCAAGCAGGTCTCGGCTATATTACTAGCCAACATAAAGGGTGAAGCAGCGAACGTGGCGATCCGCCAGAGGTTAAAAGAGACAGATATAGCAGACCAACCAGCTGAAATTGCCAGAATCATAGAAAAATCCTATGAAGAACTAGGCAGAGATAGTCTAGGTGGAATACCAGTAAAACCGCAACTGACTACAAGTCCAGAAAAAATATTTTTTAATAATAATAATTCACCAAAAAAGAACTGGGATGGAAACAAACAATCCAATCCTAAAGAAAAGAAATTCCAGTCCAGAGGAAGGTCTCCTAGGCGAAGAGAGAAATCTCCAAACCCGAGACAAAGGTCACCCCAGAGTGAACCCTCTGGGAATAGATATAACCTTAGAAATAGGGATAATATTAAAAAACCTGATAGATATCAAGACATTGATACACGTCCCTCTCAATCTTTTCAGAATTCCTCGCAGAAATCGGAAAGAAGAGGACGATCAGAAGAGCACGCCAAGTCCAAAGACAAGGAACCTGCTCAACTGAAAAAGAAATCACAATTTCCAAAAAAGAAGGTAGCCAGTATCAAGGTAGTTAACAATGCCGAGAATACTGAGGACACAACTGAAAAACGGAGAATGGGCTCAGACAATGCTAGACAGCGCAGCAGAGGTGAGCATAGCTCGCAAAGTCCTTATGGATCATCTGGAGACAGTGGACACGAATGAATACCTTCAAGTGGAAACTGCAGATACCAGAGTTAGCAAGCCCCACAAAATATACGAGATAACATTACGTATAGAGGGAGATAAGACTAGGAAAATAAGGGGACTATTTTGGGATAACCTATCCAAAGGCTATGACATCCTTCTAGCTGAAAAAGACTGGCCACCAGAGTTTGTCAGGGAGTGCCCTCAGGGCGAAGAAGTAATTATGCCTGCCTTCTCGAATCAAATACCGATTCATAAAAAATATACACTTGCTAGAAAGTGGGCAGTGGCCTTAGCACCTGCTTTATATAAAAATCATGTAGGATGGGATGAGGATTCTCCTCCTCACAAAATCCAGTTAAAATCACAACCTACTGCACAAAGGCAGTACCCAATTAAGCAAGAAGCTAAAAAACAAGTAAATGAAATACTAGATCAGCTAGAATACCAGGGGGTGATTGAAACTTGCACCTCACAAATGAACAATCCTTTGTTTCCGGTCTCCAAACCAGACAATTCGTACCGTCTAGTTTTGGATTACCGACACCTTAACACATGTTGCAAAACCTTTGCAGTGCAAAACTCACACAGTGCTGCACTAATGAATAACATAGTGCGCAAAAAATACAAAAGAACCTTGGACATCTCCAACGGATTCTTTTGTCAAAACATAGCACCAGAGAGCAGATATTTAACTGCATTCTCAGTAAATGGCACTCAAAAACAATTCTGTCGGTTAGCCCAGGGGTACAAGAATAGCCCGGGGGTATTCTCAGCGAGAGTAATAGAATTACTAAAACAATATGATGATGAAGCATTATCTTATGTCGATGACATTTACTTAACAGATGATGACTTGGATACTCACTTGAAAAGAGTGAACACCATAATACTTGGGTTCGCTGCAGAGGGTTACAAATTCAACTTCAAAAAGTCCAGAATTGCCCATCTGACAGTCCTATTCTTAGGATATGAGTTATCAAGTGAAGGCAAAAGCCTGGCAGACAATTTCCTAGAGAAATGTGCCGTAATCCAAGCTCCTAAAACACTAAAAAACCTACAGTCAATTCTAGGCTTCCTAAATTTCGGAAGAACTTACATTGCAAATTACGCAGAAAGGGTCAAACCCCTTTATGATCTAATTAAACCAGACTTTAAAAGATCCAGTTGGACTCAAGCACACACAGAAATGTTGAGATCCTTACAAACAGACATGCTAATTAAAACAAAATTAGAAACCCGTGATAATACACGCAACCTTGTGATCCGAGTCATCCCAGGGAGATGCGGATTCACATACCTAACCTCTAATGAGGGAGATAAGGTACCAATTGCATTTAAATCGCACTTGTACACTAAGGCTGAAATGAAATTTAGCCCAACGGAAAAAATTCTTACAGCAACACAGACAGCTATAGCAAAAGAACGAGCCCTGGCACAAGGTAAACGAATAATAATCGTGACACCAATACCAGCCTTAGAGGCGGTAACAAAGGCAAGCATTCCAAATGCGAAAGCACTCCATCCGAGATGGATACAATGGGCTAACTCTCTTGCTGCAACAGACGTGGTGTACGAATTTGATCCTTACTTAAAAACACAAGAATTTCTACAATATGAATTCGAATGTCCTCTGCCAACCGAAATTCTGCCTCTAGACCAATACGGCTGTATAATATATACAGACGGATCAGCACAACCCGCAGTAGGGGGTAAACAAGCTTACAGTGCTGCGTGCGCGATTGTTAAAGGTCGTTGGCACGAAGGGAAATTTAAACCAACCCTAACTAAGACCCAATCTCTAGGAGATTGCACAGCTCAGCGAGCTGAATTACTAGCATTCAAGATGGCGCTTGAAAATACCGATCGAGAATTCCCCACACTCATAGTGTGCGATTCGTATTATTGCGTTCAATCTTATAATGAATACTTGCAGATCTGGCTTCAAAATGGTTTCAAGGATGCGAAAGGAGGCACAATCAAGCATAAAATGCTATGGGAACAAGTAGCTCTTTTACAAAAAGAACTACCAAAGACTCACGTGATACATACACTGAGTCATCAACGTGATGGCGTTCACGTTGCAGGGAATTCATTGGCTGATGAGGCCGCGAAGGCAGCTGTGCAAACGGCTTCCGTAGCTGCCATCACCCGGTCAAAAACAAAAATAGACAGCGAAATATTACAAGCTGTCAACGCTTCTGAAAAGGATTCGATAGAACCACTCCCTAAAGGCTTTCCATTAAAGTACTCATACATAACAGATGAAAACAATGTTCCTTTTGCTCAAATCCCTGGAGTGGGGGATAGGGCAATTCCAAACATGGAACATAGGTTAGGACTGATAATAGCGGCACACGAAGGGCTTGCTTCTACCCATGCTGGCGTCTCAGCCACAGTATCATTATTAAAACAGAGATACTGGTGGCCGCAAATGAGAAGACAAACAAGGAACTATGTTCTAGCATGTGAAATATGTCAAAAAATGAAAGTATCAACTGTGAGACGTCCAGCACAGACGCCCCTTCTAATCTCGGATAAACCATTAGCCTGTGTTTATCTAGACCACTGCGGTCCCTTACAAAGGGACGGTAACTATAAATATATCTTGGTCGCAGTGGACTCATGCACGAGATTCATATGGATGTGGCCCCAGCGAACGGCTGACGCCAGAACTGTTATAAAAGATTTGCGGGTCTTTATCGGCACATACGCAATTGGCATTCTGCATTCGGACAATGGTCCTGCTTTTAGCTCTCGGGCTTATAAGGAGGCCATGGTCAGCATGGGCGTGCAATTGCGGTACTCTTGTCCATTTCACCCTGAGGGGAACGGAATTGTTGAAAGAAAAAACCGTGACATAAAGCAATCTATAACGGCAAAGGTATTAGGTTCGGGAGCTGGGTGGGTCAAACATCTAATAAGTGTCCAACGTAGTCTAAATAACCTGCCAAGAAATTCTCTGAAGGGATTCAGTCCGTACGAATTATTATTCGGAACTAGGATGTTGATCTCTGACCTTGATAGTCAGACTTCAGTGGTAATAGAAAAAAGCTTTGATGTCAAAGACCGTTTGGCTATTTTACAGGACTTAAACAAAACAAGAAAAGACCTGAGCAACATACAGTTGAAAGAACAGCCAACAACCACTGAAGAATCACCACCTGTCCCAGCAAGACCTGTCTGGATTCCAAAAGTCGGGGATCTAGTCAGGGAGAAGATCGCGGTAAAGAAGGAATTTGGGCCTTCTTACAGAAAAGCAGTTCCTGTCTTGTCCATCAACGGGACAAGATCAGTTGTACTACCGCCACTTGCTGGAAAAAAGGAGAACCGAGTTGTATCCATCGACCTGGTAAAACCACAACATGTGGCCGATAACAAACAGTAGGCCAAGTGGACTCCCAATAAGTAGCAGAACACCAAGGTTTGCTACCAGTACAGAGGTCCTAACAAAGAGGCTCATCACATTCGAAACGCCTAAAGAAGAAGAACAAGGACTATGCAACAATGCAATAGAACTCAGACCTCTGAAAACCCAAATAAAGACATTTAGCAGAGACACACCAATCTACAATGAAGTTCCAAGTGAAAATGCAAAAAACAAAAATCCTGAACCAATTGGAACAATTGATAGAACTGCATCTGGTTACTTCATCAACTTCGATGATTCCTCTGACGGCTTCAGTGAACAAAAGACACAGCCATCACCAAAATCCTTTAAAGACAAAGCGAAGGAACTTTTGAAACAACTAAAAGAAACATATCTGATTTCTCCATGGATTGAATTTTGGGTGGGTTTTGGTGCATTTATCCTCATACTTTGGCTCATCATGGTATTTACCTTGGGACGCTTCATTGAGGGAAAATATGCTAAAATGGACACAGCAAGTCAGAACATCAACTTGGTCCTCAAACCACACACATCTTCACACGTCGAGAAACGAGAACTTTCTTCAGAACTTTCTTCAGCCAACTTCACAGCAATTCCAATACCTGGTGGGGTAGCCTGGGACAACACTGACTATGAAATTTATGGTCCGGTCGAGATCCTGAAATATCCACACCAAATCAAGATCTCCTTGAGTGATTTTGCGAAACCAAACTCATTTGCTGATGATTGGGACTTTGAAAGTATAAACAATATGATGTCTGACTTAGTAATGTCTGCTAAATTTACAAAACATGATTATTTGCAAGGTTCTACAAATTATGATAGTATGTATTGCTATAACCACTATGGTAACCATTTCTTGCATAAATCTGCACAACCTAGAAATGTTTTAAATTTTAATCAATGGAAACATTGTGCTACACCTCCAAAAGGGAGCTCTAGAACCGTTTATGACAAATATTCATACTTTCAAGGTTTTAACACTAGTAATGCTGAAACATTTTATTACAAATTGTCAAACAAGACAGGGACCAAAACCATGATAACCAACACAAAATTGATTTATTCTGATTCATTCTTTGAAAAAATGAATACTTTTGGATTCGATTATTGGGACAAAAATGTTGATTTGAAAAGTGTTTGGGGCACAAAAGAATGGCAAGTACAGGGTTTAGAAGCTTTGTTTAGAGCCTGCATGATCCCAGAACAAATGATATTTTTAAATGACACTGTTCAACAAACCACCTGTCTTGGCTTAGCCAAAATCAAAGATTTAAATAACCCGTCTATTCCAAAGCCAACAATGTTTAGCAATAACTCTGATACAGATGAAGAAATAGACATAAACCATATACTTAACCAAAACAGAACACATCCTGATTGGAAACAATGGTTGATCTGGCCCACAGATACAAATAACTGTCAAGATAGATTCCTGAATAAAACACAGGGTTTCAAAATGACCAGGCCAGACCCTAGATATCCCCAAAGACATCACCCAGGGATAATAACAACCTACAGTGTGGGCAAATTATGCCTTCAATGGCTACAAACTTCCACACTGCCTGAAATTAAGCAACACCTAACTTTACTTACTGATGGTGCTGACTTGCGTGATTTCATAATGGGACCACGCAAACAGCGTCAAAAGCGTTTCATAGCAGCCTCTGTATATGCAGCATACAATGAGGCCTGGAAGGTTACTCAAATTGAAACAGCAGAGAGAATACGTGAAATTGACCGTATTAATTTGGAAAAATCACTTTCTGTAGTGGACAATGGGTTAATGACTCTGTCCTCCAGAATATTTTCATTGGACAGCATTGTGTCTTCAGCAATCGATATATTATCGCAAGACTTACTGTTATTACAACATGGTCAGTCACAATTGCGTTCTATCGTACAGCTTGGCTGGACGTTACAAAATCTGCGTTCTGGCTATGTGCCTTGGCGTTTAATCAACACAACGTCACTATTCCAAATCTTTAACCTTACTGATAGACAAATCGGTATGGCGCAGAAGGGTGCTGATTATACAATCTTGAGCATTGAAAAACTAGAAAGATTACCGTTGACAATGTCAGAACGACCTGTCAGTGAATGGATAATCCACGGAATCATAAATATTCCAATCTCAACCTTCAGGTTTCAATACTGCCAAAAATATATACAGGCTGGCATGTACGAGAAATTGGGAAAGGGGTACCTTAAAACAACTTGGAACCTGCCCTATTCACATGCATGTGTCAGTAACAAAGGACAGAAAGTGTTTCTTAGTGGCAACAATTGTGCTATGTCACTAAGCGGCACGCTTCTGTGTAACGGTATTAGTTTGCACGGAGCCTGTGAAGGGAATTCATACAACCTTTCATGTCACCAGCAAGGCGCACCTGCAACTGAAATAGAACCATTCTTTCAAAGACTCTATAATGGGAGTTACATTCTTATTGTAGACCGCAGATGTTGTAGTCTTATGCCCGGGACTCCTTATCTCGTCACTACGACGGCGAAGGTCAAGTGCTGTGGACGTTCTTTGTTCCCCAGCTCCTTTCCAGACAGGGAGGCAAGGGCATGGCCCGGTCTGAAAATTACTTCTATTCGAATAGACACTTTAAGCAGAATGAAAACAGTGCTTCTTCAGACGCCTACAAGGCTCACGTCATCTAAAGAAACGTATGATCTACAAGTCGCAAGGACGACTGCAGAGATACATACATTATTATCAACCAATTCCCCCATACATTTCGCGGAAATCCTGAGCGAAATCTTAAATATTTCTGATACCACAGGAGTCTCAAAGGTATTTAAGACAGTATTTTCGATGGCATTAACACCATTCAAAGCCATACTGGGTATTTTTCCAGATTTCGTCCATTCGATTTTTGGCGGACTTCCCCTGATCCTGGGACTAATTGCAGGAATCCTATTCCTAGTCCTTATTTTTCGTTATGGCAACCCATGTCACAGACCAAACTCTGACGACAATGGAAGATACGATCCTAGCCATTGGATACCGGGACCGGATATCAAAAATCCTGGGACTCTCCCGGCTTAGAGACCTAAACATGACTTGGTTTCTATCATTTCGACCAATGTGGCAAAGGTGTGTTTTACCTGTACTAAGGTGTCTGCTATGCGGAGAAGAATGCGTGTTAGACACCTGTCTGACGCTACAATCGGATGCGCCGGTGGATGCAGATACACTGTTGGTTCCTACCAAGGTTCACGCACTGTGCTGCCCTCAAAGGCTGCCAATTCTGATGACGGCATTCCTGGAATCTTCACCACTGCGATTGAAGAGTAGTGAAGTTCAAGATGAAAGCAGCATCGAACAGGTACGACCTTCTGTCAGCAATGCAAATCAGAATGTCAATGGAGACAATCATGCGCACGAATGCATGGTTACCCCTATTTCCGACTTAGAGGAACTTTCCCATGAAGCTGTTGACAGTTTTTTCGAAAGCCTGAATGATATGATGTTCTCTCCGGAACAGAAATAGAGACTTTTGAGTAAACTCGCACACGGCGTTCCCTGAATTCGGCCTTCAACTTTAAAAATAAAGTCACATGAACAATTACAATCCAGTTCACGGACAGCAACTTTTTTCAGCAAGCCCCTAAAATATTTTTCTATATATTTTTCCCCGGGACACTGATCTTCTGCTTAAAGTAAGAAACTATTCCTAGAGAACTAAGATTTCTATTTTTTTAGATACTTTATAGACTTTATATAGACTTTAGCTGCCCGCTGGTATGTTCACAATATATTTTATGTGATGAAATGGTTTCGACTTTTTTTCTGTATAGCCATATTAAGAGCCATTTCATGTGTACTTCTCATATACCAACAAGCAATAATGCATAACAATACGTGTTTACTTTTGCATTTAATTCATAGCTTAAGTGCATACAATATATATGACTGCAATTTTTCAGTATATTTGAAAATTTCGAAATGCATTTATGTATTTTGGGGTGGTAAGGTATACACTATACTCTATAGTATGTTGTACTATGTTATACTATGCATAGATTAGTAGATATGACCATAGTTAGCGTGGAGTGGGTGTCGTGTATTTCTATAGGTTCTGAATCGATCCCCCTATTCCTGACCCTATTCTGGTTAAACTTACTAGCTAGTTAACTAACAGTCAGCCCATGAGGCAAGTAATCCCCCATGATGCAGATACCGTTATCTGACGCAGTCACACTACGGCACAGGAACGTGTTATCTGATTAGGTCATAACGCTTGAGATCTAATTAGACAAGCGACATTCCTCCAGCCCCTGATAAGGCATACGACGTTCTCATAACAAATCAAACCTATGACAACCTGGATAATCCGTGCGGCCATTGTTTTGATTTCACAGAGAACTTTAGTAAAGAATGTGCTAACGAGCAAGTCGTATGACATCTTTATTGACGTACCTATGTCCATCCTTACGTCAATCCCGGCACCTTTAAGGTATAAATATTGCCGACCTTGCCCTATGCAAAACACACGCGTGGTGACAAGACGGAGCAGCCATACTTGCCGAAGCAGAGAGCAGAAGCAGACCCCGCAGGCAGCAGCCCCGCCTTCCTGACGCGCTGAGAGACGCGCTGCTATCTCAAGCCGAGAGACCCAGCACCGGCGCTTCCGGGTAGCCCTCGCAGGCAGCCTGGAATATCGAGAGCAGAGAAAGAGATACCATTCCTCATTCATCCTAAATTCCAGGTACAGAACTGAATAACCCCTCCTAGAGAATTCTTTAGTTATTCACTTGGCAAAAACAAACTTAACTTAAACTGTAACTATCTATTCCCGCCCACGCATTAGACTTAGGTCAGGTACACGGGGTAGGCGTATTTAGAAACACCAGTTGAGTACGTTTAGTCAAATGTATATGTGTATGTAAATATATTTTAATCATTTTAAAACATCATATGGCTCAGAAACCATATCAATGTTTTTACAGTATTATTTTATACTATTGCTTCTAATGTATGCACTTTACTTAACTATAAGTATCGCAATAATATCGATCCATTTCTCTTGTACGAGAAAAGAGACTGATCAATAAATAACATCTTTTATTGAACACGCCCGTCTCTTCCTTTTCTCTACATTCTGATGAGACTAAGAATGCACGTACTGACTGAGTAAAATAATTGCCTTGTGCTCACACGACTCTTGAGATTGACTCTTGATTAGGGGAGAGCAAAGTTGTCATGTTCTATGGTTGTCAGAAACTAAATCCCTTCTTGTCTAATCAGGGAAGTTAATCCTTCCTTGAACATTCGAGAAAGTTTCTAGCGAACTCTGAGCTTAGCTGGCAAACCCAAAAATTAAGTCTAGCATCGACAGTAGTAGACCTAGTTAACGTCTGGCCTAGGCCTTTACTGCTGTAGGTACTATTCCAATGCGCAGAGCCTATTGGGAAAATAGGAGCTACACTACACCTCCACCTGAGACACCCTTTCAGTCATTTTTTGGAAGTCTGCTCGCAGCAGCGTTACCTCAGAGGAGATGGAGCCCACTGTAGTTTTGACGTCAGAGAGGGTCCTCATAATGTCTTCCAGTGTCACTTTCTGGATTCCCTCCGTCTCTGGAGCGGCGCCCGTGGAGTTTCGCCCGTTGTTTTGCGATTGTCCGTGTTGGCTATAGGCGAACTTATCTAGTTTGGCCTGCGTTGATCCGCTTCTAGGTCCTCTGCCTGCCATGGTTCAGTGTTTGCGGATATGTGTCCAGACCTGGCCCGCACCTCGGGCAGGGTTCTATACTCACTCTCGTACCCTCTGGGTGAGTCAGGGAGGAGCGGCCCGGAATTGGTCTCGCCTCGTCATGGGCCTTCTCTGGTTATACTGCCTTCCGGTGACAGGGGCGTCCGGTGCTCCGTGGTCGAGTCGCCCACCGAGGAGCCACACGCCGCGCCCCCGCCGATGTATCACCGCCTCCCCACCGGCCGTGCCAAACACTTATGGTGCGTTTCTACTGGACAGTCGCTGCCCGGTGGTTTGCTTGTCCGGTCAGGGTGCTATAATTTCTTAATGCCGCTACTCCACGTATCTAGCGTTTGTGTGCTATATTTGTGCAGGGCTGTCCGGGCCTGCTCAAGGCCGCCACTGTATGACTTCTTGGGGCTCCGTGCCAGGCTCTGCCCGATCGGCTGGTGGGTGTATCCGCCTCAGAATACACCGGTCTAGTAGGAACCCCACCGGTGCCTTGCTCGCCTGGCGTCCCCCCCGTCACTCCCCCCCCAGGCCGGGGCCGATGCTGCCTCCACGGCCTAGAAGATCGTCTCTGTGCCCTCCGGAGTGTTTACGTTACCTACGGGACCCCGGGGGCACTCGCACCAGTCGCCAAGGTCCCGCTCCACACGGGAGCTGCCGCGCTGTCGTCGAGGGCGCAAGGGTCTCCTCTCACCCGTTGCGGTAGGAGTCTGTCTGGCACAGCAGCGCCGAGCAGGTCTCACGCCCGCTGGGGTGTCGCATGGGTATTTGAGATGGCGCTGGAAGCCCGGCCACCTGCACGAGTCTGCAGCCGCTTCCTCCTCTTGGCCGCAGTCCCCAGGCTGGTCCACGTTGTGCAGAGTCCCCGTATTTCTCACTATTGCCTGCTCCGCAGGGGTGTCTTCTGTGTCTTCCCGATCAGGGAGCAGGGGGGGGGGCGCCTCCGAGCCCAAGCCGGCCAGGCCTCACTTCCGCCGGGACCGGACAATCACGCGAGGCTGATGCTCTCCGTCTGCCGCAGGCCCAATTCCGCCAGTGGGTGATTCGGTCGTTTCCAGCCTCCGTTCGTCGTCAGGGTTGGATCGGATGGTGCCGCATCGGTACAGGACCCGGTGATTGCTACTTCAGGTGAGCAATTCAGCGGATTAGTGTGTCGGATTGTTAAGAAGGCCGCAGTGCCCTCGGGAGCTCTCACTCTATGCTGCCCCCATGCTTGGCTGCTAGCCACGCCCCCCCTAGTCTTACGTTTTTTAATAACTTTACTACCTTTGGCTCTTCAAAAAAACATGAGTGTAAAGTTGCTCAAAAGCGTAGACTTATACTTCTCCACCCCCTTAATCGGGAAGTTGGAGCCAAAATTACAAGCATAAATTATTACTGCCAACAAGAAAATCCAGCACCACACATGGCCACCCACTGGTAGTGCAACATTTCCCCACAGAAAATAATGGAGTTAGGGACATTAAATAAAACCAGATCGAAAATAAAGTCATATTATAATAAATTATTTATATTAGTTAAAAATATAAATAAATATAATTTAATGCTTTAAAAACTCTAAAAATAAAATAAATGTAATATTTAGTTAACATATTTTATCAACTAATTTGAAAATTAATGTAACATTTCATTTTAATAAACTACATTTAAATGACTTTTCAGTATATCTAAACATCAATTTTAAAAATTATAAATGCATAATATAAAATAGTGTTTTACTTTAGGTGGGAATTCATCTTTCAATTTAAACATCAAACAAACCATTTTAATGTAACTTAATATATTTAATTTAAATAACGATTTTATTCCAAATTAAGTTAATTGTACTGTAGCAATATTTTCTTCTTTTGTTCTACATTTAAAAGAAATATATAGAAATGAAGGGAGTTAAAAATCATGAGTTGGAACATAGCAGGAGAGCAAGGAAAATCGGATGGCCCCTAATGGTTAAAGATACTTAACGCCCATGTATTTATCAATTTACAAGAAACATGGGACTCAAAAAGGTCTATATGTAGATGGAAACGCTTCATTCAGTACTAAAGGGATCTCATCGGTGAGTGGGCATACCAGAGGGGGCCTCGTTAATCTAGTCAAATTAGACTTGAATTGTAATCCTACAATGGTTCCTTCTAAGTATTTTATGATCGCATTATTAGCTTTGGAGTATAATTTAAACATTTTATGTATTAATGTTTAAAATGCCATACATGGAAATGACGCTCCAGATGTCACGGATGACCATGCCAAATTCCTAAACGGTTATTCTAACTCTCAGTCATTTACCCACACAGCTCTAGTGATAACAGGAGATTTTAACCTCCATCCCTATAATAATTATCATCTTTACAACCCTGTGAATGCAGAAGGGGATGAAGTTCATCAGGTGCACATTAAACACACTTCGCAAAGTAACTTTCTGAATTATATGGCTGCAGATTATAACTTGATTATTTTACTCAGTAGGAGTAATTTAGATCAGATGGATATTATGCCAATATTTAAAGGCCACAGGGGGTACGATATGTTAATTTCTAAGAGTCTTTATGCAATTTTGACCAGTTTCAAAGTAGAATGGAATGTTTATAGGGACCACAACCCATTAACCGCAACATTTTTGTGGGGCAGAAAACCTGTGCCACTTATGCCGCTCACAATGCTATAACTACTTCCAAAGACAATGGGCGTAGGCTCAAATGGGAACAAGTTTTTACCGAGAATTTCAATGCAGATATGATTCGAGCTTGTCAGGCAGAATTTAAGAGATGCTTCGAAAAAGTAGCCCAGCCCGAGTGTATACTTAAGGCTTTTGATGCAATCTGTCTTTTATTAACTTGGCTCCTACAGTGGATGGTTTGATTGGAACTCTATCAAGAAGAGAAAGGAGCTTTTGTTGACTGTGAAAAAAATACCATGGGACAAGGAAAAGATTGAGTAGTGCCAGACTGTATATAGAGCTGCACTGCATGAAAGGAAGCTGAAATTGAAGAATGATTGATTGATTGATAGCTTTATTTCGATATGTATATATCATAAAAGCATTACACAAAAATATATAAAACAACATATCAGAACCTCATAGACTGTACATGATAACATCAAATGGTAAAAACAGAATAAATAGGTAATTTATAAAAAGAGCATTAAATCGATAAAGACAGTCTTTTAAGGCGTATCAACCAGGCCCATTTTAAAAATTTAGACACAGCACAAACAATATGGGGGGCAGTATTAGTCAATAAAATGTGTAGAGCCACGGAATGCTGGCGGATACCCATCTCATTACAAAGCGGTTTAAGCCAAACAGATCTAGAGCGCATGTAGTCTGGACAGTCAAGGAGAAAGTGCGCCACTGTTTCGCAGCAGTCGCGACAAAGGGCACAGAAGCGTGATACCTGCTTATTCGAGTTCCATCTGGAAAGGAGGTCAGCTAGGGGTAAAGTTCCTAGTCTGAACTTGATATACAGTGCCCGATCCATTGGAATGGTGATGATATCCAAGAAAGGTTCAAAGGCAGTAACATCTTTAATCCTCAAATATGCTGCGGTGGAATTGCAGTGGTGTTGAGAAATTGAAGAATGATCTATGGGTGGATTTAGTGAATGCAAGCAATCTGAATGATAGTACTATATTTTGTAGGACATTGAATCATTCCCTCTTTAAAGATTCTCAGCTTTACGATCTGGCTAGTAATGTTCCCACTCAAGCATGGGTGGATCACTTTTCTGCTCTGTATAATCATGATTTTTCTGTCCCTGGGACACAGTCCACACCTGGCGATGAAAGGTTTAAGATTAGCTGGGAAGAAATAACCTAGGCTATACTTTTTCTACCCCTGAGTGGTGTTCAGGATGACCTTTTGAAGTCCTTAGTAGACCTGTGTGCTCCAGTTGTCACTTTGCATGTTAACGCAGCTGTGTGTGGCCGTCTACCTGAAACCTGGAGTCAGTTGGTAATAGTCCTGTTGTTTAAAAAGGGAAATAGAAGTGACCCAGCCTGCTATAGGCCAATTTTCCTTGTAGCTATTGAAGTTAAAATTATAGGGAAGTTTATTATAGAGAGGTTCCTCTTGCTGGGCCAATGAGAATAATATTTTATCTAAACTTCAATATGAGTTTCTTTATGGCAGAGTGACAATGGAGAATAACTTAAGTTTGTATCTTGTAATTGACAAATATGCTGTGGCCTGAAAGTGTTGGATCTGTCAGGCCTTCATGGACCTCAGCCGGCCACATGGTAAATCATGATACGTGATGGGCTGAGTTGGAGTCCATGGGGGTTGATGTGGTCTTGGTTACCTTCCTGAGAGATCATTCGGGCCTGAGGGAGGGGTTAGATATGGGATGGATGGGGAATGCATTCAGTCTTTCAACATAAAAAGAAGTGTTCAACATGGTTACATTCTTACTCATTTTTTATTTATAATGTACATTAACCACCTGAAAGGGGTGCTGTCCAGTAGTGGCTTAGACGTTCTGAAGGTAAAGGGTAGACCCATCCCTGTGCTTTTAAACACCGATGACGCAGTTTTAATTGATTTCAATGCCAGAAGCTTACAGCAGCTGTTAGATTTTTTTATGAATGAAATGGATTTCACCATCAATCACAAGAAATCTCATTTCAGGTGGTTGGCTCTAAGAACACACAAGCAGCCAACTTTGTAACTCAGGGGCAGTCTTTAAGTAGAGTGGAAAATGTTTCCTACCTTTGGATTCTTCAAAATTCTAATCTTAGCTGGAACCCCATATATAAGAAAAAACACTGGGGTTTTAAAGAGGACTATTTCGGGTTTGAATGATTTTGCTAACTGGTTGGGGTGAAGGACAATAAACCTAATGTTAGATGTGTATATGGCATAATGTATTCCCATGGCAACATTTGGGATTGAGATCTTGGGCTTTGTGTCAATTCACTCTATCCAGGTTACTGAAAATACGTTTTCTAGGGGTTTGTTGTCAGTGGGCCCAAGCACTCTGTCTGAAATTACTCATGACGAATTGGGCTGGAATTTTATTTATGATTGTATTTGCTTGAGCCCATTTTTATGTTGTTGTTCAATTTGGCACAGGGAGGAACGAGATTTGAATCACTTGATTCTCAGGGATTAGTTGTCTTTAGAAAATGCCCTTCAAATTCCCTGGCTTAACTACATAAAATCATGCGTTGACCTCCTTGGGAGGTCTAGTTCATTGTTTGATCCTAAAGCCATGGAAAAACAAGCATTTGAAATACAATTGGTCTTGCATTTGCAAGTGTTTAAGCTATTAGCATTATAAATGTCAATGCCTTTTATTTATCTGTTTTGATAATTAACACATAAGTAAAAGGCATTGTCACTTACAATGTCAATAGCTCAAACTCTTGTAAATGCGAGACCTCGGCCACCATTGTCCAGGTCTGCTTGAAAAGTGAAAGCACACATGGCGCGCTGAAATTTGCAGGAAAAGATATGTCATGCCTGCAGTAGGAGAAACGCATTAAAGAAAATAGTGCTTACAGACATACGTAAGCCCATAAGACATACCGTGTAACAACTGAAGTAAAAGGGCCAGCACTCATGGGAGGTTACAAGGAGGGACTAACAAGCCTATTAACGAATCAGAAGCCAGCATTTCTAAAGGACAATGGCACTACCCAATGAAAAATATGGGTGGAGCTTCAAATCCATACTTGAATAAGGCATGCCTCGCAGAGCAGCGCATTCGCTGCCCAGGCTCCACCTAACAAGGATGTGGTTTGGGTAATGCAAACGTTTTCCTAATGGGTCACAGCCGAAACTGCGCTGCCCAAGCAGTCCATGGGTACATATATCATGATTAAATCAGTGAGGGAAATCGAGCTGTATCTACTCCTGGATTTGTCTAAGCACCATCAATATCTTTTAACTTATTTTAGACTGAGTATTTATTATCAGCTTCTGTTCCAAAAAGGGCAATGATTTAAGCCAACTTGTCTTCCCCTTTATACATGTGAAAATGTTTCTGTGTATGATAGCATTCACTTAGTGCTAATCTGCCCCAGATTATCTTCTCTGTGCTCCAAGTGTATCAGGCACTTCTGTTGTTGATGAACTTTAGACAGATTAGGGCCACCTTTTAATATTTACAATTGTTATCCCCCCCTAAACTGTATTTTTTTATACACAGATATCTGGCAGGTGTATTTAGTGCTAACTTTTAACTATGCTGGGCTGTTTATTATGACACTTTTGCACCTTATGAAAGTCTGTTGTGGGATTATTGTTCTTAGGTTGTTTTTATGTATTGCTCTTATTGCATAAGGATTTTATTGGTGTATGTAAAGACCTGCTGGGTTTATATGTATACTTATATGACTTTCATGGAAAATCGAATAAAGTTTATGAACTGAACTGATATAAAATGAATCTACATTACTATTAATCACAAAAATAGTTTTACTTTTTCAAGTTTAATAAGCTTTTTAGGGCTCGGCCTACATCCCACGAAGTGGGTGCGGCTTCAGAGTCCTGTAGAGAGCGATCCGACAAGGTAACCTAGACATTCCAGAGAAGCGCGTGAATTCAGTGCGTTATTTATGGCAGCTGCATGTTAATTGGCCATCGCATGGCTGTGTTTTTACAAGGCAGCACGCAATAGGCCATAGTCTGCAGAGTTTCTCCACTTCCTACATATTCCGTGCGAGGACGCGCACCAGAAGGCAATAATTCATCAATTACCAGCTGTCAGGGGCCGCGGTAATTGAATCCAGATGGTGGGCGCGCGTGCACCATTCTTTGCTGTCTGCTCTCGGAAGGTGTCAGGACTGGATGATGCTGGGCGCGCGTGCACTCCAGCCTCTCCTCCTGGGTCTCGGCTCGGTAGAGGTGCGTGCCTCGAAGGCTGCTCGGGAGTCTGCCGGGTCAGGCACAATATGTTTTTTGTTGAAATCTGCAAGTTATGCAACAGGTTGCCGTTTGCGTGCAAGTACATTAACGGAAAGCGCCACTGGCGCGGAAGCACAAAACAATGATGTGCACAAAACAATGATGTGTCCATGAACATAAGTGAAAACAGAGCAGTAAATAATGAGGCAGTGACGTGGTTGCTAGAAAGCAAAATCACTAGTTAGCAGTGCTTAATTTGTGCCATAATAAGTGCCAGGGCCCAAGATATTTCTGAGGAGGCCACTGCCGCTTGCCCTACTTCAGGCCACTGCCAGTGATGCCAAATACGAGAACCAACGGCACCTACTATCCAGTGTAGGACTTAAAAAAACACTGCACCAGTGGTATAGGAATGACACCCATAGAGAACAGGCACTGCACCAATGCTGTGAGAGTGACACCCATAGAGAACAGGCACTGCATCAGTGCAATGGGAGTGCCACCCATAGAGAACATGCACTGCACCAATGCTATGATAGTGACAACCATAGGGAACAGGCACTGCACCAATGCTATAGGAATGACACCCATAGAGAACAGGCACTGCGCCAATGCTGTGAGAGTGACACCCATAGGGAACAGGCACTGCACCAGTGCAATGGGAATGACACCCATAGAGAACAGGCACTGCACCAATGCTATGATAGTGACACCCATAGGAAACAGGCACTGCACCAATGCTATAGGAATGACACCCATAGAGAACAGGCACTGCACCAATGCTGTGAGAGTGACACCCATAGAGAACAGGCACTGCACCAATGCTATAGGAGTGACACCCACAGAGAACAGGCACTGCACCAGTGCAATGGGAGTGACACCCATAGAGAACAGGCACTGCACCAATGCTATGTGCAATGGGAGTGACACCCACAGAGAACAGGCACTGCACCAGTGCAATGGGAGTGACACCCATAGAGAACAGGCACTGAACCAGTGCAATGGGAGTGACACCCATAGAGAACAGGCACTGCACCAATGCTATGATAGTGACACCCATAGGGAACAGGCACTGCACCAGTGGTAAAGGAATGACACCCAAAGAGAACAGGCACTGCACCAATGCTGTGAGAGTGACGCCCATAGAGAACAGGCACTGCACCAATGCTATGGGAGTGACACCCACAGAGAACAGGCACTGCACCAGTGCAATGGGAGTGACACCCATAGAGAACAGGCACTGCACCAATGCTATGATAGTGACACCCATAGGGAACAGGCACTGAACCAATGCTATGGGAGTGACACCCACAGAGAACAGGCACTGCACCAGTGCAATGGGAGTGACACCCATAGAGAACAGGCACTGCACCAATGCTATGATAGTGACAACCATAGGGAACAGGCACTGCACCAATGCTATAGGAATGACACCCATAGAGAACAGGCACTGCACCAATGCTGTGAGAGTGACACCCATAGGGATCAGGCACTGCACCAATGCTATAGGAATGACACCCACAGAGAACAGGCACTGCACCAGTGCAATGGGAGTGACACCCACAGAGAACAGGCACTGCACCAATGCAATGGGAGTGACACCCATAGAGAACAGGCACTGCACCAATGCTATGATAGTGACACCCATAGGGAACAGGCACTGCACCAGTGGTATAGGAATGACACCCATAGAGAACAGGCACTGCACCAATGCTGTGAGAGTGATGCCCATAGAGAACAGGCACTGCACCAATGCTATGGGAGTGACACCCACAGAGAACAGGCACTGCACCAGTGCAATGGGAGTGACACCCATAGGGAACAGGCACTGCACCAATGCTATAGGAATGACACCCATAGAGAACAGGCACTGCACCAATGCTGTGCGAGTGACACCCATAGGGATCAGGCACTGCACCAATGCTATAGGAATGACACCCACAGAGAACAGGCACTGCACCAGTGCAATGGGAGTGACACCCACAGAGAACAGGCACTGAACCAGTGCAATGGGAGTGACACCCATAGAGAACAGGCACTGCACCAATGCTATGATAGTGACACCCATGGGAAACAGGCACTGCGCCAGTGCTATAGGAATGACACCCATAGAGAACAGGCACTGCACCAATGCTGTGAGAGTGAAACCCACAGAGAACAGGCACTGCACCAATGCTATGGGAGTGACACCCACAGAGAAAAGGCACTGCACCAGTGCAATGGGAGTGACACCCATAGAAAACAGGCACTGCACCAATGCTATGATAGTGACACCCATAGGGAACAGGCACTGCACCAGTGCAATGGTAATGACACCCATAGAGAACAGGCACTGCACCAATGCTATGATAGTGACACCCATAGGGAACAGACACTGCACCAATGCTATAGGAATGACACCCATAGAGAACAGGCACTGCACCAAGGTTGTGAGAGTGACACCCATGGGGAACAGGCACTGCACCAGTGCAATGGGAATGACATCCATGGAGAACAGGCACTGCACCAATGCTATGATAGTGACACCCATAGGGAACAGGCGCTGCGCCAATGCTATAGGAATGACACCCATAGAGAACAGGCACTGCACCAATGCTGTGAGAGTGACACCCATAGAGAACAGGCACTGCACCAATGCTATGGGAGTGACACCCACAGAGAACAGGCACTGCACCAGTGCAATGGGAGTGACACCCATAGAAAACAGGCACTGCAACAATGCTATGATAGTGACACCCATAGGGAACAGGCACTGCACCAATGCTATGATAGTGACAACCATAGGGAACAGGCACTGCACCAATGCTATAGGAATGACACCAATAGAGAACAGGCACTGCACCAATGCTGTGAGAGTGACACCCATAGGGATCAGGCACTGCACCAATGATATAGGAATGACACCCACAGAGAACAGGCACTGCACCAGTGCAAGGGGAGTGACACCCACAGAGAACAGGCACTGCACCAGTGCAATGGGAGTGACACCCATAGAGAACGGGCACTGCACCAATGCTATGATAGTAACACCCATAGGGAACAGGCACTGCACCAATGCTATAGGAATGACACCCATAGAGAACAGGCACTGCACCAATGCTGTGAGAGTGACACCCACAGAGAACAGGCACTGCACCAATGCTATAGGAGTGACACCCACAGAGAACAGGCACTGCACCAGTGCAATGGGAGTGACACCCATAGAGAACAGGCACTGCACCAATGCTATGTGCAATGGGAGTGACACCCACAGAGAACAGGCACTGCACCAGTGCAATGGGAGTGACACCCATAGAGAACAGGCACAGAACCAATGCTATGCTAGTGACAACCATAGGGAACAGGCACTGCACCAATGCTATAGGAATGACACCCATAGAGAACAGGCACTGCACCACTGCTATGATAGTGACACCCATAGGAAACAGGCACTGCACCAATGCTATAGGAATGACACCCATAGAGAACAGGCACTGCACCAATGCTGTGAGAGTGACACCCATAGGGAACAGGCACTGCACCAATGCTATGGGAGTGACACCCACAGAGAACAGGCACTGCACCAGTGCAATGGGAGTGACACCCATAGAAAACAGGCACTGCGACAATGCTATGATAGTGACACCCATAGGGAACAGGCACTGCACCAATGCTATGATAGTGACAACCATAGGGAACAGGCACTGCACCAATGAAATAGGAATGACACCCATAGAGAACAGGCACTGCACCAATGCTGTGAGAGTGACACCCATAGGGATCAGGCACTGCACCAATGATATAGGAATGACACCCACAGAGAACAGGCACTGCACCAGTGCAAGGGGAGTGACACCCGCAGAGAACAGGCACTGCACCAGTGCAATGGGAGTGACACCCATAGAGAACGGGCACTGCACCAATGCTATGATAGTAACACCCATAGGGAACAGGCACTGCACCAATGCTATAGGAATGACACCCATAGAGAACAGGCACTGCACCAATGCTGTGAGAGTGACACCCACAGAGAACAGGCACTGCACCAATGCTATAGGAGTGACACCCACAGAGAACAGGCACTGCACCAGTGCAATGGGAGTGACACCCATAGAGAACAGGCACTGCACCAATGCTATGTGCAATGGGAGTGACACCCACAGAGAACAGGCACTGCACCAGTGCAATGGGAGTGACACCCATAGAGAACAGGCACAGAACCAGTGCAATGGGAGTGACACCCATAGAGAACAGGCACTGCACCAATGCTATGATAGTGACACCCATAGGGAACAGGCACTGCACCAGTGGTAAAGGAATGACACCCAAAGAGAACAGTCACTGCACCAATGATGTGAGAGTGACGCCCATAGAGAACAGGCACTGCACCAATGCTATGGGAGTGACACCCACAGAGAACAGGCACTGCACCAGTGCAATGGGAGTGACACCCATAGAGAACAGGCACTGCACCAATGCTATGATAGTGACACCCATAGGGAACAGGCACTGAACCAATGCTATGGGAGTGACATCCACAGAGAACAGGCACTGCACCAGTGCAATGGGAGTGACACCCATAGAGAACAGGCACTGCACAAATGCTATGATAGTGACAACCATAGGGAACAGGCACTGCACCAATGCTATAAGAATGACACCCATAGAGAACAGGCACTGCACCAATGCTGTGAGAGTGACACCCATAGGGATCAGGCACTGCACCAATGCTATAGGAATGACACCCACAGAGAACAGGCACTGCACCAGTGCAATGGGAGTGACACCCACAGAGAACAGGCACTGCACCAGTGCAATGGGAGTGACACTCATAGAGAACAGGCACTGCACCAATGCTATGATAGTGACACCCATAGGGACCAGGCACTGCACCAGTGGTATAGGAATGACACCCATAGAGAACAGGCACTGCACCAATGCTGTGAGAGTGACGCCCATAGAGAACAGGCACTGCACCAATGCTATGGGAGTGACACCCACAGAGAACAGGCACTGCACCAGTGCAATGGGAGTGACACCCATAGGGAACAGGCACTGCACCAATGCTATAGGAATGACACCCATAGAGAACAGGCACTGCACCAATGCTGTGAGAGTGACACCCATAGGGATCAGGCACTGCACCAATGCTATAGGAATGACACCCACAGAGAACAGGCACTGCACCAGTGCAATGGGAGTGACACCCACAGAGAACAGGCACTGAACCAGTGCAATGGGAGTGACACCCATAGAGAACAGGCACTGCACCAATGCTATGATAGTGACACCCATAGGGAACAGGCACTGCACCAGTGCTATAGGAATGACACCCATAGAGAACAGGCACTGCACCAATGCTGTGAGAGTGAAACCCACAGAGAACAGGCACTGCACCAATGCTATGGGAGTGACACCCACAGAGAAAAGGCACTGCACCAGTGCAATGGGAGTGACACTCATAGAAAACAGGCACTGCACCAATGCTATGATAGTGACACCCATAGGGAACAGGCACTGCACCAGTGCAATGGTAATGACACCCATAGAGAACAGGCACTGCCCCAATGCTATGATAGTGAAACCCATAGGGAACAGACACTGCACCAATGCTATAGGAATGACACCCATAGAGAACAGGCACTGCACCAATGCTGTGAGAGTGACACCCATAGGGAACAGGCACTGCACCAGTGCAATGGGAATGACATCCATAGAGAACAGGCACTGCACCAATGCTATGATAGTGACACCCATAGGGAACAGACACTGCGCCAATGCTATAGGAATGACACCCATAGAGAACAGGCACTGCACCAATGCTGTGAGAGTGACACCCATAGAGAACAGGCACTGCACCAATGCTATGGGAGTGACACCCACAGAGAACAGGCACTGCACCAGTGCAATGGGAGTGACACCCTTAGAAAACAGGCACTGCAACAATGCTATGACAGTGACACCCATAGGGAACAGGCACTGCACCAATGCTATGATAGTGACAACCATAGGGAACAGGCACTGCACCAATGCTATAGGAATGACACCAATAGAGAACAGGCACTGCACCAATGCTGTGAGAGTGACACCCATAGGGATCAGGCACTGCACCAATGATATAGGAATGACACCCACAGAGAACAGGCACTGCACCAGTGCAATGGGAGTGACACCCACAGAGAACAGGCACTGCACCAGTGCAATGGGAGTGACACCCATAGAGAACAGGCACTGCACCAATGCTATGATAGTAACACCCATAGGGAACAGGCACTGCACCAGTGCTATATGAATGACACCCATAGAGAACAGGCACTGCACCAATGCTGTGAGAGTGACACCTACAGAGAACAGACAGTGCACCAATGCTATGGGATTGACACCCACAAAGAACAGGCACTGCACCAGTGCAATGGGAGTGACACCCATAGAAAACAGGCACTGCACCAATGCTATGATAGTGATACCCATAGAGAACAGGCACTGCACCAATGCTATGATAGTGACACCCATAGGGAACAGGCACTGCACCAATGCTATAGGAATGACATTCATAGAGAACAATTATTATGAAAAACAGTGGTCCATAGGATTAAGTTTTCACAAAGACAAATGCAAATATAGACTCCAATTAGTACTATATTGACAAGTTTTTCAGTACCCAGCCGGGTCTGAAATTTTATTTCAAATATAAACAAATTTAAAAGACCATCAAGGAGGTCTAATGTGACAGTTGATAGGGTACAAGCCTGTACCTATCCGAAAGTACACTCAAAAGAATTCAAAGGTAGGAAGAGAGCAAAAAAAGGAGGGTAAAGAATATCAGGCAAAAAGAACAGCGGAGCCAATTGTCCCTTGCATCAATAGCATATTAGCACGGCAAGTTCAGACAACCAATTCATGTAACAGTGTAAACACAATGGGAAAGTTACAGAATCGGAGTAAGTGTCTACGGCGTTTCAATCCCCGGCTCCTAGTGAACTGGGATCATCATCAGGACTGTAACAATGTATTGCCTGTATGTGCTTTTTTTAAAAAACCTTTCCGAGCGATCTACATCAGCCTCCTGAGAGTTTTAGAAGAAATGTGGGATGGATGGCTGGTACCTCGGTGTCCTATTCCGGTAGGTTTTTGGGGGGTTGCTGACATAAGTTCCTATCTTGTGATGAATACCGCTTGAGAGGATTCAAGAATCATGGAACTGTGTAGTGTATATTCCACCCGCTTAGGCGTATACACTTTGATTTCAGAGTCTTAGCACGGAGTTAATAGTCCTTTACTCGCGATCCGAGTAAGCTGCAGGCGGTGTGCACAGTGGCACGGTCACTTCCGTATCATCGTGAAGCCGGCGCACTGCCACTGTGCACACCGCCTGCAGCTTACTCGGATCGCGAGTAAAGGACTATTAACTCCGTGCTAAGACTCTGAAATCAAAGTGTATACGCCTAAGCGGGTGGAATATACACTACACAGTTCCATGATTCTTGAATCCTCTCAAGCGGTATTCATCACAAGATAGGAACTTATGGCAGCAACCCCCCAAAAACCTACCGGAATAGGACACCGAGGTACCAGCCATCCATCCCACTATTTCTTCTAAAACTCTCAGGAGGCTGATGTAGATCGCTCGGAAAGGTTTTTTAAAAAAAAGCACATACAGGCAATACATTGTTACAGTCCTGATGATGATCCCAGTTCACTAGGAGCCGGGGATCGAAACGCCGTCGACACTTACTCCGATTCTGTAACTTTCCCATTGTGTTTACACTGTTACATGAATTGGTTGTCTGAACTTGCCGTGCTAATATGCTATTGATGCAAGGGACAATTGGCTCCGCTGTTCTTTTTGCCTGATATTCTTTACCCTCCTTTTTTTGCTCTCTTCCTACCTTTGAATTCTTTTGAGTGTACTTTCGGATAGGTACAGGCTTGTACCCTATCAACTGTCACATTAGACCTCCTTGATGGTCTTTTAAATTTGTTTATATTTGAAATAAAATTTCAGACCCGGCTGGGTACTGAAAAACTTGTCAATATAGTACTAATTGGAGTCTATATTTGCATTTGTCTTTGTGAAAACTTAATCCTATGGACCACTGTTTTTCATAATAATTGATTGCCCAAGGTCCCTAGGCACTGATTGGGTCCCCCTTGTTTTTTGAAAATATTCATAGAGAACAGGCACTGCACCAATGCTGTGAGAGTGACACCCATAGGGAACAGGCACTGCACCAGTGCAATGGGAATGACACCCATAGAGAACAGGCACTGCACCAGTGCAATGGGAGTGACACCCATAGAGAACAGGCACTGCACCAATGCTATGATAGTGACACCCATAGGGGACAGGTACTGCACCAGTGCTATAGGAATGACACCCATAGAGAACAGGCACTGCACCAATGCTGTGAGAGTGACACCCACAGAAAACAGGCAGTGCACCAATGCTACGGGAGTGACACCCACAGAGAACAGACACTGCACTAGGTGGCTCTATGTGAGGGTGGCTCTGTGTGTGTGGGTGGCTCTATGAGAATGACTGTGTGGGTGGCTTTGTATGTGTGTGTGGGTGGCTTTGTGTGTATGGCTCTGTGTTGGTGTAAATGCAATAGGTCATGCATTTGCGAGCGATTAAGCTATTGGCATTGTAAATGATAAAATGCCATTTGTTTATGTTTTAAAAACCAAAACATAAATAAAAATAATGTCATGAGCAATGCCAATAGTTGTAACTTTAACAATTCCGAGACCATTGCATTATAAATGCTTGTTTTACTTTTAGCTATACCAAAGTGAATGGCAGTGGAACATTGGGAGTCCTCTCTCGGTATATGACGTCATTTTTAGGTCGCGCCTGAGCAAGTGCGCATGGCTGCTCTGCAAGGCATTCAGTAAGGGCTTTTGAACTCAGAACACACGCTTGTGTGTGTGCTTTTTATTTATTAACCCACAATTGGCCTGTGCATGCGTCTTTCTTATAAAGACAGCACGCAATTGGTCCAAGGCGGGTGATT
This sequence comes from Lissotriton helveticus, assembly GCF_964261635.1. Classification (NCBI taxonomy): domain Eukaryota; kingdom Metazoa; phylum Chordata; class Amphibia; order Caudata; family Salamandridae; genus Lissotriton; species Lissotriton helveticus. The sequence continues at coordinate 1,098,526,597 of NC_136059.1, forward strand.
GTCCCGCCTTCTTTGTTCCCTGGCCTAGGGTGCTCGGGAGCGAGCATTAATGCCATCTGTTTCCAATTATTGTGTTTGCATTTTTTTTAAACAGATGGCGCGATGGCGGTCCCCACCCCCCTCCACCCCCACGACTGCCATGTGGGGAATGTTTCTCTTGAGATGGGCAGTCAGGGTACATGTCAGGCGGTCACAGTCTATGCCAGAGATGCGCATGTGCATGGCAGGGCAGGTGTATGCATGGGTCATACATGTGAAGCTTTAGGACACAAAATGTACCAAGTCTCTCGAGACCTCCCAACGAGTGTACCAATGGGTCATCAGGTCAAATTGCAACTTGTGCTGCGAGGCTGCCCCCGTCCTCGGGTCACAGGAATACAAGTTGGTACAAATGCGAACAATCATTGACTAAAGTTGCACCGTTGGAATGAAGAAAAGTAAAAGATTCAAATGTTTCGTCCCCATCCTGTTACTTTGCTTGAATTATATTTATTTTATTAAACACAACACGTTGTGATATTTCCATCGACATGAATCTGTCACAGCAGAATTCTAATTCAATGGTTCCCAGTGCATTTCAGACCTGCTGCCCATCCGGGGAATATTCTGATCACATCTAAAAAATAAAATCAGAAATGTCTACCTATGCAGAAACAAGTCACGTAGAGAGACAGCCACCTACGTGCATTGTGAAAAATTTACCAGCTGGTAAAACTTACCCACAGGTGTTAATAGGGGACACCAAAAACCAGCTCAAACACAAGCCACAAACATCCGAAAAATAAACTGAAAAGGCCTTTCTAGGTTGGGAAGATGCGAGCAAACGTGCTGCTGTCGTCTTATTCCGAACTAATCTGCTATTGCCCGTAATGGAATGTATGAAAACCACAGATACGGCTCAGAAACAAAACCATTCAACCCGGTGGTGGAAGATGAAAGACATTAATGTCCACTGCGAGTTACACATGCCAGGGGCTCCAAAATAAGTGATAAAGTAAGTAAAAGTCCCAACAGTCAGAAATTAATAAAACATACAAGTGCTCACCCATATGTGCCGCGTGTATAAACTCCTCAAAATAAAACATGTCTTTTGACGAAATGGCACCTCTCACTGAGAACAGAGTATGGACACTTGCTTCTACCAAGGAGGAAGCAAACAAAGTCTGCACATTAATGAGGGATAAACATCACTGCTCCTGGAGGTTCAACACAATAAAACTTAAAACCACTAGAATACCTGATGGAGAAAGATTGACCACAGATGACATGCTACAACACTGATGCAATATCATAAGGTGAAACAAGCATTAGCATAGCCAATGGGTCTCGCCTTTGGGACCTTATAAGTGTTTAGTTATCCAGCACAATATCCTTGGTGCAACAACATCAACTGTTGCATGGCTAAATACTTATAAGGTCCCAAAGGCGAGACCTATTGGCTATACCAATGCTTGTTATTTTTTTTGTTAAGGACTACCAGGATTTTCCTAGCATTTCCCAACAGAAAAAATGACATTGGAACATCCACTGTAGGGTGGAGGGTCTGATGTAGACTGACCGGCAGCCCAATATCCAAGGGGTCGTCGCTCAATAGTTCCCAATGGGGGCGAAAGCAGATGATCTGCTGGCAGAATCAGGGAAGTTTCACCAACTCATAAGAGAGTGGGTGGACCAACAATTTAGTGGACAGGGTACTGTTAGACCTGGCACCATTGACGTGGGTCTCCCTTCCATTTTTGCTGTTGCCTCGTGTATTTTTGCTGGTGTTAGATGCTTTGGGCACTGTGCCACTGCTGTCCAGTGCCACAGTGCAGGTGCTCCCTATTGTAAATTGATGTATGAATCAGTGGTTCCATGTTTGGCTATTTGGTTTACTTGTCAGACCCTACTCTAGTGCACTGAGTGTGCCCAGGGCGTGTAAATCCAAATACTGCTGGTGGGCCTGCAGCACTGGTTGTGCCACCCGCAGAAGCAGCCTTGTAAAATGTGTCTAAGGTCTGCCATTGCAGAGCCTGCGTGCAGTCTGGTACTGTCATGCTGACTGGGCAACTGCACCCACTTCCCAGTCCCTAAACCTTCCCTTTTATTCATATCAGTCACCCCTATGGTAGGCCCAAGGGCAGGGTCCATTGTTAGTATAAGGTAGGACAAGCCCTAGTGTGTGTGGCATGTCCTAATAGTGAATTACAGACATTTTCGTTTTTCACTATTGCAAGGCTACCTATTCTCCATAGGCCAGAATGGGCTGTTAGAGTAATTACATTTTATAATCCTAACTGTCTCAGAGAACATGGTAGAAATTCGAGTTTAGTATGCCTCAACTCAGAATAATAAAATACATCTTTTAGTAAAGTTTATTTTAATATTCTGTGTTTGCAAATACCACTTTTAGAAAGTAGGTATTTGCTTGTCTAACCATTCACACCTGCCTCTGCTAGGTTGTGTATTCCTATGTCTGGTTTTGTGAGTGACAGGTCTGGGGAATTCCAGGAGACAGGCTGAGTCAACCAGTTGTGAATAGAGAGATCTGCATCTAGATGGGAGGGAGGAGTTGCACCTGAACCTTGAATAGGGCTGTGCTTGCCTTCCACAATGCTGGCTCCACCCCCTGGGGAGCGGCTGATGTATCTGCCATGCACACTGAAAGAAGAGAAGGAGTCCTGTAAACAAAATACTCTAGGACTGTACTTGCCTTCCACAATGCTGGCACCACCTCCTGTGGGGCGTCTGATGTTGCTGCCCTGCACTGTGAAAGGAAAGGAGAAGTCTGGTAAACAGAGTGCTTCAGAACTGGTTTGGACTGGGCAAAGGCCCCTCTCCCCTCAGAGAACAAAGGATTTTGGGGTATAAATATTGGGACCCTGATCCCATGAAATTAGATCACTTTTGGACTACAAGTAGAAACCTTTACTGAGGGGAGGAACCTGAAGAAACTGAGGAGAGACTATTCCCAAGCTGAAGTACTGCTTGGGGGGTTGGCCTGCAGTGGTTGCCTTACTGCCAAAGAAAGGAGAAAGGAACTTTGTGTACTTTGCTTTCAACTTGTGAAGGATCTCCAAGGATTTGGAAAAGAGCTTGCCTCCTGCTGAAGTCTCAGGGACAACAGACTTCAACACCCAGCTCCCCAGAATTCTTTTGGAAGTGCCTGCTGCTGTTTTTGGCCTTCTGAGGAACTGCGTGTCGCAAGGAGCTGGAAGTGCGACTCAACGAGAAAAAGTGTGTTGCCGTCGCTGTGCCTGCCGTCGCAACTCCGAAGGAGGGTGTCGCCGCTGGAACTGTCGCACTGCACCGCATCGGAGAGAAGCGTGCCGCTACGAAGAGGAAGCATGTCGCCGTCGCTGCTGCTGCCGTCGCAATTCCGAAGGAGGGTGTCGCCACTGTAGTTGTCGCACTGCACCGCATCAGGAGAAGAATCTCGCAACGAGGTCGGAGCGTGTCGCCGTCGCTGTGCCTGCCATCGCAACTACGAAGGAGGGTGTTGCCGCTGAAACTGTCGCACTGCACCGCATCGATCAAGAGAACCTCGCATCCCCGAGAAGCGCGCCGCCGTCGGAGCTGCTGCCGTCGCAACTTGGATGTCGCCGCTGTAGTTGTCGCATTGAGCGGAAGCTTCACATATCGTGGAGAAAAGCGTCGCCGCTGGAGCTGTTGCCGTCGCATCGTAAGGGTGTCGCCGCTGCAGTCCACACATCGAACCGAGGACTTCTCGCATCCCCGAGAAGCATGCCGCATCTGGAAGATCTTCACGTCTTTATTTCTTTGTATCGACTCAATGAGAAAAAGTGCGTCGCCGTCGCTGTGCCTGCCGTCACAACTCCGAAGGAGGGTGTCGCCGCTGGAACTGTCGCACTGCACCGCATCGGAGAGAAGCGTGCCGCAACAAAGAGGAGGCATGTCGCCGTCACTGCTGCTGCCGTCGCAACTCCGAAGGAGGGTGTCACCACTGTATTTGTCGCACTGCACCGCATCAGGAGAAGAATCTCTCAACGAGGTCGGAGCGTGCCTGCCGTCGCTGTGCCTGCCATCGCAACTACGAAGGAGGGTGTTGCCGCTGGAACTGTCGCACTGCACCGCATCGATCAAGAGCACCTCGCATCCCCGAGAAGCGCGCCGCCGTCGGAGCTGCTGCCGTCGCAACTTGGATGTCGCCGCTGTAGTTGTCGCATTGAGCGGAAGCTACACATATCGTGGAGAAAAGTGTCGCCCCTGGAGCTGTTGCCGTCGCATCGTAAGGGTGTCGCCGCTGCAGTCCACGCATCGAACCGAGGACTTCTCGCATCCCCGAGAAGCGTGCCGCATCTGGAAGATCTTCACGTCTTTATTTCTTTGTATCTGAACTTTGCCACATTTCCCATCGCTGCGACATTGCTTGTCGTGGAAGCGCAACGCAACTTAAGGTACATTGACGCAGAGTGTCGCATCTAAGAACTGAACAGATCTAAGCTTAAATCTACCATCTTAAAGTAATCATAGTGTGTATTTTTGTCGTTTATGGTCTGTGGTAACTCTATATAAAGTCTACTTATTTTTAATATAAAACCTGTGTGGTGTCCATTTGTAATGTTGTCACTGGGTTTCTGTATGTGGGCACAAATGCTTAACTTACAACGCCTCTGAAATAAGCCTTTACTGCTCGTGCCACACTACCTAGAGGGTGAGCAGGGGTTATTTTAGGAGTGTAATCCCCTTATCCTGACTAGAGGAGAGGGTCCATATTTGTCACAAGTACCTACCTGTGCCAACTAGAGACCCCCAAATCTAACAGGTACACTGTCACATTTGCAGCAGATTACCTTGTCTGTCAAAGTCTTAATATGTCCATAAATGGTGCATGCCAGAGTTGAAACCCATGTTAGATCTATTACCTTTTTTCCGCAAACCAACAATCCTTTCCTTGATTGAATTACTTCATTGTGCCAACCCCTGAACTGCACTGGATATCTAGTAGATCTGACTTTGCATTTACCCACAAGTTCCTTCTCCATCAAACTGACTGCAGTAGATTGCTTCAAACATGACACTTGTGACTATGATGGCCTCAGTCAATATTTTGGCTACAATATGTTGGTAGCACAATATATTTCGGCTACCGGTTCTGATGTAGAACCGGGGAAGTAACATGAGCCAGGCATACTGGAGAGGTGTTTCACATACGCTCCAAGCTGTGAGTTGGCAGGTTGCATTTTTCCAAAAATCTGTGCTATTGGGTATTATGGAAGTCCTGAGTTATGAATTGTGACAACAGTTCTTAAATACCAAGCTAGATGTTGTTAAACATTGGTGAGCTGCAGCAGCACCACCTTAACATGAACAGTTGAGCGAGATGGATAAGTGTCCACTTTTGGAGGAGAAGTTTTATCACGCTAGTGATTCCCCTAAAAACATGACAATATTTGTGGTTCCTGGTGGAATCATTTTGAGATTTCTTTGTGATTGGTGCTTTGATTGAATTGCATTGTTCTTATCAACTGTGATAAAATCTCATTATACTTTACACATTGTTATTCACTGGTAGGACTTGGTCTTATCCTGCAGTTTTATTATCTGGGCCAGTACATGAATCACATTCCACTAGTTGTCCTAGTTACTACTAAAATGTGTAAGCAGCACCTAAGAAGTAGTTAGTTGGTCACGATTTATAACTTTGCAATGAGTAAATAGGACAGTTTGGATGAACTGGAATATACTGCAGGACTTTAAAACGAAGTGCGGATTATAGCTGGTTTCAGCACTGCAGTCAGTCTCCAGGTTGAAGCCCTGTTCTGCCCTGTCCACCTTTGGAGTAAGGGAACACAAACTAAAAGAGATCAGGTGCAGTAATGACGTGGTGTGACCATATGTGGCTGCCTGACTAAGAGCCTGATTACGATGCTGGTCGGACAAGCATCCAACCGGCATCGTTGAGGTAAAGGGACCGGCTGGCAGGTAGTCGGCGGGACCGGCCGCCAAATTAGGATCCAACCACAATGTAGGCAGTCGGAAACATGCACCTTTGCATTGAGGCTTGTGCTGTGGCCTGAAAAAGGGGCATAGCACAAGTCCCAATGCCCAAAGTAATGTTTTTAAACATCCCTGCACCCTGTGGCAGGCACCATGCAGTGCCTGCCACACAAAACAGGGATGTTTGGGGGGCACCGGGGCCCATAGTGGAGTGCCACGGGGGACAGGGCCCTGCTAGGGTCCCCAATACAGCCTTTCCACCAGCCTTTTCCCTTCAGAAGAACTGACATATAATGGCTGATGGAAAGGTGCATCGTAATCCCCAAGGTGGTGCCTGGGAAGGCACAGCCTCCATTGTGGGAAATGCGATCCGAATGACCTCTTGACCCATTGGAAGCTGTTGGTCGGTCCCTAGAGCAATGCGGTCCGACCAACCGCATCGTAAGGTGGCAGTCTGACTGCAGATATAGATGTTGGTGGGACCGACACCGACAGCACGTTGGTGTCGGTCCCACCGACCTCGTAATCGGCCCCTAAGTTACTATCAACGCAGTGCCAAACCACTTTAGGAGTTACATTAATACATAATATGATTCTGTCAGTTGGTTGAGTTATTTACATATGAAAATTGATTGTGAAATGTCTGTGAAATCCCCTGAAAGTTGCAGTGGGATGTTGCAAAAGGCAGGTGATGGGCACATGCAAACTTTGACCTGACTTTAAAGACAGGGTCCAATGTTAGGGATAATTACAAGTGCCTTCCACCTTGATATGGTTTAGGTCCAGAGGCAGTTAGGATAGCCACAGCATTGAATAGAAGGTGCACCTTGGCTCAAAATGGTAGCACATGCCCTACACCAGCGGCAATGGAATTGGGTGTGTTGGGGACGTGGTTAGCCCTCACCATGTGGTTCGCCCTATCTATAGAATCCATGGTCCATTAGGAAAAGGCGGCTGTTTACCACAGAGCTCATGTTCAAACTGGAGAGCCACTTTTGTTTTGATGGAAAGTGGCAGAAAATGGGAACGGGATGACGTTCCAGCTAAACTATACAGGCGTACTAAATGACAAGTGGCCTTGACCTTGGCATTTTTACCCCTGTACTCTTGCTGAACCTGTCCTTAAATCACCCTCCGGGATTACTCTTGTAGGATGCAACATTGCGCTCCTCTTAATATGGCTCAACGGTAACTGTCATACCAATGCTGGAATTAGACTGCCTCATCTGCCTTTTCGGTATGGGAGGGAATTCTGGGTTGGGCAAATGCGCTCCACAAGCTCCGACTCTGGAGTTGGAGTCAGGTTCCTCCACCCTGACATTTAGCATACAGGCCAGCTGGGGCCTTTACTGTTCAGACATACCCTCAAACAACATCACCTACTCTCAGCTCCACTAAAAAAACACCAGGGTTAACTGGATCTACCACCCAGAACACAGCAACCCACAGCAGTTAAGAAGTGGTTGAAAAGTTGGCCTTAGGAGATCTAAGCAAATTCCAGCAATCTAAAACCGAAACCAGCCCTCCCCCCACCACCAGCGAATCTAAACAAAAGCATAAACCTAACCGGCTAGGAAGCAGAAGAAGGTAAGTTAGAGAGGTGGGAATGGCAATGCGAAGAGGAACCTAGGAGGGCAACAATAAAGACAGGTCCAGGCCAGAAAGCAGGGTGAAAAAAGTGGAGATAGTGAGTACATCCAAATCTGACCCCTCCAGGGGTATCCAGATGCTGCACCTGCACATTTGCCAGACCTTCACGGATATCAGAATCCTACCCTTGAAGTGAAGACTATTCAGTAAGGGAAGGATCTAGTTATATGTAGTTAGGTGGTGTCATATATGCCCTTGTGTCTGGTGAGAACCCATAAGGAGTTCTTGTGAGGGCGCACTCCCAGGATGGACATTGCATTATTGATCCATGTGGACAGGGCATCCCACTCGCATTACCGGGTTTCAGAAGTGCATTCTTCGGCCTTGTAAGTGGTGGACATTGATACCTACTTGCAACTTCTCTCCTCATTCCTTTAGGATAGGGGTGACAATTCTGATAGTGAGCATGGGCATCAGTCCAAGTGAATTATTGGGGCTGGGTCCTGTAGCTGCTGCAAGTATATGTATGGGACGAATTACTTTAGATTACAACGGTTCTTTATTTTCTCGTATGCGTTAATGTTTTTTTAGCGTACCACGTGACTGTGGGTGTAAACGTGTGACGGGTTACTGCCAGTATCCAGCAAAACAAGCCCTGACCGGCCGGCCGGCCTATAGTATTAATGGCAGATCATTGGGGATTTGCGATTGTTGCATCTGCGTTCGACAATGGCCCAAGGCATGGGGCTGTGAGGGGCTCCAGTCCCCAGTTTGTGGGTATGGACATGTTTGATCACAATGTATTGTATCTGCTAGGGAGGGGCATGAACGTCGTCATTGACACTTTGAGCATTTTGCGTTTTTCATTCCTAGTTTTTGGGGTAAGGATGGGGGCAAAATGGACCTGATTGCCCAGTCACCGTTGCGTCAGGTTAGAAGCTCCAGTGTGAGTACTGCAGTCAATCTTCCTACCTGTTGCAACTCAGAAACATTAAGAGATTGATTAGGAAAATTGTATTTCGTGTTTTTCATCCAAGGGCGGATTTAGACCATAAGGACATTGGCAGTACAAGGGACTCTAGCCTCTGCAATTGACCCAACGGTCCCTTGTGGTTGAGAGAAGCGTCTCTTGGTCTTGCATTCAATTACTCAATTAAACTCTCAAAAAGGTGTGTATAGTTTCACGTGCATAAGAAGACGGAAAGGAACTTCACTGTTTGATCCGTATTTCAAATTGAATGTTCGTGTTCTGTTTGCTAACAAAGAATTAGTTAGCAAGTTTAAAGTGTACTTTCTTAATGCAGATCTGTGACATAAATGCAACATTTACTTTGATCCACCAATGAGGATTAAGTCTCAGTGACTGGCACGTGGGGGGAGGGTGGAACAGCACTGTGCGCATTCCCAGCCTTTACAATATGCACTTGCCATGTTTTCCTTAATTGCACAAGAATGCTGACAGGATTTAAACTGTTGTATGGCACTTAGGGAGGAATGGCATATGTCAGGTAATGAATAGTCTGGTATCCCAGCTGTATGTTAGCTGAAGGGGAAGCACAAATGTACATTTGACAATTCCAATGAGAAGGATCTATAAAATGGAGCATAGAACGTCCTCTTTCAAGTTCAAGGAAAGTACAGCTATGGCTTGCAGACATCAATGTAGAGCATTCATGCATCTGAGTGATGGCATCCATGCATGGGACGTAGAACTATATCATAGAGTGTAACATACATCCAGTGGAAAGTGCTTAATTTGTAAAAAATGTTAACAAATTAAAGAATATATCTAGGGCCCAAGTTGGTATTACTTAGAAGCCTGTCACCAGTGCTGCCACAAATGCCAGGGCTGCCAAGTACGATGGCAGCCTGGTCTTCATTCCACCTTATGCCTCTTTCTTCCTCCACCATATACTCCATTCCTCTGTTTGTCACTCTTGAAGATTCAGGGCCCGAGTCACAGAACTAACTTAAGACAAAATCCTAAACGTACGAATTTTGGTATTCACAGAATGCAATTACTACTTTTGGTATTCACACAATGGATTTACGACTACTAACTTTACGTCCGCACTCGCGGCCCGGAGGCGGAGATTCCGGCCCGAAGGTGGGACTTCCGGTCCAGAGGTGGGTCCTCCGGCCCAGAGGTGGGGATTCCGGCCTGGAGGTGGGGATTCCAGTCCGGAGGTGGAGATTTCGGCCATGGCTAAATCTCCGCCACCGGCCGAAATCCCCACCTCCGGGCCGGAATCCCCACCTCCAGGCCGGAATCTCCGGCCCGAGTGCGAACGTAAATTTAGTAGTCATAAATCCATTCTATGAATACCAAAAGTAGCAAGTGCATTCTGTCAATACCAAAAGTAGTAAGTTTAGGATTTTGTCTTAAGTTAATTCTGTGAATCGGGCCCTCAGTTTTCTCCAGTTGTTGCTGCTTTCCTATTTTTCTATTTCTCTTTCAGAGTTGGCCGAGTCAACAAATAAATATGGAGAGCCGAGCCAAAGCTCTGGCTTGGCTCTTAGAACCTGTGCAAGAACTGAGCCCTGAAAATGTTTGCTATGTAAATCATACAACAAACATCCCATAAAATATGATAAATACTCTTCAAAGTTCATAAAAGTGTACTTCTTTAACATGTGAAATTTTTGCCATTAATACGTCATATTGTAACACTGCACGAGAAATATGTATGAAAAGAAACAACTTTTAAACATAAACCATTAGTGAACTAAGAGGCAAAACAGTTGTCATGTAAACCCTGTATGTGGCAGGAAAAAGAAAAAGGGAGTTAGAGGGTTACTAGCTCGGCTCGCCCTCCAGTCATTCAAGTCAAAAAACAAAAAAGTATCTGTTTCCAGATACCTAAGAGCCTTGCTAGGAGGAAGACAGCCAGTACTCAATTGGGTTGGCTGTTGGGATTGTGTATAATGTATAAAAAGGAAAAAAAATTCCTTTTTTAGGTGTCCCCTCACTCACCGGGGTTGCCCCACGGTGACATGCTTCATCATTGGGGCCATCCCAGTCCTCTACGGGCTGGGGCGTGCTACGACTTGCGGAGTTACGTAGGAGCACTTAAATGGACTATGTGTGGTGCATGTGTAATTGTGGGGAGTGGACTATGTGATGAGTTTAAAAATTACCTGCCCAGTAGGTTACTAATAAACTTTATTCTGACCTCTAGGTGGTAGAATTAAAAAAGGGGTGGGGAGATAGGCTGTACTGTTCGGACATTCGGACCGGAGGGAGACAGAGTAGGTGCCTGAATGCAGGAGGTAACCAGAGCACAAAGTTGCTAGGATACCGATACCCCTCCGACTCCATGGGGCCCAGTTAGGTCTCAAAAAAGAACCACGTGTTTTTGGAACAAAATACGTAGGTATAAACGCATGCACTTAGCAGAGTTTGCTGCAGTTTATAATTTTTTTGTAAATAATCTTTTTTGTAAATATCTCAGTGACAGAGTTAAGGAGTGGCGAACACAGGGCTGGTCCCTGTGTAGTCCCGAAGAAGTGCTTGGGGTATGCACGAAACATGTCGACTTAGGAGTTGATAGGTACATCTGGACACATTAAGTTTAGTACAGCCTATCTCCCCACCCCTTTTTTAATTCTACCACCTAGAGGTCAGAATAAAGTTTATTAGTAACCTACTGGGCAGGTAATTTTTAAACTCATCACATAGTCCACTCCCCACAATTACACATGCACCACACATAGTCCATTTAAGTGCTCCTACGTAACTCCGCAAGTCGTAGCACGCCCCAGCCCGTAGAGGACTGGGATGGCCCCAATGATGAAGCATGTCACCGTGGGGCAACCCCGGTGAGTGAGGGGACACCTAAAAAAGGAAAATTGTTTCCTTTTTATACATTATACACAATCCCAACAGCCAACCCAATTGAGTACTGGCTGTCTTCCTCCTAGCAAGGCTCTTAGGTATCTGGAAACAGATACTTTTTTGTTTTTTAACCCTGTATGTGGGCCAGATTTTTATAGAGCAACATTACAATCTATTTAATGAAAAACAACAGGTTTTGCTACAACTAGTATTCTGAACTCACATATTTGAAAGTGTTTTGTATGTGATAATGTAGAAAACTGAGTTTTAATAAATGAAATATTTTGGTAAGATCACACAATTTAAGCAAGGAAGCCGTAATTTATCCATATTTCTGGTTTCACTTTGTACAAATCAGAAACTAAATGGGTATCTATTTGTCTTGTTTATGTTAACACTTTGGTTTTACCTCTTTTTGCGTTTTTCTGCAGTTTTTTATAGCGCAAGCTCGACCTGAAGGTATTGGAACTATACGTGAGCACCAGTTGCATTACACAAGGACACATTCATATTTTATAGGCACGGGGAGATCTAGACCCTGATTATGATTGCCACGGCGTCGGTCTCTTGCCTGCTGTATTACGATGTCACCGCTTGCCCAGCGGTGGTGTTTCTGACGGCAGGGAACATAGTTTCATATGTGTTGATGCAGGTCTGTATATTTTGACTGCACAAGTGTTAAATGTACACATATGCATGACACATGTGGAAAAAATGCCTTATAACAGTACTTTCCCATTGCTGTAGTCCGGACCATATGTGCCCAGTCCAGTCAATGGGTAAATACTGCAAAATTGACTTACCTGGATTTCGACACCAACAGGGTAATTTCCTCTGAGTGAAGATGTTGCTGTGAAGGGAGCCCCTGGAGAAAGAGATCAACGTAGTAGATGAATGGAATAAAAGGAAATTGGTGAGTATGCACTCCAATTCCTTTGATTCTGCTGGCCAAAGCAGGCGGTCTTCCCCCCACATTTGGCTCAACGGAAAGCCAACTCGTAATTCCGATGGCAGTGAACTTGTCTGTACCAGCCTCTGACAGCTGCTTTCCCCATACAGCCATCGCAGTAGTCTGCGAATGGCTGCCAGCATCATCTGGACTCCGGCGGTATTTCCGTCATAGACCAGCAACATCGAAATTAGGCGGGTGGACCGCCAACTGTGCGGCGGGGAATCTGACGCCATTTTAATGGCGGTTCCCTTACCACCAATCTCGTAATCAGCCCCTTAAGTGATTTGCTCAGAATCAAAGAATACTGAACCGACTCAGAACCTGAATATGGTTCCCCAGTTCCAAAGTTGGCAGCTCTGGACAGGCGCTACATCCTGGGTAGAGGGAGGGTGTCAGACAGAAGCCACATTAAAGCACGACTAGTTATGGGTTCACGGTTCCAACAGTACCTCGAGGTGAGTGAGAGCTAGGCTTCAGGCTCGAGCCAGACTCAAGTTTTTAGTGGTTCGCCCACCCTATATCTCGTACTTTCACCTGCCTTTCTCGCTATTGCTCTGGATCAAGATCTGATTAAAAGTAAACTTTACTCACTTTTGTAAATAGCTAACAGAGTTGTGGTACAGCGTCTGGCCCTCAGACAACCATGCCTGTGACGAGGGCATGGAATAATGAAGAGTTCATGGATAGCCGGGTGCGGTTTGACCCATTCAACACCTGTAAGTGATAGGACAATAAAGAAGTTTCTTAAATATGTATTTCTTACAGCCCAAGGGGAGCAGGCCGCCTAGGTGCAACCTTCGGAACAAAGCAGCCAGGCAAGCACTGTTTGCACGCAGCTCAGTAATATTTCAAAGGAGTTGGCATTCGTCCCGGAATTCCTCGGTCACACAGGGACACCTGGCATCCATGTTGCCTTTAAATACAAACTATGTTATAACCTCAGGGTCGGAGGTTCCTGAACCCCTTTCTTGTTAGTTTGAGGGCTTTGTTGATACTATCGACACACCTGAAGAAGATATCCCTCAGGCCCGGCCGCAGTGCTTGGAACGGAAAAATAAAAGTGCAGGTACTCTCTTCTGAGAAGTGCCCGGTACTCTCCAATTAAACGTATTACGTCCCTCTTGAGATGTGCCGGTACTGTCCCCCTCAAAAAAAAAAGTGCGGGTACTCGGTACCGGACATTACCGGCCCATTTAAAGCACGGCCTCAGGGTCTCTATCGAGATAAACGGGGGAGCATATTTTCCATCTCGTACTGAAAAATTCTGCGCTACTATGAGTCTGCCCTGCTAACAATGGCCAAATATTTCCTGTCCCTTTGAATCATTTGTTTGTGCCACTGCTTAAAGTAAAGCCCGGGTAACTCTTCGGTGAAAAGTAAATACCCCCACCTTGGGTGCTTTCATAGTATCGTCTGGCTACTATTCTCGCGGTTCTTGACAACTGCTGGACGCATTTCTCTGAGGAGAAAACACTTCAAACACAGGCGCGCGCGCAGTTACAGATTCTCGTATGCATAGCCAACTTTTAAAGTCTTCTTATGCGTCTACTGCAGAGACTGTCCTGACACAAACAAAACAGCTGATCTCCTCATGGGCTTTGTTCGCTATTTCGTGCCTGGTTTTCATGTGGATGTGCCAATAAAGGACCTTAGTCATCCACCCTGTGGTGGTCTGCTGCCGGTGCACTATGAAGGCGGGCGCTGCTGTGAGGCTCTGTGGAGACCACCCAGAGAGTGTAGGTCAACAACACATCCGGGGTCATCCCTGGCCCACGGGTCACTGCTAACCCCATTCATCAAGCGCGAGCTGACTACGGCAACAAAGGGGTCAATGGGTGTAAAAGCAATGCTTCCGGTCAAGGGTCAGCTGATTGGTCCCTGCCCTTCGCGGAGATCTCTATTCCCAGTGCCTACAGAAATCAGTGCAGACACACATGTGACGGGACATTAATGTACTCACATAGGCTGGGCACAGCACCTAAACTTCTATGGCGAGGTAACTCCTGTGGTAAAGGAGTGGCCAAAACTCCAGGGCATGGAGGAGCTGGGTAGGCACCCTCTGTTCCTCCACAGAGCCCAGAAGCGCCGTGTCATTAAATTCTTATGCAACCGTTTTGGCGCCTCTCCACACCTCCTCCCCCCCAGCCCGTGCACACTCACTCGGACCTATTCAGTCCGAGTCCCACCATACTCACCTGCCAACATCACACGATTGGAAACTGCATAGTAATAGTAGAGAGAATCTCTGAGGACCCTACACCCTCAATACAGCAGAGAGGACAGCAAGAAACATGCATGTGGTGTGCGTCTAAAAACAGACACAATCTGCATGTCGCCATCAGTAGCGTAGTAATGGTGCCAATGGTCCTGGAGCAAGCAAGGAAAATGCCCCATTTGGCTGAAGAGGCGAGCAGTCAAATTACATTTTTTAACAACTATCAAAGTTCAATGGGACGCAATGGGCAACCCTGTCACTACACCAATAGCAGCTATGCCCCATGTCGCCCTGAAAAGCCTGTGACACAATGTATAATCAGGGCCACTGGAATTATGCGGCAGGGAAGAGCCAAATTACGCGGCAGGGTTGAATACATTGTGCGCCAAGAAAAGGCAAATTATGCTGACGTTTGGAATGAGTAAAACAACTATTCACACCCATGCAGGAATGAATTCGACTAAGTGCAGAAATAATGTTAGTCTATAATCGGTTGCCAGAAATACCCCCCTTACCTCGCTTTTGTTACCTGGTTTCCTTCATTCCGGTTCTGCTGTAAATCAACTCTTTAAGTATAAGTGCGCTGCGCGGCTCACGCCGTCTTTCTTTATTCACAGTTTGCCAGCAATAGCAAGCCCACGGCTCAGTGGTCTGACTGCGCAGCGCCCCCTTCGTTATTGTAAGATTCGTCGCTAGTTGGTACTTTCGAACAATGGGCTGGAATGAAAGGTGCGGTGACTACCTGTATTTGTCCCGGGTTTATAACGCCCCCCGCTATGAGGTCCTCTTTTCCGATTGTGAGACCCTGGGTGTTTATTTTAGCCTGAAGGTCTCTTTAAGCGAGGGCGGGAGCCGGCCCTTCTTTATGCCCCCAATAACACGACTCTGGCAAACAATGTTGGCACGTCCCTGGCACGAAACACTGAATAAACTGTTTTGCGAAGTTCAGTCAGGAAGTTAGTCTAATGCTTGCAGATTTTAGCTAGGGGCGACCCAAACGAGTTCACACAGTGGCGAGCACCTAGCTGAGTTGAAACTCGATTTTTATTCCCACGTTGAATAACTTTTTATAAAGAGTACACTGTGACCAGAACCACTCTGACTGAGTTAGCTAACATTTTTGGTGGATATGTAGTGAAGTAACGCAAAATGATGGGGGGGGACCCTGGGGGACCCCTTGCAGAATGTGATGAAGGACCCTAGGGTCTCCCGATATATCACAGACATGGGCTGGATGGGGTCCCCTTGAAAGTTCCGGGACCTCTCCGCCGCAGGAACTGCGGGGACTTAGGTTAGTTACCCCAGTAGATTTGGGAATGAATGCACCAGATGTTCAAAACGATTCGCTCAGGATCACACATTTAGTCAAATAAGGGAATGGAGGCTGGATATCCCCTTCCTGCCGCCAAAGTCTATAACGTAGAGGCTAGATCCGTATAGGGGCAGCAAACGCCCTTCTGTACAAATGTTTCCAAGTAGATAATTATTTTAAAGGGCTCGCCCTACAAACCTAAGATTCATGAAGGTGCATTTTTCTATATTCCTGAGGAACACTGGAACTCCTGATTGTAAGTACAGTTCCTGTACTAGAACTGCCCCACCAGAGATAAACTCCCTCATTGATGATTCCTAACTACATTTCACTAAATGGGCAATTCCTGACGGTGTTACTTTAAAGTGTCCCATTTGTTTTTTGCCGTTTACTTTTATATAGCACGAGCTCTACTCGAAGGTATTGGAGCGCTTTACATAAGCACCAGTTATGTTACACAAGGATACAGTCACTTTTTGGTAGATTAAGTGATTTGCCCAGAATCACAGGATGCTGAGCAGACGCCGAGACTCGAACCTGGCTCCCCAGTTTCAAAGCCGGCAGGTAATAATAGCCGCAGACATAAAGCTCTGATCAGCGTTACAGAGGAATAACTTGCCACCTCCACAGACTGTACAGAAAAGTTACTTACAGGTAGAATGGATCCGGGAGGCACCGAGCGAGGAGCACTTCTCCTAAAATGAGTTGCGTGGATTGCGGACTCCGGAATCTTGGTTTAAACGAGGTGAGGAAAAAAACACATGAACGGGAAAGGATGTGAAATTCCGGACTTTGTGGTCGGCCTTGCACTCCAGATGCACCGGGACGGGTTGTGTCTAACCCCTCGCGAGCCCGGGGCACTGACGAGCCCTCCGCAGAGACAAGGCTGCAGGATGTCTCGAGTGGAGCAGTGCACTGCTGCGCGGTGTTTACTCTCGGCTCAGCCTCCTTGGCAGGCAGCCCCAGCTCCCTCCGCAGCCCGGGACACTTGTTAATGAGCTCTGCTCTTCATCATGTCTGTCCCTGCTGCTGCCTGCCCGCCAGGTTACTGCTAGTGCTAGCAGCTCCTGCTCGCCCCCAAACAGACAGGAAGAAGCCCACGCGCCCCTAAAGTAAAGAAACGTATATGTATACATTCATTGAAAAAATAAAGGCTAAAGTATCAGTATAGTTAGGAGAATATGTCAGTGACAACATTAACGTTTTGAAAAAAATCCAACACAGGAATTCACCAGTGATAGCTAGTGGCGGCCGGTATGGCTCACGGGTGGCGGGGAGGGCAATGGGGCGCGGGGGTCGCGCATGGATGGCAAAACAAAAACTTAGCTTCCCGATGGGTCCAGACCCATGCTCTTCTCAAGAATCAGGAAGCACAGCCAGGTCCCACAGACCAATCAATTGGTAGGCACCCAGGCTCCCCTGACCAATCACAACGCTGCAATGCAGCATTGTGATTGGTTTTGAGCATCCTGGTTTGACGCCCAAGCAGGGAATGGGGGCCTGGGCATGTTCTCCATGCAGGCTATAAATGCAACCTGCATGGAGAAAGGGGAAAGTGCGCATGACTGGTTTGGGAGGCCCAAGAGGGCCGACCAAACAGTCACTGCGCACTTAGGAGTGGGCAAAACACTCCTCCCCGGCCCTGCTCCGTGAGCAGCCCCGCCCACCCGCCTGTCCGCAAAGCAGCACAAACATAAAATGATAATCACTGAAAGGTATTATCATTTTATGTTTACTCTTCTCGCACTGCTTGAAAGCAGTGGGGTGACCACTAGCGGCCCGTGGAGGGTGTTCCGTCGGGCGGTAAGGCAGAGCTGGGGTCGGGCAGGGTGCGGGGTAGTAAACACCGGAATATGGATGACCGGAATTAAATAAATAAAACAAAGTATTCAAGTGGAATTTGTTCCCCATCTGCGAATGCGCCAGGGGGCGCGTTTGCAGAGTGGTGCAAGTAGGGGGCGTGGCCTCTGGCGCGATCCCGTTAAAAAAAATTAAGATGGGGCTGTGTGGCCCTCCTTCTTTTTCTAATTTATTGGCCCTGGGGGCCTGCCCCCAATAAAAAAAAAAAGTAGAAATCAGGAAGGGGGCCGCGTGGCCCCCTTCCCGAGGCCATAATTTGCCTCGGGGACCCCATCCCCGGGGCATGGCTCTTTCTTTTTATTATTATTATTTTGGAGGGGGGCTGCCTTGCCCCCCTTCTGTGGCCACTTATGGCCCTGGGGACCCCATCCCCCGGGGTTGGCCTATTTTTAGAAATTATGTTTTTTTCAATTTGTGGAGGGCGGCTGTGTGGCCCCCCCTGCCGGGTCACTAATAGCCCCGGGGACCCCATCCTCTGGGGCTGGCCCTTTCTGTTGGGGGCCGTGGGGGGTCCCCAATCCCCCCACAGTCCCAGCCGCCACCCCGCATCCTGCGGGAGCAGGCATTGCTTTTCCACAAATGGAGCAGCTAACATGCTGCTCCCCCTGTGGAAAAGCAATCTGCTTTCCTATTTGGAAGAGAGAACAGGTTTCCTGCTTTCTCTTCCAAATAGCAAAGCAGTTTGCAATGACAAGGTGGGAGCAGCGAGGCTCCTGCCCTGTCATTGTAAACTACAGTGTTGTCTCGTGGGTGGGCACCCTGGCACACTGCATGAGCCGGCCCTTGGGGGTGGTGGTCCCCAGGGCCCTCGAGGGCTCCAGGAGGGGGGCCGCGTGGCCCCCCTCCCACCTTTTTCAAAGCCCCAGGGGGTGGTGGTCCCCAGGGCTGGGGGTCAGTAACGGACCCCCCAATTTACATATTTAGAGCCCCGGGGAGGTGGCGGTCCCCAGGGCGTGTGGGGGGGTTTGAGCCCCCCACACAGGGTATTTTATTTAAAAAAAAGCCCCAGGGGTGGTGGTCCCAGGGCTGCGGGGGCCATGAGCCCCCACCATTCTTTTTGAAAATCCCCGGAGGGTGGTGGTCCCTGGGGCTGGGGGGGCCTGAGAGCTCACCCACACAATTGAAAGAAGCCCCGGGGGTGGCGGTCCCCGGGGCGGTAGGGACCTGAAAGCTCCCCCACACAATTGAAAGAAGCCCCGGGGCGGCAGGGGCCTGAGACCCCCGCAAATATTTAAAAGAAGCCCCGGAGGTGGCGTTCCCCAGGGCTGGGGGACTCCTCTGGGCCCCTCTTTACATAAGTATTGCCCCTGGTATTTTGCCCCCCGGGATCCGTGCATCCTGCGCATATTTTTCCAATTTAAAAAAATGTTTTTTTTTGTCCTTGGGGGTCCTTGTTGGACCCCCCGAACAGGCCTAGGGGGTCATGGTGTTTCTACCCTGCCCCCTTTTCGTGTTTTGCACGTTTTTTATTTAGGTTTCTTGTGCCTTGGTTCTACCGAGGCACAAGATGGCTGCCAACACTTCCTGAAGTGGAGTGTTGACAGCCAATTAGAATACAGCTCGTGCTCGGCAGGGTGCGCGGATCCTGCGCAGCCATAGATATAAATGTACATTTAATTGTGATTTTCTCAGGATCTACTGAACGGATTTACACCATTTGACCAAAAGGCAAGATTCTGAACCAAGGACTGCCTCTTTGCCAAATTTGGTGTAAATCCGTCCAGCAGTACGGGCTGTAGCCGTGATGAACTGTTCCTATGGAAAATTGCCTGGTGAAACACTTTTTGGGACCCCCCTTTTTTCTCGGCCCGCTTCACGAATCACCCCAAGACTTTCACGATAGGAGTGGAACGGAGGGCCCCACTAGTTTTGGAAATTTCTTGAAGATTCGTCAACCGGCGCCAAAGTTATTCCAAATAGAATGTTGCGAATCTCCTATGGAAAATAGGTCCTAACTATAACTACCTACTGGCGACCGCTAGTAGGTAATATATATATGCATATATATATATATGTCCTAGCAAAAATTCTTCAATAATGAAGACGCCGCACACAACTTGAAGATGATTACTTCACTCTTTATTTTCCTGTAGGTTCCCCACCTACGCGTTTCGGACCTAGACGGTCCCTGGTCACGGTTAACAAACATTTGTCCATCTTTAGTGTTCATTATTTATACAAAGACTCCATACCGCTTGTGATGATGCATCATGGGCTTTGTAGTATTGTATCCTTTGCTCTTACAGAGCTTATCCTCGTGTTGAATCACCGGTGTCCGACAGTCTACATTGTTATAGGGAATATGACTGACGCTTTTAAATTAATAAGCGTAATAAATAATGCAGACTGAGTGTCAATTATAGGTGCCACATGTTTCGACTAGTCACAACTAATGCGCAAGGGCAAATCATTTTTATGATTGCCTACGATCATGTGTCTTTATAACGCTTCTTAATTTAAAAGCGTTATTGAAGACGCCGCACACAACTTGAAGATGATTACTTCACTCTTTATTTTCCTGTAGGTTCCCCACCTACGCGTTTCGGACCTAGACGGTCCCTGGTCACGGTTAACAAACATTTGTCCATCTTTAGTGTTCATTATTTATACAAAGACTCCATACCGCTTGTTATGATGCATCATGGGCTTTGTAGTATTGTATCCTTTGCTCTTACAGAGCTTATCCTCGTGTTGAATCACCGGTGTCCGACAGTCTACATTGTTATAGGGAATATGACTGACGCTTTTAAATTAATAAGCGTAATAAATAATGCAGACTGAGTGTCAATTATAGGTGCCACATGTTTCGACTAGTCACAACTAATGCGCAAGGGCAAATCATTTTTATGATTGCCTACGATCATGTGTCTTTATAACGCTTCTTAATTTAAAAGCGTTATTGAAGCTTTTTTGCTAGGATATAGAAAATGAGGCTGTCCCAAACCTCGCTGACAGCACCAGCTAACCAGCCGCTCCCCCCGCCTGGGACATTTGCTCGGATATATATATATATAGATATATTACCTAATGGCAATCGCCAGTAGGTAGTTATAGGTAGATTCGGGCAAGCCGGGCTGAAGACGGCTGGAATGCCAGAAACCGGTCCTCGGAAGCTTGTTTCCGGTCCAGGGAAGGCATGGCTTGGCAGTTCAGGCTGGACTGTTCCCATGAGGCACAGGGTCAGACTGATTTGCATGAAGCCATGTCTGAACAGGGGTGGCAGAGTGGGCTAAAGAACGGTGATGGATTAAACCCAGATCTTTTGACTGGGTGTGAGTGTTTGATTGGTTCTGATGCTCCGTCCATCACCACCACCTTTTGTACCGCTTTGGCCGCCATAAGTGTGGCAGGGTATGCTCAGACGTGAGTCCCTTGCTCACTTTGCCACTGGATTCAAGCAAGCCGGGCTGAAGACGGCTGGAATGCCAGAAACCGGTCCTCGGAAGCTTGTTTCCAGTCCAGGGAAGGCATGGCTTGGCAGTTCGGGCTGGACTGTTCCCATGAGGCACAGGGTCAGACTGATTTGCATAAAGCCATGTCTGAACTGGGGAGGCAGAGTGGGTTAAAGAACGGTGATGGATTAAACCCAGATCTTTTGACTGGGTGTGAGTGTTTGATTGGTTCTGATGCTCCATCCATCACCACCCCCTTTTGTACCGCTTTGGCCGCCATAAGTGTGGCAGGGTATGCTCAGACGTGAGTCCCTTGCTCACTTTGCCACTGGATTAAAGCAAGCCAGGCTGAAGATGGCTGGAATGCCAGAAACCGGTCCTCGGAAGCTTGTTTCCGGTCCAGGGAAGGCATGGCTTGGCAGTTCGGGCTGGACTGTTCCCATGAAGCACAGGGTCAGACTGATTTGCATAAAGCCATGTCTGAACTGGGGTGGCAGAGTGGGCTAAAGAACGGTGATGGATTAAACCCAGATCTTTTGACTGGGTGTGAGTGTTTGATTGGTTCTGATGCTCCGTCATCACTACCCCCTTTTGTACCGCTTTGGCCGGCATAAGTGTGGCAGGGTATGCTCAGACGTGAGTCCCTTGCTCAGTTTGCCACTGGATTCAAGCAAGCCGGGCTGAAGACGGCTGGAATGCCAGAAACCGGTCCTCGGAAGCTTGTTTCCGGTCCAGGGAAGGCATGGCTTGGCAGTTCGGGCTGGACTGTTCCCATGAGGCACAGGGTCAGACTGATTTGCATAAAGCCATGTCTGAACTGGGGTGGCAGAGTGGGCTAAAGAACGGTGATGGATTAAACCCAGATCTTTTGACTGGGTGTGAGTGTTTGATTGGTTCTGATTCTCCGTCCATCACCACCCCTTTTTTTACCGCTTTGGCCGCCATAAGTGTGGCAGGGTATGCTCAGACGTGAGTCCCTTGCTCACTTTGCCACTGGATTCAAGCAAGCCGGGCTGAAGACGGCTGGAATGCCAGAAACCGGTCCTCGGAAGCTTGTTTCCGGTCCAGGGAAGGCATGGCTTGGCAGTTCGGGCTGGACTGTTCCCATGAGGCACAGGGTCAGACTGATTTGCATAAAGCCTTGTCTGAACTGAGGTGGCAGAGTGGGCTAAAGAACGGTGATGGATTAAACCCAGATCTTTTGACTGGGTGTGAGTGTTTGATTGGTTCTGATGCTCCGTCCATCACCACCCCCTTTTGTACCGCTTTGGCCGCCATAAGTGTGGCAGAGTATGCTCAGACGTGAGTCCCTTGCTCACTTTGCCACTGGATTAAAGCAAGCCAGGCTGAAGATGGCTGGAATGCCAGAAACCGGTCCTCGGAAGCTTGTTTCCGGTCCAGGGAAGGCATGGCTTGGCAGTTCGGGCTGGACTGTTCCCATGAGGCACAGGGTCAGACTGATTTGCATAAAGCCATGTCTGAACTGGGGTGGCAGAGTGGGCTAAAGAACGGTGATGGATTAAACCCAGATCTTTTGACTGGGTGTGAGTGTTTGATTGGTTCTGATGCTCCGTCCATCACCACCCCCTTTTGTACCGCTTTGGCCGCCATAAGTGTGGCAGGGTATGCTCAGACGTGAGTCCCTTGCTCACTTTGCCACTGGATTCAAGCAAGCCGGGCTGAAGACGGCTGGAATGCCAGAAACCGGTCCTCGGAAGCTTGTTTCCGGTCCAGGGAAGGCATGGCTTGGCAGTTCGGGCTGGACTGTTCCCATGAGGCACAGGGTCAGACTGATTTGCATAAAGCCATGTCTGAACTGGGGTGGCAGAGTGGGCTAAAGAACGGTGATGGATTAAACCCAGATCTTTTGACTGGGTGTGAGTGTTTGATTGGTTCTGATGCTCCGTCCATCAACACCCCCTTTTGTACCGGTAGTTATAGTTAGGACCTAGTTTCCATAGGAAATCCGCAACATTCTATTGGAATAACTTTAGCGTCGTTGGATAAATCTTTGTGAATTTCTCAAAGAAGATGGCCCGTTACGCTCCGCTCCTTCCCTGAAAGTGTTAGGGGGATTCGTGAAGCGGGGGTCGAGAAAAAAGGGGAGTCCCAAAATGTGTTTTCCCCATGTTAATTTCTATAGGACAATTAGACACGGCTACAGCCCGAACCGCTGAACGGAATTACACCAAACTTGGCAAAATGGTAGGGACTGGTACGCAGTAGGGCCTTTTCCATATTTGGTTAAAATCGCTCCAGTGGTTTTTATGAAAATTAACTTTAAATTTTTTTTACATATCTATATGCGCGCTTCGAGCACTTTGGGTACGCGTACCGGTAAGCGCACCCGGCGCGCCACGGAAGTGCGCGAGCGGAAAGCTGATTGGCTCTCGGGTGTTTGTAAACATTCCAAATGGTCCGGAGAGTCCGCCATCTTGTGTCTCGGAAGAACCGAGACACAAGAAGGTGAAAGACAAATGGGGAATACTTTAAAAGGGGGCAGGGTAGAGACCCCCTGACCCCCTAGGTTTTCTCATGGGGTCCTAGGAGGACCCCGAAGGGCAAAAAATCAATTTTGTTTTGGTAAGTTTCGTGGAGTAAGCTCAGGGCGCGCGTACATGGGCGTTTACAGGTTCGCGTACCCTGAGCGCACCACGGGGAAAAACAGTGAAAAAAATTAGAGTAAAATAAGAATTTAGAGTGCTTAGAGGTAGGGTAGCTCTGAAAAGAGCTGTTGTGTTATGTGGGTCATTTAAGTACCTACAAGTAGGTACCGATGCAGAGTCTAAAATTCAAGAGGAAGACTCTATTCCCCTCATCTGTAAAATGTACACCATCTCTCCTACAGATGCCTTGCATGTTGTAACGCAAGTTGTTGTGATATATAGAACCCATACCATAGTCTCCGAGGAAAGCAGAAACAGATTTATTCACATGTTTCCTTGCTTTCTCAATCTGTGGACAAAATTGGTTGGACCAGTTCCATTTTTGCCTTTGGCATATATTAGAATATACCAAGGCAGTTTTGGGAAAAAGTGACATCAATTGCCCAAAGGTGTCCTTTAAAAGCATTTCCAGAACTACCCCAGTCAAAGTGCCCAGGTCATTGCCACCACAGTGCACAATTATGAGGTCAGGGTGTTGTAGGTGCATAAAGGATTTTACCAATGGTATCAATTGGTGACATCTCAATCCTCTCTGGCCAATCCACATAATGTCCACATTTGGTAAATCAAGTTTCTGAAAGCATCTATTTGCTACATACCTTTCACTCCAGTAAACATAGCTATGTCCTACTATCCAGACTTTCAGCATCTTAAAGGCAGATGTGGTTGTACTCAGATGAGTTGTGGAAATGAAATGGCAGTTTGAAAGTAGGAGTTTAGAAAAAAAAGTGGTGGTTGAGATTCAGTGCACTTGAAAAAGACGAAATGATTGGTGGGTTCTGAAAATTCAACACTGAAAATTAGGGTGCATGCTTCTGTTTTTTGAAAGAAGTAATTCTAATGGTTGAGAAAAAGTCATTGAAAGAAACATTGCACAGGATAAGCTGGTATATTGAGAAGTCAAACACCCTTGCTGGGTTCATTTGCAACATAGTATGATGATCTTTTCACCTGTTTGCTCAGTTAGGTGATGTGTGGAGTGTTACCATGGTAACAGGCAGAAAGAGCAGTAGGGGGATGGGTGAATATTATGTGAGTTCCAAAGTGTTGAAATGTAGAACCAATTAAAATGTTAGTTTGGGTTTGAATTTGTGTGGGAAGAAATTTGATTGATTATGTACAAGAATATGGGTCTGAAATGAGAGGGAATCTGTGCCATTATTCTGAGGCTGCAGTGATAGAAGCATTATTCAGAGATTCTGCTTAAGAAAATCGGGTGTGTGTGACTGACACTGTTCTAAATCTTCAAAAGCATTTTTAAAGGTGAGTAATGATTCATTTAATATAGATAGAGTGCTGTATGCACTATGGGGAAGATTAACAAGCATATTGCGCTTCTTTATTCTTGCATTGTGTCTCATGATTTTTTGTAAGGCTGGTAAAAAAATAATGGTGCATATTGGAAATGTATTTTGGAAATGAGTCAGCTTTCTGCACGGTAATGTAGTGCCTATTTATATGGGCTGTGCTCTGTCTTTTAAATGATTTATTGTGGTACATGTTTTTAGGTAAAATGATTGTTTTTAACATTTTTAACTAGGATCACACTGAGTTGTCTGTGTAAATTAAAGAATTATATTTGGACATTTTTTTATAATGTCTCCTCACAATTTGCATCTGTTTGCTTATAGGGTACTGTTTCTTTTTGCATTGTGTCTCATGTTTGTATGTAATGCTGGCAAAAATCGAATGGTGCATATTGGAAATGTATTTAGGAAATGAGTCAGGTTTCTGCTTTGTAAAGTAGTGGTCATTTATATGGGCCGTGCTCTGTGTCTTAAACGATTTACTATGCTAAATGTTTTTTGGTAAAATGTATGGCTTTAACATTTTTGACTAGGATCACACTGAGTGTCTGTGTAAATTAATTAAGTATATTTGCACCCTTTTTCTATAATGTCAGCTGTGTCTCCTCACAGTTTGCATCTCTTTGCTTATAGGGTACTCTTTTTTTAGATTGTTTCTCATGCTTTCATGCAATAATGGTATAGAGATAGTGCTGTGAATTGGAAATGTATTTTCTGACTGCACAAGCCCTCTCCCTCTGCCTGTACCATTTCAACCTCTGCTGTGTCACCCTCTTCTTGCATCATTTCTCCTTCTGCCTGTGCCATCTCACTCTTTGTCTGTGCCATCTCACTCTCTGTCTCTGCCATCTCTCCCACTGCCTGCGTCATGTTACCCTGTGCTGGCGCCATCGCTCCCTCTTGCTGTGTTATCTGCCGTGTGCCTACATTATTTATCCCCTGTCTGCACCATGTCTCTTTTGCCTGCACCATCTCTCTTTTTGCATGTGTCATCTCACTTTCTGCCTGCACCATCTCTCTCTTTGTGTGTGTCATCTCACTCTCTGCCTGCTGCACCATCTCCCCTCTGCCTTCATCATGTCTCCCTCCACCTGCGTCATCTCTCTCTTTGCGTGTGTCATCTCACTCTCTGCCTGCACCATCTCTCTCTTTGCGTGTGTCATCTCACTCTCTGCCTGCGCCATCTCTCTCTTTGCGTGTGTCATCTTACTCTCTGCCTGCACCATCTCTCTCTTTGAGTGTGTCATCTCACTCTCTGCCTGCGCCATCTCACCCTCTGACTGCATCATGTCTCTCTCCACCAGCGTCATCTCTCTCTTTGCGTGTGTCATCTCCCCTCTGCATGCATCATGTCTCCCTCCACCTACGTCTTCTCTCTCTTTGCGTGTGTCATCTCACTCTCTGCCTGCACCATCTCTCTCTTTGAGTGTGTCATCTCACTCTCTGCCTACGCCATCTCACCCTTTGCCTGCATCATGTCTCCCTCCACCTCCATCATCTCTCTCTTTGCATGTGTCATCTCCCCTCTGCCTGCATCATGTCTCCTTCCACCTGCGTCATCTCTCTCTTTGAGGGGAGATGACACACGCAAAGAGAGAGATGACACACGCAAAGAGAGAGATGACGCTGGTGGAGAGAGATATGATGCAGGCAAAGAGTGAGATGACACACGCAAAGAGAGAGATGGCGCAGGTGGAGGGAGACATGATGCAGGCAGAGGGGAGATGACACACGCAAAGACAGAGATGACACACGCAAAGAGAGAGATGACGCTGGTGGAGAGAGACATGATGCAGGCAAAGAGAGAGATGACACGCTGAAAGAGAAAGATGGCGCAGGTGGGGGGAGACATGATGCAGGCAGAGGGGAGATGACACACGCAAAGAGAGAGATGACACACGCAAAGAGAGAGATGATGCTGGTGGAGAGAGACATGATGCAGGCAGAGGGTGAGATGGCGCACGCAAAAAGAGAGATGACACATGCAAAGAGAGAGATGGTGCAGGCAGAGAGTGAGATGACACACACAAAGAGAGAGATGACACATGCAAAGAGAGAGATGGTGCAGGCAGACAGTGAGATGACACACGGAAAGAGAGAGATGACGCAGGTAGAGAGTGAGATGATATACGCAAAGAGAGAGAGGGTGCAGGCAGAGAGTGAGATGACACACGCAAAGAGAGAGATGACGCTGGTGGAGAGAGACATGATGCAGGCAGAGGGTGAGATGGCGCACGCAGACAGTGAGATGACACAAGCAAAGAGAGAGATGACGCAGGTGGAGAATGAGATGATATACACAAAGAGAGAGATGGTACAGGCAGAGAGTGAGATGGCGCAGGCAGAGAGTGAGATGACACACGCAAAGAGAGAGATGAGGCAGGTGGTGAGAGACATGATGCAGGCAGAGGGTGAGATGGCGCAGGCAGAGAGTGAGATGACACAAGCAAAGAGAGAGATGACGCTGGTGGAGAGAGACATGATGCAGGCAGAGGGTGACATGGCGCAGGCAGAGAATTAGATGACACACGCAAAGACAGACATGATGCAGGCAGAGAGTGAGTTGTCACACGCAAAGAGAGAGATGACACATGCAAAGAGAGAGATGGTGCAGGCAGAGAGTGAGATGACACACGCAAAGAGAGAGTAGACACACGCAAAGAGAGAGATGGTGTAGGCAGAGAGTGAGATGACACACGCAAAGAGAGAGATGATGCAGGTAGAGAGTGAGATGATATACGCAAAGAGAGAGATGGCGCAGGCAGAGAGTGAGATGACATACGCAAAGAGAGAGATGATGCTGGTGGAGAGAGACATGATGCAGGCAGAGGGTGAGAAGGTGCAGGCAGAGAGCGAGATGAAGAAATTCCTTTCTGTGTTCTTCAATGTAATACTATTCAAGACCTTGTAATACAATTTCGATGACCCCTAAGCATATAATCTTCACACACAAAATTGCATATGTTACCTTGATTTTATTTAAAAACAGGCATTAACTGCCAAAATTCATAATTTTGTACAATTGTTTTTATACAATATTCAAAGAATATCCAATACTGTCAAAATTTAACAAATACACATTATACAATCATTAAAAACAAAATTCAATTAAGAAGAAGTCCTTTTGTCGACGCGTTTTGGTGTCAATTTCTGATTTTGTAAACACCTTCTTCAGGACAGATCAAGATTAAAAACATCACATTTTTAAATGTATATATCAAGTTTTATATTCGAAGTTGACCAGTAATAAACGTTTGGTCCTTCTTCCAGGGGTTCAGCGTGATGTCCTCAATTGTGTCGATGTTTACACCTCGCACTGTTTTTCTAATGCAGGGCCATGTTCAGTGATGCTATTGCTCCTGTTGGGGAACGATTCTTCATTGGCGTTTTTTAAATTTATTTATTTCCCCCTTATCTTTAAGGCCATAAACAACCCAGGAGGTGGCCGACGCGGACGATCACTTGAAACGCCAGGTGCAATCCAAGTATATACACCGAGGAGCTAAAGGTGGCACCTTAAAGATAAGGGGGAAATAAATAAAAACACCAAAGAAGAATCGTAAAACAGTGCGAGGTGTAAACATCGACACAATTGAGGACGTCACGCTGAACCCCTGGAAGAAGGACCAAAAGTTTATTACTGGTCAACTTCGAATATAAAACTTGATATATACATTTAAAAATTTGATGTTTTTAATCTTGATCTGTCCTTAAGAAGGTGTTTACAAAATCAGAAATTGACACCGAAACGCGCCGACAAAAGGACTTCTTCTTAATTGAATTTTGTTTTTAATGATTGTATAATGTGTATTTGTTAAATTTTGACAGTATTGGATATACTTTGAATATTGTATAAAAATGTTTGTAGAAAATTATGAATTTTGGCAGTTAATGCCTGTTTTTAAATAAAATCAAGGTAACATATGCAATTTTGTGTGTGAAGATTATATGCTTAGGGGTCATCTAAATTGTATTACAAGGTCTTGAATAGTATTACATTGAAGAACACAGAAAGGAATTTCTTCTTTTGTACTGTTTGTATTACCCAGTCCTTTCTGGTTTTAGGGAAACTCTTTTTTTTTTAAAAGAGAGAGTGAGATGACACAGGCAAAGAGAGAGATGACGCTGGTGGAGAGAGACATGATGCAGGCAAAGAGTGAGATGACACACTCAAAGAGAGAGATGGCGCAGGTGGAGGAAGACATGATGCAGGCAGAGGGGAGATGACACACGCAAAGAGAGAGATGATGCTGGTGGAGAGAGACATGATGCAGGCAAAGAGTGAGATGACACACGCAAAGAGAGAGATGACACTGGTGGAGAGACACATGATGCAGGCAAAGAGTGAGTTGACACACTCAAAGAGAGAGATGGCGCAGGTGGTGGGAGACATGATGCAGGCAGAGGGGAGATGACACACGCAAAGAGAGAGATGACGCTGGTGGAGGTAGACATGATGCAGGCAGAGGGTCAGATGGCGCAGGCAGAGAGTGAGATAACACATGCAAAGAGAGACATGGTACAGGCAGAGAGTGAGATGTCACACGCAAAGAGAGAGATGACACATGCAAAGAGAGAGATGTTGCAGGCAGAGAGTGAGATGACACACGTAAAGAGAAAGATGACACACGCAAAGAGAGAGATGGTGCACACAGAGAGTGAGATGGCACACACAAAGAGAGAGATGACGCTGGTGGAGGGTGAGATATACGCAAAGAGAGAGATGGTGCAGGCAGAGAGTGAGATGATACACGCAAAGAGAGAGATGGTGAAGGTGGAGGGAGACATGATGCAGGCAGAGGGTGAGATGATGCAGGCAGAGTGAGATGACACATGCAAAGAGAGAGATGGTGCAGGCAGAGAGTGTGATGTCGCACGCAAAGAGAGAGATGACACACGCAAAGAGAGAGATGGTGCAGGCAGAGAGTGAGATGACACACACAAAGAGAGGGATGACACACGCAAAGAGAGAAATGGTGCAGGCAGAGAGTGAGATGACACACGCAAAGAGAGAAAAACGCTGGTGGAGAGTGAGATGGTGCAGGCAGAGAGTGAGATGACACACGCAAAGAGAAAGATGACACACGCAAATAGAGAGATGGTACAGGCAGAGAGTGAGATGACACACGCAAAGATAGAGATGACACACGCAAAGAGAGAGATGGTGCAGGCAGAGAGTGAGATGACACACGCATATAGAGAGATGACGCTGGTGGAGGGAGACATGATGCAGGCAGAGGGTGAGATGGCGCAGGCAGAGAGTGAGATGACACACGCAAAGAGAGACATGGTGCAGGGAGAGAGTGAGATGTCACACACAAAGAGAGAGATGACACATGCAAAGAGAGAGATGGTGCAGGCAGAGAGTGAGATGACACACGCAAAGAGAGAGATGACACACGCAAAGAGAGAGATGATGCAGGCAGAGAGTGAGATGACACACGCAAAGATAGAGATGACGCTGGTGGAGGGAGACATGATGCAGGCAGAGGGTGAGATGGCGCAGGCAGAGAGTGAGATGACACACGCAAAGAGAGAGATGACGCTGGTGGAGGGAGACATGATGCAGGCAGAGGGTGAGATGGCGCAGGCAGAGAGTGAGATGACACACGCAAAGAGAGACATGGTGCAGGCAGAGAGTGAGATGTCACACACAAAGAGAGAGATGACACATGCAAAGAGAGAGATGGTGCAGGCAGAGAGTGAGATGACACACGCAAATAGAGAGATGACACACGCAAAGAGAGAGATGGTGCAGGTAGAGAGTGAGATGACACACGTAAAGAGAGAGATGACGCTGGTGGAGAGTGAGATGATATACGCAAAGAAAGAGATGGTGCAGGCAGGGAGTGAGATGATACACGCAAAGAGAGAGATGACGCTGGTGGGGAGAGACATGATGCAGGCAGAGGGTGAGATGGCGCAGGCAGAGAGTGAGATGACACACGCAAAGAGAGAGATGACGCAGGTGGAGAAAGACATGATGCAGGCAGAGGGTGAGATGGCGCAGGCAGAGTGAGATGACACACGCAAAGAGAGAGATGAGACACGCAAAGAGAGAGATGGTGCAGGCAGAGAGTGAGATGACACATGCAAAGAGAGAGATGACACATGCAGAGAGAGAGATGACGCTGGTGGAGAGAGACATGATGCAGGCAAAGAATGAGATGACACACGCAAAGAGAGAGATGGCGCAGGCAAAGAGAGAGATGACGCTAGTGGAGAGAGACATGATGCAGGCAGAGGGTGAGATGGCGCAGGCAGAGAGTGAGATGTGACACGCAAAGAGAGAGATGTCACATGCAAAGAGAGAGATGGTGCAGGCAGAGAGTGACATGACACGTGCAAAGAGAGAGATGGTGCAGGCAGACAGTGAGATGACACACGCAAAGAGAGAGATGACGCAGGTGGATAGAGACATGATGCAGGCAGAGAGTGAGATGACACACGCAAAGAGAGAGATGGTGCAGGCAGAGAGTGAGATGACACACGCAAAGAGAGGGATGACACACGCAAAGAGAGAGATGGTGCAGGCAGAGAGTGAAATGAAACACACAAAGAGAGAGATGACGCAGGTAGAGAGTGAGATGATATATGCAATGAGAGAGATGGCGCAGGCAGAGAGTGACATGACACACGCAAAGAGAGAGATGATGCTGGTGGAGAGTGAGATGATATACGCAAAGAGAGAGATGGCGCAGGCAGAGAGTGAGATCACACACGCAAAGAGAGAGATGGCGCAGGTGGAGGGAGATATGATGCAGGCAGAGGGTGAGATGGCGCAGGCAGAGAGTGAGATGGCACACGCAAAGAGAGAGATGACGCAGGTGGAGGGAGACATGATGCAGGCAGAGGGTGAGATGATGCAGGCAGAGTGACATGACACACGCAAAGAGAGAGAGATGACACACGCAAAGGGAGAGATGGTGCAGGCAGAGAGTGAGATGACACACTCAAAGAGAGAAATGACGCAGGTAGAGAGTGAGATGACACACGCAAAGAGAGAGATGACGCAGGTGGAGGGAGACATGATGCAGGCAGAGGGTGAGATGATGTAGGCAGAGTGAGATGACACAAGCAAAGAGAGAGATGGTGCAGGCAGAGAGTGAGATGTCACACGCAAAGAGAGAGATGACACACGCAAAGAAAGAGATGGTGCAGGCAGAGAGTGAGATGACACACACAAAGAGAGAGATGACACACGCAAAGAGAGAGATGGTGCAGGCAGAGAGTGAGATGACACACGCAAAGAGAGAGATGACGCTGGTGGAGAGTGAGATGATATACGCAAAGAGAGAGATGGTGCAGGCAGAGAGTGAGATGATACACGCAAAGAGAGAGATGACGCTGGTGGAGAGAGACATGATGCAGGCAGAGTGTGAGATGGCGCAGGCAGAGAGTGAAATGACACACGCAAAGAGAGAGATGACGCAGGTGGAGGGAGACATGATGCAGGCAGAGGGTGACATGATGCAGGCAGAGAGTGAGATGGCGCAGGCAGAGAGTGAGACGACACACGCAAAGAGAGAGATGGTGCAGGCAGTGAGTGAGATGACACACGCAAAGAGAGAGATGACACACGCAAAGAGAGAGATGGTGCAGGTAGAGAGTGAGATGGCACACGCAAAGAGAGAGATGACGCAGGTAGAGAGTGAGATGATATATGCAAAGAGAGCGATGGCGCAGGCAGAGAGTGAGATGACACACGCAAAGAGAGAGATGACGCTGGTGGAGAGTGAGATGATATACGCAAAGAGAGAGATGGCGCAGGCAGAGAGTGAGATGACACACAGAAAGAGAGAGATGGCGCAGGTGGAGGGAGACATGATGCAGGCAGAGGGTGAGATGGCGCAGGCAGAGAGTGAGATG